>NC_091284.1:554588772-555983772 GCF_032444005.1 Ranitomeya imitator
CTTGGTTTTTTGATGAGACGCAGCACAGGTGTCCAAAATAACGCCTTGGTGCTTGGAGCAGCTTCCTGAGCGTTGTTATTTGCTGTACAGGAGTCTGCGCTCTTGTGTTATCCCTTGGCAATGCCCTGTTAGCGCTGCCCATCTTATGACATCATTTCATGTTGGCCGGTGCGGTTAACGATGGCCATAAATCCCAGACCCACAGTGTCTTTTCATAAAGCCACACTGCGGTGCTGGGATTCGTGGCCTTGAGCAGTAAATATTTTGGCCGCTCACACACGTCCTTACACCTGCTTCAGACTGGGCGGCCTCTGCTGATCCCTTCTCGCATGCCGCGGCCATGAGGCTGCACAGTCTGAAGAAGGCTGAAGGAGATGAGTTAAGACAGGCGAAGATATGCACTGCTCGTGCCCATCAATCACACCCTCGCAGTCAAAATAATTAAGACAACGAGGAGCATTTTATTCAGGCAGGGCGGACGAACAGGCGCAAGTAGCCAACCAATGATGTCAGAAGACGGGAAGCGCTACCAAGGGGGGTGCTGCGTATCATTAGAAAGGAAAGTCACACCTCAGGGACAGTGGAATGGTCTCAAAGAGACACATTTTGTACGTGTTGAGTTCCACGTGGGCAAGGAGAAAACATCAGCCACCTTGTACAAATGCAGCAGTACTGCTGTACAAGGTGGCTGTTATACATAGAAACACCTGGGGGTGGGGGCCAGGCTCCCTTCAATTTCAGTTCATGTGCCTGCGTGGCGTTTGCAGGTCACGTTGCAAGCTGCACAGCAGGGGAACAGCTGGCGGTGCTGAACCCCACTAACACATTGGCTGGTGTTTTTCTCTGTGCAGCTAGCATTTCCGGGCAAAAACTAGCGGTGTTTGAGCCCAGGGTCAGCAGGAGGAGGAGGAGAGGAGCAAAGTGTAGGCCGAAGCCTGCACTGGTGGCAGCTTTTGGTCGGTTGTGCCAGCGTGGCTTGTGCTGGACACGATGCCGGCTACACAGCGGGGGAACAGCTGGCGTTGCTGAACCCCACTAACACATTGGCTGGTGTTTTTCTCTGTGCAGCTAGCATTTCCGGGCAAAAACTAGCGGTGTTTGAGCCCAGGGTCAGCAGGAGGAGGAGGAGAGGAGCAAAGTGTAGGCCGAAGCCTGCACTGGTGGCAGCTTTTGGTCGGTTGTGCCAGCGTGGCTTGTGCTGGACACGATGCCGGCTACACAGCGGGGGAACAGCTGGCGTTGCTGAACCCCACTAACACATTGGCTGGTGTTTTTCTCTGTGCAGCTAGCATTTCCGGGCAAAAACTAGCGGTGTTTGAGCCCAGGGTCAGCAGGAGGAGGAGGAGAGGAGCAAAGTGTAGGCCGAAGCCTGCACTGGTGGCAGCTTTTGGTCGGTTGTGCCAGCGTGGCTTGTGCTGGACACGATGCCGGCTACACAGCGGGGGGAACAGCTGGCGTTGCTGAACCCCACTAACACATTGGCTGGTGTTTTTCTCTGTGCAGCTAGCATTTCCGGGCAAAAACTAGCGTTGTTAGAGCCCAGGGTCAGCAGGAGGAGGAGAGGAGCAGAGTGTAGGCCGAAGCCTAGTTGAACCAATTTCAAAGGTTACCTTTAACCCCCCCTCAGGTGTTACAAAGAACAAGAGCCACTCCTTCTGCAGCATTAATGCTGCACAAGTAAAAGGTTGCTCTATTAATTTGTCTACTTGCACAAGCTGAATGCAACACGTAGACTATTTAGCCCATTATACTGTTTAACAGTAGTGGAGGCGTGACTTGTCTTTTTAAAGAAAAGCAGCACAGGTGTCGAAAACAACACCTTTTTGCATGGGCGCAGCTTCCTGAGCGTTGTTAGTTGCTGTACAGGAGTCTGCGCTCTTGTGATCCTTTGGCCATGCGCTGTGAGCGCTTCCTGTCTTATGACCTCATTTCATGTTGGCCGTTGCGGTTAGCGATGGACATGAATCCCAGACCCACAGTGTGTTTTTAAAAAATCACACTGCGGTGCTGGGATTCGTGCCCTGGTGCAGTAAATATGTTTGCCGCTCACACATGTCCTTACACCTGCTTCAGACTGGACGGCCTCATCTGATCCCTTATCGCCTGCCGAGGCCATGAGGACACCCAGTCTGAAGAAGGCGGAAGGAGATGAGTGAACACAGGCAAACATATGCACTGCACATGCCCATCAATCACACCCTCGCTGTCCAAAAAAATAAGACACCGAGGGGCGTTGTTTCGAGCAGGGGAGATGCACAGGCGCAGCCAGCTAACCAATGATGTCAAAAGACGGGCAGCGCTAACAAGGGTGGTGCTGCGTGTCATTACAAAGGAAAGTCACACCTCAGGGACATTGTAATGGTCTCTAATGAGAAACATTTTCTACGTGTTGAGTTCCACGTGGGCAAGGAGAAAAAGTCAGCCACCTTGTACAAATGCAGCAGTACTGCTGTACAAGGTGGCTGTTATACATAGAAACACCTGTGGGTGGGGGGCAGGCTCCCTTCAATTTCAGTTCATGTGCCTGCGTGGCGTTTGCAGGTCACGTTGCAAGCTACACAGCAGGGGAACAGCTGGCGTTGCTGAACCCCACTGACACATTGACTGGTGTTTTTCTCTGTGCAGATTGCATGTCCGGGCAAAAACTAGCGGTGTTAGAGCCCAGGGTCAGCAGGAGGAGGAGGAGAGGAGCAAAGTGTAGGCCGAAGCCTGCACTGGTGGCAGCTTTTGGTCGGTTGTGCCAGCGTGGCTTGTGCTGGACACGATGCCGGCTACACAGCGGGGGAACAGCTGGCGGTGCTGAACCCCACTAACACATTGGCTGGTGTTTTTCTCTGTGCAGCTAGCATTTCCGGGCAAAAACTAGCGGTGTTTGAGCCCAGGGTCAGCAGGAGGAGTAGAGGAGCAGAGTGTAGGCCGAAGCCTAGTTGAACCAATTTCAAAGGTTACCTTTAACCCCCCCCCTCAGGTGTTGCAAGGTACAAGAGCCACACCTTGAACAGCATTAATGATGCACAAGTCAAAGGTTGCTCTATTTAATTTTGCTCCTTGCACACGCTGAATTAAACACGTACACTATTTAGCCCATTATACTGTCAAACAGTAGTGGAGGCGTGACTACTAGTCTTTTTAAGGTGACGCAGCACAGGTGTACAAATTTACACCTAGGTGCTGTGCGCAGATTCCTTACCGTTGTTATTTGCAGTACAGGAAACTGCGCTCTTGTGTTATCCCTTGGCAATACCCTGTTAGTGCAGGCCGTCTCATGACCTCATTTCATGTTGGCCGCTGCGGTTAACGATGGCCATAAATCCCAGACCCACAGTGGCTTTTCATAAAGTCACACTGCGGTGCTGGGATTCGTGGCCTTGTGCAGTAAATATGTTCGCCGCTCACACATGTCCTTACACCTGCTTCAGACTGGGCGGCCTCAGCTGATCCCTTATCGCATGCCGCGGCCATGAGGCCGCACAGTCAGAAGAAGGCGGAAGGAGGGGAGTGAAGACAGGGGAACATATGCACTGCTCGTGCCCATCAATCACACCCTCGCAGTCAAAATATATGAGACAACGGGGGGCGTTGTGTCGGGCAGGGGGACGCACAGGCACAGCCAGCCAACCAATGATGTCAGGAGACGGGCAGCGCTAACAATGGGGGTGCTGCGTGTCATTAAAAAGGAAAGTCACACCTCAGGGACATTGTAATGGTCTGTAATGAGACACATTTTGTACTTGTTGAGTTCCACGTGTGCAAGGAGAAAAAGTCAGCCACCTTGTACAAATGCAGCAGTACTGCTGTACAAGGTGGCTGTTATACATAGAAACACCTGGGGGGGTGGGGGGCAGGCTCCCTTCAATTTCAGTTCATGTGCCTGCGTGGCGTTTGCAGGACACGTTGCCAGCTACACAGCAGGGGAACAGCTGGCGGTGCTGAACCCCACTAACACATTGGCTGGTGTTTATCTCTGTGCAGCTAGCATGTCCGGGCAGAAACTGGCGTTGTTTGAGCCCAGGGTCAGCAGGAGGAGGAGAGGAGCAAAGTGTAGGCCGAAGCCTGCACTGGTGGCAGCTTTTGGTCAGTTGTGCCAGCGTGGCTTGTGCTGGACACGTTGCCGACTACACAGCAGGGGAACAGCTGGCGTTGCTGAACCCCACTAACACATTGGCTGGTGTTTTTCTCTGTGCAGCTAGCCGTTCCGGGCAAAAACTAGCGGTGTTTGAGCCCAGGGTCAGCAGGAGGAGTAGAGGAGCAGAGTGTAGGCCGAAGCCTAGTTGAACCAATTTCAAAGGTTACCTTTAACCCCCCCCCCTCAGGTGTTGCAAGGTACAAGAGCCACACCTTGAACAGCATTAATGATGCACAAGTCAAAGGTTGCTCTATTTAATTTTGCTCCTTGCACACGCTGAATTAAACACGTACACTATTTAGCCCATTATACTGTCAAACAGTAGTGGAGGCGTGACTACTAGTCTTTTTAAGGAGACGCAGCACAGGTGTACAAATTTACACCTAGGTGCTGTGCGCAGATTCCTTACCGTTGTTATTTGCAGTACAGGAAACTGCGCTCTTGTGTTATCCCTTGGCAATACCCTGTTAGTGCAGGCCGTCTCATGACCTCATTTCATGTTGGCCGGTGCGGTTAACGATGGCCATAAATCCCAGACCCACAGTGGCTTTTCCTAAAGTCACACTGCGGTGCTGGGATTCGTGGCCTTGTGCAGTAAATATGTTCGCCGCTCACACATGTCCTTACACCTGCTTCAGACTGGGCGGCCTCAGCTGATCCCTTATCGCATGCCGCGGCCATGAGGCCGCACAGTCAGAAGAAGGCGGAAGGAGGGGAGTGAAAACAGGGGAACATATGCACTGCTCGTGCCCATCAATCACACCCTCGCAGTCAAAATATATGAGACAACGGGGGGCGTTGTGTCGGGCAGGGGGGACGCACAGGCACAGCCAGCCAACCAATGATGTCAGGAGACGGGCAGCGCTAACAATAGGGGTGCTGCGTGTCATTAAAAAGGAAAGTCACACCTCAGGGACATTGTAATGGTCTGTAATGAGACACATTTTGTACGTGTTGAGTTCCACGTGGGCAAGGAGAAAAAGTCAGCCACCTTGTACAAATGCAGCAGTACTGCTGTACAAGGTGGCTGATATACATAGAAACACCTGTGGGTGGGGGGCAGGCTCCCTTCAATTTCAGTTCATGTGCCTGCGTGGCGTTTGCAGGTCACGTTGCAAGCTACACAGCAGGGGAACAGCTGGCGTTGCTGAACCCCACTGACACATTGACTGGTGTTTTTCTCTGTGCAGATTGCATGTCCGGGCAAAAACTAGCGGTGTTAGAGCCCAGGGTCAGCAGGAGGAGGAGGAGAGGAGCAAAGTGTAGGCCGAAGCCTGCACTGGTGGCAGCTTTTGGTCGGTTGTGCCAGCGTGGCTTGTGCTGGACACGATGCCGGCTACACAGCGGGGGAACAGCAGGCGGTGCTGAACCCCACTAACACATTGGCTGGTGTTTTTCTCTGTGCAGCTAGCATGTCCGGGCAGAAACTGGCGTTGTTAGAGCCCAGGGTCAGCAGGAGGAGGAGAGGAGCAAAGTGTAGGCCGAAGCCTGCACTGGTGGCAGCTTTTGTTCTGTTGTGCCAGCGTGGCTTGTGCTGGACACGTTGCCGACTACACAGCAGGGGAACAGCTGGCGGTGCTGAACCCCACTAACACATTGGCTGGTGTTTTTCTCTGTGCAGCTAGCATTTCCTGGCAAAAACTAGCGGTGTTTGAGCCCAGGGTCAGCAGGAGGAGTAGAGGAGCAGAGTGTAGGCCGAAGCCTAGTTGAACCAATTTCAAAGGTTACCTTTAACCCCCCCCTCAGGTGTTGCAAGGTACAAGAGCCACACCTTGTGCAGCATTAATGCTGCACAAGTGAAAGGTTGCTCTATTTGTTTTGCTCCTTGCACACGCTGACTAAAACACGTACACTATTTAGCCCATTATACTGTCAAACAGTTGTGGAGGCGTGACTTGTCTTTTTAACGAGACGCAGCACAGGTGTCAAAATTTGCACCTAGGTACTGGGCGCAGATTCCTGAGCGTTGTTATTTGCTGTACAGGAGTCTGCGCTATTGTGATCCCTTGGCCATGCGCTGTGAGCGCTTCCTGTCTTCTGACCTCATTTCATGTCGGCCGTTGCGGTTAGCGATGGACATGAATCCCAGACCCACAGTGTGTTTTCAAAAAATCACACTGCGTGGCTGGGATTCGTGGCCTTGTGCAGTAAATAGGTTTGCCGCTTACACATGTCCTTACACCTGCTCCAGACTGGGCGGCCTCAGCTGATCCCTTATCGCCTACCACGGCCAGGAGGCCGCACAGTCTGAAGAAGGCGGAAGGAGATGAGTGAACACAGGCAAACATATGCACTGCACATGCCCATCAATCACACCCTCGCTGTCCAAAATAATAAGACACCGAGGGCCGTTGTTTCGAGCAGGGGAGATGCACAGGCGCAGCCAGCTAACCAATGATGTCAAAAGACGGGCAGCGCTAACAAGGGTGGTGCTGCGTGTCATTACAAAGGAAAGTCACACCTCAGGGACATTGTAATGGTCTGTAATGAGACACATTTTGTACGTGTTGAGTTCCACGTGGGCAAGGAGAAAAAGTCAGCCACCTTGTACAAATGCAGCAGTACTGCTGTACAAGGTGGCTGATATACATAGAAACACCTGTGGGTGGGGGGCAGGCTCCCTTCAATTTCAGTTCATGTGCCTGCGTGGCGTTTGCAGGTCACGTTGCAAGCTACACAGCAGGGGAACAGCTGGCGTTGCTGAACCCCACTGACACATTGACTGGTGTTTTTCTCTGTGCAGATTGCATGTCCGGGCAAAAACTAGCGGTGTTAGAGCCCAGGGTCAGCAGGAGGAGGAGGAGAGGAGCAAAGTGTAGGCCGAAGCCTGCACTGGTGGCAGCTTTTGGTCGGTTGTGCCAGCGTGGCTTGTGCTGGACACGATGCCGGCTACACAGCGGGGGAACAGCAGGCGGTGCTGAACCCCACTAACACATTGGCTGGTGTTTTTCTCTGTGCAGCTAGCATGTCCGGGCAGAAACTGGCGTTGTTTGAGCCCAGGGTCAGCAGGAGGAGGAGAGGAGCAAAGTGTAGGCCGAAGCCTGCACTGGTGGCAGCTTTTGTTCTGTTGTGCCAGCGTGGCTTGTGCTGGACACGTTGCCGACTACACAGCAGGGGAACAGCTGGCGGTGCTGAACCCCACTAACACATTGGCTGGTGTTTTTCTCTGTGCAGCTAGCATTTCCGGGCAAAAACTAGCGGTGTTTGAGCCCAGGGTCAGCAGGAGGAGTAGAGGAGCAGAGTGTAGGCCGAAGCCTAGTTGAACCAATTTCAAAGGTTACCTTTAACCCCCCCCTCAGGTGTTGCAAGGTACAAGAGCCACACCTTGTGCAGCATTAATGCTGCACAAGTAAAAGGTTGCTCTATTTGTTTTGCTCCTTGCACACGCTGACTAAAACACGTACACTATTTAGCCCATTATACTGTCAAACAGTTGTGGAGGCGTGACTTGTCTTTTTAACGAGACGCAGCACAGGTGTCAAAATTTGCACCTAGGTACTGGGCGCAGATTCCTGAGCGTTGTTATTTGCTGTACAGGAGTCTGCGCTATTGTGATCCCTTGGCCATGCGCTGTGAGCGCTTCCTGTCTTCTGACCTCATTTCATGTCGGCCGTTGCGGTTAGCGATGGACATGAATCCCAGACCCACAGTGTGTTTTCAAAAAATCACACTGCGTGGCTGGGATTCGTGGCCTTGTGCAGTAAATAGGTTTGCCGCTTACACATGTCCTTACACCTGCTCCAGACTGGGCGGCCTCAGCTGATCCCTTATCGCCTACCACGGCCAGGAGGCCGCACAGTCTGAAGAAGGCGGAAGGAGATGAGTTAAGACAGGCGAACATATGCACTGCTCGTGCCCATAAACCACACCCTCGCTGACAAAATAAATATGACAACGAGGGGCGTTGTTTCTAGCAGGGCGGATGCACAGGCGCAGCCAGCTAACCATGATGACAAAAGACGGGAAACGCTACCAAGGGGGGTGCTGCGTATCATTACAAAGGAAAGTCACACCTCAGGGACAGTGGAATGGTCTCAATGAGACACATTTTGTACGTGTTGAGTTCCACGTGGGCAAGGAGAAAAAGTCAGCCACCTTGTACAAATGCAGCAGTACTGCTGTACTAGGTGGCTGTTATACATAGAAACACCTGGGGGGGTGGGGCCAGGTTCCCTTTTAATTTCAGTTCCTGTGCCTGCATGGCGTTTGCAGGTCACGTTGCCGGCTACACAGCAGGGGAACAGCTGGCGTTGCTGAACCCCACTAACACATTGGCTGGTGTTTTTCTCTGTGCAGCTAGCACTTCCGGGCAAAAACTAGCGGTGTTTGAGCCCAGGGTCAGCAGGAGGAGGAGAGGAGCAGAGTGTAGGCCGAAGCCTGCACTGGTGGCAGCTTTTGTTCTGTTGTGCCAGCGTGGCTTGTGCTGGACACGTTGCCGACTACACAGCAGGGGAACAGCTGGCGGTGCTGAACCCCACTGACACATCACCTAGTGTTTTTTTCTGTGTAGACAACACTTCCAGGTGGCAACTGACAGTGTTGAAACCCAGGGAATCAAAGAGGAGCAGAGTGTAGGCCGAAGCCTGCAGTGGAGCAAGTTGAAAGGGAACCTTTAACCCCCCCCCCCAGGCATTTGTTGCTGAAAGAGCCATCTTGTACAGCAGTAATACTGCACATGGAAAATGGTGGCTCCGAAAATTATGCTCCTTGCAAACGCTGAAGTACACACTCATATAATGTGTCCCCTCACACCGTCAAACCATCCCGGAAGTGGGACTTTCCTTTGTAATGTGACACAGCACAGCCGTCATTCCAACCCCCTTGGTGCCGGGCACCACCTCCTCAACGTTGTTTGGTTCTGTCACGGAGCCCGCACTGTAATGTTATCCCTTGGCCATGCACAGTTAGCGGTGCCCGTCTTCTGACATCATGTAGGTGTCAGGCTGGCAGTGCCTGTGCGTCCAAGCTGCCCGAGATCCAACCTTGCAGTGTCATCTAATGTAGTCCCACTGCGGGCCAGGGATCCATGGGCATGCGCAGTGCATATCATCGCCTCTCACTCACCTCCTTCCTGCTTCTTCAGACTGTGCGGCGTCACGGCCGTGGCATGCTATTAGGGATCAGCTGACGCCGCCTAGTCTGAAGAAGCGTGAAGAAGGGGAGTGAGAGGCTAGTATATGCACTGCGCATGGCCATGGATACCAGGCCCACTGTGGGATCACATTAGACGACACTGCGAGGTGTGATTTCGGGCAGCGTGGACGCACAGGCGCAGCCAGGACGACAACAAATGATGTCAGAGGACGGGCAGCGCAAACTGTGCATGGCCAAGGGATAACATAACAGCGCAGGGTCCATGACGGAATCAAACAACGCTAAGGAGGCAGCGCACGGTGCCAAGGGGGTAGCAATGACGGCTGTGCTGTGTCACATTACAAAGGAAAGTCCCACCTCCGGGACGGTTGGACGGTGTGAGGGGACACATTACATGAGTGTGTAGTTCAGCGTTTGCAAGGAGCATAATTTCAAGAGCGACCTTTCCCTTGTGCAGTATTAGTGCTGCACATGGTGGCTCTTTCAGTAACAAACGCCTAGGGGGGGGGGGGGGACAGGTCCCCTTACATTTTAGTTGTGCCAGCGTGGCGGTCGCATGACACGTTGCCGGATACACAGCTGGGGATCAGCTGACGTTACTGAACCCCAATAACAGAGGAGCGACTGTTGACTGTGCACACAGCACTTCCAGGCACCAACTGGCGGTGTTAGAGCCCAGGGACAGCAGGAGGAGCAGATTGGAGGTATTGCCGCACACACAGCTGGGGATCAGCTGACGTTACTGAACCCCAATAACAGAGGAGCGACTGTTGACTGTGCACACAGCACTTCCAGGCACCAACTGGCGGTGTTAGAGCCCAGGGACAGCAGGAGGAGCAGAGGAACAGAGTGTAGGCCGAAGCCTGATTGGAGCAAGTTGAAAGGAAACCTTTAACCCCCCCCCCCAAGACGTTTGTAGCTGAAAGAGCCATGTTGTGCAGCACTAAGGATGCAAAAGGAAAAGGTTGCTCTTTTAATTATGCTCCTTGCAAACACCGAAGTAAACACTAAAAATGTGTCCCTTTATACCGTTAAACCGTTCCGGAGGTGCGAATTTCCTTCGTAATGGGACACAGCACAGCTGTCATTCCTATCCCCTTGATGCCGTGCGCTGCCTCCTCAGCGTTGTTTTAAGCTGCCACGGAGCCTGCGCTGTTCTGTTAGCCCTTGGCCATGCCCAATTAGCGCTGCCTGTCTTCTGACATAATTTGGTGTCAGGCTGTCAGTGCCTGTGCGTCCACGCTGCTCCAGATCCCACCTCGCAGTCTCATCTAACGTAATCCCACTGCGGGCCTTGGAACCATGGGCATGCACAGTGCATAACCTCGACTCTCACTCCCCTCCTTCCCTCTTCTTCAGACTGTGCGGTGTCACGGCCGTGGCATGCTAGGGATCAGCTGACGGCGCACAGTCTAAAGAAGGCGGAGGGAAATGAGCGAGAGCCCGAGGGGAAGATATGCACTGCGCATGCCCATGGATCCCAGGCCCGCAGTGTGACTCAATCAGAAGACACTGCGAGGCGGGATCTCGGGCACCGCGGCCGCACAGGCGCAGCCAGCCTGACACCAAATTATGTCAGAAGACAGGCAGCGCAAATAGGGCATGCCCAAGGGATAACAGAACAGCGCAGGCTCCGTGACAGCTTAAAACAACGCTGAGGAGGCAGCGCATGGCACCAAGGGGGTAGGAATGACGGCTGTGCTGCGTCACATTACGAAGGAAAGTCCCAGCTCCGGGACGGTATAACGGTATCAGTGAACACATTTTATAAGTGTTAAGTTCTGCGTGTGCAAAGAGCTAAAAAAAAAGAGCTACCTTTTCCTTGTGCAGCATTACTGCTGCACAAGATGGCTCTTTCAGTAACAAACGACGGGGGGGGGGGGGGACAGGTTCCCTTACATTTAGGTTGTTGTGCCAGCGTGGCGGTCGCAGGACACATTGCCGGCTACACAGCTGGGGATCAGCTGACGTTACTGAAACCCAATAACACTGGGTCGTATGTTTTTACTGTGCAGCCTGCACTTCTGAGCCGCAACTGGCGGTGTTGGAGCCCAGGAATAGCAGTTCAGGTGGTAGAAAGATGAACACAGCAGGAGACCTGGATGACACCCAATTACTTAATCAGGCAGAGGAGTGGCAAATTCCTGCGAGATCCAGGCCTGGTTCATTTTCAGGAAAGTAAGCCGGTCAACGTTATCGGAGGATAGTCGCATGCGACGGTCTGTTAGTACACCACCTGCGGCACTAAAGACACGTTCCGATAAGACACTAGCCGCAGGGCAAGCCAGCACCTCCAATGCATACTGGCTTAGCTCTGGCCATGTATCCAGCTTAGAGACCCAAAACTTGAACGGGGAAGAGCCGTCTGGGAGTACAGTAAGAGGGCAAGCCATGTAGTCTGTCACCATCTGACGGAACCGTTGCCTCCTGCTGACTGGAGCCGCCGGTGATGGTGTAGACATTTGGGGCGGGCACACAAAAGTGTGCCAGAGTTGTGCCATACTGGGCTTGCCTTGGGCAGAGGCACTGCTTCTGCTCCCTCTTTGGGCAGAGCCTCCCCCACTGCCTCGACGCACTGAGCTGCTTTGTAAAGCACTAGCAGCACTCCTCTCAGTTGGACAGGAGAAGATGATGGAATTCACCAGTGTGTCGTGGTACTCCCGCAATTTACGCTCCCGGGTCAACGCAGGGATGAGGTTTTGGACGTTGTCCCGGTAGCGAGGATCGAGGAGGGTGAACACCCAATAATCAGGCATGTTGAGAATGTGGTCGATGCGGCGGTCGTTTCTCAGGCACTGCAGCATGAAATCCACCATGTGCTGCAGAGTGCCAACCGGCCCAGAAACGCTGTCCCCTGCTTGAGACATGATCTCTGCCCGCTCGTCATCACCCCACCCTCGCTGTACACACTGACCACTGGACAATTGTGTCGCTCCCTCCTCTGGACGGAGCTCTTCCTCCTCCATTGACTCCTCCTCATCCTCCTCACAAATTGGCCCCTGCGTACCCCTTTGTGAGGAACCACGTGGCGCTGACTCTCCAGAAGCTGATGGAAAAGGTGACTCCTCATCCTCCACCTCTTCCACCACATCATCCCTTAACCCTTGCAAAGTTTGCTGAAGCAGGCAGATAAGGGGGACAGTCATGCTGACTAGTGCATCATCTGCACTTGCCATCCGCGTGGAATAATCAAAAGGACGCAAAACCTGGCAGACGTCCTTCATAGTGGCCCACTCTGTGGTTGTGAAGTCTGATCGGCGCTGACTGCGACTTCTTTGCGCCTGATGCAGCTGGTACTCCATAACTGCTTGCTGCTGCTCACACAACCGCTCCAACATATGTAACGTGGAATTCCACCGGGTAGGTAGGTCACATATGATGCGGTGTTCCGGAAGGCGGAATCGGCGCTGCAGAGCAGCAATGCGGGATCTGGCCAAGCTGGAACGCCGCAAGTGAGCACACTCTAGGCGGACCTTGTGCAGCAGGGCATCAAGATCCGGATAGTCCCTCAGAAAACTCTGCACAACCAAATTGAGCACATGTGCCAGACATGGGATGTGAGTGAGGTTGCCAAGGGCCAAAGCTGCCACCAGATTTCGGCCATTGTCACACACTACCATGCCTGGCTGGAGATTCGCTGGCAGTAACCACACATCGCTCTCCTGCTTTATGGCATTCCAGAGCTCCTGCGCTGTGTGGCTTCGATGCCCCAATGAAACTAGTTTCAAGACGGCCTGCTGACGTTTGGCCACGGCTGTGCTCATGTCGGTCATAGGTAAACGTTCACGGGTCCATGTGGGGGTGGACTGTGACGGATCCTGCAGAGAGGAATCAGAGGAACTGGTGTAAGAGGAGGAGTCGATGCGTACAGACTGGATTCCTGCAATCCTTGGAGTGGGCAGGACACGTCCTGCGCCACTCGCACGATCTGTACCTGGCTCAACAACATTAACCCAATGGGCAGTGAGGGAAACATATCGCCCCTGTCCATGCTGACTGGTCCACGCATCGGTGGTGAGGTGGACCTTGCTACTGACGGCGTTCAGTAGCGCATGTTTTATGTTTGCCTCAACATGCCTGTGCAGGGCAGGGACAGCCTGCCTGCTGAAGTAAAAGCGGCTGGGCACCTTGTACTGTGGGACTGCCAATGCCATCAAGTCACGGAAGCTGTCAGTCTCCACCAGCCTGAACGAGAGCATTTCCAGGGACAACAGTTTGGCAATGCCTGCATTCAGAGCCTGTGCTCGGGGGTGGTTGGCCGAGAATGCCCGCCTTTTCTCCCATGCCTGTACTACCGATGGCTGTAGAGTAGACTGGGAGTGTGAGGATGACTGGGAAGGTGGTGCTGTGGGTGGAATTACACAAGGTCTCTGGGAGGAAGCCAAACCAGCTGTGCGTGAGCTGGAGGAAGAGGCAACACGAGCTGAAGAGGTGGTAGCTGCCGCTGTTGGTTGGCCTACATCTTCAGTGTGTTTCTGTAACTCCACCGCGTGCCTGGTCCGCACATGTTTCCACATATTTGTGGTATTGAGGTTGCTGACATTTTTCCCTCTTTTTACTTTATGATGACACAGCTTGCATTTGACAAAACAAATGTCATCTGCAACTGTGTCAAAAAAGGACCAGGCACTGCAAGTCTTGGGAGCGCCCTTTTTGGCTTTGGAAAGAGACAGGCTCCTAACGGGTGCCAAAGTGGAGGCTACAGGCTCCGCAGTCTTCCCCCTCCCTCTCCCTCTTTGGCCCGTAAGAGGAAGCTCTTCCTCTGAGCTGCTCCCACCACCTTCCTGTTCCTCACGCCACGATGGGTCAAGGACCTCATCATCTCCACTACCCTCTGCCACCAACTGCTCCTCCTGGGTAGTCTCAGCAGCACAGTACGCACGAGAAAGCGGCACCTGAGTTTCATCATCAGATGCGTACTGCGCTGTGGTCACCGGAGGCACTGGCCCACCTGCCTCTTCAGAGTCAGAGAGAAAAAGGTGTTGGGCATCACTGCACACTGCCTCTTCTTCCATTTCTCCAATGCTGCTTGGCTGGCCCCCTGTTTCCAAGCCAAGAGATTCAGAGAACAGAAGTAGAGACGGCTCCTGTCCTGGGCTCTCTGACTGCCTGGCCAATTTGGCAGGTGGTGAAGAGACAGATGGCTGCTCTCCAGTGCTCTGTGCCTGAGAGGATGTGGCACTAACTGAAGTCGATGCCGAGGCGTTAGCTGCCATCCACCCGACAACGGCTTCAATTTGGTCTTCACGCAGCAGCGGTGCACGGCGCTCTCCGACAAAGCTGCGCATGAAGGACTGTTCCCTGCTGAAACTGAGTGACGACGAGTCACCGGCGCCCGCAGCAGGCACAGAATCACCACGTCCTCTCCCTGCTCCTCTCCCTGCTCCGCGCCCACGCCCACGTGCCTTACTCCCTGCCCTCTTCATCTTGGTTGACAGATAAAGATAAGCAGAAAAGTACTAAGGCCTTAGTGTGCTTATTCCTGTAATGCTCCTCCTAACAGGTGTAAGAAACACTAATGTTGTAAATTGTGGACTAAACTTTATTATTTTTCAAATGTGGCCTACACAAGTGTAAGTTGTGTTTGGTGAACTTAACCTTTTTTTTGGTGCAGATCGGGCTACAGAGCTAGTTTAAATCACACGGAGACCGTGCAGACAGCCGTAAACGGCGCTGCAAGGCCAAGAAACCCTCCTCTAGGTTATCCTATATAGTGTTTTTCCACTATTTAGCTGGATACAAGTGGAAAGACACTAATAGGAATTTTTTTTTTCAAATTTTAAACTGGCTGCACTATTTGAAAAAAAGGAAATTGTTTTTCAAGGTATGAGGCAGTAACGCACCCTGAGCTGAATCCAACCGGCTATGGCTGCACACAGACTACAGGGCGAGCTGGGCTCACACGGAGACCGTGCAGACAGCCGTAAACGGCGCTGCAAGGCCAAAAAACCCTCCTCTAGGTTATCCTATATAGTGTTTTTCCACTATTTAGCTGGATACGAGTGGAAAGACACTAATAGGAATTTTTTTTTTCAAATTTTAAACAGGCTGCACTATTTGAAAAAAAGGAAAATTTTTCTCAAGGTATGAGCCAGTAACGAACCCTGAGCTGAATCCAACCGGCTATGGCTGCACACAGACTACAGGGCGAGCTGGGCTCACACGGAGACCGTGCAGACAGCCGTAAACGGCGCTGCAAGGCCAAAAAACCCTCCTCTAGGTTATCCTATATAGTGTTTTTCCACTATTTAGCTGGATACGAGTGGAAAGACACTAATAGGAATTTTTTTTTTCAAATTTTAAACAGGCTGCACTATTTGAAAAAAAGGAAAATTTTTCTCAAGGTATGAGCCAGTAACGAACCCTGAGCTGAATCCAACCGGCTATGGCTGCACACAGACTACAGGGCGAGCTGGGCTCACACGGAGACCGTGCAGACAGCCGTAAACGGCGCTGCAAGGCCAAAAAACCCTCCTCTAGGTTATCCTATATAGTGTTTTTCCACTATTTAGCTGGATACGAGTGGAAAGACACTAATAGGAATTTTTTTTTTCAAATTTTAAACAGGCTGCACTATTTGAAAAAAAGGAAAATTTTTCTCAAGGTATGAGCCAGTAACGAACCCTGAGCTGAATCCAACCGGCTATGGCTGCACACAGACTACAGGGCGAGCTGGGCTCACACGGAGACCGTGCAGACAGCCGTAAACGGCGCTGCAAGGCCCAAAAACCCCCCTCTAGGTTATCCTATGTAGTGTTTTTCCACAATAGAGCTGGAGACTGGTGGAAAAACACTAATAGGAAATTTGAGAAAAAATGTGCAGCAGGCTGCACTAAGAGCAAAAAAGAACAACTGTGTGAGGCAGTGTGAACCCCCCCTGAGCTGAATACAACCGGGTATATGGCTGCACACAGACTACAGAGTGAGCTGCACACACACACACACAGAGACCTTGCAGAACGCTGTTAAAACAGCGCTGCAAGGCAAGAGCAAGGTGAACAGTGAAGAACACACAGCGTTTTGCTAAATTAGCCTTTGGAAAGGAAAATAAAGCAATTAGCTAGCTCAACTGGCCCTCAGTTAGAACACAGCGTCCTGTCCCTAACTGAAATCACAGCAGAGTGAGCGCAAAATGGCGGCAGCGCTTTTTTATAGTGCAGAGTGACATCATTTCAGCAGCCAATCCAAGCCTTGCCAGTACTTACATGCCCACCATGCTAAACAGGATGTGCCCACACTTTCATTCATTCCTCATTGGCTGCTGCGTTCAATTTGAATTCTGGGAACTTCCGATTCCGGTATCCGATACGCGGGAAGTATCGGAATTCAGTATCGGAATTCCGATACCGCAAATATCGGCCGATACCCGATACTTGCGGTATCGGAATGCTCAACACTAGTAATTAAGTAAAAAGGCCCCACCAAATAAGAGAACATTTGGATTATCCAGCCTGTTTTTCCTTTTACACTTGGCAAGTTGAATGCAACTTTTCACTGTAACCTATCTTAATAAATGCAAACACAGTGGTCATCTTTTGAATAATTTATTGGGTTACTTTGCAGTGTCCGATGTCACAAGATGGTGGCGCAACTGTCGTGATCAATACCGCTATGAGCGCCAGCAGCGGGCCAGGAGTGGTGCAGCAGCCACTAAAAAGTGGAAATATATATATTATGACCGATTGAATTTCCATGCTCCCATTATGGATCTACGTTCGTAAGTGCACGCTTGACAGAAAATTTGATACATGGGCAAAAAGGTCAATAAATTAATTTGTATTTTGAAATTTAATTTTCTCAAATAACAGAACTGACTCCAACATTACTGAACGAGAAACAGCAACTGATTCCGAGGTCAACTTGGAACCGATTAGCGAAGTTGAAGATGTGGCAGGACCTTGTTCTGCACCATTAGCAACAAACCAACCACCACCATGACCTTTTGCAGGACAGGAGACCAATCGAGAAAAAAAGATGAATGTGGACATAGTAGTAGTCCTACGCTACCCCTGGATACATCACCACTAGTGTTGAGCGATACCGTCCGATACTTGAAAGTATCGGTATCGGATAGTATCGGCCGATACCCGAAAAATATCGGATATCGCCGATACCGATATCCGATACCAATACAAGTCAATGGGACATCAAGTATCGGAAGGTATTCTCATGGTTCCCAGGGTCTGAAGGAGAGGAAACTCTCCTTCAGGCCCTGGGATCCATAGGGAGGTGTAAAATAAAGAATAAAAATAAAAAATATTGATATATTTACCTCTCCGGCGGCCCCTGGTGAGTCCGCGGGTAACCGGTAGGCTTCGTTGTTCAAAATCAGCGCTTTTAGGACCTGAGAAACACGTCCCGGCTTCTGATTGGTCGCGGGCCGCCCATGTGACCGCCATGCGACCAATCACAAGCCGCGATGTCACCGCAAGCTATTAGCGTGCTCATTTTTAAAAATGAGCGCGTTAATGGCTTTCAAAGACGTAGCGGGTTGTGATTGGTCGCGGCCGCGACCAATCACAAGCCGCGACGTCACCGCAAGCTATTGACGCGCTCATTTTTAAAAATGAGCGCGTTAATGGCTTTGAAAGACATAGCGGCTTGTGATTGGTCGCGTGGCCGCGACCAATCACAAGCCGCGACGTCACCGCAAGCTATTAGCGCGCTCATTTTTGAAAAATGAGCGCGTTAATGACTTTCAAAGACGTAGCGGCTTGTGATTGGTCGCGGCCACGCGACCAATCACAAGCCGCTATGTCTTTCAAAGCCATTAACGCGCGGCCATTGGCCGCGACCAATCACAAGCCGCAACGTCTTTGAAAGTCATTAACGCGCTCATTTTTCAAAAATGAGCGCTAATAGCTTGCGGTGACGTCGCGGCTTGTGATTGGTCGCGTGGCGGTCACATGGGCGGCCCGCGACCAATCAGAAGCCGGGACGTGTTTCTCAGGTCCTAAAAGCGCTGATTTTGAACAACGAAGCCTGCCGGTTACCCGCGGACTCACCAGGGGCCGCCGGAGAGGTAAATATATCAATATTTTTTATTTTAATTCTTTATTTTACACATCTCTATGTATCCGATACCGATACCCGATACCACAAAAGTATCGGATCTCGGTATCGGAATTCCGATACCGCAAGTATCGGCCGATACCCGATACTTGCGGTATCGGAATGCTCAACACTAATCACCACAGGCTGCGGCCATCCAATGCTGGGGCGGCACAGGAGGGAGCTTCCCATCACTGGTAACAGGTGCCAAGTAGACCTTGCTGTTTTGGAGTATCTATCACATACTGCTAATGATGATGGTGAGGAGGCATATGGTCAAAGTCTTGCATAGTATATGCACACAATTCCCAGTGAGGTGAGGCTGCGTGCAAGAAGTGCACTAGAAATTGCCATTGATTCATGCACCAAACCTAATAATCTAAGTCTTATGTTCAACTTCCTTGAAAGAAGGCAGATGTCCACCGACCACCACTTACACATGCCTAGAAGCCAGAATGTGCAGACCATGGCACTCCCAGAACCACCTCCACCAAGGATCCCATCACCACAGCCACATCAAACCCCATACCAACACCACCCACAACATGCACATTTCTCAAATCCAGCTGCACCTGCCCAGTATGGCCACTTACACATACCAACTGTAGGAGAGTGATCACAACATGGGTATGTTCAACATGGCCATTCTGGGGGGTTCTCCCAAAAGGCAAACACAAATCCACATGAGTATGGATATCATTACCCAAGTGGCCAATACCATGTACCACAGCAGGGCCCTCCCTTGGTCCTGAATCCAGTTTCATCCACCTCTCAGGGGCACAAACAGGTAGGACATCAAAATACCCATACCACTTATGCTGTCCTCCCGCCATCACCTCCACCTTCATACCAGAATTTGTAAAAAAAAATGCCTCTTAATGGCTACAATTTTTGTTTGAAAGTTTCAGGTTGCCCTGTACTAGTAACCTAAGTTGCCATATGTTTTGCATTTGGTTTTTGGGGACCAAAACCAATTAAACAAAATTAAACTGTTATGTCAATGTGTGCTTTATGTTTATAACAATATATAGTTGATGTGTAAGATTTCCCTTTATTTTTAAAACAAAATAACATCACACAGTTCATTCACTAACAGATTTTTAATTAAAACTAAAAAAAAAGTCTATCACATCATAGACACAGCATTGTCTTGCCATGGAGTATATCCCTCTCATGAAACAAAATAAGTAATAAACATGTCCTGCACTTTAAGGCCAGAGGGCTGATGATGTGGATTATGAACATGTGTTGTAGCCATGCTGTAATTTCCACCATTTTCATCATCAGCATCATTTGATGGACAGTCATGGATCCTCGGGAAGTTGGGAAGGATGACGCAGGCTTTAATTATGCCATTTACATTTGTTTTACTTAGTTGGATGGCTGACATCAGGACCGGCCATTTTGCACAGAGTATTCCAAATGTACACTACACCAATCGTTGTGCACGTGTTAGCCGATAATTAGATATTCGGCGCCGGTTATCCAGGGCTCTCTGTGGATATGTCCTCATGACATTGCAGGTCAGTTGAAAGGTCTCATCAGCAACCATGACATAAGGAACCGCTCACAAACTTGACCCCGGTAGGAGACGTGGGGGTGGGATGTCCAAATCATTACTTCACAGCCGCCGACCCGTTATGGAAGAAGTGAAGACTCTGGAGTCTCCATTTCTTCTATAGACCCCAATATCGACAATTACAAACCTGTATGTGCTGTCCACCATGGCCTACAGCACTACAGAAAAAAATTGTTTGTAATTGTAATATTGGGACCCTGAGATTGGTGGCTTACAAACACAGATGTGCTTCCCATCCAGGGATTCTATGCAGTTGGGGAACTGGAACGTTTTCCACAGCCAGTCTTCTTTTTTGGGGTCAGGCATTACAAAATTATGAAGGAGGGACCATATTTCTGTACAAGTAGAATGGACAGTGCTTGTGATGGTGGAGCTCCCAATCAAAAACTCCAGATGAAGTTCTGCATAGGAGATACCAGTGGATAGAAATCTAAAATGAATAAGAAACAAACCAAATTTTAGAATCTTTCATCTCCACGAATAATCTTAACAGAGTAGGCCATCATAAAAAAGTAAGCTACATAGCACACTAATCCCTGGCTCAACAAGAGACAACACTATTAAATGCTAAGGAACAGATCATTATCACAAACATCAGAGCGTGAAAATGTCAAAATGTGATGAAGCAATTTAAGTTAAGGTGAGGGAAAGATACTGACAATATTTTGACCAAAAGGAAGGGAAAAGTGGACTTCTAAAGAAGCAAAAGATATTTAATATCAATCAAATACAGTATTAACACATACCGTAATGTAAGTAAAAGCCACTCCTCTGCAGAAATACATTTGCGCATCTTGGTGTCCTTGAAGGTTATGCCAGGGTGCACAGCTTCCAGCTAGGCTCATCCGACAGTACCAATAGAATTTGTCAGGATGGCTGTGTAGAGAACCATACATTCACTGGAAAGGACCTTTAGTCAGCCGTAACCTCAAAAGCGGATGTATCCACAATCGTCTCCGCTTCCTCGGATCCACAATCACTGGGTAAGGCTCCCCAAAACGTTGAGACAAGACCCAATGGAAAAGAACCTGCTCAGTTGTGTTGAAGGTTAGCCTGTCACACATGTTTGACACAAATCAGCAAAACCAATACACCAGCAGGGCCTCTATTTGAAAAATTGGAAAAGAGAACTTGTGGTGGAGCCAAAATATAGGCTCCTTGATTAGGTTTTTAACCATTTCAGGCCATTGAGCCATTTACTTTAATGTGGAAAGTCAGTGAGAAATGTAAAACCATACGCATGACATACGGATATCATACGGATGCATAATCGCATTTCAAATGCATTACACACGGATGACCATACAGAAAACACTTGTGCGACTCTCGGCAGGGAAACTCAGACTGATTTTTCATACGTTAAGTGTGACCCTGGCCTTAAAGTTAAATTCTATGGAGCCTTGTTCTGGACCTTATTCTGATGCTTACTGGGCTTAAATTCTAATAGTGACTTTCAGGTCACACCGAGTGCAACGTGACCCGGAGAAGTCTGCAAAGAGATGACGTCATTAAGATGAGCACAAGAACGGCGTTGGACCCCAGAGAGAGCGGGCGAGAGGTGAGTATATTAATACACTCACACCATATTACATGCACATACACATTGATAGGGTTGGCGGAATGCACGGAGTATAAATATATGTAATATTAGGTGTGTTCGCAACCAGGGTCAACTGTGTAGGAGAGGAACCTGCTGCTGGCAATTGGCAGTGCTATATGGTGGTTTTAGCGAACTCTGTTACTTCACAAAATCGCTAGGATAGGGAAATGCTGTGCCCTTTTAACCTCACAGAGGAACACAACTACCAAACAGAGCAAAACTGTGGTCATGCAGTCAGCATAGCACACAAACAACTCGTCACCGGAAGTGCTGGTATTCTAGGGGCTTATTTCAGCCAAGACCTGAATCCAAACACACAAAACTCCTCACCAGAGGTGCCGGTATTCTAGGGGCTTATTTCAGCCAACCCTGACCTCACGCAAACATGACCACACAGTAGAAAGGCTCAAAACATAGGATGATACTAGCGCATGGCCGTGCGGCCATGCAAGCCTTTTATACCTGTAGCAGACAAGGACCTTCCTGGTGGTCCAATAGGAGCTGCTATAGGACCTGAGCATGTAACCACAGACCTCCAATGGGAGGTCGTCCCGTGGGCATGCCCAGTATGGGAATGCGAGAAAGACCTGCTCGCTGCAGAACATTGCTGGCTACAATGACAGAGCCTGGAAGGACAGTAGTAACCAGTCATCCAGTATCAGCCTGAGCCAGACGTTGGGACCGACGTCTCAGCTGAGCAGGCTCCACTGAGGCTGGAGGAGAATGGGAGAAAGCAGCAGACATGGTTCGAGATTCCCCCTGTGCAGCGGTGGGAACTCGACACCTAACACACACACATTTAAACAATTTGTGTTTTGTCTTGTGATTTATCCTGATAAAGAAGTTGGATAACTTCAAAAAGTGTTGAATAAACTGCATTTTGATCAGCGCAGAGGATCCCATTATTTCTTCTTAGCAACACACCCTCATACACATACGACAATTGGTTGTTCTGGTTCAAAATGATGAGTTTTGCTGGCTTTGAACCTATCCTCTTGTATATGGGCACCACAAGCTATATGGCCTGTGACATAGAGAAGTAGAATCAGAACAACACTTGAAAGAAGACACAAGTCCGTGTTAAAAGCTTATCCAAAGGATATATTTTTATTTTAAATATTAGTATTTAATAAAAAAAATCTGCATGCAACATGTGTTTTTTTACATCACAATATAAATTAATTCTTACTGTTTGAATCAAATTAATAAGCAATTTTGTCACAAGAAACAGCCTTGAACATGTCCTGACCTGTCTTTTTCAATTATATCAATCAATGCTGTGCCATACAGAATTAAAAAAACAGAAAAACCTCAATATTCAAATGACAGATTCTGATACTAAATAACAAGTAAAAGTAGAAATTTTTAGTAACAATAACAATGATCAAATTTTATAGCAACACATCATAGTAGATAACCCTGGAGTTTTACCATCAAGCTCCTAAATTGCTGCAATAATAAGTGTCTTCCATTTTCCCCTCATTTTATATTATATTTGTCTGGAACATAAGTGTACTTTAGTAAATGGCACGTCCTCTTTTAATAAGGCAGGTGCTCTGAATGTACACAGAAGGACATGCTTATTATTAAAATTAACTATAGCGGGTACAACAGAGGGTACAAAATGCTATGGTGAATTAATTGAAAGCTTCAGTTTAATGCTACTGGTAGTATCCTCTTTAGGGCTTTTGGTTGTCTTGACAACTTTCTCATCCTGGAAAATACAAGACAGCATCAGCTGCTTTATTTTCTATTCTACATATATGCTACTAATCCCGTCTCCTCTAACACAAATCTACCACTGCATATACCATCATTATTTTAAAAAGAACTGATATGCTTGCTTGATTAGACAGTACATTATATACCCTAATGCGTATAGACGAGTTCACAGTTGAAAGTAAGAGATTTTTTAGCATCAGTTTTTATAACAATATCAATGGCAGCATTTAAAAAGCAGCTAGAGGGAGGGAGCTCCCTCTTCCCTCCGATCGGCGCCCCCACAAAGTCATTGCAAGGGCCCAATTATTGCCATGGTGACTAAGGTCAACAGGCTAGCAAGCTTGTTAGACCATGCATGGTCTAACTTGTTTGTGTATCAATGCAGAACTGACAGTTCTAAAGCATTGCAATGCTTCTGCATTGCAATGCTTTAGAACTGTGATCACACTGCTGAAAGTAAAAGTCCCATAGAGGGACTAAATAAAAAAGGAAAATCAAAATGTTAAAATATTATTTAAAAACAATCACAAAATAATAAAAAATAAAAATGTATTGTACCCATACATAAGTACTTTTATGTAAAAAAAAAACAAAAACAACAAAGTACACATATTTGGTATCGTCGTGTCCCGAATAACCTATAAAACTGTCACACTAGTTAACACCTTCAGTGAACACCATAAAAAATAAATAAATAAGTACAAGACATAAGGTATGCATTTTCATTATACCACCAAACCAAAAGTAGAATAAATTCAATAAAAAATGCTAATGAAAATAAAAATGGTACCACTGAAAGCATCATCTTTCCTACAAAAACTGAGATGTAATATAGCTCCATCAGTGGCCAAATAAAAACGCTATAGCTCTCAGAATACATTGATGCCAAAATATTTTTTTATAAGATAGTTTTCATTGTGTAAAAGCAGCAAAACATAAAAAATTACTTAAATGTGGTATTGCGGTAATTGTATTTACCCAAAGAATAAAGTTGTATCAATTTTACGGCATGAAAACGACATAAAAAAACAAGGATAATTCCTGAATTGGTGAGAGTTGTTCATTTTGCCTCTCTGGGTATTTTCCCACAGTCAGTAATTGCTGCAGGTTGGACACTGCATACATCCACAGCATCTAACCCACAGCAACCAGATGTTACAGCATAGTGGTTGGGATTTCAAGAAATCCCTTGTCCACTATGAGTGCACCGACGCCCGCGGCTCAACCGCAGAGACCGACGTGCGGCGCGTCTTTCCAGACTGCACCATGTCAATTTATCTTGCGGGGATGTGAGTCTCCTCAAGATAAATTTGACCAGTACAATATATTGAACGAGGTGATTCCGCACGGTTCAATGAACTCACGCGGAATGACCTGGGTTCAAAAGCCGGCAGCTTTGTCCAAAGCGCAGCCAATTACCGAACGTATGCACATACCCTCAAAAATCGGAATACACAGCGAACAAAAACGTTATTTGATCAAAAATGGTACCAATAAAAACGTCAACTAGTCCGACAATAAACAATCCCTCATATGACTCTGTAGGCAAAAATATGGAAAAATTATAGCTATCAAAATATGGTGAGACAAAGTCTTATTTATGCAAAAATAAGAGTCTTTTAGGCCTCCTTCACACATCTTAGTGATTCCTGTAAAGGAAAAATCAGTACTCATGAGATCCGTGAACCATGTCAGTGAGCCGGGGCCATCCATATGTAGGCATGTGACATCTGTGTGACACACGTGTATCTGTTTGCTGTCCGTGAGTCACATCCGTGTGCCATCTTTGTGTCTGTGTGACTCGTACTGTCGCCTGGGAAAAGCAACACAGTTTGACTGTTCCCAGGTGCCGGCTGCTGAAAACAGCTCTCATCATTTTTGCCTGATCTCCCTGAGATTTGCATGACTAGGCGACAATGATGGGAGTTGTATTCAGCACCCGTTGTATACATCCTCATCCGCTCATCTCATCTATTTAGTCAAAGTTCAAGGCAAACACAAGCAACAATAAAATTATCTATTACAATTATCTCTTGCATCCTTGAGTCTAAGGGTGGCCCTAAAACTACCGCCCCCATTTGAGAAGACCAGTGCTGTAAATGACATGTGGTAAGGCGGAAGCCACCTTATTACAGATTTACAGGAAATGATGATGCTTCATATTACACTGCATAATAGGAGCATATGGACCGAGCTACAATGCAGGGAAGCAAACTGGAAAGCATTAAAGGAAAATTGGAAACAATAAGAAAAACACCAGTGCTTTAACTGTGGAAGTTAGGAAAGGGGAGTAGGAAAGCAACAAGCTGCAGACAAACCTTAGATTCTGTGTGATGAACCCAAACAATAAACAAGGAGGAAAAAGATATAACTATTGGACTGTTGCGCTATTTGCTATGCAAGTCACTGACCAATAGTTCTATCTAAATCCTCCTTGATAAAAGAACATTTTATTTTACTTTTACAAAATAAATGTGGCTTATGAATTTCTTTCACTAAAGTGCCAAGGACTACTGCAGCAGTAATGAAAATGACTTGCCATTAAGAGTTTTTTTTAAGTTGGAGGTCATTGTATGTTAAAGTAAGGCAATCACTGTAAAGTCAAGGTTCCTTATACAAGACTCACCCTTAACTGAAAAATGTATGTATTTCATGTGTATGCTAACCTTGACTATAAACAGTTCATTCTGCCACTTTATACACTAAACTTTATGTTTCAATATTAATTCTCAACTGTTTTTCAAGATGTTCTTAAACATGCTCGACATATAATTATTAAAAAGGGATTTTCCATAGATTTTTAAAAGATTTGTCACTATAAAGCTGGGATCACACTTGCGAGAAACTCTCACGAGTCTCATATCTCAATACGCGGCACTGCCACCGGCAATTGGGAATGGAGCGTGCGGCTGCATGTATTTCTATGCAGCTGAGTGCTCCAGTCCGAGTGCCGGTGGCAGTACCAGGTATTGAGATGCGAGACTTGTGCGGGCTTCTCGCAAGTGTGATCCTGGCCTAAATGTATGATTTCTATTTTTATAACTCCTGTGCATTTCACTGAAGAGAAACAGATGTTTAATTCATTAGTAATGAAAAAATTAGACACTGAGATGCTTTGAATATCAAACAAAATCACACCAAAGGAACAATGATGGATCATTACTGTTAGAGAGTATCCAAGAGTTTAAAAGAGATGTTCAGATTTAAAAAAATGTGTCTGCTTTCTTCCAAAAAGTGAGCCGCATTTGCCTTCAGGTTATGTCATATGTGGTATCGCGGCTCTTTTTCACTTTAATAGAGCTGAGCTGCAATACCACACACAACCCTTAGTCCCCTAGACAGGAGTGGGGCTGTTTTACAAGAAGCCCACCATGTTTTTCGTCCTACTCAAGACAACTTCCTTAAGTAAACTGAATAGAAAAAATATACAGTACAGACCAAAAGTTTAGACACACCTCATTTAAAGATTTTTCTGTATTTTCATGATTATGAAAATTGTACATTTACACTTAAGGCATCAAAACTATGAATTAAGACATGTGGAATTACATACTTAACAAAAAAGTGTGAAACAACTGAATTTATGTCTTATATTCTAGGTTCTTCAAAGTAGCCACCTTTTGCTTTGATGACTTCAAAGAGGTAGTCACCGGGAATGGTCTTCCAACAATTTTGAAGGAGTTCACAGAGATGCGCTTAGCACTTCTTAGCCCTTTTGCCTTCACTCTGCGGTCCAGCTCACCCCAAACCATCTCGATTGGGTTCAGGTCTGGTGACTGTGGAGGCCAGGTCATCTGGCGTAGCACCCCATCACTCTCCTTCTTGGTTAAATAGCCCTTACACAGCTTGGAGGTGTGTTTGGGGTTATTGTTCTGTTGAAAAATAAATGATGGTTTAACTAAACGCAAACCGGAAGGAATAGCATGCCACTGCAAGATACTGTGGTAGCAATGCTAGTTCAATATGCCTTCAATTTTGAACAAATCCCCAACAGTGTCACCAGCAAAGCACCCCCACACCATCACACCTCTTCCTCCATGCTTCTCGGTGCGAACCAGGCATGTAGAGTCCATCTGTTCACCTTTTCTGCATTGCACAAAGACACAGTGGTTGGAACCAAACATCTCAAATTTGGACTCATCAGACCAAAGCACAGATTTCCACTGGTCTAATGTCCATTCCTTGTGTTCTTTAGCCCAAACAAGTCTCTTCTGCTTGTTGCCTCTCCTTAGCCCTGTGGTTTCCTAGCAGCTATTTTACCATGAAGGCCTGCTGCACAAAGTCTCCTCTTAACAGTTGTTGTAGAGATGTGTCTGCTGCTAGAACTCTGTGTGGCATTGACCTGGTCTCTAATCTGAGCTGCTGTTAACCTGCGATTTCTGAGGCTGGGGACTCGGATAAACTTATCCTGTCCTCCCTTGCTGGGGCGTTCCTCATGTGAGCCAGTTTCTTTGTAGCGCTTGATGGTTTTTGCCACTGCACTTGCGGACACTTTCAAAGTTTTTCCAATTTTTCAGACTGACTGACCTTCATTTCTTAAAGTAATGATGGCCGCTCGATTTTTCTTTACTTAGCTGCTTTTTTCTTCCCATAATTAGTGTTGAGCGATACCGTCCGATACTTGAAAGTATCGGTATCGGATAGTATCGGCCGATACCCGAAAAGTATCGGATATCGCCGATACCGATATCCGATACCAATACAAGTCAATGAGACACCAAGTATCGGAAGGTATCCTGATGGTTCCCAGGGTCTGAAGGAGAGGAAACTCTCCTTCAGGCCCTGGGATCCATATTAATGTGTAAAATAAAGAATTAAAATAAAAAATATTGATATATTCACCTCTCCGGCGGCCCCTGGACATCACCGCGGGTAACCGGCAGGCTTCTTTGTTTAAAATGAGCGCGTTTAGGACCTGAGAATGACGTCGCGGCTTCTGATTGGTCGCGTGCCGCTCATGTGACCGCCACGCGACCAATCAGAAGCTGCGACGTCATTTGCAGGTCTTAAATTCCTAGAATGAGGAGTTTAGTGCCTGAGAATGACGTCGCGGCTTGTGATTGGTCGCGTGGCGGTCACATGAGCGGCACGCGACCAATCAGAAGCCGCGACGTCATTCTCAGGTCCTAAAGGCGCTCATTTTAAACAAAGAAGCCTGCCGGTTACCAGCGGTGATGTCCAGGGGCCGCCGGAGAGGTGAATATATCAATATTTTTTATTTTAATTCTTTATTTTACACATCACTATGGATCCGATACCGATTCCCAATACCACAAAAGTATCGGAACTCGGTATCGGAATTCCGATACCGCAAGTATCGGCCGATACCCGATACTTGCGGTATCGGAATGCTCAACACTATCCATAATACAAATTCTAACAGTCTATTCAGTAGGACTATCAGCTGTGTATCCACAAGACTTCTGCACAACACAACTGATGGTCCCAACTCCATTTATAAGGCAAGAAATCCCACTTTTAAACCTGATAGGGTACACATGTGAAGTGAAAACCATTCCCGGTGACTATCTCTTGAAGCTCATCAAGAGAATGCCAAGAGTGTGCAAAGCAGTCATCAAAGCGAAAGGTGGCTACTTTGAAGAACCTAGAATATAAGACATAACTTTAGTTGTTTCACACTTTTTTCTTAAGTATATAATTCCACATGTGTTAATTCATAGTTTTGATGCCTTCAGTGTGAATGTACAATTTTAATAGTCATGAAAATACAGACAAATCTTTAAATGAGGTGTGTCCAAACTTTTGGTCTGTACTGTATATATTCCAAAAAAAAACATTAATCACTTGTTAAAGGAAATCTTTCAGTAGGATCAACCCTTCTAAGCTGTCTATATGGGCATGTAGGTCATAGGAAGCTGAATAAAATGATACCTTGATATCTGCAATCCAATGTCTTTTTCCATGTTTTTCCTCTATGTAAATGAGCTGTTTAGGACTATAGGCCACACATGGATCTACATGAGAATCTGGCTCCAAGGCTTATTTATAACAAAAGGGGGCATTACCAGTGTGATTCATGTAACTAATATAGAACAGTAGAACCGAACTTTGTCTTCTTACAAACACATATTTGCAGCTCTCTGAGCTCTGCTGAGTTGTAACAATATTACAGGCCTGTCTGTCTGTGAGCTGGAAGCTGAAGCTGAGAGGAACCTGCAGATGTATCAGTTATAATCACACACAGCTCTACAATGAGATCAGGAGAGCAGAGAGCGGCCATTACACATCACACTGGTAACACCCCCTTCTATTTAAAACAAGCCATGGAGGCAGATTTTCGTGCAGATCAGTGTTCTGTTCATAGTCCTAATTGATATTTCTAGAATAAAACATCAGATTGCAGATATCAAGGTATCGATTCCTTTGACCTACATGCCCATATAGATGGTTTAGTCAGGTTTATCTTACTCACAAATTCCCTTTAAGTTTTTGGCTACTTCAATACCAATGTCTCAGCTTTCCTATGGGTTATTTGTTAACTTTTATAGAGCAATGAAATGTAGTATATGCATAAGACCACTGCAGCTAATCCCTGGAGGTCAAGTATAATACATCATATAATTACCCCTGAGGCCAGGCATTGGCTGAACCAATAACATGAATGCACCGTATTGCCCCAGAATAGCTAATTGATAAGCTTCAACAGAACTTAAGCAGCAGGAAATCTAACACTTGATTTTTTTTCTATTTTTATAACCTTTCCTGCCGTCACTTTTGTTTCTTAGTCACTTGTTTCTTAAACTCTCAGAGATTTAATTTTTTAATTAATACAATTCATCCTGTACCTGTGCATACATCATCTTATTGATGAGAATACCCCTTTCATGAGAATACACTGAACAAATCTTAGAATTTTGAAAGCAAAATCTCAACAAGTTGCCATTGAACTGTGCTATGTGTAAGTCAAACTATATTCCTGACAATATTTAAAAAAAAATGAATAAAACACGAAAAATATGAGCTGTTAAAACTTAGTCAACCTTCAATCTAAAAAAAATAACACCTTCCAAAAATGACCATAGTGCACATACTACGATAATTGTAGCTGCTGCTACTATGTACAATTCCAACTATTTTAAAACTAATTATAATAATATTGATATAATTGTTTTTATAACAATAAATAATAATAAAAATAGAATAGTATCATAACATACTCCTATTACATAATAACATACTACTACTACTTCAAATAAAAACAATGAACTACTATTATTACAAATAATAATAATACTACTACTAATAATAGTTTTATTGTTTAGTAAAAAAACACACAAAAAAAAGATATTATGGTAGAGATGCTATCATATGCTCTCCCATTCAGCTTTTCCCCATATCTAGAATAAAAAAGGATTTCCAAATGATAGAAGTTATTATCATCTCTGCGTGGAGAGCATCCTCTCCAACTCTCAGCAGGCTTAAGGCATAGAGGATACAAGGTCACTGCTACATCTCGATCTCAAACAGGAAAGCATGCTGTGCTAGCCACCCAGGAGTTAAACCTAGAGCGGCTTTTTTTGAAATAATTAATTAGGTTTCTTTTTTTTTGAGTGTGTGTTTGTGTGTGACTGCATACTTCAATTCAATACTCTAGAAAGTATGGCCAGATTATACTGTCCCTGTATTTCTTTTGAAGTAATACACAATAAATTTGGTAGTTCAGAAATTCCAAATGTAATTATTTCCCCCTGCTCAGCAAGGTATTTGAATATCATGCTGGGGAGAACATTTATCTCTAATGATTAATAGACTCTGAATACTTTCATGTCTTTAAGTTCTGCGGATCTCAGGAACACAGTGACAAATACAATGGGTCATATAGTTAAAGCATATGGTGGCGGTCATATTTTTGCATTTTGAACATGTGCAGCTCATCATCATAGTCAGCATAGTCAATTAACAAACAAACATCAACAAATAATTTTAACATGCAATTTCAGGAAAAAAATGAGTAAAATGTGGTAATCTACCACGTGAAGAAAAAAAGGTTCATCATCAGAGCAACTTTTGTTCACATTCCTTAACCCCTTTCTGCTATTGAATGTACTATTCCGTTAATGTGGGGTGTGCCCTACTTCCCAAGGATGGAATAGTACATCCAGCGCGATCAGCCGTGCTCAAGGGGGGAGCACGGCCGATCACGGTTGCGTGTCAGCTGACTATCGCAGCTGACAACCTGCACTATGTGCCAGGAGCAGTCACGGACCGCCCCCGGCAGATTAACCCCCGGCACACTGCGATCAAACATGATCGCACTGTTCCGGCAGTATAGGGAAGCATCGCGCAAGGAGGGGGCTCCCTGTGTGCTTCCCTGAGACCCTCAGAGCAACGCGATGTGATCGTGTTGCTCCAAGGGTCCTTACCTCCTCCTCCCTGCAGCAGGCCTGGATCTAAAATGGCCACGGGGCTGCATCCAGGTCTTGCAAGGAGGTGACTTCACAGCGCCTGCTCAGAACAGGCTCTGGGAAGCCTCCAGGAGTTCACGTCAGATACATATTTAGTATCGCCACGTCCGTAACAATATGACCTATAAAACTGTCCCACTAGTTAACCCCTTCAGTGAACACCATAAAAAAAAGATGAGGCAAAAAACAACGCTTTATTATCATACCGCCGAACAAAAAGTGGAATAACACACAATCAAAAAGACGGATATAAATAACCATGATACCGCTGAAAACTTCATCTAGTCCTGCAAACAGAGCTGCCATACAGCATCATCAGCGAAAAAATACAAAAGTTATGGTCCTCAGAATAAAGTGATGCAAAAATAATTATTTTTTCTATAAAATAGTTGTTATCGTATAAAAGCGCCAAAACATAAAAAAAGATATAAATGAGGTATCGCTGTAATCGTATTGACCTGAAGAATAAAACTGCTTTATCCATTTTACCATACGCAGAATGATATAAACGCCCCCCCAAAAGAAATTCATGAATAGCTGGTTTTTAGGCATTCTGCCTCACAAAAATCGGAATAAAAAGTGATCCAAAAATGTCATGTGCCCAAAAATGTCACCAATAAAAATGTCAACTCGTCCCGCAAAAGACAAACCTCACATGACTCTGTGGACCAAAATATGGAAAAATTATAGCTCTCAAAATGTGGTAACGCAAAAATATTTTGCAATAAAAAGCGTCTTTTAGTGTGTGACGGCTGCCAATCATAAAACTCCACTAGAAAACCCGCTATAAATAGTAAATCAAACCCCCCTTCATCTCTCCCTTAGTTAGGGAAAAATTAAAAATATGTATTTATTTCCATTTTTCCATTAGGGTTAGGGCTAGGGTTAGGGTTAGGGCTAGGGTTAGGATTAGGGCTAGGGTTAGAGATAGGGTTGGGGCTAGGGTTAGAGTTAAGGTTGGGGCTAGGGTTAGGGTTGGAGCTAGGGTTAGAGTTAGGGTTGGGGCTAGGGTTAGGGTTAGGGTTGGGGCTAGGGCTATGTTTATGGTTGGGGCTAGGGTTAGGGTTGGGGCTGGGGTTAGGGTTGAGGTAAGGGCTACAGTTAGAGTTGGGGCTAAAGTTAGGGTTGGGGTTAAAGTTAGGATTAGATTTGGGGCTAAAATTAAGGCTATGGTTGGGGCTAAAGTTACGGTTAGGGTTTGGATTTCATTTACAGTAGGGATTAGGGTTAGGGGTGTGTCAGGGTTAGGGGTGTAGTTAGGGTTATGGTTGGGATTAGGGTTAGGGGTGTGTTGGAGTTAGGGGTGTGGTTAGGGTTGGGATTAGGGTTAGGGGTGTGTTGGGGTTGGGGGTGTGTTGGGGTTAGGTATGTGGTTGGGATTAAAGTTGCGGTTGGGATTTGGGCTAGGGGCATGTTTGGGTTAGGGGTGTGGTTAGGGTTATGGTTAGAGTTTGGATTAAGGCTAGGGGTGTGTTTGGGTTAAGCTTTCAGTTAGACGTTAGGCTTAGGGTTGGGGCTAGGATTAGGGCTACAGTTAGGGTTGGGGCTAAAGTTAGGGTTAGGGTTTGGATTACATTTACAGTTGGGAATAGGGTTGGGATTAGGGTTAGGGGTGTGTCAGGGTTAGGGGTGTGGTTAGGGTTACCATTGAGATTAGGGTCGGGTGTGTTTGGATTAGGGTTTCAAAAAACAAAGAGAACAGAATGGACTATAAAGCAGGCACGCACAACCAAGAAAATAGAAAAATAACAAATGTTTTATTGAACACTACAGCAAAAACACATAAAAACAATTAAAATGTACAAATAGTGTACATAACACCCTGATATAGATATCCTACAAATAATGTGCAGCCGATATAGAACATGACATAGTGTCCTCGGTCCGCCAGATATATATCATATAATATAGATAGAACAAAAACCTCCTAATAAAATAACACATCTAAGTATGCTATAAGCGCACCAATAAAAAGACATAGGCGCAAAATACTATGGGTTAGTAAATATCAGAGCACATGGGGAACCTGGTGGAATAAATGTCCATACCAAGTCCTATTTAATACACTATACCAGAATGCCCAATAGATAACTAAAAAAAAAAGAGAAAAGACCCATAGTTATAGAGAAAGGGCCATGTAATGCCCGGCATACTCAGCTGAAACACGGAGGAAAATAGCAGGCTAGGACCCAGATCTATAACGACAATGCCGAATCTGAAGAAAATGAGTCAATGCCCAAGTGTAGATGGCATGAAACAGAGTAGGCAGGGTGTGAGACAAGAGCCCCACGCGTATCGCCGCCGCAGCGGCTTCGTCAGGGGAAGTAGTTGCTGTGGACGATCACTTACATTTAAATAGACGATCCAATTAGCCGGAGTGTGTGCCAGCCGTGCCGTTTCACAGGGAGGGAGACGTGGACCGGAAGTCGCGCTAGCCGGAAATGACGAGAGGCAGAATGGAAAGACACAGAGAATCTCCATGGAGAAAGACGACGCATGCGTAGACGCGGCTCAAAGTACTGAGCCGCGCTGCACAAGCGTCTAGAGGGAGGCAATAGAGAACATGTAAACCCGACGATGTGTGGGGCATGCAGATAAAAAATGCCAACGCAACTGCGTGCGCAAACCCATGTGAAGGAATGCATGTCGCGGTTAGAGGAGTACTCAATATCCATGTAGCCCACATAGCATGCAGAAACTCAGGGACATAAGGACGTGAAAGGAGCTGGCATAAAGCCAAATCAACAGGCACAGATGATATATGTAGACCTACATGGAGGGAATATAACTCATTAAACAAACACACATACAACCATGAATGAATGAAAAATAAGTATATACTAATGAAAAATAAATAATAAAAAAATAATAATATATGAAAAAATATAATAAAAATAATGAAAAACAAACAAAAAATAATAAAAAATAAAAATAAATAATAATACATACATAGACCTACATTGATGAAAAATAAACAGAAAAATAAAGAAAATAATAATAATAAAATATGTTGGCAATGCCCGCCGTGCAGGAGTAGGTAGAGGGGGCTTAACTACATCGACTAATATCTCTGCACGGAGGGAGGACAGTTCAAGTGATTTTTTGTCCTCTACCGGGAGCGAGGTAGACCACGGACCAGATGTGGGGGCAAACGCAAGAAGCGTGAAAAAAAGACTAACACGGCACAGGGGTCAAACTTCACCTCATTGGCACCAATATCCCACCAGACGGAAGTAAATGAGCCAGGGACTCGGGACTTGATTTCATCTGCTCAGGAGTTCGGATCAACGGTATTACAGGTAATTAATTTATCTGAGTATCAGCTTTCTTCCCTTGAATTATCGGTCCTTCAGAAGGGGTTATCTTTTGTCCCCACACACCCAGTGGATAAGTTTGTTCTTATTAAGGATTTATACCTCTTTTGTAGAAAGCTCACCTTCCAGGTCATGTACAGGAGACCGGACATTCTGCAAACGATGCCCTTGGACGAACGGAGCACCTTTCAGGATTTATTAGAGCTACTTGAAGAGAATGAGTCGGGTTCTACAAGGAGGAGATTCCCAGGTAGGAACAAGTCTCTCAAAACACCGTCCTTTTCCCTGGTACCGGCTATTAAAATATTTTTTGAGATGGTCAAGCGTGACATCCAGGCTATGCCTGTTCGGGTAGGTGGCACCTCTAATTTAAGCATGGAGGAGAAATGGGCTTTATCTGCTTTGCAGAATAATAGAGAATTTACAATAAAGGAAGCTGACAAAGGGGGTAACGTGGTGTTGTGGTCCTATCAGCTATATGAAGTTGAGGCTAAACGTCAGCTGAGTAATGTTCAATACTACCAAAAGCTTCCTTCTGACCCAACCTCCTTGTTCCTCTCGAAATTTGAACGTCTTCTCTGCAGGGCCCATCAGCTTGCCATCATCACCACACAAGATAAGCGGTACCTGTGGATAGAAAATCCGGTCACGGCAACATTTTACATGCTGCCAAAGATACATAAGGATAGCATTAAGCCTCCTGGTAGGCCAATCGTCTCTAGTGTTGCAGCATGTGCGAAAGAGCGGGTGAGTACCTGGATTTCTTCCTCCAACCCATTGCCTCATCTCTCCCTTCATTTATTCGTGACTCTTCACACTTTATTGAGGTGTGTGGCCGGATTAAACTCCCCGATGACTTTTTATTAGTCACGTGTGATGTTGAGTCACTTTATTCTAATATTAGTCATAAAGAAGGGATTGAGGCGGTTGCTCATTTCTTAAATATGAAGAGCTCCTTGGATAGGGGGCACGACTCGTTTCTACTTGATCTCCTGACATTCGTCCTTCATCACAACTTCTTCCTCTTTGACAGGGCTTACTACCTCCAGCGATCAGGCGTGGCGATGGGCGCGAAATGTGCACCAGCCTATGCTAACATCTTTCTAGGCTGGTGGGAAGAGAAATTTGTTTATCCTTTACCTTCTTTCGTCGCCCACGTCCACGCCTGGGTACGCTTTATAGATGATGTTTTCATCCTTTGGAGGGGCACGAGAGAGGAATGTGAGGAATTTATTGGGAGACTGAACTCTAACCCCTTTAACATCTTTCTCACTCACTCTTTGTCTGCCAGTGAAACTACTTTTTTGGACCTGAAGATTTTTCCTCATGAGGGTCGTTTGGCGACGGATTTATTTCGAAAGCCTACGGCAACTAATGCACTTTTGGACTTTTCAAGCTTCCATCCCTGGCATACCAAGCTGGGTGTATCCACGGGACAGTTTCTGCGTGTCAGACGTAACTGTACCCGTGATCATGATTTTTCAATCCAGGCCCGTGATCTCTCGGATCGCTTTCATCAGAGGGGTTACCCAAGACGTATCATCTCTAAGGCCTACTAGAGGGCAAGGGGCCAGGATCAGAAGTCACTTCTTTCCCCAAAAGGACGGTGTCAGGAGTTACAGACGAGATTCTTCACTGATTTTAATGACAGCTGGAAACAGGTCAGTGACATTCTATCGAAACATTGGCAGATCTTGAGAACAGACACACAGACGGTTGAGGTTACAAGTGACAGACCCCTCATGACGGCAAGACGAGCGCCGAATTTGAGAGATCTCCTTACCAGGAGTCACTTTAAAAGACCAACAGTGAGACTGCATAGGGGGATTGTTCTCAGGGGATCATTTCCCTGTGGGGATTGTAATGTTTGTCCTCACATGATCCCGACTCAGAATACCTTTCTTCATCCTACACGCAATAGTAGACATCCCCTGAAGGCATACATCAATTGTAAATCTAGGGTTGTTATATATGCCTTAATCTGTCCTTGTAAGCTTGTGTATGTTGGACAGACATCACAGGAATTGAGAAAACGAGTTCAGAAACACATCTCAACTATACATCTAGCGGCCTCGGACTCAAGGAAGGGTAAGATTCTCACCCCAGTGGCTGAACACTTCCTAGCTCACCATAGGGGCTCCTCAATCAACCTCAAAGTAGTGGGTTTACAGAAGCTAACCCCGAACGAGAGAGGTGGGGATAGACGCAAATTACTTTTACAAATTGAATCCAGATGGATTTTTCATTTACAGTCTGTAACCCCCCTCTGGTTTAAATGAGGAACTTCTTTTTACAGGGTTCTTGGGGAGCTAAATGTCTTTACCCTAGCCACTTTATCTTGATTTTTCTTCCCGGATCTTTCTGTTTATATTTTTGGTAAGATCATTATCATCATTATTATGATGTGGCCATGTCTTCATTTCTTTTCCAGTTCTGTTATTGGATCTACTTTGTTGGTTTTCGCCCATACTAGTTGGGTTTTGGATGTCTGCTCTTCTGTACATGACCTGGTGGGAGCATGGACTTCTGGATATCTATATTATATTAGGACTTTGGAAAACCATTCAGGATACGATCATTGGACATCTATGAGAGGTGTCATGGGTGGTGTTTAATGGAGGACGGTTGAGTACACCCGACTGCTGGATGGATAAAGACTTTTATTTCATCTATTTGTACATCTCTTTGGACCCTTGGCGTATTACCCACTGGACCCTTATTCATAGAATTCATATGGAGTAATGGACTTGGATAATCACTCATTGCACCTTTCATCTTATTGTGCTACCTCTCTTGGCATTCGGATTGGAGTTTATGGGAGGGCGAGGGTTTCTTTATTATTATTTTCCCTTCATTATTGTTTTCCCTTTTATTATTATTTTCTTTATTTTTCTGTTTATTTTTCATCAATGTAGGTCTATGTATGTATTATTATTTATTATTTATTTTTATTTTTTATTATTTTTTGTTTGTTTTTCATTATTTTTATTATATTTTTTCATATATTATTATTTTTTTATTATTTATTTTTCATTAGTATATACTTATTTTTCATTCATTCATGGTTGTATGTGTGTTTGTTTAATGAGTTATATTCCCTCCATGTAGGTCTACATATATCATCTGTGCCTGTTGATTTGGCTTTATGCCAGCTCCTTTCACGTCCTTATGTCCTTGAGTTTCTGCATGCTATGTGGGCTACATGGATATTGAGTACTCCTCTAACCGCGACATGCATTCCTTCACATGGGTTTGCGCACGCAGTTGCGTTGGCATTTTTTATCTGCATGCCCCACACATCGTCGGGTTTACATGTTCTCTATTGCCTCCCTCTAGACGCTTGTGCAGCGCGGCTCAGTACTTTGAGCCGCGTCTGCGCATGCGTCGTCTTTCTCCATGGAGATTCTCTGTGTCTTTCCATTCTGCCTCTCGTCATTTCCGGCTAGCGCGACTTCCGGTCCACGTCTCTCTCCCTGTGAAACGGCACGGCTGGCACACACTCCGGCTAATTGGATCCTCTATTTAAATGTAAGTGATCGTCCACAGCAACTACTTCCCCTGACGAAGCCGCTGCGGCGGCGATACACGTGGGGCTCTTGTCTCACACCCTGCCTACTCTGTTTCATGCCATCTACACTTGGGCATTGACACATTTTCTTCAGATTCGGCATTGTCGTTATAGATCTGGGTCCTAGCCTGCTATTTTCCTCCGTGTTTCAGCTGAGTATGCCGGGCATTACATGGCCCTTTCTCTATAACTATGGGTCTTTTCTCTTTTTTTTTTAGTTATCTATTGGGAATTCTGGTATAGTATATTGAATAGGACTTGGTATGGACATTTATTCCACCAGGTTCCCCATGTGCTCTGATATTTACTAACCCATAGTATTTTGCGCCTATGTCTTTTTATTGGTGCGCTTATAGCATACTTAGATGTGTTATTTTATTAGGAGGTTTTTGTTCTATCTATATTATATGATATATATCTGGCGGACCGAGGACACTATGTCATGTTCTATATCGGCTGCACATTATTTGTAGGATATCTATATCAGGGTGTTGTGTACACTATTTGTACATTTTAATTGTTTTTATGTGTTTTTGCTGTAGTGTTCAATAAAACATTTGTTATTTTTCTATTTTCTTGGTTGTGCGTGCCTGCTTTATAGTCCATTCTGTTCTCTTTGTTTTTTGGTCCTATATCTATATTGGACTTGGCATTGCACCCTATAGTATTTACTTAAGATTATAGCTTTTGGTGCACCCTTTATTAATATATTAAGTGGATTAGGGTTTCAGTTATAATTGGGGGTTTCCACTGTTTAGGCACATCAGGGGCTCTCCAAATGCGACAAGCTGTCCGATCTCAATTCCAGCCAATTCTGCGTTGAAAAAGCAAAACAGTGCTCCTTCCCTTCCGAGCTCTCCCGTGCGCCCAAACAGGGGTTTACCCCAACATATGGGGTATCAGCGTACTCAGGACAAATTGGACAACAACTTTTGGCGTTCAATTTCAACTGTTACCCTTGGAAAAATTCAAAACTGGGGGCTAAAAAAAAATTTTTGTGGAGAAAAAAATAATTTTTTTTATTTTCACTGCTCTGCGTTATAAACTGTAGTGAAACACTTGGAGGTTAAAAATTCTCACAACACATCTAGATAAGTTTCTTTGGGGGCCTAGTTTCCAATATGGGGTCACATGTGGGGGGTTTCTACTGTTTATGTACATCAGGGGCTCTGCAAATGAAACGTGACGCCTGCAGACCAATCCATCTAAGTCTGCATTCCAAATGGTGCTCCTTCCCTTCCGAGCTCTGCCATGTGCCCAAACGGTGGTTCCCCCCACATATCCCAATATGCGTATTCAGGACAAATTGGACAACTCTTGGGGTTCAATTTGAACTGTTACCCTTGGAAAAATACAAAACTGGGGGCCAAAAAATAATTTTTGTGGAAAAAAAAGGACTTTTTTTTTTTACTTGGCTTGGCTCTGCATTATAAACTGTAGTGAAACACTCGGGGGTTCAAAATTCTCACAACACATCTAGATAAGTTCCTTGGGGGGTCTTGTTTCCAATTTGGGGTCACTTGTGGGGGGTTTCTGTTGATTACCGTAGTTACATCAGGGGCTCTGCAAATGCAACGTGTTGCCTGCAGACCAATCCATCTAAGTCTGCATTCCAAATGGCGCTCCTTCCCTTCTGAGCTCTGCCATGTGCCCAAATGGTGATTCCCTTCCACATATTGGGTATCAGCGTACTCAGGACAAATTGGACAACAACTTTTGGGTTTCATTTTCAACTGTTACCCTTGGAAAAATACAAAACTGGGGGCTAAAATATAATTATTTTGGAAAAAAAAATATTTTTATTTTTACGGCTCTGTGTTATAAACTGTAGTGAAACACTTGGGGGTTCAAAGTTCTCACAACACATCTAGATAAGTTCCATGGGGGGTCTAGTTTCCAATATGGGGTCACTTGTGGGGGGGTTTCTACTGTTTAGGTACATTAGGGGCTCTGCAAACGCAATGTGACGCCTGCAGACCATTCCATCTAAGTCTGCATTCCAAATGGCGCTCCTTCCCTTCTGAGCTCTCCCATGCGCCCAAACGGTGGTTCCCCCCACATATGGGATATCAGTGTACTAGGGACAAATTGGACAACAACGTTTGGGGTCCAATTTCTCCTGTTACCCTTGGGAAAATACAAAACTGGGGGTTAAAAAAGAATTTTTGTAGGAAAAAAAAGAATTTTTATTTTCACGGCTCTGTGTTATAAACTGTAGTGAAACACTTGGGGGTTCAAAGCTCTCACAACACACCTAGATGAGTTCCTTAGGGGGTCTACTTTCCTTGATGGTGTCACTTGTGGGGGTTTCAATGTTTAGGCACATCAGTGGCTCTCCAAACGCAACATGGCGCTCCTTCCCTTCCAAGCTCTGCCAAGCTCCCAAACAGTGATTTACCCCCACATATGGGGTACCAGCGTACTCAGGACAAATTGTACAACAACTTTTGGGGTCCAATTTCTTCTCTTACCCTTGGGAAAATAAAAAAATTGGGGACGAAAAGATCATTTTTGTGAAAAAATATGATTTTTTATTTTTGTGGCTCTGCATTATAAACCTCTGTGAAGCACTTGGTGGGTCAAATTGCTCACCACACATCTAGATAAATTCGTTAGGGGATCTACTTTCCAAAATGGTGTCACTTGTGGGGGGTTTTAATGTTTAGGCACATCAGTGGCTCTCCAAACACAACATGGCGTCCCATCTCAATTCCAGTCAATTTTGCATTGAAAAGTCAAACGGCGCTCCTTCCCTTCCGAGCTCTCCCTTGAGCCCAAACAGTGGTTTACCCCCACATATGGGGCATCAGAGTACTCAGGACAAATTGTACAACAACTTTTGTGGTCCAATTTCTTCTCTTACCCTTGGGAAAATAAAAAATTGGGGGCAAAAAGATCATTTTTATGAAAAAATATGATTTTTTATTTTTACGGCTCTGCATTATAAACTTCTGTGAATCACTTAATGGGTAAAAGTGCTCACCACACATCTAGATAAGTTCCTAATGGGGTCAATGTTTAGGCACATCAGGGGCTCTCCAAACGCAACATGGCGTCCCATCTCAATTCCAGTCAATTTTGCATTGAAAAATCAAATGGTGCTCCATCGCTTCCGAGCTCTGTCATACGCCCAAACAGTGGTTTACCCTCAGATCTGGGGTATCAGCGTACTCAGGACAAATTGTACAACAACTTTTGGGGTCCATTTTCTCCTGTTACCATTGGTAAAATAAAACAAATTGGAGCTGAAGTAATTTTTTTGTGAAAAAAGTTCAATGTTCATTTTTATTTAAACATTTCAAAAATTCCTGTGAAACACCTGAAGGGTTAATAAACTTCTTGAATGTGGTTTTGAGCACCTTGAGGGGTGCAGTTTTTAGAATGGTGTCACACCTGGTTATTTTCTATCACATAGACCCCTTAAAATGACTTCAAATGAGATGTGGTCCCTAAAAAATAATGGTGTTGTAAAAATGAGAAATTGCTGGTCAACTTTTAACCCTTATATCTCCCTGACAAAAAAAAAATTGGGTTCCAAAATTGTGCTGCTGTAAAGTAGACATGTGGGAAATGTTACGTATTAAGTATTTTGTGTGACATATTTCTGTGATTTAATTGCATACAAATTCATATTTGGAAAATTGCAAAATTTTCAATATTTTTGCCAAATTTCCATTTTTTTCACAAATAAACGCAGGTAATATCAAAGAAATGTTACCACTATCAGGAAGTACAATATGTCTCGAGAGAACCGTGTCAGAATCACCGGTATCCGTTGAAGCTTTCTAGAGTTATAACCTCATAAAGGGACAGTGGTCAGAGTTGTAAAAATTGGCCCGGTCATTAGCGTGCAAACCATCCTTGGGGGTAAAGGGATTAAGGGTGGCAAAAGAGGATTGCAGGTTCCTGATACTCTTCTGTAATCCAGAGAAGCGAGCCACAGAAAGCAGCAACAGTTCTTGGCCAGATACATTAGGATTCACCAATTTTTTTCCATCTAATCAAAGAATAGCATAATTCAGAGAGAGAGAGAGACACTGATTCCAGTCACTTACTGGGTACTTTGCTGTAGTTTTGATAAAATCGCTGTTTTCTTAGCAGGAAGTTATCACTAGAGAACTAGTAAACCTGCTGCTATGTAGTCTTTCATATTTATGAGACTGGTATACCTCTGCCTCTACTACTTATTGGCAGGTTTCCACCTGTGAATATTGTACACAGAAAGATCTCAATCAGTGTTATTGGTAGGATTATATGGGGCGCAACTTTAAGAGAACTGAAAGTTCTGCAGCAGATAAAACAATGATTTTATCAAAACCACAGCAATCAGCCCTCTTTCATCCCCTACATCATGCTGCTCTCAGATGAAAAACCTGGTGACAGATCCCATTGAAATGGACTACCATTCGTCTGAATACTGCATATCTGGTCAGTTTTGGCTTTCAAAAAACAATTCAGCTGTTTACACAATATTCAGGGCTCAACCTTTGCATATCAGCTAGATACCATAATAAAACAGTTTTATATGAAGAGAAAACCCCATTTTGAGCTAAATTTATTGGGGGGGGAGAGTGAAGCCTCATTGTTTCAGTATTTAAAGAGATTTCCATTACTTTTGGCAGTGCAGGCTTTCTCTCTGCTGAAATGCCAGCATAGCTGACTTTATCTAGTACTGATGCTTCTATTGTGATGGATGATGTCACAGAAAGGTGTAGAGTCTCATTTATTTCACTGCAAAGCTCATGCAAGGAAGTAGCAAATACTGTGCTGTTATGTAAAATCAACAGAATGGAGCTTTATATAGAGGGAACAAAAAGGAAAGATTCTGTGTTACAGCGGCCTCCACTTCACCCACACTCCTCGCATTGGCAACAGACATGGTGGAGAAGGTTTCTTCAAACTGCACCTTTAACCCAATCCCACCTCTACCCTCCCTTACCCTCCCTTCTTTGGAAGTCCGCTCTGTCTGCATCTACTCTCCCTTCAACCTGTGAGTGGCCACCATATACCAACCTCCGGGCCTGGCCACTGCCTTTATTGACTAATTCTCCATCTGGCTTCTTCACTTTCTCTCTGTTGACATTCCCACCATCATCATTGGTGACTTCAACATCCCCACTGATACCCTTCAGTCAACAGCCTCAAAACTTCTGTCCCTTACTTCACCTTTTGGACTTACTCAGTGGTTCTCTGCAGCCACCCACAGAGATGGACATACACTAGACCTGGTCTTCATCCATCCCTGCTCTCTATCTAACTTCACCACCTCCCCACTCCCTCTATCTGACCACCATCTGCTCACCTTCTTAGCCCTGTCCTCCTCACCGGTCACCCATGTCCAGCAACATGCGCACCCCTGCAGAAACCTTGCACACCTAGACACCCACACACTATCTGACTCTATCCTACCACTGGCTTCCATATCCTCACTCCATGACACAGACAGTGCCACTGCTTTCTACAATTCCACTCTCGCATCAGCTATTGACACGGTTGCCCCTCTCGTTCATGGCAGAGTGCGACGTATCAATAGACAACCTTGGCACAATAACACAACTAAAAAGCTCCGGCAAGTAACATAGTATCATAGTAACATAGTTAGTAAGGCCGAAAAAAGACATTTGTCCATCCAGTTCAGCCTATATTCCATCATAATAAATCCCCAGATCTACGTCCTTCTACAGAACCTAATAATTGTATGATACAATATTGTTCTGCTCCAGGAAGACATCCAGGCCTCTCTTGAACCCCTCGACTGAGTTCGCCATCACCACCTCCTCAGGCAAGCAATTCCAGATTCTCACTGCCCTAACAGTAAAGAATCCTCTTCTATGTTGGTGGAAAAACCTTCTCTCCTCCAGACGCAAAGAATGCCCCCTTGTGCCCGTCACCTTCCTTGGTATAAACAGATCCTCAGCGAGATATTTGTATTGTCCCCTTATATACTTATACATGGTTATTAGATCGCCCCTCAGTCATCTTTTTTCTAGACTAAATAATCCTAATTTCGCTAATCTATCTGGGTATTGTAGTTCTCCCATCCCCTTTATTAATTTTGTTGCCCTCCTTTGTACTCTCTCTAGTTCCATTATATCCTTCATGAGCACCGGTGCCCAAAACTGGACACAGTACTCCATGTGCGGTCTAACTAGGGATTTGTACAGAGGCAGTATAATGCTCTCATCATGTGTATCCAGACCTCTTTTAATGCACCCCATGATCCTGTTTGCCTTGGCAGCTGCTGCCTGGCACTGGCTGCTCCAGGTAAGTTTATCATTAACTAGGATCCCCAAGTCCTTCTCCCTGTCAGATTTACCCAGTGGTTTCCCATTCAGTGTGTAATGGTGATATTGATTCCTTCTTCCCATGTGTATAACCTTACATTTATCATTGTTAAACCTCATCTGCCACCTTTCAGCCCAAGTTTCCAACTTATCCAGATCCATCTGTAGCAGAATACTATCTTCTCTTGTATTAACTGCTTTACATAGTTTTGTATCATCTGCAAATATCGATATTTTACTGTGTAAACCTTCTACCAGATCATTAATGAATATGTTGAAGAGAACAGGTCCCAATACTGACCCCTGCGGTACCCCACTGGTCACAGCGACCCAGTTAGAGACTATACCATTTATAACCACCCTCTGCTTTCTATCACTAAGCCAGTTACTAACCCATTTACACACATTTTCCCCCAGACCAAGCATTCTCATTTTGTGTACCAACCTCTTGTGCGGCACGGTATCAAACGTTTTGGAAAAATCGAGATATACCACGTCCAATGACTCACCGTGGTCCAGCCTATAGCTTACCTCTTCATAAAAACTGATTAGATTGGTTTGACAGGAGCGATTTCTCATAAACCCATGCTGATATGGAGTTAAACAGTTATTCTCATTGAGATAATCCAGAATAACATCCCTCAGAAACCCTTCAAATATTTTACCAACAATAGAGGTTAGACTTACTGGCCTATAATTTCCAGGTTCACTTTTAGAGCCCTTTTTGAATATTGGCACCACATTTGCTATGCGCCAGTCCTGCGGAACAGATCCTGTCGCTATAGAGTCCCTAAAAATAAGAAATAATGGTTTATCTATTACATTACTTAGTTCCCTTAGTACTCGTGGGTGTATGCCATCCGGACCCGGAGATTTATCTATTTTAATCTTATTTAGCCGATTTCGCACCTCTTCTTGGGTGTCCAGGGTTGCAGAGCAGCATTGGAAGAAAACTCCTCCACCCCCCACTGCCCCCTCCAACCTCCCTCATTTCTGCTGAAGACTTTGCCACACACTTTAAAAATAAGATCGACCAAACAAGGCAACTCTTCATTGTTCAACCACCACAACCCCTTTGTATACCAGACCAATGCCCAAACCCCATAACCTCCCTATCCAAAAATTTATGTTTATTAATCAAAATATTTCCAAAAATCAAATATTAACGTTACAGGCTTTAAAAACAACTACAACACCCAATGACTGGGATGAAGCTTGGGTCTATTTAACCTAGCCAGACAATTGTACAGAGGAGGGTGGGGGCATATGCAAATACTTTCCCCCTATTTATCCCTTCTTGTACCCTACCTATCAGCAGAAGTTGGCACCCTCTTGGATGCAATATGGCGTCCCCACTCTTCGACGGCTGGCCCTGCTAACCCTGACAGTCCCTTACTAAGAAGTCTTATCTTAAACTGAAAAAACTCTACAAATATAACCCTAAGCACCTGGTACATACACACCAGTACAAAACACTCAGTGGTTATAAGCTGGGACCCTTAGCAAATTCTTATACATATAAAAGTGTGACCAGCATAAGTCAAAACTAGGTATCAATCACCGATCTTCTATGGTCTGACAGTCCTATCAGGCGGTCCTACTCTAAGGGATATGTCTCACCCTCCTTAGTCCCTAAAGTACGTCCCTGCCTACCAGCGGAGGTTGGCACCCTCTTGGACACAATATGGTGCCCCCGCTCCTCGGCGGCTAGCCATGGTGGCCCTAATAAATCTCTTATTAACACAGGGGCACTACCAGGGGAAGTGACTAAGGGACTACCAACAGTGGGTGATTATTACAGACCCCTAATTTCAGTCAGATCATACCACAATGGAGGTAGCGGTGCAACACATTCAAAAAATGCTTAATAAAGATCCCTCAACAAAGCACTTGTTTGATTTTTGGAAATATTTTGATTAATAAACTTTAATATTTATGATATTAGTTTTTCTGGTTAGCTTTTGTGTCGATACTAATCCTAATGATCTGTTAGTATACTTTTTCTAATTGTTATTTGAAAAATAATAGGGCTTAATTGTCTCCTCTCCAAATCGCACCTCACCACCTGTGCACTCAACCCCATCCCACCTCCTCCCCAACCTCACCACCACTCTTATCCCATCCCTAACCCACCTCTTCAACTTATCACCAACTTTTGGCACCTTCCCTTCTGCTTTCAAGCCACAATCACGCCTATCCTTAAAAGCCAACTCTCGTTCCAACAGCTATATTCAGCTATTGCCCAATATCACTGCTCCCATTCGCTTCCAAACTCCTGGAACAGCATATCCACGCTGAACTTTCCTCCCACCTCTCATCTAACTTGCTCTTTGACAATCTATAATCTGATTAACGCCCCATCACTCAACTGAGACAACCCTGACCAAAATCACTAATGACCTACTTACAGCCAAAGCTAGCGGACAATACTCTGTACTCCTCCTAGACCTGTCCTCTGCTTTCGACACAGTTGTGCACTGCCTCCTACTACAGATCCTCTCCTCCTTTTGCATCAAAGGCCTTGCCCTATCCTGGATCTCCTTATACCTTTCCAACCGCACATTCAGCATCTCCCACTCCCACACTACAAGTCCCACAAGGCTCTGTTCTAGGACCCCTACTCTTCTCAATATAGACACTCGGCCTGGAACAACTCATAAAGTCTCATGGATTCCAGTACCACCTTTATGCTGATGACACTCAGATCTACATTTCTGGCCCAGACGTCACCTCCCTGCTGTCCAGAATCCAGGAGTGTCTATCAGCCATATCCTCCTACTTCTCCTCTCGCTTTCTCAAACTCAATGTGGACAAATCTGAACTCATCATCCTTCTACCATCTCATGGATCTTCCTTACCTGACCTATCTATCGCAGTAAAGGACATCATGCTTTCCCCCGTACCGAAATTCCACTGCCTCGGAGTGACCCTTGACTCTGCCATGTCCTTCAAACAGCACATCCAAGCTCTTTCCACCTCCTGTCACCTCCAGCTCAAAAATATCTCCAGAATCCGTTCTTTCCTCAACTGTCAATCTAATAAAATTTGTATGCATGCCCTCATCATCTCCCGCCTTGACTACTGCAACATCCTTTTTTGTGGCCTTCCTGCTAACATCTTTGCACCTCTCCCATCCATCCTTAACTCTGCTGCCTGACTAATTCATCTCTCTCCTCGCTACTCCTCCACTTCCCCCCTCTGCAAATCTCTCCACTGGCTCCCATTCCCTCAGCGTATCCAGTTCAAATTACTAATACTGACCTACAAAGCCATAACTGTCTCCTGCATATATCTCTGAACTAATCTCCCGATATCTTCTCTTACATAATCTCTGGTCCTCCCAAGACCTCCTTTTCTCCTCCACACTTATTCTCTCTTCACCCAACGGCTCCCAAGACTTCTCCCTAATATCCCCCATCCTCTGGAATTCTTTGCCCCAACATGTCCGACTATCAACCACATTCGGATCCTTCAGATCTAACCTGAAAACCCACCTCTTCAGGAAAGCCTACAGCCTGCTCTGACCCTGCTGCCTCCTCACCACTACCGAAGCTACCGCCTCACCAACATCGGAGCTCCTGCAACCCTCAACCTATTGTCTCCATTCCCACCATTCTGTAGAATGTAAGCCTGCAAGGGCAGGGTCCTCGCTCCTCTGTATCAGTCTGTAATTGTTAGTATGCTTACTGTAAGTGATATCTGTAATTTGTATGTAACCCCTTCTCATGTACAGCACCATGGAATCAATGGTGCTATATAAACAAATAATAATAATTCAGTGGCTTGCAAAAGTATTAACCCCCTTGACATTTTTCTTGTTTTGCTACATCTCAACCTGGAATTTCACAGGTTTTTCTGAGGGTTTGCATTACTTCATGTGAAGAACATAAACCTAAGATAAAAAACCATAATAAGCAAATTCTCTGCAGTAAATGTTCCAGTTCATCTCTTTAGGTTTCATGTAAAGAGCATGCCTACAAGTGGGAAGTTTTGGTTGTCTTTTTATTGTGAAGCAAACATCAAATAGGCAAGATAGCTGAAAACTTCAATATGCATAACTACTCACCCCACTAAAGTCAGTACTTTGTAAAGCCTCTCTTAAAGCTGCAAGTCACTTTGGATAAGTTTCTATGAGCTTTCCAAATCTTGCCACTGGGATTCTTGCCCATTTCTCAAAGCAAAACTGCTCTAGCTCTTCCAAGGTAGATGGTTTCCTCTGGTAAAGAGCAATCTTTCAGTCTGACCATAGATTCTCAATTGGAATAAGGTCTTGGCTTTATATAGCCCACTCCAAAACATTTACACGTTTCCCCTTAAACCACTCAAGTGTTGCTTTAGCAGTATGCTTCATATCATTGTCTTGTTGGAAGGTGAACCTCCGTCCCGGTCTCAAATTACTAACAGACTGAAACAAGTCTTGCTCAAAAATATCCTTGTATTTTTCACCATCCCTCTTCCCCTGAACTCAGACAATTTTCCCTGTCCCTCCTGCTGAAAAACATCCAAACAACATGATGATGCCACCAACATGTTTCTGCAATGCTGTGATGGTTTTAGGTTATGAAAGAGGGACCTCAAACAGCCCCTGAAACTGGGACCCTAACTATCCCTGTCCCAAGGGTACTCTTGATGGTGGAGGGGCCTGAGTCTCCATTCTCACTATGCTCCTGTTAATCCCTGGTCTGTCCCCTCCCCCACTCCATGGAGCTTGGGACAGAAATTTAATTTGAAGAAGACACACAAGACAAAACAGGGATAAGAAAAATCCTCCATCAAGCAAAAGCACCAACCAACAATAGGAAGGAGAATGGGTAGAGGGAGGAATAAACTAAACAGGAAACAGGGACCAGGAGATAAACACACACATACAACAGAACACTTCTATAATAACTTTTCTCCAGGACACTTTGCTTAAGCACACCGTACAGGAAGACAAGTCTCAAATAGCAAAAAGAAACTCCTATTCAGCACAGCATCTCTTAAGAGCAAGGAAGCAGAGCTTTCACTGGCAAGACAGAGAGGGTTAACGACCAGATCAGAAACAGCTGAACTGGAGCTGCATGTTTCTGACCAGCAGAGAAAGGGTTGTTAACTTTTTCAGCACCAAAGAAAACAAAATTCATTTAATATGGGATCCAATGCACAGACTAAATGTAAGATCTACGATTCACAATACGCAGTGATCTTCTACCCCCATATCTATGGCTTATAGTGATGGAATGGGTAGATGCTTCAGTCTCCGCTTGTGAATTCTGCAGGTCCTTCAGCGTTACCTTTGATCTCTGTGCTGCTTCTCTGATTAACAAACTCTTTGCCCGGGTTGAGAGATTTGGTGGGAGACCCTCTCTTGGCAGGTTTATTGTGGTACCATGCTCTTTCCATTTCATGATAATGGCTTTGATGTTGCTCCAAGGGATCATTAGAGATTGGGATATTTTTTTATAACCTAACTCTGAGTTGTACTGCTCAACAACTTTGTCCCTGACTTGTTTGGAGATGTCCTTGGCCTTCAAGGTGTTGTTTGGTTTGCCTCTTACTTAACAGTGTTGCAGCCTCTGTGGCCTTTCAGCCTCTGTGGCCTTAAAGGAGAAATATACTACAGAATGGGCTGCACATAGAGGGGATAGAAGTGAGAAATATACTAAAAGTAGGCTGTATATAGAGATGCCAGAAAAGAGAAACATCTTCCATGATGCACTGTATATAGTGGACTGAAAAGAGAGCTCCTCTGCAGCATGGGGCTCAGTGTATAGGGACTAAAATTAGTTGAGCTTTGCTTGTTACCAACTGCTGATAGCTTAGTGATGTGAAAAGACATATGCTGCTCTTTTGATGCACATGACAGAGGATTATCTGTTGCTACTTGCATCAACAGAGCAGTATTTTCAGTTTCACATGACTGACCTGTTTGCAGCAGGCAACAAACACAACTCTGCATTGCCATTATGGAGGTATTAAGGTCAGATGAGCTATGCTAGAATCAGCTAATGATCTAAAACCATGCAGGCAGGTATACTGATGTAGATGGCAGAACATAATATCATTCATTCAGTATACTGTACAGGAGCTACTAGTGCACAGAAAGATTACATAACTTCAACTAGTGGGAGCAAATAGGAGAGTGGGGAGGAGTCTGCAGCACTTAAAAGAATCAATTGCTGCTGCAAATGTAGTTTTAACAGATTATAGGACTGCCCTCTGAAGTTGAATGCACAAAAATACAGTTAGAGATGAACAAAGACCCCAAAGTTAAAAGAAAAAAACTTTATGTTGCGCTTAGTCTGTTTATTGACAACAATTATTAATTTTCTGTGCTTTGTCAAAAATAGTGTAATTCTAGGAATAACCCTTTAACCAAGAAAGTAGGGGCTTAGTAATAATTGTGTCCTAATCAGTCAGGGTGGAGACAAGAAATCTGACATTATGTTGTTAAGGGGATAATATATGAAGATATATATAAATCAAATCCAGCTTATATTTAAAAATCGATGCTTTGCTGAATATTAGAATTGTGTAGCTTTAATGTTCTCTGATTCATCATTTGTCACAAGAGTTACTTCTAAGTCCTAAGTTCATAATTGTCATCAAGTTACAAATGAACTATGAGATGCTTGTATAACCCAACCAGCTTATATTGCCCCTCTCATAAACCAAAGATTGATACAATGCACGCAAAGACAGATGTCAGCTAGACCTATCAATAACCATTAGAGTAATAATCATATAGTAATAAAGATAATGACATGGAACATGTGTAATCAGTAGTGTTGAGCATTCCGATACCGCAAGTATCGGGTATCGGCCGATATTTGCGGTATCGGAATTCCGATACCGAATTCCGATACTTCCCGCGTATCGGATACCGGAATCGGAAGTTCCCAGAATTCAAATTGAACGCAGCAGCCAATGAGGAATGAATGAAAGTGTGGGCACATCCTGTTTAGTATGGTGGGCATGTAAGTACTGGCAAGGCTGGGATTGGCTGCTGAAATGATGTCACTCTGCACTATAAAAAAGCGCTGCCGCCATTTTGCGCTCACTCTGCTGTGATTTCAGTTAGGGACAGGACGCTGTGTTCTAACTGAGGGCCAGTTGAGCTTGCTAATTGCTTTATTTTCCTTTCCAAAGGCTAATTTAGCAAAACGCTGTGTGTTCTTCACTGTTCACCTTGCTCTTGCCTTGCAGCGCTGTTTTAACAGCGTTCTGCAAGGTCTCTGTGTGTGTGTGTGTGTGTGTGCAGCTCACTCTGTAGTCTGTGTGCAGCCATATACCCGGTTGTATTCAGCTCAGGGGGGGTTCACACTGCCTCACACAGTTGTTCTTTTTTGCTCTTAGTGCAGCCTGCTGCACATTTTTTCTCAAATTTCCTATTAGTGTTTTTCCACCAGTCTCCAGCTCTATTGTGGAAAAACACTACATAGGATAACCTAGAGGGGGGTTTTAGGGCCTTGCAGCGCCGTTTACGGCTGTCTGCACGGTCTCCGTGTGAGCCCAGCTCGCCCTGCAGTCTGTGTGCAGCCATAGCCGGTTGGATTCAGCTCAGGGTTCGTTACTGGCTCATACCTTGAGAAAAATTTTCCTTTTTTTCAAATAGTGCAGCCTGTTTAAAATTTGAAAAAAAAAAATCCTATAAGTGTCTTTCCACTCGTATCCAGCTAAATAGTGGAAAAACACTATATAGGATAACCTAGAGGAGGGTTTTTTGGCCTTGCAGCGCCGTTTACGGCTGTCTGCACGGTCTCCATGTGAGCCCAGCTCGCCCTGTAGTCTGTGTGCAGCCATAGCCGGTTGGATTCAGCTCAGGGTTCGTTACTGGCTCATACCTTGAGAAAAATTTTCCTTTTTTTGAAATAGTGCAGCCTGTTTAAAATTTGAAAAAAAAAAAATTCCTATTAGTGTCTTTCCACCAGTCTCCAGCTCAATTGTGGAAAAACACTACATAGGATAACCTAGAGGGTTTTTTTTGGGCCTTGCAGCGCCGTTTACGGCTGTCTGCACGGTCTCTGTGTGAGCGCAGCTCGCCCTGTAGTCTGTGTGCAGCCATAGCCGGTTGGATTCAGCTCAGGGTGCGTTACTGCCTCATACCTTGAAAAACAATTTCCTTTTTTTCAAATAGTGCAGCCAGTTTAAAATTTGAAAAAAAAAATTCCTATTAGTGTCTTTCCACTTGTATCCAGCTAAATAGTGGAAAAACACTATATAGGATAACCTAGAGGAGGGTTTTTTGGCCTTGCAGCGCCGTTTACGGCTGTCTGCACGGTCTCCGTGTGATTTAAACTAGCTCTGTAGCCCGATCTGCACCAAAAAAAAAGTTAAGTTCACCAAACACAACTTAACACTTGTGTAGGCCACATTTGAAAAATAATAAAGTTTAGTCCACAATTTACAACATTAGTGTTTCTTACACCTGTTAGGAGGAGCATTACAGGAATAAGCACACTAAGGCCTTAGTACTTTTCTGCTTATCTTTATCTGTCAACCAAGATGAAGAGGGCAGGGAGTAAGGCACGTGGGCGTGGGCGCGGAGCAGGGAGAGGAGCAGGGAGAGGACGTGGTGATTCTGTGCCTGCTGCGGGCGCCGGTGACTCGTCGTCACTCAGTTTCAGCAGGGAACAGTCCTTCATGCGCAGCTTTGTCGGAGAGCGCCGTGCACCACTGCTGCGTGAAGACCAAATTGAAGCCGTTGTCGGGTGGATGGCAGCTAACGCCTCGGCATCGACTTCAGTTAGTGCCACATCCTCTCAGGCACAGAGCACTGGAGAGCAGCCATCTGTCTCTTCACCACCTGCCAAATTGGCCAGGCAGTCAGAGAGCCCAGGACAGGAGCCGTCTCTACTTCTGTTCTCTGAATCTCTTGGCTTGGAAACAGGGGGCCAGCCAAGCAGCATTGGAGAAATGGAAGAAGAGGCAGTGTGCAGTGATGCCCAACAGCTTTGTCTCTCTGACTCTGAAGAGGCGGGTGGGCCAGTGCCTCCGGTGACCACAGCGCAGTACGCATCTGATGATGAAACTCAGGTGCCGCTCTCTCGTGCGTACTGTGCTGCTGAGACTACCCAGGAGGAGCAGTTGGTGGCAGAGGGTAGTGGAGATGATGAGGTCCTTGACCCATCGTGGCGTGAGGAACAGGAAGGAGGTGGGAGCAGCTCAGAGGAAGAGCTTCCTCTTACGGGCCAAAGAGGGAGAGGGAGGGGGAAGACTGCGGAGCCTGTAGCCTCCACTTTGGCACCCGTTAGGAGCCTGTCTCTTTCCAAAGCCAAAAAGGGCGCTCCCAAGACTTGCAGTGCCTGGTCCTTTTTTGACACAGTTGCAGATGACATTTGTTTTGTCAAATGCAAGCTGTGTCATCATAAAGTAAAAAGAGAGAAAAATGTCAGCAACCTCAATACCACAAATATGTGGAAACATGTGCGGACCAGGCACGCGGTGGAGTTACAGAAACACACTGAAGATGTAGGCCAACCAACAGCGGCAGCTACCACCTCTTCAGCTCGTGTTGCCTCTTCCTCCAGCTCACGCACAGCTGGTTTGGCTTCCTCCCAGAGACCTTGTGTAATTCCACCCACAGCACCACCTTCCCAGTCATCCTCACACTCCCAGTCTACTCTACAGCCATCGGTAGTACAGGCATGGGAGAAAAGGCGGGCATTCTCGGCCAACCACCCCCGAGCACAGGCTCTGAATGCAGGCATTGCCAAACTGTTGTCCCTGGAAATGCTCTCGTTCAGGCTGGTGGAGACTGACAGCTTCCGTGACTTGATGGCATTGGCAGTCCCACAGTACAAGGTGCCCAGCCGCTTTTACTTCAGCAGGCAGGCTGTCCCTGCCCTGCACAGGCATGTTGAGGCAAACATAAAACATGCGCTACTGAACGCCGTCAGTAGCAAGGTCCACCTCACCACCGATGCGTGGACCAGTCAGCATGGACAGGGGCGATATGTTTCCCTCACTGCCCATTGGGTTAATGTTGTTGAGCCAGGTACAGGTCGTGCGAGTGGCGCAGGACGTGTCCTGCCCACTCCAAGGATTGCAGGAATCCAGTCTGTACGCATCGACTCCTCCTCTTACACCAGTTCCTCTGATTCCTCTCTGCAGGATCCGTCACAGTCCACCCCCACATGGACCCGTGAACGTTTACCTATGACCGACATGAGCACAGCCGTGGCCAAACGTCAGCAGGCCGTCTTGAAACTAGTTTCATTGGGGCATCGAAGCCACACAGCGCAGGAGCTCTGGAATGCCATCAAGCAGGAGAGCGATGTGTGGTTACTGCCAGCGAATCTCCAGCCAGGCATGGTAGTGTGTGACAATGGCCGAAATCTGGTGGCAGCTTTGGCCCTTGGCAACCTCACTCACATCCCATGTCTGGCACATGTGCTCAATTTGGTTGTGCAGAGTTTTCTGAGGGACTATCCGGATCTTGATGCCCTGCTGCACAAGGTCCGCCTAGAGTGTGCTCACTTGCGGCGTTCCAGCTTGGCCAGATCCCGCATTGCTGCTCTGCAGCGCAGATTCCGCCTTCCGGAACACCGCATCATATGTGACCTACCTACCCGGTGGAATTCCACGTTACATATGTTGGAGCGGTTGTGTGAGCAGCAGCAAGCAGTTATGGAGTACCAGCTGCATCAGGCGCAAAGAAGTCGCAGTCAGCGCCGATCAGACTTCACAACCACAGAGTGGGCCACTCTGAAGGACGTCTGCCAGGTTTTGCGTCCTTTTGATTATTCCACGCGGATGGCAAGTGCAGATGATGCACTAGTCAGCATGACTGTCCCCCTTATCTGCCTGCTTCAGCAAACTTTGCAAGGGTTAAGGGATGATGTGGTGGAAGAGGTGGAGGATGAGGAGTCACCTTTTCCATCAGCTTCTGGAGAGTCAGCGCCACGTGGTTCCTCACAAAGGGGTACGCAGGGGCCAATTTGTGAGGAGGATGAGGAGGAGTCAATGGACGAGGAAGAGCTCCGTCCAGAGGAGGGAGCGACACAATTGTCCAGTGGTCAGTGTGTACAGCGAGGGTGGGGTGATGACGAGCGGGCAGAGATCATGTCTCAAGCAGGGGACAGCGTTTCTGGGCCGGTTGGCACTCTGCAGCACATGGTGGATTTTATGCTGCAGTGCCTGAGAAATGACCGCCGCATCGACCACATTCTTAACATGCCTGATTATTGGGTGTTCACCCTCCTCGATCCTCGCTACCGGGACAACGTCCAAAACCTCATCCCTGCGTTGACCCGGGAGCGTAAATTGCGGGAGTACCACGACACACTGGTGAATTCCATCATCTTCTCCTGTCCAACTGAGAGGAGTGCTGCTAGTGCTTTACAAAGCAGCTCAGTGTGTCGAGGCAGTGGGGGAGGCTCTGCCCAAAGAGGGAGCAGAAGCAGTGCCTCTGCCCAAGGCAAGCCGAGTATGGCACAACTCTGGCACACTTTTGTGTGCCCGCCCCAAATGTCTACACCATCACCGGCGGCTCCAGTCAGCAGGAGGCAACGGTTCCGTCAGATGGTGACAGACTACATGGCTTGCCCTCTTACTGTACTCCCCGACGGCTCTTCCCCGTTCAAGTTTTGGGTCTCTAAGCTGGATACATGGCCAGAGCTAAGTCAGTATGCATTGGAGGTGCTGGCTTGCCCTGCGGCTAGTGTCTTATTGGAACGTGTCTTTAGTGCCGCAGGTGGTGTACTAACAGACCGTCGCATGCGACTATCCTCCGATAACGTTGACCGGCTTACTTTCCTGAAAATGAACCAGGCATGGATCTCGCAGGAATTTGCCACTCCTCTGCCTGATTAATTAATTGGGTGTCATCCAGGTCTTCTGCTGTGTTCATCTTTCTACCACCTGAAATGCTATTCCTGGGCTCCAACACCGCCAGTTGCGGCTCAGAAGTGCAGGCTGCACAGTCAAAACATACGACCCAGTGTTATTGGGTTTCAGTAACGTCAGCTGATCCCCAGCTGTGTAGCCGGCAATGTGTCCTGCGACCGCTACGCTGGCACAACAACCTGAATGTAAGGGAACCTGCCCCCCCCCCCGTCGTTTGTTACTGAAAGAGCCATCTTGTGCAGCAGTAATGCTGCACAAGGAAAAGGTAGCTATTTTTTTTGGGCTCCTTGCACACGCAGAACTTAACACTTATAAAATGTGTTCACTGATACCGTTATACCGTCCCAGAGCTGGGACTTTCCTTCGTAATGTGACGCAGCACAGCCGTCATTCCTACCCCCTTGGTGCCATGCGCTGCCTCCTCAGCGTTGTTTTAAGCTGTCACGGAGCCTGCGCTGTTCTGTTATCCCTTGGCCATGCCCTATTTGCGCTGCCTGTCTTCTGACATAATTTGGTGTCAGGCTGGCTGCGCCTGTGCGGCCGCGCTGCCATAGATCCCGCCTCGCAGTGTCTTCTGATTGAGTCACACTGCGGGCCTGGGATCCATGGGCATGCGCAGTGCATATCTTCCCCTCGGGCTCTCGCTCATTTCCCTCCGCCTTCTTTAGACTGTGCGCCATCAGCTGATCCCTAATAGCATGCCACGGCCGTGACAACGCACAGTCTGAAGAAGAGGGAAGGAGGGGAGTGAGAGTCGAGGATATGCACTGTGCATGCCCATGGATCCAAGGCCCGCAGTGGGATTACGTTAGACGAGACTGCGAGGTGGGATCTGGAGCAGCGTGGACGCACAGGCACTGACAGCCTGACACCAAATTATGTCAGAAGACAGGCAGCGCTAATTGGGCATGGCCAAGGGATAACAGAACAGCGCAGGCTCCGTGACAGTTTAAAACAACGCTGAGGAGGCAGCACATGGCACCAAGGGGATAGGAATGACAGCTGTGCTGTGTCCCATTACGAAGGAAATTCGCACCTCCGTGACGGTTTAACGGTATAAGGGGACACATTTTTAGTTTTTACTTCTGTGTTTGCAAGGAGCATAATTAAAAGAGCAACCTTTTCCTTTTGCATCCTTAGCGCTGCACAAGATGGCTCTTTCAGCTACAAACATCTTGGGGGGGGGTTAAAGGTTCCCTTTCAACTTGCTCCAATCAGGCTTCGGCCTACACTCTGTTCCTCTGCTCCTCCTGCTGTCCCTGGGCTCTAACACCGCCAGTTGGTGCCTGGAAGTGCTGTGTGCACAGTCAACAGTCGCTCCTCTGTTATTGGGGTTCAGTAACGTCAGCTGATCTCCAGCTGTGTGTGCGGTAATACCTCCAATCTGCTCCTCCTGCTGTCCCTGGGCTCTAACACCGCCAGTTGGTGCCTGGAAGTGCTGTGTGCACAGTCAACAGTCGCTCCTCTGTTATTGGGGTTCAGTAACGTCAGCTGATCCCCAGCTGTGTATCCGGCAACGTGTCATGCGACCGCCACGCTGGCACAACTAAAATGTAAGGGGACCTGTCCCCCCCCCCCTAGGCGTTTGTTACTGAAAGAGCCACCATGTGCAGCACTAATACTGCACAAGGGAAAGGTCGCTCTTGAAATTATGCTCCTTGGAAACGCTGAACTACACACTCATGTAATGTGTCCCCTCACACCGTCCAACCGTCCCAGAGGTGGGACTTTCCTTTCTAATGTGATGCAGCACAGCCGTCATTGCTACCCCCTTGGCACCGTGCGCTGCCTCCTTAGCGTTGTTTGATTCCGTCATGGACCTGCACTGTTATGTTATCCCTTGGCCATGCACAGTTTGCGCTGCCCGTCCTCTGACATCATTTGTTGTCGTCCTGGCTGCGCCTGTGCGTCCACGCTGCCCGAAATCCCACCTCGCAGTGTCGTCTAATGTGATCCCACAGTGGGCCTGGTATCCATGGCCATGCGCAGTGCATATACTAGCCTCTCATTCCCCTTCTTCATGCTTCTTCAGACTAGGCGGCGTCAGCTGATCCCTAATAGCATGCCACGGCCGTGACGCCGCACAGTCTGAAGAAGCATGAAGGAGGTGAGTGAGAGGCGATGATATGCACTGCGCATGCCCATGGATCCCTGGCCCGCAGTGGGATTACATTTGATGACACTGCAAGGTTGGATCTCGGGCAGCTTTGACGCACAGGCACTGCCAGCCTGACACCTAAATGATGTCAGAAGACGGGCATCGCTAACTGTGCATGGCCAAGGGATAACATTACAGCGCGGGCTCCGTGACAGAACCAAACAACGTTGAGGAGGTGGCGCACGGCACCAAGGGGGTTGGAATGACGGCTGTGCTGTGTCACATTACAAAGGAAAGTCTCACTTCCGGGATGGTTTGACGGTGTGAGGGGACACATTATATGAGTGTGTACTTCAGCGTTTTCAAGGAGCATAATTTTCGGAGCCACCATTTTCCATGTGCAGTATTACTGCTGTACAAGATGGCTCTTTCAGCAACAAATGCCTGGGGGGGGGGGTTAAAGGTTCCCTTTCAACTTGCTCCACTGCAGGCTTCGGCCTACACTCTGCTCCTCTTTGATTCCCTGGGTTTCAACACTGTCAGTTGACACCTGGAAGTGTTGTCTACACAGAAAAAACACTAGGTGATGTGTCAGTGGGGTTCAGCACCGCCAGCTGTTCCCCTGCTGTGTAGTCGGCATCGTGTCCAGCACAAGCCATGCTGGCACAACCGACCAAAAGCTTCCACCAGTGCAGGCTTCGGCCTACACTTTGCTCCTCTCCTCCTCCTGCTGACCCTGGGCTCAAACACCGCTAGTTTTTGCCCGGAACTGCTAGCTGCACAGAGAAAAACACCAGCCAATGTGTTAGTGGGGTTCAGCAACGCCAGCTGTTCCCCTGCTGTGTAGCTGGCAACGTGTCCTGCAAACGCCACGCAGGCACATGAACTGAAATTGAAGGGAGCCTGGCCCCCTCTCCCCCAGGTGTTTCTATGTATAACAGCCACCTTGTACAGTAGTACTGCTGCATTTGTACAAGGTGGCTGACTTTTTATCCTTGCCCACGTGGAACTCAACACGTACAAAATGTGTCTCTTTGAGACCATTCCACTGTCCCAGAGGTGTGACTTTCCTTTCTAATAATACGCAGCACCCCCCTTGGTAGCGCTTCCCATCTTCTGACATCATCGGTTGGCTAGTTGCGCCTGTGCGTCCGCCCTGCCTGAATAAAATGCTCCTCGTTGTCTTAATTATTTTGACTGCGAGGGTGTGATTGATGGGCACGAGCAGTGCATATCTTCGCCTGTCTTAACTCATCTCCTTCCGCCTTCTTCAGACTGTGCAGCCTCATGGCCGCGGCATGCGAGAAGGGATCAGATGAGGCCGCCCAGTCTGAAGCAGGTGTAAGGACATGTGTGAGCGGCAAACATATTTAGTGCACCAGGGCACAAATCCCAGCACCGCAGTGTGATTTTTTAAAAACACACTGTGGGTCTGGGATTCATGTCCACCGCTAACCGCAACGGCCAACATGAAATGAGGTCATAAGACAGGAAGCGCTCACAGCGCATGGCCAAAGGATCACAAGAGCGCAGAGTCCTGTACAGCAACTAACAACGCTCAGGAAGCTGCGCCCATGCAAAAAGGTGTTGTTTTGGACACCTGTGCTGCTTTTCTTTAAAAAGACAAGTCACGCCTCCACTACTGTTTAACAGTATAATGGGCTAAATAGTGTACGTGTTGCATTCAGCGTGTGCAAGTAGACAAATTAATAGAGCAACCTTTTACTTGTGCAGCATTAATGCTGCAGAAGGAGTGGCTCTTGTACTTTGTAACACCTGAGGGGGGGTTAAAGGTAACCTTTGAAATTGGTTCAACTAGGCTTCGGCCTACACTCTGCTCCTTTCCTCCTCCTGCTGACCCTGGGCTCTAACAACGCTAGTTTTTGCCCGGAAATGCTAGCTGCACAGAGAAAAACGCCAGCCAATGTGTTAGTGGGGTTCAGCAACGCCAGCTGTTTCCCTGCTGTGTAGCTTGCATCGTGTCCAGCACAAGCCACGCTGGCACAACCGACCAAAAGCTGCCACCAGTGCAGGCTTCGGCCTACACTTTGCTCCTCTCCTCCTCCTCCTGCTGACCCTGGGCTCTAACACCGCTAGTTTTTGCCCGGAACTGCTAGCTGCACAGAGAAAAACACCAGCCAATGTGTTAGTGGGGTTCAGCAACGCCAGCTGTTTCCCTGCTGTGTAGCTTGCATCGTGTCCAGCACAAGCCACGCTGGCACAACCGACCAAAAGCTGCCACCAGTGCAGGCTTCGGCCTACACTTTGCTCCTCTCCTCCTCCTCCTGCTGACCCTGGGCTCTAACACCGCTAGTTTTTGCCCGGACATGCAATCTGCACAGAGAAAAACACCAGTCAATGTGTCAGTGGGGTTCAGCAACGCCAGCTGTTCCCCTGCTGTGTAGCTTGCAACGTGACCTGCAAACGCCACGCAGGCACATGAACTGAAATTGAAGGGAGCCTGCCCCCCACCCCCAGGTGTTTCTATGTATAACAGCCACCTTGTACAGCAGTACTGCTGCATTTGTACAAGGTGGCTGATGTTTTCTCCTTGCCCACGTGGAACTCAACACGTACAAAATGTGTCTCATTAGAGACCAATGCTAATGTCCCTGAGGTGTGACTTTCCTTTTTAATGACACGCAGCACCCCCATTGTTAGCGCTGCCCGTCTTCTGACATCATTGGTTGGCTGCTTGTGCCTGTGCGTCCGCCCTGCCCGACACAACGCCCCTCGTTGTCTCATATTTTGGATGCGAGGGTGTTATTGATGGGCATGTGCAGTGCATATGTTCGCCTGTTTTAAGTCACCTCCTTCCGCCTTCTTCAGACTGGGTGTCCTCATGGCCGCGGCATGCGATAAGGGATCAGATGAGGCCGCCCAGTCTGAAGCAGGTGTAAGGACATGTGTGAGCGGCAAACATATTTAGTGCACCAGGGCACGAATCCCAGCACCGCAGTGTGATTTTTTAAAAACACACTGTGGGTCTGGGATTCATGTCCACCGCTAACCGCAACGGCCAATATGAAATGAGGTCATAAGACAGGAAGCGCTCACAGCGCATGGCCAAAGGATCACAAGAGCGCAGACTCCTGTACAGCAACTAACAACGCTCAGGAAGCTGCGCCCATGCAAAAAGGTGTTGTTTTCGACACCTGTGCTGCTTTTCTTTAAAAAGACAAGTCACGCCTCCACTACTGTTTAACAGTATAATGGGCTAAATAGTGTACGTGTTGCATTCAGCGTGTGCAAGTAGACAAATTAATAGAGCAACCTTTTACTTGTGCAGCATTAATGCTGCAGAAGGAGTGGCTCTTGTACTTTGTAACACCTGAGGGGGGGTTAAAGGTAACCTTTGAAATTGGTTCAACTAGGCTTCGGCCTACACTCTGCTCCTCTCCTCCTCCTGCTGACCCTGGGCTCTAACAACGCTAGTTTTTGCCCGGAAATGCTAGCTGCACAGAGAAAAACACCAGCCAATGTGTTAGTGGGGTTCAGCACCGCCAGCTGTTCCCCCGCTGTGTAGCCGGCATCGTGTCCAGCAAAAGCCACGCTGGCACAACCGACCAAAAGCTGCCACCAGTGCAGGCTTCGGCCTACACTTTGCTCCTCTCCTCCTCCTGCTGACCCTGGGCTCAAACACCGCTAGTTTTTGCCCGGAAATGCTAGCTGCACAGAGAAAAACACCAGCCAATGTGTTAGTGGGGTTCAGCACCGCCAGCTGTTCCCCCGCTGTGTAGCCGGCATCGTGTCCAGCACAAGCCACGCTGGCACAACCGACCAAAAGCTGCCACCAGTGCAGGCTTCGGCCTACACTTTGCTCCTCTCCTCCTCCTCCTGCTGACCCTGGGCTCTAACACCGCTAGTTTTTGCCCGGACATGCAATCTGCACAGAGAAAAACACCAGTCAATGTGTCAGTGGGGTTCAGCAACGCCAGCTGTTCCCCTGCTGTGTAGCTTGCAACGTGACCTGCAAACGCCACGCAGGCACATGAACTGAAATTGAAGGGAGCCTGCCCCCCACCCCCAGGTGTTTCTATGTATAACAGCCACCTTGTACAGCAGTACTGCTGCATTTGTACAAGGTGGCTGACTTTTTCTCCTTGCCCACGTGGAACTCAACACGTACAAAATGTGTCTCATTAGAGACCATTACAATGTCCCTGAGGTGTGACTTTCCTTTGTAATGACACGCAGCACCACCCTTGTTAGCGCTGCCCGTCTTTTGACATCATTGGTTAGCTGGCTGCGCCTGTGCATCTCCCCTGCTCGAAACAACGCCCCTCGGTGTCTTATTTTTTTGGACAGCGAGGGTGTGATTGATGGGCATGTGCAGTGCATATGTTTGCCTGTGTTCACTCATCTCCTTCCGCCTTCTTCAGACTGGGTGTCCTCATGGCCGCGGCAGGCGATAAGGGATCAGATGAGGCCGCCCAGTCTGAAGCAGGTGTAAGGACATGTGTGAGCGTCAAACATATTTACTGCACAAGGCCACGAATCCCAGCCACGCAGTGTGATTTTTTGAAAACACACTGTGGGTCTGGGATTCATGTCCACCGCTAACCGCAACGGCCAACATGAAATGAGGTCATAAGACAGGAAGCGCTCACAGCGCATAGACAAGGGATCACAAGAGCGCAGACTCCTGTACAGCAACTAACAACACTCAGGAAGCTGCGCCCATGCAAAAAGGTGTTATTTTCGACACCTGTGCTGCTTTTCTTTAAAAAGACAAGTCACGCCTCCACTACTGTTTAACAGTATAATGGGCTAAATAGTGTACGTGTTGCATTCAGCGTGTGCAAGTAGACAAATTAATAGAGCAACCTTTTACTTGTGCAGCATTAATGCTGCAGAAGGAGTGGCTCTTGTACTTTGTAACACCTGAGGGGGGGTTAAAGGTAACCTTTGAAATTGGTTCAACTAGGCTTCGGCCTACACTCTGCTCCTCTCCTCCTCCTGCTGACCCTGGGCTCTAACAACGCTAGTTTTTGCCCGGAAATGCTAGCTGCACAGAGAAAAACACCAGCCAATGTGTTAGTGGGGTTCAGCACCGCCAGCTGTTCCCCCGCTGTGTAGCCGGCATCGTGTCCAGCAAAAGCCACGCTGGCACAACCGACCAAAAGCTGCCACCAGTGCAGGCTTCGGCCTACACTTTGCTCCTATCCTCCTCCTGCTGACCCTGGGCTCAAACACCGCTAGTTTTTGCCCGGAAATGCTAGCTGCACAGAGAAAAACACCAGCCAATGTGTTAGTGGGGTTCAGCACCGCCAGCTGTTCCCCCGCTGTGTAGCTGGCATCGTGTCCAGCACAAGCCACGCTGGCACAACCGACCAAAAGCTGCCACCAGTGCAGGCTTCGGCCTACACTTTGCTCCTCTCCTCCTCCTCCTGCTGACCCTGGGCTCTAACACCACTAGTTTTTGCCCGGACATGCAATCTGCACAGAGAAAAACACCAGTCAATGTGTCAGTGGGGTTCAGCAACGCCAGCTGTTCCCCTGCTGTGTAGCTTGCAACGTGACCTGCAAACGCCACGCAGGCACATGAACTGAAATTGAAGGGAGCCTGCCCCCCACCCCCAGGTGTTTCTATGTATAACAGCCACCTTGTACAGCAGTACTGCTGCATTTGTACAAGGTGGCTGACTTTTTCTCCTTGCCCACGTGGAACTCAACACGTACAAAATGTGTCTCATTAGAGACCATTACAATGTCCCTGAGGTGTGACTTTCCTTTGTAATGACACGCAGCACCACCCTTGTTAGCGCTGCCCGTCTTTTGACATCATTGGTTAGCTGGCTGCGCCTGTGCATCTCCCCTGCTCGAAACAACGCCCCTCGGTGTCTTATTTTTTTGGACAGCGAGGGTGTGATTGATGGGCATGTGCAGTGCATATGTTTGCCTGTGTTCACTCATCTCCTTCCGCCTTCTTCAGACTGGGTGTCCTCATGGCCGCGGCAGGCGATAAGGGATCAGATGAGGCCGCCCAGTCTGAAGCAGGTGTAAGGACATGTGTGAGCGTCAAACATATTTACTGCACAAGGCCACGAATCCCAGCCACGCAGTGTGATTTTTTGAAAACACACTGTGGGTCTGGGATTCATGTCCACCGCTAACCGCAACGGCCAACATGAAATGAGGTCATAAGACAGGAAGCGCTCACAGCGCATAGCCAAGGGATCACAAGAGCGCAGACTCCTGTACAGCAACTAACAACACTCAGGAAGCTGCGCCCATGCAAAAAGGTGTTATTTTCGACACCTGTGCTGCTTTTCTTTAAAAAGACAAGTCACGCCTCCACTACTGTTTAACAGTATAATGGGCTAAATAGTGTACGTGTTGCATTCAGCGTGTGCAAGTAGACAAATTAATAGAGCAACCTTTTACTTGTGCAGCATTAATGCTGCAGAAGGAGTGGCTCTTGTACTTTGTAACACCTGAGGGGGGGTTAAAGGTAACCTTTGAAATTGGTTCAACTAGGCTTCGGCCTACACTCTGCTCCTCTCCTCCTCCTGCTGACCCTGGGCTCTAAAAACGCTAGTTTTTGCCCGGAAATGCTAGCTGCACAGAGAAAAACACCAGCCAATGTGTTAGTGGGGTTCAGCACCGCCAGCTGTTCCCCCGCTGTGTAGCCGGCATCGTGTCCAGCAAAAGCCACGCTGGCACAACCGACCAAAAGCTGCCACCAGTGCAGGCTTCGGCCTACACTTTGCTCCTCTCCACCTCCTGCTGACCCTGGGCTCAAACACCGCTAGTTTTTGCCCGGAAATGCTAGCTGCACAGAGAAAAACACCAGCCAATGTGTTAGTGGGGTTCAGCACCGCCAGCTGTTCCCCCGCTGTGTAGCCGGCATCGTGTCCAGCACAAGCCACGCTGGCACAACCGACCAAAAGCTGCCACCAGTGCAGGCTTCGGCCTACACTTTGCTCCTCTCCTCCTCCTCCTGCTGACCCTGGGCTCTAACACCGCTAGTTTTTGCCCGGACATGCAATCTGCACAGAGAAAAACACCAGTCAATGTGTCAGTGGGGTTCAGCAACGCCAGCTGTTCCCCTGCTGTGTAGCTTGCAACGTGACCTGCAAACGCCACGCAGGCACATGAACTGAAATTGAAGGGAGCCTGCCCCCCACCCCCAGGTGTTTCTATGTATAACAGCCACCTTGTACAGCAGTACTGCTGCATTTGTACAAGGTGGCTGACTTTTTCTCCTTGCCCACGTGGAACTCAACATGTACAAAATGTGTCTCATTAGAGACCATTACAATGTCCCTGAGGTGTGACTTTCCTTTGTAATGACACGCAGCACCACCCTTGTTAGCGCTGCCCGTCTTTTGACATCATTGGTTAGCTGGCTGCGCCTGTGCATCTCCCCTGCTCGAAACAACGCCCCTCGGTGTCTTATTTTTTTGGACAGCGAGGGTGTGATTGATGGGCATGTGCAGTGCATATGTTTGCCTGTGTTCACTCATCTCCTTCCGCCTTCTTCAGACTGGGTGTCCTCATGGCCGCGGCAGGCGATAAGGGATCAGATGAGGCCGCCCAGTCTGAAGCAGGTGTAAGGACATGTGTGAGCGTCAAACATATTTACTGCACAAGGCCACGAATCCCAGCCACGCAGTGTGATTTTTTGAAAACACACTGTGGGTCTGGGATTCATGTCCACCGCTAACCGCAACGGCCAACATGAAATGAGGTCATAAGACAGGAAGCGCTCACAGCGCATAGCCAAGGGATCACAAGAGCGCAGACTCCTGTACAGCAACTAACAATGCTCAGGAAGCTGCGCCCATGCAAAAAGGTGTTGTTTTCGACACCTGTGCTGCTTTTCTTTAACCCTTATCCGGCTGAATAGGTACAATTGTAACTATTCCATTTTAAAATTGCAATAACTTTTTTTTGAAAAGACGTAGAGGGCTGAAATTTCGTGACATCTCTACATTTTTGGTCCAGAATATATTGGCCAAATTTCAATAAAATATCTCCACCCGCTTCCGAGATAAGGGGTCGAGATCTTTTTGCATCCATAACAAGCTGCATAGGTACAAATGTACCTCATATATTTTGAATGAAGATAATGCAAGGGAAAAAGCATAAATTTTTTTTTAATGATAATGCTATTTAACTATTATAAACAAGTAAAAAACTGTTCATTTACATTATAAAAGAAAATGTAAGAAACTTTTTTTTATTGATTTTCTTTGCAAGTAATGCATGTTGGCTTTGCTACAGAGTGTTCATCGCAAATGGGTTTCACACAAACCACACAAGACTTTCTAGTCTTGCGTTGTTTTCGCCTCAGGTCTCTGCAGACATAGCAACTACCAACAGGGGAGGGTCCACGACTACCATGAGGTATTTTGGGGCCAGCTGCTGGCTGCGATGCTACCACAATGCATCGTCCAAGCACCATTTCTACTGCACCTCGAAGAAAATGGTTTCTCATTATCATTTTGTTTGTACTACGATCTTCAATTGCAATCATACACAGCTGATTTGCGAGATCTTTCAGGAACTTTCTTCGTTGATCCTTTGCCCTGAAGCTTGGATTGTGTTCTCTGTAGATGATGTAGGATGCTAACCCACTGACATCAATCATATTGTAGAAAAATGCCAAAGTCCAACGTGATGTTCGTCGTTTCACAGTGTACTCTCCCAACATTTTATCCATAACATCAACGCCACCTTTTGTTATGTTGTAGTATTTTATTATCTCTGGCTTGGCTGCTAGTGTCTCTTCAACTTCTCCCGTCATGTGCATAGATGATAGAAGCACGACTGATTTGTTCTTCTTTGGTACATATGAACAGACTGTTGCATCATGATTGTAGGCAAAATTTGTCGAGTATACAGGCCTTTCTTTGGCAGGCTGCATGTTGTTAGGTAGGAACCTTTTGTTTTTTCTCACTGTACCAACTAGTGTCATGTTCCAGGAGTTCAATACCTTAGCTAGTTCCATGGTTGTAAAGAAGTTATCGGTGGTGACATTTCTTCCAGAGCCTTTATACGAGCTCACTAGGTCCAATACTGTTCGTTCTCCAATGTTTACTTGTCGAGGACCATCAGTTGGTTTCCCAGTGTAGAGCTGACCTTGTAAAGGGTAGGCATTTGATGAGTCACAAGCCCAGAAAATCTTTATGCCATATTTAGCTGGTTTTGAAGGTATATACTGGGTAAATTTAGTATGACCTCTAAATGGAAATAATTGCTCGTCGACGGTGATACAATGATATGGCTTGTAGGCTCTCTCCAGATTACTGTTCAGCATTGTCCAGATGTCCCGTATTGGTGCAGCTTTATCTGTTTGCACACGTTCTGCACGTGTATTTTCGTTGTCAAACCTGATAAATCTGAGTATCATCTTGAAGCGGTCACGAGACATGGCTGCACGTATAAGAGGCAGAGCAGCAACATTCCACATTTCCTCCAGATTCTCTTTGTTGGCTCTGTGCACACCAGCAGCAATCAGTATGCCCAAAAATGCATGAAGTTCAGTTTCAGTAAATTGCTTGAATGTTTTTTGTGGTGGCCGTTTGGAAGAATCAGGAAAACGTTGTACCAGTTTGTTGTTGTAAGCATCACAAACTCTCTTGGCCTTTCGATTCGTTTCCCGTAATATGATGTCACACATCTCGGGAGTCATGATGGACTTGAATAGCTCTTTTGCTGTATATAGGTTGCTGATTGCTGCAGGGCCACCTCTTTGTCGTAGGACATTACGAGATTTTGTTTGTGCATTTGGCAGTGGATTACTGCACCATTGAGTTTCATCCTTAGCAGTCCAAATGTCGCCTGCACTTTGAGGCACAGAATCATCCTCAACACTGTCGTCTGATTCGTATTCATTTTCATGCTCTATGACCATTTCTTGTTCAATGTCTGAATCTTCTTCAGTAACATCCACTTGTGGTACATAGTTTTCATCATCAGATGGAACATATGGTTCATCCTCATGCTCAGAATCAGATTCTTCTAGCATTCGCATTATTTCGTCAGACGTAAATCTGTAAATATGAAAAAATGTAAAATAAATAATTTTCCGAAATACTACATTATTGGCTTTTCACAAAATTATACTAACCTGCAAACACGTTTTCTTGGATTATGGCGGAAACTAGATCCAGCATTACTATCACTCATGATGACTTGCTAGATGAATTTTGGCTTCGTATTTTGTGCTGAATATAAATAAAACATCGTAAAACAATATGTAGATACTAATTATTATCCATTTTTCGTATAAAAATTATACCTATAGTGATAAGTTTCATACAAAATATATGTAAGCCAAGTCCAGGCTGAAAGACAATTTGACTGTTCTGTCCCCACATAATGAGAATAAAGGTATAACTGGCTGTTAGATGCTGTGAGACTTTCCTACCTTCGTTTCCAAGAAATTGAAGACTTCACAAGCCTAGAAATGTGTGCTCACAGCAATGAGATGAACAGCAAAATGGCTAATGAGAGGAGGGAGGCAGGAAGACAAGTAGAAGCCACTCCCAGTTTGAATTAACTTAATTGACAGCAACATAAGTGACCAGTAACAACACTGAACAATAGATATCAGCATAACATTTGTAGCTGAATGAACTTTAGTTTCTGAAACCAAGTAAAGTCTTCCCACAGTGGAGGTATATGTGAAGGTACAATTGTACCTATGCAGCCTGTTAAGGTTGTAAAATTATGCAGCCTGACAAGGGTTAAAAAGACAAGTCACGCCTCCACTACTGTTTAACAGTATAATGGGCTAAATAGTGTACGTGTTGCATTCAGCGTGTGCAAGTAGACAAATTAATAGAGCAACCTTTTACTTGTGCAGCATTAATGCTGCAGAAGGAGTGGCTCTTGTACTTTGTAACACCTGAGGGGGGGTTAAAGGTAACCTTTGAAATTGGTTCAACTAGGCTTCGGCCTACACTCTGCTCCTCTCCTCCTCCTGCTGACCCTGGGTTCTAACAACGCTAGTTTTTGCCCGGAAATGCTAGCTGCACAGAGAAAAACGCCAGCCAATGTGTTAGTGGGGTTCAGCAACGCCAGCTGTTTCCCTGCTGTGTAGCTTGCATCGTGTCCAGCACAAGCCACGCTGGCACAACCGACCAAAAGCTGCCACCAGTGCAGGCTTCGGCCTACACTTTGCTCCTCTCCTCCTCCTGCTGACCCTGGGCTCAAACACCACTAGCTTTTGCCCGGAAATGCTAGCTGCACAGAGAAAAACACCAGCCAATGTGTTAGTGGGGTTCAGCACCGCCAGCTGTTCCCCCGCTGTGTAGCCGGCATCGTGTCCAGCACAAGCCACGCTGGTACAACCGACCAAAAGCTGCCACCAGTGCAGGCTTCGGCCTACACTTTGCTCCTCTCCTCCTGCTGCTGACCCTGGGCTCTAACACCGCCAGTTTTTGCCCGGACATGCGATCTGCACAGAGAAAAACACCAGCCAATGTGTTAGTGGGGTTCAGCAACGCCAGCTGTTCCCCTGCTGTGTAGCTTGCAACGTGACCTGCAAACGCCACGCAGGCACATGAACTGAAATTGAAGGGAGCCTGGCCCCCACCCCCAGGTGTTTCTATGTATAACAGCCACCTTGTACAGCAGTACTGCTGCATTTGTACAAGGTGGCTGATGTTTTCTCCTTGCCCACGTGGAACTCAACACGTACAAAATGTGTCTCTTTGAGACCATTCCACTGTCCCTGAGGTGTGACTTTCCTTTCTAATGATACGCAGCACCCCCCTTGGTAGCGCTTCCCGTCTTCTGACATCATTGGTTGGCTACTTGCGCCTGTTCGTCCGCCCTGCCTGAATAAAATGCTCCTCGTTGTCTTAATTATTTTGACTGCGAGGGTGTGATTGATGGGCACGAGCAGTGCATATCTTCGCCTGTCTTAACTCATCTCCTTCCGCCTTCTTCAGACTGTGCAGCCTCATGGCCGCGGCATGCGAGAAGGGATCAGCAGAGGCCGCCCAGTCTGAAGCAGGTGTAAGGACGTGTGTGAGCGGCCAAAATATTTACTGCTCAAGGCCACGAATCCCAGCACCGCAGTGTGGCTTTATGAAAAGACACTGTGGGTCTGGGATTTATGGCCATCGTTAACCGCACCGGCCAACATGAAATGATGTCATAAGATGGGCAGCGCTAACAGGGCATTGCCAAGGGATAACACAAGAGCGCAGACTCCTGTACAGCAAATAACAACGCTCAGGAAGCTGCGCCAAGCACCAAGGCGTTATTTTGGACACCTGTGCTGCGTCTCATCAAAAAACCAAGTCACGCATCCACTACAGTTTGACTGTAGAATGGGGTAAATTGTGTATGTCTTTCATTCAGCGTGTGCAAGTAGACAAATTAATAGAGCAACCTTTCACTTGTGCAGCATTAATACTGCACAAGGTGTGTCTCTTGTACTTTGTAACACCTGAGGGGGGGGTTAAAGGTTTCCTTTGAAATTGGTTCAACTAGGCTTCGGCCTACACTCTGCTCCTCTCCTCCTCCTCCTGCTTCAACACGGGCTCTAACATCGCTAGTTTTTGCCCGCAAGTGCTAGCTGCACAGAGAAAAACACACGCCATTGTGTTAGTGGGGTTCAGCAACGCCAGCTGTTCCCCCAGTGTGTAGCCGGCAAAGTGTCCTGCAAACGCAACGCAGACACAAAGCTGCCTCCAGTGCAGGCTTCGGCCTACACTCATCTCCCCCTGCTTACCCTTTGCTCCAACACCGCTAGTTGGGGCTCTAGGAAGACAATCTTTAATAGGCAAGGCAACGCATCTGGGTTCCAACACCGCCAGCTGGTTCTCGGCAGTGTTCTTGTCACAGGTACTCCCTCGTGCCAAGCCTGGTTTCAGCACCGTCAGCTGTTTCCGGGTTGTGTCAAGCTCACTGAGACGCCTATGCTTGCCCCGTCGTGGTGCGGTCGAGTTAGCCAACTCCAGGGTGCCTCCAGTTTAGGAGCTTCCTATGTGGGCTGCGTGAACTGGTAGTCAAGGCTGGTTCTGTAGTGCCAGTAGGCCCAGCTCCCCCTGTAGGACTGTTGGGGTTCGGTAACTGCGGCTGCCTCGCGGCCTAGCTGTTCTCTCCTCTCCTGTGGACCTTCGGGTCCACCACCTGGTTCCAGCACCGTCAGCTGGTTCCGGGCCGAGCCTTTGGCTTAGGTGCCTCCTCCTGGGTATCCGAGTTCCGCCAACGCCAGGCGGTCCTTGGTAGTGCTTTTAAGCGCGGGCACCTACAGCTTAGTAACCGGGTTCCAGCACCGTCAGCTGGTCCTCGGTCGTGCCATTGGCTCTTGCACACTGGGGCAACGCATCCGGGTTCCAGCACCGCCAGCTGGTTCTCGGCAGTGTTCTTGTCACAGGTACTCCCTCGTGCCAAGCCTGGTTTCAGCACCGTCAGCTGTTTCCGGGTTGTGTCAACTTCACTGAGACGCCTATGCTTGCCCCGTCGTGGTGCGGTCGAGTTAGCCAACTCCAGGGTGCCTCCAGTTTAGGAGCTTCCTATGTGGGCTGCGTGAACTGGTAGTCAAGGCTGGTTCTGTAGTGCCAGTAGGCCCAGCTCCCCCTGTAGGACTGTTGGGGTTCGGTAACTGCGGCTGCCTCGCGGCCTCGCTGTTCTCTCCTCTCCTGTGGACCTTCGGGTCCACCACCTGGTTCCAGCACCGTCAGCTGGTTCCGGGCCGAGCCTTTGGCTTAGGTGCCTCCTCCTGGGTATCCGAGTTCCGCCAACGCCAGGCGGTCCTTGGTAGTGCTTTTAAGCGCGGGCACCTACAGCTTAGTAACCGGGTTCCAGCACCGTCAGCTGGTCCTCGGTCGTGCCATTGGCTCTTGCACACTGGGGCAACGCATCCGGGTTCCAGCACCGCCAGCTGGTTCTCGGCAGTGTTCTTGTCACAGGTACTCCCTCATTCCAAGCCTGGTTTCAGCACCGTCAGCTGTTTCCGGGTTGTGTCAACTTCACTGAGACGCCTATGCTTGCCCCGTCGTGGTGCGGTCGAGTTAGCCAACTCCAGGGTGCCTCCAGTTTAGGAGCTTCCTATGTGGGCTGCGTGAACTGGTAGTCAAGGCTGGTTCTGTAGTGCCAGTAGGCCCAGCTCCCCCTGTAGGACTGTTGGGGTTCGGTAACTGCGGCTGCCTCGCGGCCTAGCTGTTCTCTCCTCTCCTGTGGACCTTCGGGTCCACCACCTGGTTCCAGCACCGTCAGCTGGTTCCGGGCCGAGCCTTTGGCTTAGGTGCCTCCTCCTGGGTATCCGAGTTCCGCCAACGCCAGGCGGTCCTTGGTAGTGCTTTTAAGCACGGGCACCTACAGCTTAGTAACCGGGTTCCAGCACCGTCAGCTGGTCCTCGGTCGTGCCATTGGCTCTTGCACACTGGGGCAACGCATCTGGGTTCCAGCACCGCCAGCTGGTTCTCGGCAGTGTTCTTGTCACAGGTACTCCCTCGTGCCAAGCCTGGTTTCAGCACCGTCAGCTGTTTCCGGGTTGTGTCAACTTCACTGAGACGCCTATGCTTGCCCCGTCGTGGTGCGGTCGAGTTAGCCAACTCCAGGGTGCCTCCAGTTTAGGAGCTTCCTATGTGGGCTGCGTGAACTGGTAGTCAAGGCTGGTTCTGTAGTGCCAGTAGGCCCAGCTCCCCCTGTAGGACTGTTGGGGTTCGGTAACTGCGGCTGCCTCGCGGCCTAGCTGTTCTCTCCTCTCCTGTGGACCTTCGGGTCCACCACCTGGTTCCAGCACCGTCAGCTGGTTCCGGGCCGAGCCTTTGGCTTAGGTGCCTCCTCCTGGGTATCCGAGTTCCGCCAACGCCAGGCGGTCCTTGGTAGTGCTTTTAAGCACGGGCACCTACAGCTTAGTAACCGGGTTCCAGCACCGTCAGTTGGTCCTCGGTCGTGCCATTGGCTCTTGCACACTGGGGCAACGCATCTGGGTTCCAGCACCGCCAGCTGGTTCTCGGCAGTGTTCTTGTCACAGGTACTCCCTCGTGCCAAGCCTGGTTTCAGCACCGTCAGCTGTTTCCGGGTTGTGTCAACTTCACTGAGAAGCCTATGCTTGCCCCGTCGTGGTGCGGTCGAGTTAGCCAACTCCAGGGTGCCTCCAGTTTAGGAGCTTCCTATGTGGGCTGCGTGAACTGGTAGTCAAGGCTGGTTCTGTAGTGCCAGTAGGCCCAGCTCCCCCTGTAGGACTGTTGGGGTTCGGTAACTGCGGCTGCCTCGCGGCCTAGCTGTTCTCTCCTCTCCTGTGGACCTTCGGGTCCACCACCTGGTTCCAGCACCGTCAGCTGGTTCTAGGCAGTGTCTTTTGCTCTTGTACCTTCTGCTCCCCATCCTGGTTCCAGTAACGTCAGCTGGTTCCGGGCAGAGCCTTTGGTTTAGGTGCCTCCTTCTGGGTATCCAAGTTCCACCAACGTCAGGTGGTCCTTGGTAGTGCTTTCAGGCACGGGTACCTCCTGCTTAGTAACCGGGTTCCAGTAACGTCAGCTGGTCCTCGGTAGTTCCATTGGCTCTTGGACCTTCAGCTACCCATCCGGGTTCCAGTACCGTCAGCTGGTTCTCGGCAGTGTCTTTTGCTCTTGTACCTTCTGCTCCCCATCCTGGTTCCAGTAACGTCAGCTGGTTCCGGGCAGAGCCTTTGGCTTAGGTGCCTCCTTCTGGGTATCCGAGTTCCGCCAACGTCAGGCGGTCCTTGGTAGTGCTTTTTAGCACGGGTACCTCCTGCTTAGTAACCGGGTTCCAGTAACGTCAGCTGGTCCTCGGTAGTTCCATAGGCTCTTGAACCTTCGGGTAGCCATCCGAGTTCCAGTTCCATCAGCTGGTTCTTGGCATTTTCTCAGCCTTCTTGTACCTTCTGCTACATTTCCAAGTTTAAGACCCTAAAGTCGACGACCCGGAAGACCACCCCGATGACGACGACGACGACGACCCGGAAGACCACCCCGATGACGACGACGACGACGGCGGAGACGACGACGGAGACGACGACGGCGGAGACGACGACGGCGGAGATGACGACACTGAAGACGACGACCCTGGAGACGACGACATGGAAGACCGAGAAGCAGAAGAACAAGAGGCTGCAGAACAAAGAGCAGAAGAACATTAAGCATAACACTTAATATCAGAGCAAAAGATATCTAAATTATATGCAGAAGAAGACTAAGCAGTGTATGGGGGTGAGTCCGTTCCTCCTCGTGGTGCCCCTGGATAAAGCCTGATGCTGCAGGCCAAACTGAACGCGGACAAATGTAACTTTTGTGACTGGCAGAACGGAAGGTGTAATCTTCCAACTTTTATAGATAACAACTACGGGAATGCCTGTCACAAATGAGAATATGATGAAGAAGTAGAATAGGAAGAATAATAACAGTGGAATAAAAAGAATATGTAGAATAGGAAGAATAATAATAGTTGAAGAAAATGAATATGAAGAATGTAATAAAAAAAAAAAATAGGTAGAAGATGAAGAAGAAGATGAATAAGGTGAAGAAGTTGATGTCAAAGATGCTGATGATGATGAAGATGAAAGTGTGGGAAAAGGAAAAAAAAGAAGGGGAAGGTCGTGGAATAGTGAAACATCAATATCTGACAAAATAAAAAAAAATTTACATAGTCAATATCTTTTTCAATCCGAACGTCTTTAAAAAAAAAAAAAATCATGCTATTCTATTTGATTGGACTAATCCTCATTGCCTTTAATGTCTCCGCCACCTCCCCCATACATCCTACATTATTCTTAGTTGTTTTCCTTCATGTAGAATGAACCTACAAGGAAAGAAAGGGTTTATTTTAATTCCGATATTTTGGTCCCATTGACTTGCATTGGGATCGGGTATCGGTATCGGCGATATCCGATATTTTTTGAATATCGGCCGATCCAAACCGATACCGATACTTTCCGATATCGGAAGGTATCGCTCAACACTAGTAATCAGCAATAACTGCAAAAATTTGCAATAATTATAGATGAGCAAACAAATTAAGTAATGTGGAAACCACCTAAAATTTTTCAATAAATACTCAACTGTTCAACCAATAAAAATCAGAAATCATTTTAAGACACAGCTGCTTGTATTTGTACTCTATTTTTTTCCGGCCGTAAGCTTCTCACATACAATTTGGCAGCAGAGAATTAAGATGAGAACACACGCATCCCGTGTGGCCTAACATTTGGCGCCCAACATGGGCCTAGGATGAAAGTTTGGACCTGACCAGCCATGAAGAAGACCTGCAATCTTAGACTGGACCACATGAGGGTGGAGAGTGCACCTCCTACTAGGTATGAAAATCATTCATCTTACCTGTAACCCTCCAGTGTCTCGTGCTGAGATAATGGTCAGTCGGCTGTCAGACTCTGACATAGTGACCGATCTGATAAGTCCTAGCAACAAAACCCATCCTGGTCATGATTTCCTTAATTGTCTGCCTTATTTGTTTGCCTCTCTGCTTTACTATTTTGTTTGTTTGCATTGTTACCTCAGCCAGCCTTAAAAAAAACACCAAGTTGTATTGAGCAAATTCACTATCACTCTAGTTCCGGTCCTGCTCTTGGCTCGACCAATGGTCAAAGAATTCTAAACTGTGTCTGTCCCAGTGGGCAAGTGGGAGTAGGGGCTTGACTCTGAGTGACTGTCCAACCTCTAAGTCGTTGATCACTTCTTGCGGATTCCTACCAGACATCACCTGGCTAAGGTGAGAGTGTTTTAGCTGCAGCATAAGTTCAAAGGTTTTATTCTATATGGGTGGAAGGGTAATTACAATTACTGTATTGATGTGAATGAGTGATTGCTCTCTCCCTGTCTACTTAAAATGTGTTTTGCCCAGGTGTAGACTTTTCATCTCTACAAATCAGGCTGGCATACAGATAGGTAAATTGTGATGTGTTTTAGTATCAAGGATTTACAGTATCTGATATCAGTGACAGTTTAAGCTGTCTTTTGTCTGTGTGTATTGTGCATGATTTGCCGGCAGGAGGTGTACTAGCAGATAGTTAAAGTTTTGAATTTATTCTGTATATTTTAATTGTGAGATTGTGAGATTAGGGAATTAGTTAAACTGGTTTTGTTTTGCATACTTTACGGTTTTAACCCCTTCATGACCCAGCTTATTTTGACGTTAATGACCTGGCCGTTTTTTGCAATTCTGACCAGTGTCCCTTTATGAGGAAATAACTCAGGAACGCTTCAAAGGATCCTAGCGGTTCTGAGATTGTTTTTTCATGACATATTGGGCTTCATGTTGTTAGGACTGGCGGAACGCACCAAGAGAGATGATATAGATGCGTTCGCAGTCCGGGGTCCACCGTGCAGGTGAAACCTGCTGCTAGGAAATGACAGACAATATGGCGGTATTCAAAAGTATGCACCGCTTTCAGAGAATGGGGTTCCTGCCAGTCCATCACTGCCTGTAGTTTGGCAGGATCCATAGCCAATCCCTGGGCCGAGATGATGTAGCCCAGGAAAGGTAAAGACTCCTGCTCAAACATACACTTCTCCAATTTGGCATAGAGGAAGTTTGCCCGTAGGAGGTCGAAGACTTTGCAAACATCTCTCCGGTGGGAGTCAATATCTGGAGAGTAGATAAGAATATCATCCAGATAGACTACGACCGAGGTGGAAAGCATATCCCGGAAGATATCGTTCACAAAGTCTTGGAAAACGGCTGGGGCATTACAGAGCCCGAAGGGCATCACCAGATATTCATAGTGCCCATCCCTGGTGTTAAAGGCCGTCTTCCATTCGTCCCCCTCACGGATGCGAATCAGGTTGTAAGCACCCCGCAAATCTAATTTAGTAAATACCCTTGCTCCCCGAAGTCTATCGAATAACTCAGATATCAAGGGCAAAGGATACTTATTCTTAACGGTGATGGCGTTAAGACCCCTGTAGTCTATGCATGGGCGCAATTCCCCATTCTTCTTCTGCACGAAGAAGAACCCTGCCCCAGCAGGTGACACTGACTTCCTAATGAATCCTCTTGCCAGATTTTCCTGAATGTACTGTGACATTGCCTCCGTCTCCGGGAGAGATAGCGGATAAACTCGACCCCGGGGAGGCTCAGCACCAGGCAAGAGATCAATAGGACAGTCATAGGGGCGATGAGGCGGAAGGACCTCCGCCGCCTTTTTGGAGAACACGTCTGCATAAGACCAATACTGCTTGGGGAGAGAGGATAGATCTGCGGGTACCTCAGTAGCAGCAACCTGAACGCACTCCCTCTGACACCTACCCCCACAAGATTCACCCCAACCCAGAATTCTGCCTGAGGACCACTCGCTATGAGGAGAGTGGTACCGTAGCCAAGGTATTCCCAACAGGACCTCATCAATTCCTTCCGGAATGACGAGCAGAGAAATTATCTCCTGATGAGATGGCGACATGGACAGAGTAAAAGGGATGGTCTGGTGTGTTATCTGTGAGGGCAATGTCGACCCATTCACCACTCGCACCGTTACTGGTTGAGCAAGCATAACCAGGGGTATTGCGTGACGTTGGGCAAAGGCAGAAGACATAAAATTGCCCTCCGCCCCAGAATCCACGCAGAGCTCTACCGAGTGGGAGAATGAGCCAATAGTAATTGTCCCCTTAAAGGACAACTTAGAGGCATACGTCGCCGTGTCTAGTGTACCTCCACCTACTACCACTAGACGCTGACGTTTCCTCGACCGCTGAGGACATCTGGTGGCTAGATGTCCTGACTGCTGGCAAACATGACAGACCCTGAGTGCACAAGCGGTCTGGGACTTAGATCCTGCTTGTGACACTTCCCTGGCCTCATGTGACTCAGGAACCAGGACCGGAAATTCCAGAGGTTTGGCGAAAGTAGGAGCCAGCCGAAACCTCTGCCTACACTGGGCTCGCTCTAACCTCCGCTCGTTAAAACGGAGGTCAATTCGAGTGGAGACAGTTATTAACTCCTCCAGTGTGGCAGGAATCTCCCTAGTGGCCAGAGCGTCCTTTACGTGGTCAGCCAAGCCCCTCCAAAATATGGGGATAAGAGCTTTATCCGACCAATCCAGCTCAGATGCTAAGGTGCGGAATTGGACGGCAAAATGACTGACCAAGGACTCACCCTGAGTTAATGCCAGCAATTGGAGCGCAGTATCATGGGTGACTTGAGGTCCTAAAAAGACCTGTTTCAGAGCGCTCAGAAACAGCGGAGCACTCTGCACCACATGATCGCCACGCTCCCACAGCGGCGTAGCCCATTCCAACGCCCTGTCCGACAATAGAGACAGAATAAATCCCACCTTAGCCCGCTCTGTGGGAAAACGTGTAGCCAGGAGCTCGAGGTGAATAGAGCACTGACTCACAAATCCCCTACAAAACTTGCTATCACCAGAAAATTTTTCTGGCAGCGGGAGGCGAGATAATGTCGGAACAGGGGTGGCAATGGACATAGTAGCTGCAGCCACGCTGGCAGCCTGTACAGCTACTGCAGTAACATCCACAGCTGAGGTCGCGCTCTCGAGAGCCGCCAACCTACCCTCCAGCTGCTGGATATGCCGCAGAGATTGCTGTTTGTCTGTCATCACTAGCCAGACCCTGGCGCTAGTGTAATGTTAGGACTGGCGGAACGCACCAAGAGAGATGATATAGATGCGTTCACAGTCCGGGGTCCACCGTGCAGGTGAAACCTGCTGCTAGGAAATGACAGACAATATGGCGGTATTCAAAAGTATACACGCGTGGGTTAAACCTCACCCAGCGTGAAGAAAGCGATCCTGTTGCGTCACAGGACCGCGGTACCGCACATAGAGCGCGAGCAAGTGGTCAGCGAACTAAACCCCAACAGGGATTGTAGTCCGATTAGACCCTTGCTGGCACTACACCGCTACTGGGTGTGAAAGGAATTATATAATTAAGGCACCGAAGTGCGAACTGTGCCGTGCTGGCAGGCACCACTAAGCACCCAGACGTGGGTCAGGAAGCGCACACTGGCGCGTGGCACCGCACTGGCGGTCACAGCAGTAGACGCTGACACGTGTGTGACACGTTGAGTGATAAGTCGGGCGCTAGATAGCAGCCATACTCCATACGCGAACAATCATACAATAGGGTAGGGGTATTTAAAGAACGACTTGCACTCACAACAAACACACGTATTAAATTGTACACTAGCGCATGGCCGTGCGGTCATGCGCAGTTTATATAGTTGCAGGACAGGAAGCGGCCACAGAAACTTTGCCCTTCCAAGACCTGCCAAGAGGACCAATAGAATGCGCTGCAGAGTCTGAGCACATGACCCTCGATCTCCAACGGGAGATCTTGCCCTGGGCATGCTCAGTGTGCGCAGACAAGGACTTAGTCCCAGAGAAGTCCACTCGCTGCTGACCAGTATAGGCTTTACAGGCAGAAGCTGGAGAAGCAGCAGTAACTCTTCTCACAGAGTCAGACTGAGCGAGACGCTGGGATCGATGTCCCTGCTGAGCAGGCTCCACTGCGGCTGGAGGAGACGGATCGAGATTCCCCCTGTGCAGCAGAGGAAACTCGACTCCTAACACAGGTTAGTGGTAAATTTAGGTCAATAAATTCTGCGTTTATTTGTGAGAAAAATGGAAATTTGGCTAAAATTTTGAAAATTTTCACATTTTGAATTTTTATTCTGTTACACCAGAGAGTTATGTGACGCAAAATAGTTAATAAATAACATTACCCACATGTCTACTTTACATCAGCACAATTTTGGAAGCAAAATTTTTTTTTGCTAGGAAGTTATAAGGGTTAAAATTTGACCAGCGATTTCTCATTTTTACAACGAAATTTACAAAACCATTTTTTTCAGGGACCACCTCACATTTGAAGTCAGTTTGAGGGGTCTATATGGCTGAAAATACCCAAAAGTGACACCATTCTAAAAACTGCACCCCTCAAGGTGCACAAAACCACATTCAAGAAGTTTATTAACCCTTCAGGTGCTTCACAGCAGCAGAAGCAACATGGAAGGAAAAAATGAACATTTAACTTTTTAGTCACAAAAATGATTTTTAGCAACAATTTTTTTATTTTCCCAATGGTAAAAGGAGAAACTGAACCAGGAATGTTGTTGTACAATTTGTCCTGAGTACGCTGATACCTCATATGTGGGGGTAAACCACTGTTTGGGCGCACGGCAGGGCTTGGAAGGGAAGGAGAGACATTTGACTTTTTGAATGAAAAATTGGCTCCACTCTTTAGCGGACACCATGTCGCGTTTGGAGAGCCCCCGTGTGCCTAAAAATTGGAGCTCCCCCACAAGTGACCCCATTTTGGAAACTAGATACCCTAAGGAACTGATCTAGATGCATCATGAGCACTTTAAACCCCCAGGTGGTTCACAAATTGATCCGTAAAAATGAAAAAGTACTTTTTTTTCACAAAAAAATTTTTTACCCTCAATTTTTTCATTTTCACATGGGCAACAGGATAAAATGGATCCTGAAATTTGTTGGGCAATTTCTCCTGAGTACACCAATACCTCACATGTGGAAGTAAACCACTATTTGGGCACATGGTAAGGTTCGGAAGGGAAGGAGCGCCATTTGACTTTTTGAATGAAAAATTATCTCCATCGTTAGCGGACACCATGTCACGTTTGGAGAGCCCCTGTGTGCCTAAACATTGGAGCTCTCCCACAAGTGACCCCACTTTGGAAACTGGACCCCCAAAGGAACTTATCTAGATGCCTAGTGAGCACTTTAAACCCTCAGGTGCTTCACAAATTGATCCGTAAAAATGAAAAAGTACTTTTTTTCACAAAAAAATTCTTTTTGCCTTAATTTTTTCATTTTCACATGGGCAATAGGTGTTAGGACTGGCGGAACGCACCAAGAAAGTTGATATAGATGCGTTCGCAGTCCGGGGTCCACCGTGCAGGTGAAAACCTGCTGCTAGTAAATACAGACTATATGGCGGTACACTAAAGCATATACACGTGGGTTCAACCTCACCCAGCGTGAAGGGAGCAATCCTGTTGCGTCACAGGATCGCGGTACCGCACCTAAAGTGCGAGCGAGTAGTCAGCGTACTTAACCCCAACTGGGATTGAAGTCCGATTAGACCCTCGCTGGCACTACACCACAACTGGGTGTGTAAGGAAACTAAGTATAAATATACAAATGCACAGGAGTGCGAGCAATGCCGCACTGACGGACGCCACCAACCACACTGGCTTGAGTATGGAAAGCGCAAGGCAAGCGCACGGCGCCGTACAGGCGGACACAGCAAGAGGACGCTGTAATGTGTGTATCGTGCAGATGATTAGTCGGGCGCTAGATAGCTACCAACATCCGCGAGCAGACAACAACTCTAGGGAGGGATATTTAGGAGCTTTCATCCATCGACATACATTCATCTACACACACACATATAACATTATGAGACAATACTAGCGCATGGCCGTGCGGTCATGCGCAGTTTATATAGTTGCAGCACAGGAAGTGGCTACAGCACTTTTGCCCTTCCAAGACCTGCCAAGAGGACCAATGGAATGTGCTGCAGAGCCTGAGCACATGACCCTCGATCTCCAACGGGAGATCTTACCCTGGGCATGCTCAGTACGTGCAGACAAGGACTTAGTCCCAGAGAAGTCCGCTCACTGCTGACCAGCACTGACTTTAATGGCAGAGACTGGAGAAGCAGCAGCAACTCTTCGCACAGAGTCAGACTGAGCGAGACGCTGGGATCGACGTCCCTGCAGAGCAGACTCCACTGCGGCTGGAGGAGAATGGGAGACCGCAGCGGAGACGGATCGAGATTCCCCCTGTGCAGCAGAGGAAACTCGACTCCTAACATTACCCCCCCACTCCTTGGGCCTCGCTACGTTCGAAGGCAGCAATGAGCTGCGGAGCCCGAATGTGCTCAACAGGCTCCCAGGACCTGTCCTCGGGGCCATAATCCTTCCAGTCTACCAAATAAAATTTTTTACCACGCACCACCTTGCACCCCAAGATAGCTTTCACCTCATAATCGTCCGTAGACGAACCCGATGTCCCAGCAGATGACTCGGAAAATCGGGACATATACACGGGTTTCAAGAGGGACACATGAAAGGTGTCGGTGATACCCAGGCGTGGCGGAAGGGCCAAACGATAGACCACAGGATTAACCTGCTCGAGGACCTTGAATGGGCCCAAGTAGCGAGGAGCAAATTTAGTGGACTCAACTCGCAGCCTGATGTTACAGGCGGAGAGCCACACCAAGTCGCCAGGAGCAAAGGTCGGAGCGGGGCGCCGATGAGCATCGGCGGAGGACCTCATTCTCTCCTTAGAGGCCCGAATGGCATCCTGAGTGCGTTCCCAAATATCCCGTGCCTCCACAGCCCAGTCTGCCACCCTGGAGTCGGCGGAAGACACGGGCATAGGCACAGGCACCCGTGGATGCTGACCATAGTTGAGGAGGAATGGGGTTTGTCCAGTGGAGTCGGCTACGGCGTTGTTCAGTGCAAACTCTGCCCATGATAGCAAGGATGCCCAGTCATCCTGCCTGGCTGAAACAAAATGTCGCAGGTATGTGACCAAGGTCTGGTTGGCCCTCTCTACCAACCCATTCGTCTCGGGATGATAAGCGGAAGAGAGATTCAACTCAATACTGAGAAGACGACAGAGCTCTCTCCAGAACCGAGACGCAAACTGGGGACCCCGGTCACTGACAATTTTGTCTGGCATACCATGCAGGCGGAAGATATGTCTAATGAACAACGCTGCCAAGGCCCGTGCAGAAGGTAACCGCGGCAGCGGCACCAAATGTACCATTTTTGAGAAATGATCGGTGATGACCCAAATGATGGTACAGCCGCGAGACTTGGGCAAACCCACAACAAAGTCCATCCCGACCATCTCCCAGGGCCTATCTGCCACCGGCAAGGGATAGAGCAAACCAGCTGGCCTTTGACGCGGAGATTTATTTTTGGCGCAGGAAACACATGCCAGAACATAATCCCTGACATCCCGGACCATATGCGGCCACCAGTACGTCCTCGCCAGTAGCTCAGATGTCCTCTTTGTCCCAAAGTGTCCACCCACCCTGGACGAATGAGCCCAAGAGAGAACCTCCGGTCGCAAATTAATGGGCACAAAAGTCTTGCCCGGAGGCACAGACTCTAGCGAAACCGGCGCCACGGTTCTCAGGCTCTCGGAAGGGACAATAAGCCGAGGCTCCTCTTCCTCCTCCTCAGTTGACATAAGGGAGCGAGAGAGAGCGTCAGCACGGATATTCTTCTCCCCGGCGAGATAATGAAGGGAGAAGTGTAACCGGGAGAAGAACAGGGACCATCTGGCCTGGCGAGAATTTAGCCGATGGGCTGTCTGCAAATAGACCAAATTTTTGTGGTCTGTGTAAACTTGGAAGGGAAACCGCGCACCTTCCAGAAGGTGTCTCCACTCCGAAAAGGCCAACTTCATTGCTAGCAACTCCCTGTCCCCGATGGAGTAGTTCCTCTTCGCTGGCGAGAAGGTCTTGGAGAAGAAGAAGCATGGATGCTTCCGACCTTGAGCATCCTTTTGGTAGAGGACTGCTCCAGCACCAACGGACGAGGCATCCACCTCCATTAGGAATGGCTTATCCACATCGGGACGATGTAAGATGGGAGCGCTAGCAAAGTGGGACTTAATAGAAGTGAAGGCCTTGGAGACCTCTTCCGACCACAATTTGGGATTCGCTCCCTTCTTGGTGAGGGCTACCAAGGGAGCTACCAGAGTTGAGAAGTGGGGAATGAACTGGCGGTAATAGTTTATGAACCCCATAAAGCGCTGCACCGCTTTAAGAGAATGGGGCTCTTGCCAGTCCATCACAGCCTGTAGTTTGACAGGATCCATAGCCAATCCCTGGGCGGAGATGATATAGCCCAGGAAAGGTAAGGACTCCTGCTCAAACACACACTTCTCCAACTTTGCATAAAGAGAGTTTGCCCGTAGGAGGTCGAAGACTCTGCCAACATCTCTCCGGTGGGAGTCAATATCTGGAGAAAAGATGAGAATATCATCCAGATAGACTACAACCGAGGTGGAAAGCATATCCCGGAAGATGTCGTTGACAAAGTCTTGGAAAACGGCAGGTGCATTACAGAGCCCGAAGGGCATCACCAGATACTCATAGTGCCCATCTCTGGTGTTAAATGCCGATTTCCACTCGCCCCCCTCACGGATGCGAATCAGGTTATAAGCACCCTGCAGATCTAGTTTAGTAAACACTCTAGCTCCCCGAAGCCTATCGAAAAGCTCAGATATCAACGGCAAAGGGAACTTGTTCTTAACTGTGATAGCATTAAGACCCCTGTAGTCTATGCATGGACGTAGTTCTCCATTCTTCTTCTGCACGAAAAAGAACCCTGCCCCAGCAGGTGACACTGACTTCCTGATGAACCCTCTTGCCAGATTCTCTTGTATGTACTGAGACATTGCCTCCATTTCTGGGAGAGATAATGGATAGACTCGACCCCGGGGAGGCTCAGCACCAGGCAAGAGATCAATAGGACAGTCATAGGGGCGATGGGGCGGAAGAGTCTCCGCTGCCTTTTTGGAGAACACGTCTGCATAAGACCAATATTGCTTGGGGAGAGAGGAGAGATCTGCGGGTACCTCTGTAGTAGTAACCTGAACGCACTCTCGATGACACCTGTTCCCACAAGATTCACCCCATCCCAGAATTCTGCCTGAGGACCACTCGATGTGAGGAGAGTGGTACCGTAACCAAGGTATATCCAAGAGAACCTCATCAATTCCCTCAGGAATGACGAGTAGAGATATAATCTCCTGATGAGATGGTGACATGGACAGAGTAAAAGGGATAGTTTGATGTGTAATCTGTGTGGGCAGTGTCGACCCATTCACCACTCGTACCGTTACTGGTTGAGATAGCATGACCAGAGGAATTGCGTGACGCTGGGCGAAGGCTGAAGACGTAAAATTGCCCTCCGCCCCAGAATCCACGCAGAGTTCCACCGAGTGAGAGGATGAGCCCAATGTTACTGTCCCCTTAAAGGACAATTTGGAGGCTAACGTCGCCGTGTCTAGTGCACCTCCACCAACTACCACTAGACGCTGACGTTTCCTCGACCGCTGGAGACATCTGGAGGCAAGATGTCCAGACTGTTGGCAAAGATGACAAATCTGGAGTGCACGAGCGGTCCGGGACTTAGATCCTGCTCGAGACTCTACCACAGGCTCATGGGGGTCAGGAGCCTGGTCTGGAGATTCCAAAGGTTTGGCGAAGGTGGGAGCCAGCCGAAACCTCTGCCTACACTGGGCTCGCTCTAACCTCCGCTCGTGAAAATGGAGATCAATACGAGTGGATAGAGTAATTAATTCCTCCAGTGTGGCGGGAATCTCCCTAGTGGCCAGGGCGTCCTTAACGTGGTCAGCCAGCCCCCTCCAAAATATTGGAATGAGGGCTTTATCCGACCACTCCAGCTCAGATGCTAAGGTGCGGAAGTGGACGGCAAAATGACTGACCAAGGACGAGCCCTGAGTCAATGCCAACAATTGGAGCGCCGTATCATGGGTGACACGAGGTCCCAAAAAGACCTGTTTCAGAGTGCTCAGAAACAACGGAGCACTCTGCACCACATGATCGCTACGCTCCCATAGCAGCGTAGCCCACTGCAACGCTCTGTCCGACAGAAGAGACACTATAAATCCCACCTTAGCCCGCTCTGTAGGGAAACGAGAGGCCAGAAGCTCGAGATGGATAGAGCACTGACTCACGAAACCCCTACAAGACTTACTGTCACCAGAGAATTTCTCTGGAATCGGGAGGCGAGTTAGAGTCGGGACAGGAGCGGCAGTGGACAAGGTGGCTGCAGCAACACTAGCAGCCTGAACAGCGACAGCAGTGACATCCACAGCTGAAGTTGAACGCTCAAGAGCCGCCAACCTTCCCTCCAGCTGCTGGATGTACCGCTGTGAACGCTGATCGTCCATCATTTACTAGCCAGACCCTGGCGCTAGTATTCTGTTAGGACTGGCGGAACGCACCAAGAAAGGTGATATAGATGCGTTCGCAGTCCGGGGTCCACCGTGCAGGTGAAAACCTGCTGCTAGTAAATACAGACTATATGGCGGTACACTAAAGCATATACACGTGGGTTCAACCTCACCCAGCGTGAAGGGAGCAATCCTGTTGCGTCACAGGATCGCGGTACCGCACCTAAAGCGTGAGCGAGTAGTCAGCGTACTTAACCCCAACTGGGATTGAAGTCCGATTAGACCCTCGCTGGCACTACACCACAACTGGGTGTGTAAGGAAACTAAGTATAAATATATAAATGCACAGGAGTGCGAGCAATGCTGCACTGACGGACGCCACCAACCACACTGGCTTGAGTATGGAAAGCGCAAGGCAAGCGCACGGCGCCGTACAGGCGGACACAGCAAGAGGACGCTGTAATGTGTGTATCGTGCAGATGATTAGTCGGGCGCTAGATAGCTACCAACATCCGCGAGCAGACAACAACTCTAGGGAGGGATATTTAGGAGCTTTCATCCATCGACATACATTCATCTACACACACACATATAACATTATGAGACAATACTAGCGCATGGCCGTGCGGTCATGCACAGTTTATATAGTTGCAGCACAGGAAGTGGCTACAGCACTTTTGCCCTTCCAAGACCTGCCAAGAGGACCAATGGAATGTGCTGCAGAGCCTGAGCACATGACCCTCGATCTCCAACGGGAGATCTTACCCTGGGCATGCTCAGTACGTGCAGACAAGGACTTAGTCCCAGAGAAGTCCGCTCGCTGCTGACCAGCACTGACTTTAATGGCAGAGACTGGAGAAGCAGCAGCAACTCTTCGCACAGAGTCAGACTGAGCGAGACGCTGGGATCGACGTCCCTGCAGAGCAGACTCCACTGCGGCTGGAGGAGAATGGGAGACCGCAGCGGAGACGGATCGAGATTCCCCCTGTGCAGCAGAGGAAACTCGACTCCTAACAATAGGTTAAAATGGATCATAAAATTTGTTGGGCAATTTCTCCCGAGTACGCCGATACCTCACATGTGGGGGTAAACCACTGTTTGGGCACACGGCAGGGCTCGGAAGGGAAGGCGCGCCATTTGACTTTTTTAATGGAAAATTAGCTCCAATTGTTAGCGGACACCATGTCGCGTTTGGAGAGCCCCTGTGTGCCTAAACATTGGAGCTCCCCCACAAGTGACCCCATTTTGGAAACTAGACCCCCTAAGGAAGTTATCTAGATGCATATTGAGCACTTTAAACCCCCAGGTGCTTCACAGAAGTTTATAACGCAGAGCCATGAAAATAAAAAATAATTTTTCTTTCCTCAAAAATGATTTTTTAGCCTGGAATTTCCTATTTTGCCAAGGGTATTAGGAGAAATTGGACCCCTAATTTTGTTGTCCAGTTTGTCCTGAGTATGCTGATACCCCATATGTAGGGGTAAACCACTGTTTGGGCGCACGACAGGGCTTGGAAAGGAAGGCACGCCATTTGGCTTTTTAAATGGAAAATTAGCTCCAATCATTAGCGGACACCATGTCGTGTTTGGAGAGCCCCTGTGTGCCTAAACATTGCAGATCCCCCACAAATGACCCCATTTTGTAATATAGACCCCCAAAGGAACTAATCTAGATTTGTGGTGGGCACTTTGAACCCCCAAGTGCTTCACAGACGTTTATAACGCAGAACCATGAAAATTAAAAAAAAAATTTCTTTTCTCAAAAATGATTTTTAGCCCGCAATTTTTTTTCCCAAGGGTAACAGGAGAAATTTGACCCCAAAAGTTGTTGTCCAGTTTCTTCTGAGTACGCTGATACCCCATATGTGGGGGTAAACCACTGTTTGGGCACACGTCGGTGTTTGGAAGGGAAGTAGTGATATTTTGAAATGCAGACTTTGATGGAATGCTCTGCGGGCATCATGTTGCGTTTGCAGAGCCCCTGATGTGCCTAAACAGTAGAAACTCCCCACAAGTGACCCCATTTTGGAAACTAGACCCCCAAAGGAACTTATCTAGATGTGTGGTGAGTAGTGTTGAGCGATACCGTCCAATACTTGAAAGTATCGGTATCGCATAGTATCGGCCGATACCCGAAAAGTATCGGATATCGCCGATACCGATATCCGATACCAATACAAGTCAATGGGACACCAAGTATCGGAAGGTATCCTGATGGTTCCCAGGGTCTGAAGGAGAGGAAACTCTCATTCAGGCCCTGGGATCCATATTAATGAGTAAAATAAAGAATTAAAATAAAAAATATTGATATATTCACCTCTCCAGCGGCCCCTGGACATCACGCTGGTAACCGGCAGGCTTCTTTGTTTAAAATGAGCGCGTTTAGGACCTGAGGAAAGACGTCGCGGCTTTTGATTGGTCGCGTGCCGCCCATGTGACCGCCACGCGACCAATCAGAAGCCGCGACGTCATTCCTCAGGTCCTAAATTCCTAGAATGAGAGCGTTTAGGACCTGAGGAATGACGTCGTGGCTTCTAAATGGTCGCGTGCCGCCCATGTGACCGCCACGCGACCAATCAGAAGCCGCGACGTCATTCTCAGGCACTAAACTCCTCATTCTAGGAATTTAGGACCTGAGGAATGACGTCGCGGCTTCTGATTGGTCGCGTGGCGGTCACATGGGCGGCATGCGACCAATCAGAAGCCGCGACGTCATTCCTCAGGTCCTAAACGCGCTCATTTTAAACAAAGAAGCCTGCCGGTTACCAGCGTGATGTCCAGGGGCCGCCGGAGAGGTGAATATATCAATATTTTTTATTTTAATTCTTTATTTTACACCTCACTATGGATCCGATACCGATACCCGATACCACAAAAGTATCGGATCTCGGTATCGGAATTCCGATACCGCAAGTATCGGCCGATACCCGATACTTGCGGTATCGGAATGCTCAACACTAGTGGTGAGCACTTTGAACCCCCAAGTGCTTCACAGAAGTTTATAACGCAGAGCAGTGAAAATAATAAATAGGTTTTCTTTCCTCAAAAATAATTTTTTAGCCCAGAATTTTTTAATTTTCCCAAGGGTAACAGGAGAAATTTGACCCCAATAGTTTTTGTCCAGTTTCTCCTGAGTACTCTGATACCCCATATGTGGGGGTAAACCACTGTTTGGGCACATGCCGGGGCTCGGAAGTGAATTAGTGACGTTTTGAAATGCAGACTTTGATGGAATGCTCTGTAGGCGTCATGTTGCGTTTGCAGAGACCCTGATGTGGCTAAACAGTAGAAACCCCCCACAAGTGACCCCATTTTAGAAACTAGACCCCGAAAGGAACTTATCTAGATGTGTGGTGAGCACTTTGAACCCCCAAGTGCTTCACAGAAGTTTATAACACAGAACCGTGAAAATAATAAATACGTTTTCTTTCCTCAAAAATAATTTTTTAGCCCAGAATTTTTTATTTTCCCAAGGGTTACAGGAGAAATTGGACCCCAAAAGTTGTTGTCCAGTTTGTTAGGGGTCGAGTTCCCGCTTCTGCACTGGGGGAATCTCGAGCCACTTCCGCTGCGGTCTCCCATTCTTGTCCAGCCGCAGTGGAGCCTGCTCAGCAAGGACGTCGGTCCCAGCGTCTTGCTCATTCTCACTCTGTTCAGAGAGTTAGTGCTGCTTCTCCAGTCTCTGCCATTAAAGTCAGTACTGGTCAGCAGCGAGCGGACTTCTCTGGGACTAAGTCCTTGTCTGCATGTACTGAGCATGCCCAGCGTAAGGTCTCCCGTTGGAGATCGAGGGTCATGTGCTCAGGCTCTGCAGCACATTCCATTGGTCCTCTTGGCAGGTCCTAGAAGGGCAAAAGTGCTGTGGCCACTTCCTGTGCTGCTCCTATATAAACTGCGCATGACCGCACGGCCATGCGCTAGTATTGTCTAACAATTGTTGATGTGTGTATGTTGTGAGTGCAAGTCGTCCTTTGAAATCCCTTCCCTATTGAATGTCTGTTCGCGGAAGGTGTATGGCTGCTACCTAGCGCCCGACTTAGCCTACAGCACTAGACACACATCTCAGCGTCCTGTAGCTGTGCCTGCCAGTACGGCGCCGTGCGCCTGCCTTGCGCTTTCCATACCCGAGTCTGGGTGGTTAGTGGCGTCCGTTAGTGCGGCATCGCTCGCACTCTTGTGCACTTATACTTCTTAAAGTTCTCTACACACCCAGTTGCGGTGTTACGCCAGCAAGGGTCTAATCGGGCTCCAATCCCTTCTGGGGTTAAGTCCGCTGACCACTTGCTCGCGCACTAGTGCGGTACTGCGGTCCTGTGGATTAACAGGATCGCTTTCTTCACGCTGGGTGAGGTTTAACCCACGCGTGTATCCTTTAGTGTACCGCCATATTGTCCGTCTTGCTAGCTGCAGGGTCTTTTACCTGCACGGTGGACCTCGGACTGCGAACGCACCTAGTTTCGTACCATCTATACATGGTGCGTTCCGCCAGTCCTTAACACAGTTTCTCCTGAGTACGCTGATACCCCATATGTGGGGCACATGCCGGGGCTCGGAAGTGAAGTAGTGACGTTTTGAAATGCAGACTTTGATGGAATGGTCTGCGGGCGTCACGTTGCGTTTGCAGAGCCCTTGGTGTGCCTAAACAGTAGAAACCCCCCACAAGTGACCCCATTTTGGAAACTAGACTCCCCAAGGAACTTATCTAGATATGTGGTGAGCACTTTGAACCCCCAAGTGCTTCACAGACGTTTACAATGCAGAGTCGTGAAAATAAAAAATCATTTTTCTTTCCTCAAAAATTATGTTTTAGCAAGCAATTTTTTTATTTTCACAAGGGTAACAGGAGAAATTGGACCCCAATAATTGTTGCGCAGTTTATCCTGAGTATGCTGGTACCCCATATGTGGGGGTAAACCACTGTTTGGGCACACGTCGGGGCTCGGAAGTGAGGGAGTACCATTTGACTTTTTGAATACAAGATTGGCTGGAATCAATGGTGGCGCCATGTTGCGTTTGGAGACCCCTGATGTGCATAAACAGTGGAAACCCCTCAATTCTACCTCCAACACTAACCCCAACACACCCCTAACCCTAATCCTAACTGTAGCCATAACCCTAATCACAGCCCTAACCCCAACACACCTCTAACCCTTATCCCAACTGTAGCCATAACCCTAATCACAACCCTAACCACAACCCTAATTCCAACCCTAACCCTAAGGCTATGTGCCCACGTTGCGGATTCGTGTGAGATTTTTCCGCACCATTTTTGAAAAATCCGTGGGTAAAAGGCACTGCGTTTTACCTGTGGATTTACCGCGGATTTCCAGTGTTTTTTGTGCAGATTTCACCTGCGGATTCCTATTGAGGAAGAGGTGTAAAACGCTGCGGAATCCGCACAAAGAATTGACATGCTGCGGAAAATACAACGTAGCGTTTCCGCGCAGTATTTTCCGCACCATGGGCACAGCGGATTTGGTTTTCCATAGCTTTACTTGGTACTGTAAACCTGATGGAACTCTGCTGCGAATCCGCAGCGGCCAATCCGCTGCGGATCCGCAGCCAAATCCGCACCGTGTGCACATAGCCTAATTCTAAAGGTATGTGCACACACTGTTATTTTATTATTGTCCCTACCTATGGGGGTGACAAATGGGGGGGGGTCATTTAGTATTTTTTACTTTTGATCACTGTGAGGTTTTATCACAGTGATCAAAATGCACTTGAAACGAATCTGCCGGCCATTTTGGAAGATGGCGGCGCCCAGGAAAGAAGTCGGACGGACCTCGGGAGGCTCGGTAAGTATGATGGGGTGGGGGGGAGCACGGGGGGTGGTGGATCGGAGCATGGGGTGGTGGATCGCAGTGCGGGGGGGTGGATCACAGTGCGGCAGTGTTTATCGCAGTGCGGGGGGGTGGATCGCAGTGCGGGGGGGTGGATCGGAGTGCAGGAGGGTGGGATTGGAGCACGGGGGGTGGGATTGGAGCACGGGGGGAGCGGACAGGAGGACTTGGGAGCGGAGCACAGGACGGAGGGGAGCGGACCACAGATTGGAGGGCTGGGGGGGGGCGATCAGTGGGGTGGGGGCACATCAGTGTTTCCAACCATGGCCGATAATATTGCAGCATCGGCCATGGCTGAATTGTAATATTTCACCAGTTTTTTAGGTGAAATATTACAAATCGCTCTGATTGGCAGTTTCACTTTCATCAGCCAATCAGAGCGATCGTAGCCACGGGGGGGTGAAGCCACCCCCCCCCCCGGGCTAAAGTACCACTCCCCCTGTCCCTGCAGATTGGGTGAAATGGGAGTTAACCCTTTCACCCGATCTGCAGGGACGCGATCTTTCTGTGACACAGCATATGCGTCACAGGTCGGATTGGCACCGACTTTCATGACGCATATGCTGTGTCACAGGTCGGGAAGGGGTTAAAGTTAGTTGGTAAAACTTATTCATGTAGAAAGAGAATTCCTCAAATGGTTATCGCTTTCACTTGTGCAGACATCTCTGTTAGTTTGAGATCAAAGTCCATTGTTCCTTCTAAGTTAATGTTTGACTAATGTCACTGCATATTTCTGTGTGAGCAAAGCATGTTAAAAAGAACCCTCTGATCCAGAAGGGAGGAGGATTAGATAAGAAGGAGTGGAAGAATGTGTTAATGAATAGAGAGCATCTTCCCAGCCTTAGGTATTATGAGGTCTTACAAGTACCTGAAGTATTTTATACAATGGTAAAAAAAGTTAGAAGACAAGCATGGAGAGAGGAATATGGCAAGGTTACTGATTTTTTTTGCCAAGCAGGTGCCTACTGAACATGTGTCAGCTGTCAAACGCAGAATGCAGATGTTCGTGAGACTTGTTCTGGGAGATGTCCAACCCAAATAGTCCTACAATATTCCCAATTATTTATGTAGATGGCAACACCTTATGCCACCTCCTGTCCAGCATTCATTATAGCTCCATTAATTAATACAGCCTATAAAAAGAATAAAGAAGAAAAAGATGAGGCTGACATGGAGGTACATGATTAAGCAGAACAGGGAAGACAGGAATCAACAGCTGAGGCTGATAATCCACAGCATCCACCACTGTATGGTGGAGACATCATCATCTTTTAAACCTCAAAGCTTACACTCTCGCATACAAACCGCTCCCCGCAAAGACTCCTGGAAATACCAGGAGACAGATATACCCTAGCGAGCAGCTTGCCAAACCCAGTAAGACATCCCATGCCATTTTATAAGAGGATGCATCAAATACAGAAGGCATACTCTGCCTCATGGACAAATCTAGAGAAGCTCATTCAAATTACTGCAGGATATTCCTTTTTGCCAAAGATGCAACTAGCCATTGAGCCTGACAACCTCCATGTAGAATGGCTTGAATCATGTGTATCCAGAGAATATTTCCTCCATAAGCTTTACGTCTTGGTTGAAAACTGGCTGCCAGCCCAGACCCCCACTCTTCCTGTTTCCTGTTCCTGTTCCTGTCTTCAGGATGTCATGCAGGGAAAAGGAGAACCTGTGGATAGTTTCTTCCACCAATGTAATCAAAAGTTTCAGGATCTCACATTTGAAATGCAAATTAGTCCCCCATTGGGAGAAGCTTTGATACTAGCATCAGCCATTCATAGGACCACCCCCACCAAGCTCCAGACCTTCATAGGATATTGGCATAGTGAATTCGCAAGTGAAGAAAGTATGTATACTCTTACAGTCCACAAACATACCCGAGAGAAACAACACCTGTCAACCAGATAGTGGTTGAGGGTACCCCCTCAATTTCCTGGTGGGTCCCGATACAGCCAGAAGTGTGATCAGGAACATTGACTTCTTTGACCCAGACTGTCTCACGGATGGAATTTCGCATTTGGAAGGGATCTGATATTTTGAGGAACGTTTTTGGTGTTATGACTTAATGTTTTATCTGTGTTTACAGATGCCTCTAAAAGTGAATATATGGATTTCAAAAAACGAGATAAAAATTGGATTACACAACTAGGTAGTCTTTTTGGTGAGAAACCTGGGACTAGTACAGAGACAAATGATGTGAAGCGGCCCTGCGCTTAGTAACCCGATGTTTACCCTGGTTACCAGTGAAGACATCGCTGAATCGGCGTCACACACGCCGATTCAGCAATGACTGCGGGTGATCCAGCAACAAAATAAAGTTCTGGCCTTTCTGCTCCGACCAACGATGTCACAGCAGGATCCAGATCACTGCTGCATGTCAAACACAACGATATCGCTATCCAGGATGCTGCAACGTCACGGATCGCTAGCGATATCGTTGTCAAGTTGTTCAGTGTGAAGGTAACTTTAGACCTTGAGGCGTTGCTAGCTGAACAGACAGATTTTTATACAAAGACTTTTCCTACATATCTGCATGGCCACTCACAACATTTCCCCCCTATGGGTTTGTGCTCTAATATAGACATTTTTTTGAAACTTGCAAAGAATGATTTGTCTTTATTGATTGAAGGCACATCTGATTTCAATCTGACTAGAGCACAAAATATAGCGATTAAAGAACTCAAAAATATGAAATGCATTGTGATTAAACCAGCAGACAAGGGGGAAAATGTTGTGATTTGGCCTGCAGATATGTACGAACGTGAAGCATTTAGGCAGTTAAATGTTGCACACTGTTATAAGCGTCTGGAGGGTAACCCTTTAAATCTGTTTAAGAGTGAACTTGATTCCATATTACAATCAGGAGTGGATCAAGGAATAATAAGTTTGAAAATGATGGAAGGATTAACTACAGATTTTCCAGTAATTTCCTCCTTCTATTTGACGCCCAAAAAGACACAAACTGGAGACACCTCAAGGGAAGCAATGGGCAGCAGATTGGCTGAAGCAACAGCAAAGAAGCAGCAGTGATACCACTTGACAAAAAAACATCTCACCTGTACGCTAATATGGATAAAGAACCAGAGGAAAGTGCATAACCCTGGAAAAAGATGTTCTGATATTCCAGAAGCTAGCATCCAAAGAAGAAAAAGAAGAAATGGATCCAAGAAGGAGCGACACCAGATGAAATACGCCTAAGTATGAACAAGGAAAATTTAAGGCCTCAGAACAAAGAACCCTACATACAAGGATGAACAAGGAAAATTTAAGGCCTCAGAACAAAGAACCCTACATACTTAATGCTGGACAGGAAACAGGGGAGCCATAACATAGAAGATTTAGTCTTTTCCTTGTGCTCACACACGCACACACACACTAGCAGCTCCAACAAAACTCAACCCTGTAAGATCCTATTTGTAAATACTCACAGTTTAGGATTATACTTTTCTCACTATAGTTGTCCATATGCAGACTAAGTTTGTTGTTAAGTTAAATTAAACATGTGACTAAACTATGTTCTCAAGTTCCATCCATCCCAGATCCTGAGAACCTAGAAGGAGTCCACCAGATCCTGCCTGATGTCTGAGTCCTCATCACCTAGAGGTTGAACAGACGTACCCTCGAACCTAGAGATGACAGTCCATTCCAAATCCTGTCTACTACCACAGCAGTCCATGGATCCACGCTTTCCACTGCAAGGAGATGGCAGATTCAGAGTCCAGTGGTGGCTGCCACGCTTCATCCCTCTGACACTTATCTTTTACCTAGCCCAAGGGGTAGCCAGTCACCAAGGGGTAGTCATGAGAAGGGTATAGTGACCTTCTGGTATAATGTCTCCACCCCAAATGTAACATATCAATTTGACTATTATCTCATAGTAGAATGCCCAGGCCTCATGGCACAGTTTGACATCTGGCTAAGTACACAATTCAATTGTGTCACCACTGCTGAAACAGGGGAAGGCTCAAACTTTGAGGATTGGCCACTTGTTGGGTGGCACACTGGTGAAAGTGACTGGGGATATCAACCAGTCCAGGCCCTGCAACACAGAGACAAATGGGAAACCAGCCTATTAACCTGCATGATCCTGTCCAAAGCCCCCTTTAAGGGCCAGAGGGGCCATCGAGGTTCAATGCTCTCCATCCCTGCCACTTGTTGTCCCAAGGAGGGATACATAGTTCTGTACCTCACCATTGACAACCCCTGAGAGAATAACCAAGGGTTATATGTACTAGACTCAAATACTAAACTTGGGAGGGAGAACAGTGACAAAAAGGGTAAATTTTGGTTAAGAAACCTAAATGCCATTGGGGCCTCATATGAAATACATGATGAGTTCAAAGTCAGAAACAAGACAGCAGTTAGGTTTGAACCCATCATCCCCATAATTGGGGTAAATAAGAATGTAAAATGGATAAACTACCTATATTATAATCAACAACGCTTTGCAAAATCCACTGGGGATGCCATAAAGGCACTTATTGACCCATTAAATTTGCAATAGCTATTTTATGTGTTTTGATTTTATTAGCCTTAATTCTATGCTGCATAGCTCCATGCCTTAATAAAATGATAATGAAAATCATTGAGAACCACCGTGATGATCATGCACGCTGATTTTGATGATCTAGATGAAAGATGCTACTGTGAAACCATGAAACCTCCCCCGGAATATGTCTGCCTGAAACACCCCAGTGAGGGAGAGAGTAGGATCGAACTTCCTTCTGCGCAAGTCCGTCATGAGGGGGCCCATCTGCTAGAGATGGGTAATCTCGTATATATGGTGAAGATTAGCTAGTTATTTCCTGAAGATTGCTTGAGTCAATTAGGCGTGGAAGGACAGATTGATAGGCTCAACGAGATTAGGGTTTTGATTTTGCATATCTCCAAAGGGGGACTATTAAGGGGATAATATATGGATAATATATAAAGATATATATAAATCAAATCCAGCTTATATTTAAAATTGGATGCATTGCTGAATATTAGAATTGTGTAGCTTTAATGTTCTCTGATTCATCATTTGTTGCAACACTTACTTCTAAGTCCTAAGTTCATAATTGTCATCAAGTTACAAATGAACTATGAGATGGTTGTACAACTCATCAAGTTACAAATGAACTATGAGATGGTTGTATAACTCACCTAGCTTACATTTCCCCTTTCATAAACCAAAGATCGATGCAATACGTGCAAAGACAGATGTTAGCTTGACCTAGCAATAACCATTAGAGTAATAATCCTGTAGTAATAAAGATAATGACATGGAACATGTGTATTCAGCAATAACTGCAAAAACTTGCAATAATTATAGATGAGCAAACAAATTAAGTAATGTGGAAACTACCTAAAATTTCTCAATAAATACTGAGCTGTTTGACCAATAAAGATCAGAAATCATTTTGAGGCACAACTGCTTGCATTTGTACTCTGATTTCTCCGGCTGTAAGCATCTCACATACAATTTGGCAGCAGACGATTAAGATGAGAACACACGCATCCCATGTGCCCTAACATTGTCTGTCTGAAACTGGCCTTTGCAAAAAAGCATTGCGCAAAAAATTCAAAAATCTATAATGTGATATTTCCATATCAAAGAATGACAAAAAAGCAAAATATGTTTATTTAAAAAAGTATCACTAAGAGAGATTTGTAAATAATAAATGTAAATAATTGTATAGTATATTGTTACAATCATTTCAATGGGTTTAGCATTGAGGAAAAATAATACATGATCTTAATATTTTTCATTTAAAACATTCATGTTTTGTTCAAAATTAGTCTAAAGGTACCTTCACACTGAGCAACTTTTGAACGATAACGATAGCGATCCGTGACGTTGCAGCGTCCTGGATAGCGATCTCGTTGTGTTTGACACGCAGCAGCGATCAGTATCCTGCTGTGACATCGCTGGTCAGAGCTAGAAGGCCAGAACTTTATTTCGTCGCTGGATCACCTGCTGTCATCGCTGGATCGGCGTGTGTGACACCGATCCAGCGATGTGTTCACTTGTAACCAGGGTAAACATCGGGTTACTAATCGCAGGGCCGCGCTTAGTAACCCGATGTTTACCCTGGTTACCATTGTAAATGTAAAAAAAAAAAAAACACTACATACTCACATTCCGGTGTCTGTCACGTTCCCCGCCGTCAGCTTCCCGCACTGACTGTGTCAGCGCCGGCCAGCCGTAAAGCAGAGCACAGAGGTGACCTCATGACCGCAATGGTAACCAGGGTAAACATCGAGTTACTAAGCGTGGCCCTGCACTTAGTAACCTGATGTTTACCTTGGTTACCCGGGGACTTCGGCATCGTTGGTCGCTGGAGAGCTATCTGTGTGACAGCTCTCCAGCGACCACACAACGACTTACCAACGATCACGGCCAGGTCGTATCACTGGTTGTGATCGTTGTTAAATCGTTTAGTGTAACGGTACCTTAAGTCTAAATGAGAAGGTGATAAAGAAAATACAAAACAGTAAAACAATGAAGACATTAAAGTGTCACAATACAAAACTCAAAGCTATAGACCTGGAAAACCAAACACAAAAGGTTTAAATAAGAGTCAATGTTTGTGATAGCATTGTAAAGAATTGCCTGAATTCAATTATAGTTACATATATTAACCCCCTAATGCCCCATGATGGATGTATCTGTCAGAGACATTGGAGCAAACTCATAAGCAATGCTCAACACAGGGCAGATGCTGGTTATATTATATAACTGGCATCTGCCTCTAACAGCAGCAATGGTATGCCTGCTGATTGCTGCTGTTAACCTCTTAAATGCCGCTGTCTGTTGCTGACCGCTGCTTTTCAGCACCACGATCTGGTCAAGACGTTATTTCGGGCAGATATCTGATAGGCTTCGGGATTCTTCCACTGTGTGGGATAGATCCCAAGCATTATCTTGTGCTGTGGTCTCCCATCCTGGTCCAGCCACTGGAATTGCTGCTCAGCACAGACTGTCCCAGCAGCCTGCTCAGGCTCATGGTATACGTTTGGTTACTGCTGGCTTTCCAGTCAAGTCTATGGTAACCAGTAATATGCAGGTGCAGTCTTGCACTCTGGAGTCTAAGTCCAGAGATCACCTAACTAAGCATGTCCATGATGTGGCGTCTTCTCATTGATGGTCAGATGTTAACTGCTCTGGTGATGTGGCAGCTCCGAATTGGCTCGCGGGCTATGTCACGGCTGGCTGGGTGAGAGTGTTTGGGATGGAGCCTAGGGTTTAAAAGACTCTCAGTGGCACACGCTGGCATGCCAGTATCATTTATGTTTGGTGTGTGTGGGTGGATACTCTACCACTTTGTCTGCACGTTTGTTTGTTTCTGTTTATGCACAGAATCTGTACTCGATGGCTGGCAAGCTGCACACTTATGTGGTTTCATACCCTTGGCTCAGTTCCTGAGCCTCTAGTCTGCTACATGCTTAGGGTGCCGGTCAGGCACAGGTTCAGTAGTGTCAGGCAAGGGGTTACTAGCTGCTTGGCTGAGCATCTTTTTGATACATGTGCGCAATTGGCACAGTTCAGTTACAGAGGAAGCTCAACCCTTATGCTGTACTTCTTTGTGAAGGCTACAGGGTATTGTACCTAGCGTCTTATGAGTTCTTTCTCTTGGCTTAGCATCTGCTTCATTCATGTGTGCGGTTAGCACAGTTTAGTTGCAGAGCAAGATCTCTCCACGTGCTATCATCCCTGTGATGTTTAACAGGGCACAATACTTAGCAAACTCGGAGCTCTACCTCTCTGTAAAGTTAACAGAGCTAGGTATTCTGTGTCCTGTTCATACTGTGTGGAATTAACACAGTGTGTTTAGGGTAACGCTTGCTGATTTGTTCCATCATTGTTCACTAGCAGCAGTTATACATCTCTGCACGGTGGATCCTGGGTTGTGAATGCACTTTAATTTATATTTTGTTTAGTGCAAACCACCAACCCTAACAATATCAGCTTCTCAACAATATGATTGCAGGTAACCTTTGTGTTGGTCAGATGCCTGGGGCTAGTTGAATGACCCCATGCCTGCCATGTGATTTCTTCTATGCAGTCCAGCCTGTGGGCATCATAGAAGAGAGTTTTTTGCTAAAAACTGAAATACTGTGGTATTACTGTATATTCTTCAAGTCCCCTAAAGAGACTAATAAAATAAATACAAATAAAGCAAATAACTTTTTGAAAATATAATAAAAATAAGATAGATATAAACATTTGAATGTGTGAAAACGATAAAGGGAAAAAATACTGAAATGTCAGAATTGCTGATTTTTCATTGCCACAAAGCTCCAAAAATGCAATAAAAAGTGGTAAATGCATCATATGTACTTCAAAATAATACCAATAAAAACATCAGGTCATCATGCAAAAAGCAAGCACTCATACAACTGTGATTTTTTTTCCCATTTCGAGTACACATGATAAAATGGATAGTATCAGGTATGACTAGTCTCACAAAAAAATCAAGCCCACATATGGAATTGTCAGGTCAGTAGGGAAATAAAAAAAATTACAGCTCTTAGAAGAAGAGATGGGAAAATGAAACAGCAAAAATGAAAAATCTTTCTGTTGTTAAGGTATTAAAGAGAACCTGTCACCAGGTTTGGCCGATAAGAGTTTCAGCCACCACCTTTCAGGGATTATCTACAGCATTTTGTAATGTTGTAGTCCGACCTGCAAAAGAAGAAAAATAACTTTTATTATACTCACCTATGGGGCGACCCGGTCCGATGGGTGTCACTGGTCCTGATCTGGCACCTCCTATCTTCTTGCAATGCCGCCCTCCTGCTTGCTTCATGTGGATGATGTGTCCCTGTGTCATCTACATGGGCTCCCTGGCATCGCGCTCCTGCGCAGATGTACTAATCTGCAGAGCAAAGTACTTCAATGCACAGGTGCTGGGAAAGAGAGGGCCAGCGCTTGCGCACTGCAAAAATTTGCTCTGCCATCAAAAGGGCAAGATAGGTATGGGCTTAAGAGATGAAAACATGGATTGTCAATGATTGGATAAAAGTGATATCTCATGGTGATTCATTAATCTGAATTATTGATGATTTCATACATTTATCTCACCTGTTTATAGATACTTTCTCCTCAAGCTAGTCTTGTGGCATCACTCTGCCTTTAAAAGAGATCTGTCACAACATTTAACTATACAAACAGTATACATTATTAAATAGATCTATTAAACCTAATACATCTGATGTACTTACTTTGAAAAAAAAAATCAGAATCCTAATATTAAAATGAGAATTTTATGACTAATGTTAAAAAGTGAGAGAGATCATAAATCCAAATGTATTTAGTCTCTGCCATACTAGCCTGACTGACAGCTGCAGCTGTATTGAACAGAGTGAAATCTCACTAGTAGGAGGGACCTCGAGGGCCTATCAATTAGACTAGTTGGGTGGAGACTTAGCTTAAACTTTCAGAAGGAACTACAGGGCGGGCCATGTATATGGATACACCTAAATAAAATGGGAATGGTTGGTGATATCAACTTACTGTTTGTGGCACATTAGTATATGGGAGGGGGAAAACTTTTCAAGATGGGTGGTGTTAGGGCTGGCAGAACGCACCGATTAAATAGAGAGATGTTATTTCGTGCGTTCGCAGCCTGGGGTCCACCGTGCAGGAGAGAGCCTGCTGCTGGCAAATGGCGGCCCTATATGGTGGTAGAAGCTAACTCTGTTACTTCACAGAGTCGCCTAAAGAAAGCACTGTGCCCTGTTAACCTCACAGAAGAACACAGCGACTGCCGAGCAGATAGCAGTTGGTGGTTACACAAACATACAATCTCCTCACTGGAGGAGCCAGTATTCTAGGGGCTTATTTCAGCCGGGGCCCTGAATCCATACACACAATCTCCTCACCGGAGGTGCCGGTATTCTAGGGGCTTATTTCAGCCGGGTGCCTGAACACATACAAGCGTAACCACACTGGCGCAAAGCACATAACTTAGATTTGATACTAGCACATGGCCGTGCGGCCATACGAACCTTTTATAGCTGCAGCAAGTACCGGACCTTCCTAGAATGACCAATGAGAGGCTGCTACAGAGCCTGAGGAACTTCAGGACCTTCCTGGAGAACCAATGGGTTTTGCTGAAGTTTCTAAGCATGTGACCCTCAATCTCCAATGAGACATCTTACCCTGGGCATGCTCAGAAAGGAAAAAGCAGGACTTAGTCCTAAGAGCGTCTGCTCGCTGCTGCCCAGCACTGGCTTCAATGGCAGAAGATGGAAAAGCAGCAGTAACCCTTTGCACAGAGTCAGACTGAGCGAGATGATGGCTCCACTGCGGCATGAGAAGAATGGGAGACCACAGCGGAGATGGCCCAAGATTCCCCCTGTGCAGAGGCGGGAACTCGACCCCTAACAGGTGGTGACCATGGTGGCAAGAGGGTCATGTGACACATCAAACTTATTGAGAAAAACAATGGTGTGCTTGGTTTTAACGTACCTTTTTTCTTTCATGAGTTATTTGCAAGTTTCTCTTTGTTTACAGCCATTGACATGTCGCAGAGGTTAACACATGAGGAGCACATAGAAATTGTGTTGATGTCTGATGAACCCAGTACCCAGGTCATTTTAGCAGATTTCAATGCAAGACACCACAGCCATTCTGACATGGATTTTCAAAGTAAGTATTTCAGCCTCATCAGGGCTAAGACATCTACTGTAGATAATATTGTATGAAGTAAGAATTGTGAAATCTGCTGACAGATACACTTTAACCGCTTCACCCCAAAGCCTGCTTTCACCTTCCTGACCAGGCAAATTTTTGCAATTCTGACCACTGTCACTTTATGAGGTCATAACTCTGGAATGCTTCAATGGATCCTGGTGATTCTGAGAATATTTTCTCGTGACCTATAGTTCTTTATGATAGAGGTAAAACTTATTTGATATGACTTACGTTTATTTGTGAAAAAATGGAAATTTGGCAACAATTTTGAAAATTTCCAATTTTCAAACTTTTAATTTGTATGCCCTTAAATCAGAGAGTCATATTGCACAAAATAGTTAATGAATAACATTTTCCAAATGTCTACTTTACATCAGCATAATTTTGAAAACATTATTTTTTTGTTAGATAGTTATAAGGGTTAAAAGATGACCAGCGATTTCTCATTTTTACAACAAAATTTTCAAAATCATTGTTTTAGGGACCATCTCACATTTCAAGTGACTTTGAGCAGCCTATATAAGAGAAAATACCCAAAAAGAACACCATTCTAAAAACTACACCCCTCAAGGCACTCAAAACCACATTCAAGAAGTTTATTAACCATTCAGGTGCTACACAGGAATTTTTGAAATGTGGAAGAAAAAAATAAACATTTATCTTTCCTTCACAAAAATTTAGACTTAAGTTTTTTTTCCTTTCGTAAGGGTAACAGGAGAAAATAGACGATACAATTTGTTGTGAAATTTCTCCTGGACATGCGGATACCCCATTTTGAATGTAAAATTTTCTGGAATAACCAGCGGATGCCATGTCGCGTTTGGAGAGCCCTTGATGTGCCTAAACAGTGAAAACCCTCAACAAGTGACACCAGTTTGGAAACTAGACCCCTTAGGCTGGAGTCACACTCAGCGTAAGACAATACGGAACGTATTCTACATCCGTAATACGCGCGTAATATGCCAAAATGTCCCAGAAACCTATTTCCGTAGTTAATGCGTAGCCTAGGTGTGGTCGCGTATTTTGCGCATGTGCTGTTGCGTGTGTAATCCGTATGTGATCCGTATGGCGTATTTTTCACGCAGCATCACAAAATGGACATTTAACGGTTTTCTGGCCTGCAAAACATTTAAATCATCATTAACAACACTATTTAAGCCCTCTACAACAGGTGGAACCCTCCCATGTGCCCTATTTGTTCTGGAGCTTCTTTTGGCTGTGTTGCTTTCACCTTAAAAACATGTCTGACCATGTGTATTTAAGCACAACTCAGCGGGTGTTACTTCACTGGGTGTTGTCACGTCGCTTTGGACAGCCATATCCGGTCAATGTTGATCCGCAAAGGAGGGGACGAAGATTGTGGGTGCATCCTCTATTGACCCAACGCCAGAGTAAAGGACATTTTCAGAGGCTATATTCAGCTTTGAGGTCACATCCTGCCAAGTTTTACCTGTATAGTCACATGACCATCAGGACTTTTGATATGTTGTTAGAGATCTTACATCCTGGGCTCACCTATCAGGACACAAGGATGAGAAAAGCCATCTCTGCTGAGGAGCATCTGCTCCTAACCTTACGGTATGTATTCAACATTCTCACATACTGTATGTTGATGATATTTTTTTCTATGTGTTGGCTTCTAGTAGGTTTCTGTAAGTTTATGTTGACATTATGGCCCAAGCACATAAAAAAAAATGTGGTTAATGTTGTATGAAACTAACCATGGGAATTTGAAAATTTTAGATTGGACATAAAGTCTTTGTAAATATACTATACACTTGTGCTTCTTCATGTTTTCTTTGTACTCATGTTTAATATTTTTTTTTTTTTGTTTTCTTTCAGCTTCCTGGCCACAGGCTTGTCCTATGCGGGACTACACTTGGAGTTCCTTATTGGGCGTTCTACAATTTCAGGCATTGTTCGTAAAACCTGTTTCCAAATATGGGAGAAGCTTCATGATGTGGTTATGCCTGAGCCCAAACAGGAGGATTGGCTAAAAATCGCCAGTGGTTTCAAGGACACTTGTGACTTCCCTAACTGCATTGGAGCTGTGGATGGGAAACATATTAGGGTGCGTAAGCCGCCGAACTCTGGTTCCCAATTCTACAATTATAAGCAGTTTTTCTCTGTAGTTCTGTTAGCTGTTGCTGACAGTAACTACAGGTTTATAATTGTAGACATTGGGGCCTATGGGCGAACTGGAGACTGTAGGGTTTTCAATGCGTCCATAATGGGTCGGCGGCTACGTGATAACCAGCTAAACCTCCCACCACCACCACAACTCCCAGGATCCAATGCGGAAGCAGTGCCTTTTGTTTTGGTTGGAGATGAGGCTTTCCAACTTACGAGGCATGTCATGAGGCCTTATCCCAGGCGCAACCTGGACCACCGGCGGAGGGTCTTTAATCTGAGACTTTCCAGGGCGTGGAGACTGGTGGAATGTGCCTTTGGGATTCTTGTTGCCAAATGGCGTGTTCTTCAGTCTTCCATTCAGCTAGGTGAGGCTACAATCAATGAAGTTATCAAAGCCTGTGTTATTTTACATAATTTTACACGCATACATGATTGTTCCTCACCCAATATTGATGTTAACCTCATGAACAATGTTATTCTGCCTACCCCATATGTCCCTCCTCCGTGTCGTCCCCTTTCTGGCCTCAAAGTTCGGGATGTTTTCACCAATTATTTTTTGAGTCCTCAAGGTGCTACTCCCTGGCAAGAATATGCAATTTAGTATGTTTAGTTTTCTATATAAAATCTTTTGATTACCATTTTCAAAAATCAGTCTTTTGTATTTCTTAAATTTTCATATGGTTATGATCCTATCATGTGTGTGTGATGAAATAATGAATTGTCCACAACCAGATGTTGCTTTTTTGCAAAAGACTTTTAACTTAAAACAAAATTTGAGTGTTGGTTATTGTTTTGTCATAACCTTTTTTTGAACAATTAGTTTCATTACCCTTTTTTGGGGGCCAATATAAACATACTACTTCAGCAGCATTACAAAGTGCTATGTCAGCACAAACAACCTCAAGATTGTATAAAAAAAAATTAAAAAAATAATAAAATGTAAAAACAAAATAAAAAAACCAAATAAAACAAAAATAAAAAATCACAAGTCTTGGTAGGTAGGTGGTGGAGATGTGGATTGCTCTGGGTCCTCATCAGGTGGCCTTTGTAGGCCCAATTGCCCTGCACCCTGTGAGGATGTGGTAGTGGCTGGAGGAAAAATATGCCTGGGATGATGCTGGACAGTTGGCATATTTTGGAAAGGATTTCTAGGTAACCCCTGATGTTGCTGAACATATGGCCTGGAATCATACCCCAAACCAAAATGGCCATATTGTCCAAACCCAGGTTGGGACCAGCCTCCAGCACTGGGTGTGGACAAGTGGCCATATTGGGATGGTTGACGATATCCGGCCATATGGTACTGAGGTTGCCATGGTGGGTTGGGTGTGGGTTGTGGTTGAGGTGTTGGCTGACGTGGAGGGGGTGCTTCAGATCCCTCATGAGCATGCATGCCTTGTAATCTCTGAGGCCGCAGGATATTTTGAGGTGACATCTGCCACTGTTCAATAAATTCCATAAGTTGGTATGGGTTATTTGGGGGGGTGCATGCATCAATCAGGATCTGAATGCACCCTCTCACACGAAGCCTCAACTCACGTTCTATTGGCCTTAAATACCGGGCAAGGCTCCTGGTAAAGCCCTCCTCCCCATCATCCTCACGAACCCCTGCCAGATAGTTCATCACACCAGCATCCACGTTTCTCCGGCTTTGGATAAGCTCTCGCCTGTGGCGAGCACGCTGTGAAAAGACTGCAGCCTGTGGTGAGCGCTCCAGGGCAACAGTAGGGCTGCTGCTGTTTCCAGGGTCATCCTGGCTAGGTGGTGGTGGTGCTGCTGCTGATGATGATGATGACAACTGTGGGCCTCTTGCTGTTGTTCTGGCTCTGCTGGAGCTGGCTGGCCAGATGAGGAGGATCCTTGAGGGATGGAGCCTGAGGGAGCAGAAGATGGACCAGCCACCTCTTCGCCTTCACCCACTGGGTCTATGACCAATTCTGAGTCAGACCCTGTCTCCCTGTTAGTGAGGTTGGACTGTGTTCGGTAAAGAAAAATGTTTTTGAGTACAAATGTTTATGTTAATTTAAAAAAAGGGGTTGTGATGTTTGTACTTACGGCCTGAGGTCCATGCTGGGATTCAAAAAAGTGAGCCTGTCAAAATAAATATATATTTTTTTCTTGGGAGGTGCGCCTGCCCCACTCCTCTCCCGCTGCTGCCTCTCCCTCCTATATTGGTCGCAGATGCTCCGCCATCTGGTTGTAACATCACCCACTGAAACAACAAATATTACACACATTGATTAGGCCATTATGCAGAGTGGTCTCACAAGGTGTAATTGACTACACAAATTTTATTTTAGCATAGGAATATGCATTTGTAGAAGACATTTATTAATTAATTTGAAAACATAAGACAATTCTAAAGTAAGGCCACAAGGACAGAGCCCGCTACCCTTTATCCCAGAAAGAACAATTACTTGCAAACAATGTTAGTAAGGGACATCTGTTAAAAACATTATTGAAATCCGTTTATCATATACTACACCATGTACGTACTGGTGTGCTGTAAATTAATTTGGGTATTCATTAATAAAATCATTTTTTAAGATTCAAAGTACTAAGGTCCTGCTGTTTAACAAGAACATTAAATTTCAAACATGAGTGTACTTACTTATTTGCCGCTGTGCCGCACGTGGCTGCTGCTCATAATTTGGGAAGAGTGACCCACACACACTCCTCCATGATGCCTCTTTTTGTGCCCTGTTGGCATAGTTGGGATCCCTCTGATCCCAGATAACAGGCCTTTCTTGCACCAATATGATGAGGAGATCAACATTTATGATGTGTGCCATCTTGAAGATCTCACTGGAGGCGTGCAGCAGACTTCCGGGTTCACTGTCTGGCTTTTTCAGCTAATTAGCATGTCTCACCTGCCTGATTGAGGCCTTTGGACATTTCCAGACATCTGCCAGTGAGTAGCGTATTTCTCGCAAGTCACACACATGGTCCGTATGCATTCCGCATTTTACGCTCCCCCATAGACTTTCATTGGCGTATTATTCGCGCAATACGCTGACAAACGCAGCAAGCTGCGATTTGTTACGGCCGTAGAAAGCCGTATAATATGGATCCGTAATATACGGCTGATAGGAGCAGACCCATTGACAATAATTGTGCCGTTGGTTTTGCGAGTTTTACGGACGTATTTTCTGAGCTCTTACGTCCGTAAAACTCGCTAGTGTGACTCCAGCCTTAGGGAACCTATCTAGATGAGTATCGAGCACTTTGAACCCCCAAGTGTGTCGCAGGAGTTTATAACGTTAAGCCAAGAAAATTTAAAAAAATCACATTTTTCCCACAAAAATCTTTTTTAGCTACAAATTTTGTATTTTCACTAAGGAAAAAAGAGAAAATGGACCAAAAACTTTGTTGTGCAATTTTTCCTGAGTTCACTGATACCCCATATGTGGTCAAAAACTACTTTTGAGGCACAGTACAAAGCTCAGAAAGTAAGTAGCATCATATTACAGTGCAGATTTTGCTGCACTTGTTTGAGGGTGCCTTGTTACATTGGCATAACCCATGTGGTGCCAGAACAGCAGAACACCCATAAGTGACGCCATTTTACCAATTAAACATTTCAATGAATTCATCTAGGAGTGCAGTGATTATATTAACACCACAGGTGTGTCACAGACTTTTATACTATCGGGCAGTGAAGAAAAAATAATTAACATTTTTACCACCAAGAGAGTGTGTTAGCCCCAAGTTATACATTTTCACACTTGGAAATGGGTAAAAATGGCACCAGAATTTGTCCCACAATTTCTCCTGGATGTAGAAATATCCCATATGTGCTGTACAGTACTACATTGTCATACGGAGTGACTTGGGAGGGATGAAGCGCTATTTGCCTCCTGGAACGCAGATTTTCCTAGACTAGATTGCAGATTCCATAAAAAGAGCTCCTAAGTGGTAGAAAAGCAGAATCCCCAATCAAGTGACCACATTTTGGAAATTATAACCCTTTGGGAAATTATTTACAGGTGTAGTGATGATTTTGACTACATGGGTGTTTTCCAGATACAGGCAGCAGTGGATCTTGCTGAGTAAAAATTGCAAACTGCCATTGTAGTGACCAGTACGCTGTAGTGACCAGTACAATACATTCACTAGTACATTATGCCCAGCTCATACTTCTGGAGACATGCACCTGTAAATTACGATACAATACAATACCATACGATACACTTTATTGATCCCGAGGGAAATTATGGTATGGAAATTAGGTGGGCTCTCATCACTACAGAAATACCAAACATATGGGTGCTAAATGTGTTTAGGCACATTGGGGCTCAGAAGGGAGTTGGGGCATTTTGATTTGGTAGCGTAGAAGTTTCTAAATTTCTTTTGGGGGGTGAAGAACCATTTTGCTTTTCCAAAGCCTTTGTGCTGAAGGACCCGAGTGAGGGCTTGCTTTTTAGTGGATTGAGCTGAAGCTTTTATTGGGAATGTTTTACATAACGTTTGGTATCACATTTATCCGGAGCTCTATGTTGATTACTTACTTTGGGGTCATGAGGTCAATCTCCCAGTGACGTGACAGATGAAACCCCAGAGGAATCCATCTATATATATAATTGCCTAAGGGTTTTTCCGTCTGTCTGTCTGTCTGTCTGTCTGTCTGTCCTGGAAATCCCTGCTCTCTGATTGGTCGAGGCCGCCAGGCCTCGACCAATCAGAGACCGGCACAGCATCGACGTAGAAATCCCGCGTCTCTGATTGGTCGAGGCCGCCAGGCCTCGACCAATCAGCAACGGGCACAGCGACGATGATGTCATAAAGGACATAGAAATCCCGCGTCTGATTGGTCGAGGCCGCCAGGCCTCGACCAATCAGCAACGGACACAGCGACGATGATGTCATAATGGTTGCCATGGCGACGATGTCATAAAGGTTGCCTCGACCAATCAGCGACGGGCACAGTCTGCCGCGAATTCTGGAATCATCATTGTCCATATACTACGGGGATATGCATATTCTAGAATACCCGATGTGTTAGAATCGGGCCACAATCTAGTTCACTATAATGAGTTACTCTGGACTCAGTCTGGCCTCTGTTCAGCGGTGTTATTTTCAGAAGTGCACAAAACTGTGGCTGATGGCACTTTTATGCAATCCTAAAAAGACGGACACCGCTGGATCACAGGTCCTCCACACTGTGGCATCCACAGTGACTCCATCTGCCTCATTGTAATTAATTTTCCACCAGGAGTTCAGTCTGAATCATGTATTTCAAAGATTTACATGGAAACCTTGGTGTAAGCACTCAGCGCAGAGTGCAGGATAAATGTGCGCCAAGCCTTACTGCGATCTGTTCGGGTCAGTGTGACTATGGCGATACCTAATTTATATTATTTTTACATGTTTTGGCTCTTTTACACAATAAAAACAATTTTATAGAAAAAATAATTATTTCTGCATTGCTTTATTCTGAGAGTTATAATTTTTTATTTTTCTGCTGATGGAGCTGTACAGCAGCTTGTTTTCTGCAAGACAAGATGACATTTTCAGCTGTATCATTTTTATTTACATCCATCTTTTTGATCGTGTTTATTGCACTTTTTGTTTGGCAGTATGATGATAAAGCATTGTTTTTTGCCTCATTTTTTTATGGTGTTCATTGAAGGGGTTAACTAGTGCTACAGTTTTATGGAGTGGGTCGCCGCAGACTCGACAATACCAAGTATGTGTACTTTTATTATTTTTTTATTTGCATAAATAAATACATTTATTGGAAAAATATTTAATTCTTTTTTTTAATTTAGGCGCTCACAAGCCAGCTTTCCTGCAGGACCTGGAAGGACCACGCTGCCAAATTGGTGCCGGGGGTCTCCATAGAGACCATAAGATAACTCAATCGCATCCCCCTCCCTGTGCGATGCCCCACTATGTCGCAGTCACTACTGACAGCGGCATCAGAGGGTTAAAATCCCACAATTGGTGCTAGCACCAATCGTGGATGTTGCTGCGGAGCATCAGCTGTCGCATACAGCTGACATCTGATTTCCGCAGTGTTCAGCGTGAGGCCGTGAGATCTGTGTGCTGTACTAGTACTGCTGTTTGCGGGAACGCATGTTAGAAAGGAGTTAACAGCCATGTTGGCTCAGAAACTGGATAGCTGATGGGCTTAGAGTGGCATGTAAAAATTGGACAACCCTCGTCCAAATTTCTGTTATTGCTACCAGTTAAGAAAGTTTAAAATGAAATGATCTCTAAAAGGCTTACATTTAAAAATAACACATTTCCATTGTGTTTTAGTAAAAAAACATTACAAAATTACAAAAAGTAAAAAGTAAAAGTAAAAAAAAGTAAAAGTGCAAGTTTGGCCACCATCAATGCAAAAGTTTGGCCACCATTGAAAATTTGTGTACTCAAATAACTTTGACCAAGGTTTCAAACCTTAAACCCTTAACCCCCAAGGGTGGTTTGCATGTTGATGACCGATCCAATTTTTACAATTCTGACCACTGTCCCTTTATGAGGTAATAACTCGGGAATGCTTCCATGGATCCTGGTGATTCTGACATTATTTTCTCGTGACCTATTGTACTTCATCTCAGTGGTAAAATTTCTTTCATATGACTTGCATTTATTTGTGACAGAATTGGAAATGTGGCAAAAATTTTGAAAATTTTGCAATTTTCCAACTTTGAATTTTCATGCTCTTAAATAACAGAGATATGTCACACAACATACTTAATAAGTTACATTTCCCACATGACTACTTTACATCAGCACAATTTTGGAACCAAAAATTTTTTTGTTAGGAATTTATAAGGGTTAAAACTTGACCTGCGATTACTCATTTTTACAACACCATTTTTTTTAGGGACCACATCACAATTGAACTCTTTTTGAGGGGTCTATATGATAGAAAATACCCAAAATTGACAGCATTCTAAAAACTGCACCCCTGAAGGTGCTCAAAACCACATTCTAAAAGCTTATTAACCCTTAATTTTTGGAATGTTTAAAAAAAAATGAACACTTAACTATTTCACAAAAAAATTACATCAGATCCAATTAGTTTTATTTTTACCAAGGATAACAGGAGAAATTGGACTCCAAAAGTCGTTGTGCAATTTGTCCTGAGTATGCCAATACACTATATGTGGGGGTAAACCACTGTTTGGGCACATGGCAGAGCTCGAAAGAGAAGGATTGAATTTTCAAAGCAAAATTGGCTGGAATTGAGATCGGACACCATGTCACGTTTGGAGAGCCCCTGATGTGCCTAAACAGTGGAAACCCCCCAATTCTAACTCCAACCCTAACCCCGAACACGTGCCAAACCCTAATCCCCACCCTAACCAATACCCTTACCACACCCCTAATCTGAACACGTCCCTAACCCTAATCCCAAACCTAACCACACCTCTAACCCCAACACACACCCTAACCCCAAAACAACCTTCACCTTAATCCCAACCCTAACCATAACCCTAACAACACCCCTCACCCTGACACACCCCTAACCATAATCCCAACCCTAACCCCAACTGTATACGTAATCCAAACCCTAACCCCATCTCTAGCCCCAACCCTAACTTTAGCCCCAACCCTAACTTTAGCCCCAAACCTAACCCTAACTTTAGCCCTAACCCTATCCTTAACCCTAATGGGAAAATGGAAATAAATGCATTTTTTAAATTGTTTTATTTTTCTCTAACCAAAGGGATGATTAAGGGGGACTGATTTACTATTTATAGCTTTTTTTATAGCGGGTTTTTATGTTTGGCAGCTGTCACAGACTAAAAGACTCTTTTATTGCAAAAAATAATTTTTGCATCACCATATTTTGAGAGCTATAAATTTTCCATATTTTGGCCCACAGAGTCAAGTAAGGACTTGTTTTTTGTGGGACAAGTTGACGTTTTTGTAGGTACCATTTTTGGGCATATGACATTTTTTGATTGCTCTTTATAACGAATTTTGGGAGGCAGACTGAACAAAAACCAGCAATTCCTGAATTTCTTTTGGGTGGGAAGTTTATACCGTTCCGCGTTTGGTAAAATTGATAAAGCTGTTTTATTCTTCGGGTTAGTACGATTACAGCGATACCTCATTTATTTTCTTTTTTTATGTTTTGGCGCTTTTATTCTATAAAAACTATTTTATTTAAAAATTATTTTTTTGCATTGCTTTATTCTGAGGGATATAACGTTTTTATTTTTTGCTGATGATGCTGTATTGTGGCTTATTTTTTGCAGGACAAGATGACATTTTCATCGGTACCATTTTTATTTATATCCGTGTTTTTGATCGCGTTTTATTCCACTTTTTGTTCGGCAGTATGATGATAAAGCATTGTTTTTTGCCTCGTTTTTTATTTATTTTTTACCGTGTTCGCTGAAGGGGTTGACGAGTGGGACAGTTTTATAGGTCGGGTCGTTACGGACACGGCAATGCTAAATATATGTACTTTAATTTTTTATATATTTACATAAAGAAATGTATTTATTGGAACAATATTTTTTTTCTTTATTTAAGAATTTTGAAAAAAATATTTTTACACAGTATAATATTTTTTTTAAACTTTTTTACATTGTCCCAGGGAGGGACATCACTGTACAAAGTTAGATCGCTGATTTGACACTTTGTACAGCACTGTGTCTGATCAGCGATCTGACAGGCAATGAAGGAGGCTTCTCAGGTCCTGCTCTCAGGACCCCGTGGTAATCTTGGATCCAGAAGTCTGCAGGCAGGAAGAACCTCAGAACTACGCGGTGACATAAAATGTCATCAGGACACGATGCACTGTGTTACTTACAAATAGTGCTCCGCAGTCTACAGCAGCTGAACATGTCAGCTGTGTTATCAGTGATGCCCGTATTGCTCTCTGAGTAGCTCTGAGCACCAGAGCCAGGAATATTGGTGACGTCATGCTGGGAGGATGTCCTGCTCGCTCGCGGCTCCTCCCAAAGTTAGTAATAGAGCAGTGTGGGCGTCACTGATAACACAGCTGCCACGATCACCTGCTGCAGACTGCGGCACAGTGTTTGTAAGTAACAGAGTGCTCTTGTGTTCTGATTATGTTTTCTGTCATTGCTTTGCCCAATAAGCTAAAGTGAAATTAATATTCACCGCTCTCCATGCCCATGGGCGCATGGGGAGCAGTGAACAATCATTTCTCTTTAGCAGCGGGGACAGGCTCCGCTGGCACCGGGGGCCCCAAGAGAAGCTGCCCACTGGCTGGGGGCCCCTGGAGCAGTTGGAACCCTAGGCAGCTGCTTGCTAGTATGCCAGCAAGTGTCAGTGCCTGGGCCCATCGGAGAACCAGACTCTGAGTCCTGTACAGGACACATACAATATGGTAAAAACTGGCTACTCTTGCCAAGTGTATAAGGTAACAACTTGTCTTTTCACAAGTAGAGTGCAGCAATGTACAAGAAGTTCTGTACTTTAGAGCTGCCCTACTAAGCAAGCAATATAGTATTCACCAATTAGCTCTACTCTCCCTGTGCATTGATTTACTGTTCACTACTGGTAATCACAGATGTTTTACCAGAGAAATGGGTTGCACATTCATTGACTCAATATTCTAGTCAATAGCATGTGACAGAATGAAGTCATCACCAAACCAAAACTCTGTTCTCTACATAGGTATTGGTCTCAGTGATAGGACCTGCATCTATCAGGCATATCCTGCATATGACATAAATGTATGACTTTTGAAGACTCTTTAAACTTCCTGTAAACATTGTTTAACCCCTTAACGATCGTCGTTACGCCTTTTAACGGCGGCAGTTAAGGGTATTTAAACCACAGCGCCGTTAATTAACAGCGCTGTGGAAAAAGTGAATAGCACCCCCCAGAGTCGGATGTTCTCTGGGGTCTCAGCTACCTTGGGTAGCCGAGACCCCAGAGTACATGATTTGGGTGTTTTTTACCGACCCCCGGGTTGCAATCACCGGTAATTAACCGTTTACCGGCGGTCGCAAAAAAAAAACCACGATTTCCCACATAATTTCTCCGTCCTCCGATGTGATCGCACATCAGAGGACAGAGAAATGGGGTCCCCGATTGCCCCCAATACTCACTTGTCTCCCCCGGTGCTCATCATGGCTCGCCGGCCGGCATCAGGAAGATCTTTGGGATCTCGTCTGCCGGGGGTAGCCGAGACCCCAACGAACATGATTGGGGTTGGTTTTTACGGGCCCCTGTTTTGTGATCGCCGGTAATTAACTGTTTACTGGCGATGGCAAAAAAAAGCGGTGTGTTATTCTCTGTCCTCTGATGTGATCGCACATCAGAGGACAGAGCAATAGGGGGATTCGGGGACCCTGTTATACTTACCGGTGTCCCTGGATCATCCTGCATCCCCTCCTGCCCGCCGGTTTCTTCATCCGGTAAGAAAATGGCGGGCGCATGCGCAGTGCGCCTGCCATGATCTGCCAGCCGACAGCTAAAGGAGTTGAGGCTAAAATTAGGGTTAGGGTTAGGGTTGGGGCTAAATTTAGGGTTAGGGTTGGGGCTAAATTTAGGGTTAGGGTTAGGGTTGGGGCTAAATTTAGGGTTAGGGTTGGGGCTAAATTTAGGGTTAGGGTTGGGGCTAAATTTAGGGTTAGGATTAGGGCTAGGGTTAGGCTTCTTTCACACTTGCGTTGGTACGGGGCCCGACGTACCGACGCACGTTGTGAAAATTGTGCACAACATGGGCAGCGGATGCAGTTTTTCAATGCATCTGCAGCCCAGTCTATGTCCTGGGGAGGAGGGGGCGGAGTTACGGCCGCGCATGCGCGGTCGGAAATGGCGGACGCGATGTACAAAAAAAGTTACATTGAACGTTTTTTGTGACGATGGTCCGCCAAAACACATCGGATCCAGTGCTGTTGTGAATTCTGTTATCGAACTCCCTCCTGTGGTCATGAATGGTACTTCGGCGAGTTCTGTCCATGGACTCCCTCTGGTGGCTGTGGGTGGAGCTGCTGCTTCTGAGGTTCCTTCCACAGGTGACGTAGTTTATTCTTTGGCTGGCTGCTCTATTTAACTCCACTCAGATCGTTACTCCATGCCAGATGTCAATGTTCTTGTACTGGTTCAGTTCGCTCTTGGATCTTTCTGGTGACCTGTCTACTCCAGCATAAGCTAAGTCCCTGCTAGTTTATTATTTGTTCATTGTTTCCTTGTCCAGCTTGCTATCATGATTTTGCCTTGCTAGCTGGAAGCTCTGGGATGCAGAGTGGCACCTCCGCACCGTGAGTCGGTGCGGAGGTCTTTTTGCACACTCTGCGTGGTCTTTTTGTAGTTTTTTGTGCTGACCGCAAAGTTACCTTTCCTATCCTCAGTCTGTTTAGTAAGTCTGGCCTCCCTTTGCTGAAACCTGTTTCATTTCTGTGCTTGTGACTTCCATCTTTACTCACAGTCAATATATGTGGTGGGCTGCCTTTTCCTTTGGGGAATTTCTCTGAGGCAAGGTAGGCTTTATTTTCTATCTTTAGGGCTAGTTAGCTCGTAGGCTGTGAAGAGGCGTCTAGGCAGTGTTAGGTACGCTCCACGGCTATTTCTAGTTGTGTGATAGGATTAGGGGTTGCGGTCAGCAGAGCTCCCACTTCCCAGAGCTTGTCCTGTGTGAGTTTAACCATCAGGTCGTTCTGGGTGCTCCTAACCACCAGGTCCATAACACAGTGCATGACAGACGCGACGTGTGGCCATCCATTGCGATCGGTCGGCAATACAAGTCTATGGGTAAAAAACGCATCCTGCGGGCACATTTGCAGGATCCGTTTTTTGTCCAGAACGACGGATTGCGACGGATGCCACATGACGCAAGTGTGAAAGTAGCATTAGGGCTAGGGTTAGGGTTGGGGCTAAAGTTAGGGTTAGGGTTGGGGCTAAATTTAGGGTTAGGCAAGGGTTAGGGCTAGGGTTAGGGATGGGGCTAAAGTTAGGGTTAGGGTTTGGGCTAAAGTTAGGGCTAGGGTTGGGGCCAAAGTTAGGTCTAGGGTTGCGGCTAAAGTTAGGGTTAGAGTTGGGATAAGGGTTAGGGTTTGGATTAGGGTTGGTATTAGGGTTACATTTGGGATTAGGGTTAGGTTTGGGATTAGGGTTAAGGTTAGGGTTGAGATTAGGGTTATGGGTGTATTGGGATTAGGGTTAGGTTTGAGGTTAGGGTTGAGATTAGGATTAGGGGTGTGTTGGATTTAGGGTTTTGATTAGGGTTATGGTTAGTGTTGAGATTAGGGTTGTTTTGGGGTTAGGGTTGTGATTATCGTTAGGGTAGTGATTAGGATTATGGATTGGGTTGGGATTTGGGTTAGCGGTGTGTTGCAGTTAGGTTTGGAGTTAGAATTGGGGGGTTTCCACTGTTTAGGTACATCAGGGGGGTCTCCTAACACTACAATTTTGCGCTAAAAAAGTCAAATGGTGCTCCCTCCCTTCTGAGCACTGCCGTGTGCCCAAACAGTGGTTGACCCCCACATATGGGGCATCAGCGTACTCAGGATAAATTAGACAACAACTTTTTGGGGTCCAATTTCTCCTGTTACCTCCTATTGCCTTGCGCAGGCGTGTACTACGGAGGACATAGAATGAACTTCAACCCAATATTTCGGCCAGCATGCAGCCAGCGGGAAAGGAAAGGGTGAATCAAACACCTGAAAACTCCGCCCATATGACCGAAAACCGGTCCCGCCAAATTCAGGTGACAGGTTCCCTTTAATGCTTTGGTGGAGTGTCCTTGATAGTGGTATGTGATTTGTTTGAATTGTAATTTTTCAACACATGACTGCGATTATGTGTGAGAGATCAAGGTTATTTTTGTCCATTGTGGGATGTTTTTATTAGTCCTGTTAGTTTGTGGTATATCGGCCAGCCACTTTCAGCCACTTGCATTCTGTTGTTTTTTGGACAGGGCCTGATTTTTTGTTCAGTCTCCCAAAAAAATGGAGATTTAAAATCTCAACACATTATATATATACACCTTCTACCTTGTTTTACAGTACCATATAACAGTTGTTATTTTGGTTCGATTTTTCAAAAAATGAGGAAGTCAGGTAGAATTGGCCGTGGGCGGTGGTTGCGAGCTGGTACTGATGGTCGTGGTGGTGCATCTGGTGGTAGTGGCAAAAGCACAATATAACCTAAGGCTGGAGGTGTTGAGCCAGCATCATCGTCTGGCTACACAAGGCCTTGAAGGCTCCCTTATCTGGGAGGAGGAAAATGGCTTTTAAAGCCGGAGCAGCAGGAAAAAGTTTTGGCTTTAGTTGTTGACTCAGCCTCTAGCTCTTTCACCTCCTCTACAGAAAGTTCCAAATATGAAAGCAGCGAGTCGTCAGTGGATGCTCCCGATCAGGAGCAAGACGTTTCCTTGTGTCCTTCACCCAAACCAAAAGTGAAGGATGCATCAGGCGACACTACAGGTTACTCCATGGAGCTCTTTACACATACTGTGCCTGGGTTAGAAAGGGAAATTGTTAACTGCCCATTGCAAGATGAATCGGACATGGAGTGCACTGATGCACAGCCACAGCTAGATTATAATACTGTTCCATTGACTCAGATCACTACATTGCCCTCGCAGTGTACTGAGCCAGAATCTGACCCTGATGAGACTATGGTGCCCCGTCCCGAACGCTATAGCACCTTACACGATGACACAGAGGAAGGTGCACATGACATTGAAGAGGAGGTGATAGATGACCCAGTTGTTGACCCAAATTGGCAGCCATTGGGGGGAAGAGGGTGCCACTGCCAGTAGCTCCGAAGTGGAGGAGGATGATCAGCAGCAGCCATCTACATCGCAACAGCTGTCATCTGGCAGGCCCGTATCAGGCCAAAACGTTAGTCAAAAACAAAAACAGTATTAGGACAGCGTGGCCATCCGGTGAAAGTAGCACAGTGTGCAATGCCTGAAAAGGTATTCCATAGTAGGAAGAGTGCAGTGTGGCAATTTTTTAACCAAGATCCGAATGATCAGTCAAAAGTTATCTGTAAGAAATGCTCAAAGACCTTTAGCAGAGTGAAGAATCTTCAAAATTTAAATACAACGTGCATGCTTAGACATTTAACCAGCATGCACTTGCAAGCCTGGACTAACTACCAAATGTCCCGTACCGTTGGTGCACCTGCTCAGAATGAAGGCAGTCAGCAACGTTACATTGCTTCCCTCACTGTAAGCCCACCGGTTAGGATACCACCAGCAGCAAATGTGGAGGTATCGTCGCAAGGCCAAAGAAGTCAGGGAATCACAAGATTATTAGTAGGAAACACTGTATGTAGGCCAACATCGAGAATACCATCACCAACCCTCTCTCAATCCGCCATGTCCACCACCACCACCACCGCTATTTCCACCATATGCACCTCTCCAGTCCAGCTCACCCTACAAGAGACTCTTGTTAGGAAAAGAAAGTACTCATCCTCACATCCGCGTACACAGGGTTTGAACGCCCACATTGCTAGACTAATCTTGTTAGAGATGATGCCCTACCGGTTGGTTGAAAGAGAAGCTTTCAAAGCCCTGATGGCCTACGCAGAACCACGCTATGACCTACCCAGTCAACACTTCTTTGCGAGAAAAGCCATCCCAGCCCTCCACCAGCATGTCAAAGACCACATTGTCCATGCACTGAGGCAATCAGTCAGTAGAACGGTGCACCTCACAACAGATGCATGGACCAGCAGGCATGGCCAGGGACGTTACGTGTCCATCACGGCACACTGGGTTAATGTGGTGGATGCAGGGTCCACAAGGGACAGCCATAGTGGGACAGTTCTGCCTAGCCCACGGTCTAGGAAACAGTTGACTGCAGGCGTTCGCCACCCCTCCTCCTCCTCCAGAAGCAAAAGCTCGTCCATAGTGCGCAGTCGCACAACCACTCCATCCGCAGCTGCGAGTGTTGCACACGAGGTGTCCCACTATCGAACAGCCAGTGGTAAGCGTCAGCAGGCTGTGATAGAAATGAAGTGTTTGGGCGACAACAGACACACCGCGGAAGTACTGGCAGAGTACTTGCAGTAAGAAACTCAGTCATGGCTGGGCAGTGTACATCTTGAGGCAGGCAAACTTAGTCAGTGATAATGGAAGGAATTTTATGGCTGCCTTAGCCCTTTCCGAACCTAAACACATACCTTGCCTGGCTCACACCTTGAACCTGGTGGTGTAGTGCTTCCTCAAAATTTATCCGGAGTTACCAGCCCTGCTCCTGAAGGTGCGAAGATTTTGCTCGCACATCCACCGTTCTCCCGTACACTCCAGCCGTCTGCTGAACCGTCAGCGATCGCAGAATCTTCCCCAGCACCACCTAATAATCGACGTTGCAACAAGGTTGAACACCACACTGCACATGGTTCAGAGGTTGTGCGAACAGAGGCGTGCTGTAATTAATTTGTGGGAGGATGCACATACACAGGCAGGCAGTTGGATGGCAGACATGGAGCTGTCTGGTGTGCAGTGGTCGAAGCTCCAAAACCTCTGTCAAGTCCTTCAGTGTTTTGAGAAATGCACATGGGTGGTAAGTGCAGAAGATGCCATCATAAGCATGAGCATCCCACTAATGCGTCTGCTGATGCAAAGTTTGATGCACATTAAGTAGCTGGCGTCTACAGCAGAGGAGGAGGGAAGCCTTGATGACAGTCAGCTATTGTCTGCTCAGGGAACTCTCCTGCATGAGGTGGCGGATGAAGAGAAGGAGGAGGAGGGTGATGGGGATGAATATTTATGGGAGGAGGATGCTTCACTGGGGGCAATAGAAACTAGTGGCCTTGCAAGTTCAGGTGCAGGGTTTTTGCTGGACACAAGTGATGTTGATTTGCAAGAAAGTGCTCCTCAACCCAGCACAAGCAGCGAATTGACACCTGGAACATTGGCCCACATGGCTGAGTATGCCTTGCGTATCCTAAAAAGGACCCCCGCATTATCAAAATGATGACCAATGACGATTACTGGTTGGCCTGCCTCTTGGATCCACGATGTAAAGGAAAATTACAAAATATCATGCTACATGAGAACCTTGAACAAATATAGGCTACCAAACAAGCAACTCTTGGAGACCGTTTGGTTTAGGCATTCCCAGCACACAGCGGCGGTGATGGTTCTCACACGAGCCGCAGGGGGCAACAAGGCAGAGGTGTTAGAGGTGCACAAATCCAAGGGGCATTGGACAGAGGGGTTTTATGACCAGGTTGTGGAGTGATTTCGCAATGACCGCTGACGCGACAGGTACTGCTGCATCGATTCAAAGTGACAGGAGACAGCATTTGTCCAGTATGGTTACGAACTACTTTTCCTCCCTTATCGATGTTCTCCCTTACAGGTCATTCCTCTTTGATTACTGGGCATCTAAAATAGACACCTGGCCTGAATTGGCAGAATATGCATTACAGGAGCTCGGTTGCCCTGCTTCTAGTGTGCTATCAGAAAGAGTCTTCAGTGCTGCTGGTTCAATACTGACCGAAAAAAGGACACCTCTGGCTACCCAGAATGTTGATAATCTAACCTTCATTAAAATGAATCAATCATGGATTCCAAATTATTTTGCCCCACCTTCCCCTGCCTGAAAAATGTCTTGCTTTTGGCCTCCTCTTACTGACTGCTCCAATTCCTCCATTTAAAGCTGCTGAATGTCCACATAGGCCATTTTTATACCTCCCTAAATGGGCTGACTCCCCCCACAGGGCTGTGGTCACCACTTGGTGTAAGCACCCGTGCAAGTGCCGTTTGCCTGGACAGGTTGGTGAGCCCACTCTTGGGCGACGGCATCGGCACAGGGTCCCACGTAGTACAATCAAGTGTCTCTGGCAATGATGGTGCACAACCAACGTCAGACACACCGTCATAATATGAGGGGCCCTGTGCCAGTAATGTCATTCACGAGAGAGTGTTCCCCCCCAGCTCGAACAGTGCTCTACCACTTGCAATACTTACCTCTCCCTGCTCCACAACTGTGCAGTCTGTGCTGTTAAATCCTTCGATGGCACTTCCAAAACAAATTTGTTGAAATGATAGATGATAGTAAAAATATACAGGGGCCCTGGCCTCCATTTAGACCAGTTAATACTTTGTGCCAACTACCACTGTCTGCTACTCAGCAGAGGAGCACAACCCTGTACCTAGCTATGCCACCAGTTTATTTATGAACAAGTTTTTGGCAGACATTTAGCCCACTTTATTATTTTGGCCTGCTAACTGTGTCAGCCACTTATTACAGTTGTCCTCCACTGAACAAAGCAATGCCGCCTGTTTAGTCCTGTTACCAATTTTGAACTGCATTTAGCCTACTTTTTATTGTGGGCCTACAAACTGTGTCTGCGCCACTCATTACAATTGTCCTCCACTGAACAAAGCTATGCCACCTGTTTAGTCCTGTTACCAATTTTGAACTGAATGTAGCCTACTTTTTTATTTTGGGCCTACTAACTGTGTCTGTGCCACTTATTACAGTTATCCTCCACTGAACAAAGCAATGCTGCCTGTGTACTCCTGTTACCAATTTTGAACTGCTTTTAGCCTACTTTTTTATTTTGGGCTTATATCTGTGTTTCCTCCTCATCCTGCCCATTGCCCAGCCACTGCTAAATGAGTCTTCTGGTAAATTGACTCAGACCACTACTTTCCCCTTGCAGTCTACACAGCCACAGTCTGACCCTGCTGAAAGTCAGGTTCCCCTTCCCGCATACTATACCACCTTACATGGGGATAAAGAGGAAGGTGCAGATGAAAGTGCAGGTTCCTTCATCAGGTCGGGGAGCATACTCGTTGGCACTGGCACAGGGCCCCTCATAGTACGCAAAAGGGTGTCTGGCAGTGGGAGATGCCACCCGCCATCAAACACACCACCATACTATGAGGGGCCCTTTGCCAGTGCCAAGTGCCAATGAGTGGGCCCTCCTGCTTGCTCAGGATCACAGCACTTGCAAAGTTGAAATACTTACCTCTCCCTACTCCACCGCCATGACGTATTCCGCATTTCCTGGGCCCACGAAAATCTTGAGCCAGCCCTACCCCCCCACAACTTTAGCCAAATGACCTCCTGTTTTCAATGCCTAACTATTATTATAAAGTAAATTAATATTGACAAGCTAAAGAAATAAGAATTGATGTTTTTGGCATTAAAATGGGCACTGTAGGTGTTTTCCTGTCCTCCAATCACTGCCAACTTTGATTTCCCTTTGACTTGCATTGGGTTTCGTGTTTCAGTCGACCCCCAACTTTTCGAAATAATTGGCCGATTTCACCCGACCCGACTTTTAACAAAGTCAGGTTTCGCGAAACCTGACTCGATCCTAAAAAAGTAAAAGTCGCTCAACTCTACTCACCACACATCTAAATAAGTTCCTAAAGGGGTCTAGTTTCCAAAATGGTGTCACTTGTGGAGCGTTTCCACTGTTTAGGCACATCAGGGGCTCTCCAAACGTGACATGGCATCCTATCTCAATTTCAGCCAATTCTACATTGAAAAAGTAAAACGGCACTCCTTCTCTTCCAAGCGCTGCGGTGTACACAAGCAGTGGTTTACCCCCACATATGGGGTATCAGCGTATTCAGGAGAAATTGCACAACAAAATTTATGGTTAAATTGCTTGTACACTTGTGAAGATTAAAAAAAATGGTTCTGAAGTAAAATGTTTGCAAAAAAAAGTTAAATGTTCATTTTTTCCTTCCACATTGTTTCAGTTCCTGTGAAGCACGTAAAGAGTTAATAAACTTCTTGAATGTGGTTTTGAGCACCTTGAGGGGTGCAGTTTTTAGAATGGTGTCACACTTGGTTATTTTCTATCATATAGACCCCTCAAAATGACTTCAAGTGTGACGTGGTCCCTAAAAGAAATGGTGTTGTAAAAATGAGAAATTGTTGGTCAACTTGTAACCCTTATAACTCCCTAAGAAAAAAAAATTGTTTCCAAAATTGTGCTGATGTAAAGTAGACGTGTGGGAAATGTTATTTATTAACTGTTTTTGTGACATATCTCTCTGATTTAAGGGCATAAAAATACAAAGTTTGAAAATTGCAAAATGTTAAAAATTTTCGCCATATTTCCATTTTTTTCATAAATAGTCGCAAGTAATATCGAAGAAATGTTACCACTAACATGAAGTACAATATGTCACGAAAAAACATTCTCAGAATCAGCGGGATCCGTTAAAGCGTTCCAGAGTTATAACTTCATAAAGTGACAGTGGTCAGAATTGTAAAAATTGGCTCGGTCATTAAGTACCAAATTGGCTCTGTCACTAAGAGGTTAAACTAAGTTATATAGGATTTTGATTTGAGGATGTCAAAGTTGCAAATGCTGTCGTGTGCCAACTAATGTAATAATTCAGTATGCCTGCTAAAGCTTATTTTGAAGCAACAAGGATAAAGAAACTTTCTCTCTTACAAAAAGCATAGCATGAGATTTACAAAAAGCTTGCTATATTATTCTTGCTCAGTGTGTAAGCGGTGCATGCTGTTTAGAAAAAATGCAACCAGATTTAGGTTCAAATGAGTCTCTGATCTGGAAAGCAGAAATTTACACCTTTTACTTATAGATTTTGCACTACTGTTTTGGTCATGAATCAGTGCTGATGAAGAACTTCTTTTCATGAGATTCCTAAGAAATATGGAAAATAATAACTACTGTACCTGCTTTACTAGTGATGACCAAATACAGCCTGGAAGCTTAAAAGAATCAGTAGACCTAAGTAATAGGCAGCAGAGAGCATGCTGTGTTTTGTTCTGAATCTAAATAATGTAACAAACTGAACTGATAAAGGTTTTCTTTAGGTCTTAAAAGTCTAGTTAAAAGGCAATAAAAGGATAGCATCACAGAAAAGCAACTATTAAAATATATTTAACTCTTTTCAACCCTTGGGGAATTCCATTGATCTTAGGAAATAAGTAACAAAGTAAATGATTCAGCAATAGTGGAATCGATTTAAGTTTTAAACAAAAAATAAACAATATGGTTTGTACATTGTTAAGAAATTAAAATAATAGAGGATAAATGAACAGATAGATAAGTAGTTAGCTGGATGGATGGATGGATGGATGGATTGATGGAAAGAAAGAAAGATTTGTCATGCATCATACTTATAATGCCACAATTGTATCTTCTTTTTTTATGAGATGTTTAATATTTCATATACTTCTTCTATATCTATTGAAGTTCAATGTTTTCTTTTTGCATACCATATTACCCCCCTTTCCTTCACAACCAGCTTTTTTTTAAAATAATTTTTGTCTTTTTATTCCTGCATTCTGCGAGCCATAACTTTTTTATTTTTCCATCTACAAAGTTTCATGAGGGAAATGCGGTTTTTATTGGCACTATTCATTTTTTCCACGTAATTTACTGAAAGATAGAAAATAAAATCTTTGTGCAGTGGAATTATGAAAACAGTAATTCTGTGACTGTTTTTGGACTTTGTTTTCATTTCATTCAATGTTATTTTGTATAGTTTTATTTATGTTCTAGTACTGTTGCAAAAATAAAATTGGTTTATATAATCGGGAGGGGCAAAGAGTCAATTATAAGCCATAAAAGTAAAAATTCCAAACTTTTTTTATTAATATCAATATATTCGAAAAATATTCCACACATAAAACCGTATGATGGATACAAATAGGTCTTAACACAGTGTGACCCAAGGAGAAAACAAATAAAAGGGACGAAAGTCAGGGCTGAACCAGGTAAGCCATACCAAAGAGAACATGTATACAGTGCTAAAAAATAGCCAAATGCATAAGGTGTCAAAGGGTTACATAATGAATCAATATATAAGGCTCCATTAGTACAGTAATAAAGTGCCTGTGCATAAAATGGGGTAAGTGCAATCACATATAGGGAACATTTCTATCTATAAGGAAGCAAGTCAAGGAACATAGTTATAGGTATTTACCCATGAATGGCGTCTAGTCCTGGCTTTGGTCACGTTCCCCGACGTACTGTACGTTTCGTGTAAGTCACTTCTTCAGGGTGCGTGGTTTATGCTGCTAAATTCTGCGAGTTGTAACTTTTTTATTTTTCCTTCTATGTAGCTATGTAAGGGCTTGTATTTAAAAGGGCAAATAGTAGTTTGGTACAATTTTGACATTCAAATAACTTTATGATTAAATGTTGATTCATTTTAAGGTAGGCAAGGTAAACAAACAACAATTTTGGATTTTTTTTATGATGGTCAGCAGTATTATGTGTAAGGTGAATTTAAGAGATTAAAGAGCAGGGATATGCTGTGCTACAGCCAACAACGAAATCAGTTTTACATTACAAATTTGGCCATCGTCTGCACTACAATGAATAATGTCAGAGAAGGAGGGCATTGCTTTCATATATTCTACATACATCCCACTAGCAAGCAGCCATTTTTGTTTTTCATAGGGTTTTAAGAACCTGTAAATTACAAAAATATTTAGAATTGAGAGTCCTCAGTGGTTGATACCTTTTAATGGCCAACTGAAAAGATGGTAACAAATTTCAAGCTTTCGAGACTACACAGGTCTCTTCATCAGTCAAAGACTAAAAACAAATTCTGAAGAATCACATATTTATGCACAACATAGCACAGAGGAAAATAAAAAAATCTACTTATCTTATGCTTCATCTACTGGCTAACACGGTACCAAGATATTTATCTTTCCTGTATGTAAATTACAAAGGAATTTGTAAAATGCATTTGAGGTACCAAAGTAAAAGAACATACTTCATGTGTATACTATATGATCCTAGGCCATTATTCATGATAGGGTAAGTTTCACTTTATAAAAATCCTTATAGTGTTTAATCTTTTATATTTAGCCATTTTAGAATTTTATGTCATAAAACCAATAAATACTAAAGTATGTGTATTTATATGATAACCTTTGTGTTTTATATGTAATATACTGTCTGACATCATCTGTGGGATTTTTCATTTGAATTTACAAAGGGTAAAGTCAACCATCGTACATAATTTAATAATAATTTATTTTTGCAAATCCCTTGTTTTGGTTTTACATATTTTGTGCTTGAAAGATATTTTTCCTCTAAATAAAAATCATCTTCTGATAAACCATGGGCTAGTGTTGTAGAGTGATAAAGAATCTATTCCGTGCTTTATTTTAACCCCATGTTCTGACACTTTGCAACACATTTTGATTGAATGTTTTAACAATTCACAATTAAGAATGTTAAAAATTTCTTGTCAAATGATTTTTTTGAATTTTGCTTTTTTCTACCATAACAATAGATATTTATTTCAGAAACCTTTAGTGTTCCAGCATTGTTATTATTAAAGTTTGCTGTCTTAGAATGCCGTTTCTTAAAAAAAAAAAGAAATTGCAATTTAAAGGAGCTTTATGCAAAGACTTCACTGTTTTCTTCTATTTATTATTCATCTATTTTATTTTAATATTTCAATGTTGAGAGTCAAGAAACCTAAGACAGGTTCTCCTTATCAAAACTGTGCTGAGTCTAGACAGACCATCTTAGTTATATGGCTATTCAATCACAATTCTTTCATCTGAGTAAGCAGAAATATTAGAATAATATATATTTTTGACTCTACATTGTCTAAGCAGAAGATAATCTGGACTATTATGTTTTCATATTGCTTAAGTAAAAGCTTTTAATATGAATGCTACAAAACATGAATGAGTGGACATTGAATGGTTAATAAATTTACCTCTAAAAGATGTTTATAGAAGATCAGTTTAGTATGCCGTGAACATCTGATCAACCGGTACGAATCATTCCAATCCCCAATGCTAAAAAAGTGGGGAGTCTAGTTTCTCATCTACGGTAGATCAGATATAGCATGATAGCCTATGGGGGTATTGATACAGTCAAGCACATTAGCTTAGCTGTTTCAATATCTTTCACAGACTGTACTCACAAGACAAGTGAATGCACCGCTACTTCTTGTTGTAGGTTTTGGAGATAGAAGTTCGGACGATCAAGAAATTCTAGTGCATCAAATCAGTCTGAAATCAGCATATTTAATTCATAACAAAATATAAATCGTAATGATAAATATCACTTCCACAAAAAAGTTTCTCAGTCAAACTATGTGTAAAAAAATGACTTTTAGCTAGCAAATTATTTTGTAATATAGCATTTTGCTTTAGAATTCCTATTGAAATGATTAATTCTGTTATTTCTTAATGTTGAGGTAGTATTTAAGTATTTGCTAAGTGTATGGTAACTATTTCTACAGTAAGGGTTAAAGTAATGGTTTTGTAGCAGAGATTTGTGTTGATTGAGAGTATCCTTTCATGAGTCTATTTATTTCTCAAAGCATTCTCTGAATCTATCGATTGATTCTATTATATGGGTCGTACATGTATCTCTAACTAAGATCTTCATTTAACCTTGAGGAAATAGGATAGAACACAGATAACAAATAACAGATTGAAGTGCCATGATTGCTTGGAGTGGTAAAAAAAAGAAGAAAAGCAAAGGTTTACAAAAATTTGCCGACATTCTTGTCTAGATGGAAAAAAAGACAAAGATTGCAGGAGAAAAGAATAGTACATAGCGTATTGTCAAATCTAGTCAAGAGAGAAAAACATAATTAATTTGGCACTTGCTTCCTTGTATTATTGTGTTCACCAGTTTAGTGCAATGAAATAATCCTACAATTTATTAATAACATCCTGTATCCTTGTGATGAATAACCCTGCTTCATGTAAAAACAAACGCAGATAGAATAGTTTGCCAAGGAACTCTACATCCAGAGTGTGATAATTACCTACTTCTACTTATAAATAGGCTGATGCGAAAAGCCCAATGATGGATGTTTTATCATGTCACCTTTAACCTTTTAACAATCGCACAATTAGTTTACAGCTGATGAAAAGTTCTTTTACATTGCTCAACTTATCTAGCAAATTTCAGTCTATTTTGTAGGATGAGCATATAGTAGATCCATTATCTCCCCATGCGATGGCCATGCTATCCTGGCATCATTTTTTAATGCATCAAAATAAGTCTCTTCTCCTGTCACCATCATATAATGGCTGCCAAAAGCACAAAGGAAACAAGAAAAACTAGTTACAAATGAAGTGCTAGATCTGTCCTTCAATTTTAAATTTTAAAGCCATTTTATGCATGGGGATTTGTAACTAATATATAGGTTAAACACAGATTGTCATGAATACAACAGTCACATATGTATGAGTTCTGTTTCCTTAGTCAAATGTATGCAAAATGATTTAAGCAAATAAAAAGGGTTGCTCAGATAAAAAAAAATACTTAACTGTGCTTAAACAAGACATTATACAATTTCTTCAGATATCTGTTTCAGTCCTAGTAACCATACTTCTGTCTTGTCCCATGTCAAGTGGAAACTAATGAGGACCTGCTAGGACCATTGTTTCGAGCAGATGTTTGAAGCTCAGGGTACCTTTAAAGCATTTTAGTAAGGTCTAGAACTGATTTTATTTAAAGGATATTTACGTTTTTTTTTTTTAACTGAACTTTTCATTTAACCGTAGTTATTTATTCTGGATCAATATTAATTTGGTTGCTCAGATAAATAAACAGATAACATAAATTATGCCCATAATTCCAGGTAGGACTATTTAGAATTAATACATCTACAGTATGTAACATGAATGAAGACATAAATAGTAAAAATAAAGAATAATACAGTGAAATATTGCCTAAATGAGTAAGTTGATTATTCTATAGGAAGTCAACTATTAATGAGTATTTATATTATAGTATTAGCAATTAAGTAATTATTGGAAGTTTAAGCTGATATAATAAAGTGTCCACTAGATACAGATTTCCAAAAAACTTTGGGTGCTGAACATTAATGTACTATTCAAATACTAGCTAAAGAAATATAGTCTGGTGGATGGATAAGAAGATACAGTGCGTTGTCTTCGGACATAAAATTGTTCCATAGTATAGCTGTGATTAAGATCGATCAAGAATGTATTTATGGAGAGGGTAGTATCATCTTTCCAGTGTTTGGATAAAATAAAGTGTACAGCAGAAACAATATGTCTGGCAAGTATATGGCCTTTGCACGGCAGCTTAAGAACATTTAGGAAACATAGTACTATAGCTGAATCAGGAAGGTTTGGTCTATTTAAGAAATGGAGAAATTGGTTAGAAAATATGACTCCACAATAAACAAGTCTTAGGGCATGGCGACCACATATGAAACAGCGACATTTTACATCAACATTTTTTCCAGCAGGAATCTGGGTAAACAGCATTTGGTTCATGGACAGTATAAGATACAAAAATGAATATGTTTCGATATGTTACAAATGGACATTCCATAAATGAACTTTTCAGGACTATTGCATGGCTTTTATGGGCCTCTAGACCACCATTAGCTTTAAACTTCTGGTCGCTCTCTTCATTATTAGACATGCTCATAAACATTTATAAGGATTTACACGTAATTAATTTTTTTAACAGACTTTAAATTTTAATTTATTTATCAATGTATAATTTCACTTGACATCAATGCAAATTATTATTTAAGTGAAAAGTTGTATATTTCATATATGAGTATTGCTTGCACTACATTAGCACTAAAATTATTATGACATTTGAAAAATATTATCCTGTGATTATTGTTGGACATTTAATTTGTGAAAAAAGTCACTGACTGTGGTGGAAAATCAATAAAATATAACTTTTAATGATAACTAAATAAAATAAAAAATATCCACTGTGCTTATGTGCAGAGTATCCAACTTCCCCCTTATATTTATCAAACAGGGGTATTAACATGGACACTAATAAAGTTTAAAATAGGACACTGGGATGTCAAAGATAAGCTGAACGGGCGAATAGTATACCCCATAGTGGAACACTCATACTGATAAGTGCCTCCCACAATGTAGCTACAATCGTGAGGAATATTCCACTTGGTATTCCTTAATTATGGAATGCGCATGAAAATTATTGCACTATGCCCTTAATCAGAGGAATTAACAATATGTCATTAATTACTAAGAGACCCTTCCTTGGTTCAGGATCATCTGCTTAATAAAGTGCATAGCTTATTGCACATTGTCCTCATTAGTCATGTCAGAATTTCATTCAGTGTCCTATGGCTGGATAGATATCGCATTTGCCATCCAATACCAATCCCATTAGATGCACATTGTCATCATTAGATATATACTAGTCTAATTTATTATACTATGACTAAATATATACCACCACCTAGTAGAATTAAACCAGTGTCGCTACACTTAACTGTTCAACCATTACGCTACTTAAATAAGGCAAGGCGGAGGGGTGACAGATAATGTCTGAAGAGAGCACCTCTACTCTCATTCATATGCGAAATATCTCCCCCCATAAGCACATATTGTCCCTTTAAGCTATTTTGGGACTGATGAAATTGCAGCCTAACATCAATGCTGGCCCCTGATTATATAGTCCTAGGTAATCTCATCTCAACGCGTTTCGCCCTTTACTATAATATTGGATACATCAGGAAGCTATTTTTTACACTCTATGCTGTTTAAATTTATATAGGAGCATCATACTCCAAGCCACGATATCTGTGGAAAGTTGGATAGACTGCACATAAGAATTTTTTTTTTCATTTAGTTATTATTAAAAGTTGTATTTTATTGGTTTTCTACCACAGTCAGCGATTTTGTTTAATTTGGTGGGATACCGTAATTATTTTGGCCTCTAGGGTGATACATTTAATCTGTGAATATAAAAAAAAGTGTTATGCCCCAAACAAAATACCAAATTTTGATTGTTTGGTAACCCAGATAAAATACGAAAGATATACTGTTTCACTGTCAGTTACATGTATTATACGTAGGTTTTGTGTAGCTGTTTCTTAGTTTCATCTGTTTCTGTATTTCTAGAAAAGATAGGGATCAACTAATATGATATGCAATGTAAATTTTCTGCCATTACACAGATTGTGATATTGTACATTTATATGTTCATGCATGATACAGGTGCTGCTCACAAAATTAGAATATAATCAAAAAGTAAATTTATTTCAGCTCTTCAATACAAAAAGTGAAACTCAAGTGAAAAGAGTGATCTTTTTCAAGTGCTTATTTCTGTTAATGTTGATGATTTATGGCTTACAGCCAATCAAAACCCAAAAGTTATTATTTTTCTGTACATTAGAATACTTTATAACCCCAGATTAAAAAATTATTTCAAAATCCAAAATGTTGGCCTACTGAAAGATATGTTCAGTAAATGCACTCAATACTTGTTTGGGGCTCCTTTTGCATCAATTACTGCATCAATGCGGCATGGCATGGATGTGATCAGCTTGTGGCCCTGCTGAGGTGTTAAGGAAGACCAGGTTGCTTTGAGAGCAGCCTTCAGCTCGTCTGCATTGTTGGGTCTGGTGTCTCTCATCTTCCTCTTGACAATACCCCATACATTCTCTATGGAGTTAATGTCAGGTGAGTTTGCTGGCAAATCAAGCACAGTTATACTATTCTTTTTAAACCAGGTATTGATAATTTTGGCAGTGTGGACAGGTGCCACGTCCTGCTTTAGAATTAGATTTCCATCTCCAATAAGCTTTTTGGCAGAGGGAAGCATGAAGTGCTCTAGTATTTCCTGGTGGACGGCTTTGCTGACTTTGGTCTTGAAAAAACACAGTGGACCTACACCAGCAGATGACATAGCTCCCCAACCATCACTGATTGTGGAAACTTCATACTAGACCTCAAGAAGCTTAGATTGTGTGCTTCTCCACTGTACCTCCAGACTCTGGGACCTTGATTTCCAAATGAACTGCAAAATGTATTTTCTTCTGAAAGCAACACCTTGGACCACTGAGCAACAGTTCAGTTCTTTTCTCCTTTGTCCGTGGTAAGATGCTTCTGGCATTGTCTGTTGGTCATGAGTGGCTTGACACAAGGAATGTGACACTTGTAGCCCATGTCCTGGATATGTCTGTGTGTGGTGGCTCTTGCAGCAATGACTACAGCAGCAGTCCACGCCTTGTAAATCTCCCCAAATTTTTTGAATGGCCTTTTCTTAACAATCCTTTCAAGGCTGAGGATATCCCGGCAACTTGTGCACCTTTTTCAACAACACTTTTTCCTTCCACTCAACTTTCCATTAATATGCTTGGATACAGCACTCTGTGAACAGCCAGCTTCTTTAGCAATGACCTTTTGTGGCTTACCCTCCTTGGGGAGTGTGTTAATGACTGCCTTCTGGTCATCTGTCAAGTCAGCAGGCTTCCCCATGTTTGTGGAGCCTACAGAAACAGACTTAGAAAGTCTTTGCATGTGTTTTTATTAATTATTCTAATTTACTTAGATACTGACTGTTGGGTTTTCATTGGCTGTAAACCATAATCATCAACCGAAATAAATACTTGAATTAGATCACTCTGTTTGTAATGACCCTTTTGATGATATTCTAATTTTGTGAGAATTACCTGTATATCCAGGTCAATAGGAAACTAATAGTTGAATGTGGTTAAGATCATTGATAATATTATTGCAGGCATGGCATCACATGACATAGAGCAACCAATCAGGAGGGACTATCATAACTGTTATGGCTGGCAATCAGGCAACACAGCGTGCAGTAATCAGCGCACATACAGAGATCTGGCAATAACCAAAAACAATAGGACGAGCTCTGAGACGTGGAATCTCTGTAGACTGCAGTACCTGAACTATCCTCACACAACTGAAAGCAGCAGTGGATTGCGCCTATCAACTACCTATGCAACTCGGCACTGCCTGAGGAGCTGACTAGCCTGAAGATAGAAATACAAGCCTGACTTACCTCAGAGAAATACCCCAAAGGAATAGGCAGCCCCCCACATATAATGACTGTTAGCAAGATGAAAAGACAAACGTAGGAATGAAATAGATTCAGCAAAGTGAGGCCCGATATTCTAGACAGAGCGAGGATAGCAAAGAGAACTATGCAGTCTACCAAAAACCCTAAAACGAAAACCACGCAAAGGGGCAAAAAGACCCACCGTGCCGAACTAACAGCACGGCGGTGCACCCCTTTGCTTCTCAGAGCTTCCAGCAAAAGTTAATAGCAAGCTGGACAGAAAAAACAGAAAACAAACTAGAAGCACTTATCTAGCAGAGCAGCAGGCCCAAGGAAAGATGCAGTAGCTCAGATCCAACACTGGAACATTGACAAGGAGCAAGGAAGACAGACTCAGGTGGAGCTAAATAGCAAGGCAGCCAACGAGCTCACCAAAACACCTGAGGGAGGAAGCCCAGAGACTGCAATACCACTTGTGACCACAGAAGTGAACTCAGCCACAGAATTCACAACAGTACCCCCCCCTTGAGGAGGGGTCACCGAACCCTCACCAGAACCCCCAGGCCGACCAGGATGAGCCACATGAAAGGCACGAACAAGATCTGGGGCATGGACATCAGAGGCAAAAACCCAGGAATTATCTTCCTGAGCATAACCCTTCCATTTGACCAGATACTGGAGTTTCCGTCTAGAGACACGAGAATCCAAAATCTTCTCCACAATATACTCCAATTCCCCCTCCACCAAAACAGGGGCAGGAGGCTCCACAGATGGAACCATAGGTGCCACGTATCTCCTCAACAACGACCTATGGAATACATTATGTATGGAAAAGGAGTCTGGGAGGGTCAGACGAAAAGACACCGGATTGAGAATCTCAGAAATCCTATACGGACCAATAAAACGAGGTTTAAATTTAGGAGAGGAAACCTTCATAGGTATATGACGAGAAGATAACCAAACCAGATCCCCAACACGAAGTCGGGGTCCCACACGGCGTCTGCGATTAGCGAAAAGCTGAGCCTTCTCCTGGGACAAGGTCAAATTGTCCACTACCTGAGTCCAGATCTGCTGCAACCTGTCCACCACATAATCCACACCAGGACAGTCCGAAGACTCAACCTGTCCTGAAGAGAAACGAGGATGGAACCCAGAATTGCAGAAAAATGGAGAGACCAAGGTAGCCGAGCTGGCCCGATTATTAAGGGCGAACTCAGCCAACGGCAAAAATGACACCCAATCATCCTGGTCAGCGGAAACAAAACATCTCAGATATGTTTCCAAGGTCTGATTGGTTCGTTCGGTCTGGCCATTAGTCTGAGGATGGAAGGCCGAGGAGAAAGATAGGTCAATGCCCATCCTACCACAAAAGGCTCGCCAGAACCTCGAGACAAACTGGGAACCTCTGTCAGAAACAATATTCTCAGGAATGCCATGTAAACGAACCACATGCTGGAAGAACAAAGGCACCAAATCAGAGGAGGAAGGCAATTTAACCAAGGGCACCAGATGGACCATTTTAGAAAAGCGATCACAGACCACCCAAATGACCGACATTTTTTGAGAAACGGGAAGGTCAGAAATGAAATCCATCGAAATATGTGTCCAAGGCCTCTTCGGGACCGGCAAGGGCAAAAGCAACCCACTGGCACGTGAACAGCAGGGCTTAGCCCTAGCACAAATTCCACAGGACTGCACAAAAGCACGCACATCCCGTGACAGAGATGGCCACCAGAAGGATCTAGCAACCAACTCCCTGGTACCAAAGATTCCTGGATGACCGGCCAGCACCGAACAATGAAGTTCAGAGATAACTTTACTAGTCCACCTATCAGGGACGAACAGTTTCTCGGCCGGACAACGATCAGGTTTATTAGCCTGAAATTTCTGCAACACTCTCCGCAAATCAGGGGAGATGGCAGACACAATGACTCCTTCCTTGAGGATACTCGCCGGCTCAGATAACCCCGGAGAGTCGGGCACAAAACTCCTAGACAGAGCATCCGCCTTCACATTTTTAGAGCCCGGAAGGTATGAAATCACAAAATCAAAACGAGCAAAAAATAACGACCAACGGGCCTGTCTAGGATTCAAGCGCTTGGCAGACTCAAGATAAGTAAGGTTCTTATGATCAGTCAAAACCACCACGCGATGCTTAGCACCCTCAAGCCAATGACGCCACTCCTCGAATGCCCACTTCATGGCCAGCAACTCTCGGTTGCCCACATCATAATTACGCTCAGCAGCAGAAAATTTCCTGGAAAAGAAAGCACATGGTTTGAACACTGAGCAACCAGAACCTCTCTGTGACAAAACCGCCCCTGCACCAATCTCAGAAGCATCAACCTCGACCTGGAACGGAAGAGAAACATCAGGTTGACACAACACAGGGGCACAGCAAAAACGACGCTTCAACTCCTGAAAAGCTTCCACGGCAGCAGAAGACCAATTAACCAAATCAGCACCCTTCTTGGTCAAATCGGTCAATGGTCTGGCAATGCTAGAAAAATTACAGATGAAGCGACGATAAAAATTAGCAAAGCCCAGGAATTTCTGCAAACTTTTTAGAGATGTCGGCTGAGTCCAATCCTGGATGGCCTGAACCTTAACCGGATCCATCTCGATAGTAGAAGGGGAAAAGATGAACCCCAAAAATGAAACTTTCTGCACACCGAAGAGACACTTTGATCCCTTCACGAACAAGGAATTAGCACGCAGTACCTGGAAAACCATTCTGACTTGCTTCACATGAGACTCCCAATCATCTGAGAAGATCAAAATGTCATCATAAAAGACTGAAAAACAGATGGAGCATTGGCAAGTCCGAACGGCATCACCAGATACTCAAAATGACCCTCGGGCGTATTAAATGCCGTTTTCCATTCATCTCCCTGCCTGATTCTCACCAGATTATACGCACCACGAAGATCAATCTTAGTAAACCAACTAGCCCCCTTAATCCGAGCAAACAAGTCAGAAATCAATGGCAAGGGATACTGAAACTTAACAGTGATCTTATTAAGAAGGCGGTAATCAATACACGGTCTTAGCGAACCATCCTTCTTGGCTACAAAAAAGAACCCTGCTCCCAATGGTGACGACGATGGGCGAATATGTCCCTTCTCCAGGGACTCCTTCACATAACTGCGCATAGCGGTGTGTTCAGGTACGGACAAATTAAATAAACGACCCTTAGGGAATTTACTACCAGGAATCAAATCGATAGCACAATCACAATTCCTATGCGGAGGTAGGGCATCAGACTTGGACTCTTCAAATACATCCTGAAAGTCCGACAAGAACTCTGGGATGTCAGAAGGAATGGATGACGAAATAGACAAAAATGGAACATCACCATGTACTCCCTGACAACCCCAGCTGGTTACCGACATAGAGTTCCAATCCAATACTGGATTATGGGTTTGTAGCCATGGCAACCCCAACACGACCACATCATGCAAATTATGCAGTACCAAAAAGCGAATAACTTCCTGATGTGCAGGAGCCATGCACATGGTCAGCTGGGCCCAGTACTGAGGCTTATTCTTGGCCAAAGGTGTAGCATCAATTCCTCTCAACGGAATAGGACACCGCAAAGGCTCCAAGAAAAATCCACAACGTTTAGCATAATCCAAATCCATCAGATTCAGGGCAGCGCCTGAATCCACAAACGCCATGACAGAATATGATGACAAAGAGCACATTAAGGTAATGGACAAAAGGAATTTGGACTGTACAGTACCAATAACGGCAGAGCTATCGAACCGCCTAGTGCGTTTAGGACAATTAGAAATAGCATGAGTAGAATCACCACAATAGAAACACAGTCTGTTCAGACGTCTGTGTTCGTGCCGTTCTACTTTAGTCATAGTCCTGTCGCACTGCATAGGCTCAGGCTTACTCTCAGACAATACCGCCAGATGGTGCACAGATTTACGCTCGCGCAAGCGACGACCGATCTGAATGGCCAAGGACAGACTCATTCAAACCAGCAGGCATAGGAAATCCCACCATTACATCCTTAAGAGCTTCAGAGAGACCCTTTCTGAACAAAGCCGCTAGTGCAGATTCATTCCACAGAGTGAGTACTGACCATTTCCTAAATTTCTGACAATATACTTCTACATCATCCTGACCCTGGCATAAAGCCAGCAGATTTTTCTCAGCTTGATCCACTGAATTAGGCTCATCGTAAAGCAATCCCAGCGCCTGGAAAAATGCATCAACATTACTCAATGCAGAATCTCCTGGTGCAAGAGAAAACGCCCAGTCCTGTGGGTCGCCGCGCAAAAAAGAAATAATAATCAAAACCTGTTGAATAGGATTACCAGAAGAATGAGGTTTCAAGGCCAAAAATAGCTTACAATTATTTCTGAAGCTCAGGAACTTAGTTCTGTCACCAAAAAACAAATCAGGAATCGGAATTCTTGGTTCTGGCATCGATTTCTGATCAATAGTATCTTGAATCTTTTGTACATTTACAACGAGATTATCCATTGAGGAGCACAGAGCCTGAATATCCATGTCCACAGCTGTGTCCTGAAGCACTCTAATGTCTAGGGGAAAAAAAAGACTGAAGACAGAGCTAAGAAAAAAAAATGATGTCAGGATTTCTTTTTTCCCTCTATTGGAAATCATTGGTGGGCTCCTTGTACTGTTATGGCTGGCAATCAGGCAACACAGCGTGCAGTAATCAGCGCACATACAGAGATCTGGCAATAACCAAAAACAATAGGACGAGCTCTGAGACGTGGAATCTCTGTAGACTGCAGTACCTGAACTATCCTCACACAACTGAAAGCAGCAGTGGATTGCGCCTATCAACTACCTATGCAACTCGGCACTGCCTGAGGAGCTGACTAGCCTGAAGATAGAAATACAAGCCTGACTTACCTCAGAGAAATACCCCAAAGGAATAGGCAGCCCCCCACATATAATGACTGTTAGCAAGATGAAAAGACAAACGTAGGAATGAAATAGATTCAGCAAAGTGAGGCCCGATATTCTAGACAGAGCGAGGATAGCAAAGAGAACTATGCAGTCTACCAAAAACCCTAAAACGAAAACCACGCAAAGGGGCAAAAAGACCCACCGTGCCGAACTAACAGCACGGCGGTGCACCCCTTTGCTTCTCAGAGCTTCCAGCAAAAGTTAATAGCAAGCTGGACAGAAAAAACAGAAAACAAACTAGAAGCACTTATCTAGCAGAGCAGCAGGCCCAAGGAAAGATGCAGTAGCTCAGATCCAACACTGGAACATTGACAAGGAGCAAGGAAGACAGACTCAGGTGGAGCTAAATAGCAAGGCAGCCAACGAGCTCACCAAAACACCTGAGGGAGGAAGCCCAGAGACTGCAATACCACTTGTGACCACAGAAGTGAACTCAGCCACAGAATTCACAACACATAACCTCTATAAAAGCAGAACAAAATGTAGCAGTCATTTTATGGTTAATCTGGATAATGAAAGGTTGTCACAGATTATAGTTTAGCCATAAAGTAATAAAACATTGAAAAAGCTGCACAGTTGGTGTGAGATAGTGTGTGAAGAAAAGAGAATAATTGATAGAGAGAGAAGATTATCTTTTTCTGTGAGGCAAGGCCTGGGAGATGTCTATAGCTGGCAACTGCTACTTGCTTGATCAGTGTGGATATAGTGCTATTACAATTTCACACATATTTTTTGCATTCATTCAGAAACAAACCACCAATTTTTATGAAAGATAAAAAAGCATAACTTTATGACTTCTTCTCTAAGGGCATGTGTCACACACAGACCTGATTTTTGGCACATGCCTTTTAGTACCTGCAACCAGATGCTTTTATTATTTTTTGCATTTACATATAATTTTTGGGTTATTTATTTTTTGGGAACAATGGATTTGTGTAAAAAAAAAAGTTTAAGAAATGGTTATTTTATGTTGTGACTAGCTCATGAAGTGTGCTTCTCAGACATAGTACTGATTTATATTGACAGAGGAAATAATAATAATCTTTATTTTTATATAGCGCTAACATATTCCGCAGCGCTTTACAGTTTTTGCACACATTATCATCACTGTCCCCGATGGGGCTCACAATCTAGAATCCCTATCAGTATGTCTTTGGAATGTGGGAGGAAACCGGAGTGCCCGGAGGAAACCCACGCAAACACGGAGAGAACATACAAACTCTTTGCAGATGTTGTCCTGGGTGGGATTAGAACCCAGGACCCCAGCGCTGCAAGGCTGCTGTGCTAACCACTGCGCCACCGTGCTGCCACAATAGTCTGATTGCAAAGAAGGGATAATTTCTGGACAGCTTTTTAATTTAAAAATGCAAAATATGTCTAACATGATAGTGTTATTAATCATGTGATTTTTTTTTACCACCATTTACCATCCATTTGTCTAGAGCCTAATATTCACTTTGACATTAGTAAGGCCAAATTTAAGTTAAAGAGCTTGAAAGGGGTAGAATACGGTAGTAAGAGACCTTAGAATGTCATACACATCTTATCAGGACAATTGGATATTTTACGTTTTCAATTTGTAGTCAATCGATTTGTTGCTAATCAATTTTCCTATCCAAATTTGGAAACGGTAACAAGTTCTAAATGCCGAAAACTTGCTCATCACTGTTATTTCTGGGTTTAGAAGTTCAGTGAACAGGTTTCTCATCATCGGCCATTTTTCCTGTATAATTGTGAATGCCGAAATAGCTGTCAATCACTGAGTAATACTACTAGATGGATTTCTAAATCTAGAATTAACAGAAATTTAAAGAAATTAAATCTCAAGTTATACTGATTATTTTTACATAAAATTACAGTTTCACCACAGAAAACAGAACATTATTTTGATGTTGTTTGGTTTGTAAATGATAATGAATCATAATAGCAAATTAAATAAATTGAAACAGAAAATAACAAATGTGCTACAACATTTGGTAGAGTTGAAATGAAGGCTCACCACCTAATACAAATGATACATAATGTGAGCAGGGTCCATAGGGTCTAAATAATGAGTCGGGTAGGAAAACTGTAACACAACCACTGGTATCTTCATAAATGACACAGTTCAGATTAAATAGAGTGAATAAATCCAATTGATAAGGTACCTATGCTGATGAAAAGGAAATCCACTAGATTGAATGAACAGTAAGGGTACCGTCTCACAGTGGCACTTTTGTCGCTACGACGGTACGATTCGTGACGTTCCAGTGATATCCATACGATATCGCTGTGTCTGACACGCAGCAGCGATCAGGGACCATGCTGAGAATCGTACGTCGTAGCAGATCGTTTGGAACATTCTTTCGTCGCTGGATCTCCCACTGTCATCGCTGGATCGGTGTGTGTGACACCGATCCAGCTGAGTATTTTGATGGTGTAACGCTGTCTTCACTGTTATGTAGGCAATCCAGTGACACAGTGTGCCAGCAATCAGAGCACATACAGTGATCTGACAATAACCCAAAAAACAATAGAACGAGCTCTGAGACGTGGAATCTCTGTAGACCGCAATACCTGAACCTATCCTAAACACAACTAAAGGCAGCTGTGGATTGCGCCTGACACTACCTATGCAACTCGGCACAGCCTGAGGAGCTGACTAGCCTGAAGATAGAAAAACAAGCCTGACTTGCCTCAGAGAAATACCCCAAAGGAAAAGGCAGCCCCCCACATATAATGACTGTTAGCAAGATGAAAAGACAAACGTAGGGATGAAATAGATTCAGCAAAGTGAGGCCCGATATTCTAGATAGAGCGAGGATAGCAAAGAGAACTTTGCAGTCTACAAAAAACCCTAAAGCAAAAAACCACACAAAGGGGGCAAAAAGACCCACCGTGCCGAACTAACGGCACGGCGGTACACCCTTTGCGTCTCAGAGCTTCCAGCAAAACGAATTGACAAGCTGGACAGAAAAAGTAGCAACAAAAGCAAAGAAGCACTTATCTAAGCAGAGCAGCAGGCCACAGGAAAGATCCAGAAGCTCAGATCCAACACTGGAACATTGACAAGGAGCAAGGAAGACAGAATCAGGCGGAGTTAAATAACAAAGCAGCCAACGAGCTCACCAGAACACCTGAGGGAGGAAGCTCAGAAGCTGCAGTACCACTTGTGACCACAGGAGTGAATTCAGCCACAGAATTCACAACAGTACCCCACCCCTTGAGGAGGGGTCACCGAACCCTCACCAGAGCCCCCAGGCCGACCAGGATGAGCCACATGAAAGGCACGAACAAGATCTGGAGCATGGACATCAGAGGCAAAAACCCAGGAATTATCTTCCTGAGCATAACCCTTCCATTTAACCAGATACTGGAGTTTCCGTCTAGAAACACGAGAATCCAAAATTTTCTCCACAATATACTCCAATTCCCCCTCCACCAAAACCGGGGCAGGAGGCTCAACAGATGGAACCATAGGTACCACGTATCTCCGCAACAACGACCTATGGAATACATTATGTATGGAAAAGGAGTCTGGGAGGGTCAGACAAAAAGACACAGGATTGAGAATCTCAGAAATCCTATACGGACCAATAAAACGAGGTTTAAATTTAGGAGAGGAAACCTTCATAGGAATATGACGAGAAGATAACCAAACCAGATCCCCAACACGAAGTCGGGGACCCACACGGCGTCTGCGATTAGGCAAAAGTTGAGCCTTCTCCTGGGACAAGGTCAAATTGTCCACTACCTGAGTCCAGATCTGCTGCAACCTGTCCACCACAGAATCCACACCAGGAAAGTCCGAAGACTCAACCTGTCCTGAAGAGAAACGAGGATGGAACCCAGAATTGCAGAAAAATGGAGAGACCAAGGTAGCCGAGCTGGCCCGATTATTAAGGGCGAACTCAGCCAACGGCAAAAAGGAGACCCAATCATCCTGGTCTGCAGAAACAAAACATCTCAGATATGTTTCCAAGGTCTGATTGGTTCGTTCGGTCTGGCCATTAGTCTGAGGATGGAAAGCCGAGGAAAAAGATAGGTCAATGCCCATCCTACCACAAAAGGCTCGCCAAAACCTTGAAACAAACTGGGAACCTCTGTCAGAAACAATATTCTCAGGAATGCCATGCAAACGAACCACATGCTGGAAGAACAAAGGCACCAAATCAGAAGAGGAAGGCAATTTAACCAAGGGCACCAGATGGACCATTTTAGAAAAGCGATCACAGACCACCCAAATGACTGACATCTTTTGAGAAACGGGAAGGTCAGAAATGAAATCCATCAAAATATGTGTCCAAGGCCTCTTTGGGACCGGCAAGGGCAAAAGCAACCCACTGGCACGTGAACAGCAGGGCTTAGCCCTAGCACAAATCCCACAGGACTGCACAAAAGTACGTACATCCCGTGACAGAGATGGCCACCAGAAGGATCTAGCCACTAACTCTCTGGTACCAAAGATTCCAGGATGACCAGCCAACACCGAACAATGAAGTTCAGAGATAACTTTACAAGTCCACCTATCAGGGACGAACAGTTTCTCGGCCGGACAACGATCAGGTTTATTCGCCTGAAATTTTTGCAACACTCGCCGCAAATCAGGGGAGATGGCAGACACAATGACTCCTTCCTTGAGGATACTCGCCGGCTCAGATGAACCCGGAGAGTCGGGCACAAAACTCCTAGACAGAGCATCCGCCTTCACATTTTTAGAGCCCGGAAGGTACGAAATCACAAAATCGAAGCAGGCAAAAAATAACGACCAATGGGCCTGTCTAGGATTCAAGCGCTTGGCAGACTCGAGATAAGTAAGGTTCTTATGATCAGTCAATACCACCACGCGATGCTTAGCTCCTTCAAGCCAATGACGCCATTCCTCGAATGCCCACTTCATGGCCAGCAACTCTCGGTTGCCCACATCATAATTACGCTCAGCAGCCGAAAACTTCCTGGAAAAGAAAGCACATGGTTTCAACACTGAGCCACCAGAACCTCTCTGTGACAAAACCGCCCCTGCTCCAATCTCAGAAGCATCAACCTCTACCTGGAACGGAAGAGAAACATCTGGTTGATACAACACAGGGGCAGAACAAAAACGATGCTTCAACTCCTGAAAAGCTTCCACAGCAGCAGAAGACCAATTAACCAAATCAGCACCCTTCTTGGTCAAATCGGTCAATGGTTTGGCAATGCTAGAAAAATTACAGATGAAGCGACGATAAAAATTAGCAAAGCCCAGGAATTTTTGCAGACTTTTCAGAGATGTCGGCTGAGTCCAATCCTGGATGGCTTGGACCTTAACCGGATCCATCTCGATAGTAGAAGGGGAAAAGATGAACCCCAAAAATGAAACTTTCTGCACAACGAAGAGACACTTTGATCCCTTCACAAACAAAGAATTAGCACGCAGGACCTGGAAAACCATTCTGACCACATGAGAGTCCCAATCATCAGAGAAGATCAAAATGTCATCCAAGTAAACAATCAGGAATTTATCCAGATACTCACGGAAGATGTCATGCATAAAAGACTGAAACACAGATGGAGCATTGGCAAGTCCGAACGGCATCACTAGATACTCAAAATGACCCTCGAGCGTATTAAATGCAGTTTTCCATTCATCTCCTTGCCTGATTCTCACCAGATTATACGCACCACGAAGATCTATCTTAGTGAACCAACTAGCCCCCTTAATCCGAGCAAACAAGTCAGATAACAATGGCAAGGGATACTGAAATTTAACAGTGATCTTATTAAGAAGGCGGTAATCAATACACGGTCTCAGCGAACCATCCTTCTTGGCTACAAAAAAGAACCCTGCTCCCAGTGGTGATGACGATGGGCGAATATGTCCCTTCTCCAGGGATTCCTTCACATAACTGCGCATAGCGGCGTGTTCAGGCATGGATAAATTAAATAATCGACCTTTAGGGAATTTACTACCAGGAATCAAATTGATAGCACAATCACAATCCCTATGCGGAGGTAGGGCATCGGACTTGGGCTCTTCAAATACATCCTGATAATCAGACAAGAACTCTGGGACCTCAGAAGGAGTGGATGACGAAATAGACAAAAATGGAACATCACCATGTACCCCCTGACAACCCCAGCTGGATACCGACATAGAGTTCCAATCCAATACTGGATTATGGGTTTGCAGCCATGGCAACCCCAACACGACCACATCATGCAGATTATGTAGCACCAGAAAGCGAATAACTTCCTGATGTGCAGGAGCCATGCACATGGTCAGCTGGGTCCAGTACTGAGGTTTATTCTTGGCCAAAGGTGTAGCATCAATTCCTCTCAACGGAATAGGACACCGCAAAGGCTCCAAGAAAAACCCACAACGTTTAGCATAATCCAAATCCATCAGATTCAGGGCAGCGCCTGAATCCACAAACGCCATGACAGAATACGATGACAAAGAGCATATCAAGGTAATGGACAGAAGGAATTTGGATTGTACAGTACCAATGACGGCAGACCTATCGAACCGCTTAGGACAATCAGAAATAGCATGAGTGGAATCACCACAGTAGAAACACAGACCATTCAGATGAAAAAAAAGACTGAACACAGAGCTGAGAAAAAAAAATGATGTCAGAACTTCTTTTTTCCCTCTATTGAGAATCATTAGGTTGGCTCCTTGTACTGTTATGTAGGCAATCCAGTGACACAGTGTGCCAGCAATCAGAGCACATACAGTGATCTGACAATAACCCAAAAAACAATAGAACGAGCTCTGAGACGTGGAATCTCTGTAGACCGCAATACCTGAACCTATCCTAAACACAACTAAAGGCAGCTGTGGATTGCGCCTGACACTACCTATGCAACTCGGCACAGCCTGAGGAGCTGACTAGCCTGAAGATAGAAAAACAAGCCTGACTTGCCTCAGAGAAATACCCCAAAGGAAAAGGCAGCCCCCCACATATAATGACTGTTAGCAAGATGAAAAGACAAACGTAGGGATGAAATAGATTCAGCAAAGTGAGGCCCAATATTCTAGATAGAGCGAGGATAGCAAAGAGAACTTTGCAGTCTACAAAAAACCCTAAAGCAAAAAACCACGCAAAGGGGGCAAAAAGACCCACCATGCCGAACTAACGGCACGGCGGTACACCCTTTGCGTCTCAGAGCTTCCAGCAAAACGAATTGACAAGCTGGACAGAAAAAGTAGCAACAAAAGCAAAGAAGCACTTATCTAAGCAGAGCAGCAGGCCACAGGAAAGATCCAGAAGCTCAGATCCAACACTGGAACATTGACAAGGAGCAAGGAAGACAGAATCAGGCAGAGTTAAATAACAAAGCAGCCAACGAGCTCACCAGAACACCTGAGGGAGGAAGCTCAGAAGCTGCAGTACCACTTGTGACCACAGGAGTGAATTCAGCCACAGAATTCACAACACTTCACTATCTTATAGGGGTGCTCTGATTCTTTTTCCTTTGGCTACACGCCACATATGATGTACTTTGTCAGCTGTGTTCAGACACCTATGTGTCATCAGCTTTAAGCATATATATATACCCTTTTATGCTACCTCAGGTATATTGACTCACCAGCTATTTATTAACCATCTGGTTATTCGGATATTATAGTTGTTTCTTTTAGGGTCTTTTGCCTTTTTGTACATATTATGTATCATGTCTATTGTCTTACTGCTCAGGGCATTCATTGACTTGTCAGCATATGATATGTATGTTTGTAGTAGCCTATAGGTGGATTCTCTACGAATTTGCTGCACACTCATTTGGATATATAGGGGTGTTTTGCACATCGTTGTATTTTAAGTGTTTTTATGTCTATTTTTGTGGTGTCCAATAAAATGCCGTGTTATATTTTTTGCATTATGTGGTTGTGCAGACCTTGTTTAGTCCATTCTTTTTCTCTTCTTCTTTGGTCATATATATTAGTGGACTAGGTTATGCACCCACCCTATATTTGAGATACAGCTAGAGTGCACCCTTTACCTATATACTTTACAAAAGTGGGGTTGGACACAACTATACAAACTTATACTTTACATATATAATTATAAAAGCAATAGTTTACAAGGCAGCTATTTGCAAACCTTGCTTTGTATAGCCAAATTCTCACTCTTAGGGCTGTATAACAGGAACAAGGTTCGCAGCACAATGCTCGTTCTGGCCGTCAGCTCTCCCGGCCTAAGCCTGAGAGCTGCATAGAATATCATACTGTCTTGCTCAGGTCGGGAGAACTGACAGCCAGTCTGAGCATTGCATTGCGATCACCATTCAAGTTATATGGCTGTTTTACTCTTCCCTAATATTACTTAATTTAAATAGTATAAATGATGAAACAGTACAGCAAACTCAAGTTGATAAAACTAACTTTCTCTCCCTTTTTGTGTCCCAGGAAGAACTCCCAGAAGATTTTTATAAAATGCCTGAGGCATGTTTAACAAATGCGTGTTTTTTTTTAACTATCTTTAAAGTCCTAATGTTCAAGATTATTAGTTCTAGCTGTCCCTTGCAAAGGGTTGATAGCCCCAATATAGCACTTTTTTCAAAATTCCCCAGCACTTTTGCAGAAATACCCCGTGATCATTATGGCACAAGAGCATAGTTACTAATTAAACACTTTCTTCCATTACATTTCCTGTGCTTTTAAAATGAAAATAGTTTTAGGGTTAATTGATTTTCTGGGAAACTGGAAAAGTTCTGAAAAGTTTTAAGAGATTTTTCATGTTGACATTTTTATTTTACCTGTAGCTTTCCAGGATATGTAAACAGATAGAAAGCCATCAAAATACTTTAAACAGTTTGGACATGTTAATTACCATAATCAGTTACTTATGATAATATTCTTTTATCGAGATTATTTTTATGGTTAATTTTATCTTTATATTGCCTTTAAAATTACATATTGTAATTTATATAAAATATAAAAGAAGTAAAATACTGTATATCACATTCTAGGGATAATGTGATTAACAATGCATCTGTGGTGTTGTCCTTTACTTTCTTCCTATATAATGTATTTGATAATTATTATGGTAATTTGTCTCAGACTCATGGGAGAAGAAGTTAAAGGAATTACGAACAAAGAAAGGAAATAATCTCTCTAACAAATAGAAGTAATCAAAAACCTCCAATGCTCATAAATCTAAAGAGTTGCAAGTGGAAAGGTGATAGTTTATAATTTTATCTTTTTATATACTATTTTACTTTTTCTGATGTCATACAATTTTACAAAACACAAGTGAAGGGGAAAAGACTCGCAATTATATATACACAGTTTTATAACTTGAGGTAAAAAATACTAATTTCCAAATTTTACATTATGATATTTGCATCCAGCTTTACCATGTTCTCTAATAGCTTCTCCGTACATGTTCCGGTCTATAGTGGTGGTATAATTCTAAAGCAATGTTTTATCTATTCTTTGGTTGACTTAGCTGACAGATGCAGTACCCTGCAGCATGCCTCAGTGCTCTATGCTATTTTCATAGTGACGCCATTCTTATTGACTTCAAATTAGCAGCTGCACTATGCAAATAACATAAGTGCACTACGATATTGCTGTAGTATGCTGCAGCTGTCAAGTTGGCAGCTGGTACATTTGTGACATCCAATAGTTAGCAATTACATTTTATTTTGCAGCAGAATAATTTTTTTTTAATTTCTCAATCACAAATAAAACCTGAATAATGAAATAAAGTAAACATATTGTACTCCCACACCAAGTGGCAAAACTTGAAACTTGTATGCCATAATGCAAAATTTTCATCTGTGTCTCGAACTATCCTGGGTCTTTAATAGTGTTGTGTTGGTCTTCTCGTATGGACCAAAGAAACTTTTTGGTGACCCTAGGCTTCAGAGCTCTGGGTCAACCGCAAGCCCTGCACATTGCTACCTATCAATCCTTTCATAATATTGACACCTGCCAGATTGAGAAAATGTCACCTGAGACTTTGCATTTATGGATGCCTTTAAAAAATATTTCATGAAGGTGTAACATTTTGAAAATAAAAATAAAAAATATTTGGGTAGAGCCTGAGAAACATACCTCCTAAAAATGTCCTTGTTAGACACAGTTTATACATGCTCATATCTTCACATAATTATTAAATATGAGCAAATCAATTCAAGGCAAATCAAATTCAACTTGAATTTTAGAAAAAGAAAAATCTGAACTGCCCAAACACTAATTTCATGGGATTCGCTTCAGATAAGTCCAGCAAAATACCAGTCAGATGTCATTTTTCTATATTACTAAACAAGGGGTTAAGAAAATTATACTCACTTTGTTGATCAACTATCTCATCATTGGAATTCTTTACCCCATTAACAATCAATCACTGCATTTTTGGAGTATTCTTGTGTTCAGGTGTCATTAAAGATTTCCTCGTCTGGATCATTTAAGTTCACTGGCCCTTCCAGCATCGACTAGGCCATGAGTGACGAACGACTTGACCTAATGACATCCTGGTGTCATACAGTCCCAATATGTGTTGCTGAGGCTTTTTCAGTGCTGGAATTCTGAAGATACAGAAGACAGAAGAACACGCATGTCACCACATGTTTCAAAAACAAGAAAACTCAGTCACATACCAAGAAAGATTACCAGGCAGGAAGTTTGGGCAGAGTAACAGATGGGCAGCAAGCTTAGCCTTTTTCTTTTCCAGAAATCTACTTTTATTATGTTTAAGAGCCTGAACAAACCTCAGGCATAATAAGCTACATTTGACTCACATTGAATAAACTATACACAAATTTATTTTTCTGGTCAAATTTAAGCCAAATACAGAATTTTGGCAGATTTTAGTGTTTGTAATAGCCACACCTGTTCCTTGCTGGTTGGAGAACTAAAAGTTCCAGTGACTACAAGTGAAGGCTGCTGAGTGGCACAGGGGCTGCATTTTAAGAGCATGGGAATTTTTAAACACAATATAATAGTTTGTGATAACTATAATTTGTGTATTTGTTTGGGGTACTGTCTGTCTGTCTTGCTGTGATTTAAATGTCTTGTGATTTGAGTTCTTTGTAGTAGCCACATCTGTTAATTGGTGGTTGGAAAATTACAAGTTCCAGTGACTCCAAGCAAAAGCTGCTGACCAGAGTGGGGGGGGGGGGGGAGGCATATTCAGTGCCTTGCGAAAGTATTCGGCCCCCTGGAACTTTTCAACCTTTTCCCACATATCATGTTTCAAACATAAAGATACCAAATGTAAATTTTTGGTGAAGACTCAACAACAAGTGGAACGTAATTGTGAAGTTGAATGAAATTTATTGGTTAGTTTAAATTTATTTGGAGATTCAAAAACTGAAAAGTGGGGCGTGCAATATTATTCGTCCCTTTTAACTGAATACTTTGTTGCGCCACCCTTTGCTGCGATTACAGCTGCAAGTCGCTCGGGGTATACCTCCATCAGTTTTGCACATTGAGAGACTGAAATTCTTGTCCATTTTTCCTTGGCAAACAGCTCGAGCTCAGTGAGGTTTGATGGAGATCGTTTGTGAACAGCAGTTTTCAGCTCTTTCCACAGATTCTCGATTGGATTGAGGTCTGGACTTTAACTTGGTCATTCTAACACCTGGATATGTTTACTTGTAAACAATTCCATTATAGATGTTGCTTTATGTTTGGGATCATTGTTTTGTTGGAAGACAAATCTCCATCCCAGACTCAGGTCTTCTGCAGACTCCAACAGGATTTCTTCAAGAATGGTCCTGTATTTGGCTCCATCCATCTTCCCATCAATTTTAACCATCTTCCCTGTCCCTGCTGAAGAAAATCAGGCCCAAACCATGATGCTGTAACCATCATGTTCAACCCCTTAGTGACAGAGCCAATTTGGTACTTAATGACCGAGTCAATTTTTACAATTCTGACCACTGTCACTTTATGAGGTTATAACTCTGGAACGCTTTAATGGATCCCGCTGATTCTGAGATTGTTTTTCGTGACATATTGTACTTCATGTTATTGGTAACATTTCTTCGATATTACTTGCGAAGATTTATGAAAAAAACGGAATTTTGGCAAAAATTTTTAAAATTTTGCAATTTTCAAACTTTATATTTTTATGCCCTTAAATCAGAGAGATATGTCACGAAAAATAGTTAATAAATAACATTTGCCACTAGGGTTGAGCGAAACGGGTCGAACATTTTCAAAAGTCGCCGACTTTTGGCGAAGTCGAGTTTCATGAAACCCGATCCGACACCCTGTGCGTGGTCGGCCATGCGGTACGCGACTTTCGCGCCAAAGTCGCGTTTCAATGACGCGAAAAGCGCCATTTCTCAGCCAATGAAGGTAAACGCAGAGTGTGGGCAGCGTGATGACATAGGTCCTGGTCCCCACCATCTTAGAGAAGGGCATTGCAGTGATTGGCTTGCTGTCTGCGGCGTCACAGGGGCTATAAAGGGGAGTTCCCGCCGACCGCCATGTTACTGCTGCTGATCTGAGCTTAGGGAGAGGTTGCTGCCGCTTCGTCAGAAGCAGGGATAGCGTTAGGCAGGGTCCGTTAACCACAAAACCGCTTGTGCTGTAGCGATTTCCACTGCCCAACACCACCTTCGGTGTGCAGGGACAGTGGAAGCTACATTTTTTTTTTTTCCCTCAGCGCTGTAGCTCATTGGGCTGCCCTAGAAGGCTCCCTGATAGCTGCATTGCTGTGTGTACGCCGCTGTGCAAACCAACTGCTTTTTTCAAAGCACAAATCCTCTTGTTCCTTCCTTTCTGCACAGCTATCTTTTTGGTTTGTACACACTTTTTATTTAATTTGTGCATCAGTCCACTCCTTATTGCTGCCTGCCATACCTGGCTGAGATTACTGCAGGGAGATAGTAATTGAAGGACACTCCCTGTTTTTTTTTTTTTTTTTGTGGGAGATTAAGATTGACATTTCTGCTAGAGTGCCATCCCTGTCTGTGTCATCTCTCACTCAGTGGGCCATAGAAAGCCTATTTATTTTTTTGCTTGATTTGGGTTATAAAATCTACCTGAAAAAATCACTACATCAATCAGTGGGAGAAAAATATTGGCCTCAGGGCTTGTGTGCCACTCTTGACTCCTGTGTGCATCATCACTCACTCAGTGGGCCATAGAAAGCCTATTTATTTTTTTGCTTGATTTTGGTTCTAAAATCTACCTGAAAAAATCACTACATCAATCAGTGGGAGAAAAATATTGGCCTCAGGGCTTGTGTGCCACTCCTGACTCCTGTGTGCATCATCACTCACTCAGTGGGCCATAGAAAGCCCTTTTTTTTTTTTTTTTGCTTTATTTGGGTTCTAAATTCTACCTGAAAAAATCAATAAATCAATCAGTGGGAGATTAATATTGGCCTTTGGGCTTGTGTGCCAGTCCTAAGCGTGCCATCTCTCTCTCTCAGATAGTGGGCCATAGAAAGCCTATTTATTATTATTTTCTTTATTGGGTTTATAAATTTTCCCTGGAAAAAAAAAAAAAGGGAGATTAATATTGGCCTCTGGGCTTGTGTGCCAGTCCTGAGCGTGCCATCTCTCTCACAAATAGTGGGCCATAGAAAGCCTATTTATTTTTTTGGTTGATCTGGGTTCATAATTCTACCTGAAAAAATCAATCAATCAATCAGTGGGAGAAAAATATTGGCCTCAGGGCTTGTGTGCCACTCCTTACTCCTGTGTGTGCCATCTCTCACTCAGTGGGCCATAGAAAGCCTATTAATTTTTTTGCTTGATTTGGGTTCTAAATTCTACCTGAAAAAATCATTAAATCAATCAGTGGGAGATTAATATTGGCCTTTGGGCTTGTGTGCCAGTCCTAAGCGTGCCATCTCTCTCTCTCTCAGATAGTGGGCCATAGAAAGCCTATTTTTTTATTATTTTATTGGGTTTATAAATTTTCCCTGGAAAAAAAAAAAGTGGGAGATTAATATTGGCCTCTGGGCTTGTGTGCCAGTCCTGAGCGTGCCATCTCTCTCACAAATAGTGGGCCATAGAAAGCCTATTTATTTTTTTGGTTGATTTGGGTTCATAATTCTACCTGAAAAAATCAATCAATCAATCAGTGGGAGATTAATATTGGCCTTTGGGCTTGTGTGCCAGTCCTAAGCGTGCCATCTCTCTCTCTCAGATAGTGGGCCATAGAAAGCCTATTTATTATTATTTTTTTTATTGGGTTTATAAATTTTCCCTGGAAAAAAAAAAAAATGGGAGATTAATATTGGCCTCTGGGCTTGTGTGCCACTCCTGACTCCTGTGTGCGTCATCTCTCACTCAGTGGGCCATAGAAAGCCTTTTTTTGTTTTATTTGTTTTCTAAATTCTCCCTGAAAAAATCATTTTATTTTATTTGGTTTCTAAATTCTTCCTGAAAAAATCATTTTATTCTATTATTTTTTTTTCCTAAAGTCTCCCTGAAAAAAAAAAAAAAAACAAATCAGTGGGAGATTAATATTTACATTTGTGCTTCAGTGACAGTCCTGCGTGTGTGGTATCTCTCTCATTTGTTGCCACCAACAACAGAGTGTGTAACATTGTGCCTGATTTTCGTTGTGGTCTCACTCACCTTTAAAGGGGTAGCTAAATCATACTGAAGTTATAGCTCACCGTGTAAGTTGTGTGACAGCGACAAATACCGTTAGTTTGTTTACGTTTTTAAAACAATGAGGAAGTCTGGTGGAAGAGGTCGTGGCCGGGGGCATTCATTGTCAGCTGGTAATGAGGGTAGTGGTAGTGGTGGAGCATCAGCTGGTCGTGGGAAAAAAAATATTGCACCTAAGTCTGGAGCTGTGGAGCCAGGTTCGTCGTCTGGCTACACAAGGCCTCGAACGCTCCCTTTTCTGGGAGTAGGAAAACCGCTTTTAAAGCCGGAGCAGCAAGAGCAAGTTTTGGCTTATCTTGCTGACTCAGCCTCTAGCTCTTTTGCCTCCTCTCGTGAAACTGGTAAATGTCAAAGCAGCGCGTCGTTAGTGGATGTTCACGGTCAGGGACAAGTCGCTTCCTTGTCCTCTTCAGCAAAAACAACAACAGAGAAGAATGCAGCAGGCGACACAACGGGTTACTCCATGGAGCTCTTTACACATACCGTCCCTGGCTTAGAAAGTGAAGCAGTTAACAGTCCATGCCCATTACAAGTTGAATCTGACATGGAGTGCACTGATGCACAGCCACAGCCAGACTACTATGCTGGTCCTTTGACTCAGACCACAACATTGCCCTCGCAGGGTGCTGATCAAGAATCAGACCCTGATGAGACTATGTTGCCCCATCACGAACGCTATACCACCGACCGACACGGTGACACAGACGAAGTTGCACACGAGCTACAAGAAGAGGTAATAGATGACCCAGTTCTTGACCCCGATTGGCAGCCATTGGGGGAACAGGGTGCAGGCGGCAGCAGTTCTGAAGCGGAGGAGGAGGGGCCGCAGCAGGCATCAACATCGCAACAGGTTCCATCTGCCGGGCCCGTATCTTGCCCAAAACGCGTGGCAAAGCCAAAACCTGTTGGAGGACAGCGTGGCCATCCGGTTAAAGCTCAGTCTGCAATGCCTGAAAAGGTATCCGATGCTAGAAAGAGTGCAGTCTGGCATTTTTTTAAACAACATCCAATTGATCAGCGCAAAGTCATCTGTCAAAAATGTTCAACTACTTTAAGCAGAGGACAGAATCTGAAAAGTCTCAATACAAGTTGCATGCATAGATATTTAACCACCATGCATTTGCAAGCCTGGACTAACTACCAAACGTCCCTTAAGGTTGTAGCACCCTCGGCCAATGAAGCTAGTCAGCAACGCAACATCCCTTCCGGCAGTGTAGGGCCACCATTTTCCGCACCACCTGCAGTATCTGTGCAGGTTTCTTTGCCAGGCCAAAGCAGTCAGGGTCAGGGAATCACCAGTTTCGTAGTAGGAAACACTGCATCTAGGGCACCGGTGGCAACAATACCATCTCCCACCGTCTCTCAGTCTGCCATGTCCACCGGCACCCCCGCTAGTTCCACGATCTCCAGCTCTCCAGTCCAGCTCACCCTACATGAGACTATGGTTAGAAAAAGGAAGTACTTAGCCTCGCATCCGCGTACACAGGGTTTGAACGCACACATAGCTAGACTAATCTCGTTAGAGATGATGCCCTACCGGTTAGTTGAAAGCGAAGCTTTCAAAGCCCTGATGGACTACGCTGTACCATGCTATGAGCTACCCAGTCGACACTTTTTTTCCAGAAAAGCCATCCCAGCCCTCCACCAGCATGTTAAAGAGCGCATCGTCCATGCACTCAGGCAATCTGTGAGCACAAAGGTGCACCTGACAACAGATGCATGGACCAGTAGGCATGGCCAGGGACGTTACGTGTCCATCACGGCACACTGGGTAAATGTGGTGGATGCAGGGTCCACAGGGGACAGCAAGTTTGGGACAGTTCTGCCTAGCCCACGGTCTAGGAAACAATTGGCTGTAGCCGTTCGCACCCCCTCCTCCTCCTCTTCGTCCTCCTGCAGAAGCGAGAGCTCGTCCACAGACCGCAGTCGCACAACCACTCCATCCGCAGCTGCCACTGTTGCACACCAGGTCTCCCATTATGGGGCAGCTACTGGCAAACGTCAGCAGGCTGTATTGGCTATGAAGTGTTTGGGCGACAACAGACACACCGCGGAAGTTCTGTCCGAGTTCTTGCAGAAAGAAACGCAGTCGTGGCTGGGCACTGTAGATCTTGAGGCAGGCAAGGTAGTGAGTGATAACAGAAGGAATTTCATGGCTGCCATCTCCCTTTCCCAACTGAAACACATTCCTTGCCTGGCTCACACCTTAAACCTGGTGGTGCAGTGCTTCCTGAAAAGTTATCCGGGGTTATCCGACCTGCTCCTCAAAGTGCGTGGACTTTGCTCACATATCCGCCGTTCGCCCGTACACTCCAGCCGTATGCAGACCTATCAGCGGTCTTTGAACCTTCCCCAGCATCGTCTAATCATAGACGTTGCAACAAGGTGGAACTCAACACTGCACATGCTTCAGAGACTGTGTGAACAGAGGCGGGCTGTTATGTTTTTGTGGGAGGATACACATACACGGGCAGGCAGTAGGATGGCAGACATGGAGTTGTCAGGTGTGCAGTGGTCGAAGATTCAAGACATGTGCCAAGTCCTTCAGTGTTTTGAGGAATGCACACGGCTGGTTAGTGCAGACAACGCCATAATAAGCATGAGCATCCCCCTAATGTGTCTGCTGATGCAAAGTTTGACGCACATAAAGGATCAGGCGTCTGCAGCTGAGGAAGAGGAAAGCCTTGATGACAGTCAGCCATTGTCTGGCCAGGGCAGTGTACAGGACGAGGTAGCGGGCGAAGAGGAGGAGGAGGACGAGGAGGATGATGGGGATGATTATATTTTTAATGAGGAAGCTTTTCCGGGGCCACTGGAAATTGGTGGCGCGGCAAGGCCGGGTTCTGGTTTTTTGAGGGACACAAGTGACGTGGATTTGCCTGAAACTGCCCCTCAACCAAGCACAACCGCAGATTTGAGAACTGGAACTTTGGCCCACATGGCGGATTATGCCTTACGTATCCTCAAAAGGGACACACGCATAACTAAAATGATGAATGATGACGATTACTGGTTGGCCTGCCTCCTTGATCCTCGCTATAAAGGCAAATTGCAAAATATAATGCCACATGAGAACTTGGAACTAATATTAGCAACCAAACAATCAACTCTTGTTGACCGTTTGCTTCTGGCATTCCCTGCACACAGCGCCCGTGATCGTTCTCACACGAGCTGCAGGGGCCAGCAGACCAGAGGAGTTAGAGGGGCAGAAATCAGAAGTGGCGTTGGCCAGAGGGGTTTTCTGACCAGGTTGTGGAGTGATTTTGCTATGACCGCAGACAGGACAGGTACTGCAGCATCAATTCAAAGTGACAGGAGACAACATTTGTCCAGTATGGTTACAAACTATTTTTCATCCCTTATCGACGTTCTCCCTCAACCGTCATTCCCATTTGATTACTGGGCATCCAAATTAGACACCTGGCCAGAATTGGCAGAATATGCATTGCAGGAGCTTGCTTGCCCGGCAGCTAGTGTCCTATCAGAAAGAGTATTCAGTGCTGCAGGTTCAATACTAACTGAAAAAAGGACTCGTCTGGCTACCCAAAATGTAGATGATCTAACCTTCATTAAAATGAACCACAACTGGATTTCGAAATCTTTTGCCCCACCTTGCCCGGCTGACACCTAACTTTCCTATGAAAAGGTCTTGCCTGTGGACTATTCTGAATGCCTTTTCCAATCTCGTAATTTTCTGCACCTGATTGTCCAGCATACGACATGTTTACACCTCACTAAATGGCCAAACTCCCCACACGGGGCCGTGGTATCGACACTTGGCGACAGCACCCGTGAGAGTGCAGTTTGTCTGAAGAGGTGGGTGAGCCCGCTTTTGGTCGACGGCACTGCCACTGGGTCCCTCCTAGTACAATAAAGTGTCTCTGGCGGTGGTGGTGCGCACCCAACGTCAGACACACCGTTGTAATATGAGGGGCCCTGGGCCTGTACCGCCGGCCACAAGACAGTTTCCCCCCACCCCAGCTCAAACAGTGCTCTACCACTTGCAAAATTATCTCACAGCTCCACCAATGTTTAGTCTATGCGCTGACATCCTTCAATGCCTGCCACTGACAATACCATTGTATTGACATTTTTGTTATGTTAGGCCTTCGATGCCTGTCTGTGGTCACTCCTTCCACTAGGCCTCCACTGACCACACCACTGCTGCCCGTGTACCCCTGGAACCAATTTAAAATTGCCTACAGCCATGTGTTATTATTTTAGGCCTTCGATGCCTGTCTGCGGTCACTCCTTCCACTAGGCCTCCACTGACCACACCACTGCTGCCCGTGTACCCCTGTAACCAATTTAAAATTGCCTACAGCCATGTGTTATTATTTTAGGCCTTCGATGCCTGTCTGCGGTCACTCCTTCCACTAGGCCTCCACTGACCACACCACTGCTGCCCGTGTACCCCTGGAACCAATTTAAAATTGCCTACAGCCATGTGTTATTATTTTAGGCCTTCTATGCCTGTCTGCGGTCACTCCTTCCACTAGGCCTCCACTGACCACACCACTGCTGCCCGTGTACCCCTGGAACCAATTTAAAATTGCCTACAGCCATGTGTTATTATTTTAGGCCTTCGATGCCTGTCTGCGGTCACTCCTTCCACTAGGCCTCCACTGACCACACCACTGCTGCCCGTGTACCCCTGTAACCAATTTAAAATTGCCTACAGCCATGTGTTATTATTTTAGGCCTTCGATGCCTGTCTGCGGTGACTCCTTCCACTAGGCCTCCACTGACCACACCACTGCTGCCCGTGTACCCCTGGAACCAATTTAAAATTGCCTACAGCCATGTGTTATTATTTTAGGCCTTCGATGCCTGTCTGCGGTCACTCCTTCCACTAGGCCTCCACTGACCACACCACTGCTGCCCGTGTACCCCTGGAACCAATTTAAAATTGCCTACAGCCATGTGTTATTATTTTAGGCCTTCGATGCCTGTCTGCGGTCACTCCTTCCACTAGGCCTCCACTGACCACACCACTGCTGCCCGTGTACCCCTGTAACCAATTTAAAATTGCCTACAGCCATGTGTTATTATTTTAGGCCTTCGATGCCTGTCTGCGGTGACTCCTTCCACTAGGCCTCCACTGACCACACCACTGCTGCCCGTGTACCCCTGGAACCAATTTAAAATTGCCTACAGCCATGTGTTATTATTTTAGGCCTTCGATGCCTGTCTGCGGTCACTCCTTCCACTAGGCCTCCACTGACCACACCACTGCTGCCCGTGTACCCCTGGAACCAATTTAAAATTGCCTACAGCCATGTGTTATTATTTTAGGCCTTCGATGCCTGTCTGCGGTCACTCCTTCCACTAGGCCTCCACTGACCACACCACTGCTGCCCGTGTACCCCTGGAACCAATTTAAAATTGCCTACAGCCATGTGTTATTATTTTAGGCCTTCGATGCCTGTCTGCGGTCACTCCTTCCACTAGGCCTCCACTGACCACACCACTGCTGCCCGTGTACCCCTGGAACCAACATCAGAAAATATAAAAATAAGTATTTTGCTTATAAAAAAGAAAATACTGGAGAGATATCAAATGCAGACATTTTAACATTAAAAACAAACACATACAACAAAAATCTGGTACAGTACTAAAAATGGCCACCAGCTACAATAACTTTCTCCTGCAAGTAGTTAACTGAAAGGTTTTTTCAATTTTAAACACAGATATGGCATCCACCGAGTGTTGTCCTGTCGCGTCTTCTTTATATTATTGCCAAGAAGATGCAAAACAATGAAAATAATAAAATCATTATTTACCAAAAAAATAGAGTAAGTCAAAACCACATTGCAAATAAACATTCATTACAAATAAAGAAGCAGGGCGCGTCCGAGGGTGAGTATATACCTAATAAGAATATAATCACCCTCGGACGCGCCCTGCTTCTTTCCGACAGCCTTCCTTCCTAAGAATCAGCCCTTCCGTGGTGTAGAGAGAGGGTTTGTTACACTCCAAGGTGTTCCCCAGGTTGCCTTTCCTGAGCTTCGATCTTCCGGCTCTCGTTTAGTAGTTGTTGGAAACTACGCTGCATTAGGCCTACAAATTGGGTATGGGGTGTAGAGAGATGGTGTGTTCCACTGTAGAGAGATGGTGTGTTCCACTCCAAGGTGTTCCCCAGGTTTCCTCGCCAATGCTTCGATCATCATGCTCTCGTTTAGTAGTTGTTGGAAACTACGCTGCATTAGACCTACAAATTGGGTATGGGGTGTAGAGAGATGGTGTGTTCCACTCCAAGGTGTTCTCCAGGTTGCCTTTCCTGAACTTCTATCTTCAGGCTCTCATTAAATTGTGGTTAAACGGAACAACTGCATTTGGCGTACTAGTTGGTTTGGGGCCTACTATCGGTGTCTGCCGCTCCTTGCTGTTCTCCTGGTTTCCTGTCCTGAAATTCCGTTTTCAGGCGCTCGTTAAGTAGTTGTTAATGTTAGACTGCATTTGGCCTACTAGTTGGGTTGGGGCCTACTATCGGTGTCTGCCACTCCTTGCTGTTCTCCTCCACTGAACAAAGCTGTGCCGCCTGTTTACTACGGTTGCCAATTTTGAACTGCATTTCGACTACTTACTGATTTGGCCCTACTCTCTGTGTCAGCCTCTCATTCCAGTTGTCCTCCACTGCAATGCCCCCTGGTTATTCCTGTGTTACCAATTTTGAACTGCATTTAGCCCACTTTATTCTTTGGGCCTATATCTGTGTTTCCACTTCATCGTGCCCATTGCCCAGCCAGTGATAGATGAGTCTGCTGGTACATTGACCCATAACGCAACATTCCCCGTGCATGCTACACAACAACATTGTGACCCTGCTGAAAGTCAGGTTGCTCTTCCCGCATACCATACCACCTTACACGGGGACAAAGAGGAAGGTGCAGATGAAAGTGCAGGTTCCTTCATCAGGTGGGGGGAGGAATACTAGTTGGCGACGTCACTGGCACAGGGCCTCTCATAGTACGCAAAAGTGTTGCTGCCGGTGGGAGGCGCCCCCGCCGTGCAAACACACCGCTGTACTTTGAGGGGCCCTGTGCCAGTGCCAATGCCAACAAGTGGGCCCCCCCTGCTTGCTCAGGATCACAGCACTTGCAAAGTTGAAATACTTACCTCTCCCTGCTCCACTGCCGTGACGTGGTCCAGATTTCCTGGGCCCACTAATTACTTGAACCAGCCCTACCCCACACAACTTTAGCCAAATGACCCCCAATTTCAAATGCCTTCCAATTATTATAAGGTAAATTACGCTTGACAAGCTTCATTAAGAAGAATGGATGGTTTTGACATTAAAATGGGCACTCTAGGTGTTTTCCTGGCCCCCACTCACTGCCGACTATGCTGCCCCATTGACTTGCATTGGGTTTCGTGTTTCGGTCGATCCCGACTTTTCGCCATAATCGGCCGATTTCACTCGACCCGACTTTTGAGATAGTCGGGTTTCGCGAAACCCGGCTCGACTCTAAAAAGGTCAAGGTCGCTCAACTCTATTTGCCACATATCTACATCAGCCCAATTTTGGAAACAACATTTTTTTTGTTAGGGAGTTATAAGGGTTACAAGTTGAGCAGCAATTTCACATTTTTACAACACCATTTTTTTTAGGGACCACATCACATTTGAAGTCATTTTGAGGGGTCTATATGATAGAAAATAACCAAGTGTGACACCATTCTAAAAACTGGACCCCTCAAAGCTCTCAAAACCACATTCAAGAAGTCTATTACCCTTTACGTGCTTCACAGGAACTGAAACAATGTGGAAGGAAAAAATGAGCATTTAACTTTTTTTTGCAAACATTTTACTTCCGAACCATTTTTTTTATTTTCACAAGTGTAAAAACAGAAATTAAACCATAAATTTTGTTGTGCAATTTCTCCTGAATACGCCGATACCACATATGTGGGGGTAAACCACTGTTTCGGCGCACTGCAGAGCTTGGAAGTGAAGGAGCGCCGTTTGACTTTTTCAATGCAGAATTGGCTGGAATTGAGATTGGATGCCATGTCACGTTTAGAGAGCCCCTGATGTGCCTAAACAGTGGAAACCCCCCACAAGTGACACCATTTTGGAAACTAGACCCCTTAAGGAACTTATCTAGATGTGTGGTGAGCACTTTAAACCCCCAGGTGCTTCACAGAAGTTTATAAGGTAGAGCCGTGAAAATAAAAAATCACATTTTTTCTACAAAAATGATATTTTTGTCCCCAAATTTTTATTTTCACAAGGGTAACAGGAGAAATTAGACCACAAAAGTTGTTGTGCAATTTCTCCTGAGTATGTCAATACCCCATATGTGGGGGTGAACTACTGTTTGGGCGCACTGCAGAGCTCGGAAGGAAGGAGCGCCGTTTTGGAATGCAGACTTTGATAGAATGGTCTGCGGGCGTTATGTTGCGATTGCAGAGCCCCTGATGTACCTAAACAGTAGTAACCCCCCACAAGTGACCCCAGTTTGGAAACTAGACCACCCAAGGAACTTATCTAGATGTGTGGTGAGAACTTTGAATGCCCAAGTGCTTCACAGAAGTTTATAATGCAGAATCGTGAAAATAAAAAATATTTTTTTTCCACAAAAAAGATTTTTTAGCCCCCAAGTTTTTATTTTCACAAGAGTAACAGGAGAAATTGGACCACGAAAGTTGTTGTCCAATTTATCCCGAGTACGCTGATGCCCCATATGTGGGGGTAAACCACTGTTTGGGTGCACGGCAGAGCTCGGAAGGGAAGGAGTGCCGTTTTGGAATGCAGATTTTGATAGAATGGTCTGTGGGCGTTATGTTGCATTTGCAGAGCCCCTGATGTACCTAAACAGTAGTAACCCCCCCACAAGTGACCCCATTTTGGAAACTAGACCCCGCAAGGAACTTATATAGATGTGTGGTGAGAACTTTGAATGCCCAAGTGCTTCACAGAAGTTTATAATACAGTCGTGAAAATAAAATAAAAAAATTTCCACAAAAAAGATTTTGTAGCCTCCAAGTTCTTATTTTCACAAAGGTAACAGGAGAAATTGGACCCCAAAAGTTGTTGTCCAATTTATCCCGAGTACTTTGATGCCCCATATGTGGGGGTAACCCACTGTTTGGGCGCACGGCAGAGCTCAGAAGGGAGGGAGCACCATTTGACTTTTTGAGCTCAAAATTGGCTGTTGTGTTTGGAGACCCCCTGATGTACCTAAACAGTGGAAACCCCCCAATTCTAACTCCAACCCTAACCCCAACCCGATCAATAATCTTAATCACAACCCTAACGATAATCACAACCCTAACCCCAAAACAACCCTAACCATAACCCTAATCAAAACCCTAAATCCAACACACTCCTAATCCTAATCTCAACCCTAACCTCAAACCTAACCCTACTCCCAATGCAGCCCTAATCCCAACCCTAACCTTTACCCTAATCCCAAACCTAACCCTAATCCTAAGCATAACCCTAATGCCAACCCTAACCCTAATACCAACCCTAATCCAAACCCTAACCCTAATCCCAACTCTAACCCTAACTTTAGCCGCAACCCCAGCCCTAACTTTAACCCCAACCCTAGCCCTAACCCTAACCCTAAATTTAGCCCCAACCCTAACCCTAGCCCTAACTTTAGCTCCAACCCTAACCCTAGCCCTAACTTTAGCCCCAACCCTAACCCTAGCCCTAAGGCTACTTTCACACTTGCGTCGTTTGGCATCCGTCGCAATCCGTCGTTTTGGACAAAAAACGGATCCTGCAAATGTGCCCGCAGGATGCGTTTTTTGCCCATAGACTTGTATTGCCGACAGATTGCGACGGATGGCCACACGTCGCGTCCGTCGTGCACTGGATCAGTTGTGTTTTGGTGGACCATCGGCACAAAAAACTTTCAATGTAACATTTTTTTGTACGTTGCGTCCGCCATTTCCGACCACGCATGCGTGGCCGTAACTCCGCCCCCTCCTCCCCAGGACATAGACTGGGCAGCGGATGCGCTGAAAAACTCCATCCGCTGCCCATGTTGTTCACAATTTTCACAACATGCGTCGGTATGTCGGGCCAATGCATTGTGATGGCCCCGTACCGACGCAAGTGTGAAAGAAGCCTAACCCTATATTTAGCCCCAACCCTAACCCTATATTTAGCCCCAATCCTAACCCTAAATTTAGCTCCAACCCTAACCCTAAATTTAACCCCAACCCTAACCCTAAATTTAGCCTCAACCTTAACCCTAACCCTAAATTTAGCCCCACTTTAACCCTAACCCTAATTTTAGCCCCAACTGCTTTCTCCTGCCGGCCGGCAGACGGCGACAGATGGCAGGCGCACTGCGCATGCGCCCGCCGTTTTCTTTCCCAAAGAAGAAGCCGGTGGGCAGGAGAGGACGCAAGAGGACCCAGGGACACCGGTAAGTATAATAAGATCCCCGAATCCCCCTACTTCTCTGTCCTCTAATGTGCGATCACATCAAAGGACAGACAATTACACATCGCTTTTTTTTTGCGACCGACGGTAAACAGTTAATTACTGACCCCGATCATGTTCTTTGGGGTCTTGGCTACCCCCGGCAGCCGAGACCACAAAGATCCTGCCGGTGCCGGCCGGCAGGCGCACTGCGCATTCGCCCGCCACTTTTTTGCCGGAAAAAGATGGCGGCGCCCATCGGAAGCCACAAGGAGCACCGAGGGAGACAGGTGAGTATCGGGGGGCTATCGGGGACCCCATTTCTCTGTCCTCTGATGTGCGATCACATCGGAGGACAGAGAAATGAAAAGGGAAATTGCATTGTTTATTTTTTGCAACCGCCGGTAAACGGTTAGTTACCGGCGATCGCAACTCGGGGGTCGGTAAAAAAAAACCCGAATCATTTTCTCTGGGGTCTCGGCTACCCCCGGCAACCGAGACCCCAGAGAAAATCTGACTCTGGGGGGCGCTATTCACTTTTTCCACAGCGCCTTAACGGCGCTGTGGTTTAAGTACCCTTAACTGCCGCCGTTAAAAGGCGTATCGGCGGTCATTAAGGGGTTAACAGTGGGGATGGTGTGTTCAGGGTGATAAGCTGTGTTTCCTTTACGCCAAACATATTGTTGCACCTTCTTCCACATGTTTGGTGTGTCTCCCAGGTGGCTTGTTGCAAACTTTAAATGACACTTTTTATGGATATCTTTGAGAAATGGCTTTCTTCTTGCCACTTCTTGCCACAGATTTGTGCAGTGTATGACTGATTGTTGTCCTATGGACAGACTGTCCACCTCAGCTGTAGATCTCTGCAGTTCATCCACAGTGATCATGGGCCTCTTGGCTGCATCTCTGATCAGTCTTCTCTTTGTTTGAGATGAAAGTTTAGAGGGATGGCCGGGTCTTGGTAGATTTGCAGTGGTATGATACTCTTCCATGCCAATAAGATCGCTTGCACAGTGCTCTTTGGGATGTTTAAAGTTTTGGAAATCATTTTGTATCCAAATCCGGCTTTAAACATCTCCACAACATTTTGTGTTATGGACCTGTCTGCAGTGTTCCTTGGTCTTTATGATGCTCTCTGTGCTCCAAACAGAACCCTGAGACTATCACAGAGCAGGTGCATTTATACCGAAACTTGATTACACACAGGTGAATCATTTTTATCATCATTAAGGATTTGGGACAACATTCAGAGATCCACAGTGAACTTCTGGAGTGAGTTTGCTGCACTGAAAGTAAAGGGGCCAAACAATATTCCACGCCCCACTTTTCATTTTTTGAATTTCCACAAAAATTTAAAATAACCAATAAATTTCATTCAACTTCGCAATTGTGTTCCACTTGTTGTTGATTCTTTACCAAAATTTACATTTGGTATCTTTATGTTTCAAGCATGGTATGTGGGAAAAGGTTGAAAAGTTCCAGGGGGTCGAATACCTTCACAAGGCACTGTAAATGTATAGTTAACTGCAATATCAGAATTTAACACAAGAGTATAGTTTGGTGTTTTTCTTACCAGTTTTCAATTGTTTTCTGCTTTTATCTTTACTGCTTTTCCTCATGTACGAAGTGCTCTGTGGACTGCTGCAAGGTGTGCATCTTGTGAGATGTATGCATGCCTTAAATAGCTGTTTGAGGGTGAATATATCTACAATCAATGTCAGTGAGTTACATGTTTGGAAGCCCAAGTAATGTATCTAAATATGCAGCTTGCAACACTGAAAACCAGGAGGGGAGTGTTAGGGGTCGAGTTCCCGCCTTTGCACAGGGGGAATCTCGGGCCATCTCCGCTGCAGTCTCCCATTCTTCTCCTGCCAGAGTGTAGCCTGCTTAGCAGAGACGTCGGTCACAGTGTCTCGCTCGGTCTGACTGTGCAGATTACTGCTGCTTTTTCAGCTTCTGCCATTGAAGCCAGTGCTGGGCAGCGGCGAGCAGAAGCTTTTGGGATTAAGTCCTCCTTTTTCCCTTCTGAGCATGCCCAGGGTAAGATCTCTCATTGGTGTTCGAGGGCCACATGCTTAGATACTGCAGCAAAACCCATTGGTTCTCCAGGAAGGTCCTGAAGTTCCTCAGGCTCTGTGGCAGCCTCTCATTGGTCCTTCTAAGAAGGTCCTCTACTTGCTGCAGCTATAAAAGGTTCGCATGGCCGCACGGCCGTACGCTAGTATCAAATCTAAGATATGTGCTTTGCGCCAGTGTGGTTACATTTCTATGTGTTCAGGGACCTGACTGAAATAAGCCCCTAGAATGCCAGCACCTCCGGTGATTGTATGTTTGTGTAACCACCAACGGCTATCTGCTCGGCAGTCGCTGTGTACTCCTGTGAGGTTAACAGGACACAGTGCTTTCTTTAGGCAACTCTGTGAAGTAACAGAGTTCGCTTCTACCGCCATATAGGGCCGCCATTTGCAGCAGCAGGTTCTCTCCTGCACGGTGGAACCCGGGTTGCGAACGCACCAAATAACATCTCTCTCTTTTTACTCGGTGCATTCCGCCAGCCCTAACAAGGAGTTTGGAGCTCACTGAGACATGCTCTGGCTGCTGCCAATCATATAGTGGAGGGTGGAGGTGGGGAAGATTAGGACCCATAAGTAAGTAGTTTGGTAACAGTTAGAAGGGGTAAGGGGTAAAGTGCCAGGGAGTGCAGCCCTGATCTGGCATAACTTAGTAAATATGCCTCTTTGGCTGATATTAGGAATGCAAGCACAGGACTAGGATCACCAAAGCAGAATATTGTTCCCAGCAACCAGGAAAATGACTGCTGTAGGAAGGAGGGAAATAGGAGTACATCAAAGTCCAGACAGATGCTGGTGGTAGAGGACTCTAGAACATGGTAACATAGTAACATAGCTAGCAAGACCAAAAAAAGACATTTGTCCATCCAGTTCAGCCTATATTCTGTCAGAATAAATGCACAGATCTACGTCCTTCTAAAGAACCTAATAACTTACTGTAAGATACAATATTGATATGCTCCAGGAAGACATCCAGGCCTCTCTTGAACCCCTCGACTGAGTTCGCCATCACCACTTCCTCAGGCAAGGAAACCCACATTCTCACTGCCCTAACAGTAAAGAATCCTCTTCTATGTTGGTGGAAAAACCTTCTCTCCTCCAGATGCAGAGAATGCCCCCTTGTGACCATCACCTTCCTTGGTATATACAGACCCTCAGAGAGATATTTGTATTATCCCCTTATATACCTATACATGGTTATTAGATCTAGAAGGACAGACAGGGTCATCTGCCACCAAGACCGTGAATGCTGAATAGTGTTGTCTGCCGGGTGCTTAGGTTTGGCATATTGCGGATTGGATAAACATTGCTGGGTGAGGCTGGGGAAAAGCCAGTCATCTTGTTACACATTGGTACCAATGACAATGTTAGAGGGAGGTGGCAGATCCTTAAAAAAAAGAGTACAGGGAACTAGGAGGGAAGCTGAAGTACGGACCTCCATGTGATGTTTTCAGAAATACTGATGGTGCCATGAGCATTATTAGAAAGACAGCAGGAGCTAAGAGGGCTACATAAGCTGCTTAGAAATTGGTGCAGGAATGATGGGTTTGGGCTTATGGAGAACTGGACTAACTTCTCTGTCAGCTACAGCCTCTATGGTAAAGAAGGTCTGCACCTCAATGGGGAGGCAGCATTGAAAAGCTAGTGGAATTAATAGTCAGATGGATAGAAAAGCTTTTATCCCCTTTCTGACACATGACGTACTATCCCTATCATGAGATAGTACGTCATACGCGATCGGCCGCGCTCACGGGGGGAGCGCGGCCGATCGCAGCCATGTGTCAGGTGACTATCGCATCTGGCAAGCGCCTGTTCATTATCCTGGCTATTGGGTCTGCTCGTCCGCGCTTGCGCACTGGCATCCAGTGTTTCTCTTGTTCCCAAGGGAATGAGTTCGCTCCTCATTTGTTATGAGCGCCTGTGCATTGGGTCTGGCGCTGCGCTTCCGCTTTCACTTGCTTCCTGTCCACCTGCTCTGCATCAGGTTGGTTATACCTGTGATATATCTACAGGGTTATGTGCCCAGACTTTATCTTCCCCTGACGAAGCCCTCTGTGGAGGGCGATACGCGTGGGGCTGCGTTGTTTGGTCCGTAGTGCTGCACACGGGGACGGTACCTCCTCCTCTCCCTTCTCATGTGGGTATTTCTTAGGTATCTCGGCCGTATTATGGGCCTTTTGTCTGGTATTTGCTTCAACTAGGCTATAGATCCTGTCGATATTACCTTTTCAGACATCACGCTGCCTTTCAATATTGTGGTTAGTGGTCTTTCTCATGGCTATAGGTGCCTGCTTTTTCTGACCACGGCAGCGTCTTGTGTTTTGGCGCATATTTTTGGCCAATATATGGTTGGTGTGTCTGATACGTTTTTACATTTTCCAGGGGTATCTTTAGTCCCATGAGCCAGAGGGTTGGTCCACTTCTATAAGTAGGAGTGTGCAGGTTTAAGCTATATGTATGTATACATTGTGTATTTTATATGTACACGGACCAGGCTTCTTATGTATTATTGTTTTTAATTATGTTTTATGTTTCTTTTTTTGAAGTTATTGTCTGATAATAAAGTTCCTGTTTTTCTACTTCTCGATTATTGTTTTTTCATTTGTATGTGGTGTGCATCTGTATAAAGTGGCCTCTTTTCTCCTAGTTTAGCTCCTTTGTGCCAGGAGCGGTCACGGACCGCTCCCGGCACATTAACCCCTGACACAGCGCGATCAAACACGATCGCAGTGTGCCGGCGGTACAGGGAAGCATCGCGCAGGGAGGGGGCTCCCTGAGGGCTTCCCTGAGACGGTACAAGGCGATGTGCTCACCTTGTACAGAGCATGTCCTCCCTGCAGGCCCCGGATCCAAAATGGCCGCGGGGGTGCTTCCGGGTCCTGCAGGGAGTACTTCCGGGTCCAGAGCAGGGCACGCCAGATCGCAGCAGGGCATGCCAGATCGCTGATCTAACACAGTGCTCTGCAAAGTGTCAGACCAGCGATCTGTCACTATACAGTGATGTCCCCCTGGGACAAAGTAAAAAGGTAAAATAATTTTTTTTAGATGTGTAAAAAAAAAAATCCTAAATAAAGAAAAAATATATATATTGTTCCCATAAATACATTTCTTCATCTAAATAAAAAAAACAATAAAAGTACACATATTTAGCAATGCCGCATCCGTAACGACCCGACCTATAAAACTGTCCCACTAGTTAACCCTTCACTGAACACCGTAAAAAAAAAAACGAGGCAAAAAACAACGCTCTGTTATCATACCACTGAACAAAAAGTGGAATAACACGCGATTAAAAGACAGATATAAATAACCATGGTACCGCTGAAAACGTCATCTTGTCCCGCAAAAAACGAGCCACCATACAGCATCATCAGTGAAAAAATAAAAAAGATACAGTCCTCAGAATAAAGGGATGCAAAAATAATTATATTTTCTATAAAATAGTTTTTATCGTATAAAAAGCAACAAAACATTAAAAAAATTATGTAAATGAGGTATCGCTGTAATCATACTGACCCGAAGAATAAAACTGCTTTATCCATTTTACCAAACGTGGAATAGTATAAACACCCCCCCCCCAAAAAAAAAAAAAAGAAATTCATGAATAGCTGGTCTTTGGTCATTCTGCCTCACAAAAATCGGAATAAAAAGCGATCAAAACAAGACCTCACATGACTCTGTGGACCAAAATATGGAAAGATTATAGCTCTCAAAATGTGGTAACGCCACAAATATTTTTTGCAATAAAAAGCGTCTTTTAGTGTGTGACGGCTGCCAATCATAAAAATCTGCTAGAAAACCCGCTATAAAAATAAATCAAACCCCACTTCATCACCCCCTTAGTTAGGGAAACATAAAAAAAACTAAAAAAATGTATTTATTTCCATTTTTCTATTAGGGTTAGGGCTAGGGTTAGGGTTAGGGCTAAGGTTAGGGTTAGGGTTAGGGCTAGGGTTAGGGCTAGTGTAAGGGTTAGGGTTATGGCTAGGGTTAGGGTTAAAGCTAGGGTTGGGGCTAGGGTTAGGGTTGGGGCTAGGGCTAGGGCTGGGGCTAGGGTTGGGGGTAGGGTTGGGGTTAGGGTTGGGGCTAGGGTTGGGGCTAGGGTTAGGGTTGGGGCTAGGGTTGGGGCTAGGGTTAGGGCTACAGTTAGGGTTGGGGCTAAAGTTAGGGTTAGGGCTGGGGCTAAAGTTAGGGTTGGGGCTAAAGTTAGGGTTAGGGTTGGGGCTAAAGTTAGAGTTAGGGTTGGGGCTAAAGTTAGGGTTAGGGTTGGGGCTAAAGTTAGGGTTGGGGCTAAAGTTAGGGTTGGGGCTAAAGTTAGAGTTAGGGTCGGGGCTAAAGTTAGGGTTAGGGTTGGGGCTAAAGTTAGGATTGCGGCTAAAGTTAGGGTTAGAGTTGGGGCTAAAGTTAGGGTTAGGGCTAAAGTTAGGGTTAGGGTTTCGATTACATTTACAGTTGGGATTAGGGTTAGGGGTGTGTCAGGGTTAGGGGTGTGGTTAGGGCTATGGTTGGGATTAGGGTTAGGGGTGTGTTTGGGATAGGGTTTCAGTTAGAATTGGGGGTTTCCACTGTTTAGGCACATCAGGGCTCTTCAAACGCGACATGGCGTCCGATCTCAATTCCAGCCAATTCTGCATTGAAATGTAAAACAGTGGTCCTTCCCTTCCAAGCTCTCCCGTGCTCCCAAACAGGGGTTTACCCCAACATATAAGGTATCAGCATACTCAGGACAAATTGGACAACAACTTTTGGGGTCCAATTTCTCTTATTACCCTTGGGAAAATAAAAATTTGGGTGGCTAAAAAAACATTTTTGTGGGAAAAAAAATTAATTTTTATTTTAATGACTCTGCATTATAAACTGTAGTGAAACACTTGGGAGTTCGGGGGTTCAAAGCTGTCAAAACACATCTAGATAAGTTCCTTGGGGGGTCTAGTTTCCAAAATGGTGTCACTTGTGGGGGTTTCTACTGTTTAGGTGCATCAGGGGCTCTGCAAATGCAACATAACACCTGCAGACCAATCCATCTAAGTCTGCATTCCAAATGGCGCTTCTTCCCTTCCGAGCTCTGCCATACGCCCAAACGGTGGTTCCCCCCACATATGGGGTATCAGCGTACTCAGGACAAATTGGACAACAACTTTTGGGGTCCAATGTCTCCTGTTAACCTTGGAAAAATACAAAACTGGGGGCTCAAAAATAATTTTTGTGGAAATCAAATGAATTTTTATTTTCACGGCTCTGCGTTAAAAAACTGTAGTGAAACACTTGGGGGTTCAAAGTTGTCACAACACATCTAGATAAGTTCCTTGGGGGGGTCTAGTTTCCAAAATGGTGTCACTTCTGGGAGGTTTCTACTGTTTAGGTGCATCAGGGGCTTTGCAAATGCATCGTGACGCCTGCAGACCAATCCATCTAAGTCTGCATTCCAAATGGCGCTCCTTCCCTTCCGAGCTCTGCCATGCGCACAAACGGTGGTTCCCCCCACATATGGGGTATCAGTGTACTCAGAAACAATTGGATAACAACTTTTAGGGCCGAATTTCTCCTGTTACCCTTGGGAAAATAGAAAACTGGGGGCTAAAAAATAATTTTTGGGAAAAAAAATTATTTTCACGGCTCTGCATTATAAACTGTAGTGAAATACTTGGGGGTTCAAAGCTGTCAAAACACAGCTAGATAAGTTCCTTAGGGGGTCTACTTTTCAAAATGGTGTCACTTGTGGGGGGTTTCAATGTTTAGGCCCATCAGGGGCTCTCCAAACGGGACATGGTGTCCCATCTCAATTCTAGTCAATTTTGCATTGAAAAGTCGAACAGCGCTCCTTCCCTTTCAAGCTCTGTCATGCGCCCAAACAGTGGTTTACCCCCACATATGGTATATCGGCGTACTCAGAACAAATGGCACAACAATTTTTGGGGTCCAATTTTTTCTCTTACCCTTGGGAAAATAAAAAATTGGGGGCGAAAAGATCATATTTGTGAAAAAATATGATTTTTTATTTTTACGGCTCTGCATTATAAACTTCTGTGAAGCACTTGGTGGGTTAAAGTGCTCACCACACATCTAGATAAGTTCCTTAGGGGGTCTACTTTCCAAAATGGTGTCACTTGTGGGGGGTTTCAATGTTTAGGCGCATCAGGGGCTCTCCAAATGCAACATGGCATCCCATCTCAATTCCAGTCAATTTTGCATTGAAAAGTCAAACGGCACTCCTTCCTTTCCGAGCTCTGCCATGCGCCCAAACTATGGTTTACCCCCACATGTGGGGTATCAGCATACTCAGTACAAATGGCACAACAACTTTTGTGGTCCAATTTCTTCTCTCACCCGTGGAAATATAAAAAATTGGGGGAGAAAAGATCATATTTGTGAAAAAATATGATTTTTTATTTTTACGGCTCTGCATTATAATCTTCTTTGAAGCACTTGGTGGGTTAAAGTGCTCACCACACATCTAGATAAGTTCCTTAGTAGGTCTAATTTCCAAAATGGTGTCACTTGTGGGGGATTTCAATGTTTAGGCACATCAGGTGCTCTCCAAACGCAACATGGCGTCCCATCTCAATTCCAGTCAATTTTGCATTGAAAAGTCAAACGGTGCTCCTTCCCTTCCGAGCTCTGCCATGCGCCCAAACAGTGGTTTACCCCCACATGTGGGGTATCGGCGTACTCAGAACAAATGGCAGAACAACTTTTAGGGTCCAATTTCTTCTGTTACCCTTGGGAAAATAAAACAAATTGGAGCTGAATTAAATATTTTGTGAAAAAAAGTTAAATGTTAATTTTGTTTAAAACATTCCAAAAATTCCTGTAAAACACCTGAAGGGTCAATAAATTTCTTGACTGTGGTTTTGAGCACCTTGAGGGGTGCAGTTTTTAGAATGGTGTCACAATTGGTTATTTTCTATCATACAGACCCCTCAAAATGACTTCAAATGTGATGTGGTCCCTAAAAAATCTTGGTGTTGTAAAAATGAAAAATTGCTGGTCAACTTTTAACCCTTATAACTCCCTAACAAAAAAAATGGTTCCAAAATTGTGCTGATTTAAAGTAGGCATGTGGGAAATGTTACTTATTAATTATTTTACGTGACATATCTTTGTGATTTAAGGGCATAAAAATTCAAAGTTGGAAAATTGCAAAATTTTCTAAATTTTCGCCAAATTTCTGTTTTTTCACAAATAAACGCAAGTTATATCAAAGAAATTTTACCACTATCATGAAGTACAATATGTCCCAAGAAAACAATGTCAGAATCGCCAAGATCCGTTGAAGAGTTTCAGAGTTATAATCTCATAAAGGAACAGTGGTCAGAAAAAAATTGGCCTGGTCATTAACGTGCAAACCACCCTTGGGGGTAAAGGGGTTAAACAAGGATTTGGGGAGGGTAGTTGTGCAATTAAAGTGACCGATAGAATAGAAAGAGAGAGTAGGAAAGCAGGAGATAATGAGGATTTATCGGAGCTGGTACATGCAAGGAAAGGAGGTAAGTAGAAGTAATAAATTTGCTGATATTATTAAATGTCTACTGACAAAAGCAAGTAGTCTTGCAAACAAAATTAATGAATGGGAGACTTTTATGTCAGCCATGGATTACGATGTTGTGGGAATTACAGAAACCTGACTGGATGAAAGTCATGACTGGATGACAACCGTAGAGAGTTACACTGGAAATTCAAAAAAGGTGGAAGGGTGTTATTTTCGTTAAATCTACCTTAAGATGTGCTCAATGGCAACTTTGGAGGGAACTGCGACAATGAATAAAGTATCAAGATGGCAATAATTGAAAGCAAAGCTGCTAATTAGAGCTGGCTGTAAATCTACTAATATAGCTGAACAGATAGAGGATGAAATATTACAATAAATTAAAAAGGCAGGAAATATTAATAGAGCCCTTATTATAGGTGATTTTAACTATCCAGGCATTCAATGAGACATAGAATCTTCTGGTTGTGCTAAAAGCTGTGAATTCTAATCCCCAGTTCAAGAGACTTACTAGGGAAGAGTGAATGTGCTCTTTGATAATCGGATATCACTCGAATATCTGGGTGTTCGGATGTACTAAGATCTCAGCAAGCATTAGCCATGCTCGATTTCAAGCTCAAAGCCCAGCATGTTTGCCGCCTGTTACACAGCCAAAAAGAGATTGCCTGCAAGTCACAGTAATGCCATAGCCATGTTGATAGTGCCATTACTGTGATTGGTTGGCTGTGTGACATCATCAGGGATTACAAAAAGGCACCGCCAGGCTCAGCACACTGACGTCATTCCATATCTCTGTGACAGTATTTCTTGGAGAGAGAGAGTTCTTCTCCAGGCATGTGTGTACACAGTTTAACAAATCAGAGTCCTGTGGTGTTGATATTGGTGCTGAAGCCGAACCATCATACAAACAATCCTTGTAAGAGCTAATTTTGTGCTTTGCTATTTGTATTACATACAATCTGCATTAGCTAAGGGAGGGAGAGAGAGTTGCAAGAGCAGGGAGAGTAGCTGAATGTAATATCTGGCCAGGCATTGGAGCTTTGAAGTCCTTTGCTAAATATATAGCTGCGACAGTTGACCACATTTTTATTTTTTGGATGAAAAAAATTGACTTTATTGTCATCCATAGAGAATTAGGTGTGATGTGGTACATTTCTGTGTTATATAACACTGCCAAAAAGCATTGAAACATTTGAAACATTTTTCTGTATTCATTTATGTACTCATTTATGCTTCTACGGTATATACTATTACCTGGTCAATTACTCATCCATACAGGGCTGGCGTTTGGGGCAGGCATACCAGGCAGATGCCAGGGGCCCCCAGTCACAAAGGGGGTCCCCTGAATCTGCAGCCCCTTTATGAAGTGCCCAGAGGGTGGCCAGCAGTGAATAATGCTGTGCATCCTCTGTAGTCCCTGAGCATCTCTCCCAAACCCCCCTCCAGCCCCCCTCCCTCTCTCTTTCTCCCTGCAGTCAGGTTAGAATTTGAGGGGGAAGGGCCCGAATACAGCACAGCAGACAGAGGTCAGATCTGGGCCAGGAAGATGCCTGCAGCCCTGTGTGTCTGTGTTCTCAAATGCTGCTCCTAGCACTCTCCTGGGAATGGATCTGTACAAGTGAAACCACAGAACCTGGTAAGTATACATGTATATGTGTACCTGGGTGTGTACATGTGCAGTATACAGTGTGTGTGTCTGTATATGTGTATATAGTATGTGTGTGCATACAGTTAGGGCCAGAAATATTTGGACAGTGACACAAGTTTTGTTATTTTAGCTGTTTACAAAAACATGTTCAGAAATAAAATTATATATGTAATATGGGCTGAAAGTGCACACTCCCAGCTGCAATATGAAAGTGTTATGAATGGCAATTCAGTATCACAATGGACATGGAGGTCAGAGCACATACAGTGATCTGACAATAACCCAAAATAACAGAACGAGCTCTGAGACGTGGGAACTCTGCAGACCGCAATCCCTGATCCTCTCCAAACACAACTAGAGGCAGCCGTGGATTGCGCCTAACGCTCCCTATGCAACTCGGCACAGCCTGAGAAACTAACTAGCCTGAAGATAGAAAAATAAGCCTACCTTGCCTCAGAGAAATACCCCAAAGGAAAAGGCAGCCCCCCACATATAATGACAGTGAGTAAGATGAAAAGACAAACGTAGGGATGAAATAGATTCAGCAAAGCGAGGCCCGATATTCTAGACAGAACGAGGATAGGAAAGATAACTTTGCGGTCTACACAAAACCCTAAAGAAAACCACGCAAAGGGGCAAAAAGACCCTCCGTACCGAACTAACGGCACGGAGGTACACCCTTTGCGTCCCAGAGCTTCCAGCAAAACAAATAGACAAGCTGGACAGAAAAAATAGCAACAAATAGCAAAGAAGCACTTAGCTATGCAGAGCAGCAGGCCACAGGAATGATCCAGAGAAACACAAGTCCAACACTGGAACATTGACAGGAAGCATGAATCAAAGCATTAGGTGGGGTTAAGTAGAGAAGCACCTAACGACCTCACCAGATCACCTGAGGGAGGAAACTCAGAAGCAGCAGTACCAGTTTCCTCCACAAACGGAAGCTCCAAGAGAGAATCAGCCGAAGTACCACTTGTGACCACAGGAGGGAACTCTGCCACAGAATTCACAACATGATAGTTTCCACATCCAAATCGGAGAAAGGGTTTAGGAATCATAGCTCTGTAATGCATAGCGTCCTCTTTTTCAAGGGACCAAAAGTAATTGGACAATGGACTCTAAGGGCTGCAATTAACTCTGAAGGCGTCTCCCTCGTTAACCTGTAGTCAATGAAGTAGTTAAAAGGTCAGGGGTGGATTCCAGGTGTGTGGTTTTGCATTTGGAAGCTGTTGCTGTGAGCAGACAACATGCGGTCAAAGGAACTCTCAATTGAGGTGAAGCAGAACATCCTGAGGCTGAAAAAAAAGAAAAAATCCATCAGAGAGATAGCAGACATGCTTGGAGTAGCAAAATCAACAGTTGGGTACATTCTGAGAAAAAAGGAATTGACTGGTGAGCTTGGGAACTCAAAAAGGCCTGGGCGTCCACGGATGACAACAGTGGTGGATGATCGCCGCATACTTAATTTGGTGAAGAAGAACCCGTTCACAACATCAACTGAAGTCCAGAACACTCTCAGTGAAGTAGGTGTATCTGTCTCTAAGTCAACAGTAAAGAGAAGACTCCATGACAGTAAATACAAAGGGTTCACATCTAGATGCAAACCATTCATCAATACCAAAAATAGACAGGCCAGAGTTAAATTTGCAGAAAAACACCTTAAGATACCAGCTCAGTTCTGGAAAAGTATTCTATGGACAGATGAGACAAAGATCAACCTGTACCAGAATGATGGGAAGAAAAAAGTTTGGAGAAGAAAGGGAACGGCACATGATCCAAGGCACACCACATCCTCTGTAAAACATGGTGGAGGCAACGTGATGGCATGGGCATGCATGGCTTTCAATGGCACTGGGTCACTTGTGTTTATTGATGACATAAGAGCAGACAAGAGTAGCCGGATGAATTCTGAAGTGTACCGGGATATACTTTCAGCCCAGATTCAGCCAAATGCTGCAAAGTTGATTGGACGGCGCTTCATAGTACAGATGGACAATGACCCCAAGCATACAGCCAAAGCTACCCAGGAGTTCATGAGTGCCAAAAAGTGGAACATTCTGCAATGGCCAAGTCAATCTCCAGATCTAAACCCAATTGAGCATGCATTTCACTTGCTCAAATCCAGACTTAAGACGGAAAGACCCACAAACAAGCAAGACCTGAAGGCTGCGGCTGTAAAGGCCTGGCAAAGCATTAAGAAGGAGGAAACCCAGCGTTTGGTGATGTCCATGGGTTCCAGACTTAAGGCAGTGATTGCCTCCAAAGGATTTGCAACAAAATATTGAAAATAAAAATATTTTGTTTGGGTTATGTTTATTTGTCCAATTACTTTTGACCTCCTAAAATGTGGAGTGTTTGTAAAGAAATGTGTACAATTCCTACATTTTCTATCAGATATTTTTGTTCAACCCTTCAAATTAAACGTTACAATCTGCACTTGAATTCTGTTGTAGAGGTTTCATTTCAAATCCAATGTGGTGGCATGCAGAGCCCAACTCGCGAAAATTGTGTCACTGTCCAAATATTTCTGGCCCTAACTGTATACAGTATATAGTATGATTGTGTATATATGTGGTGCATGTGTGTATATATATATATATATATATATATATATATATATATATATATTTATATATATACACACATGTACAGACAGTATATATTATGTGTATGTATATAACATTTGTATACTGCATGTGTGCAGCATATTGTGTAAATATATATAAACTGTATATTTATGTGAGCATACTGTATATACTATATATAAAATGAATGTTTCTGTGTGTGTATATACTTTGTATAGTGTGTGTTTCTATATTTATAAAGTATATATAATGTGTGTAGATGTATAGTGTGTATATGTGCTGCATATATAGTTCTGTAATTGTAGTGTCGCTATAATAGGAATCAGTAGTTTACCGTATTTTGTGCATTATAAAGCGCTCTAGATTATAAGACTCACCCCAAATTTTAAGGAGAAAAATAGGAAAAAAACTTTTTTTTTAATAAAATGGTGGTGCCTCTTATTATCCATGCATCTTATTGTTTATTGCTTACTGGTGGCTGGTGGCTGTGGTGAAGCAGTGTCCCAGGGTCGCTGCTGGAGCGTTGCTGCAGGCCGCAGGCTGGGATGAGGGGGTGTTTGGAAGTGCGGTGCGCCACTGCAGGTCTTTCGTGCTGTGAGCCACTGGGGGTGATCATTGCTGTGGGTGTACGATGCTGCGAGGGCTCTGCCGACATTTTGTGAAAGGCAAGAACCCTCGCAGTTTATTTATTTATTTATATAGCGCGATTAATTCCACAGCACTTTAAAGACATTAGTGTTACTGTCCCTAATGGGACTCACAATCCAAATTCTCTACTTTGGACTGTAGGAGGAAACCAGAGAACCCAGAGAAAACCCATACAAACACGGGGAGAGCATACAAATTCCTTGCAGATGCCATCCTTGGTGGAATTTGAACCCAGGACCCTAGCGCTGCAAGGTTGCAGTGCTGACCACTGAGCCACCATGCAGCCCCAGTTGCATGGCATGGTTTCCTATGCGGTGGACTCCAGGGAAAATGGCCTCCGGGGCAGCACATACACAGATGGAGATCTCGGCACTAAGATCTCAGCGGTGAAATCTCATCTCCCGAGATCTTGGTGCCAAGATCTCCATCTGCTCATGTGCCGCCCCCGGCAGCCACTTTCCCGGAGTCCACCCCATAAGAAACCATGCAACTGCGGGGGCTCTGACCTTTAATAAAAAGTCGGAAGAGCCCCCGCAGCACCGTACACCTGCAGCACCGATTACCTGCAGCGGTGCACCGCACATGCGATCACCCCTTCATCCCAGTCTGTGGCCTGCAGAGACCCTGGACCCTGCTCCACCATGGCAGGTAAGGTATATCTGCATTATAAGATGCACCCCCATTCCCCCCAATATTTTTGGGGAAAAAGTGCATCTTATAATCTGAAAAATACGATATGTCTAATGCCTGTCTTACATTAGGACCTGTTCACACTTTCTTTACTGCCCCCGGTGCAGTCTGCCTGCATCCCGTATAGATTCATAGATTGCAACGACAGGAATGGAGATGAAATTAATTCCACATGTGCTGTTTTTTTCTGAACGTGTCCGTCTGTCCCAACAGACACAGAAAAGTGGACACTTTTAGACAAAAAAACACAAACAGACTCTGAGGGTAGGTGCAGACAGTCAGTAATTGCTGCTGGTTGGACGCTGTGTACTAGTGCAGCATCCAGATGTTACAGGATAGTGGATGGGATCTCAAGAAACAGGGCTTAATATCCTAATGGATGGAATAGTGCCATCTACTATACTATTCTGCGCTGTTCCAGTACAGCAGACAGACACGGACACCTCCCAGAAGACACATTTTTTTTTATAAATCTGTTGCTGTCGTCTTTCAGTGTTTCTTTCCCTATTCAAATGAAAATGCAAGTGAAAAGGCTGCACAAATGCTGAATATTTCCTGCCAACACTGTAGATCAATCCACAGCAAAAATGGTGCATGTGAACCAACACTACAGAGTTTCTCTGAGAATGTTTAAATAATTAGCATGAAATGATAAATCCCCCATGGCTCCTGACTGATGCCCCGGGAGTCTCCGCTAGTCTAAATACTGGGCTGCAGAGGTCTTGTGGCTTTGAGGGTCTCTGCCAATCTCAGCACTGTGCTGCAGTGGTCTTGTGGCTCCGGGGGTCTCTGCCAGTCTTAGCACTGGGCTGCAGGGGTCTTGTGGCTTCACCTTATATTATAGCTTATATTTTTTTTTCTCCTTCCCCGTCTTCCTGCTGCTTGTTTTCTCATTTTAAATCCTTGATGCCAACACACAGTTGGCTTTATCTTTCAATTTGGATCTATTTCCCCTTGCATTTTCCCTTCTGACTTCTAATTAATCCCCTCCTGTGTCTGTGACCAGTCTTCCTGATGCCCCTCCCTCCTGATCACACCTGGCCTATTTTATGAGCACTTAGTCTGTTATAAATTCTGAGACACAGGTCTGTCTGGACCTTGGTCTGTCTCTATAAGGATAACAGAAAATGTTACAGCAGAAATATGCCAGAAATGAGTCAGAAGTGAACAGAAGGTAAGACAAACGACTGTTAATAAATGTACTAAATTTCTTTCCCTTTCCACCACACTTATTCTTATTATGCTGACATATGCTCTAACAGTTTTGGCTCCCTTACTCCTCACTCTCCTTCGCAATCCTCAAACCCCAGCACCCTCTAACCAACTAATAATCTCTCCTTCCCTCCTGCCTCCCCATCTGACCTCCTCTGCTGACCTGCTCCTCAACCTCAGATCTCTCCTTATAAAACACAAAACAAGCCGCCCACTCTCTTTCTCCCACCTGCTCCGTCTCTCTCTGCTTCTCCTCACTGCTGGAGACATATCTCCCAATCCTGGGCCCCCACAGCTCATACCTCCTATTACTACCCCCTCCTATCCCTCCCAACCCAATACAAACACCTGAAATCTTGCCCACCTCAAATTCGTGCCCATGATGCCCACCCCCCTGCACCCTCTCTCTGGATCACTATGGAATGCCCGCTCCATCTGCAATAAACTCCACATGATTCACGACCTCTTTACCTCTCATAATCTTTTCTTTCTGGGCATCACCGAAACATGGCTGACACCCTCTGACATAGCCTCCCCTGATGCACTATGTAACGGAGGCCTCCTCTTCACCCACACTCCCCGCCCTGGCAACAAACATGGTGGAGAAGTGGGCCGTCTCCTTTCTTCCAACTGTACCTTTAACCCAATCCCACCTCTACCCTCCCTTATCCTCCCCTCTTTTGAAGTCCACTCTGTCCGCATCTACTCCCCCTACAACCTCCAAATGGCCATCATATACCGACCTCCACTGCCTTTATTGACCAATTCTCCACCTGGCTCCTTCACTTCCTCTCTGCTGACATTCCCACCATCATCGTGGGTGACTTCAACATCCCCATTGACACCCATCAGTCAGCAGCCTCCAAACTCCTGTCCCTTACTTCATCCTTTGGACTTACTCAGTGGTCCACCTCAGCCACCCACACAGACAGACACACATTAGACCTGGTCTTCACCTGTTTATACTCCTTATCTAACTTCACAACCTCCAATCTCCCTCTATCTGACCACTATCTACTCACTTTCTCATCACTGTCCTCCTCACCTGTCACCCAAGTCCAGCACCATGCGCACCCATGCAGGAACCTCGCACACCTAGACACCCACACACTCTCTGACTCTATCCTACCACTGTCCTCTATATCCTCACTCCACGACACAGACAATGCCACTGCTTTCTACAATGCCACTCTAGCATCAGCTATTGACACGGTCGCCCCTGTCATGCATAGCAGAGTGCGATGAACCAATAGGTAACCCTGGCACAATAACATCACTAAAAAGCTTCGGCAAGTATCCAGAATTGCAGAACAGCGTTGGAAGAAAACGCATTCACAAGATGATTTCACTGCACTCAAACAAGCAACACTGGCATTCAAATCAGCTCTCACCTCTGCTAAACAAACTTCACAACCCTCGTATCTTCCTTATCCCACAACCCCAAACAGTTGTTCAACACTTTTAACTCCCTCCTCCGCCCACCACTGCCCCCTCTGAGTTCCCTAATCGTTGCCAAGGACTTTGCCACTCACTTCAAAAATAAGATAGACCAAACAAGGCAAGTCTTTGTTGTCCAACCACCACAACCCCTTTGTATGCCAGACCAATGCCCAAACCCCATAACTTCACTCTCCAAAATCTCTGAAGGGGAGCTTGCTCATCTTCTCTCCAAATCACACCTCTCCACTTGTGCACTTGACCCCATCCCATCCCACCTCCTCCCCAACCTCACCACCACACTAATCCCATCCCTAACCCATCTCTTCAACCTTTCACTAACTTCTGGTACCTTCCCTTCTGCCTTCAAACATGCCACAATCACACCTATCCTCAAAAAGCCATCCCTTGACCCAAGCGCTATGTCCAGCTATCGCCTCATATCTTTGCTCCCATTTGCTTCCAAACTCCTAGAGCAGCATGTCCATGCTGAACTTTTCTCTCACTTTGCATCTAACTCTCTCTTCGACAACCTACAATCTGGCTTCCATCCCCACCATTCCACTGAGACTGCCCTGACCAAAATTACTAATGACTTACTTACAGCCAAAGCTAACAGACAATTCTCTATACTCTTCCTCCTAGACCTGTCCTCTGCCTTCGACACAGTTGACCACTGCCTCCTACTACAGGTCCTCTCTTCTTTTGGGGTCAAAGACATTGCCCTATCTTGGGTCTCCTCATACCTTGCCAACCGCACATTTAGCGTTTCCTACTCCCATACTACTTCCTCATCTTGCCCCCTCTCTGTTGGAGTCCCCCAAGGCTCAGTCCTAGGACCCTTACTCTTCTCAATCTATACACTCGGCCTGGGACAACTCATAAGGTCCTATGGCTTCCAGTACCATCTACTGTATATGCCGATGACACTCAGATCTACTTCTCTGGCCCAGATGTCACCTCTCTGCTCTCCTCAATCCCAGAGTGTCTATCAGCCATATCCTCCTTCTTCTCCTCTCGTTTCCTCAAGCTCAATGTGGACAAATCTGAACTCATCATCTTTCCTCCATCACGAACATCTTCCCTACCTGATCTATCTATCAAAATAAATGAAATCACACTTTCCCCTGTCCCCAAAATCACACTCTGCCCTGTCCTTCAAACCGCACATCCAAGCTCTCGCCACCTCCAGTCGCCTCCAGCTCAAAAATATTTCCAGAATCCATCCTTTCCTCAACCCACACTCTACCAAAATGCTCGTGCATGCCCTAATCATCTCCCGCCTCGACTATTACAACATACTCCTCTGTGGCCTACCTTCTAACACTCTCGAACCCCTCCAGTCCATCCTTAACTCTTCTGCCCAACTAATTAATCTCTCTCCTCGCTACACTCCTGCTTCACCTCTTTGCAAATCCCTTCACTGGCTCCCAATTTATCAGCATATCCAGTTTAAATTACTAACACTGACCTACAAAGCCATCCATAACCTTTCTCCTCCACATATTTCCACACTAATCTCTCAATATCTTCCCTCACGTAATCTCCGGTCCTCCCAAGAGTCAAGACCTCTTCCTTTCCATCACGCTTATTCGCTCCTCACTCTATCGCTTCCAAGCCTTCTCCCGAATATCACCCATCCTCTGGAATTCAGTGCCCCAACAAATCCGGTTATCCACTACTTTTGGATCCTTCAAAAGAAACCTGAAAACCCACCTCTTCAAAGAAGCTTACAGCCTGTAAAGACCACACGGCCACCTCAATACCATTGGAGCTACTGCAACCCACGACCTACTGTCTCCTTCCCCATAATCCTGTAGAATGTAAGCCCGCAAGGGCAGGGTCCTCTTCCCTCCGTACCAGTCTGTCATTGTTAGTTTTGCTTACTGTAAGTGATATTTGTATTTTGATGTAACCCCTTCTCATGTACAGCACCATGGAATTAATGGTGCTATATAAATAAATAATAATAATAATAGCTGCAAAGTGAATAATAACCATCAGGGACCCTGAACCATCAGCCACGGAGCCAGAGGGGATTTAGCAGAATAGGTTGGGGACATGTAGGACTTTTTTTAAAATCTCTTTTTAATCTGCTGTTTGTGAGGTAGGATGTAGAAAAAGACAGCAATTTTGCTAGTGTTTTCTATTATGTGACTGCATGGCCCCTGCACACGACCTATCATGATTTTCACAGATGTCACATGTGCCCTAGTTGACCTATGGTGCTGCTCTCATGTCTGTGTTTTCCCAGCTGCACAGATGACAAGGGCCAATACAAGTCTATGAGCCCATGTAAACATGCCGTCCGTGTGCCGTACGTGTGATGTACGTGTGCTGTACATGTGCCGTTCTTGTTTAACATGGAAAGTATATGAGAAACTTTGTAATTTCATTTCCGTTATCCATACCGGAAAAACACAGATGGCACATGGATCGCACACTGATTGAAAACACTTGTGACGCCGATATCAGTGTAACATGTACGTGTTTTATATGGACATGGGGGCCCAACTTTGAATTTTGCCTAGGGCCCCAATTTGTCTAAAGCCAGTCATGCATCCATAGAGTATTATGTGCTCTGTGGGCAACAAAGATTGCAGAAATATGTGAGACTCTCGAAGGAATGACCAGAAAAATATTGCAGTCAGAGTAAGCTAGCACAGCAGTAGAGGTGGCATTAGCCTGTTGTCTAGAACCGGCTGTTTTCTCTGAAATACCAAGGTCCAAACCCTGGCCGCAGCCTTCACCTCTGGGGTTCTTGCGCACTGCTAATGGGTGAGCCAGGATCTAAGAATTGATGAGCATACTGCGGGGCCTAGGCTGGTTGTAAGAGACAAGGAGGAGAGTCAGGATCAGGGCTAGAGAAATTCTAAAGGCCCTGCTAACCGCAAGGCACCTGGAATTGGAATCTCGGACGGAGGTCATTACATACAACCGGCAGCAGAAATGGGGGTTCATAGAAGAGTTTAGGAGTTGTCATCACATCTTGTTCAACCAGCGGGCAGAAGAGACAGAATACTTGTCTCGAAGGCTGCAACAGTTGACGGCTAGAATCATGGTCACATTTTTAAAATTGGAAGTTCAACATTGCAGCTATATTATGGGTGTGATCCAAGAAGGAAGGGAGCAGGATAAACCCTTCTTGAGGAATGAATGGGCCTGGGAGAGGCTTCTCAAGGCGACTTGAGATGGGGCCACTACTGATCCCAAGAAATTGGACTGTCCTTGGTGGTTTCCACCTCCTATGAGGGAGCAGGTGATGGAGCAGATGACACAGGAGGCTGTCGCCCATTTTTACAAGTTAAGGGCTCCGACACTACCTGAAGCTGGATCATTTACAGCCCAGGCACCTGGAAATCGGGCTCCAAGAATTAGTTGGAGGCAGTACCACCAGCTTCCCAAGGGAGGAGAAGAAGCAGACACCTGAAGAGGATTACTGTATTACCCTCCTTAGAATTTTTTCCTAGCTTTGCACTTTGTGTAAAGCCTTTATGAGTGTAAAAGTACAGCAACTACACTTTAAAAATATTTGAATGAGGCCCGTCAGTTGTTGTCTTTCAGGGGTCTATGGATGGTTGGAGGACCCTCCTAAAAATAAATATGAATGAGGCCTGCCAGTAGTGATGAACGAGGATGCTCGCCACTACTTGTTACTCGCCCGAGCATCCTCCCAATGCCAATGATTGCGGGCCCTAGGTCAATCAGGGTTAACCCTACAGTCTACAGCTCCTGCGCCTCATCCTCCTCCTCCTCTTCAGCCTCCATCTCTGAAATGACAACATCAGTCAATAGCTGGAGGCACTGCAGCACTGCCTCACACAAGCGGCAACAGGCTGTGGTGAAGCTAATATGCTTAGATGACAAACCACGCAATGCTGAAGAGTTGTGGACAGCTCTGAAAGAGCAGGCAGATCTGTGGCTGACACCACCGAACCTACAGCCAGTCATGGTCATGTGTGACAATGGCCGGAACCTGGTGGTGGTTCTGAAGCAAGGCGAGCTCACACGCGTACCATGCCTGGCCCATGTGCTTAACCTCGTGGTTCAGCAGTTTCTCAAAACCTACTCGGAGCTGCCAGATCTGCTTGTGAAAGTACGCAACCTGTGTGCCCATTTTAGAAAGTCAGCTACAGCTTCCACTGCTCTTGCCATGCTTCATCAGCGTTTGCAGCTTTCGGCTCACCAACTGGTGTGTGATGTCCCCACATGTTGGAACTCTACACTGCAGATGTTGGAAAGGATTTGTGAGCAAAAGAGGGCAGTTATTGACTTCCAGCATCAACAAGGCTATCAGTATTCAGTTCAGACTCCACACATAAGATCTTAGGAGTGGACATAGAAGTCAGACATTTGGATGGCCTGAGGATAGTGAGGGGGGGGGAGCATGGTCAGTCGTCCTCTTGGTGAGGACATGGAAGTCTTGCCTGTTAGCAGTCTTGCACTCATGGCTGAGTTTATGTTATGCTGCCTTTCTCGTAACCCTCAGATTATCAAAATTTTGGGTGACAGTCATTACTGGTTGGTGACACTTCTAGACCCATGCTACAAGGAGAACTTCCTATCTCTTATTCCTGAGGTGGACAGGTCTACTAAAATGGGGCAGTACCAGAAGGCCCTTTTTGTGGAAATATTAAAAAAAATTCCCATCTGAAAACACTGGTGGCAGAGGCCACAGCTCGTTAGACAACCAATGAGTACAGGCGTGAGAGACACAACTCCAATCCAGTAGAGGCAGGGGAACACAGTCAAAGTTTTGGGAGAGTTTTCTCAGACCCTCTCATCGCACAGGCCCTGAGGCGCGGGGTACTCTCCGAAGGAGTGAAAAGTTTGGGAAGATGCTGAGGGAGTACCATACTAACCGTACCAACATTCTCCATGATTCCTCTGTGCCTTATAATTATTGGGTATCCAAGCTGGACACATGGCATGAACTGGCTCTCTATGCCTTGGAGGTCCTGGCCTGCCCTGCCACTAGCATTTTGTCAGAGGGGGTTTTCAGTGCCACTGGTGGAATTATAACTGATAAGCACATCCGCCTGTCAACTGAAAACATGGCAGGCAGACTCATAAAAATGAACAAGGGCTGGATTGGGACAGACTTCTCAACACCACCGAATGATACCAAAAGCAACGAAAGGAAAAAAGCAGCAAATAGTCCAAAGTAATGAAAATATATAGAAAACTTTATTAAATGATACCAGATAAAAACATGACGAAGGGATAAAATAGTCCCTGCACTACACAAAGCATTTAAACAATGGACAGGTGATAGGTATCCACATAATTACGGTATACACATAGACTACCCTAAGAGCACAGCTCATATGTAATAAAAGCCATGCAGGAATGGCCCGTTGTTACTGAGTGAACAAAAAAGACCATATGGTACAAATAATTATGGCCACATCCATGCATAGAGTAGTATATACATACCAGGTGAAAAATGAAGATCTTATATATGAGCAGACACCGCACACCTGTCCCCCCCGACGCGCGTTTCGGCTTCTGCTTTTCTCAAGGGGTATGCTAGTGACAGACTGGGTGAAGTATAAAAGGAAGGGGGCGCACAATGATAGGGCAGAGTCAAAATAACAGACCAATAGAGACACAGAGTACCTGATGACAGTGCGTTGCCTAATGGATCCGCTCCCAATACACCTGGAAGTCACACCGCGGCAGCCACATGGGGCCCCATGTACTACCACAGCGATGGCGCCATGATGACAGGGCAGAACCAATACTTCCGGATCGCCAGAGCGTCGCACGTCATCCGCGCATGCGCATATCATCTCAATCGGCCATCTTCAAGAAGTCCGGTGAGACATTCACTAGTGGCCGTATAGATGAAAAACCCAGCGTCCGCGCATGCGCGGAACGCACAGATCGGCCATCTTAAAGAAGGCCAACCGAAAAACACAGTGTGTGGCCATTTAAATAGAGACCACAGTATACCTAGCGTGGTGGCCACAATATAAAGGCCTACAACTCCGGTGCTAGGGGAAACCCTAGATATAATAGATGGGTAACATCTTATGGCATAGGAAAACTGTATTAGCAACTTTATATCGTGTATATATAGATAAGAAAACCCAAATTATTACATCAAAGCGGTATAAATCAAAAAATGCTATAAGTAAGCAATGTGCAACAATATACGTAAAATATATGGTGCGATATGCTCTAGGAATGTAATCAGCACACTTAGGATCACTAAAGGTCATACAGGCTATGCCCTAATTCAAAAGAAGAGACAAACAACATATACATATATGAGAGTAACACGAAAAATCATGTATAGAAAGTAGTTGATTACAAAGCCCCCCAAAAACACATCTCAAATGGGAAAGTATACTAGAAAATAAACCGAACACAAGTCAATTATATCTATAAAAGGAAAAGCAGGAAAGGGAAAAGTATCCGAATGATAGCAGCGTAACAAACTCAAATCCAGTCTCTTTTTTGGGAGTTCTATTCCCATGCACTTCTTCACACCCACACATGGGTATATGCTTCCTGATTTTGATTATTTGCTGTTGTCCTCCTCCTCCTCATCCTCATCTTCCACTACCATATCACCAGGGTGACTGTGGTCTGTGACGCAACACCCACATCATTTTGTTAAAGGGTGTTTATGATACCTGTAAAAACAATTTACTAGACAGTATGTTCACGTACACCCCCAGGGGTAAATGTTTGTCAGCCCATACACTTAGTACATGGGCATTACAAGTATAGGAAACCCACTCCTTTCTAATTGGAACATTTTTTTATGAGGCCCTCCTCCAAATTTTTGGCAGCCCTTGCATTCCTTGCATACGCAAACACTATGGGAGACCCACTTCCTAATAATGGGAAATGTTTTTATGAGGCTCTAATCTACGTCTCTTCAAAGGGGCATTGGAGTGCTTGCAAATTTTTGGCAGCCTTTGCATTCACTGCATAGGCAAAGAGTATTGGTGACCCACTTCCTAATAATGGGAACATTTTTTAATAAGGCCCATCCCTACGTCTCTTCAAAGGGGCATTGGCAGTCCTTGCATTCACTGCATAGGAAAATAATATGGGAGATCCACTTCCTAGTAATGGGAACATTTTTTCATAAGGCCCTCCTATCCCTCTCTTCAAAAGTGCCTCCAAATTTTTGGCAGCCATTGCTTAACTGCATAGGCAAACAGTATGGGAGACCCACTTCCTAATAATGGGAACATTGTTTTCAGAGGCCATCCTGTACTTCTCTTCAGAGGAGTATTGTGGTGGGTCCAAATTTTGGGCTGCCCTGCCACTCACTGCATATGCAATAACAGTATAGGAGACCCACTAATAATGGGAACAACAAAGCATAGCCGGCTGATAGCTCTCTAAGAATAGTGAGGGCCGACTGCTGGTCCTTTAAGAATAGTAAAGGCTGCCTGATGGCCCTATAAAAATAGGCTTTGTGACTTTCAGAGTCCCTCCTTCATAAATGAATGAGGATGTGCCTGATGATGTGTCACACACCACGTGGCCAGATAAGGTTGAAAAATGTTAAATTGACATTTCCTAGTGAATGCATTTGTCTTGGTTGAAAGCAATTCTAAAGTTGAAAAAGGCATCAAAAACACTACATGTGAACATAGCCCAAAGTGTGGAAGAGCATTTGTGTGTTTGGTTATTTATTTTGCCTTATATACAAGTCATTACCCTGGAAAGGATGTTTCTTAACATATTTACTAGGAAAATACATTTTGGTTTCTTTTTTGTATGTTTCTTTTTTGTATGTCAGAGAAAACTCTGACAACATTGTTCACAGTAGTGACCTGGGAGTCAGAAATGCTTCCAGGAGTATTCACATGCTGTTCCCATGTCATCTGAGCACTGTTCCCATCGATTTCCACAATTTCTAGTCCCTTTGCTGACCGCCAGGAGTGTCGCCGCCAAAATGCTCGACTTTCCCATAGACTTACATAGGACTAGCTGCTCGAGTCGAGCACCCGAGCATTCTAATTTGCTCGACCCGAGCAATGAGCATCCGAGCATTTTAGTGCTCGCCTATCACTAACCGCCAGTTATCGCCTGTCATTGATCTATGGATGACCCTCCTTATAATTTTTTCATGCCTTTGCACATTCTGCACAGCCTTAATGTACAAATACATCAACTAAAATATTTATGTTCAAATATTTTTATGGGTTCAATTAGTCATCCATAAAGGTTAATGCAGCTCTTGTTATATTACGGTGGTATGTTACACTCCAAAAAAGCATGCACATTATTTTATGAATTCAATTACTCATCCATACAATATTACGTGCTCTATGGTACAGTTCAGAGGTTATATAACACTCCCAGAAACTGTTGAAACATTTTTCTGTTTTCAATTAGTAATCTATATACTATTGCGAGGTCTGTGGGACATATTGATGTTACATAGCACTCCCAAAAAGTGTTGAAAAATGTTTCTGTATTCTATTACTTTTATGTATACTATTGCGTGGTCTATGGGACATATTGATGTTATATAGCACTCCCAAAAAGCGTTGAAAAATGTTTCTGTATTCAATTACGCATCTGTATACTATTATGAGGCTGGGGTACATTTTGGTATTATATAACAGTCCTAAAACGCATTGTATTTTTCTGCATTCATTTGCTCAACAATAAACTATTGTGGGTTCTGTGGTACATTTTGGTGATATATACAGTGGGTACGGAAAGTATTCAGAACCTTTTAAAATTTCCACCCTTTGTTTCATTACAGCCATTTGGTAAATTAGAAAAAGTATTTTTTTTTTCTCATTAATGTACACTCTGCACCCCATCTTGAGTGAAAAAAAACAGAAATGTAGTAATTTGTGCAAATTTATTAAAAAAAGTAAAACTGAAATATCACATAGCTCAGTATTGAGCAGAAGCACCCTTTTGAGCTATTACAGCCATCAGACAACTAAAGGTAGACAAGACAAGGATGTGGATGAAAATTTTATTTATATAGTGCCAACATATTCTGCAGTGCTTTACAATTATAGAGCATAACAATAATCACAATTCAAAACAGATACCAAGAGGAATGAGGGCCCTGTTTTCAAGCTTACAATCTATGAGGAAAAAGGGGAGACACGAGAGGTGGATGGTAACAATTGCTTTAGTTGATGATGATGGTGTGGGCAACGGCAGTAACAGGGCAGGAGTCATCTTCGCATGCACCATGGACTGGGGATTGGCTTGTATGCACAACAATGGAAGAAGCAGTGGTGTCACCCGCAGACACTCTTCCTGGAGCCTGGGGTTGGGCCCACATAGTCGGGTGCTTTGCTGCCTTCTGCCTGATTATGCTGGTGTTGGTAAGGCTGGTAGTTTTGCTACCCCTGCTGATGCTGGCCTGGCAGTTGGTGCAAATGGCCTTTTTGAGGTTATCGGCAGAGTCTTTAAAAAATAACCAGACTCGGGAAGACCTAACAGTTGGACTGGCAACTTCCGTCATGTTGGTGTTATGGGGAATGGTTGCCACCTTCTGTCTGTGGCCACCACATTGCTTCTTCCTGCCTTAAGGGGTGCTACGCTTCCCTCTTTCTGTATGCTGCTGTCCTCGCTCTGCATGTCCTCCTGCCAGGTTGGGTCAGTTACTATATCATCCACCACCTCATCTTCCACTTCTGCACCCTAGTCTTCCTCCTGACTTTCTGAAAATTGTATCTCATCATCATCTACCTCTTGTGACCATGGCTGCTCAAATATTTAGCCATCACTACATGGAATCTCATCTTTCCCCGCTCAAGTGGACCAGGCGAGAGGGCCGAATCTATAAACGGAAATGTGAACAGCTATTTGGATTGTCCAAGTATGGGATCAGTTGTCTCAGAGCACTCAGCATGGTGGGAGGAAGGAGGATCAGGGTGAGTAATATGCGGTCCAGATACACTGCTACTCAGACTTGACAGTGTGGAAGACAGGGTGCTGGTGGTGGTGGACAGAAACTGGAAGTATTATCTGCAATCCAACCAGCAACCTTTTCACACTGCGCTGGCTTCAACAGTGCTGTCTTGCTGCAGTCACCTATTTCTTCGAACACTAAGGTCCAGAGAGAAGATGTGGGTGTTTTCTGTGGCCGAATTTCAGCTTGCCCATGGCCTCGGCCTTGGCATGCACCATCACCATCACGTCCACTTCCCCGTCCCTTCCCATGCGCCTTGCCAATTGTAAATGGACTAGAATTTTTTACACGTTCACTATAAATGGCTGAATTGGGAGCAAACTTGTATGCAATACGTGTGCGGGAAAATCACACTTTAAACTATCTGGACTGTAATTAAAAAATTTTTGGGTTATCAAATTGGTGTCAATAAGTAGGGTAACAGACAGTAAAAACACTAGAATATGTAGGCCTCAAATGGCCAAATTTTTAGCACAGATAGATGAGAACTGTCACAGAAATTCCACACTGCCAAATATGTAGCCTGTATTTTTTTTGTGGTTTGCTAAATATTGCTGTATATAAGTAGAGTAGCAGACAGCAAAAAAACTGGAATAATGGCCTAAAATGCCCAAACTTGGAGCACGCAGATATGAGGCCTGTCACGGAAATACCACACTGCCAAATATGGGGCCTGTATTTTTTTTGGAGATTTGCTAAATAGTGCTGTACATACGGTCATGGCCAAAAGTATTGACACCCCTGCAATTCTGTCAGATAATACTCATTTTCTTCCTGAAAATGATTTCAAACACAAATTATTTGGTATTATTATCTTCATTTAATTTGTCTTAAATGAAAAAAACACAAAAAGAATTGTCCTAAAGCCAAATTGGATATAATTCCACACCAAACATAAAAAAGGGGGTGGACAAAAGTATTGGCACTGTTCGAAAAATCATGATGCTTCTCTAATTTGTGTAATTAACAGCACCTGTAACTTACCTGTGGCACCTAACAGGTGTTGGCAATAACTAAATCATACTTGCAGCCAGTTGACATGTATTAAATTTGACTCAACCTCTGTCCTGTGTCCTTGTGTGTACCACATTGAGCATGGAGAAAAGAAAGAAGACCAAAGAACTGTCTGAGGACTTGAGAAACTAAATTGTGAGGAAGCATGAGCAATTTCAAGGCTACAAGTCCATCTCCAAAGACTTGAATGTTCCTGTGTCTACCGTGCGCAGTGTCATCAAGAAGTTTAAAGTCCATGGCACTGTGGCTAACCTCCCTAGATGTGGACGGAAAAGAAAAATTGACAAGAGATTTCAACGCAAGATTGTGCGGATGTTGGATAAAGAACCTGGACTAACATCCAAACAAGTTCAAGCTGCCCTGCAGTCCGAGGGTACAACAGTGTCAACCCGTACTATCCGTCGGCGTCTGAATGAAAAGGGACTGTATGGTAGGAGAACCAGGAAGGCCCCACTTCTTACCCCGAGACATAAAAAAGCCAGGCTGGAGTTTGCCAAAACTTACCTGAAAAAGCCTAAAACATTTTGGAAGAATGTTCTCTGGTCAGATGAGACAAAAGTAGAGCTTTTTGGGCAAATGCATCAACATAGATTTTACAGGAGAAAAAAAGAGGCATTCAAAGAAAAGAACACGGTCCCTACAGTCAAACATGGTGGAGGTTCACTGATGTTTTGGGGTTGCTTTGCTGCCTTTGGCACTAGACTGCTTGACCGTGTGCATGGCATTATGAAGTCTGAAGACTATCAACAAATTTTGCAGCATAATGTAGGGCCCAGTGTAAGAAAGCTGGGTCACCCTCAGAGGTCATGGGTCTTCCAGCAGGACAATGACCCAAAACACACTTCAAAAAGCGCTAGAAAATGGTTTGAGAGAAAGCACTGGAAACTTCAAAGGTAGCCAGCAATGAGTCAAGACCTCAATCCCATAGAAAACCTGTGGAGAGATCTAAAAATGGCAGTTTGGAGAAGGCACCCTACAAATATCAGGGACCTGGAGCAGTTTGCCAAGAAGAATGGTCTAAAATTCCAGCAGAGCATTGTAAGAAACTCATTGATGGTTACCGGAAGTGGTTGGTCGCAGTTATTTTGGCTAAAGGTTGTGCAACCAAGTATTAGGCTGAGGGTGCCAATACTTTTGTCTGGCCCATTTTTGGAGTTTTGTATGAAATGATCAATGTTTTGCTTTTTGCTTCAGTCTCTTTTGTGTTTTTTCATTTAAGACAAATTAAATGAAGATAATAATACCAAATAATTTGTGTTTGCAATCATTTTCAGGAAGAAAATGAGTATTATCTGACAGAATTGCAGAGGTGTCAATACTTTTGGCCATGACTGTAAGTAGAGTAACAGACAGGAAAAAAACTGGAATAACGGCCTAAAATCACCAAACTTGGAGCACGCAGATATATAAGGCCAAAAGAAAAGTAGAACGGCACTAGATACGGTTACAACCGATGCAACAAAGGGATAAAGTGTAGCAGCAAGGTTCTCCTCTGACTTCTATAGGGTGGTGATTAGCACTTCTATTGTGGTCCTCAATGACAAACAGCAATGCATATTCAGAAAAAGTCAACGAAACAGAAGACGTGGCACTCACCAGATCGTGCTGTTAAAAGTCCTTTAATTACCCTGTCTTGCGGGCTGATGACATTACATCAAGGGCGGTAGGTACATTGGTAGGTGCAGGGAAACAAAACAGGACGATGGCCGTTTCGCGCCGACTGTCCTTCAACGCGTCCAGGTGTGTGATTAAAAGCGATGTCAGTTCCTTTATAGGAAATGCTAAACATCCTAATTAGTACAAATCTAAAATTTGCACAATATTTGTACAGATACATATCATAAAAACAGGATATAACCACACAAATATACAGATAACAATCATAAATGCAGATTTAAAGGAAGACCAACATGTCCAGCTTATCATTCAAGCCTATTGGACCTTGTGCATTAGTTCTCATGATCCATCTAGCCTCACGCTGCAAAAGGATTTTATTGTGGTTTCCACTTCTCTGAGGAAATTTAACTATCTCCAGACCTGCAAAACTCAAAAGTCTGGGATTTGCATTATTCTTGTCTGCATATGTTTAATGAGACACAGAGAGCCTTTCCCTGTAGTTATTCAATTAAAATGTTCTCAAACCTAATAGACATAAGTCGAATGGTTTTTCCTATGTAATAGAAAAACCAAGGACAAAACAGAATATACACCACGTATTTACTCTTACAAGAAATAAAATCCTTAATTCTATGTTTAATGGAACATATTTGAAGAGGATTTTCGGTTATATGAAACTGAAAATAATTACAGTTACCGCACTTATAACTACCCGGGGTGGAGGTGGTTTTTAACCAATTTCTTTCCTCCAGTGCCATACAATTTTGTATAAATATATCCGCTAAATTTTGCACGCGTGTGTAAGCAAATTGTGGGGTACCAATATTCATTCTAGCCAAGTCTCTGTCTGTAGAATATGCCAGTTCTTTCTAATCGCCGTATCAACAGCTTTGTCCATGGGACTATGTTTGAAGTTAAAAAAAAACTTTTGCTCCCTCTCTATTTTCTGATTATGTTTACTCAAATCTCTACATTTTGTTTTTTTAAGCAGGTCCAATTGTGTCACTTTTTCAGTCCGTTTTACAGCCTCTTGCAAAAGGGATTTTGGCTAACCTCTATTCACAAAAACATGTTTTGAAATCATTTATTTGCTTACCAAACACCTCTTGATTATTGTTAATTTTACGGTATCTCAACATTTGACTATAAGGCAGCCATTTCTTTGTATGAATGGGATGCGCACTATCAAACCGCAACATATTATTCATGGCGGTGGATTTTTTATGAACCTGAGTATTTATCTTCCCATCCGCTATATCGATCTTAACATCTAGGAATTCCAAACTTGTGCCTCCAAAACATGACGTAAATTGCATATTAGCATTATTCGTCAGATTTAGATATTTTACAAAATTCTCAAATTCCATTTCTGTACCATCCCATATAATGAACATATCCTCAACGAATCTTAAAAACTCTAAATGTGCTTCAAAAAGGGGTTAAGTGTGCTATAAACATATTTCTCTTCAAACACCGCTAGGAACAGGTTCGCAAACACACATGTGACTGATGTACCCTGTTATGGCTGGCAATCAGGCAACACAGCGTGCAGTAATCAGCGCACATACAGAGATCTGGCAATAACCAAAAACAATAGGACGAGCTCTGAGACGTGGAATCTCTGTAGACTGCAGTACCTGATCTATCCTCACACAACTATAAGCAGCAGTGGATTGCGCCTATCACTACCTATGCAACTCGGCACTGCCTGAGGAGCTGACTAGCCTGAAGATAGAAATACAAGCCTGACTTACCTCAGAGAAATACCCCAAAGGAATAGGCAGCCCCCCACATATAATGACTGTTAGCAAGATGAAAAGACAAACGTAGGAATGAAATAGATTCAGCAAAGTGAGGCCCGATATTCTAGACAGAGCGAGGATAGCAAAGAGAACTATGCAGTCTACAAAAAACCCTAAAACGAAAACCACGCAAAGGGGCAAAAAGACCCACCGTGCCGAACTAACAGCACGGCGGTGCACCCCTTTGCTTCTCAGAGCTTCCAGCAAAAGAAAATAGCAAGCTGGACAGAAAAAACAGAAAACAAACTAGAAGCACTTATCTAGCAGAGCAGCAGGCCCAAGGAAAGATGCAGTAGCTCAGATCCAACACTGGAACATTGACAAGGAGCAAGGAAGACAGACTCAGGTGGAGCTAAATAGCAAGGCAGCCAACGAGCTCACCAAAACACCTGAGGGAGGAAGCCCAGAGACTGCAATACCACTTGTGACCACAGAAGTGAACTCAGCCACAGAATTCACAACAGTACCCCCCCCTTGAGGAGGGGTCACCGAACCCTCACCAGAACCCCCAGGCCGACCAGGACGAGCCACATGAAAGGCACGAACAAGATCTGGGGCATGGACATCAGAGGCAAAAACCCAGGAATTATCTTCCTGAGCATAACCCTTCCATTTGACCAGATACTGGAGTTTCCGTCTAGAGACACGAGAATCCAAAATCTTCTCCACAATATACTCCAATTCCCCCTCCACCAAAACAGGGGCAGGAGGCTCCACAGATGGAACCATAGGTGCCACGTATCTCCTCAACAACGACCTATGGAATACATTATGTATGGAAAAGGAGTCTGGGAGGATCAGACGAAAAGACACCGGATTGAGAATCTCAGAAATCCTATACGGACCAATAAAACGAGGTTTAAATTTAGGAGAGGAAACCTTCATAGGAATATGACGAGAAGATAACCAAACCAGATCCCCAACACGAAGTCGGGGTCCCACACGGCGTCTGCGATTAGCGAAAAGCTGAGCCTTCTCCTGGGACAAGGTCAAATTGTCCACTACCTGAGTCCAGATCTGCTGCAACCTGTCCACCACAGAATCCACACCAGGACAGTCCGAAGACTCAACCTGTCCTGAAGAGAAACGAGGATGGAACCCAGAATTGCAGAAAAATGGAGAGACCAAGGTAGCCGAGCTGGCCCGATTATTAAGGGCGAACTCAGCCAACGGCAAAAATGACACCCAATCATCCTGGTCAGCGGAAACAAAACATCTCAGATATGTTTCCAAGGTCTGATTGGTTCGTTCGGTCTGGCCATTAGTCTGAGGATGGAAGGCCGAGGAGAAAGATAGGTCAATGCCCATCCTACCACAAAAGGCTCGCCAGAACCTCGAGACAAACTGGGAACCTCTGTCAGAAACAATATTCTCAGGAATGCCATGCAAACGAACCACATGCTGGAAGAACAAAGGCACCAAATCAGAGGAGGAAGGCAATTTAACCAAGGGCACCAGATGGACCATTTTAGAAAAGCGATCACAGACCACCCAAATGACCGACATTTTTTGAGAAACGGGAAGGTCAGAAATGAAATCCATCGAAATATGTGTCCAAGGCCTCTTCGGGACCGGCAAGGGCAAAAGCAACCCACTGGCACGTGAACAGCAGGGCTTAGCCCTAGCACAAATTCCACAGGACTGCACAAAAGCACGCACATCCCGTGACAGAGATGGCCACCAGAAGGATCTAGCAACCAACTCCCTGGTACCAAAGATTCCTGGATGACCGGCCAGCACCGAACAATGAAGTTCAGAGATAACTTTACTAGTCCACCTATCAGGGACGAACAGTTTCTCGGCCGGACAACGATCAGATTTATTAGCCTGAAATTTCTGCAACACTCTCCGCAAATCAGGGGAGATGGCAGACACAATGACTCCTTCCTTGAGGATACTCGCCGGCTCAGATAACCCCGGAGAGTCGGGCACAAAACTCCTAGACAGAGCATCCGCCTTCACATTTTTAGAGCCCGGAAGGTATGAAATCACAAAATCAAAACGAGCAAAAAATAACGACCAACGGGCCTGTCTAGGATTCAAGCGCTTGGCAGACTCAAGATAAGTAAGGTTCTTATGATCAGTCAAAACCACCACGTGATGCTTAGCACCCTCAAGCCAATGACGCCACTCCTCGAATGCCCACTTCATGGCCAGCAACTCTCGGTTGCCCACATCATAATTACGCTCAGCAGCAGAAAATTTCCTGGAAAAGAAAGCACATGGTTTGAACACTGAGCAACCAGAATCTCTCTGTGACAAAACCGCCCCTGCACCAATCTCAGAAGCATCAACCTCGACCTGGAATGGAAGAGAAACATCAGGTTGACACAACACAGGGGCACAGCAAAAACGACGCTTCAACTCCTGAAAAGCTTCCACGGCAGCAAAAGACCAATTAACCAAATCAGCACCCTTCTTGGTCAAATCGGTCAATGGTCTGGCAATGCTAGAAAAATTACAGATGAAGCGACGATAAAAATTAGCAAAGCCCAGGAATTTCTGCAGACTTTTTAGAGATGTCGGCTGAGTCCAATCCTGGATGGCCTGAACCTTAACCGGATCCATCTCGATAGTAGAAGGGGAAAAGATGAACCCCAAAAATGAAACTTTCTGCACACCGAAGAGACACTTTGATCCCTTCACGAACAAGGAATTAGCACGCAGTACCTGGAAAACCATTCTGACTTGCTTCACATGAGACTCCCAATCATCTGAGAAGATCAAAATGTCATCCAAGTAAACAATCAAGAATTTATCCAGATACTCACGGAAAATGTCATGCATAAAAGACTGAAAAACAGATGGAGCATTGGCAAGTCCAAACGGCATCACCAGATACTCAAAATGACCCTCGGGCGTATTAAATGCCGTTTTCCATTCATCTCCCTGCCTGATTCTCACCAGATTATACGCACCACGAAGATCAATCTTAGTAAACCAACTAGCCCCCTTAATCCGAGCAAACAAGTCAGAAATCAATGGCAAGGGATACTGAAACTTAACAGTGATCTTATTAAGAAGGCGGTAATCAATACACGGTCTTAGCGAACCATCCTTCTTGGCTACAAAAAAGAACCCTGCTCCCAATGGTGACGACGATGGGCGAATATGTCCCTTCTCCAGGGACTCCTTCACATAACTGCGCATAGCGGTGTGTTCAGGTACGGACAAATTAAATAAACGACCCTTAGGGAATTTACTACCAGGAATCAAATCGATAGCACAATCACAATTCCTATGCGGAGGTAGGGCATCAGATTTGGACTCTTCAAATACATCCTGAAAGTCCGACAAGAACTCTGGGATGTCAGAAGGAATGGATGACGAAATAGACAAAAATGGAACATCACCATGTACTCCCTGACAACCCCAGCTGGTTACCGACATAGAGTTCCAATCCAATACTGGATTATGGATTTGTAGCCATGGCAACCCCAACACGACCACATCATGCAAATTATGCAGTACCAGAAAGCGAATAACTTCCTGATGTGCAGGAGCCATGCACATGGTCAGCTGGGCCCAGTACTGAGGCTTATTCTTGGCCAAAGGTGTAGCATCAATTCCTCTCAACGGAATAGGACACCGCAAAGGCTCCAAGAAAAATCCACAACGTTTAGCATAATCCAAATCCATCAGATTCAGGGCAGCGCCTGAATCCACAAACGCCATGACAGAATACGATGACAAAGAGCACATTAAGGTAATGGACAAAAGGAATTTGGACTGTACAGTACCAATAACGGCAGAGCTATCAAACCGCCTAGTGCGTTTAGGACAATTAGAAATAGCATGGATAGAATCACCACAATAGAAACACAGTCTGTTCAGACGTCTGTGTTCTTGCCGTTCTACTTTAGTCATAGTCCTGTCGCACCGCATAGGCTCAGGTTTACTCTCAGACAATACCGCCAGATGGTGCACAGATTTACGCTCGCGCAAGCGACGACCGATCTGAATGGCCAAGGACATAGACTCATTCAAACCAGCAGGCATAGGAAATCCCACCATTACATCCTTAAGAGCTTCAGAGAGACCCTTTCTGAACAAAGCCGCTAGTGCAGATTCATTCCACAGAGTGAGTACTGACCACTTCCTAAATTTCTGACAATATACTTCTACATCATCCTGACCCTGGCATAAAGCCAGCAGATTTTTCTCAGCCTGATCCACTGAATTAGGCTCATCGTAAAGCAATCCCAGCGCCTGGAAAAATGCATCAACATTACTCAATGCAGAATCTCCTGGCGCAAGAGAAAATGCCCAGTCCTGAGGGTCGCCGCGCAAAAAAGAAATAATAATCAAAACCTGTTGAATAGGATTACCAGAAGAATGAGGTTTCAAGGCCAAAAATAGCTTACAATTATTTCTGAAGCTCAGGAACTTAGTTCTGTCACCAAAAAACAAATCAGGAATCGGAATTCTTGGTTCTAGCATCGATTTCTGATCAATAGTATCTTGAATCTTTTGTACATTTACAACGAGATTATCCATTGAGGAGCACAGAGCCTGAATATCCATGTCCACAGCTGTGTCCTGAAGCACTCTAATGTCTAGGGGAAAAAAAAGACTGAAGACAGAGCTAAGAAAAAAAAATGATGTCAGGATTTCTTTTTTCCCTCTATTGGGAATCATTGGTGTGGCTCCTTGTACTGTTATGGCTGGCAATCAGGCAACACAGCGTGCAGTAATCAGCGCACATACAGAGATCTGGCAATAACCAAAAACAATAGGACGAGCTCTGAGACGTGGAATCTCTGTAGACTGCAGTACCTGATCTATCCTCACACAACTATAAGCAGCAGTGGATTGCGCCTATCACTACCTATGCAACTCGGCACTGCCTGAGGAGCTGACTAGCCTGAAGATAGAAATACAAGCCTGACTTACCTCAGAGAAATACCCCAAAGGAATAGGCAGCCCCCCACATATAATGACTGTTAGCAAGATGAAAAGACAAACGTAGGAATGAAATAGATTCAGCAAAGTGAGGCCCGATATTCTAGACAGAGCGAGGATAGCAAAGAGAACTATGCAGTCTACAAAAAACCCTAAAACGAAAACCACGCAAAGGGGCAAAAAGACCCACCGTGCCGAACTAACAGCACGGCGGTGCACCCCTTTGCTTCTCAGAGCTTCCAGCAAAAGAAAATAGCAAGCTGGACAGAAAAAACAGAAAACAAACTAGAAGCACTTATCTAGCAGAGCAGCAGGCCCAAGGAAAGATGCAGTAGCTCAGATCCAACACTGGAACATTGACAAGGAGCAAGGAAGACAGACTCAGGTGGAGCTAAATAGCAAGGCAGCCAACGAGCTCACCAAAACACCTGAGGGAGGAAGCCCAGAGACTGCAATACCACTTGTGACCACAGAAGTGAACTCAGCCACAGAATTCACAACAGTACCCATCGTGGTACCGATCTTTTGTAAATACCACTTGTCCAGAAATTTAAAGATATTATCTGATAAAACAAATCTTAAACCTTCCAAAATGAACAAAATTAGACTTTGGTCCGTACCACAGTCTGCCAAAATTTTGTGGATAGCTTCTATGCCTGCATCCTGTGGAATCCTCATATACAAGCTCACGACATCTATCGACGCCAACGAGAAACCAGTTTGCCAGTCGATATCTTTCAACATTAATAGAAAATCCCCAGAATCCTTTACAAAAGAAAGTATTTCCTGTAATAATTCCTGTAATAATGTAATAACCAGTCTAAATATCTTGACAACGGCTCTGTTAGGGATCACACCCCTGATATTATAGGGCGTCCGGGTGGTTCTTTCGCATTTTTGTGTACTTTAGGCAAACTATACCAATAAGCAATAGTAGGAAAATCTGGAAGTAGACTCTCACTTCTCTTTTTAGTCAGAGTTCCACATGCTGCATATTTATTAAGTAATAATCTTAATCTCTCTTTATATTTTGAGGTCGGATTTCCATCAAACACCATATAGGTAACCGGATCATTCAGCTTGGAAAGAGCTTCTCTTATATAATATTCCTGATCTAATACTACCAAATTTCCACCTTTATCCACCTTGTGGAATACAACGTCGGACCACTCTCTCATCTACTCTTGTGCCTTCATCTCATTATTAGTTAAATTTGAAATAGGATGATGGTATAATATTGCTTCTATATCCCTTATTACTGACTCATGGAATAAATCAATGGCATTCCCGAGGGAGATAGGTGGCATAAAATTGGACCATATTCCACCTTTAAAAGGAGCTATATGTGACTGTTTTCTTTCTAAGGCTACATCCTGCCATTTAAATATGTTAGCAACAAAATATCGTCTCTCTCTTTATTATCAATAGATGGATTTACCATAAAACCCAGATTACCTACTAATATTGGACTTTCCACAGGACTATCAATATGAATGGTATTTGTATTCTTCGCGCTAGCATAGTATTTTTGAAGATGGAGTTTCCTAGTATTCTTAAATAAATCAATTTTAACCCCTTAGTGACAGAGCCAATTTGGTACTTAATGACCGAGCCAATTTTTGCAATTCTGACCACTGTCACTTTATGAGGTTATAACTCTGGAACGCTTCAATGGATCCCGCTGATTCTGAGAAGGTTTTTTTCGTGACATATTGTACTTCATGTTAGTGGTAACATTTCTTCAATATTACTTGCGATTATTTATGAAAAAAATGGAAATATGGCAAAAAATTTTAAAATTTTGCAATTTTCAAACTTTGTATTTTTATGCCCTTAAATCAGAGAGATATATCACGAAAAATAGTTAATAAATAACATTTCCCACATGTCTACTTTACATCAGCACAATTTTGGAAACAACATTTTTTTTTGTTAGGGAGTTATAAGGGTTACAAGTTGACCAGCAATTTCTCATTTTTACAACACCCTTTTTTTTAGGGACCACATCACATTTGAAGTCATTTTGAGGGGTCTATATGATAGAAAATAACGAAGTGTGACACCATTCTAAAAACTACACCCCTCAAGGTTCTCAACACCACATTCAAGAAGTTTATTAACCCTTTACGTGCTTCACAGGAACTGAAACAATGTGGAAGGAAAAAATGAACATTTAACTTTTTTTTGCAAACATCTTAATTCAGAACCATATTTTTTATTTTCACATGTGTAAAAACAGAAATGTAACAATAAATTTTGTTATGCAATTTCTCCTGAATACGCCAATACCCCATATGTGGGGGTAAACCACTTTTTGGACGCACCGCAGAACTTTGAAGTGAAGGAGCGCCGTTTGACTTTTTCAATGCAGAATTGGCTGGAATTGAGATCGGACGCCATGTCACGTTTAGAGAGCCCCTGATGTGCCTAAACAGTGGAAACTCCCCACAAGTGACACCATTTTGGAAACTAGACCCCTTAAGGAACTAATCTAGATGTGTGGTGAGCACTTTGAACCCCCAAGTGCTTCACAGAAGTTTATAACGTAGAGCCGTGAAAATAAAAAATCACTTTTGTTTACACAAAAATGATCTTTTCGCCCACAAATTCTTATTTTCACAAGGGTAACAGGAGAAATTAGAACACAAAAGTTGTTGTGCGATTTCTCCTGAATACGCCAATACCCCATATGTGAGGGTAAACCACTGTTTGGGTGCACCGCAGAGCTTGGAAGGGAAGGAGTGCCGTTTTACTTTTTCAATGTAGAATTGGCTGGAATTGAGATTGGACGCCATGTCGCGTTTGGAGAGCCCCTGATGTGCCTAAACAGTGGAAACCCCCCACAAGTGACACCATTTTGGAAAATAGACCCCTTAAGGAACTTATCTAGATGTGTGGTGAGCACTTTGAACCCCCATGTGCTTCACAGAAGTTTATAACGTAGAGCCGTGAAAAAAAAAATCACATTTTTTCTACAAATATGATCTTTTTGCCCACACATTTTTATTTTCACAAGGGTAACAGGAGAAATTAGACCACTAACGTTGTTGTGCAATTTCTCCTGAGTACGTCGATACCCAATATGTGGGGGTAAACCACTGTTTGGGCGCACCGCAGAGCCTGGAAGAGAAAGAGTGCCGTTTTACTTTTTCAATGTAGAATTGGCTGGAATTAAGATCGGACGCCATGTCACGTTTGGAGAGCCCCTGATGTGCCTAAACAGTAGAAATCCCCCACAGTTGACCCCATTTTGGAAACTAGACCCCCCATGGAACTTATCTAGATGTGTGGTGAGAACTTTGAATGCCCAAGTGCTTCACAGAAGTTTATAATGCAGAGTCGTGAAAATAAAAAATATTTTTTTTTCCACAAAAAAGATTTTTTAGCCCCCAAGTTTTTATTTTCACAAGGGTAACAAGAAAAATTGGACCCCTAAAGTTGTTGTCCAATTTGTCCTGAGTATGCTGGTACCCCATATGTGGGGGTAAACCACTGTTTGGGTGCACGGCAGAGCTCGGAAGGGAAGGAGCGCCGTTCTGGAATGCAGACTTTGATAGAATGGTCTGCGAGCATTATGTTGTGTTTGCAGAGCCCCTGATGAACCTAACCAGTAGAAACCCTCCACGAGTGACCCCATTTTGGAAACTAGACCCCCCAAGGAACTTATCTAGATGTGTGGTGAGAACTTTGAATGCCCAAGTGCATCACAGAAGTTTGGAATGCAGAGTCGTGAAAATAAAAAATATTTATTTTTCCACAAAAAAAATATTGTAGTCCCCAAGTTTTTATTTTCACAAGGGTAACAGGAGAAATTGGACTGCAATAGTTGTTGTCCAATTTATCCCGAGTACGCTGATGTGCCATATGTGGGGGTAAACCACTGTTTGGGTGCACGGCAGAGCTCGGAAGGGAAGGAGCGCCGTTTTGGAATGCAGACTTTGATAGAATGGTCTGTGGGCATTATGTTGCGATTGCAGAGCCCCTGATGTAACTAAACAGTAGTAACCCCCCACAAGTGACCCCATTTTGGAAACTAGACCCCCCAAGGAACTTATCTAGATGTGTGGTGAGAACTTTGAATGCCCAAGTGTTTCACAGAAGTTTAGAATGCAGAGTCGTGAAAATAAAAAATATTTTTTTTTTCACAAAAAAGATATTGTAGCCCCCAAGTTTTTATTTTCACAAAGGTAACAGGAGAAATTGGACAGCAATAGTTGTTATCCAATTTATCCCGAGTACGGTGATGTGCCATATGTGGGGGTAAACCACTGTTTGGGTGCACGGCAGAGCTCGGAAGGGAAGGAGCGCCGTTTTGGAATGCAGACTTTGATAGAATGGTCTGTGGGCATTATGATGCGATTGCAGAGCCCCTGATGTACCTAAACAGTGGTAACCCCCACAAATGACCCGGTTTTGGAAACTAGATCCCTCAGGAACTTATATAGATGTGTGGTGAGAACTTTGAATGCCCAAGTGCTTCACAGAAGTTTATAATGCAGTCATAAAAAAAAAAAAAAATTCCACAAAAAAGATTTTGTAGCCCCCAAGTTTTTATTTTCACAAGGGTAACAAGAGAAATTTGACCCCAGAAGTTGTTGTCCAATTTATCCCGAGTACGCTGATGCCCCATATGTGGGGGTAACCCCCGGTTTGGGCGCACGGCAGAGCTCAGAAGGGAGGGAGCACCATTTGACTTTTTGAGCGCAAAATTGGCTGTCGTGTTTGGAGACCCCCTGATGTACCTAAACAGTGGAAACCCCCCAATTCTAGCTCCAACCCAACTCCAACACACCCCTAACCCTAATCCCAACCCGATCCATAATCCTAATCACTAACCCTAACCATAATCACAACCCTTACCCCAAAACAACCCTAATGTCAACCCTAACCATAACCCTAATCAAAACCCTAAATCCAACACACGCCTAATCCTAATCTCAACCCTTACCTCAAACCTAACCCTACTCCCAATACACAACCCTAACCTTAACCCTAATCCCAAACCTAACCCTAATCCCAAGCGTAACCCTAATGCCAACCCTAACCCTAATACAAACCCTAATCGAAACCCTAACCCTAATCCCAACTCTAACCCTAACTTTAGCCCCAACCCTAGCCCTAACTTTAGCCCCAACCCTAACCCTAGCCCTAAGGCTACTTTCACACTTGCGTCATTTGGCATCTGTCGCAATCCGTAGTTTTGGACAAGAAACGGATCCTGCAAATGTGCCCGCAGGATGCGTTTTTTGCCCATAGACTTGTATTGCCGGCGGATGGTGACAGATGACCACACGTCGTGTCCGTCGTGCACTGGATCAGTTGTGTTTTGGCGGACTGTCAGCACAAAAAAAGTCCAATGAAACTTTTTTTGTACGTCGCATCCGCCATTTCTGACCGCGCATGTGTGGCCGTAACTCCGCTCCCTCTTCCCCAGGACATAGATTGGGCAGTGGATGCATTGAAAAACTACATCCGCTGCCTACGTTGTGCACAATTTTCACAACGTGCGTCGGTATGTCGGGCCGACGCATTGCGACGGCCCCGTACCGATGTAAGTGTGAAAGAAGCCTAACCCTAAATTTAGCCCCAACCCTAATCCTAAATTTAGCCCTACCCCTAACCCTACCCCTAGCCCTACCCCTAACCCTACCCCTAACCCTACCCCTAACCCTACCCCTAACCCTAGCCCTACCCCTAACCCTACCCCTAACCCTAGCCCTAACCCTAACCCTACCCCTAACCCTACCCCTAACCCTTCCCCTAGCCCTAACCCTACCCCTAACCCTAACCCTACCCCTAACCCTACCCCTAACCCTAGCCCTAACCCTACCCCTAACCCTACCCCTAGCCCTAACCCTAGCCCTAACCCTAGCCCTAACCCTAACCCTAACCCTAACCCTACCCCTAACCCTACCCCTAACCCTAATTTTAGCCCCAACTGCTGTTCTCCTGCCGGCCAGCAGATGGAGACAGATGGCGGGTGCACTGCGCATGCGCCCGCCATTTTCTTTTCCCCGGCAGCCAGGAGGAGCAGCAGGAGGACCCAGGGACACAGGTGAGTATGCTAGGGTCCCCGAATCCCCCTATTTCTCTGTCCTCTGATGTGCGATCACATCAGAGGACAGAGAATTACACTTTACTTTTTTTTTTTTTGCGGTCGCCGGTAAACAGTTAATTACCGGCGATCGCAAAACAGGGGTCGGTAAAACTGACCCCGATCATGTTCTTTGGGGTCTCGGCTACCCCCGGCAGCTGAGACCCCAAAGATTCCCTCGGTGCCGGCCGGCGGGCGCACTGCGCATGCGCCCGCCATTTTGAAGATGGCGGCGCCCACCGGGAGCCACGAGGAGCACCTGGGGAGATAGGTGAGTATTGGGGGGCTACCTGGGACCCCTTTTCTCTGTCCTCTGATGTGCGATCACATCGGAGGACAGAGAAATTAAAAAGAGATCGCGTTTTTTTTTTTTTTTGCGATCGCCGGTAAACGGTTAATTACCGGCGATCGCAAATGCGGGGTGGGTAAAAAAAAACCTGAATCATGTTCTCTGGGGTCTCGGCTAACCCCGGCAGCCGAGACCCCGGAGAAAATCCGACTCTGGGGGGCGCTATTCACTTTTTCCACATCGCCGTTAATTAACGGTGCTGTGGTTTAAGTACCCTTAGCGGCCGCCGTTAAAAGGCGTATCGGCGGTCGCTAAGGGGTTAAACTCAACCAAATCAAATTTTTCTGGTAAGCAAAAATTTAAGCCCTCTGATAATACGGACATAGGCTTATCGTTCAAAGTTATATGTGACAAGTTGATTATTTTGAAAACATCATTAGAAGTCGTTATTTCATCCAGGACACTTGTTTCCGCTTTTTCCAAGAGTTTGCATTTTCTCCCCTCGTCTGATTTTCTTCCTAAAGGGGGTGCAGAGTTTAAAGAAGTTGAAGCCTGTTCCTGATCTTCCATCAACTCCTCTGTAGCACTTGACTCAGAATCTGTAATCCACCCATCTGTTCATGGTTTATGTTTTTTCAAGCTCTGATTAGTGCGATTCCTAAAATATGAGCATTTTTTGTTTTTATTCCATGTAAAAAATTGTCCATTATCAAAATCATTTTTATCTCTCAATTTTTTTTATTTTTTCTTCTGTTTAGTTTCAGTTTGGATGAGAACTAGTTTATTTTCCAATTTTTTTTAATTAAAATTGGCATATTGAGTCTCAGACAAACGGGACGATAATTCTTTTTTGGCTTTTTCCAGCTGCAAACATAGGTCCACATAATCTTTCTCATTTTTCTCCACCACCAATTGTAAAAAAAATTTGGAGCGCTGTAAAAGTATTAGTTCCCATTCTTTTAAAAAATACAGATCTTCTTTAAACTGGAAAATCTCTTTAGAGACTCGGAGTCCTCTTGGTACCCGTTCACATTGCACATAAGACTTTAAAGATTTTAAGGTCCAAAAGAGGCGTATTTCTCTCTCTGCTAATGTATGGATTCTCATTTACAAAGATTGTCTCCCAATAATTTGTAGTTCATATTTAAAATTGCAATTGGCAAAAAATTCACCTGCACCTTCCCGTCCTGCCATTAAGCCCTGATTATCTTCCACCTGTGCAGTCAAGCTTGCCATATCCCATTCATTTGTTTCCATCATTTTTAAAGTTCCATGCCGAATCAATGTGGGCTCAGTTCCCAAACATATGTGAAAAATAACCAAAAGAAAAAATAAAACGGCACTAGATATGGCTACAACCGACGCAACCTAGGGATAAAGTGTAGCAGCAAGGTACTCCTCTGACTTCTATACCATGGTGATTAGCACTTCTATTGTGGTCCTCAACCACAAACAGCAATGCATATTCAGAAAACGTCAAAGAAACAGAAGACGTGGCACTCACCAGATCCTGCTGTTAAAAGTCCTTTAATTACCCCGGCTTGCAGGCTGAGGACATTACGTCAAGGGCGGCAGGTATATAAGGCCTGTCACGAGAAATACCACACTGCCAAATATGTGGCCTGTATTTTTTTGAGGTTTGCTAAATAGTGCTGTATATAAGTAGAGTAACAGACAGGAACAAAATGGAAATAACGGCCTAAAATGCCCAAACTTGGAGCACGCCAATATATGAGGCCTGTCAGGGAAATACCACAGTGCCAAATATGTAGCCTGTATTTTTTTTGAGGTTTGCTAAATAGTGCTGTATATAAGTAGAGTACCAGGCAGGAAAAAACTGGAAACATGGCCAAAAATGCCCGAACTTGAAGCACGCAGCTATATGAGGCCTGTCATGGAAATACGACACTGCCAAATATATGGCCTGTATTTTTTGCGAGGTTTGCTAAAGAATGCTGTATATAAGTAAAATAACAGACAGAAAAAAAACTGGAATAATGGCCTAAAATGCATAAAATGCCCAAACTTGGAGCACCCAGATATATGAGGCCTTTCACAGAAATACCACACTGCCAAATATGTGGCCTGTATTTTTTGGGAGGTCTGCAAAATAGTGCTGTATATAACTAGAGAAACAGACAGCAAAAAATGGACCGGCCTAAAATGCAAAAATTTTTATTTTAGCACACGGATGTATGAGGCGTGTCACAGATATACCACACTGTAAAATATGTGGTCTGTATGTATTTTTGGGGGGGTTCAGCAAAATAGTGTCAAGAAATTGTGTAAGACACTCAAAAAAAATTCTACTCTACCGTACCACACTCAGAAATTATTTTTGTGACCCCTTTAAAATTGCTGGATTTTCACGCTGTGCTAGGAAAAGGATCTGGCTGTATTGTGCAGTGTGAAAAAGCAAATTGAGAAACAGAAAGGGCTCTGGATGTCTATGCAATAAAATAATCTCTATTAACTAGGCCAAAAAATTTTTCCTAGTCAATTATACCTGGGGCTAGGAATATAAGGTCAATATATGCTATAGGTAGCAGCAGCAGCAGACAGTAACGGAATGGACCCTCTTGATGTATGTAATGATATCTATATACACTCATACAGTGCCTGCAGGTCTTGCACTGATATATATTTATATATATATATATATATATATATATATATATATATATATATATACTAGATTGTGGCCCGATTCTAACGCATCGGGTATTCTAGAATATGCATGTCCCCGTAGTATATGGACAATGATGATTCCAGAATTCGCGGCAGACTGTGCCCGTCGCTGATTGGTCGAGGCAACCTTTATGACATCATCGTCGCCATGGCAACCATTATGACATCTACGTCAATACTGTGCCCGTCGCTGATTGGTCGAGGCCACGCGGCCTCGACCAATCAGACGCGGGATGTCTACGTCCTTTATGACATCATCGTCGCTGTGCCTGTCGCTGATTGGTCGAGGCCTGGCGGCCTCGACCAATCAGAGACGCGGGATTTCTACGTCGATACTGTGCCCATCGCTGATTGGTCGAGGCCTGGCGACCTCAACCAATCAGAGACGCGGGATTTCCAGGACAGACAGACAGAAAGACAGACAGACAGACAGACGGAAAAACCCTTAGACAATTATATATATAGATATATAGCGACGTACACTCCCCTGCCTACCTAACACTGCAACCTATATACTCTGGAATTAGTCCTTAAAAGGACTGTTGGTTTAGCTGGATTTGAGTAGTTTAGAATGGTAGACCCCACTGACTAACAAATCCCCAAATCTGACCCTATCTCAGCAGTTGCTCTCCCTACATGGATTCTGGAGCTGGGCGGACTCCTGTCTCTTATACCCCTGATGATGCTGTGCGGCCAGCCAATCACTGCAAAACCACAGCAATGATGGCTGCAGCATTACAGTGCCTGGCAGACAATCCCTGCATGTTGATTGGGTCTCTAAAGACTGCCAAAAATGCAGGGTGGAGACCCGAGTTCCAGCCGAGTAATCCTGGAAATGCTTGGTGCTCGCCGAGTACACCGAGTACAGTGATACTCGGGCATGTAACGAATAGTGGCGAGCACGTTCGCTCATCACTAGTTAGGACCCATAAGTTTTGAGACCACCTTGTCATTGGTTGATGGGCATGCATGAATTGGCCAAATTATGTGCTAAATGTCTCATTTTCCCTTGTATCCAGAAGCAATATTGCTATTCTTATTTCATATATTTCACATATACATGCTTTAGCACTAAACAGTGCAATTTTTTTGTTTATTTCTTCTGTTGTGGCATACCAGCATGTGTCCAGGAACATCACCCATGCCCTTACAAATGCCTTAACTGGGATTGTCCTCGGAATGACGGACATGTGGACAAGCGATTGAGGCCAGGGATGCTTCATTTCCTTGATGGCACACTGTGTGAACATTGTGGAGGCTGTGGCTGAGTCCCACTCTGGCATATCACATGTTTTACCGATGTCATGGATTGCTGGCCATACTTCTATCAGAGTTTCCTCCACCTCTGATAGCAATTCCGGCACCCACTCCTGCTCCTCCTCATCTTCCATCTCCAATGTGCTATCTCAAAACACATCGTCCACATCAGTTTGAAGCTCTGCAACACTGCCTCATCAAAGCGCCAAAAGGCTCTCTTGCGGCTCATTTGTCTAGGAGACAAACCACGCACTGCTGAAAAATTACTTAAAGGAATAAGAGACTAGACACATCTCTAATTTTTGAATTGCTGAACCTCCAACCAGGCATGGTCATGTGTGATTATGGGTGTAACCTGGTGGTGGTTGTGAAGTTTGGCAAGCTCACACATGTATCATGCTTTGCCCATGTGCTCAACTTCGTAGTTTATTTAGGTAGGTATTTAGGTTCATTATCTTTAGGCATTTATTGAAAAATCAGTAAGGTTAAGGTAAAGAACAACCTCTTTAATGAATTTTGTGCATTTTATCACTGGAAACCAGCTCTGTGTGCCTCCTCAAAAATGTTACTACAGTCAAACACTGGAGTAACATTTCTGGCATGAGTTACAATGCAGCTTTTAACAAATTTGTCAGGTGGACATTGCTATGCCTCATTCTGAACCACCTCCTCCCCAGCTCCATCCATTTTGGTGGAACTGGACAAAAATGGCAAGAAAAAAAAGTCACAAATTGATTGTGTAACAAAAAGTTGAGCAAAAATGTTACAACTTTTGAAGGTGATTTATGCCATAATCTTCTGTATCAATTGAGACAGAAGTTTCTGTGTTAATAAGCATATTGGTCTGTTAGCAAAAATAGAGCCTTCCTTCATGTTTCTTTACATATTATTGCATAATAATAAACAGGGATTGTTTGTCCTTTTCTATTACTATCTTTAGAGGTGAAAAAGGTTGGCATGTTCATTGCCTATGTTAGTTTTTGTTAATAATGTACAACATTTGGAGAAGAGTCCATTGCTATACTGTAAAAGGGACAGAGTCCCCGTCCAATGTGACAAGACACATAGCATCAGTCTGGATTGCATATTTCTTTCTGCAATTATTATTTTAATTTATTATTTTTGGAAAGTTCAGTTTAATTTTGTTTTTGACAAATTAGTTAGCACATTTTACAATATTAGAAATATACGATTGTGAATGCAGCTGTTAAGAAAAAAAATTGTCAGTATACACATTTCAATAACCTTCTAGCAGAAGACTTATATTAGATTATATTCATGTTTAATTCCATCCATGTCAGGATCCAGTAAAGGAACTTTGGGAAATCGCGTTTAATTTAATGGACATGGGGAATTGATAGAGACGCCAACTAAATTACAAATGAAAAGACAAGAAGAGCCCAAGGGAGATATCAAGCAGTAGAGCTGCCGATGATGACCAGTGATCGGACAACCTTGAATTGGAAATGTCTGCTATCTCATTATCATAACAAAAGTCTCAACATTTAAAATAAAGCTTTTTAATAAATGAAACATAAAAGCAGCTTGAAAAAGATGTTTAACTTGTGTAACTGTAATATATTCACTTTAGGAGAAGCAGTGAATCATTTCCTTTCTTTAGCATCCTCCGTTTCACCTGGATTAAAGCTCTGATAGATGTAAATACTATGATGCTCATTTATTTAAAAAATAATAATTGAGGAGGAGAAGTGATGCAAAAAATACTATGCACCATACACTGTATATCACCTTATTGTTATTCACACTTGTGAATTGTGGGCATGAATAGCTGAATAGAAAACAGTCCTGATCTTGTATAAAGAAAAATATAGTTGCTCAATACCTTAGCTTATAAAAAAAAATACAGATTAGTTGATATGTCACATAGCAACATCAGTAAACAGGCATAAATATATTGATATACTTGCCCATACAATAGACTCATGTTGAATCATGTGACATTTCCTTACGTAACAGCAAACAAGGAAGACCTGGCATTCATAGGCAAAAAAACCACAGATAAATTAATATCTCTATAAAATCCACAATAATACAAGGAAAAGTGGCTTATACATTTGGGCCATCTGGCCCTTTGTCATGACACTATTAAATACAGAGTAAGGAGAGCTAGAGAAAGGGCATTGTAGCCAATCATGTCTCAAGAAAACATAGCTGTGACTCCACCCAGAAAAATATTAAAAAATCAGAAAGATATACATGTCAGTATATCAACATATAATTACACAATACATGCTAAACAAGATACATGTCTGCCATATATATTTACATTAGGCTTCTTTCACACTAGCGTCGGGCTCGGCCCATTGCAGTGCGTCGGGCCAAGGTTACCGACGCTAGCGTTGTCTCCGCCGCACAACGGGTGCAGCGGATGCTGCTTTTCAACGCATCCGCTGCCCCATTGTGAGGTGCGGGGAGGTGGGGGAGGAGTTCCGGCCACGCATGCGCGGTCGGAAAAGACGGTCCGTCGCTGCAAAAAACGTTACATGGAACGTTTTTTGCAGCCGACGGTCCGCCACAACACGGCGCAACCGTCGCGCGACGGTTGCGACGTGTGGCAATCCGTCGCAATGCGTCGCGTAATGTTAGTCAATGGAGAAAAACACATCCTGCAAACACTTTTGCAGGAAGCGTTTTTTCTGCAAAACGACGCATTGTGACGGATTGCAGTTAACGCTAGTGTGAAAGTAGCCTTACAGCTGCACTCTCCTTCTGCTTGGCGATCATCTGCAAATCCAAAAAGAAAAACATATTGATTGTTCCTGCTACATACTTCTACACTGGATGGATTTAATCATATTTCAAATTATTCATCATAATAATATTTATAATAGGTTGTTAATACTATACAGCAGGTGAAATAAGTATTCAACACTTCACCAATTTTCTAAATAAATATATTTCTAAAATTGCTATTGCCATGGAATTCTCCCTGGAAGTCGGTAACAACCCATCCAATCCACATAGCGAAATAATCAAACCGTAGATATCCATAAATTAAGGTATGTCTAATAATGAGAAATAAAATAAATAAGGCAGCATGCTGTAGTGCCAAAACTTGCAGACATGAAATATCAAATTGAATTCAATTTTCATATTTCATGTTTGCAAGTTTTGGTGCTACAGAGTGCAGCCTTATTTATTTTATTGTGCATGAGTTGGTGACTCTAGGATAGAACCTGTTCACATTTAGTCTGTGTTTGGATGTGACGGTCAGTTTATATATATTAATAATGGGAAATGACACAGGGAAAAAGTATTGAACACCAGAACAAAGAAAGGTGCAAAAAGCCATGAAAATCATGACCCCAGCTGAAATCTATCAGTAATTAGAAAGCAATCATGCTGCTTAGTGAAAAATAATATCAGCTATTTCATCTGATGGCTTATAAAAACGTGTCTCATTACCAAGGTGCCACACAAAAAAAACTCATTTTGGGTAAATCTAGTCTTGTGTCTCAAGACTTTCACAATCTTATTGATGCAAAACATACTGTACTGATGGCATTGGTTACAGAAGAATTTCTAAACTACTGAAAGTTCCAGTGAGCACTTGTTGGGGCCATAATCCAGAAGTGGAAAGAACATCAGTTCGCCATAAAACAGCCACAACCAGATGTTTCTCGTGAGATTTCACACGAGTAAAAACCATTATCAGAAAAGTTGTCCAATATCCAAAGATCACCAATGGAGAGCTAAAGAAAGATTCCATTGTTTCAAAGAAATCTATAAGTAATTGTCAAAACTCAGCTGTCCGGTGACCCGGGACCAGGGGCCCCTTCCCTGTCCCTAACACTAGGGGCTCCATAGATTGCTCTAATCACCGGGATACTTATGAAGGTGAACAATGATGTGGCCGCCACCCTTGCTTTATCTACTGAGTTAGCCCTCTGTATGTTCTCTTCCCCAACCCAGGGAAGAGGGGCACTATTGTGCACTGCAGTATACCAACCCAACAAAATAAACTACACAAACAAGGGTACACTGAAAACACAAGGCATACAAAATATTCACTCACATATAACAGAGGAATGCACCGGGGAGTGGAGCATGGGGAAAAAAACACGCAGCAGTCACAGATAACTCCTCCAAAACTCCTTCTCATATGAACACCTCTCCTCCTAACGCATACAGCAAAGGTTAGCTTTGTTATGGATTTGAATCAGGAACCATATTATAAGGGAGTGGCTATCTGAGCTCAGCTGAGAGTTCAGAGTTTCTAACATTGACGATTAATTCCTGTTCTCCCAAAAGAAATAAACACCATTAAAAAGAAGGATAAGTGCTTCTTATTTATTTATACTAATTTATATAGCGCCATTAATTCCACAGCACTTTACAGATATTATCAGTACTGTCACCATTGGGGCTCACAATCTAGAATCTGTGTGAGAAACCGGTGAATCTGTGGGAGGAAACCGGAGAACACCCACACAAACATGGGGAGAACATACAAACTACTTGCAGATCTTGTCCTTGGTGGGATTTGAACCCAGGACCCCAGCGCTGCAAGGCTGCAATGCTAGCCACTGAGCCACCATGCTGCCCGTGCTTCTTCACAGTGCAGGAGTAAGATCAATCAGACGCTGGGGTCTTCTGGCTCTTCTCTATTGTGGTAACCCCGTGAGAGTAATGCACTCAATCTCTATGGTCTGTATGCATTCTCACCATTCAAGACTCCATTGCTAAACAAAAACATGTTCAAGCACATTTATTGTTTGCTCATCAACATTGAAATATTGGTAAAATATAGTCTGGTCAGACGAAACCAATATTGAACTCTTTGGATGCTACAGTACACACCATGTTTGGAGGGCAAAAGCCACTGTATATCACCCCAAAAACACCACACCAACAATGAAGTTTGGAGGTGGAAACATTGTGGTGTGGGTCTATTTTTCAGCTTGTGGCACTGGCAAACTTCATAAAATTAGAGGAAGAATGAATGGACAAATGTACTAAGACATTCTCGATTAACATCTGCTGCCATCTACCAGGATGATGAAAATGAAAGGAACTAAATCTCAGAGTTCATAGAAGGAGTCTATGGAACCGTCGGACTTTGAAGAGTGTTTGTGTGGAAGAATGAGCCAAAATCACACCTGAGCAATGCATTCAAGAGAAGGTGTCTTGAAGCTGTTATCACCAACAAAGACTTTTGCACAAAGTATTAAATACATTTCAGTAAGCATGTTCAATACTTTCCCCCTGTGTAATTTCTCATTATTACACATGACTTAATTTATGGACACCTACAATGGGGAAATAAATATTTGATCCCTTGCTGATTTTGTAAGTTTGCCCACTGACAAAGACATGAACACTATATAATTTTAAGGGTAGGTTAATTTTAACATTGAGAGATAGAATATCAAAAATGAAATCCAGAAAATCACATTATATAAATGTGTAAATTTAATTGCATTTTTCAGTGAGAAATAAGTATTTGATCCCACTGGCAAAGAAGACTTAATACTTGGTGGCAAAACCCTTGTTGGCAAGCACAGTAGTCAGATGTTTTTTGTAGTTAATCATAAGGTTTGTGCACACGTCAGAAGGAATTTTGGTCCACTCCACTTTGCAGATCATCTCTAAATCATTAAGATTTTGAGGCTGTCGCTTCGCAACTCGGAGCTTTATCTCCCTCCATACGTTTTCTATGGGATTAAGGTCTGGAGACTGGCAAGGGCACTCCATGACCTTAATGTGCTTCTTTTTGATCCACTGCTTTGTTGCCTTGGTTGTATGTTTTTTGCCATTGTCTTGCTGGAAGTCCTAGTCACGAGACGTTTTTAATGTCTTGGCGGAGGGAAGGAGGCTGTCACTCAGGATTTTACGGTTCATGGCTCCATCCATTCTCCCATTGATGTGGTGAAGTAATCCTGTGCACTTAGCAGAGAAATATCCCCAAAACATAATGTTTTCACCTCCATGCTTGACAGTGGGGCTGGTATTCTTTGGTTCGCTCCGGCACCTCCCATCTTCATTCCATGATGTCTTCCTCTGGTCTTCACGCCACGGCTCTGGCGCAGGCGTACTTTGTCTGCCCTGTTGAGGGCAGAGGAAAGTACTGCAGTGCGCAGGCTCCGGAAAGGTCAGAGAGGCCTGGAGCCTGCGCACTGCAGTACTTTGATCTGCCCTCAACAGGGCAGACAAGGTACGCCTGCGCTGGAGCCGCGGCGTGAAGACCAGAAGAGGATGTCATGGAATGAAAATGGGAGGCTCCGGAGCGGACCTGAGACACCCATTTGACCGGACCGCAGCGGAACCGCCCCTGGGTGAGTATAATCTAACGTCTTTTTCTCCTTTTTCAGGTTACATCGTGGGCTTATCTACAGCATTACAGAATGCTGTAGATAAGCCCCTGATGACGGTGGGCTTACCTCACCATCGATTTTGGGGGTGACAGGTTCCCTTTAAAAGCAACATAGTGGATTTAAAGGAATTTGATATGGTGGAAATAAGAATACACATTTTCCGCTATGCTGAAAATTTGCAGCATCAATAGAGACCCCAATGGCCAGACTTTTGGGGATCAGTGATCACATTTAGTTCTATCTCTAGCTGATATAAATACAAACACCTAATATTTGTTGAATAGTAGCTATACTTCTAGAGCTTCATATTAAGCCTAAAATAAAGAGAATTAGAACATTCTATCTACTCTTCTGTGTGATAGATGGAAGTAAAAATTGCTACCTTATTAGAAAAAAGATTTTTATCAGCGGACCTATATTTCAGCGGTCAGATTGTCTAATTAAGGAGGGATTAAGGTCGTGGACTTCAGAAAATGATTTCCTTGTTTTGTGTATTTTAATACATTCATAAATAAATATACATTCTTCTAGTTTCAATTTCCTGCTTCTCGCCTTCTATCCATAATACTGGACAATATCTGATACTTATATAGAAAATTAATTTTTCATCTGCAAAATTGAAGCTATGGTAACTAATGTAAAATCATAAATACAATTCAAATATTTTACATATGAGTCATTATTTGTGATTTGTGACTAGGTAAATATGCTCTTTTTGTGTACACACTTTGTCTCAGGGCAATAGCTTAACAAAATGATATTTTTGGGTAGAAATCAACATCCAAAAAAATCCAAGTTTTCTCAATGTTAATGAAAAAATATTAATGAATAGATACTTTTGAAATGTCAGTTTCTAGCAGTAGAATGGTTTAGCCTAAATAATGACAGCATTGAGTAAATATACGCCATAGATACATTTTACATAACAATGAATGGATCATTTGAAATTTGAATTTCACAGATTTGCCAAACTTTCCCCCAAAATTTGATTTATAAAGTACCTGCAAATCACAATAGTGCAAAACCTCTATCACGAAAATATGTGTATCACTAAGATCTCCTAAAATTATATTGAACCCATTTTATGCTCTTTAAATCAAACATAGTATTACTAATCTTCAAGTGACCTGAGCGTATCTGGCAATGGGAAAACAGATGGTTAACCCCTTTCCAACATCGGGCATAATAGTGCGCCGATGTCAAACTCCCTTCCTTTGATGTGGGCTCCGGCGCTGAGCACACATCATTTCTGGCACATGTAAGCTGTTTTGAACATCAGACATGTACCTCTAACAGCTGCATGTGAAATTGTAATCCACCCGTGGCTGTAAACTAATTAAATGCCGCTGTCAAACTCTGATAGTGGCATTTAACACACGCTTCCGGCAAGCGCTCCGGAAATCTTGCCCATCGGTGCCCATGTCACATGACCGTGGCTCACCTATAGTTTGGCTTGACAACCAGAGCTCTTCAGCAGAGACCTCTTGTTGTCGCTGCCTGATTGCTATGAGCGCCGTTCGGTGGTTGGCGCTCATAGCAAGTGAGCAATTCTGCTACATACAGGCGATCTGATCATTGCCTGTATCTAGCAGAGCCGATTGGGTTATGGCAGCTTCTAGTTTCCCATAGAGACCATTGAAGCATGCCAAAAATAAAAAAAAGTTGGTAAAAATGTTTTAAAAAATTAAAAAGTATAAAAGTTTAAATCACCCCCCTTTCGCCCCACTCAAAATATAACAATAAAAAAAATCAAACATACACATATTTGGTATCACCGCTTTCAGAATCGCCCTATATATCAATATAAAATAATAATTAACTTACAGGTATAATGAGAAAAAAAGTCAAAACTCCAGAATTGCATTCTTTTGGTTGCCACAACATTCCATTAAAATGCAATAAAGGGCGATCAAAAAATCATATCTGCACTAAAATGGTATCATTAAAAATGTCAGCTCAGAGCACAAAAAATAACCCCTCACCCAACCCGTGATCATGAAGAATGGGGACACAATGGGTATCGGAAAATTGCACAATTGTATTGGGAATTCTTTTTCACCACTTAGAGAAAACAACCTAGACATGTTTAGGGTCTATGAACTCATAATGACTTGGAGAATCATTATGAGTTCAGTACATATCGTGTACTGAAAAAAATCCTGTTTTTCAGTACACGATATGTTAAAACCAATGGGGTAGTTCAAACGTACAACTCATCCCTCCCGCAAGAAACAAGCCCTCACATGACCATATTGACCAAAAAAGAAAAAAATTATGGCTCTGGGAAGAAGCGAAGCAAAAAACAAAAACGGAAAATGAAAATACTTCCAGGGTTAAGGGGTTAAAAATAAGCAAGGAAGTGTACAAAACTAAAAAATATATATATATTTTTATATTAACATGTACAGTTTTTTAGGCAGTTAGTTGGTTTCAATGTTTTTGTTTGCTAATTAAATTAGGACAGAGGGATATTAAACTGCCCTCCTTGATTGCAGTGTGTGATAAGAATAAGAAAAAAATGTTGTTATTAAGGTGCTGTTTCTGCATTATATCACTGGTGAATTCACAGTCACACTGACTATGCAGGTACAGCACCTCACTTCCATGCGCTTTAGTGCTGCATTAGTACACCCCAATCACATTAGGCCTTTTTAATCCTTATGTGGACCAAGCTGTGCACTATGACCTCAATTTCCTATATTGTAAAGCACTAAAATTGCACTGCTTGGTAAGCCCTCATTTGTAATAGTCTCAGTGATAGTTCCCCCTGATTGGCTGATCATGTGATGTGTAAAGCATGCACCTGAAGTTATTAGCCTGCTCTCTGAGTCTTCAGCACAGTAGTGTGTGAAATGGTGGCATGCTTTTTTTTGCGATCTGTTCAAGTCACAAAGCATTTGAATTTGTGGTGACTTGCGAATTTGAAGGAATTCTGCACAAAGTCAATCCTTCGCATGTTGATCTTCTGAACTCTAAGGCCGGCTTCACACTCAGCGTATGAAAATGCGGTCCGTATATTACGGCCGTAATACGCTGAGAAGTTCCGAAAATAGTGGTCCGTAGCTCCTCCGTAGGCAGGGTGTTTCAGCGTTTTTTGCGCATGGCATCCTCCGTATGTAATCCGTATGTCATCCGTACTGCGTGTTTTTATCGCAGGCTTGCAAAACCGACATACGGCTATACAAGGGATCCATGTGTAAAAAAAAAAAAAACATATATACTGTCTATATATATATATATGTCAGTAGACACATATATGTATATATATTAATATTTCATCCAGCGCGATATAGCAGAAAGCCGGTAATTCAATTACCGGCTTTTGCTTTCTCCTTCCTAAACCCGACATGATATGAGACATGGTTTACATACAGTAAACCATATCATATCACCATTTTTTTGCATATTCCACACTACTAATGTCAGTAGTGTGTATATGCAAAATTTGGCCGTTCTAGCAAGTAAATTAAGGGGTTAAATGGCGGAAAAAATTGCCTTGGGCTCCCGCACAATTTTCTCCACCAGAGTAGTAAAGCCAGTGACTGAGGGCAGATATTAATAGCCTGGAGAGGGTCCACGGTTATTGGCCCCCCCCCCCTGGCTAAAAACACCTGCCCCCAACCACCCCAGAAAAGGCACATCTGGAAGATGCGCCTATTCTGGCACTTGGCCACTCTCTTCCCATTCCCGTGTAGCGGTGGGATATGGGGTAATGAAGGGTTAATGCCACCTTGCTATTGTAAGGTGACATTAAGCTAGATTAATAATGGAGAGGCGTCAATTATGACACCTATCCATTATTAATCCAATACTAGTAAAGGGTTAAAAAAATACACAAACACATTATTAAAAATTATTTTAATGAAATAAAAACAAAGGTTGTTTTAATATTTTATTGAACGCCCAATCCAATCACTGAAGACCCTCGTTCTGTAACAAAAAAAACATAATAAACAAACAATATCCTTACCTTCCGCAGATCTGTAAAGTCCAACGATGTAAATCCATCTGAAGGGGTTAAAATATTTTGCAGACACGAGCTTTGCTAATGCAACGTTGCTCATGTCTGCAAAACCCCGGAGAATGTAGGTAAAGTAGGTCATTGACCTATATTTACCTGCATTTGCGGTGAGGCGCCCTCTGCTGGCTGTTCCTAGATCGTGGGAACTTTCCTAGAAAGCTCCCTGGCTCGAGTTCATATGAGGACAACCAGCAGAGGGCGCCCTCTTATGATCTCGAGCCAGGGAGCTTTCTAGGAAAGTTCCCATGATCTAGGAACAGCCAGCAGAGGGCGCCTCACCGCAAATGCAGGTAAATATAGGTCATTGACCTACTTTACCTACATTCTCCGGGGTTTTGCAGACATGAGCAGCTGCATTAGCAAAGCTCGTGTCTGCAAAATATTTTAACCCCTTCAGATGGATTTACATCGTTGGACTTTACAGATCTGCGGAAGGTAAGGATATTGTTTGTTTATTATGTTTTTTTGTTACAGAACGAGGGTCTTCAGTGATTGGATTGGGCGTTCAATAAAATATTACAACAACCTTTGTTTTTATTTCATTAAAATAATTTTTAATAATGTGTGTGTGTTTTTTTTAACCATTTCATACTATTGGATTAATAATGGATAGGTGTCATAATTGACGCCTCTCCATTATTAATTTGGCTTAATGTCACCTTACAATAGCAAGGTGGCATTAACCCTTCATTACCTCATATTCCACCGCTACACGGGAATGGGAAGAGAGTGGCCAAGTGCCAGAATAGGCGCATCTTCCAGATGTGCCTTTTCTGGGGTGGCTGGGGACAGATCTTTTTAGCCAGGGGGGGGGGGGGCAATAACCGTGGACCCTCTCCAGGCTATTAATATCTGCCCTCAGTCACTGGCTTTACTACTCTGGTGGAGAAAATTGTGCGGGAGCCCACGCCAATTTTTTCCGCCATTTAACCCCTTAATTTACTAGCTAGAACGGCCAAATTTTGCATATACACACTACTAACATTAGTAGTGTGGAATATGCAAAAAAAAATGTTGATATACGATGGTTTACTGTATGTAAACCATGTCACAAATCATGTCGGGTTTTAGGAAGGAGATAGCAAAAGCCGGCAATTGAATTACCGGCTTTAAAGCTGTCTAGCTCTGGAAGAAATATTAATATATATATATATATATATATATATATATATATATATGTGTCTCACTGATATATATATATATATATATATATATATATAAACCTATTCTATGTGTACACATTTATTCTACCTATTCTATTGTAAGCTGTCAGTGTGATTTTACTGTACACCGCAATAAATTACCGGCTTTTCTCTCTAACACCGCTGCGTATTTCTCGCAAGTCACACTGCTGGTCCGTGTGTGATCCGTATTTTTGGGGCTTCCATAGACTTTCATTGACGTTTTATTTGCGCAATACGGTGACAAACGCAGCATGCTGCGATTTTCTACGGCCGTAGAAAGCCGTATAATACTGATCAGTTTAATACGGCAGATAGGAGCAGGGGCATAGAGAATAATTGTGCCGTATGTTTTGCGAGTTTTACGGACGTAGTTTCTACGCTCTTACGTCCGTAAAACTCGCAAGTGTGAAGCCAGCCTAACTTTAACCCTTTATTAACAAGGCCAGAAAGGATGTTAATAAAAGTCCTATTCTTTTTTGTCTGTTTCTTTGTCTTTGCTTTTTTTTTAACAGCAGTAATAACTTTTTATTTTTTCACCAATGATTTTGTGATGCTTTGTTTTATGCAGGACAAATTTTATTATTTTTTAGCACTATTTGGGAATATATATAAATTGTGAAATTTATGAAATTATTTTGCAACACAAATGTGAAAAAAAACATTTTTTTGTTTCTTTTTTTGTGTCTTTTTTTATTATTCTTATTTCACATTAAAAAAAACTTCAAAAGCCCTTAAATGGCTAAAAGAAGTTACTGGACCATACTACTGGTGATTTCTAGAAGCCATTGACTAGTTTATATACACACAGTAAAAAAAATATGCTTGCGGCAAAGCCGACACAAAAATGGCCCATTATACACCAAAAAAGATGCTTCAAGAAAATCACTGCCAGCATTTTCCTTGAGTGTTTTCTGCTTCAAAAATTCAGCAGGCATGCCAGCATATAAAAAGTGTCACATGCATATACCCTAAAATTCAAGAGTCATGCACTGTCAAATTGGAATTAAGGGGAAATTTAAATGTGTGATAATATTTTTACTTCAGGGGTGCACAACAAAAAAATTATTAACATTGTTCAAATCATACAATTGCAATTAAAACATGACCTTAATGTTTATTTATGGGAAAAAAATATTAAAGTGTTGTCTCATAAACAACACATATAGTTTATCCATAGGAAGGGGATAAATTATGATTGCTGGTGGTCTAGCCGCCTAGAACCTTACCGATTGTATGCGAACCGTAGAATCTTCTTTCTGAATAATGCTTTAAAAATCATGTGCGATCACTGTTCTAGTAATTGTTTATAATATCGTGTCACGATCTGAGTACTGACCGCAAAGCATTGTCCAAACTTGACAGCCTCATATACACCTACAAAGTTGTCAAGTTTGCGTCTCTAGACGCACAAACAGTCCATGCATTACAGTCTGTACACTGACTGTGACACACAGATGTGTGAATGTCCTATAGACAATTAATGAACACTTAAAGACCTATCTCGAGATTTCGGAAAGTGATGGCTGTATTGATGCTGTAATACAGATTATAGCAAAACTATTGGTGAAGAAATCATATTTTTTGTTCTACTTCAGTCTACATTTGAAATTTTCTACTAATTAGCTTTCAGTGCACAGGGGCTAGACTGTATAGGGGTTCTTTTCCTCCGTGTCTGTGATTTTTCGGCCTCTCTTACTGCCTCTGCTCTGGAATTGACCTGCCTCCTCTGTTTGAAATCTTACCAGTAATCTGTCATTCAAAGACCAGAGACAGCTGGGTGGCTGGGGAATCACAGACCAACAGGAGAAGACCCAGTGCCCAGTCCAGCCCATGTGCACCAAAATCGAACTAGCAGAAAACTTCAAATGATGATTTAAAAAGAACAGCAAAGCAGATTTTTTCACCAAAGGTATTAGGGTATGTGCACACGTCAGGATTTTTTCCTGACAAAATCCTGAGAATTCTGCCAGAAATCTGCGTGCTTTTTTCGCGCGAATTTCTCACGGAATTTGCGTGTTTTATGCGCGTTTTTTGCACGGATTTTTTGCGGATTTTTAGCGTTTTTTTTTTTTTTCCGGAATGACCTTTTTGATAGGAAATCCGCAAAAAATCCGGAAAAAGATAGAGCATGTCCGGATTTTTTGCGGTATGCGTTTTTTTTGCGGAAAAAAAACTAACATCTGCACAAAAAATGCGGAATGCATTCTAAAACATAGGATGCATAATGTTAGCGTTTTTTTGACCGGATTTATAGCGTTTTTATAGCGAAATTCCGCAAAAAAAAAACGCTAAAAATCCTGACGTGTGCACATACCCTTAATGTAATCTGTATTATAGCACCATTACAGCCATACCTTTACTTTAAATAACAAAATTGTGTGGACAGGTTCTCTTTAAAGAAAATCTATTGTCACTCCTGACATGGTGTGTTTTTTAGTTAAAGGACTGCATTTCTAATTGAATAATAATTCATGATCTTTTATTTCTTAGAAATGTGCATTGAGCTTTTCTTCTAATATTCCTCCTGGAAATGTTTAAAGAAATTGTCAACTAGATTTAACCAATTCCATTGCCAAAAAAGTATGTCCCTACCGAAATAAAGACCGTAAGCACTGACAGGAGATTGTCAGACTGTGTTGGGGCACAGCTTTATGGTATCTCCTAGTTGCCAATTTATTCATAAATTCTATGAGGAATTTTAGTTTTTTATTTTATTTAACTATCTTATACAGTATAGCACAATTAATTACACAGCGCTTTACAGACATTGGTACTGTCCCCATTGGGGCTCACAATCTAGATTCCCTATTAGCGTGTCATTGGAGTGTGGGAAGAAACAGGAGAACAAGGAGGAAACCCACACAAATACGGGGAGACCATACAAACTCCTTGGAGATGTTGTCCTTTGTAGGATTTGAACCCATGATGCCAACACTGTAACCATGGAGCCAATGTGCTGACCAACTACAGAGGAATGGCACGATGTCGAAGGTTCTCTTTAATAGAGTAGCAGTTCCACATGTTCACTACATTAGTGATTTTGGGATATTCAATCCTGTGATCAGTAGGAATATGAGTAGTCATTTATTTATTCATCACCAATCCTATAACTAATTATATGTTCTGTTTTGAAAAGTTCTTTTACGGGTGCAGTTATCCAAAACTTCCTAAAGACTGCCACTTTTTTAACCAAAAGATTTACAGTGGCCTCTGGTGAGTAGTCGCTTGGCTGACCAAGTAAGTGGTAGTATATGGTTGTTGACAGGACTTATAGAAATTAAGAGATAACACAAGAAAGCAATTCCTGTTACTATGGTGAACCCAGATTTCTTTGAAGCATTTGTTCAAGCTGTCATGTAGACAGATGAGACAAAGATAGACCTTTTTCGTAGAGCACATCATTCTACTGTTTACTGAAAATAGAATGAGGCCTACAAGGAAAAGAACACAGTACCCACAGTCAAACATGGTGGAGTGTTGTGATCTGGTGGCCTAGGAGCAGCATGAGACGTACTCTGGAGAAGGTGGTACCTTTACTGACCGCAAACCCTGAACTAGCAGCGCAACTAGAAGTAGTTGTGGGGGGTACCTAACACTCCCTAGACCCCTCGACACAGCCTAAGAACTAACTACCCCTAAAGACAGAAATGGGAAAACTCTCTTGCCTCAGAGAAAATCCCCAAAGGATAGACAGCCGCCCACAAATATTGACTGTGAAAGGAGAGGGAAATAACATACGCAGACATGAAATCAGGATTTAGCATAGGAGGCCATACTAGCTAAAAAGGAAGAATAGGACAGAGTACTATGCGGTCAATATTAAAACACTAGAAAATATCCACCACAGAGAATACAAAACACCACATCTGACTAAAGACATGGAGGGTATATCTGCATCTCCAGAGACAAAGCTAGGCTGCAAAAAAACCTTCACAGACAAAGCTGGACAAAAACAAAACAAGAAAATGCACAGACTATAAGGTCCACAGCAGGTGGACAGCAAAAACAAGGCCAGAACTTATCTTTGAAGAAATGAACAGCAGACCATGAGAGACCAAGTATGGATGTGAATCCTCCAAAAACAATGGACAACTGGCACTGACTAAAGGATAAAGCAGGACTTAAATAGCCCAGCCCAAATTGCAAAAAATGGATACACCTGATAAATGCTGCGATCCAACTACTGCAGCACTACCACTCATAACCACCGGAGGGAGCCCAAGAGCAGAATTCACAACAGTACCCCCCCTTGAGGAGGGGTCTGTTGTGAATTCCGCTCTTGGGCTCCCTCCGGTGGTTGTAAGTGGCACTTTTGTGAGTTCTGCTCTTGGGCTCCCTCTTGTGGTTTCTAGTGGTGTGGCTGCTCCTTGGAGTTAGCTGTCATCAGCTGCCTCCACTTATCGTCTCTTCTGCTCGGCTATTTAGGCCTGGCTCTTTCTTCAGCCAGTGCCACTTGTAAATGGTTCCTGGTTGGATTCACATCTCTTTGGAGTTCCCTGTTATCCTGACCAGTTCAGCTAAGCTAAGTTTTTGCTTGCTCTTTTCTGTCCATAGATTGTGGACTTATCCATTCTGTGCTTTCTATGTTCATCCAGCTTATCAGTGTGAATTAATTCTGTCTTGCTGGAAGCTCTGGGAGGCAGATTTGCCCTCCACACCTTTAGTCAGGTGTGGAGATTTTTTGTAAACTCTGCGTGGATTTTTGTAGTGTTTTATACTGACCGCACAGTATTCCATCCTGTCCTATCTATTTAGCTAGACTGGCCTCCTGTGCTCATCCTGTTTTCATTTTGTGTATGTCTTTTCCCTCTCCACTCACAGTCATTATTTGTGGGGGGCTAATCTATCCTTCGTGGATTTTCTCTGAGGCAAGATAGCTTTCCTGCTTCTTTCTTTAGGGGTAGTTAGCTCTTAGGCTGTGACGAGATGCCTAGGGAGAGTTAGGAGCATTCCACGGCTACTTCTAGTGTTGTGTTGAGCTTAGGGACTGCGGTCAGTACAGTTACCACTTCCTTCAGAGCTCGTTCCAAGTTGCTCCTAGACCACCATATCATAACAGTACAAGTGGCCAAAAATGAATTAAATGCATCTCAAAAGAAGGAAAAGAAAGTTCTGAACCATTTTTTTTTTCTGTGCTCTGGTTTGTCTTTTTTTTCTCTTGATATCTGGGTGGTTCAGGATATATGCATTGGCATGGATGTTCAGGGTTTGTTTTCTCGTGTGGATCAACTTGCTGCAAGAGTACAGAGTATCCAGGACTATGTTGTCCAGACTCCGGCTTTAGAGCCTAGAATTCCTACTCCTGATTTGTTTTTTGGGGACAGATCCAAGTTTTTGAACTTTAAAAATAACTGCAAATTGCTTTTTGCTTTGAAACCCCGTTCTTCTGGTGATCCCATTCAGCAAGTAAAAATCATCATATCCTTGCTGCGTGGTGACCCTCAAGACTGGGCTTTTTCTCTTGAAGCAGGGGATCCGGCATTATTGAATGTAGATGCATTTTTTCAAGTGCTTGGATTATTGTATGACGAACCTAATTCTGTGGATCATGCAGAAAAAACCCTGTTGGCCTTGTGTCAAGGTCAGGAAGCGGCAGAGTTATACTGCCAGAAATTTAGAAAATGGTCTGTACTCACTAAATGGAATGAAGAGGCTCTGGCTGCTATTTTCAGAAAAGGTCTTTCTGAAACCCTTAAAGATGTTATGGTGGGCTTTCCTACGCCTGCCGGTTTGAGCGAATCTATGTCTCTAGCCATTCGGATTGATCGGCGTCTGCGCAAGCGCAAAGCTGTGCACCATATGGCAGTATCCTCTGAGCAAAGTCCTGAACCTATGCAATGTGATAGGATTTTGACTAGAATAGAACGGCAGGAATTCAGACGTCAGAATAGGCTGTGTTTTTACTGTGGTGATTCGGCTCATGTTATCTCTGATTGCCCTAAGCGTACTAAGAGAGTCGCTAGGTCTGTTACCATTAGTACTATACAGCCTAAATTTCTCTTATCTGTGACCCTGATTTGCTCATTGTCGTCCTTTTCTGTCATGGCATTTGTGGATTCAGGCGCTGCCCTGAACTTAATGGACTTAGAATTCGCCAGGCGCTGTGGTTTTTCCTTGCAGCCTTTGCAGAGCCCTATTCCTTTGAGGGGTATTGATGCTACACCCTTGGCCAAGGATAAACCTCAGTACTGGACACAGATGACTATGTACATGGCTCCTGCACATCAGGAAGATTGCCGTTTTCTAGTTGGTTTACTAAGATTGACCTCCGAGGGGCATATAATCTTGTTTGTATTAAACAGGGTGACGAATGGAAAACTGCAATATGCCCGAAAGCCATTTTGAATACCTTGTGATGCCATTTGGGCTCTCTAATGCTCCATCTGTGTTCCAGTCTTCCATGCATGATATTTTCCGCAATTATCTTGATAAATTCATGGTCGTATATTTGGATGATATTTTAATTTTTTCCGATGATTGGGAGTCTCATGTGAAGCAGGTCAGGATGGTGTTCCAGATCCTTCGTGATAATGCTTTATTTGTGAAGGGGTCTAAGTGCCTATTCGGAGTTCAGAAGGTCTTTTTTTGGGGTTTTATTTTTTCTCCCTCGTCTATAGAAATGGATCCTGATAAGGTCCAAGCTATTCATGACTGGATCCAACCCACATCTGTGAAGGGTCATCAAAAATTTTTGGGCTTTGCTAATTTCTATCGCCGTTTCATTGCCAACTTTTCCAGTGTGGTTAAGCCCCTTACTGATTTGACGAAGAAAGGCGCTGATGTGACGAATTGGTCCTCTGAGGCTGTTGAGGACTTTCAGGAGCTTAAACGCCGATTTACTTCTGCCCCTGTGTTGCGTCAGCCGGATGTTTCTGTTCCTTTTCAGGCTGAGGTCGACGCTTCTGAGATTGGGGCAGGGGCCGTTTTGTCTCAGAGGGAGTCTGATGGTTCTTTGATGAAACCGTGTGCTTTTTTTTCCAGAAAGTTTTCGCCTGCGGAACGCAATTATGATGTCGACAATCGGGAGTTGTTGGCTATGAAGTGGGCGTTTGAGGAGTGGCGACATTGGCTTGAGGGAGCTAAACACCGTGTTGTACTCCTGACCGATCATAAGAATCTGATTTACCTCGAGTCGGCCAAGCGGCTGAATCCTAGACAGGCTCGATGGTCCCTGTTTTTCTCCCGTTTTGATTTTGTGGTCTCGTATCTTCCGGGATCTAAGAATGTTAAGGCTGATGCCCTCTCTAGGAGTTTTTCACCTGATTCTCCTGGAGTCCTTGAGCCGGTTGGCATTCTTAAGGAGGGGGTGATTCTTTCTGCTATCTCCCCTGATTTGTGGCGGGTGCTTCAGGAATTTCAGGCTGATAGGCCTGACCGCTGTCCAGTGGGGAAGCTGTTTGTTCCTGATAAATGGACAAGTAAGGTAATTTCTGAGGTTCATTGTTCAGTGTTGGCTGGTCATCCTGGGATTTTTGGTACCAGAGATTTGGTTGCTAGGTCCTTTTGGTGGCCTTCCTTGTCGCGCGATGTGCATGCTTTTGTGCAGTCCTGTGGGACTTGCGCCTGGGCCAAGCCTTGCTGTTCCCGCGCTAGTGGGTTGCTTTTGCCTTTGCCGGTCCCTGAGAGGCTCTGGACGCATATTTCCATGGATTTTATTTCGGATCTTCCTGTTTCCCAGAAGATGTCTGTTATCTGGGTTGTTTGTGACCAGTTCTCTAAAATGGTCCATCTGGTACCTTTGCCTAAGTTGCCTTCCTCCTCAGATCTGGTTCTATTATTTTTTCAGCATGTGGTTCGTTTGCATGGCATTCCGGAGAATATTGTGTCTGACAGAGGTTCTCAGTTTGTCTCTAGATTTTGGCGGGCCTTTTGTGCTAGGATGGGCATTGATTTGTCTTTTTCTTCGGCGTTTCATCCTCAGACTACCCACTTCATAGCCAACAACTCCCGATTGCCGACATCATAATTGCGTTCCGCAGGCGAAAACTTCCGAGAAAAGAAGGCACACGGTTTCATCAAGGAACCATCAGGATTCCTCTGAGACAAAACGGTCCCTGCCACAATCTCAGACGCGTCAACCTCAACCTGAAATGGAAGAGAAACATCTGGCTGACGCAACACAGGGGCAGAAGTAAATCGGCGTTTAAGCTCCTGAAAGGCAGAAACAGCCGCAGAGGACCAATTCGTCACATCAGCGCCTTTCTTCGTCAAATCGGTCAGAGGTTTAACCACACTGGAGAAGTTGGCAATGAAACAACGATAAAAATTAGCAAAGCCCAAGAATTTCTGAAGGCTCTTCACAGATGCGGGCTGAACCCAATCATGAATGGCCTGAACCTTAACCGGATCCATTTCTATAGGGAGGAAAAATTAAGCCCAAAAAAGAAACCTTCTGCACTCCAAAGAGGCACTTCGACCCGTTCACAAACAAAGCATTATCACAGAGGATCTGAAATACCATCCTGAACTGTTTCACATGAGACTCCCAATCATCGGAAAAAATCAAAATATCATCCAAATATACAACCATGAACTTATTAAGATAACTCCGAAAGATATCATGCATGAAGGACTGGAACACAGATGGGGCATTAGAGAGTCCGAATGGCATCACTAGGTATTCAAAATGGCCTTCGGGCGTATTAAATTCAATTTTCCACTCGTCACCCTGTTTAATACAAATAAGATTATATGCCCCTCAAAGGTCAATCTTAGTAAACCAGCTAGCCCCCTTAATCCTAGCAAACAAATCAGTAAGCAAAGGCAAAGGGTATTGAAAGTTGACCGTGATCTTATTCATTAGGCGATAATCAATACACGGTCTCAAGGAGCCATCCTTCTTGGCAACAAAAAAACCCCTGCTCCCAATGGTGAATAAGATGGCCGAATATGCCCCTTCTCCAAAGACTCCTTAATATAGCTCCGCATGGCGGCATGTTCTGGCACAGACAGGTTGAAAAGTCGACCCTTAGGGAACTTACAACCTGGAATCAAGTCAATAGCACAATCATAGTCCCTATGTGGTGGAAGGGAACTGGATTTAGGCTCATCGAATACATCCTGGAAATCTGACAAAAACTCAGGAATTTCAGAAGAGGGGGAAGAGGAAATTGACATCAAAGGAACTTGATCATGAACCCCCTGACAACCCCAACTAGTCACAGACATGGATTTCCAATCTAACACCGGATTATGTAGCTGTAACCATGGAAAACCCAGCACAATATCATAATGCAAATTATGCAACACCAGAAAACGACAATCTTCCTGATGGGCTGGCGCCATGCGCATGGTCAGCTGTGTCCAAAACTGAGGTTTATTTTTAGCCAACGGTGTAGCATCAATCCCCCCCTAAAGGAATAGGGTTCTGCAAAGGCTGCAAGGGGAAACCACAAAGTCTGGCAAATTCTAAGTCCATTAAATTCAGAGCGGCGCCTGAATCCACAAATTCCATGACAGAAAATGACGATAATGAGCAGATCAAGGTGACAAATAACAGAAATTTTTTGTTTTACAGTACTGATGGTAACAGAACTAGTGATTCTCTTTGTATGCTTAGGGCAATCAGAAATAACATGAGCAGAATCGCCGCAGTAAAAACACAACCAATTCTGATGCCTAAATCCTTGTCGTTCAGCTCTAGACAAAATCCTATCACACTGCATAGGCTCAGGGCTCCTCTTGGAGGACAACGCCACAGTGTGCACAACTCTGCGCTTGCGCAAGCGCCGATCAATCTGAATGGCCAGAGACATAGAATCACTCAGACCAGCAGGCGTGGGGAACCCCACCATAACATCTTTAACGGATTCAGAAAGACCCTTTCTGAAAATTGCCGCCAAGGCATCCTTATTCCATTTAGTCAGTACAGACCATTTTCTAAATTTCTGGCAATACGATTCTGCCGCTTCTTGACCCTGACACAGGGCCAACAAGATCTTCTCAGCTTGATCCACAGAATTAGGCTTATCATACAATAACCCCAATGCTTGAAAGAAAGAATCAACATTAAGCAAAGCAGGATTGACAGATTCCAAGGAAAATGCTCAATCCTATGGGTCACCACGCAGCAAGGATATGATGATTTTAACCTGCTGAATGGGATCACCAAAAGAACGGGGTCTCAATGCAAAAAACAGTTTACAATTATTTCTGAAACTCAAAAATTTGGATCTATCACCAAAAAATAAATCAGGAGTGGGAATCTTAGGTTCTAAGGCAGGAGTCTGAATAATAAAATCTGAAATACCCTGTACCCTAGCAGCAAGCTGATCCACCCGAGAAACTAACTTTTGAACATTCATGTTAATACTAGGTTCCGTAGCCACCCAGAGATTAAGAGGGAAGAGAACACAGAATAGACTGGAGAAAAAAAATGGCTCAAGAGCTTCCTTCCCATCTTCTGAGATGCATTTAACTCATTGTTGGCCAGTTGTACTGTTATGATCTGGTGGCCTAGGAGCAGCATGAGACATACTCTGGAGAAGGTGGTACCTTTACTGACCGCATACCCTGAACGAGCAGTGCAACTAGAAGTAGCCGTGGAGGGTACCTAACACTCCCTAGACCCCTCGACACAGCCAAAGAACTAACTACCCCTAAAGACAGAAACGGGAAAACTATCTTGCCTCAGAGAAAATCCCCAAAGGATAGGCAGCCGCCCACAAATATTGACTGTGAAAGGAGAGGGAAATAACATATGCAGACATGAAATCAGGATTTAGCATAGGAGGCCATGCTAGCTAAAAAGGAAGAATAGGACAGAGTACTATGCGGTCAGTATTAAAACACTAGAAAATATCCACCACAGAGAATACAAAACACCACATCTGACTAAAGACATGGAGGGTATATCTGCATCTCCAGAGACAAAGCTAGGCTGCAAAAAAACCTTCACAGACAAAGCTGGACAAAACAAAACAAGAAAATGCACAGACTATAAGGTCCACAGCAGGTGGACAGCAAAAACAAGGCCAGAACTTATCTTTGAAGAAATGAACAGCAGACCAGGAGAGACCAAGTATGGATGTGAATCCTCCAAAAACAATGGACAACTGGCACTGACTAAAGGATAAAGCAGGACTTAAATAGCCCAGCCCAAATTGCAAAAAATGGATACACCTGATAAATGCTGCGATCCAACTACTGCAGCACTACCACTCATAACCACCGGAGGGAGCCCAAGAGCAGAATTCACAACAGTGGAGGTTCAAATATGTTTTGCGGTTGTTTTGACTGTGTTCAAGGCATCATGAAATCTGAAAATTTCCAAAGGATTTTGGGTTGAAATGTAGTTCCAAGTGTCAGAAAGCTGGTTCATGCGTCTTCCAGCAGTACAATGACCCCGAACATACTTCAAGAAGCAACCAGAAATGGTTGGAAACAAAGCGCTGGAGAGTTCTGAAATGGCCAGTAATGAGTCCAAATATAAATCCCATTGAACACCTGTTGAGCGATCTTAAAATTGCCATTTGAAGAAAGCACCCTTCAAATATGGGACACCTGGAGAAGTTTGCAAATGTATGCAATTGCAGTTATGTATTCCAATGTGTGTCCAACCAAATATTATATCAGCCCATTCTGGGGGCTTTGTGTGAAATTATATCCAATTTTCCCTTTTTTCTATGTTTTTTCCAGTGCACACAAAGGAAATAAACATCTGCATAATCATTTTCTGGGAGAAATACTTCATTTTCTGGAGGAATATCAAGGGTGCCAACACTTTGGCCATAATAATAATAATCTTTATAATAATAATTTTTTTTTTATATAGCGCTAGCATATTCCGCAGTGTTTTACACACATTATCATCGCTGTCCCCGTTTGGGCTCACAATTTTAATTCCCTACCAGTTTGCCTTTGAAATGTGGGAGGAAACCAGAGTACCTGGAGGAAACCTATGCAAACATGGGGAGAACATACAAACTCCTTGCAGATGATGTCCTTGGTGGGATTTGAACCCAGGACTCCAGCTCTGCAAGGCTGCAGTGCTAACCGCTGAGCCACCATGTTGCCCGTGCGGCCATGACTGTATACATATAAATAAATGTATATACAGTCATGGCCAAAAGTATTGACGCCCCTGCAATTCTGTCAGATAATACTCATTTTCTTCCTGAAAATGATTGCAAACACAAATTATTTGGTATTATTATCCTCATTTAATTTGTCTTAAATGAAAAAACACAAAAGAGAATGAAGCAAAAAGCAAAACATTGATCATTTCACACAAAACTCCAAAAATGGGCCAGACAAAACTATTGGCACCCTCAGCCTAATACTTGGTTGCACAACCTTTAGCCAAAATAATTGCGACCAACCACTTCCCGTAACCATTAATGAGTTTCTTACAATGCTCTGCTGGAATTTTAGACTATTCTTCTTTGGCAAACTGCTCCAGGTCCCTGATATTTGAAGGGTGCCTTCTCCAAACTTCCATTTTTAGATCTCTCCACAGGTGTTCTATGGGATTCAGGTCTGGACTCATTGCTGGCCACCTTAGAAGTCTCCAGTACTTTGTCTCAAACCATTTTCTAGTGCTTTTTGAAGTGTGTTTTGGGTCATTGTACTGCTGGAAGACCCATGACCTCTGAGGGAGACCCAGCTTTCTCACACTGGGCCCTACATTATGCTGCAAAATTTGTTGGTAGTCTTCAAACTTCATAATGCCATGCACACGGTCAAGTAGTCCAGTGCCAGAGGCAGCAAAGCAACTTAAAAACATCAGGGAACCTCCGCCATGCTTGACTGTAGGGACCGTGTTCTTTTCTTTGAATGCCTCTTTTTTTCTCCTGTAAACTCTATGTTGATGCCTTTGCCCAAAAAGCTCTACTTTTGTCTCATCTGACCAGAAAACATTCTTCCAATACGTTTTAGGCTTTTTTAGGTAAGTTTTGGCAAACTCCAGCCTGGCTTTTTTATGTCTCGGGGTAAGAAGTGGGGTCTTCCTGGGTCTCCTACCATACAGTCTCTTTTCATTCAGACGCCGACGGATAGTACGGGTTGACACTGTTGTACCCTAGGACTGCAGGGCAGCTTGAACTTGTTTGTATGTTAGTCGAGATTCTTTATCCAACATCCGCACAATCTTGCATTGAAATCTCTTGTCAATTTTTCTTTTCCGTCCACATCTAGGGAGGTTAGCCACAGTGCCATGGGCTTTAAACTTCTTGATGACACTGAGCACGGTAAACACAGGAACATTCAGGTCTTTGGAGATGGACTTGTAGCCTTGAGATTGCTCAAGATTCCTCACAATTTGGTTTTTCAAGTCCTCAGACAGTTCTTTGGTCTTCTTTCTTTTCTCCATGCTCAATGTGGTACATACAAGGACACAGGACAGAGGTTGAGTCAAATTTAATCCATGTCAACTGGCTGCAAGTGTGATTTAGTTATTGCCAACACCTGTTAGGTGCCACAAGTAAGTTACAGGTGCTGTTAATTACACAAATTAGAGAAGCATCACATGATTTTTCGAACAGTGCCAATACTTTTGTCCACCCCCTTTTTTATGTTTGGTGTGGAATTATATCCAATTTGGCTTTAGGACAATTCTTTTTGGGTTTTTTCATTTAAGACAAATTAAATGAAGATAATAATACCAAATAATTTGTGTTTGCAATCAATTTCAGAAAGAAAATGAGTATTATCTGACCGAATTGCAGGGGTGTCAATACTTTTGGCCATGACTGTATAGACTTATATACGTATATGTATACATTTACAGTATGTATACAGTATGTATGGATTACATAACAAAATGCAGAATTGACTATGCATTACTTAACTAATTTTTTGCTTGTCGATAAAGCCAGCCCTATCCTAGGGAATTCTTCAATGACAAAAACTAATTTTCATATGATTTTAGGTTGTTTAATATATTGATCTAATTTTGTAAAAAAATGTTTATCATTGTTATTAATACAGAAGAATATTAGAGCAGTTCTATTTTTTCTTTCCAACCCACCACTGAACTGTATTTTGCTTGAAATGTAAAAGATAATAAGTCGCTGGAAGAAAAAAAATAAACTAATTTACAACACTCTAATGAGAATTCCTTTTATTTATAGGCATGTCTCCCAGGCATTTACACCAGTGGAATCTATTCTTAATTACCACTGGCAGTAAAACGGTCCACGAGACCATCACAGTCCCATGATGCAAAATGTACCTGCTGCTAGCAATTCTAGATAAAGGTGTGTGTTTACCTCACTATTGCACAGCAATTATTTGGTTCCTTTCACTAGATGAAGAGGCTTCAATTTGTAATGTATAAGACTAGCAATTAATCCAATATTTTGTTTTCCAGTCGTAGCAGAACATTCATTTCAGGAAAGAGTTAGAGTAAGGAAGGCCTATCTATATCTGTAAATGAATGATATCATTATTTTGGGAAATGAAAGTTTAAGCTCTGTAAAACATACAATCCCACTGAGATCTCAGCAGAGGAACTTGTACGTGCAGGTGTTTAATGTGATAAGGTACGATGCCATTTATCTGTGTACTTGCAGACAAATATTAACATAGGCATGAATTAAGCTTTTAATCCCTTTATTATGAATTGAATATCTTTATTTTAACAAACATCAACAATGCACAATATTGTATTTCAAACTATTCATTATGATTCCCCACAGTGCACCATTACATGATACACCATAATACATGTGTTAATATAATGCTAGACATCTGCTTCACGTTACCTAGTATATATTTATTTTTTAGACAGTTTGCACATTGAGGATGGAAACGTGAGCTATTAAATTCTTCATTAACAACTACAAATAGAGACAGTGGCATGTTGTTTTCAGGAAGATATGGCAATCATACATATTAACTAATTCATAATTTTTTTAGTGAAAAAATGACTAGGTACACATTGGGAAATAATGGTTAAAGTTGAAACAATATTCTAAGCAAAGGGCTGTATGAATTACTTTTCTCATAATGATGTGTGACAAATGAGTTACAAATTTTTCTCTTCTATAAAATTAATGAAAGTGGGCTGAATTCAATGTTTCAATGTAATTTTCGGACTTGTGATGTAACACATTATATTCCTTTTTTCTTAAAATAGTAAAAAAAATGTAAACAATCACTTTTATCTCTGAAAACTTTCAATCCACATGCAAGTCAAATTCTTGTATCTAAAGATGAGCGAAAATTTCTGTCATGATCTGGTCCGGGTTTTAGTCCTGTCTGCCCTTTTCCCGGACTGATCATGTCAAGGGTTGTCTTTGTTCTTCCTCAATCTGGGTTCAGGTTTGCTATTAGCTCCATTGCATCCTGCAGGTGGTGTCAGTTATAGCTTCTGCCTACGGCATGAGTAGCTGACTCTGGTTATATCCTGATTTGTCCTGCTGCGAACCATGACTGTTCCCGTGTCTGTTCATTCCCCTTCACCCTGTTCCGACTCAGTGTTTTCCCTTTGTGTTTGGACTCTCTGGTACTTGACTCGGCTTTGTCTCTGACCTGACTCTGTCTTTTGCTCCTGGTACTTCTGCTTCCGTCTGGTATTGACCCTCTGGTGCGTTTCTGACTCTGAATTGATTTCCCTCTTTGTACTAAGCTACTCTCCTGGTTTTGATGGTGGTGGCCTCGCTGCTGGTCTGCTCTGGCAAGTTGTGCAGTCTTTCCTCCACTCCACTCTACTGCCATCTAGTGTCTACCTGCATAGCTGTGGCGTGACATTATAACTAACCACTGTTTTTTTTTGCTCTGCTCCTTATGGATCCGCTGCATACTCTTGCGAGTCAAATTCAACCCAAATGATGCAGGATTTGTCAGTGGAACATAGGGCTCTTGCTTCGTCTCACAACCAAGTCCAGCGGGAGCTTACTGAAACTGGAAAATCTTTTCAGGGTTCCATGACAAAATCAGCTGTTAAGCAATCTAACCCAATTGACATTTGCTTACACTTTCCTGAACCTACGGTCAGGCTCGCTTACATTTTCTTACATTCAGGGAGGGTTGTAAGCTATTTTTTCCCTTAGACCCAGATCTTCAGGAGATTAGAGTCAACAGGTGGGGATAATTATTTCATTGCTCCAGTAAGGTCCTCTAACCTGAGGTGATGCCATTTACAGAGACTATGGAGGTTGGTGAAACAAACTTCAAGGAGAAGGAGAGGAAGCGATGACGTGATGGGAAATTATGTTTTTGTTGTGGAGAGCCGGGACATTGGAAGAAGGACTGCCCCTCTTGTCCATCGATTAACAAGCTTCGGAGTCTGGGTGATTGTCGAGGAGGTCACCCAGACTCTCAAGTACCATTTTCATCATTCCAAAAAGTTTTGTTAGAGGCGGAACTGTGTTATGGAGGTAGTTGCGTATCTACTTCAGCTTTTGTGGACTATGATCTTCCATTAACTTCATTGACTACTAGTCTGGTGTTCAAGTTAAAGTGAGAGACAGTTAGGCTAAAGACGCCCATCGATATCATTGCCATTGATAAGACACTGTTGGTTCAAAATGTTATTAAGTTTGTCTCTGAGGAGTTCCTCCTCAAGGTGGGTTCCTTGCACCAGGAACAAATTTCAAGTTATGTTATGAATAATCTACCTGCGGGACTGGTGTTGGGGTTCCCCTCATTATAGAGGCATAATCCTGTTATAGACTGTGGATCTCGTGATTGTTAAATGAGGTCCTAATGGTTCCAATGGTTGTCTTTCTGCTGTTTTTTTGTCTGCCATTAATTTGGAGGGTATTCTGGAGTATCTGAAGGATTTTGGGGATGTGTTCTCTGTTATGATCCGGTGACGTAGGAGCTGCAGGAGAACTTTCACTGGAGAAAGTGGCCACTGTACTGACCGCAATCCTGAACTTAACACCGCAACTAGAAGTAGCCGTGGAATGTACCTAACACACCTAGACACCTCGTCACAGCCGGAGAACTAAATACCCCTAAAGATGGAAATAGGAATACTATCTTACCTCAGAGAAAATCCCCAAAGGATAGACAGCCCCCTACAAATATTGGCGGTGAGTCGGAGAGGAAAAAACATACACAGGTGTTGTGAATTCTGTGGCAGAGCTCCCTCCTGTGGTCACAAGTGGTACTTCGGCTGGTTCTCTCTGTGAGCTTCCGTTGGTGGAGGAAAGTGGTACTGCGGCTTCTGAGTTTCCTTCCTCAGGTGATGTGGTGAAGTCGTTAGGTGCTGCTCTATTTAACTCCACCTAGTGCTTTGATCCTGGCCTCCAGTCAATGTTCTAGTATTGGACCTGTTTCCTCCTGGATCGTTCCTGTGGCCTGCTGCTCTGCATAGCTAAGTTCCTCTTTGCTATTTGTTTGCTGTTTTTTTCTGTCCAGCTTGTCAATTTGTTTTTTTCTGCTTGCTGGAAGCTCTGGGACGCAGAGGGTGTACCTCCGTGCCGTTAGTTCGGTACGGAGGGTCTTTTTGCCCCCTTTGCGTGGTTTTTGTAGGGTTTTGTGTTGACCGCAAAGTTACCTTTCCTATCCTCGCTCTGTTCAGAAAGTTGGGCCTCACTTTGCTAAATCTATTTCATCTCTACGTTTGTCTTTTCATCTTAACTCACAGTCATTATATGTGGGGGCTGCCTTTTCCTTTGGGGTATTTCTCTGAGGCAAGGTAGGCTTATTTTCTATCTTCAGGCTAGCTAGTTTCTCAGGCCGTGCCGAGTTGCATAGGGAGCGTTAGGCGCAATCCACAGCTGCCTTTAGTGTGGTTGGAGAGGATTAGGGATTGCGGTCAACAGAGTTCCCACGTCTCAGAGCTCGTTCTTGTTTTTTGGGTTATTGCCAGGTCACTGTATGAGCGCTGACCTCTATGTCCATTGTGGTACTGAATTACCTTTCATAACAGTACTGGAGGCCCAAAGTACTAATGATTCCCAATAGAGGGAAAAAAGAAGTTCTGAGACCATTTTTTTTTCTTTGCACTGTGTTTTGCCTTTTTTTTCCCCTAGACATTTGGGTGGTTCAGGACACAGGTGTAGCAATGGACATTAAACGTCTGTCTTCATGTGTGGATCAGCTCACGGCAAGAGTACAAAGTATTCAAGACTTTGTGGTTCAGAATTCTATGTTAGAACCGAGAATTCCTATTCCTGATTTGTTTTTTGGAGATAGAACTAAATTTCTGAGTTTCAAAAATAATTGTAAACTATTTCTGGCTTTGAAACCTCGCTCCTCTGGTGACCCAGTTCAACAAGTTAGGATCGTTATTTCTTTTTTGCGTGGCGACCCTCAGGACTGGGCATTTTCTCTTGCGTCAGGAGATCCTGCATTAAGTAATATCGATGCATTTTTTCTGGCGCTCGGATTGCTGTACGATGAGCCTAATTCTGTGGATCAGGCAGAGAAGAATTTGCTGGCTCTGTGTCAGGGTCAGGATGAAATAGAGGTATATTGTCAGAAATTTAGAAAGTGGTCCGTACTCACTCAGTGGAATGAAGGTGCGCTCGCAGCTATTTTCAGAAAAGGTCTCTCTGAAGCCCTTAAGGATGTCATGGTGGGATTTCCTATGCCTGCTGGTCTGAATGAGTCTATGTCTTTGGCCATTCAGATCGGTCGACGCTTGCGCGAGCGTAAATCTGTGCACCATTTGGCGGTATTACATGAGCTTAAACCTGAGCCTATGCAGTGCGATAGGACTTTGGCCAGAGTTGAATGGCAAGAACACAGACGTCTGAATGGGCTGTGTTTCTACTGTGGTGATTCCACTCATGCTATCTCTGATTGTCCTAAGAGCACTAAGCGGTTCGCTAGGTCTGCCACCATTGGTACGGTACAGTCAAAATTTCTTCTGTCTGTTACCTTGATCTGCTCTTTGTCATCGTATTCTGTCATGGCATTTGTGGACTCAGGCGCTGCTCTGAATTTGATGGACTTGGAGTATGCTAGGCGTTGTGGGTTTTTCTTGCAGTGTCCTATTCCATTGAGAGGAATTGATGCTACGCCTTTGGCCAAGAATAAGCCTCAGTACTGGACCCAGCTGACCATGTGCATGGCTCCTGCACATCAGGAGGTTATTCGCTTTCTGGTGTTGCATAATCTGCATGATGTGGTCGTGTTGGGGTTGCCATGGCTACAAGTCCATAATCCAGTATTAGATTGGAAATCCATGTCTGTGTCCAGCTGGGGTTGTCAGGGGGTACATGGTGATGTCCCATTTCTGACTATTTCGTCATCCACCCCTTCTGAGGTTCCTGAGTTCTTGTCTGATTACCGGGATTTATTTGATGAGCCCAAGTCCGATACCCTACCTCCGCATAGGGATTGTGATTGTGCTATCGATTTGATTCCTGGTAGTAAATTCCCAAAAGGTCGACTGTTTAATTTATCTGTGCCTGAGCACGCCGCTATGCGGAGTTATGTGAAGGAGTCTTTGGAGAAGGGGCATATTCGCCCGTCATCGTCACCATTAGGAGCAGGGTTCTTTTTTGTAGCTAAGAAGGATGGTTCACTGAGACCTTGTATAGATTACCGCCTTCTAAATAAGATCACGGTTAAATTTCAGTACCCCTTGCCATTGTTATCTGATTTGTTTGCTCGGATTAAGGGGGCTAGTTGGTTCACCAAGAAAGATCTTCGTGGTGCGTATAATCTTGTGCGTATTAAGCGAGGTGATGAGTGGAAAACTGCATTTAATACGCCCGAGGGCCATTTTGAGTATGTAGTATTGCCATTCGGACTTGCCAATGCTCCAACAGTGTTTCAGTCCTTTATGCATGACATCTTCCGAGAGTACCTGGATAAATTCCTGATTGTGTACTTAGATGACATTTTGATCTTCTCGGATGATTGGGAGTCTCATGTGAAGCAGGTCAGAACGGTGTTTCAGGTCCTGCGTGCTAATTCTTTGTTTGTGAAGGGATCAAAGTGTCTCTTTGGTGTTCAGAAGGTTTCATTTTTGGGGTTCATCTTTTCCCCTTCTACTATCGAGATGGACCCTGTTAAGGTCCAAGCCATCCATAATTGGACTCAGCCGACATCTCTGAAATGTCTGCAAAAGTTCCTGGGCTTTGCTAATTTTTATCGTCGCTTCATCTGCAATTTTTCTAGTATTGCTAAACCATTGACCGATTTGACCAAGAAAGGTGCTGATTTGGTCAATTGGTCTTCTGCTGCGGTGGAAGCTTTTCAAGAGTTGAAGCGTCGTTTTTCTTCTGCCCCTGTGTTGTGTCAACCAGATGTTTCGCTTCCGTTCTAGGTCGAGGTTGATGCTTCTGAGATTGGAGCAGGGGCTGTTTTGTCGCAGAGAAGTTCTGATTGCTCGGTGATGAAACCATGCGCCTTCTTTTCCAGGAAGTTTTCGCCTGCTGAGTGAAATTATGATGTGGGCAATCGAGAGTTGCTGGCCATGAAGTGGGCATTCGAGGAGTGGTGTCATTGGCTTGAAGGAGCTAAGCATCGTGTGGTGGTCTTGACTGATCATAAGAACTTGACTTATCTCGAGTCCGCCAAGCGGTTGAATCCTAGACAAGCTCGTTGGTCGTTGTTTTTTGCCCGTTTTGACTTTGTGATTTCATACCTTCCGGGCTCTAAAAATGTGAAGGCGGATGCTCTGTCTAGGAGTTTTGTGCCCGACTCTCCGAGTGTATCTGAGCCGGCGGGTATCCTCAAAGAGGGAGTAATTGTGTCTGCTATCTCCCCTGATTTGCGGCGGGTGCTGCAAAAATTTCAGGCTAATAAACCTGATCGTTGCCCAGCGGAGAAACTGTTTGTCCCTGATAGGTGGATGAATAAAGTTATCTCTGAGGTTCATTGTTCGGTGTTGGCTGGTCATCCTGGAATCTTTGGTACCAGAGAGTTAGTGGCTAGATCCTTTTGGTGGCCATCTCTGTCGCGGGATGTGCGTACTTTTGTGCAGTCCTGTGGGATTTGTGCTCGGGCTAAGCCCTGCTGTTCTCGTGCCAGTGGGTTGCTTTTGCCCTTGCCGGTCCCGAAGAGGCCTTGGACACATATCTCTATGGATTTTATTTCAGATCTTCCCGTCTCTCAAAAGATGTCAGTCATTTGGGTGGTCTGTGATCGCTTCTCTAAGATGGTCCATTTGGTACCCTTGTCTAAATTGCCTTCCTCCTCTGATTTGGTGCCATTGTTTTTCCAGCATGTGGTTCGTTTACATGGCATTCCAGAGAATATCGTTTCTGACAGAGGTTCCCAGTTTGTTTCGAGGTTTTGGCGAGCCTTTTGTGGTAGGATGGGCATTGACTTGTCTTTTTCCTCGGCTTTCCATCCTCAGACTAATGGCCAGACCGAACGAACCAATCAGACCTTGGAAACATATCTGAGATGCTTTGTTTCTGCTGATCAGGATGACTGGGTGTCCTTTTTGCCTTTGGCTGAGTTCGCCCTTAATAATCGGGCCAGCTCGGCTACCTTGGTTTCACCGTTTTTCTGCAACTCTGGGTTCCATCCTCGTTTCTCTTCAGGGCAGGTTGAGTCTTCGGACTGTCCTGGTGTGGATACTGTGGTGGACAGGTTGCAGCAGATTTGGACTCATGTAGTAGACAATTTGACTTTGTCCCAGGAGAAGGCTCAACGTTTCGCTAATCGCAGACGCTGTGTGGGTCCCCGACTTCGGGTTGGGGACTTGGTTTGGTTATCTTCTCGTCATATTCCTATGAAGGTTTCCTCTCCTAAGTTTAAACCTCGTTTTATTGGTCCGTATAGGATTTCTGAGGTTCTTAATCCTGTGTCTTTTCGTCTGACCCTTCCAGATTCTTTTTCCATACATAACGTATTCCATAGGTCATTGTTGCGGAGATACGTGGCACCTATGGTTCCATCTGTTGATCCTCCTGCCCCGGTTTTTGTGGAGGGGGAGTTGGAGTATATTGTGGAGAAGATTTTGGATTCTCGTGTTTCAAGGCGGAAACTCCAGTATCTGGTTAAGTGGAAGGGTTATGCTCAGGAAGATAATTCCTGGGTCTTTGCCTTTGATGTCCATGCTCCCGATCTTGTTCGTGCCTTTCATATGGCTCATCCTGGTCGTCCTGGGAGCTCTGGTGAGGGTTCGGTGACCCCTCCTCAAGGGAAGGGTACTGTTGTGAATTCTGTGGCAGAGCTCCCTCCTGTGGTCACAAGTGGTACTTCGGCTGGTTCTCTCTGTGAGCTTCCGTTGGTGGAGGAAAGTGGTACTGCGGCTTCTGAGTTTCCTTCCTCAGGTGATGTGGTGAAGTCGTTAGGTGCTGCTCTATTTAACTCCACCTAGTGCTTTGATCCTGGCCTCCAGTCAATGTTCTAGTATTGGACCTGTTTCCTCCTGGATCGTTCCTGTGGCCTGCTGCTCTGCATAGCTAAGTTCCTCTTTGCTATTTGTTTGCTGTTTTTTTCTGTCCAGCTTGTCAATTTGTTTTTTTCTGCTTGCTGGAAGCTCTGGGACGCAGAGGGTGTACCTCCGTGCCGTTAGTTCGGTACGGAAGGTCTTTTTGCCCCCTTTGCGTGGTTTTTGTAGGGTTTTGTGTTGACCGCAAAGTTACCTTTCCGATCCTCGCTCTGTTCAGAAAGTTGGGCCTCACTTTGCTAAATCTATTTCATCTCTACGTTTGTCTTTTCATCTTAACTCACAGTCATTATATGTGGGGGCTGCCTTTTCCTTTGGGGTATTTCTCTGAAGCAAGGTAGGCTTATTTTCTATCTTCAGGCTAGCTAGTTTCTCAGGCCGTGCCGAGTTGCATAGGGAGCGTTAGGCGCAATCCACGGCTGCCTTTAGTGTGGTTGGAGAGGATTAGGGATTGCGGTCAACAGAGTTCCCACGTCTCAGAGCTCGTTCTTGTTTTTTGGGTTATTGCCAGGTCACTGTATGAGCGCTGACCTCTATGTCCATTGTGGTACTGAATTACCTTTCATAACACACAGGCAGAAAAACAGGATTAGCACAGGAGGCCACTCTAGCTAGATAGGACAGGATAGGACAGAGTTCTGTGTGGTCAGTATAAAACCCTTCAAAACATCCACAGCAGAATCTACAAAAACTTCTTACATCTACTAAAAGATGCAGGAGCGTATATCTGCAACTCCAGTGAATCCTACAATCAAAGCAGGAATAAAACTGAAACAAGCACACCGGCAGTGTGCCACAGAAACAAAAACCAAAAACTTAACTTTGCTGAAATTGGCAGCGAGCAGGAGAAGCCAGAAAGTGATCCAACACTTCACAAGGAACATTGACAACTGGCAGGGACTAAAGAGTCCTGCAAAGCTAAATACCCCAGTCAGCCTTGCAATTAGCAGATACACCTGTCCAATCCTGCAGTCCAGGCACAACTGCATTACCATCTACAACCACCAGAGGGAGCCCAAAAGCAGAATTCACAACAGTTCTCCGAAAAAGAGGCTGAGGTCTTGCCACCACATCGTCCTTATGATTGTACTATTAATCTTGTTCTCGGTCCTAAATTGCCCAAGACCCGTTTGTACAATCTTTCTGGCCCGGAATGTAGCGCTATGAAAAACTACATCTCTGATAGTCTAGGCAAAGGTCACATCCATCCCTCTGTCGCTCCTGTGGCTGCTGGATTCTTTTTTGTTAAGAAAAAAGATGATGGTTTACGCCCATACATCGATTTTCAGGAACTAAATAAAATTACCATAAGAATTACCTACTCTCTCTCACTCATTCCAGATCTTTATAACCAATTGTCTGGGGCTAAGTAGTTTTTCAAACTTAATCTCAGGCGAGCATATAACCTTATCCGCTTTCGGGAAGGGGAAAAGTGAAAAATGGCATGTCTCACCTCTGAAGGTCTGTTTGAAAATTTGGTCATGCACTTCTGTCTCGCGTACGCGCCTGCAGTGTTTCAGAACTTCATGTATGATGTTTTTTCTGATTTTATCGGGCCCTTTATGGTTGTATATCTGGACGATATCCTTGTTTTCTCTCCTGACAAAGAATCCCACATTGGCCATTTACGTGCTGTACTTCATAGGTTACGGGGAAGTTCTCTGTTCACTAAACCCAAGAAATATTCGTTTTTGTGTCCAGGAGCTTTCCTTTCTGGGGTTCATCTTTTCTGCCAATGGGTTTTGGATGGATCCCAGAAAGGTACAGGCCATTGTTGATTGGGTGCAACCCAGAGATGTCAAGGGTCTGCAGCGTTTTCTGGGTTTCGCCAATTTTATCGAAAATTCATCAAGGGGTTTTATCAGGTGGTCAAGCCACTCACCGATCTCACTCGCAAGAAGGCTGATCTCAAGGTCTGGTCACCCCTGGTGGTTGAAACATTTACTACATTAAAGAAGCGTTTTATGTCTGCTCCTGTATTGGTTCAACCCGATCCGTCAGAACCAATCATTGCAGAGGTGGACGCATCGGAGGTGGAAGTGGGGGCGGTGTTGTCTCAGGGATCCCCTGCTTTGACCAATTTAAGACCATGTAACTTTTCTCCAGGAAGTTTTTTTTGCGGAGAAGAATTATGATGTTCGTAACCAATAGTTATTGGCCATAAAATTGGCTTTTGAAGAATGGAGACACTTTTTGGAGGGGCAGTTCATTGGATCATGGTGATTATGGACCACAAGAACATGTCCTACATTGAGTCTGCCAAGAGGTTAACTCCTAGACTGGTAAGTTAGTCGCTTTTTTTTCTCGTTTTCATTTTTCTATCACCTTTCGGCCTGGTTCCAAGAATGTCAAGGTGGTTGCCTTATCTTGCAGTTTTGATCTGATATCACCTCCTGAACCCTGGAGTATCCTCTGAATTGGAGCTTGAAATTCGGGAGGCTCTGTATTTTGCTCCTCCTTCTTTACCTGACAATAAGCTCTTTGTCCAGTTTCAGTATCCATTGAGAGTTCTCCGGGAGATCCATGATTCTGCTCTCAGTGGATCTTGGCAACCTGAAAAGCCATTGCTAGGCTGTTTTGGTGGTCCTCCATGACCTCTGATTTCGCTGTGTTTGTGTCTGCTTGTGATACCTGTGCCCATGCTAAGGGCTCCTTTAACCTGCCGGCTGGGGAATGGGTGCCATTACCAGTTCTGGATAGACCTTGGACTTATTTGTCCATGGATTTTATCACTGATCTCCCTCCTTCCAATGGCAAAACTGAGATCTGGGTAGTGGTTGACAGATTCAGTAAACAGGCGCATTTAGTACCTTGTACTAATGCAGAAACATTATTATTATTATTATACATTTTTATAGCGCCATTTATTCCATGGCGCTTTACATGTGAATACGGGGCAAATATAGACAAATACATTAAACATGAGCAGATAACAAGGCACACGAGTACATAAGGAGGGAGGACTTAGAAACATTATCTAAGTTGTTGGTTGAGCATGTTGTGCGGTTGCTTTGTGTGCCTGTGAGTGTGGTTTCTGATAGAGGGATACAATTTGTGTCTAAATTTTAGAGGACATTTTGGGTTCTGGTTTGCTACTTTGCTCCATTGCATCCTGCAGGCGGTGTCAGTGTGAGTAGCTGACTCTGGTTATATCCTGATTTGTCTTACTGCGATCTCTGACTGTTACTGTGTCTGTTTATTCCCCTTCCCCCATTCCGACTCAGTGTTTTCCCTTTGTGGTTGGACTTTCTGGTATTTGATTCAGCTTTGTCTCTGACCTGACTCTGTCTTTTGCTCCTGGTGCTTCTGCTTTTGTCTGGTATTTAGCCTCTGGCGCATCTCTGACTCTGAGTTGATTTCCCCTTTTGTACTACATTACTCTACTGGTTTCGACACAGGCATGTTTGACAACCCAAAAGCAAAAGAAAAAAGTGAGCTGCACAGCCTTCCTTCTTCCGGCAGATCAGCAGCAGTGAGTGGTGACAGACTGACTTCAGTATAGGGGGTGCTCGCATGGAAGATAGATGCAAACATGTAGACAAGAACAGAAAATGCGGCAGCACTCACCATCTGTGGTCCAATTCTTTATTCAAAACGTGAAAAAATACAGCCTTGCAGTCCGAGGGAGTGCAGATGGACGGGAGGTGAGCAGGTGTCGTTCACCTGCTCACCTCCCGTCCATCTGCACTCCCTCGGACCGCAAGGCTGTATTTTTTCACGTTTTGAATAAAGAATTGGACCACAGATGGGTGAGTGCTGCCGCATTTTCTGTTCTTGTCTACATGTTTGACAACCCTGTTGCCACTTGGTGGTGGCCTCGCTGCAGGTCTGCTCTGGCAAGTGTTGCAGTCTTTCTTCCATTCTACTGCCATCTACTGGAGCATGCATCTACCTGCATAACTGCAGCGTGAGAATTTCACTGTTCACTTCATTGTAATCACCAAATTTGCAATATTCACATATTTATTTGTCGAATATTTGCTGAACACAGCCGAATGCCATTAAAGTCAATAGGACACAAAAATAAATACATGTACAACACCTTCAAACAGCTCCAAAAGCTGCCAAAACATTTCAAATTAGGGGTAGACACCAGGAAAGTGGCCTCAATTCACTCATAGTACAAATTGTAGCATGGCACGGAGGCAATCAGCCATGCATGAGGTATCGGGGTCTGGGCCAACATTAACATCTTTCTATTGACCGTCAATGTAAGACGAGGTGGGTGAGGGATCAGTTTACGCTTGTTGTGCTGGGAGCCCTGATACCACATGCAAAGGTTCAACCTGCTTACATGCTGAGCCTCACTCAGGTGGTACAAATATCAGTTTTGTAGGCTACCATTGTCATAAAACTCTAAGGACAGTAACATGGGTTGTTGACTCAAAGGCAGTGGTGGACTGATGGTCTTGGCGGCCTACTGCTACAGGCAACACGCATAAAGGAGACCCAACCAGGAGTGCTCACATTTCCAAAAATGAATGTCAGACACCAATTAATTTCACCACAGTAGAAATAGTATAATAGGGAATGACAGGTCTTCCACTATACCCAACTCTGCAAATAGACAGTTGGACACCCAAACAGGAGTGTTCACATTTCCAAAAATTAGTGGCAAACACCAACAAAATGGCATCAATTTCACCAGAGTAGAAACAGTATAATAGGGACAGACAGGTCTTCAACTACACCCAACCCAGCAGATGGACAGTTGGACACCCTACCTGGAGTGTTCATATTTCCAAAAATTTGTAGCAGACACTAGTGATGAGTGAGCACTAAAATGCTCGGGTGCTCGTTGCTCGGGTCGAGCAGATTGGAATACCTGGGTACTCGAACAGAACAACGAGCCAAATGTGAGTCTATGGGAGACCCGAGTATTTTTACTGCGATTCCCCCGGGGGTCCTTTTAAGGTCTAAAAATGCCTGAAAATGATGGAAACAGTGCTTAAAAGACACAGGGACATCATGGGGATCGCATTCCTGAGTCCTAGTTCACAGATGTAAACATTTTTTTCCAAGATTCATGCCAATTTTCACGGTGCAACAAAAAACACATTAAAACGAAACCAAAACAGATTTTGCTGGGACATATGTCAAGGTACATGCTTTGCAGGTTAATTACTTGCCTGTAAGGCCAAATATTTAACACCAGAAAGAAAATTTCCTTCCCTACTTAGGCTTAGCTCAGATGCAGCGTTTTTTAAGCGTTTTTCAACTTTAACATTGCTTTCAAGCACTACAAATGCATTCACTGGGAAATGTCATTGCAACATTTAACATCTCTAGTTGGTCACGTAGTGTGTGACACATAAGCAGACCCATCTTGTTTCATTTATGAAAGAGGGACTCTTAAAGTCACAGAGCCTACTTTTACTGGTGCATCAGGTGGCATTAATCTTCTTAAAGGACCATTATTAAACAGTGGGTCTCCTAAGCTGTTGTAGCCTATGCTGTGAGTGGATGGGCTGCCAAGAATTACGCACCACAATACCCCTTTCATAAGATAAAACACCACAGAAAAAAAGGCAAAGGTGCTTACCTGTCTAGGCCTCAAATCAAATGCAATCTCATGGTGCAGTGGGCCCAAGTAAAGATGGCGACTACACAGGTGTGATAATACCAAAAAAGACAGCCTTTCATAAAATGTCCAGGGGAAACTCCTGAAAAAGTGTTGCATTGAATTCAGGGCCTGCCCTGCTACCAATTCATTTGCACCCCAATAAGTCTGTGAAGCCACATACTGGATGGGCCCCTGAAAATCCACTTCACAAAATGCATTTTGTACTCCGTACTCCTATGTTTTACACATTTGCAGCAAAGCCAGCCCTGCTGCATAGTCAATCATACCCACATACTGTATGGGCCAATGAAAATCCACTCGCATTTTTTAATGGTATGATGTTTCCCTCTTTGTAGAATTATTTACAGGAGAATTTGGCAAATTTATTTGCCATGATTTTAACACTAAGATTGAGATACGGCTTTAAATAAGGCTAATACTTGCAATACAACGCAATTTTATTTCAAACTACAAAATTCAAGGAATACTATGATTGAATAGTGTGAGTGCGTACACTTTTGTATATGTTAACATACAAAGATTAATAAGTACATATAAGGATTAAATACATATAGTGATTACATATATATGAAGATTAACTACATACAGTATACTTACATAATACACAAGAAGCTTTTAAACATCATCCGTCTGGAATATCAGAGAAGCAACACCAAGACAGAGAACCCCTGCGTGTCCCCAATTATGCAGGTATGAGCACACTGTACATGTACAGGTACCCCAGTTTTAGCATGTGTCTTAGTCATGTTTCTCTGGTCTTATATAGTGATTTACACTATGTAGTAACTCTAGTTTCACCCAGACCTTCAAATGTCCAGCTTTCAAGGTTGTATGAAACTGAGATATCATGGAGTCATCAGACAAGGGGCCATAAACCCCCAGAAAATAAAGGCCACAAGGATTTAGATCAAACCACCACAGGCAGAGTTTCAGTAAACCTTAATGTTTTACAATGACAAATAGCAAAAATATAGAGGCTTAGAACTGTTTGTGAAGTGAATAAACAAACATTTCTTGAGATTGTGTCACTATGAGCATTGTCTGTCACATCTGTAAAAAATGTTTTTACAAGAAATGCAGCTATGTGATTGTCTGAATGCAGTATTTTAATCTGGATTCCAAATCGTCATTTCTATATTCGCCATTTGTAAATTTTAGGCAGCCAAAGTTATCGCTCTCAAGGAGAGAAACTAATATAGTCGACAAAGAAATATTTGTAATGAACTACTGAGCCAAACTAACAGCATTGCTTTATCAAAGTTATATGAAGTCTATTGTTTCCAATGTGAGCAACCAGGCAACACAAAAAGGAGCTTTTCAAGTGAGCTCTTTAAGGTACACCAATGTTATGAAGTCTTTGCCAACAAGGATGTGGTTTCACCAATGGGGGGTACCTTTTTAAAAAATATACTATTGCCATCACAGCACTCCTTGCTCAAAATTCTGTGGCCTATAAAAGTACAGAACACATTCACCAAGTTCATGTCATTGGAGATAAGGTAGAGACATTGCAGGAAACAGAGTTAAGAAGCAGGCCCAATGTAGGAGTGTGGGTCTCTGAGACTTGTAGTGGAGGGCATGAGCTGACAAACAATTCCTCAATGTGGGGTCTTTTTTACTAAATATAATAGTGCCATCACAGCCCTCTTGCCCAAAATTCACCATACAGAACACGTTCACCCTGGTGATCTAGTGGCAAGTAAAGGACACATTGCAGGAGACAGAGTTAAGAAGTAGGCCCAATGTACTGTAATGCCCAATTCCCCAATGTAGAGTCCTTTTTTTACTGAATAAAATAGTGCCATCACAGCCCCTTGCCCAAAATTCACTATACAGAGCACTTCACCCTGGTGATCTAGTGGCAGGTAAAGGACACTTTGCAGGAAAGAGAGTTAAGAAGTAGGCCCAATGTAATGTAATGCCCAATTCCCCAATGTTGTGTCCTTTTTTACCAAATAAAATAGTGCCATCACAGCCTCCTTGCCCAAAATTCACCGCACAGAGCACGTTCACCCTAGTGATCTAGTGGCAGGTAAAGGACACATTGCAGGAGACAGAGTTAAAAAGTAGGCCCAAAGTAATGGAATGCCCAATTCCCCAATGTGGGGTCCTTTTTTTACTAAATAAAAAGGTGCCATAACAGCCCTCTTGCCCAAAATTCACAGTGCAGAGCACGTTCACCCTGGTGATCTAGTGGCAGGTAAAGGACACATTACAGGAGACAGAATTAAGAAAAAGGCCCAATGTAATGTAATGCCCAATTCCCCAATGTGGGTTCCTTTTTTTACTAATTAAAATAGTGCCATCACAGCCCCCTTGCCCAAAATTCACCGTACAGGGCATGTTCACCCTCGTGATCTAGGGTCAGTTAACCCCTTCCCGACCTGTGACACAGCGTATGCGTCATGAAAGTCGGTGCCAATCCGACCTGTGACGCATATGCTGTGTCACAGAAAGATCGCGTCCCTGCAGATCGGGTGAAAGGGTTAACTCCCATTTCACCCGATCTGCAGGGACAGGGGGAGTGGTAGTTTAGCCCAGGGGGGGTGGCTTCACCCCCTCGTGGCTACGATCGCTCTGATTGGCTGTTGAAAGTGAAACTGCCAATCAGAGCGATTTGTAATATTTCACCTAAAAAAATGGTGAAATATTACAATCCAGCCATGGCCGATGCTGCAATATCATCGGCCATGGCTGGAAATACTAATGTGCCCCCACCCCACCCCTCCGATCGCCCCCCCAGCCCCCCGATCTGTGGCCCGCTCCCCTCCGTCCTGTGCTCCGCTCCCCCGTCCTCCTGTCCGCTCCCCCGTGCTCCAATCACACCCCCCCGTGCTCCAATCAAACCCCCCCGCACTCCGATCCCCCCCCGTGCTCCGAACCACCCCCCCTGCACACCGATCCCCCCCCCTGCACACCGATCCACCCGCCCGCACACCGATCACTCTCCCCCTTGCTCCGATCCCTCCCCCCCCGTGCTCCGACGCCCCCCCGTGCCCTGATCTCCCCCCCCTGTGCCCTGATCTCCCCCCCTTATACTTACCGATCCTGGCGGGGTCCGTCAGTCTTCTTCCCCGAGCGCCGCCATGTTCCAAAATGGCGGGCGCATGCGCAGTGCGCCCGCCGAATCTGCCGGCCGGCAGATTCGTTCCAATGTGAATTTTGATCACTGTGATATAATCTATCACAGTGGTCAAAATAAAAAAACAGTAAATGACCCCCCCCATTTGTCCCCCATAGATAGGGACAATAATAAAATAAAGAATTTTTTTTTTTTTTCACTAAGGTTGGAGTTAGAACTAGGGTTAGGGTTAGGGTTAGGGGTAGGGTTAGGGGTAGGGTTAGGGTTAGGGTTAGGGTTAGGGGTAGGGTTAGGGGTAGGGGTAGGGGTAGGGTTAGGGGTAGGGTTAGGGGTAGGGGTAGGGGTAGGGTTAGGGTTAGGGTTAGGGTTTCGGTATGTGCACACGTATTCTGGTCCTCTGCGGATTTTTCTGCAGCGGATTTGATAAATCCGCAGTGCTAAACCGCTGCGGATTTATGGCAGATTTACCGCGGTTTTTCTGCGCATTTCACTGCGGTTTTACAACTGCGATTTTCTATTGGAGCAGTTGTAAAACCGCTGTGGAATCCGCAGAAAGAAGTGACATGCTGCAGAATGTAAACCGCTGCGTTTCCGTGCAGTTTTTCGGCAGCATGTGTACAGCGATTTTTGTTTCCCATAGGTTTACATTGAAATGTAAACTCATGGGAAACTGCTGCGGATCCGCAGCGTTTTCCAAAGCGTGTGCACATACCTTTAGAATTAGGCTATGTGCACACGGTGCGGATTTGGCTGCGGATCCGCAGCGGATTGGCCGCTGCGGATCCGCAGCAGTGTTCCATCAGGTTTACAGTACCATGTAAACCTATGGAAAACCAAATCCGCTGTGCCCATGGTGCGGAAAATACCGCACGGAAACGCTGCGTTGTATTTTCCGCAGCATGTCAATTCTTTGTGCGGATTCCGCAGCGTTTTACACCTATTCCTCAATAGGAATCCGCAGGTGAAATCCGCAGGTAAAACGCAGTGCCTTTTACCCGCGGATTTTTCAAAAATGGTGCGGAAAAATCTCACACGAATCCGCAACGTGGGTACATAGCCTTAGGGTTAGGGTTGGGTTGGAATTAGGGTTGTGGTTAGGGTTAGGGGTGTGTTGGGGTTAGGGTTGTGGTTAGGGGTGTGTTGCGGTTAGGGTTGTGGTTAGGGTTACGGCTACAGTTGGGATAAGGGTTAGGGGTGTGTTGGCGTAAGAATTGAGGGGTTTCCACTGTTTAGGCACATCAGGGGGTCTCCAAACGCAACATGGCGCCACCATTGATTCCAGCCAATCTTTTATTCAAAAAGTCAAATGGTGCTCCTTCCCTTCCGAGCCCCGACGTGTGCCCAAACAGTGGTTTACCCCCACATATGGGGTATCAGTGTACTCAGGACAAACTGGGCAACAATTACTGGGGTCCAATTTCTCCTGTTACCCTTGAGAAAATAAAAAATTGCTTGCTAAAACATCATTTTTGAGGAAAGTAAAATGATTTTTTATTTTCACGGCTCTGCGTTGTAAACGTCTGTGAAGCACTTGGGGGTTCAAAGTGCTCACCACATATCTAGATAAGTTCCTTGGGGGGTCTAGTTTCCAAAATGGGGTCACTTGTGGGGGGTTTCTACTGTTTAGGCACACCAGGGGCTCTGCAAACGCAACGTGACGCCCGCAGACCATTCCATCAAAGTCTGCATTTCAAAACGTCACTACTTGACTTCCGAGCCCCGACATGTGCCCAAACAGTGGTTTACCCCCACATATGGGGTATCAGCGTACTCAGGACAAACTGGGCAACAATTACTGGGGTCCAATTTCTCCTGTTACCCTTGAGAAAATAAAAAATTGCTTGCTAAAACATCATTTTTGAGGAAAGTAAAATGATTTTTTATTTTCACGGCTCTGCGTTGTAAACGTCTGTGAAGCACTTGGGGGTTCAAAGTGCTCACCACATATCTAGATAAGTTCCTTGGGGGGTCTAGTTTCCAAAATGGGGTCACTTGTGGGGGGTTTCTACTGTTTAGGCACACCAGGGGCTCTGCAAACGCAACGTGACGCCCGCAGACCATTCCATCAAAGTCTGCATTTCAAAACGTCACTACTTGACTTCCGAGCCCCGACATGTGCCCAAACAGTGGTTTACCCCCACATATGGGGTATCAGCGTACTCAGGACAAACTGGGCAACAATTACTGGGGTCCAATTTCTCCTGTTACCCTTGAGAAAATAAAAAATTGCTTGCTAAATCATCATTTTTGAGGAAAGAAAAATGATTTTTTATTTTCACGGCTCTGCGTTGTAAACGTCTGTGAAGCACTTGGGGGTTCAAAGTGCTCACCACATATCTAGATAAGTTCCTTGGGGGGTCTAGTTTCCAAAATGGGGTCACTTGTGGGGGGTTTCTACTGTTTAGGCACACCAGGGGCTCTGCAAACGCAACGTGACGCCCGCAGACCATTCCATCAAAGTCTGCATTTCAAAAGTCACTACTTCCCTTCTGAGCCCCGACGTGTGCCCAAACAGTGGTTTACCCCCACATATGGGGTATCAGCGTACTCAGGAGAAACTGGACAACAACTTTTGGGGTCCAATTTCTCCTGTAACCCTTGGGAAAATAAAAAATTCTGGGCTAAAAAATTATTTTTGAGGAAAGAAAACGTATTTATTATTTTCACTGCTCTGTGTTATAAACTTCTGTGAAGCACTTGGGGGTTCAAAGTGCTCACCTCACATCTAGATAAGTTCCTTTCGGGGTCTAGTTTCTAAAATGGGGTCACTTGTGGGGGGTTTCTACTGTTTAGCCACATCAGGGGCTCTGCAAACGCAACGTAACGCCCGCAGAGCATTCCATCAAAGTCTGCATTTCAAAATGTCACTACTTGACTTTCGAGCCCCGACATGTGCCCAAACTGTGGTTTACCCCCACATATGGGGTATCAGCGTACTCAGGAGAAACTGTACAACAACTTTTGGGGTCAAATTTCTCCTGTTACCCTTGGGAAAATAATAAATTGCAGGCTAAAAGATCATTTTAGAGAAAATAAAATTTTTATTTTATTTTCATGGCTCTGCGTTATAAACTTCTGTGAAGCACTTGGAAGTTCAAAGTCCTCACCACACATCTAGATTAGTTCCTTTGGGGGTCTAGTTTCCAAAATGGGGTCATATGTGGGGGATCTCCAATGTTTAGGCACACAGGGGCTCTCCAAACGTGACATGGTGTCCGCTAATGATTGGAGCTAATTTTCCATTTAAAAAGCCAATTGGCGTGCCTTCCCTTCCGAGCCCTGCCGTGCGCCCAAACAGTGGTTTACCCCCACATATGGGGTATCAGCGTACTCAGGACAAACTGGACAACAACATTTGCGGTCCAATTTCTCCTATTACCCTTGGCAAAATAGGAAATTCCAGGCTAAAAATCATTTTTGAGGAAAGAAAAATTATTTTTTATTTTCATGGCTCTGCATTATAAACTTCTGTGAAGCACCTGGGGGTTTAAAGTGCTCAATATGCATCTAGATAAGTTCCTTGGGGGGTCTAGTTTCCAAAATGGGGTCACTTGTGGGGGAGCTCCAATGCATAGGCACACAGGGGCTCTCTAAACGCGACATGGTGTCCGCTAACAATTGGAGCTAATTTTCCATTCAAAAAGTCAAATGGCGCGCCTTCCCTTCCGAGCCCTGCCGTGTGCCCAAACAGTGGTTTACCCCCACATATGAGGTATCGGCGTACTCGGGAGAAATTGCCCAACAAATTTTAGGATTCATTTTATCCTATTGCCCATGTGAAAATGAAAAACTGAGGCGAAAAGAATTTTTTTGTGAAAAAAAAAAGTACTTTTTCATTTTTACAGATCAATTTGTGAAGCACCTGAGGGTTTAAAGTGCTCAATATGCATCTAGATAAGTTCCTTGGGGGGTCTAGTTTCCAAAATGGGGTCATTTGTGGGGGAGCTCCAATGTTTAGGCACACGGGGGCTCTCCAAACACGACATGGTGTCCGCTAACGATGGAGATAATTTTTCATTCAAAGAGTCAAATGGCGCTCCTTCCCTTCCGAACCTTACCATGTGCCCAAACAGTGGTTTACCTCCACATGTGAGGTATCGGTGTACTCATGAGAAATTGCCCAACAAATTTTAGGATCCATTTTATCCTGTTGCCCATGTGAAAATGAAAAAAATTGAGGCTAAAAGAATTTTTTTGTGAAAAAAAAGTACTTTTTCATTTTTACGGATCAATTTGTGAAGCCCCCGGGGGTTCAAAGTTCTCACTATGCATCTAGATAAGTTCCTTGGGGCGTCTAGTTTCCAAAATGGGGTCACGTGTGGGGGAGCTCCAATTTTTAGGCACACGGGGGCTCTCCAAACGTGACATGGTGTCCGCTAAAGAGTGGAGCCAATTTTTCATTCAAAAAGTCAAATGGCGCTCCTTCCCTTCCAAGCCCTGCCGTGCGCCCAAACATTGGTTTACCCCCACATATGAGGTATCAGCGTACTCAGGACAAATTGGACAACAACTTTCGTGGTTCAGTTTCTCCTTGTACCATTGGGAAAATAAAAAAAATGTTGCTAAAAGATAATTTTTGTGACTAAAAAGTTAAATGTTCATTTTTTCCTTCCATGTTGCTTCTGCTGCTGTGAAGCACCTGAAGGGTTAAAAAACTTCTGGAATGTGGGTTTGAGTACCTTGAGGGGTGCATTTTTTAGAATGGTGTCACTTTTGGGTATTTTCATCCATATAGACCCCTCAAACTGACTTCAAATGTGAGGTGGTCCCTAAAAAAAATGGTTTTGTAAATTTCGTTGTAAAAATGAGAAATCGCTGGTCAAATTTTAACTCTTATAACTTCCTAGCAAAAAAAAATGTTGTTTCCAAAATTGTGCTGGTGTAAAGTATACATGTGGGAAATGTTATTTATTAACTATTTTGTGTCACATAACTCTCTGGTTTAACAGAATAAAAATTCAAAATGTGAAAATTGCGAAATTTTCAAAATTTTCGCCAAATTTCCGTTTTTATCACAAATAAACGCAGAATTTATTGACCTAAATTTACCACTAACATGAAGCCCAATATGTCACGAAAAAACAATCTCAGAACCGCTAGGATCCGTTGAAGCGTTCCTGAGTTATTACCTCATAAAGGGACACTGGTCAGAATTGCAAAAAACGGCCAGGTCATTAAGGTCAAAATAGGCTGGGTCATGAAGGGGTTAAAGGACACATTGCAGGAGACAGAGTTAAGAAGTAGGCCCAATGTAATGTAATGTCCAATTCCCCAATGTGGGTTCCTTTTTTTACTAAATAAAATAGTGCCATCAGAGCCCCCTTGCCCAAAATTCACCGTACAGAGCCCATTCACCCTGGTAATCTAGTTTCAGTTAAATTACACATTGCAGGGGACAGAGAAGTAAGCCCAATGCAATGTAATGCCCAATTCCCAAATGTGGGGTCCATTTTACTAAATAAAATAGTGCCATCACAGCCCCCTTCCCCAAAATTCACCGTACAGAGCACGTTCACCATGGTGATCTAGTGGCAGGTAAAGGACAGATTGCAGGAGACAGAATTAAGAAGTAGGCCCAATGTAATGTAATGCCCAATTCCCCAATGTGGGGTCCTTGTTTTACTAAATAAAATAGTGCCATCACAGCCCCCTTGCCCAAAATCCACCATACATAGCACTTCACCCTGGTGATTTAGTGGCAGGTAAAGGACACATTGCAGGAGACAGAGTTAAGAAGTAGGCCAAATGTAATGTAATGCCCAATTCCCCAATGTGGGGTCCTTTTTTTACTAAATAAAAAAGTGCCATAACAGCTCCCTTGCCCAAAAATCACCGTACAGAGCACGTTGACCCTAGTGATCTAGTGGCAGGTAAAGGACACATTGCAGGAGACAGAGTTAAGAAGTAGGCCCAATGTAATGTAATTACCAATTCCCCAATGTGGGGTTGTTTTTAGTGTTGAGCATTCCGATACCGCAAGTATCGGGTATCGGCCGATATTTGCGGTTTCGGAATTCCGATACCGAATTCCGATACTTCCCGCGTATCGGATACTGGAATCGGAAGTTCCCAGAATTCAAACTGAACGCAGCAGCCAATGAGGAATGATTGGAAGTGTGGGCACATCCTGTTTAGCATGGTGGGCATGTAACTACTGGCAAGGCTGTGATTGGCTGCTGAAATGATGTCACTCTGCACTATAAAAAACGCTGCCGCCATTTTGCGCTCACTCTGCTGTGATTTCAGTTAGGGACAGGACTCTGTGTTCTAACTGAGGGCCAGTTGAGATAGCTAATTGCTTTATTTTCCTTTCCCAAGGCTAATTTAGCAAAACGCTGTGTGTTCTTCACTGTTCACCTTGCTCTTGCCTTGCAGCGCTGTTTTAACAGCGTTCTGCAAGGTCTCTGTGTGTGTGTGTGTGTGTGTGTGTGCAGCTCACTCTGTAGTCTGTGTGCAGTCATATACCCGGTTGTATTCAGCTCAGGGGGGGTTCACACTGCCTCACACAGTTGTCCTTTTTTGCTCATAGTGCAGCCTGCTGCACATTTTTTCTCAAATTTCCTATTAGTGTTTTTCCACCCGTCTCCAGCTAAATTGTGGAAAAACACTACATAGGATAACCTAGAGGGGGGTTTTTGGGCCTTGCAGCGCCGTTTACGGCTGTCTGCACGGTCTCCGTGTGAGCCCAGCTCGCCCTGTAGTCTGTGTGCAGCCATAGCCGGTTGGATTCAGCTCAGGGTTCATTACTGCCTCATACCTTGAAAAAAAATTTCCTTTTTTTTCAAATAGTGCAGCCTGTTTAAAATTTAAAAAAAAAAATTCCTATTAGTGTTTTTCCACCCGTCTCCAGCTAAATTGTGGAAAAACACTACATAGGATAACCTAGAGGTTTTTTTTTGGGCCTTGCAGCGCCGTTTACGGCTGTCTGCACGGTCTCTGTGTGAGCGCAGCTCGCCCTGTAGTCTGTGTGCAGCCATAGCCGGTTGGATTCAGCTCAGGGTGCGTTACTGCCTCATACCTTGAAAAAAAATTTCCTTTTTTTCAAATAGTGCAGCCTGTTTAAAATTTAAAAAAAAAATGTCCTATTAGTGTTTTTCCACCTGTCTCCAGCAAAATTGTGGAAAAACACTACATAGGATAACCTAGAGGGGTTTTTTTGGGCCTTGCAGCGCCGTTTACGGCTGTCTGCACGGTCTCTGTGTGAGCGCAGCTCGCCCTGTAGTCTGTGTGCAGCCATAGCCGGTTGGATTCAGCTCAGGGTGCGTTACTGCCTCATACCTTGAAAAAAAAGTTCCTTTTTTTCAAATAGTGCAGCCTGTTTAAAATTTAAAAAAAAAAAATTCCTATTAGTGTCTTTCCACCCGTCTCCAGCTAAATAGTGGAAAAACACTACATAGGATAACCTAGAGGAGGGTTTTTGGGCCTTGCAGCGCCGTTTACGGCTGTCTGCACGGTCCCCGTGTGAGTTAAACTTGCTCTGTAGTCCGATCTGCAGAAAAAAAAAAAAGGAAAGTTAACCAAACACAACTTAACACTTGTGTAGGCCACATTTGAAAAATAATAAAGTTTAGTCCACACTTTACAACATTAGTGTTTCTTACACCTGTTAAGAGGAGCATTTCAGGAATAAGCACACTAAGGCCTTAATACTTTTCTGCTTATCTTTATCTGTCAACCAAGATGAAGAGGGCAGGGAGTAAGGCACGTGGGCGTGGGCGCGGAGCAGGGAGAGGAGCAGGGAGAGGACGTGGTGATTCTGTGCCTGCTGCGGGCGCCGGTGACTCGTCGTCACTCAGTTTCAGCAGGGAACAGTCCTTCATGCGCAGCTTTGTCGGAGAGCGCCGTGCACCGCTGCTGCGTGAAAACCAAATTGAAGCCGTTGTCGGGTGGATGGCAGCTAACGCCTCGGCATCAACTTCAGTTAGCACTGAGCACTGGAGAGCAGCCATCTGTCTCTTCACCACCTGCCAAATTGGCCAGGCAGTCAGAGAGCCCAGGACAGGAGCCGTCTCTACTTCTGTTCTCTGAATCTCTTGGCTTGGAAACGGGGCCAGCCAAGCAGCATTGGAGAAATGGAAGAAGAGGCAGTGTGCAGTGATGCCCAACAGCTTTGTCTCTCTGACTCTGAAGAGGCGGGTGGGCCAGTGCCTCCGGTGACCACAGCGCAGTACGCATCTGATGATGAAACTCAGGTGCCGCTTTCTGGTGCGTACTGTGCTGCCGAGACTACCCAGGAGGAGCAGTTGGTGGCAGAGGGTAGTGGAGATGATGAGGTCGTTGACCCATCGTGGCGTGAGGAACAGGAAGGTGGTGGGAGCAGCTCTGAGGAAGAGATTCCCCTTACGGGCCAAAGAGGGAGAGGGAGGGGGAAGACTGCGGAGCCTGTAGCCTCCACTTTGGCACCCGTTAGGAGCCTGTCTCTTTCCAAAGCCAAAAAGGGCGCTCCCAAGACTTGCAGTGCCTGGTCCTTTTTTGACACAGTTGCAGATGACATTTGTTTTGTCAAATGCAAGCTGTGTCATCAGAAAGTAAAAATAGGGAAAAATGTCAGCAACCTCAATACCACAAATATGTGGAAACATGTGCGGACCAGGCACGCGGTGGAGTTCCAGAAACACACTGAAGATGTAGGCCAACCAACAGCGGCAGCTACCACCTCTTCAGCTCGTGTTGCCTCTTCCTCCAGCTCACGCACAGCTGGTTTGGCTTCCTCCCAGGATCGCCATGGAAGAACCTCTGGCACTGTTGTCCAGAGACCTTGTGTAATTCCACCCACAGCACCACCTTCCCAGTCATCCTCACACTCCCAGTCTACTCTACAGCCATCGGTAGTACAGGCATGGGAGAAAAGGCGGGCATTCTCGGCCAACCACCCCCGAACACAGGCTCTGAATGCAGGCATTGCCAAACTGTTGTCCCTGGAAATGCTCTCATTCAGGCTGGTGGAGACTGACAGCTTCCGTGACTTGATGGCATTGGCAGTCCCACAGTACAAGGTGCCCAGCCGCTTTTACTTCAGCAGGCAAGCTGCCCCTGCCCTGCACAGGCATGTTGAGGGAAACATAAAACATACGCTACTGAACGCCGTCAGTAGCAAGGTCCACCTCACCACCGATGCGTGGACCAGTCAGCATGGACAGGGGCGATACGTTTCCCTCACTGCCCATTGGGTTAATGTTGTTGAGCCAGGTACAGATCGTGCGAGTGGCGCAGGACGTGTCCTGCCCACTCCAAGGATTGCAGGAATCCAGTCTGTACGCATTGACTCCTCCTCTTACACAAGTTCCTCAGAATCATCTCTGCAGGAGCCTTCACAGTCCACCTCCACATGGACCCGTGAACGTTTACCTATGACCGACATGAGCACAGCCATGGCCAAACGTCAGCAGGCCGTCTTGAAACTAGTTTCATTGGGGAATCGAAGCCACACAGCGCAGGAGCTCTGGAATGCCATCAAGCAGGAAAGCGATGTGTGGTTACTGCCAGCGAATCTCCAGCAAGGCATGGTAGAGTGTGACAATGGCCGAAATCTGGTGGCAGCTTTGGCCCTTGGCAACCTCACTCACATCACATGTCTGGCACATGTGCTCAATTTGGTTGTGCAGAGTTTTCTGAGGGACTATCCGGATCTTGATGCCCTGCTGCACAAGGTCCGCCTAGAGTGTGCTCACTTGCGGCGTTCCAGCTTGGCCAGATCCCGCATTGCTGCTCTGCAGCGCCGATTCCGCCTTCCGGAACACCGCATCATATGTGACCTACCTACTCGGTGGAATTCCACGTTACATACGTTGGAGCGGTTGTGTGAGCAGCAGCAAGCAGTTATGGAGTACCAGCTGCATCAGGCGCAAAGAAGTCGCAGTCAGCGCCGATCAGACTTCACAACCACAGAGTGGGCAACTATGAAGGACGTCTGCCAGGTTTTGCGTCCTTTTAATTATTCCACGCGGATGGCAAGTGCAGATGATGCACTAGTCAGCATGACTGTCCCCCTTATCTGCCTGCTTCAGCAAACTTTGCAAGGGTTAAGGGATGATGTTGTGGAAGAGGTGGAGGATGAGGAGTCACCTTTTCCATCAGCTTCTGGAGAGTCAGCGCCACGTGGTTCCTCACAAAAGGGTACGCAGGGGCCACTTTGTGAGGAGGATGAGGAGGAGTCAATGGAGGAGGAAGAGCTCCGTCCAGAGGAGGGAGCGACACAATTGTCCAGTGGTCAGTTTGTACAGCGAGGGTGGGGTGATGACGAGCGGGCAGAGATCATGTCTCAAGCAGGGGACAGCGTTTCTGGGCCAGTTGGCAGTCTGCAGCACATGGTGGATTTCATGCTGCAGTGCCTGAGAAACGACCGCCGCATCGACCACATTCTCAACATGCCTGATTATTGGGTGTTCACCCTCCTCGATCCTCGCTACCGGGACAACGTCCAAAACCTCATCCCAGCGTTGACCCGGGAGCGTAAATTGCGGGAGTACCACGACACACTGGTGAATTCCATCATCTTCTCCAGTCCAACTGAGAGGAGTGCTGCTAGTGCTTTACAAAGCAACTCAGTGCGTCGAGGCAGTGGGGGAGGCTCTGCCCAAAGAGGGAGCAGAATCAGTGCCTCTGCCCAAGGCAAGCCCAGTATGGCACAACTCTGGCACACTTTTGTGTGCCCGCCACAAATGTCTACACCATCATCGGCGGCTCCAGTCAGCAGGAGGCAACGGTTCCGTCAGATGGTGACAGACTACATGGCTTGCCCTCTTACTGTACTCCCAGACGGCTCTTCCCCGTTCAAGTTTTGGGTCTCTAAGCTGGATACATGGCCAGAGCTAAGCCAGTATGCATTGGAGGTGCTGGCTTGCCCTGCGGCTAGTGTCTTATCGGAACGTGTCTTTAGTGCCGCAGGTGGTGTACTAACAGACCGTCGCATGCGACTATCCTCCGATAACGTTGACCGGCTTACTTTCCTGAAAATGAACCAGGCCTGGATCTCGCAGGAATTTGCCACTCCTCTGCCTGATTAAGTAATTGGGTGTCATCCAGGTCTCCTGCTGTGTTCATCTTTCTACCACCTGAACTGCTATTCCTGGGCTCCAACACCGCCAGTTGCGGCTCAGAAGTGCAGGCTGCACAGTAAAAACATACGACCCAGTGTTATTGGGTTTCAGTAACGTCAGCTGATCCCCAGCTGTGTAGCCGGCAATGTGTCCTGCGACCGCCACGCTGGCACAACAACCTAAATGTAAGGGAACCTGTCCCCCCCGCCCCCCCGTCGATTGTTACTGAAAGAGCCAGGAAAAGGTAGCTCTTTTAGTTTAGCTCCTTGCACACGCAGAACTTAACACTTATAAAATGTGTTCACTGATACCGTTATACCGTCCCGGAGCTGGGACTTTCCTTCGTAATGTGACGCAGCACAGCCGTCATTCCTACCCCCTTGGTGCCATGTGCTGCCTCCTCAGCGTTGTTTTAAGCTGTCACGGAGCCTGCGCTGTTCTGTTATCCCTTGGCCATGCCCTATTTGCGCTGCCTGTCTTCTGACATAATTTGGTGTCAGGCTGGCTGCGCCTGTGCGGCCGCGCTGCCCGAGATCCCACCTCGCAGTGTCTTCTGATTGAATCACACTGCGGGCCTGGGATCCATGGGCATGCACAGTGCATATCTTCCCCTCGGGCTCTCGCTCATCTCCCTCCGCCTTCTTTAGACTGTGCGCCGTCAGCTGATCCCTAATAGCATGCCACGGCCGTGACACCGCACAGTCTGAAGAAGAGGGAAGGAGGGGAGTGAGAGTCGAGGATATGCACTGTGCATGCCCATGGATCCAAGGCCCGCAGTGGGATTACGTTAGACGACACTGCGAGGTGGGATCTGGAGCAGCGTGGACGCACAGGCACTGACAGCCTGACACCAAATTATGTCAGAAGACAGGCAGCGCTAATTGGGCATGGCCAAGGGATAACAGAACAGCGCAGGCTCCGTGACAGCTTAAAACAACGCTGAGGAGGCAGCGCACGGCACCAAGGGGATAGGAATGACAGCTGTGCTGTGTCCCATTACGAAGGAAATTCGCACCTCCGGGACGGTTTAACGGTATAAGGGGACACATTTTTAGTGTTTACTTCTGTGTTTGCAAGGAGCATAATTAAAAGAGCAACCTTTTCCTTTTGCATCCTTAGTGCTGCACAAGATGGCTCTTTCAGCTACAAACGTCTTGGGGGGGGGGTTAAAGGTTCCCTTTCAACTTGCTCCAATCAGGCTTCGGCCTACACTCTGTTCCTCTGCTTCTCCTGCTGTCCCTGGGCTCTAACACCGCCAGTTGGTGCCTGGAAGTGCTGTCTGCACAGTCAACAGTCGCTCCTCTGTTATTGGGGTTCAGTAACGTCAGCTGATCCCCAGCTGTGTATCCGGCAACGTGTCATGCGACCGCCACGCTGGCACAACTAAAATGTAAGGGGACCTGTCCCCCCCCCCCTAGGCGTTTGTTACTGAAAGAGCCACTTTGTGCAGCACTAATACTGCACAAGGAAAAGGTCGCTCTTGAAATTATGCTCCTTGCAAACGCTGAACTATACACTCATGTAATGTGTCCCCTCACACCGTCCAACCGTCCCGGAGGTGGGACTTTCCTTTGTAATGTGACGCAGCACAGCCGTCATTGCTACCCCCTTGACACCGTGCGCTGCCTCCTCAGCGTTGTTTGATTCCGTCATGGACCCTGCGCTGTTATGTTATCCCTTGGCCATGCACAGTTTGCGCTGCCCGTCCTCTGACATCATTTGTTGTCGTCCTGGCTGCGCCTGTGCGTCCACGCTGCCCGAAATCCCACCTCGCAGTGTCGTCTAATGTGATCCCACAGTGGGCCCTGGTATCCATGGCCATGCGCAGTGCATATACTAGCCTCTCACTCCCCTTCTTCACGCTTCTTCAGACTAGGCGGCGTCAGCTGATCCCTAATAGCATACCACGGCCGTGACGCCGCACAGTCTGAAGAAGCAGGAAGGAGGTGAGTGAGAGGCGATGATATGCACTGCGCATGCCCATGGATCCCTGGCCCGCAGTGGGATTACATTAGATGACACTGCGAGGTTGGATCTCGGGCAGCTTGGACGCACAGGCACTGCCAGCCTGACACCTAAATGATGTCAGAAGACGGGCACCGCTAACTGTGCATGGCCAAGGGATAACATTACAGCGCGGGCTCCGTGACAGAACCAAACAACGTTGAGGAGGTGGCGCACGGCACCTAGGGGGTTGGAATGACAGCTGTGCTGTGTCACATTACAAAGGAAAGTCCCACTTCCGGGATGGTTTGACGGTGTGAGGGGACACATTATATGAGTGTGTACTTCAGCGTTTGCAAGGAGCATAATTTTCGGAGCCACCATTTTCCATGTGCAGTATTACTGCTGTACAAGATGGCTCTTTCAGCAACAAATGCCTGGGGGGGGGGTTAAAGGTTCCCTTTCAACTTGCTCCACTGCAGGCTTCGGCCTACACTCTGCTCCTCTTTGATTCCCTGGGTTTCAACACTGTCAGTTGCCACCTGGAAGTGTTGTCTACATAGAAAAAACACTAGCTGATGTGTCAGTGGGGTTCAGCACCGCCAGCTGTTCCCCTGCTGTGTAGTCGGCAACGTGTCCAGCACAAGCCACGCTGGCACAACAGAACAAAAGCTGCCACCAGTGCAGGCTTCGGCCTACACTCTGCTCCTCTCCTCCTGCTGCTCCCCCTGGGCTCAAGCACCGCTAGTTTTGGCCCGGAAGTGCTAGCTGCACAGAGAAAAACACCAGCCAATGTGTTAGTGGGGTTCAGCAACGCCAGCTGTTCCCCTGCTGTGTAGCTGGCAACGTGACCTGCAAACGCCACGCAGGCACATGAACTGAAATTAAAGGGACCCTGCCACCCACCCCAAGGTGTTTCTATGTATAACAGCTACCTTGTACAGCAGTAATGCTGCATTTGTACAAGGTGGCTGACTTTTTCTCCTTGCCAACGTGGAACTCAACACGTACAAAATGTGTCTCATTGAGACCATTCCACTGTCCCTGAAGTGTGACTTTCCTTTCTAATGACACGCACCACCCCCCTTGGGAGCGCTGCCTGTCTTCTGACATCATTGGTTGGCTGCCTGTGCCTGGGCGTCCGCCCTGCCCGACACAACCCCCCTCGTTGTCTCATATATTTTGGCTGTGAGGGTGTGATTGATGGGCATGTGCAGTGCATATGTTCGCCTGTCTTAACTCATCTCCTTCCGCCTTCTTCAGACTGGGCGGCCTCATGGCCGTGGTAGGCGATAAGGGATCAGCTGAGGCCGCCCAGTCTGAAGCAGGTGTAAGGACATGTGTGAGCGGCAAACACATTTACTGCACAAGGCCACGAATCCCAGCCACGCAGTGTGATTTGTTGAAAACACACTGCGGGTCTGGGATTCATGGCCATTGCTAACCGCACCGGCCAACATGAAATGAGGTGAGAAGACAGGCAGCGCTCACAGCGCATGGCCAAGGGATCACAATAGCGCAGACTCCTGTACAGCAAATAACAACGCTCAGGAGGCTGCGCCCAGCACCAAGGCGTTATTTATGTGCACCTGTGCTGCGTCTCCTTAAAAAGACAAGTCACGCCTCCAATACAGAACTGAACTACTGTTCAATGGGCTAAATTGTGTACGTCTTTCATTCTGCGTGTGCAATGAGCAAAACTTAAAGAGCAACCTTTAACTTGTGGAGCTTTACTGCTGCACAAGGTGTGGCTCTTCAACATTGTAACACGTGAGGGTGGGTTAAAGGTTACCTTTGAAATTGGTTCAAGTAGGCTTCCGCCTACACTCTGCTCCTCCTGCAGACCCTGGGCTCTAACTACGCCAGTTGGGGCCCGGAAGTGCTGGCTGCACAGAGAAAAACACCCACCATTGTGTCAGTGGGGTTCAGCACCGCCAGCTGTTCCCCTTCTGTGTAGCCGGCATCGTGTCCAGCACAAGCCACGCTGGCACTACAGACCAAAAGCTGCCACCAGTGCAGGCTTCGGCCTACACTTTGCTCCTCTCCTCCTCCTGCTGACCCTGGGCTATAACACCGCCAGTTGTAGCCTGGAAGTGCTAGCTGCACAGAGAAAACCACCCGCCAATGTGTTAGTGGGGTTCAGCAACGCCAGCTGTTCCCCTGCTGCGTAGCCGGCAACGTGTCCTGCAAACGCCATGCAGGCACCTGAACTGAAATTAAAGGGAACCTTGCCCCACCCCCCAGGTCTTTCTATGTATAACAGCCACCTAGTACAGCAGTACTGCTGCATTTGTACAAGGTGGCTGATTTTTTCTCCTTGCCCACGTTTAATTAAACACGTACTAAATGTGTCTCATTGAGACCATTCCACTGTCCCTGAGGTGTGACTTTCCTTTCTAATGATACACAGCACCACCCTTGGTAGCGCTTCCCGTCTTTTGACATCATTGGTTAGCTGGCTGCGCCTGTGCGTCTGCCCTGCTCGAAACAACGCCCCTCGTTGTCTTATTTTTTTGGACAGCGAGGGTGTGATTGATGGGCATGTGCAGTGCATATGTTCACCTGTCTTAACTCATCTCCTTCCGCCTTCTTCATACTGGGCGGCCTCATGGCCGTGGTAGGCGATAGGGGATCAGCTGAGGCCGCCCAGTCTGAAGCAGGTGTAAGGACATGTGTGAGCGGCAAACATATTTACTGCACAAGGCCACGAATACCAGCCACGCAGTGTGATTTGTTGAAAACCCACTGCGGGCCTGGGATTCATGGCCATTGCTAACCGCATCGGCCAACATGAAATGAGGTCAGAAGACAGGCAGCGCTCACAGCGCATGGCCAAGGGATCAAAATAGTGCAGTTTCCTGTACAGCAAATAACAACGCACAGGAATCAGCGCCCAGCAGCTAGGTGTAAATTTTGACACCTGTGCTGCGTCTCCTTAAAAAGACAAGTCACGCCTCCACTACGGTTTGACAGTATAATGGGCTAAATAGTGTACGTGTTTTATTCAGCGTGTGCAAGGAGCAAAATTAAGAGAGCAACCTTTGACTTGTGCAGCATTAATGCTGCACAAGGTGTGGCTCTTGTACCTTGCAACACCTGAGGGGGGGTTAAAGGTAACTTTTGAAATTGGTTCAACTAGGCTTCGGCCTACACTCTGCTCCTCTCCTCCTCCTGCTGCCCCTGGGCTCAAACACCGCTAGTTTTTGCCCGGAAGTGCTAGCTGCACAGAGAACAACACCAGCCAATGTGTTAGTGGGGTTCAGCAACGCCAGCTGTTCCCCTGCTGTGTAGCCGGCATCGTGTCCAGCACAAGCCACGCTGGCACAACAGACCAAAAGCTGCCACCATTGCAGGCTTCGGCCTACACTTTGCTCCTCTCCTCCTCCTGCTGACCCTGGGCTCTAACACCGCCAGTTTTTGCCCAGACGTGCTAGCTGCACAGAGAAAAACACCAGTCAATGTGTCAGTGGGGTTCAGCACCGCCAGCTGTTCCCCTGCTGTGTAGCTGGCAACGTGTCCTGCAAACGCCATGCAGGCACCTGAACTGAAATTAAAGGGAACCCGCCCCCACCCCCCAGTTGTTTCTATGTATAACAGCCACCTTGTACAGCAGTACTGCTGCATTTGTACAAGGTGTCTGACTTTTTCTCCTTGCCCACGTTTAATTAAACACGTACTAAATGTGTCTCATTGAGACCATTCCACTGTCCCTGAGGTGTGACTTTCCTTTCTAATGATACGCAGCACCACCCTTGGTAGCGCTTCCCGTCTTTTGACATCATTGGTTAGCTGGCTGCGCCTGTGCGTCTGCCCTGCTCGAAACAATGCCCCTCGGTGTCTTATTTTGTTGGACAGCGAGGGTGTGATTGATGGGCATGTGCAGTGCATATGTTTGCCTGTGTTCACTCATCTCCTTCCGCCTTCTTCAGACTGGGTATCCGAGTTCCGCCAACGCCAGGCGGTCCTTGGTAGTGCTTTTAAGCGCGGGCACCTACAGCTTAGTAACCGGGTTCCAGCACCGTCAGCTGGTCCTCGGTCGTGCCATTGGCTCTTGCACACTGGGGCAACGCATCTGGGTTCCAGCACCGCCAGCTGGTTCCCGGCAGTGTTTTTGTCACGGGTACTCCCTCGTGCCCAGCTCGGTTCCAGCACCGTCAGCTGTTTCCGGGTTCTGTCAAACTCACTGAGACACCTATGCGTTGCCCCGTCGTGTTGCGGTCGGGTTAGCCAACTCCAGGGTGCCTCCAGTTTAGGAGCTTCCTATGTGGGCTGCGTGAATGGGTAGTCAAGGCTGGTTCTGTAGTGCCAGTAGGCCCAGCTCCCCCTGTAGGACTGTTGGGGTTCGTTAACTGCGGCTGCCTCGCGGCCTAGCTGTTCTCTCCTCTCCTGTGGGCCTTCAGGTCCACAACCTGGTTCCAGCACCGTCAGCTGGTTCCGGGCCGAGCTTTTGGCTTAGGTGCCTCCTCCTGGGTATCCGAGTTCCGCCAACGCCAGGCGGTCCTTGGTAGTGCTTTTAAGCGCGGGCACCTACAGCTTAGTAACCGGTTTCCAGCACCGTCAGCTGGCCCTCGGTCGTGCCATTGGCCCTTGCACACTGGGGCAACGCATCCGGGTTCCAGCACCGCCAGCTGGTTCTCGGCAGTGTTTTTGTCACAGGTACTCCCTCGTGCCAAACCTGGTTTCAGCACCGTCAGCTGTTTCCGGGTTGTGTCAAGCTCGCTGAGACGCCTATGCTTGCCCCGTCGTGTTGCGGTCGGGTTAGCCAACTCCAGGGTGCCTCCAGTTTAGGAGCTTCCTATGTGGGCTGCATGAATTGGTAGTAAAGGCTGGTTCTGTAGTGCCAGTAGGCCCAGCTCCCCCTGTAGGACTGTTGGGGTTCGGTAACTGCGGCTGCCTCGCGGCCTAGCTGTTCTCTCCTCTCCTGTGGGCCTTCGGGTCCACCACCTGGTTCCAGCACCGTCAGCTGGTTCCGGGCCGAGCTTTTGGCTTAGGTGCCTCCTCCTGGGTATCCGAGTTCCGCCAACGCCAGGCGGTCCTTGGTAGTGCTTTTAAGCGCGGGCACCTACAGCTTAGTAACCGGCTTCCAGCACCATCAGCTTGTCCTCGGTCGTGCCATTGGCTCTTGCACACTGGGGCAACGCATCCGGGTTCCAGCACCGCCAGCTGGTCCTCGGCAGTGTTTTTGTCACAGGTACTCCCTCGTGCCAAACCTGGTTTCAGCACCGTCAGCTGTACTTCAGCGTTTGCAAGGAGCATAATTTTTGGACTCCACCATTTTCCATGTGCAGTATTACTGCTGTACAAGATGGCTCTTTCAGCAACAAATGCCAGGGGGGGGGTTAAAGGTTCCCTTTCAACTTGCTCCACTGCAGGCTTCGGCCTACACTCTGCTCCTCTTTGATTCCCTGGGTTTCAACACTGTCAGTTGCCACCTGGAAGTGTTGTCTACACAGAAAAAACACTAGCTGATGTGTCAGTGGGGTTCAGCACCGCCAGCTGTTCCCCTGCTGTGTAGTCGGCATCGTGTCCAGCACAAGCCACGCTGGCACAACAGAACAAAAGCTGCCACCAGTGCAGGCTTCGGCCTACACTCTGCTCCTCTCCTCCTGCTGCTCCCCCTGGGCTCAAGCACCGCTAGTTTTGGCCCGGAAGTGCTAGCTGCACAGAGAAAAACACCAGCCAATGTGTTAGTGGGGTTCAGCAACGCCAGCTTTTCCCCTGCTGTGTAGCTGGCAACGTGACCTGCAAACGCCACGCAGGCACATGAACTGAAATTAAAGGGACCCTGCCACCCACCCCAAGGTGTTTCTATGTATAACAGCTACCTTGTACAGCAGTAATGCTGCATTTGTACAAGGTGGCTGACTTTTTCTCCTTGCCAACGTGGAACTCAACACGTACAAAATGTGTCTCATTGAGACCATTCCACTGTCCCTGAAGTGTGACTTTCCTTTCTAATGACACGCACCACCCCCCTTGGGAGCGCTGCCTGTCTTCTGACATCATTGGTTGGCTGCCTGTGCCTGGGCGTCCGCCCTCCCCGACACAACCCCCCTCGTTGTCTCATATATTTTGGCTGTGAGGGTGTGATTGATGGGCATGTGCAGTGCATATGTTCGCCTGTCTTAACTCATCTCCTTCCGCCTTCTTCAGACTGGGCGGCCTCATGGCCGTGGTAGGCGATAAGGGATCAGCTGAGGCCGCCCAGTCTGAAGCAGGTGTAAGGACATGTGTGAGCGGCAAACACATTTACTGCACAAGGCCACGAATGCCAGCCACGCAGTGTGATTTGTTGAAAACACACTGCGGGTCTGGGATTCATGGCCATTGCTAACCGCACCGGCCAACATGAAATGAGGTGAGAAGACAGGCAGCGCTCACAGCGCATGGCCAAGGGATCACAATAGCGCAGACTCCTGTACAGCAAATAACAACGCTCAGGAGGCTGCGCCCAGCACCAAGGCGTTATTTATGTGCACCTGTGCTGCGTCTCCTTAAAAAGACAAGTCACGCCTCCAATACAGAACTGAACTACTGTTCAATGGGCTAAATTGTGTACGTCTTTCATTCTGCGTGTGCAATGAGCAAAACTTAAAGAGCAACCTTTAACTTGTGGAGCTTTACTGCTGCACAAGGTGTGGCTCTTCAACATTGTAACACCTGAGGGTGGGTTAAAGGTTACCTTTGAAATTGGTTCAAGTAGGCTTCCGCCTACACTCTGCTCCTCCTGCAGACCCTGGGCTCTAACTACGCCAGTTGGGGCCCGGAAGTGCTGGCTGCACAGAGAAAAACACCCACCATTGTGTCAGTGGGGTTCAGCACCACCAGCTGTTCCCCTTCTGTGTAGCCGGCATCGTGTCCAGCACAAGCCACGCTGGCACTACAGACCAAAAGCTGCCACCAGTGCAGGCTTCGGCCTACACTCTGCTCCTCTCCTCCTCCTGCTGCCCCTGGGCTCAAACACCGATAGTTTTTGCCCGGAAGTGCTAGCTGCACAGAGAACAACACCAGCCAATGTGTTAGTGGGGTTCAGCAACGCCAGCTGTTCCCCTGCTGTGTAGCCGGCATCGTGTCCAGCACAAGCCACGCTGGCACAACAGACCAAAAGCTGCCACCAGTGCAGGCTTCGGCCTACACTTTGCTCCTCTCCTCCTCCTGCTGACCCTGGGCTATAACACCGCCAGTTGTAGCCTGGAAGTGCTAGCTGCACAGAGAAAACCACCCGCCAATGTGTTAGTGGGGTTCAGCAACGCCAGCTGTTCCCCTGCTGTGTAGCCGGCAACGTGTCCTGCAAACGCCATGCAGGCACCTGAACTGAAATTAAAGGGAACCTTGCCCCACCCCCCCAGGTCTTTCTATGTATAACAGCCACCTAGTACAGCAGTACTGCTGCATTTGTACAAGGTGGCTGATATTTTCTCCTTGCCCACGTTTAATTAAACACGTACTAAATGTGTCTCATTGAGACCATTCCACTGTCCCTGAGGTGTGACTTTCCTTTCTAATGATACGCAGCACCACCCTTGGTAGCGCTTCCCGTCTTTTGACATCATTGGTTAGCTGGCTGCGCCTGTGCGTCTGCCCTGCTCGAAACAACGCCCCTCGTTGTCTTATTTTTTTGGACAGCGAGGGTGTGATTGATGGGCATGTGCAGTGCATATGTTCGCCTGTCTTAACTCATCTCCTTCCGCCTTCTTCATACTGGGCGGCCTCATGGCCGTGGTAGGCGATAGGGGATCAGCTGAGGCCGCCCAGTCTGAAGCAGGTGTAAGGACATGTGTGAGCGGCAAACATATTTACTGCACAAGGCCACGAATACCAGCCACGCAGTGTGATTTGTTGAAAACCCACTGCGGGCCTGGGATTCATGGCCATTGCTAACCGCATCGGCCAACATGAAATGAGGTCAGAAGACAGGCAGCGCTCACAGCGCATGGCCAAGGGATCAAAATAGTGCAGTTTCCTGTACAGCAAATAACAACGCACAGGAATCAGCGCCCAGCACCTAGGTGTAAATTTTGACACCTGTGCTGCGTCTCCTTAAAAAGACAAGTCACGCCTCCACTACTGTTTGACAGTATAATGGGCTAAATAGTGTACGTGTTTTATTCAGCGTGTGCAAGGAGCAAAATTAAAAGAGCAACCTTTGACTTGTGCAGCATTAATGCTGCACAAGGTGTGGCTCTTGTACCTTGCAACACCTGAGGGGGGGTTAAAGGTAACTTTTGAAATTGGTTCAACTAGGCTTCGGCCTACACTCTGCTCCTCTCCTCCTCCTGCTGCCCCTGGGCTCAAACACCGCTAGTTTTTGCCCGGAAGTGCTAGCTGCACAGAGAACAACACCAGCCAATGTGTTAGTGGGGTTCAGCAACGCCAGCTGTTCCCCTGCTGTGTAGCCGGCATCGTGTCCAGCACAAGCCACGCTGGCACAACAGACCAAAAGCTGCCACCATTGCAGGCTTCGGCCTACACTTTGCTCCTCTCCTCCTCCTGCTGAGCCTGGGCTCTAACACCGCCAGTTTTTGCCCAGACGTGCTAGCTGCACAGAGAAAAACACCAGTCAATGTGTCAGTGGGGTTCAGCACCGCCAGCTGTTCCCCTGCTGTGTAGCTGGCAACGTGTCCTGCAAACGCCATGCAGGCACCTGAACTGAAATTAAAGGGAACCCGCCCCCACCCCCCAGTTGTTTCTATGTATAACAGCCACCTTGTACAGCAGTACTGCTGCATTTGTACAAGGTGTCTGACTTTTTCTCCTTGCCCACGTTTAATTAAACACGTACTAAATGTGTCTCATTGAGACCATTCCACTGTCCCTGAGGTGTGACTTTCCTTTCTAATGATACGCAGCACCACCCTTGGTAGCGCTTCCCGTCTTTTGACATCATTGGTTAGCTGGCTGGGCCTGTGCGTCTGCCCTGCTCGAAACAATGCCCCTCGGTGTCTTATTTTGTTGGACAGCGAGGGTGTGATTGATGGGCATGTGCAGTGCATATGTTTGCCTGTGTTCACTCATCTCCTTCCGCCTTCTTCAGACTGGGTGGCCTCATGGCCGCGGCATGCGATAAGGGATCAGATGAGGCCGCCCAGTCTGAAGCAGGTGTAAGGACATGTGTGAGCGGCAAACATATTTACTGCACAAGGCCACGAATCCCAGCCACGCAGTATGTTTTTTTGAAAACACACTGTGGGTCTGGGATTCATGTCCATCGCTAACCGCAACGGCCGACATGAAATGAGGTCAGAAGACAGGAAGCGCTCACAACGCATGGCCAAGGGATAACAATAGCGCAGTCTCCTGTACAGCAAATAACAACGCTCAGGAAGCTGCGCCCATGCACCAAGGTGTTATTTTGGACACCTGTGCTGCGTCTCCTTAAAAAGACAAGTCACGCCTCCACTACTGTTTGACAGTATAATGGGCTAAATAGTGTACGTGTTTTATTCAGCGTGTGCAAGGAGCAAAATTAATAGAGCAACCTTTTACTTGTGCAGTATTAATGCTGCACAAGGTGTGGCTCTTGTACCTTGCTACACCTGAGGTTAAAGGTTACCTTTAAAATTGGTTCAACTAGGCTTCGGCCTACACTCTGCTCCTCTCCTCCTCCTGCTGACCCTGGGCTCTAGCACCGCTAGTTTTTGCCCGGAAGTGCTAGCTGCACAGAGAAAAACACCCGCCATTGTGTTAATGGGGTTCAGCACCGCCAGCTGTTCCCCTGCTGTGTAGCCGGCATCGTGTCCAGCACAAGCCACGCTGGCACTACAGACCAAAAGCTGCCACCAGTGCAGGCTTCGGCCTGCACTTTGCTCCTCTCCTCCTCCTGCTGACCCTGGGCTCTAACAACGCCAGTTTTTGCCCAGACATGCTAGCTGCACAGAGAAGAACACCAGCCAATGTGTTAGTGGGGTGCAGCACCGCCAGCTGTTCCCCTGCTGTGTAGCCGGCATCGTGTCCAGCACAAGTAACGCTGGCACTACTGACCAAAAGCTGTCACCAGTGCAGGCTTCGGCCTACACTCTGCTCCTCTTCTCCTCCTCTCCTCCAGCTGACCCTGGGCTCAAACACCGCCAGTTTTTGCCCGGAAGTGCTAGCTGCACAGAGAAAAACACCAGCCAATGTGTTAGTGGGGTTCAGCAACGCCAGCTGTTCCCCTGCTGTGTAGCCAGCAACGTTACCTGCAAACGCCACGCAGGCACATGAACTGAAATTGAAGGGAGTCTGCCCCTCACCCCCAGGTGTTTCTATGTATAATAGCCACCTTGTACAGCAGTACTGCTGCATTTGTACAAGGTGGCTGACTTTTTCTCCTTGCCCACGTTTAATTAAACACGTACTAAATGTGTGTCATTGAGACCATTCCACTGTCCCTGAGGTGTGACTTTCCTTTTTAATGACACGCATCACCCCCATTGTTAGCGCTGCCCGTCTTCTGACATCATTGGTTGGCTGGCTGTGCCTGTGCGTCCGCCCTGCCCGACACAACGCCCCTCTTTGTCTCATATATTATGACTGCGAGGGTGTGATTGATGGGCACGAGCAGTGCATATCTTCGCCTGTCTTCACTCCCCTCCTTCCGCCTTCTTCAGACTGTGCGGCATCATGGCCGTGGCAGGCGATAAGGGATCAGCTGAGGCCGCCCAGTCTGAAGCAGGTGTAAGGACATGTGTGAGCGGTGAACATATTTACTGCACAAGGCCACGAATCCCAGCACCGCAGTGTGACTTTATGAAAAGGCACTGTGGTTCTGGGATTTATGGCCATCGTTAACCGCACCGGCCAACATGAAATGAGGTCATAAGACGGCCTGCACTAACAGGGTATTGCCAAGGAATAACACAAGAGCGCAGTCTCCTGTACTGCAAATAACAACGGTAAGGAATCTGCCCCCAGCACCTAGGTGTAAATTTTGACACCTGTGCTGCGTCTTCTTCAAAAGAAAAGTCACGCCTCCACTACTGTTTGACAGTATAATGGGCTAAATTGTGTACGTGTTTTATTCAGCGTGTGCAAGGAGCAAAATTAAGAGAGCAACCTTTGACTTGTGCAGCATTAATGCTGTTCAAGGTGTGGCTCTTGTACCTTGCAACACCTGAAGGGGGGTTAAAGGTTACCTTTGAAATTGGTTCAACTAGGCTTCGGCCTACACTCTGCTCCTCTCCTCCTCCTGCTGACCCTGGGCTCAAACACCGCTAGTTTTTGCCCGGAAGTGCTAGATGCACAGAGAAAAACACCAGCCAATGTGTTAGTGGGGTTCAGCACCGCCAGCTGTTCCCCTGCTGTGTAGCCGGCATCGTGTCCAGCACAAGCCACGCTGGCACAACCGACCAAAAGCTGCCACCAGTGCAGGCTTCGGCCTACACTCTGCTCCTCTTCTGCTGCTGCTGCCCCTGGGCTCAAACACCGCTAGTTTTGGCCCGGAAGTGCTAGCTGCACAGAGAAAAACACCAGCCAATGTGTTAGTGGGGTTCAGCAACGCCAGCTGTTCCCCTGCTGTGTAGCCGGCAACGTGACCTGCAAACGCCACGCAGGCACATGAACTGAAATTGAAGGAAGCCTGCCCCCCACCCCCAGGTGTTTCTATGTATAACAGCCACCTTGTACAGCAGTACTGCTGCATTTGTACAAGGTGGCTGACTTTTTCTACTTGCCCACGTGGAACTCAACACGTACAAAATGTGTCTCATTGAGACCATTCCACTGTCCCTGAGGTGTGACTTTCCTTTCTAATGATATGCAGCACCACCCTTGGTAGCGCTTCCCGTCTTTTGACATCATTGGTTAGCTGGCTGCGCCTGTGCGTCCGCCCTGCTCCAAACAACGCCCCTTGGTTTCTTATTTATTTTGTCAGCGAGGGTGTGGTTTATGGGCACGAGCAGTGCATATGTTCGCCTGTCGTCACTCATCTCCTTCCGCCTTCTTCAGACTGTGCAGCCTCATGGCCGCGGTATGCGAGAAGGGATCAGCAGAGGCCGCCCAGTCTGAAGCAGGTGTAAGGACGTGTGTGAGCAGCCAAAATATTTACTGCTCAAGGCCACGAATCCCAGCACCGCAGTGTGACTTTATGAAAAGGCACTGTGGGTCTGGGATTTATGGCCATCGTTAACCGCACCGGCCAACATGAAATGAGGTCATAAGATGGGCAGCGCTAACAGGGCATTGCCAAGGGATAACACAAGAGCGCAGACTCCTGTACAGCAAATAACAACGCTCAGGAAGCTGTGCCAAGCACCAATGCGTTATTTGGGACACCTGTGCTGCGTCTCCTTAAAAAGCCAAGTCACGCATCCATTACAGTTTGACTGTAGAATGGTCTAAATTGTGTACGTCTTTCATTCAGCGTGTGCAAGTAGACAAATTAATAGAGCAACCTTTCACTTGTGCAGCATTAATACTGCACAAGGTGTGTCTTTTGTACTTTGTAACACCTGATGGGGGGTTAAAGGTTTCCTTTGAAATTGGTTCAACTAGGCTTCGGCCTACACTCTGCTCCTCTCCTCCTCCTCCTGCTTCACCACGGGCTCTAACATCGCTAGTTTTTGCCCGCAAGTGCTAGCTGCACAGAGAAAAACACCCGCCATTGTGTTAGTGGGGTTCAGCAACGCCAGCTGTTCCCCCACTGTGTAGCCGGCAAAGTGTCATGCAAACGCAACGCAGACACAAAGCTGCCTCCAGTGCAGGCTTCGGCCTACACTCTGCTCCCCCTGCTTACCCTTTGCTCCAGCACCACTAGTTGGGGCTCTAGGAAGACAATCTTTAATAGGCAACGCATCTGGGTTCCAGCACCGCCAGCTGGTTCTCGGCAGTGTTTTTGTCACGGGTACTCCCTCGTGCCCAGCCTGGTTCCAGCACCATCAGCTGTTTCCGGGTACTGTCAAACTCACTGAGACACCTATGCGTTGCCCCGTCGTGTTGCGGTCGGGTTAGCCAACTCCAGGGTGCCTCCAGTTTAGGAGCTTCCTATGTGGGCTGCATGAATTGGTAGTCAAGGCTGGTTCTGTAGTGCCAGTAGGCCCAGCTCCCCCTGTAGGACTGTTGGGGTTCGGAAACTGCGGCTGCCTCGCGGCCTAGCTGTTCTCTCCGCAACTGTGGGCATTCGGGTCCACCACCTGGTTCCAGCACCGTCAGCTGGTTCCGGGACGAGCCTTTGGCTTAGGTGCCGCCTCCTGGGTATCCGAGTTCCACCAACGCCAGGCGGTCCTTGGTAGTGATTTTAAGCGCGGGCACCTACAGCTTAGTAACCGGGTTCCAGCACCGTCAGCTGGTCCTCGGTCATGCCATTGGCTCTTGCACACTGGGGCAACGCATCTGGGTTCCAGCACCGCCAGCTGGTTCCCGGCAGTGTTTTTGTCACGGGTACTCCCTCGTGCCCAGCTCGGTTCCAGCACCGTCAGCTGTTTCCGGGTTCTGTCAAACTCACTGAGACACCTATGCGTTGCCCTGTCATGTTGCGGTCGGGTTAGCCAACTCCAGGGTGCCTCCAGTTTAGGAGCTTCCTATGTGGGCTGCGTGAATTGGTAGTCAAGGCTGGTTCTGTAGTGCCAGTAGGCCCAGCTCCCCCTGTAGGACTGTTGGGGTTCGGTAACTGCGGCTGCCTCGCGGCCTAGCTGTTCTCTCCTCTCCTGTGGGCCTTCGGGTCCACCACCTGGTTCCAGCACCGTCAGCTGGTTCCGGGCCGAGCTTCTGGCTTAGGTGCCTCCTCCTGGGTATCCGAGTTCCGCCAATGCCAGGCGGTCCTTGGTAGTGCTTTTAAGCGCGGGCACCTACAGCTTAGTAACCGGGTTCCAGCACCGTCAGCTGGCCCTCGGTCGTGCCATTGGCTCTTGCACACTGGGGCAACGCATCCGGGTTCCAGCACCGCCAGCTGGTTCTCGGCAGTGTTTTTGTCACAGGTACTCCCTCATGCCAAACCTGGTTTCAGCACCGTCAGCTGTTTCCGGGTTGTGTCAAGCTCGCTGAGACGCCTATGCTTGCCCCGTCGTGTTGCGGTCGGGTTAGCCAACTCCAGGGTGCCTCCAGTTTAGGAGCTTCCTATGTGGGCTGCATGAATTGGTAGTAAAGGCTGGTTCTGTAGTGCCAGTAGGCCCAGCTCCCCCTGTAGGACTGTTGGGGTTCGGTAACTGCGGCTGCCTCGCGGCCTAGCTGTTCTCTCCTCTCCTGTGGGCCTTCGGGTCCACCACCTGGTTCCAGCACCGTCAGCTGGTTCCGGGCCGAGCTTTTGGCTTAGGTGCCTCCTCCTGGGTATCCGAGTTCCGCCAACGCCAGGCGGTCCTTGGTAGTGCTTTTAAGCGTGGGCACCTACAGCTTAGTAACCGTGTTCCAGCACCGTCAGCTGGTCCTCGGTCGTGCCATTGGCTCTTGCACACTGGGGCAACGCATCCGGGTTCCAGCACCGCCAGCTGGTTCTCGGCAGTGTTTTTGTCACAGGTACTCCCTCGTGCCAAACCTGGTTTCAGCACCGTCAGCTGTTTCCGGGTTGTGTCAAGCTCGCTGAGATGCCTATGCTTGCCCCGTCGTGTAGCGGTCGGGTTAGCCAACTCCAGGGTGCCTCCAGTTTAGGAGCTTCCTATGTGAGCTGCATGAATTGGTAGTAAAGGCTGGTTCTGTAGTGCCAGTAGGCCAAGCTCCCCCTGTAGGACTGTTGGGGTTCGGTAACTGCGGCTGCCTCGCGGCCTAGCTGTTCTCTCCTCTCCTGTGGGCCTTCGGGTCCACCACCTGGTTCCAGCACCGTCAGCTGGTTCTCGGCAGTGTCTTTTGCTCTTGTACCTTCTGCTCCCCATCCTGGTTCCAGTACCGTCAGCTGGTTCCGGGCAGAGCCTTTGGCTTAGGTGCCTCCTTCTGGGTATCCAAGTTCCACCAACGTCAGGTGGTCCTTGGTAGTGCTTTCAGGCACGGGTACCTCCTGCTTAGTAACCAGGTTCCAGTAACGTCAGCTGGTCCTCGGTAGTTCCATTGGCTCTTGGACCTTCGGCTACCCATCCGGGTTCCAGTACCGTCAGCTGGTTCTCGGCAGTGTCTTTTGCTCTTGTACCTTCTGCTCCCCATCCTGGTTCCAGTACCGTCAGCTGGTTCCGGGCAGAGCCTTTGGCTTAGGTGCCTCCTTCTGGGTATCCGAGTTCCGCCAACGTCAGGCGGTCCTTGGTAGTGCTTTTTAGCACGGGTACCTCCTGCTTAGTAACCGGGTTCCAGTAACGTCAGCTGGTCCTCGGTAGTTCCATAGGCTCTTGAACCTTCGGGTAGCCATCCGAGTTCCAGTTCCATCAGCTGGTTCTTGGCATTTTCTCAGCCTTCTTGTACCTTCTGCTACATTTCCAAGTTGAAGACCCTAACGTCGACGACCCGGAAGACCACCCCGATGACGACGACGACGGCGGAGACGACGACGGCGGAGACGACGACAGCGGAGACGACGACGGCGGAGACGACGACACTGGAGACGACGACCCTGGAGACGACGACATGGAAGACCGAGAAGCAGAAGAACAAGAGGCTGCAGAACAAAGAGCAGAAGAGCATTAAGCATAACACTTAATATCAGAGCAAAAGATATTATCTAAATTATATGCAGAAGAAGACAAAGCAGTGTATGGGGGTGAGCCCGTTCCTCCTCGTGGTGCCCCTGGATAAAGCCTGATGCTGCAGGCCAAACTGAACGCGGACAAATGTAACTTTTGTGACTGGCAGAACGGAAGGTGTAATCTTCCAACTTTTATAGATAACAACTACGGGAATGCCTGTCACAAATGAGAATATGATGAAGAAGTAGAATAGGAAGAATAATAACAGTTGAATAAAATGAATATGTAGAATAGGAAGAATAATAATAGTTGAATAAAATGAATATGAAGAATATATTAAAAAAAAAAAAAAAGGTAAAGGATGAAGAAGAAGATGAATAAGGTGAAGAAGAAGTTGATGTCAAAGATGCTGATGATGATGAAGATGAAAGTGTGGGAAAAGTAAAAAAAAAAGAAGTGGAAGGGCGTGGAATAGTGAAACATCAATATCTGAAAAAATAAAAAAAAAATTTACATAGTCAATATCTTTGTCACTCCGAACGTCTTTAAAAAAAAAACCAAAACATGCTATTCTATTTGATTGGGCTAAACCTCTATGACTTTAATGTCTCCGCCACCTCCCCAAATACATCCTGCATTATTCTTAGTTGTTTTCCTTCATGTAGAATGAACCTACAAGGAAAGAAAGGGTTTATTTTAATTCCGATATTTTGGTCCCATTGACTTGCATTGGGATCGGGTATCGGTATCGGCGATATCCGATATTTTTTGAATATCGGCCGATCCTATCCGATACCGATACTTTACGATATCGGAAGGTATCGCTCAACACTAGTTGTTTTTTAACTAAATAAAAAAGTGCCATTACAGTCCTCTTGCCCAAAATTCACCGTACAGAGCACGTTCACCCTAGTGATCTAGTGGCAGGCAAAGGACACATTGCAGGAGACAGAGTTAAGAAGTAGGCCCAATGTAATGTAATGCCCAATTCCCCAATGTGGGGTCCTTTTTTACTAAATAAAATAGTGCCATCACAGCCCCCTTCCCCAAAATGCACCGACCTATAACAGTACAGAGCACGCTCACCCTGGTCATCTACTGGTTCTGGATGATGAGGATGAGGATAAGGAGGAGGATTACAACAAACAGACCAAATCTGGAAGCGTATACCCATGTGTGATTGTGAAGAGGTGCATGAGAATACACCTCCTCAAAAGAGAGAATGTATTTGAGGTTATGTTTCATTGTATTCATTTGGTGGAGTCTTTCCCAATCCAGCCCTTGTTCATTTTTATAAGAGTCAGCCTGTCAGCATTTTCAGTTGACAGGCGGATGCACTTATCTGTTATAATTCCACCAGCGGCGCTAAAAACCCTCTCTGACAGAATGCTAGCAGCAGGGCAGGCCAGGACCTCCAAGGTGTAGAGAGCCAGTTCATGCCACATGTCCAGCTTGGAACCCAATAATTAAAAGGCCCAGAGGAATCACAGAGGACGTTTGTACGATCTGCAAGGTACTTCCTCACCATCTTCCCAAGCATTGCACTTCTGTGCCACCAAGATTGGAGGGTCTGAGGAAACTGTTCCAGAACTTGGCCATTGTTCCCCTGCCCAAGCTAGATTGTACTTCTGTCTCTCTTGCTTGGAGTTCTTGGTTGTACAACAAACTCTTACGTCTGCTGCCAGTGTTCTCACTAAGTAATTCTGTTACAAGGGCCCTCTGGTACAGCAACATTTTAGTACACCTCTCTGCCTCTGGTAAAAGAGATTGAAAGTTCTCCTTGTAGCGTGGGTCTAGAAGTGTCACCAACCAGTAATGAGTGTCACCAAAATTTTTTATAATGCGAGGGTCACGTGAAATGCAGTGCAACATAAAATCAGCCATGCATGCCAGACTGCTAACAGGAAAGACTTCTGTGTCCTGACCAACAGGATGACTGAGCATGCTGTTCTCCTCATCATCATCCTCATCCTCCTCCACCTTGTCCTCAGGCCATCACTGCTGAACAGACGGTATGACAGCTGTTTTTGTAGTACTGTCTATAGTGCATGAAAGTAGCTCCTGTTCTTCCTCCTCCCCCTCATTGACTACCAATCCAAATTGAGAAGACATGAGGCTGGGCTGAGTGTAATCCCCCTGTATGGTTCCTTGCTCCATGTCCTCTTGCTCTGCCTGCAATGCATCCTGTTTAATTGTGAACAGAGAGGCTTTCAGAATGTTGAGAAGAGGAATGGAGATGCTAATTATGGCGTCCATCTTGGTGCAGTCCTCAAAGTTTTGGAGGATGGTACATATGTTGGACATCCATGTCCACTCCTGAGGTCTTATATGTGGAGTCTGAACTGAATATCGACGGCCTTGTTAATGTTGGTAGTCAAAACCTGCCCTCTTCTGCTCACAAATCCTTTCCAACATATGCAGCGTAGAGTTACAGCATGGGGACATCACACACCAGCCGGTGAGCTGGAAGCTACAAACTCTGCTGAAGCATGGTAAGGGTGGCTGAAGCTGCAGCTGACTTTCTAAAATGGGTAGACAGACAGCGTACTTTGACTAGCAGATCCGGCAGCTCTGGGTAGCTTTTCAGCCAACATTGAACAATGAGGTTAAGCACATGGGCCAAGCAAGGTACGTGTGTGAGCTCATCTTGCCTCAGAGCCACCACCAGGTTACGGCCATTGTCACACATGTTCATGCCTCGCTGTAGGTTCAGCGGTGTCATCCAAACATCTGACTGCTCTTTCAGTGCTGTCCTCAACTCTTCTGCATTGTGCGGTTTGTAATCTATGCAGATTAGCTTCAGCATAGCCTGTTGCTGCTTGGCTGAGGCAGTGCTGCAGTACTTCCAACTTCTGACTGATGGTTGATTTCAGAGATGGAGGATGAAGAGGAGGAGGAGGTGCAGGAGCTGTAGACTGTGGGGGCAACCCTGATTGACGTAGGACCAGCAATCCTCATTGTGGGGAGGATGTGTTCCATCCCAAGGTCCGACTGGGTCCCGGCATCCTATATGTTAACCCAGTGTGCCGTCAGTGAGATGTACCATCCCTGCCCACAAGCACTTGTCCATGTGTCCATGGTTAGGTGGACTTTCCCTGTAACAGAATTGTTGAGGGCACGGGTAATGTTGTAGGACACATGCTGGTGTAATGCCGGTATGGCACACTGAGAGAAATAGTGGTGACTGGGGACCGAGTACCTTGGGACGGCCACTGATATCTGGTTGTGGAAAGCTTCTGTCTCGACGAGCCTAAAAGGCAGCATTTCTAGTGCAAGCAGAAGAGAAATATTAGTATTTAGGACTGTGGTCTGTGGGGCGTTGGCTGGGTATTTCCGCTTGCCTTCCAAAGACTGGGTTATAGACAACTGAAGGCTGTGCTGGGACAAGGATGTGAAGGGGCTTGATGATGATGCTACTTGACTGTGGGCCACAATAGGTGCAGGGCTAGAGGTATCTTCACATGCACGGTGGGGATTGGCTTCTATGCAAAACAGTGGAAGAAGCAATTGTGTAACCTGCAGGCAGTGGTCCTGGAGCCTGGGGTTCAGCCCACAAACACAGGTGCTTTGCTGCAATGTGCCTGATCATGCTGGTGGTGGTCAGGCTGGTTGTTTTGCTACCCCTGCTGATGCGGGCATGGCAGCTGCTGCAAATAGACTGTTTGGGGTTATTTGCAGAGTCTTTACAAAATAACCAGACTTGGGAAGATCTAACAGTTCGAATGGCAACTTCCCTCATGTTCATAATGGTGTTATGGGGAACGGATGCATGCCTTCTGTCTGTGGCCACCACACTGCTTCTTCCTGCCTGTTGGGGTGATATGCCTCCTTCCCCATGTGTGCTGCTGCCCTCACTCTGCATGTCCTCCTGCCAGGTTGAGTCAGTCACATAGTCATCCACCACCTCATCTTCCACATCAGCACCCTGCTCCTCCTCCTGACTTTCTGGCAATTGTGTCTCATCATCGTCCACCTCTTCTGACACTTCCCCACCATCGCCTTTGCGTGACCGGGGCTGGTCAAAGCTTTGGGCATCTCTACATTCGAATTCATCTGTCCCCACTTTAAGTTGACTGGCCGAGATGTTCTGACTCTTGAAATGGAAAACTGAACAGCTCTTCAGAGTGTCCAATTGTTGGATCAGTTGTCTCAGGGCACTCGGCATGGTGGGAGGAAGGAGGATCAGGGTGAGGAATATCCAGGCCACACTTACTGCTACTCAGACTTGACCGTGTGGAAGACATGGTGGTGGAGGAGGTAGCTAAGTGACTGGAAGCTTTATCTACTATCCAACCAACAACCATTTCACACTGCTCTGGCTTCAATAGTGGTGTGCTACGGTCCCCTAGAAACTGGGACAGGAAAGTCGAGCGAGAAGTTGTGGGTCTTTGTTGTTGCCCACTTTCACCTTAGCCACGGCCTCATCTTCTGCATGCACCATCATTATCATGTCCACTTCCCTGTCTCTTGCCCCTTGCCTTGTCCATTTTAACCCCTTCAAGACCTTGCCCTTTTCCATTTTTGCATTCTCATTTTTCGCTCCCCTCCTTCCCAGAGCCATAACTTTTTTTTTCCGTCAATATGGCCATGTGAGGGCTTGTTTTTTGCGGAACAAGTTGCACTTTTGAACGACATCATTGGTTTTAGCATGTCTTGTACTAGAAAATGGGAAAAAAAATTCCAAGTGCGGTGAAATTGCAAACAAAGTGCAATCCTACAGGTTTTTTTATTTGGCTTTTTTGCTAGGTTTTCTAAATGCTAAAACTAACCAGCCATTATGATTCTCCAGGTCATTACAAGTTTATAGACACTAAACATGTCTATGTTTTATCTAAGTGGTAAAAAAAAAGATACCCATAGCGTCTCCATTTTTCATGATCTGGGGTCGGTTGATAGCTTATTTTTTTGCATGCCGAGCTGTCATTTTTAATGATACCATTTTGGTACATATATGTTCTTTTGATCGCCCGTTATTGCATTTTAATGCAATGTCCCTGCGACCAAGAAAATGTAATTCTGGGGTTTCTAATTTTTTTCTCACTACGCTGTTTAGCGATCAGTTTAATCCTTTTTTTATTGATAGACTAGCTGAAGAGCCCGGCGTTGCCTGGGCATAGTAAATATCTGTGTTTAGTTATAGCACCTCACTTCTCTTATTTTCGCATCACGCCTCTCATTTTCCCCATCACATCTTTCATTTTCCCCCTCACATTTCTCATTTTCTCCCTCACACCTCTCATTCCCCCTAACACCAGTCATTTTGACCTCACATCTGTCATTTTCCGATCACTCCACTATTTTCCCTCAGTCCTTTCATTTTGCACCCACACCTTTTCATTTTCACCTCACACCTCTCATTTTCACCTCAGTATATACATGTTTGTCATCTCCCTTATATATAGTATACACCTGTATGTCATCTCCTGTATGTAGTATATACCTGTATGTCATCTCCCCTGTATATAGTATATACCTGCTGTGTGTTGTCTCCCCTGTATATAGTATGTACCTGTATGTCATCTCCCCTGTATATAGTATATACCTGCTGTGTGTCATCTCCCCTGTATATAGTATATACCTGTATGTCATCTCCTCTCGTATATAGTATATACCTGTGGGTCATCTCCCCTGAATATAGTATATATCTGTGTGTCATCTCCTCCTGTATATAGTATATACCTGTATGTCATCTCCTCCTATATATAGCATATACCTGTATGTCATCTCCTCCTGTATGTAGTATATACCTGTAGGTCATCTGCTCCTGTATATAGTATATACCTGTGTGTCATCTCCTCTTGTATATAGTATATACCTGTATGTCATCTCCTCCTGTATATATAGTATGTACCTGTATGTCATCTCCTCCTCTATATAGTATATACCTGTGTGTCATCTCTCCTGTATATAGTATATACCTGTGTGTTATCTCCCCTGTACATAGTATATATCTGCATGTCATCTCCTCCTGTATTAGACCTCGTTCACACGTTATTTGGTCAGTATTTTAACCTCAGTATTTGTAAGCTAAATTAGCAGCCTGATAAATCCACAGCCAACAGGAAGCCCTCCCCCTGGCAGTATATATTAGCTCACACATACACATAATAGACAGGTCATGTGACTGTCAGCTGGCGTATTTCCTATATGGTACATTTGTTGCTCTTGTAGTTTGTCTGCTTATTAATCAGATTTTTATTTTTGAAGGATAATACCAGACTTGTGTGTGTTTTAGGGCGAGTTTCGTTTGTCAAGTTGTGTGTGTTGAGCTGCGTGTGGCGACATGCATGTGGCGACTTTTGTGAGATGAGTTTTATGTGGTGACATGCGTGTAGCAACTCTTTGTGTGTCGAGTTGCATGTGACAGGTTAGTGTAGCAAGTTGTGTGCAGCAAGTTTTGTGCATGGCGAGCTCTGCGCGTGGCGAGTTTTATGTGTGGTGCCTTTTGAGTATGTGCAAGTTTTGTTTGAGGCAACTTTTGCATGTGTTGCAACTTTTGTGCATGTGGCAATTTTTCCGCGGGTGCAAGTTTTGCACGAGCCTAGTTTTGCATGTGGCGAGTTTTGCGCGTGGCGAGTTTTGAGCGGTGACTTTTGTGTTTCAACTTTTATGTGGTGAGGTTGGTGTATGTGTGGTGAAATGTGTGCTGAGGGTGGTATATGTGTTCAAGCACGTGGTAGTGTGTGGCACATTTTGTGTGTGTGTTCATATCCCCATGTGTGGTGAGTATCCCATGTCAGGGCCCCACCTTAGCAACTCTATGGTATATACTCTTTGGCACCATCGCTCTCATTCTTTAAGTCCCCCTTGTTCACATCTGGCAGCTGTCAATTTGCCTCCAACACTTTTCATTTCACTTTTTCCCCATTATGTAGATAGGGGCAAAATTATTTGGTGAATTGGAAAGCGCAGGGTTAAAATTTCACCTCACAACATATCCTATGACGCTCGTGGTCCAGACGTGTGACTGTGCAAAATTTTGTGGCTGTAGCTGTGACGTCTCCAACACTTTTCCTTTTACTTTTTCCCCATTATGTAGATAGGGGCAAAATTGTTTGGTGAATTGGAAAGTGCGGGGTTAAAATTTCACCTCACAACATAGCCTATGACGCTCTCGGATTCCAGACGGGTGACTGTGCAAAATTTTGTGGCTGTAGCTGCGACGTCTCCAACACTTTTCCTTTTACTTTTTCCCCATTATGTAGATAGGGGCAAAATTGTTTGGTGAATTGGAAAGCGCGGGTTAAAATTTCACCTCACAACACAGCCTATGACGCTCTCGGGGTCCAGACGTGTGACTGTGCAAAATTTTGTGGCCGTAGCTGCGACGGTTCAGATGCCAATCCCGGACATACACACATACATACATACACACATACACACATTCAGCTTTATATATTAGATTGGGCGATTCTGAATGCGGCGATACCAAATATGTGTAGGTTTGATTTTTTTTTATTGTTTTATTTTGAATGGGGTGAAAGGGGGTGATTTAAACTTTTACAATTTTTTTTATTTTTTTCATATTTTTTTAAACTTTTTTTTAACTTTTGCCATGCTTTAATAGACTCTATGGGAGGCTAGAAGCTGGCACAACTGGATCGGCTCAGCTATATAGCAGCGATCATCAGATCGCTGCTATGTAGCTGAATTGAAGGCTTGCTATGAGCGCCGACCACAGTGTGGAGCTCACAACAGGCCGGCATCAGTAACCATAGAGGTCTCAAGGACCTCTATGGTTACTATCCTGACGCATCGCTGACCCCCGATCATGTGACGGGGTCGGCGATGCGCGCATTTCCGGCAACACGGCCAGAAGCGCCAATTAAATGCCGCTGTCAGCATTTGACAGCGGCATTTAACTAGTTAATAGCAGCTGGTGAATCGCGATTTCACCCGCCGCTATTGTGGGCACATGTCAGCTGTTCAAAACAGCTGACATCTCCCAGCTTTGATGCGGGCTCACCGCCGGAGCCCACATCAAAGCAGGGTACCCGACCTCCGCAGTAATAGTACGGCAGATGTCGGGTAGGGGCTAAATAGACTACTGCACTATTTCAAATGCTCAACACAAAAATATATATATTAGTAGTGAAATAATATCTGATCAGTATGCCTGCAATCTACGATTTTTCAAACCCAAACATCAGGCTGGCCTCAGCCTGGCATAACAGACTGTATTCAATTTTTGGAGGCTTTTTTGTGAAGCTAATTGATGCAAAATAGTGCTGTATATAAGTAGAGTAACAGACAGCAAAAGAAAGGGTACATCGGCCTACAATGCCCAAACTTGGAGCACGCCGATATATGAGGCCTGTCAGGGAAATACCACACTGCCAAATATGTAGCCTGTATTTTTTTGGAGGTTTGCTCAATAGTGCTGTATATAAGTAGAGTAACAGACAGGAAAAAAACTGGAATAACGGCCTAAAATGCCCAAACTTGGAGCACGCAGATATATGATGGCTGTCACAGAAATAACACAATGGCAAATATGTGGCCTGTTTTTTTAAAAAAATGCCAAATAGTGCTGTATATAATTAGAGTAACAGACAGCAAAAACAGTGGCAAAATGGCCTAAAGTGCAAAAACCTTTTTCAGTGAATTTAAAACACCAAAAAAAAAGCACACACAACTATGCTACATATGCCTGACAAACTATGGTTTTTAAACAGGCCTCAGTCTGAAAGAACAGACTGTATATTTTTTTTTTTGGGGGGGGGATTTGGGTGAAAAAATGCAACTAGGTATATAGTAAAGAAGCTGCAGCAGCAGCAGACACTTATGGAGCTTTGGGAGGGATGCAGTGGGAGCAATGACACACATATAGTGCCGGCAGGCCTTGCACTGATGTGGATATGCTGTGCCCTGCCTACCTAGCGCTGCAATATCGGGACCCATGAATTAGCCCTAAAAAGAACTGTTGGTTTCTCAGGAGTTGTGGATCTAAGAGTTGCAGACCTACACTAACTCTAAAAACCACTATTCTGACCCTATCTCGGCAGCAGCTCTCCCTGCTCTCGCTGAATCAGGAGCAGAATGCAGCTAGCAGGGCGGTGCCAGGTCTCTTATACTCGGGATGATGCTGTGCAGCCAAGCCAATCACTGCACGACCACAGCAACGATGGCTGTGACATTTCATGGCCCGGCAGACAATCCCTGCAGCGTGATTGGGTCTCTAAAGTCCGCCAAAAATGCAGGGTGGAGACACCAGTTACCGCCGAATAATCCCGGAAATGAACATTCAAGAAAGAGAGGAGGGGGAGAGGGAAGGGTTGGAGCTTGACACACCGAGACATGCATCTGTAAGCCGTTGCAAATAAATGTAGCTGGTGGGTACCGTACCTGCTGGTGATTTCAGCTGAAGTAGAAGAAAAGAAAGGGAATTTCCAGCACGTCCATCCAGTGTAAGTAAAATATCCAAATCACAGACATAGCAATCAGTTACATTGAAAAAAGCTGCAGCTTTTTTCAATGTAATTGATTGCTATGTCTGTGATTGGTTCCTTGCTATATATAAACCTGTTCATCTCTATGGTATTAGTTCCTATGACTAAGGGTGCCGTGGTGCGCCAGAAACGCGTCAGGCAGAGAGGGTCTCTCTGTCTCTTTTTTAAAACTGTTTTTTAAAATGTTCTAATAAATTTTGAATATTTTTCTTACACTGGATGGACGTGCTGCAAATTTCCTTTCTTTTCTTCTAATCCCGGAAATGCTCTGCACTCGCTGATTACACCGAGCATATTGATACTAGGGTGAGTAACAAGTAGTGGCGAGCACATTCGCTCATCACTACTGGCTAGTAATGACAACTCCAGCATTTCCTTATTATTGTTAACTACATATAGGGAATAGTGATGAGCAATCATGTTCGGACATTGTGCTATCCGATCATGCTCGGGTGTTATCAGAGTGTACTTTGGCGTGCTCCAGTATTATGTTCTAATGACTGTGAATGCCTAACAAACAGGCAATCCCTGCAAGTGTTGTGACTGTCTAACAGCCACGAATCATGCAACTGCAGGGACTCAAACATATTACTCAAGCACATCCGAGATACTCAGATAGCATACGATATCCGAGCAAGGTTGCTTGCTCATCACTAATTGGGAGTTGAAGGGTCATGTGATATAAATGTATACTACTATTCTGACCGTACATTAAAATTGATAACTTTACTAATCTTGGTGATGTGCAGTGGCATCTAAAAGTTTTGGCAACCCTGGTCAAAATTACTGTTATTGTGAACAGTTAAACACGTTGAAGATTAAATGATCTCTAAAAAGCCTAAAGTTAAAGATGACACATTTCCTTAGTATTTTAGGACACAAATATACATATAATGTATATATTGTCATCTTTTACATTGTAAAAATTAAAAAAGGAAAATGGGCCTATACAAAAGTTTGGGCACTGTGCATGGTTAGTATCCAATAACACCCCATTTTGAACACCACATCACAGCTTGTAAATGCTTTTTTTTAGCCAGCCAAGAGTCTTTCAATTCTTCTTTTAAGGGATTTTCATCCATTCTTCCTTGGGCAATTCTTTCAGTTCTGTGGGATTCCTGGGTCGTGGGTCGTCTTGCATACACTGCTAATTTGTGGTGTAGCCACAGATTTTCAATGATGTTTAGATCAGGGAACTGTGATGTCATTGTAAAGCCTTCAGCTTGCACCCTTCAGGTAGTCTATTGTGGATTTTGATGTGTGTTTAGGATCATTATTCATTTGAAGAAGCCATCGTCTTTTATTCTTCACCTTTTTTACAGATGGTATTTTGTTTGCATTACGAATTTGTTGAAATTTCTTTGAATCCATTCTTCCCTCTACCCATGAATTGTTCCACGTGCTATTGGCTGCAACTCAACCCCAAAGCATGACTGATCCACCCCATGCTTTATTGTTGGCAAGAAGTTCTTTTCCTGAAATTGTATGCCCTTTTTTCTCCACACATACTTTTGATCATTGTGGCCAAAGAGTTCTATTTTAACGTCATTGGTCCACAGAACTTGTTTTTAAAATGCACTGGGCTTGTTTAGGTGTTCTTTTGCACACTTCTCATGCTGAATTTTATGAGGAGGATGCAGGAGAGATTCATTAGTATTAATGTGTTGTTGGTGGTTCTGATGATATATTCATGTACTGATCATGGCTCTGGTGATGTACTCCAGTACTGATAAAGGTTATGTTGCTTTATTCATGTGCTGATGGTGGTTCTGGTTTTGAGTTCATCTAACATGGATGGTTCTAATGTTATACTCCTTCATAGTAGATGACCACAGGTTCAAGTCCTCAAAGAGGACTAAATAATAATAAATAAATTCTGCAAAAGCAAAATCTAAAAAAACAATAATGGAATTGCATTTGTCCATTTTGGGCTTATAATGCACTGCTGAGAGGGGCACCATTTACATTTTTTACTCAAGCACCAGAAAAGCTTGAATTGGTCCTTGTTGTTAGATGTGACATTTTCTCACTGTCAAGATTTACCATACAATGGCTGCTACAGTTCCTGATTCTGCTTTTAAGCAGACTATGATAGTTCCTCTTGATTCACAGTGCTATACATTGCAGTGTGATAGCTGTAAGGCATTGTGAGGAAGTCTGCCCAGCTCAGCCCTAGGTCGTGAGATCCATTTCTGTTTGATGCAGCCATTTCATGTAATTCATGTGAATTGAATACCAAATTGTCCAAGTTCCTAAAAATTTGATACAAATGTGCATAGAATCCGTCATGTTCTGCCTAATGTATTTGTTCCTTTTTCATAATGACCTATACTTAATTTACGTGGCTTCCACTTATTTACTAGACAATTTGCATATATAATATTGTTAATAATGTAGAAGATGATATTACTGCCTCAGAATATATAAATTAGGACTATACAGACTCAGTGACATTGTGTCTAATCAATATGAACAGCTCCTGTTTACTTTATAGAAGAGAAAGCTTAAGAACTTTAAATGTACATCTTCAGCTGCATAGCCATATATAAGTACATAATGTGCACTTCTAAATGGACAAATATGAAAACGACATTAAGAAAAACCTTGGAATGGGCATAATGTTAAGGAAAGTGTATAGCTGTTGAGAATAAATAAATTATACATTGTTCTGCGTTAATGTTTCTCCTTTTTTCATGACATTGCAAGGAGCACATTTGGTTTATAATTGATATAAGCATTTATGTCACATTCATACTTTCAACTTCATTAATATGTTTATTTAATATTTCTTTGCAAAGCCTTGCTTTTATGTTAATTTATTTTCTGATATTTCCTATATCCTTCTTGGAAAATCATTTGCTGCCCTTTTACCTGAACCAGCCAAAGTGGCCTTTGCTAATAATTTAGCCTTTGCTAAGATGAGAGCATATAATGAGGACATTTCTGTTAAAATGTTGTCTGCTGTGACCAATCCTCTTTTTTGCAAAGCCCCTCTAGCAATAAGCAGATTAGAGGTTGTCCCACCAGTATGATTCCTGACAGTGACGCCAATGGAGAAATAAAGCATTCCTTATTTCCGATCCTCCACAGCAAGAACATGCTTTGTAGCACAATTTTCTAATAGATTATTTGAAACATTGTTTTTTAAAGCCGCAAAACCATTTTGAAAAGAACCTGTCAGATCACCGCAGGTTTTAATAAATACTTGTATTCACCGTGAAACAAAAATTCTGGAGATTTTTCTTCTGTTTAAAGGGAATCTATCACCCCCCACTTTTAAGTAAAAGAGCCACCTTCAGCAGCACTAAGACTTCACAAATCTCGCGAGACTTTGGCACTACCTTCAGTGGAGCACGGTGACCTGCTCCACCGTGCAGGCACACGATTCCCAGCCCCGCAGTGTGAATACATCATAACATACTGTGGGATGGGATCTGGGGCCTCGGCTACACGAAGGCACTGGTGATATCATGACAGAGAAGATGCAGCGCTGGGTGGGATGATGGACAGCTGCGTGGCGCTTGAGTCAGGGAGAAATCATACCTCCCTGACTCAATAGAGGTATGGCGCCTAATTTATAAAAGTGATTATTTCAGCATTCCTAGGGATGCTAAACATAAGAGCCACCTTCACAGAACGCAGCCTTAGTGCTGCTGAAGGTGGCTCTTTTACTTAAAAACACCCTGGGAGTAACAGGTTCCCTTTAATGCCATTCTTATTATTTATCTTGAAACTGTTTCAATAAATTATTTCATGGCTAAGACAAGTATTACTTACATATGTGTGTTAGGGCTGGTGGAACGCACCGATTAAAAGGAGAGAGATGTTATTTGGTGCGTTCGCAGCCCGAGGTCCACCGTGCAGGAGAGAACCTGCTGCTGGCAAATGGCGGCCCTATATGGTGGTAGAAGCGAACTCTGTTACTTCACAGAGTCGCCTAAAGAAAGCACTGTGTCCTGTTAACCTCACAGGAGTACACAGCGGCTGCCAAGCAGATAGCAGTTTGTGGTTATGCATTCGTACAATCTCCTCACCGGAGAAGCCGGTATTCTAGGGCTTTTTTCAGCCGGAGCCCTGAATCCAAACAATCTCCTCACCGGAGGTGCCGGTATTCTAGGGCTTATTTCAGCCAGGTCCCTGAACACATACAATCGTAACCACACTGGCGCAAAGTACATGACTTAGATTTGATACTAGCACATGGCCGTGCGGCCATGCGAACCTTTTATAGCTGCAGCAAGTACAGGACCTTCCTATAAGGACTAATGAGAGGCTGCACACAGAGCCTGAGCACCTTCAGGACCTTCCTGGAGAACCAATGGGTTTTGCTGCAGTATCTAAGCATGTGACCCTCAACCTCCAATGAGAGATCTTACCCTGGGCATGCTCAGAAGGGAAACAGCAGGACTTAGTCCCAAAAGCGTCTGCTCGCCGCTGCCCAGCACTGGGTTCAATGGCAGAAGCTGGAAAAGCAGCAGTAACCCTTTGTACAAAGAGTTCGGTAATCCAGCTCCAGAAAAAAGGGAAAATTCTGATGTATTAAAATCCAATAAACTTTATTGACACAAATCCATAAAATAGTCAATCCCAATAGGTGGCTAGGCATAGGATCACATATCAGCCCTCGCTGTACGCGTTTCGAACACAAACATGTTCTTAGTCTTCAGCAACTCTTTGTGCTTCTACCACGTCCTGGGCTGGACGTTTTCCCTGCTTGGATGTTTGTATCGCTTGTGGATCCCTGCCGGGTGAGCTGAAATTTTTTTTTTCTTTTTTAGTAACCCTTTGTACAGAGTCAGACTGAGCGAGACGCTGGGACCGACGTCTAAACTGAGCAGGCTCCACTGCGGCAGGAGAAGTATGGGAGACCGCAGCGCAGATGGCCCGAGATTCCCCCTGTGTATAGGTGGGAACTCGACCACTAACAATGTGTTCGTCAAGTGATCATTGTCAGCAGCCTTCTTAACTCCCCCAAAAAAGATTTTTAAGCATAGAAAGGCAGATCATCCATTTTTAGACCTTACTGGCAATGGCTTATACCCTGTTCAAACAAAGGATTAGGCAAGTTGTAATCTTATATTTTCATTTCTCCTTTTTCATAACATCTGCCATCATGGGTTAGTTAAAAAATGAATACACCAGTTAGTCTGCAAATCATATAAAAATTATAGTGTTCAACCAACAGTTAGGTAATATGTATTGCTACCTTAGCACAGGAACAATATTGATAAATAAAGCACAGTTACCCAATATGTTGTAAAGATTAATTTTTCATTCTAATTACACTTATATGTAATATAAGTGTATAGCATTAAGATGATACAGCACACCTGCAATTGAATACTAAAAAAATTTAAAAAATAAATAAATAAGGGGGTAAAATGGAGACGCTACGGGTATCTGAATATAGCGCAATTTTTTTTTTTCGCCACTTAGATAAAAAACAACCTAGTCATGTTTGATGTCTATGAGCTCATATTGACCTGGAGAATCACAATGGCAGGTCAGGTTTAGCATTTAGTGAACCTAGCAAAAAAGCCAAACAAAAAACAAGTGTGGGATTGCACTTTTTTTGCAATTTCACCGCACTTGGAATTTTTTTCCCGTTTTCTAGTAAAAGACATGGTAAAACCAATGGTGTCTTTCAAAAGTACAACTTGTCCCGCAAAAAATAAGCCCTCACATGACCATATTGACGGAAAAATAAAAAAGTTATGGCTCAGGGAAGGAGGGGAGCGAAAAACGAAAACGCAAAAATGAAAAAGGGCCGCGACTTGAAGGGGTTAACTCTTTGCTGACCATCTGAATTTTTAGATTTTACCCTCTCCATATTCCAAGGGTCATAACCCTTTTTTATTTATGAGTTGACATACACTACCATTCAAAAGTTTAGGGTCACACATACAATTTTGTGTTTTCCATGAAAACTCATACTTCTATTAATCAAATGAGTTGCCAAATGAATTAAAAATCTAGTCCAGACATTGACAAGGATCGAAAAGAAGATTTTTATTTGAAATAATAATTTATCCTTCAAACTTTGCTCTCTTTGCAGCAATTAAAGCATTGCAGACCTTTGGCATTCTAGCAGTAAATTAGCTGAGGTAATCTGGCAAAATTTCACCCCATGCATCCAGAAGCTCCTCCCACAAGTTGGTTTGGCATGATGGGCACTTTTTGCATACCATACGGTCAAGCTGCTCCCATAACAGCTCAATGGGGTTGAGATCTGGTGACTGCGCTGGCCACTGCATTACAGATAGAATACCAGCTGCCTGTTTCTTCCCTAAATAGTTCTTGCATAATTTGGAGGTGTGCTTTGTGTTATTGTCCTGTTGTAGGATGAAATTGGCTCCAATCAAGCGCTGTCCACAGGGTATGGCATGGCATTGAAAAATGGAGTGATAGCCTTCCTTTTTCAAAATCCCTTTTACCTTGTACAAATCTCCCAAAGCAACTCCAGACCATCACATTACCTCCACCATGCTTAACAGATGGCGTCAGGCACTCTTCAGCATCTTTTCATTTGTTCTGCGTCTCACAAATGTTCTTCTGTGTGATGCAAACACCTCAAACTTGGATTCATCTGTCCATAACACTTTTTTCCAATCTCCCTCTGTCCAATGTCTGTGTTCTTTTGCCCATATTAATCTTTTCCTTTTATTAGCCAGTCTCAGATATGGCTTTTTCTTTGACACTCTGCCCTGAAGGCCAGCATCCCGGAGTCGCCTCTTCACTGTAGACATTGACACTGGCATTTTGCATGTACTATTTAATAGAGCTGCCAGTTGAGGACTTGTGAGGTGTCGATTTATCAAACTACAGACTTTAATGTAATTGTCTTGTTGCTCAGTTGTGCAGTGGGGCCACCCACTTCTCTTTCTACTCTGGTTAGAGCCTATTTGTGCTTCTCTGAAGGAAGTAGTACACACCATTGTAGGAAATCTTCCGTTTCTTGGCAATTTCTCTCATGGAATGGCCTTAATTTCTAAGAACAAGAATAGACTGTCGAGTTTCACATGAAAGTTCTTTTTTTCTGGCCATTTTGAGAGTTTAATGGAACCAACAAATGTAATGCTCCAGATTCTCAACTAGCTCAAAGGAAGATCAGATTTATAGGTTCTCTAATCAGCCAAACTGTGTTCAGCTGTGCTAACATACTTGCACAAGGGTTTTCAAGGGTATTCTAACCATCCATTAGCCTTCTTACACAGGTAGCAAACACAAAGTACCATAAGAACTGTTATAAACTTAGTGCTAAGTGCAGTGGAGATCAGTATCATGGGTCAGAAAAGAGGCCGAGAGACAACAGGTAAGAGTTCAATAATATTTATGATGGTATGCAGGTAAACAGCTATGACACAGCAAGTTAGTAGCAGACAGAGCTGGATAAGCAGTAAGCACGTGTACAGACCGTGGAAATCCAAGTATGTGAGATCCAGAGACCTGGAGACCAGGCCAGGCCTCCTAGCAGGGAACAGTCCAGCAGCAGAGATGAGTGCAGAGCAGATCCAGGGAAACAAGTCTTACGATGAAGAGATGTAGATCCGGAGACAGATGGGGTATCCCAAGGTAACGAAGAAACCAGCAAGATAGCAGTTCTTCCAGCTTGATCACAAGTCCAGGAACAAGATACTCAAGCAATGAGTAATATACAGAGCTCCCTTATATACACCACAGACAGGAACATGGAAAGTCTGACAGGAAGCAAGATCACCCCCTGTGAGGCCAGTGACTCCATCTTAGGTAAGGGCAAAAGTAACCGAACTGAGGGCAACAGCAGACAGGAACAGATGTACAGTCCAAATCCTTACAAGAACACTGGAGTGATGGTTGTTGGAACTGGGCCTCTATACACCTATGAAGATATTGCATTACAAATCAGACGTTTGCAGCTAGAATAGTCATTTACCACATTAACAATATATAGAGTGTATTTCTGAATTAATTAATTTTAGCTTCATTGGAAAAAAATGTGCTTTTCTTTCAAAAATAAGGAAATTTCTAAGTGACCCTAAACTTTTGAATGGTAGTATATATAGGCTTGATATTTTTTCAGGATGTGTTTCAGTTTTCATTGATTGTATTATATAATGTATTGTAAAGTTGAGAAAAATTCTAAGTGTGGTACAGTTGCTAAATTCCACAATTACGCCATTATTTTTTGGGTTTCGATTTTACAGCGTTAATTATTTAGTAAAAATTACTTACCACCAACATTATTCTCCTGGTTAATATAATTAGAGCAATAGCAATCATGCCCAGTTTTTATTTTCACATGATATGGATTTTAACGGAAATTTGATAAAATTGTGATTTTTTTCAATGGTTGGACAGAGATGGACAACATTGTTCCTTTTTTGTTGCTTTTTATTTGCACTGCCATTTTCATTTGCACCATTTTGAGGTACATATGACATTTTGATCCCTTTTTATTGCATTTTTTTGGTGGAAACCAAAAAATGTCAATTCTGGCATTTTATTTTTTCTTTCTGAATGTCTTTTGCAATAAAGGGGGATTCTGATTTTCCTCTCTAGCAATCCTACGATCAGCTCTCACTGAAATATTGCTTGGTCTTCCAGATTATTTTCACCTCCACTGTTCCTGTTAACTGACATTTCTAAATTACATTTTGAACTGAGTAAAGGGCAACTTAAAAACATTTTCCTATCTTCTTAAAGCCCTCTCCCACTTTGTGGGCCTTCACCATTTTCATTTTACACTGCTAGCAGTTGCTTAAAAGAACCCATGGCTGTTGTTTTTCTGCACAAGGTTAGAGGAAGCTGGGTTTTTATAAAACCTTTTTCGGAAAGTCTGATTTACTTCTGTCTGATTGTTGTGATGCCATTTTCCTGGTGATTTTAATAAACTGTAAGCAAATGGTTGTCAGCTATAAGAATGGAAATTGTGACTAACATTATTTTTGTTAGTTTTCAACATTTGCTGGGCCATTTTTGTCATATGTAGTTGAATATCCCCTACTTTTTTGGTGTTTTTTTGGTTAAAAAATGGCAAAGACAAAGCCAAATTTATCACCATATGTCAGCAAGCTTGGTATTCTGAGAGTGAAGTCTGGCAAAAGCCAAAAAGAGGTAGCTATGGAAATCAACTGCTCTCAGAATCAAGTGTCATGCACAATAAAGAAAGAACATTATGGAACAGCTGGCAAATCTAGATGTGGACAACCATGGAAAATGTCTTCCACAGTTGATCACATTACACTGGTCAACGCAATTTTTCTGGCAATAGGTTTTAAAACATATTTTAAGTCAATTTTGGCTGTTGATTACAAATATTGGGCTATCACATCAGTATTTCGAGATATTTTAAATTTTTGATTAAAATTACTCTTAATGTTTTATGATAAAAACACATGATTTTAGTTACTACATTTTGTAAAGTTTTAATGAAGGAATAACAAAGATTACAAAGTCTATGTACAGGAAATCAAATATACTTACAGAATTAAACTGCAAAATATAAAAACACATATATATGGCACACAGATGAATGACAAATGGCAGTTATTTGAACTTTCTTTTCTTGGCTGATCTGCGATGTACGGCTTCTGGGTTGTCTCTCATCAAGCTCCAGCAATAGTCAGCCATCATATGTGAGTACCACCGGCCTTGATACCGTTCTTCCATTGTTTTAATGCCCTGATGAAAACGCTCCCCTTGTTCCTCGTTCACATCCCCAAGGTTCTCTGGAAAAAGTCCAAATGGCTGTGTAAATAGTGAATCTTGATACTCATTCTACATCCAAGATTTTGCAGATTCATTAGTAGCTCTTCCACAATCTCTTCATAGTTGTCTGCTTTCTTATTCCCTAGAAAATTCTGCACCACATTACAAAATGCATTCCAAGCTCTTTCTTCTGTCTCATTCATTGATGTGATAAGATTTGGGTCTCTCATATGTGTTCTTATTTGAGGTCCATCAAATATTCCAGCCTTTTTCTTCTCTTCACTAAGACCAGGAAAAGTTGAACATATATAGTTAAAGCATTCTCCTCTCCTCATCAATCCAAGTTTTATGTGTAAGGGAGGAAAGACAATGTCCTTCCTATCCACTAGAGGATCATGGATGACATTCTTATCGCCAGATGCCAAACTCTGTCGCTGAGGCCATTCAGTTTTCACCCAATGCTCTACTGTAGCTCTACTGTCCCAGTAGCACAGAAAACAAGGGTGTTATCATAACAAATGGGAATTATGCATGTTCAAAGAAAACAAAGATATTCTCACATTTATTGGGAGACTAAATGAAAGCTAAATTTACCTTAGTGAACCGTATAAACCGGCACTTTTCATGCACTACTTATATTTATCATGGAATTCATGAAAATGGGCTATATACCTATAGCGCAAAAACATGTTGTGATAGAGAAATTATAAGATCAGATTTGAATTCAGAACCCTCAAATTAGTTTAAAACTGTTCTTAAAGTCCATGCCAGAAATTTATTTTGTAGACCAGTGTTATTAAGAAAACATCAGTATCTGATGTCCATAAAAGTGCTGTATAGATTTTGCATGAAATGAATGCAAAATATGGGGTTAAAGTGAGTCGCCAAACTGTGGTGCTACAGCTAAGAGTAGTAGGGTTGAATGAATGCGTTCGAGTTAAGTCTTTCATCTCTGCAAGGAACTGGAAGGTCTGACTTGAGTTTGCCAAAGAACACAGCCAATGGAAAGAGACAGATTGGTTTAAGGTGTTGTGATTAGATGAATCCAAGTTCAATCAGTTTGGTAATGATAGCAAGCACTATATATACCACCCAATTGGAAAACGTAATTATGTAAGGTACAAACACCTACAGTGAAACACGGTGGTGGCAATGTCGTGGTTTGGGGCTGCTTTTCTGCATCTGTCATTGGCCCTCTGCATAGAATTAATGTAAATATAAATGCCACCATGTACAAGGATATACTGGAAAAATCTAATGCTGCAACATGACAATAGCACAGAATAAAGATTCGGCTGTTGCAATGGCCAAGCCCATCACCTGATTTAAACCCTGTAGAGCAACTTTGGGATGAGTTAGGGTGACAATTTGGGCCCATTCCCATAGCAATAAAGATGAATTGTTTGCAGATTTGGAAATGGAATGGAGTAAGATCCCTCAAGATGATTTGAACACCCCAGAGGCTTCAATGCTCCTTCACGGTGGTACAGTAATTAAAGGGTTATACTACAAAATACTAAGTTATGGCACTGTAAGCAATGAATTATTCTCTATGTAGTTACATAGTTATTAAGGTTGAAGCAAGACTTTAAGTCCATCCAGTTCAACCCATAGCCTAACCTAACATGCCCTAACAAGTTGATCCAGAGGAAGGCAAAAAAAACCCATGTGGCAAAGAGTAAGCTCCACCTTGGGGAAAAAAATTCCTTCCCGACTCCACATACGGCAGTCAGACTAGTTCTCTGGATCAACGCCCTATCAAGGAATCTAGTGTATATACCCTGTAACATTATACTTTTCCAGAAATGTATCCAGTCCGCTCTTAAATTTAAGTAATGAATCACAATTTATGAGAAATCGCTCCTGTCAAACCAATCTAATCAGTTTTTATGAAGAGGTAAGCTATAGACTGGACCACGGTGAGTCATTGGACGTGGTATATCTCGATTTTTCCAAAGCGTTTGATACCGTGCCACACAAGAGGTTGGTACACAAAATGAGAATGCTTGGTCTGGGGGAAAATGTGTGTAAATGGGTTAGTAACTGGCTTAGTGATAGAAAGCAGAGGGTGGTTATAAATGGTATAGTCTCTAACTGGGTCGCTGTGACCAGTGGGGTACCGCAGGGGTCAGTATTGGGACCTGTTCTCTTCAACATATTCATTAATGATCTGGTAGAAGGTTTACACAGTAAAATATCGATATTTGCAGATGATACAAAACTATGTAAAGCAGTTAATACAAGAGAAGATAGTATTCTGCTACAGATGGATCTGGATAAGTTGGAAACTTGGGCTGAAAGGTGGCAGATGAGGTTTAACAATGATAAATGTAAGGTTATACACATGGGAAGAGGGAATCAATATCACCATTACACACTGAACGGGAAACCACTGGGTAAATCTGACAGGGAGAAGGACTTGGGGATCCTAGTTAATGATAAACTTACCTGGAGCAGCCAGTGCCAGGCAGCAGCTGCCAAGGCAAACAGGATCATGGGGTGCATTAAAAGAGGTCTGGATACACATGATGAGAGCATTATACTGCCTCTGTACAAATCCCTAGTTAGACCGCACATGGAGTACTGTGTCCAGTTTTGGGCACCGGTGCTCAGGAAGGATATAATGGAACTAGAGAGAGTACAAAGGAGGGCAACAAAATTAATAAAGGGGATGGGAGAACTACAATACCCAGATAGATTAGCGAAATTAGGATTATTTAGTCTAGAAAAAAGACGACTGAGGGGCGATCTAATAACCATGTATAAGTATATAAGGGGACAATACAAATATCTCGCTGAGGATCTGTTTATACCAAGGAAGGTGACGGGCACAAGGGGGCATTCTTTGCGTCTGGAGGAGAGAAGGTTTTTCCACCAACATAGAAGAGGATTCTTTACTGTTAGGGCAGTGAGAATCTGGAATTGCTTGCCTGAGGAGGTGGTGATGGCGAACTCAGTCGAGGGGTTCAAGAGAGGCCTGGATGTCTTCCTGGAGCAGAACAATATTGTATCATACAATTATTAGGTTCTGTAGAAGGACGTAGATCTGGGTATTTATTATGATGGAATATAGGCTGAACTGGATGGACAAATGTCTTTTTTCGGCCTTACTAACTATGTTACTATGTTACTATGTTACTCATTACAACATCATACGGCAGAGAGTTCCATAGTCTCACTGCTCTTACAGTAAAGAATCCGCGTCTGTTATTATGCTTAAACCTTTTTTCCTCCAGACGTAGAGGATGCCCCCTTGTCCCTGTTTCAGGTCTATGATTAAAAAGATTATCAGAAAGGTCTTTGTACTGTCCCCTCATATATTTATACATTAACATAAGATCACCCCTTAGTCTTCGTTTTTCCAAACTAAATAGCCCCGAGTGTAATAACCTATCTTGGTATTGCAGATCCCCCAGTCCTCTAATAACCTTGGTCGCTCTTCTCTGCACCCGCTCCAGTTCAGCTATGTCTTTCTTATACACCGGAGACCAGAACTGTGCACAGTATTCTAAGTGTGGTCGAACTAGTGACTTGTATAGAGGTAAAATTACGTTCAATAAATAGTATATGCAAAACTTTTGGCAGTCAGTTGTCTTTAATTAAATTACCATACCTGTAATCTAAAGCATTTTTCTTAAAATTAAGGTCTTGCATGAAAGAAATAATCACACTTAAAAAAAATATATATTCCATATATATACTCCTATATAAGCCGACCCAAGGATAAGCCAAGGCACCTAATTTTGCCTCGAAAAACTGGTAAAACTTACTGACTTGAGTTTAAGCCTGGGTATGTATTGTCCCCTAATCCCTATTCTGGAATGCATGGTTCCTCATCCCCATCCTGGCATACATGATTCCTCATGCCCATCCCTGCATGCATGGCTCTTTATTCCCATCCTTGTATGCATGGCTTCTTATTCCCATCCTTGTATGCATGGCTCCTTATTCCCATCTTTGCATGCATGTTTAATTATTACCATCCCTGTCTGCATGGCTTCTTACTCCTATCCTTGTCTGCATGGTTCCTTATCCCCATCCTTGTATTAATTACTCCTTATTCCCATCCTTGTATGCATGGTTCCTCATCCCCATCCTTGTATGTATGGCCCCCATGAGAAAAGCATAAATATTTACCTTCTCTGCACCCCCTCACAGCATCTCGTTCCAGTGCTAGGAGCTCCTGCGGCGGAACGATCACGTGTCCCCGCTCATTAACCCCTTTCTGACCTTGGACGTACTATCCCGTCGAGGTGACCTGGGCCTATCTGACCCTTGATGGGATAGTACGTCATAGCGATCGGCCGTGCTCACGGGGGGAGCGCGGCCGATCGCGGCCGGGTGTCAGCTGCCTATCGAAGCTGACATCCGGCGCTATGTGCCAGGAGCGGTCATGGACCACCCCCGGCACATTAACCCCCGGCACACCGCGATCAAACATGATCACGGTGTGCCGGCGGTATAGGGAAGCATCGCGCAGGGAGGGGCTCCCTGCGGGCTTCCCTGAGACCCCGATGTGATCGTGTTGCTGCGAGGGTCTCTTACCTCCTTCCTCCTCCTTGCAGGCCCGGATCCAAGATGGCCGCGGCATCCGGGTCCTGCAGGGAGGGAGGTGGCTTCACAGCGCCTGCTCAGAGCAGGCACTGTGAAGCCTGGAGCTGTGCATGTCAGATCGCTGATCTGACACACTGGACAGCAAAGTGTCAGATCAGCGATCTTACACTATAACATGATGCCCCCCCTGGGGCAATGTTATAGTGTAAAAAAAAATCCAATGTGTAAAAAAATTTTTTAAAAAATCCCCCCCAAAAAATATATATATTGTTCCTATAAATACATTTCTCTATCTAATTTTTTTTAAAAAAACAATAAAAGTACACATATTTAGTATGACCCCACCTATAAAACTATATCACTAGTTAACCCCTTCAGTGAACATCGTAAAAAAAAAAATGAGGCAAAAAACAACGCTTTATTCTTATACCACCAAACAAAAAGTGGAATAACACGCGATCAAAAAGACAGATATAAATAACCATGGTACCGCTGAAAACGTCATCTTGTCCTGCAAAAAACGAGCTTTCACACAGCATCATCAGCAAAAAAATAAAAAAGTTTTAGTCCTCAGAATAAAGCGATGCAAAAATAATAATTTTTTCTATAAAATAGTTTTTATCGTATGAAAGCGCCACAACATAAAAAAATGATATAAATGAGGTATCGCTGTAATCGTACTGACCCAAAGAATAAAACTGCTTTATCAATTTTACGATACGCGGAATGGTATAAACGCCTCCCCCAAAAGAAGTTCATGAATAGCTGGTTTTTGGTCATTCTGCCTTACAAAAAGCGGAATAAAAAGCGATCAAAAAATGTCACGTGCCCGAAAATGTTACCAATAAAAACGATAACTCGTCCCGCAAAAACAAGACCTCACATGACTCTGTGGACTCAAATATGGAAAAATTATATCTCTCAAAATGTTGTAACGCAAAAAATATGTTTTGCAATAAAAAGCGTTTTTCAGTGTGTGACGGCTGCCAATCATAAAAATCCGCTAAATAACCTGCTATAAAAGTAAATCAAACCCCCCTTCATCACCACTTTAGTTAGGGAAAAATAAAAAAAATAAAAAAATTTATTTATTTCCATTTTCCCATTAGGGTTAGGGCTAGGGTTAGGGTTATGGCTAAGGTTAGGGTTAGGGCTAGGGTTAGGGCTAGGGTTAGGGCTAGGGTTAGTAATAGGGTTAGGGCTAGGGTTAGGGCTAGGGCTAGGGATTGGTTTAGGGCTAGGGTTAGGGCTAGTGATAGGGCTAGGGTTCAGGCTACAGTTAGGGTTGGGGCTAAAGTTAGGGTTAGGGTTGGGGCTAAAGTTAGGGTTAGGGTTTGGATTATATTTACGGTTGGGAATAGGGTTAGGATTAGAGTTAGGGGTGTGTCTGGGTTAGAGGTGTGGTTAGGGTTACCGTTGGGATTAGGGTTAGGGGTGTGTTTGCATTAGGGTTTCAGTTATAATTGGGGGGGTTTCCACTGTTTAGGCGCATCAGGGGCTCTCCAAACGCGACATGGCGTCCGATCTCAATTCCAGCCAATTCTGCGTTGAAAAAGTAAAACAGTGCTCTTTCCCTTCCGAGCTCTCCCGTGTGCCCAAACAGGGGTTTGCCCCAACATATGGGGTATCAGCGCACTCAGGACAAATTGGACAACAACTTTTGGGGTCCAATTTCTCCTGTTACCCTTGGGAAAATACAAAACTGGGGGCTAAAAAATAATTTTTGTGGGAAAAAATTTTTGTTTTATTTTTACGGCTCTGCATTATAAACTTCTATGAAGACCTTGGTGGGTGAAAGTGCTCACCACACATCCAGATAAGTTCCGTAGGGGATCTACTTTCCATTATGGTGTCAATTGTGGGGGGTTTCTACTATTTAGGTACATTAGGGGCTCTGCAAACGCAATGTGACGCCTTCAGACCATTCCATCTAAGTTTGCATTCCAAATGGCGCTCCTTCCCTTCCGAGCCCTCCCATGCGCCCAAACGGTGGTTCCCCCCACATATGGGGTATCAGCATACTCAGGACAAATTGGGCAACAACTTTTGGGGTCCAATTGCTCCTGTTACCCTCGGGAAAATACAAAACTGAGGGCTAAAATATAATTTTTGTGGGAAAAAATGTTTGTTTTATTTTTACGGCTCTGCATTATAAACTTCTGTGAAGCCCTTGGTGGGTCAAAGTGCTCACCACACATCCGGATGAGTTCCTTAGGGGGTCTACTTTCCAAAATGGTGTCATTTGTGGGGGGTTTCAATGTTTAGGCACATCAGTGGCTCTCCAAATTCAACATGGCGTCCCATCTCAATTCCTGTCAATTTTGCATTGAAAAGTCAAACGGCGCTCCTTCCCTTCCGAGCTCTCCCATGCGCCCAAACAGTGGTTTATCCCCACATATGGGCTATCAGCGTACTCAGGACATATTGTACAACAACTTTTGGGGTCCAATTTCTTCTCTTACCCTTGGGAAAATAAAAAATTTAGGGCAAAAAGATGATTTTTGTGAAAAAATATGATTTTTTATTTTTACAGTTCTGCATTATAAACTTCTGTGAAGCACTTGGTGGGTCAAAGTGCTCACCACACCTCTAGATAAGTTCTTTAGGGGGTCTACCTTCCAAAATGGTGTCACTTGTGGGGGGTTTCAATGTTTAGGCAAAATCAGTGGCTCTCCAAGCGCAACATGGCGTCCCATCTCAATTCCTGTCAATTTTGCAATGAAAAGTCAAACGACGCTCCTTCCCTTCCGAGCTCTCCCATGCGCCCAAACAGTGGTTTACCGCCACATATGGGGTATCAGCGTACTCAGGACAAATTGTACAACAACTTTTGGGGTCTAATTTCTTCTCTTACCCTTGGGAAAATAAAAAATTGGAGGCAAAAAAATGATTTTTGTGAAAAAATATGATTTTTTATTTTTACGGTTCTGCATTATAAACTTCTGTGAAGCACTTGGTGTTTTAAAGTGCTCACCACACCTCTAGATAAGTTCCTTAGGGGGTCTACTTTCCAAAATGGTGTCACTTGTGGGGGGTTTCAATGTTTAGGCACATCAGTGGCTCTCCAAACGCAACATGGCGTCCAATCTCAATTCCTGTCAATTTTGCATTGAAAAGTCAAATTGCCCTCCTTCGCTTCCGAGCTCTGTCATGCGCCCAAACAGTGGTTTACCCCCACATATGGGGTATTGGCGTACTCAGGACAAATTTTACAACAACTTTTGGGGTCCATTTTCTCCTGTTACCCTTGGTAAAATAAAACAAATTGGAGCTGAAATAATTTTTTTGTGAAAAAAAGTTAAATGTTCATTTTTATTTAAACATTCCAAAAATTCCTGTGAAGGGTTAATAAACTTCTTGAATGTGGTTTTCAGAGCACCTTGAGGGGTGCAGTTTTTAGAATGGTGTCACACTTGGGTATTTTCTGTCATATAGACCCCTCAAAATGACTTCAAATGAGATGTGGTCCCTAAAAAAAAATGGTGTTGTAAAAATGAGAAATTGCTGGTCAAATTATAACCCTTATAACTCCCTAACAAAAAAAAAATTTGGTTCCAAAATTGTGCTGATGTAAAGTAGACATGTGGGAAATGTTACTTATTAGGCTGCCATCACACTAGCAGTATTTGGTCAGTATTTTACATCAGTATTTGTAAGCCAAAACCAGGAGTGGAACAATTAGAGGAAAAGTATAATAGAAACATATGCACCACTTCTGCATTTATCACCCACTCCTGGTTTTGGCTGAGAAATACTGATGCAAAATACTGACCAAATACTGCTAGTGTGACGGCAGCCTTAAGTATTTTGTGTGACATACAGTTGTGGCCAAAAGAATTGACACCCTTGCAATTCTGTCAGATAATATTCAGTTTCTTCCTGAAAAAGATTGCAAACACAAATTCTTTGGTAAGAATTGTCCTAAAGCCAAATTGGATATAATTCCACACCAAACATAAAAAGGGGGTGGACAAAAGTATTAGCACTGTTAGAAAAATCATGTGATGTTTCTCTAATTTGTGTAATTAACAGCACCTGTAACTTACCTGTGACACCTAACAGGTGTTGGCAATAACTAAATCACACTTGCAGCCAGTTGACATGGAGTAAAGTTGAGTCAACCTTTGTCCTGTGTCCTTGTGTGTACCACATTGAGCATGGAGAAAAGAAAGACCAAAGAACTGTCTGAGGACTTGAGAAACCAAATTGTGAGGAAGCATGAGCAATCTCAAGGCTGCAAGTCCATCTCCAAAGACCTGAATGTTCCTGTGTCTACTGTGCGCAGTGTTATCAAGAAGTTTAAAGCCCATGGCACTGTGGCTAACCTCCCTAGATGTGGACGGAAAATAAAAATTAACAATAGACTTCAACGCAAGATTGTGGGGATGTTGGATAAAGAACCTCGATTAACATTCAAACAAGTTCAAGCTGCCCTGCAGTCCGAGGGTACAACAGTGTCAACCCGTACTATCCGACAGCATCTGAATGAAAAGGGACTGTATGGTAGGAGACCCAGGAAGACCCCACTTCTTACCCCAAGACATAAAAAAGCCAGGCTGGAATTTGCCAAAACTTACCTGAAAAAGCCTAAAACGTTTTGGAAGAATGTTCTCTGGTCAGATGAGACAAAAGTAGAGCTTTTTGGGCAAAGGCATCAACATAGAGTTTGCAGGAGAAAAAAAGAGGCATTCAAAGAAAAGAACACGGTCCCTACAGTCAAACATGGCGGAGGTTCTCTGATGTTTTGAGGTTGCTTTGCTGCCTCTGGCACTGGACTACTTGACCGTGTGCATGGCATAATGAAGTCTGAAGACTACCAACAAATTTTGCAGCATAATGTAGGGCCCAGTGTGAGAAAGCTGGGTCTCCCTCAAAGGTCATGGGTCTTCCAGCAGGACAATGACCCAAAACACACTTCAAAAAGCAGTAGAAAATGGTTTGAGAGAAAGCACTGGAGACTTCTAAGGTGGCCAGCAATGAGTCCAGACCTGAATCCCATAGAACACCTGTGGAGAGTAGGGTTGAGCTAAACGGGTCGGTCATTTTCATAAGTCGCCGACTTTTGGCAAAGTCGGGTTTCATGAAACCCGACCCGATCCCTGTGTGGGGTCAGCCATGCGGTACATGACTTTCGCGCCAAAGTCGCATTTCAATGACGCGAAAAGAGCCATTTCTCAGCCAATGAAGGTAGACGCAGAGTGTGGGCAGCGTGACGACATAGGTCTCAGTCCCCAACATCTTAGAGAAGGGCATTGCAGTGATTGGCTTACTTTCTGCGGCGTCACAGGGGCTATAAAGGGGCATTCCCGCCGACCGCCATCTTACTGCTGCTGATCTGAGCATAGGGAGAGGTTGCTGCCGCTTCGTCAGAAGCAGGGATAGCGTTAGGCAGGGACCATTAACCCCCAAACCGCTTGTGCTGTAGCAATTTCCACTGTCCAACACCACCTTTTGTTTGCAGGGACAGTGGAGGCTACATTTTTTTTTCCTCAGCGCTGTAGCTCATTTGGCTGCCCTTGAAGGCTCCCAGATAGCTGCATTGCTGTTTGTACACCGCTGTGCAAACCAACTGCTTTTTTCAAAGCACAAGTCCTGTTGCTCCTTCCTTTCTGCACAGCTTCCTTGTTTGTTTGTCCACACTGTTGACTTTTTTTGTGCATCAGTCCACTCCTTGTTATTGCTGCCTGCCATACATTGCTGAGATTACTGCAGGGAGATAGTAATTGTAGGACAGTCCCTTTTTTTTTGTTTCGTTATATCTCTTCAAGCCACTTTCTGCCACAGAAAATATACTCTAATACAGTGGCCCAGATTTATTCACTACTCTCCCTGAAGAAGAAAAGAGTGCAGATTAAAATTGGCAAATCTGTATCAGTGGCAGTCCTGTGTGTGGCACCTGTCTCAAATTGTGTGCCACATTAAACCTAGTGTGTAATACTGGGTCAGATTTCTTTTAAATTCTCCCTGAAAAAAAAAATAGTGGGAGATTAAGATTGGCATTTCTGCTTCAGTGCTACTCCTGTGTGTGCCACCTGTCTCAAATTGTGTGCCACATTAAACCTAGTATGTAATACTGGGACAGATTTCTTTTAATTTCTCCCTGAAAAAAAAATAGTGGGAGATTAAGATTGGCATTTCTACTTTAGTGCCACTCCTGTGTGTGCCACATGTCTCAAATTGTGTGCCACATTAAACCTAGTGTGTAATACTGGGTCAGAATTCTTTTAAATTCTCCCTGAAAAAAAAATAGTGGGAGATTAAGATTGGCATTTCTGCTTCAGTGCCACTCCTGTGTGTGCCACATGTCTCAAATTGTGTGCCACATTAAATCTAGTGTGTAATACTGGGTCAGAATTCTTTTAAATTCTCCCTGAAAAAAAAATAGTGGGAGATTAAGATTGGCATTTCTGCTTCAGTGCCACTCCTGTGTGTGCCACCTGTCTCAAATTGTGTGCCACATTAAACCTAGTGTGTAATACTGGGCCAGATTTCTTTTAAATTCTCCCTGAAAAAAAATAGTGGAAGATTAAGATTGGCATTTCTGCTTCAGAGCCACTCCTGTGTGTGCCACCTGTCTCAATTTGTGTGCCACATTAAACCTAGTGTGTAATACTGGGTCAGATTTCTTTTAAATTCTCCCTGAAAAAAAAATTGTGGGAGATTAAGATTGGCATTTCTGCTTCAATGCCACTCCTGTGTGTGCCACCTGTCTCAAATTGTGTGCCACATTAAACCTAGTGTGTAATACTGGGTCAGATTTCTTTTAAATTCTCCCTGAAAAAAAGAAATAGTGGGAGATTAAGATTGGCATTTCTGTTCAAGATTCAAGATTCAAGATTCAAAGAAGCTTTATTGGCAGGACCAAATACACATCAGTTTTGCCAAAGCAAGTGTATAGAGGCAATAGGGATAGGGACTGAGGGGATGTTGGGTAGGAGCTGTGGGGGGAGGTGGATGGGGCAGATCCAGGGTGGGGGCTATAGTCCATGGCATAGGGGAGATGGATGGGGCAGATCCAGGGTGGGGGCTATAGTCCATGACATAGGGGAGGTGGATGGGGCAGGTTCAGGTTGGGGGCTATAGTCCATGGCATCATAGTTCTCTTTCTCGTAGTCTATGACATTCGCTCACATACCGCGCTGCTATCTCCACCGCTCTCTCTTCTTCTCCCAGCAAGATATAGGTTTTCTCTTCCTCCTTCATGGTGATGAAGTCTGGGAAGAGATGTGAGAGTCTCCTGAAGTGAGTGTCCCTCACTGCTGAGTATTTGGAGCAGTGTAGCAGGAAGTGGGTTTCGTCCTCTATGGCCTCCTGATCACAGTGTTGGCACAGTCTTTCCTCCCTGGGCTTGTAGCTCTGCCTGTGTCGGCCACATTCGATGGCCAGACTGTGGGCACTGAGTCTATATCGGCTCAGGATCTGGCGGTCTCTGGGGTCCGGGAGTTTCTCCAGATAGGGGGCCAGTCTGTAGTCTCTCTGTAGGCTCCGGTACATGGTCAGTTTCTGTGAGCTGATGATATCATTCTTCCAGTCACTTACATAGCTCTCCTGGCCTTCATCTGCCATCTTCCTAATTCCGGCTTTTGTCAGGTTGTTGTGATTGGTGTTCTGCTCCGGTTGGGTTTGGCTGGGCTGTTCCGGGGGTTCTGGTTTTTCTGTTTCACCTTCATGTATCAGGGCTTTATGGTGGTGGGAGCTTGGATTGCTCCTATGCAGGTGAGCCCGGAATGACAGCGCCCTCTTTAGAACTGTTAGGTGTAGAGGGAATCTGCCCAGCTCGGCCCGACAAGCACTGTTGGAGGTGCTCCGATGGACCTGGAGAAGGTGCTTGCAGAATTCCAGGTGGAATATTTCTGTTGGACTGGAGTCCCACTTTGACCAGTCTGGGTAGGTGTGAGGACCCCAGACTTCGCTGCCATACAGGAGGATTGGGGCGATGATGGAGTCGAAGATTTTTAGCCAGACCCTCACTGGTGGCTTCAGATGGTAGAGTGTCCTTCGGATGGCATAGAAGGTTTTGCAGGCCTTGTCTTTCAGGGTCTCTATGGCTTGTTTGAAGTTCCCTGACCGGTGAATCTCTAGGCCCAGGTAGGTATATTTGTCCGTTCCTGTGAGGTCGCAGTTGTTGAGGATAAATGATGGGTGTTGGTCTGATCTTCTCTTTCTCCTCTGGAACACCTCCTCTGTTTCAGTGCCACTCCTGTGTGTGCCACGTGTCTCAAATTTTGTGCCACAGAACATGTACTGTATGAGAGTGGGCCACATTTCTTCAATATTCTCCCAGAAAAAATTAAGCGGGGGAGATTTGAATTGTTAGTGTCTGCATCAGCGTCATTCCTGTTAGTGGCATATCTGTCTGCCACAGAAGCTGTGTACTGTTATACATTGGGCCTGATTTTCCCTGCAGTCTCACCCACCTATAAAGGGATATATAAATCCAACAGAAGTTTGAGTTCACCTTGTAATTGGTTTTACAGTAACAAATACCGTTAGTTTGGTTACGCTTTTCAAACAATGAGGAAGTCTGGTGGAAGAGGTCGTGGCCGTGGGCGGTCATTGCCAGCTGGTAATGATGGTAGTGGTGGTGGAGCATCAGGTGGTCGTGGGAAAAGCAATATAGCACCTAAGTCTCGAGGTGTTGAGCCAGGTTCGTCATCTGGCTACATAAGGCCTCGAACGCTCCCTTTTCTGGGAGTAGGAAAACCGCTTTTAAAGCCGGAGCAGCAAGAACAAGTTTTGGCTTTCCTTGCTGACTCAGCCTATAGCTCTTTCGCCTCCTCTTCTGAAACTGCTAAATGTAAAAGCAGCGCGTCGTTAGTGGATGTTCACAGTCAGGGACAAGTCGCTTCCTTGTCTTCTTCACCAAGAACAACAGAGAAGGATGCGTCAGGCGACACAACGGGTTACTCCATGGAGCTCTTTACACATACCGTTCCTGGGTTAGAAAGTGAAACAGTTAACAGGCCATGCCCATTACAAGTTGAATCGGACATGGAGTGCACAGATGCACAGCCACAGCCAGATTACTATGCTGTTCCTTTGACTCAGACCACAACATTGCCCTCGCAGTGTATTGATCCAGAATCAGACCCTGATGAGACTATGGTGCCCCGTCACGAACGTTATACCACCGGTTTACACGGTGACACAGACGAAGTTGCACACGAGATAGAAGAAGAGGTCATAGATGACCCAGTTGTTGAACCCGATTGGCAGCCATTGAGGGAACAGGGTGCAGGCGGCAGTAGCTCTGAAGCGGAGGAGGAGGAGCCGCAGAAGGCATCAACATCGCAACAGGTTCCATCTGCCAGGCCCGTATCTGGCCAAAAACGCGTGGCACAACCAGTTGTAGAACAGCGTGGACATCCGGTTAAAAAAGCTCAGTCTGCAATGCCTGAAAAGGTATCCGATAGTAGAAAGAGTGCAGTCTGGCATTTTTTTAAACAACATCCAAATGATCAGCGCAAAGTCATCTGTCAAAAATGTTCAACTACCTTAAGCAGAGGTCAGAATCTTAAAAGTCTAAATACAATTTGCATGTGTAGACATTTAACCACCATGCATTTGCAAGCCTGGACTCACTACCAAACGTCCCTTAAGGTTGTAGCACCCTCGGCTAATGAAGCTAGTCAGCAACGCTTCATCCCTTCCCTCACTGTAAGCCCACCATTTCCCGCACCACCTGCAGCAAATGTGCAGATTTCGTCGCCAGGCCAAAGCAGTCAGGGAATCACCAGTTTCGTAGTAGGAAACACTGCATGTAGGGCACCAGCAAGAATACCATCTCCAACCCTCTCTTAGTCTGCCATGTCCACCGGCACCCCCGCTAGTTCCACGATCTGCAGCTCTCCAGTCCAGCTCACCCTACATGAGTCTCTCGTTAGGAAAAGGAAGTACTCATCCTCGCATCCGCGTACACAGGGTTTGAACGCCCACATTGCTAGACTAATCTCATTAGAGATGATGCCCTGCCGGTTAGTTGAAAGTGAAGCTTTCAAAGCCCTGATGGACTACGCAGAACCACGCTACGAGCTACCCAGTCGACACTTCTTTTCGAGAAAAGCCATCCCAGCCCTCCACCAGCATGTAAAAGACCGCATCGTCCATGCACTCAGGCAATCTGTGAGTACAAAGGTGCACCTGACAACAGATGCATGGACCAGTAGGCACTGCCAGGGACGTTACGTGTCCATCACGGCTCACTGGGTTAATGTGGATGCAGGGTCCACAGGGGACAGCAATATTGGGACAGTTCTGCCTAGCCCATGGTCTAGGAAACAGTTGGCTGTAGGCGTTCGCTCACACCTTAAACCTGGTGGTGCAGTGCTTCCTGAAAAGTTATCCGGGGTTACCTGACCTGCTCCTCCAAGTGCACAGACTTTGCTCGCATATCCGCCGTTCGCCCGTGCACTCCAGCCGTATGCAGAACCATCAGCGGTCTTTAAACCTTCCCCAGCATCACCTAATCATCGACGTTGCAACAAGGTGGAACTCCACACTGCACATGCTTCAGAGACTGTGCGAACAGAGGCGTGCTGTTATGTATTTGTGGGAGGATACACATACACGGGCAGGCAGTTGGATGGCAGACATGGAGTTGTCAGGTGTGCAGTGGTCGAAGGTACAAGACCTGTGTCAAGTCCTTCAGTGTTTTGAGGAATGCACACGGCTGGTTAGTGCAGACAACGCCATAATAAGCATGAGCATCCCCCTAATGCGTCTGCTGATGCAAAGTTTGACGCACATAAAGGAGCAGGCGTCTGCAGCCGAGGAAGAGGGAAGCCTTGATGACAGTCAGCCATTGTCTGGTCAGGGCAGTCTACAGGACGAGGTAGCGGTAGAAGAGGAGGAGGACGAGGGGGATGATGGGGATGAGTATTTTTTGTATGAGGAAGCTTCTCCGGGGCCAAAAGCAACTGGCGGCGTTGCAAGGCCGGGTTCAGGGTTTTTTAGGGAGACAAGTGACATAGATTTGCCTGAAACTGCCCCTCAACCCAGCACAACCGCAGATTTGACAACTGGAACTTAGGCCCATATGGCGGATTATGCCTTACGTATCCTCAAAAGGGACCCACGCATTATTAAAATGATGACCGATGACGATTACTGGTTGGCCTGCCTCCTTGATCCTCGCTATAAAGGCAAATTGCAAAATATCATGCCACATGAGAACCTCGAACAAATATTAGCAACCAAACAAGCAACTCTTGTAGACCGTTTGATTCAGGCATTCCCAGCACACAGCGCCCGTGAAGGTTCTCACACGAGCTGCAGGGGGCAACAGGGCAGAGGTGTTAGAGTTGCACAAATCAGAAGTGGCGTTAGACAGAGGGGTTTTCTGACCAGGTTGTGGAGTGATTTCGCAATGACCGCAGACAGGACAGGTACTGCAGCATCAATTCAAAGTGACAGGAGACAACATTTGTCCAGTATGGTTACTAACTATTTTTCATCCCTTATCAATGTTCTCCCTCAACCGTCATTCCCATTTGATTACTGGGCATCCAAAATAGACACCTGGCCTGAATTGGCAGAATATGCATTGCAGGAGCTTGCTTGCCCAGCAGCTAGTGTGCTATCAGAAAGAGTATTCAGTGCTGCTGGTTCAATATTGAGTGAAAAAAGGACTCGTCTGGCTACCCAAAATGTGATGATCTAACCTTCATTAAAATGAACCACTCATAGATTTCAAATTATTTTGCCCCACCTTTCCCGGCTGACACCTAGCTTTCCTATAAAAAGGTCTTGCTTGTGGACTCGTCTTACTGACTGTTCCAATCTCTTAATTTGCAGCAGCTGTTTGTCCAGCACAAAACATGTTTACACCTCCCTAAATGGGCTAACTCCTCCCACGGGGCCATGGTCGCGCCACTTGGCGCAAGCACCTGTGAGAGTGCCGTTTGTCTGAAGAGGTGGGTGTGCCCGCTTTTGGTCGACGGCACTGCAACTGGGTCCCTTATAGTACAATAAAGTGTCTCTGGCGGTGGTGGTGCGCACCCAACGTCAGACACACCGTTGTAACATGAGGGGCCTTGGGCCTGTACCGCTGGCCACAAGAGAGTTCCCCCCAGCTCAAACAGTGCTCTACCACTTGCAAAATTATCTCTCACAGCTCCACCAATGTTTAGTCTATGCGCTGACATCCTTCAATGCCTGGCACTGACAATACCAATTTGTTGACATGTATGATGCTAGTTAAAATAGTCAGGGTCAGTGTCCTTTATTGACACCAGTAAATACTTAGCACCAAATTACTATGTTTGAAACTCAGCAGAGGAGCCCACCCCTGTACCTAAGTATGCCACCCTTTTGTTTTTTGGTTTTGTTGTTTTGCGAGACATTAACATCTATTTATTTTTTGGGAGTACTAACTGTGTCAGACACTCCTTCCAATCGTCCTCCGCTGACCACACCAATGCTGCCTGTGTACCTCTGCAAGATAATTCAAACTGCTTTGAGCCTAATTTTTTTTATTTTAGGCCTACTAAGTCTGTCTGCGGCCCCTCCTTCCAATTGTCCTGTCCTCCGCTGAACACAACAATGCTGCCTGTGTACCCCTGCAGGATAATTGAAACTGCTTTGAGCCTAATTTTTTTTTATTTTAGGCCTACTAAGTCTGTCTGCGGTCCCTCCTTCCAATTGTCCTCCGCTGAACACACCAATGCTGCCTGTGTACCCCTGCAAGATAATTGAAACTGCTTTGAGGCTAATTTTTTTATTTTAGGCCTACTAAGTCTGTCTGCGGTCCCTCCTTCCATTTGTCCTCCACTGAGCACACCAATGCCGACCGTGTACCCATGTAACTTTTTGTCATCCTGTAGTGAGCCTACTTTGTGGTGTAAGGCCTACTAGCAGTGTCTGTCTGCGCCACTTAATAAAGCTGTCCTCTAAAAAAAATGGCGGATTTTCAGCTTGTCAGAATTATAAAACTGCATTGGGGCCACAAGTTTCGTTGTGGTCTACATACTGAGTCTTCCGCTCCAAGGTGTTCTCTCTGTTGCCTCTCCTTCGCTTCTATCTTGAAGCTCTTGTTAAGTAGTTGCTGAAACAACACTGCATTAGGCCTACAAGTTGGGTCTGGGTTGTAGAGACGGTGTCTGTCGCTCCAAGGTGTTCTCCAGGTTGCCTCTCCATAGCTTCAATCTTCATGCTCTTGTTAAGTAGTTGTTGAAACAACACTGCATTAGGCCTACAAGTTGGGTCTGGGTTGTAGAGACGGGGTCTGCCGCTCCAAGGTGTTCTCCAGGTTGCCTCTCCATAGCTTCAATCTTCGTGCTCTTGTTAAGTAGTTGTTGAAACAACACTGCATTAGGCCTACAAGTTGGGTCTAGGTTGTAGAGACGGTGTCTGCCGCTCCAAGGTGTTCTCCAGGGTGCCTCTCCCTAGCTTCAATCTTCATGCTCTTGTTAAGTAGTTGTTGAAACAACACTGCATTAGGCCTACAAGTTGGGTCTGGGTTGTAGAGACGGTGTCTGTCGCTCCAAGGTGTTCTCCAGGTTGCCTCTCCATAGCTTCAATCTTCATGCTCTTGTTAAGTAGTTGTTGAAACAACACTGCATTAGGCCTACAAGTTGGGTCTGGGTTGTAGAGACGGGGTCTGCCGCTCCAAGGTGTTATCCAGGTTGCCTCTCCATAGCTTCAATCTTCGTGCTCTTGTTAAGTAGTTGTTGAAACAACACTGCATTAGGCCTACAAGTTGGGTCTGGGTTGTAGAGACGGTGTCTTCCGCTCCAAGGTGTTCTCCAGGGTGCCTCTCCATAGCTTCAATCTTCATGCTCTTGTTAAATAGTTGTTGAAACAACACTGCATTAGGCCTACAAGTTGGGTCTGGGTTGTAGAGACGGTGTCTCCCGCTCCAAGGTGTTCTCCAGGTTGCCTCTCCATAGCTTCAATCTTCATGCTCTTGTTAAGTAGTTGTTGAAACAACACTGCATTAGGCCTACAAGTTGGGTCTGGGTTGTAGAGACGGTGTCTGCCGCTCCAAGGTGTTCTCCAGGTTGCCTCTCCATGGTGTTCTCCAGGTTGCCTCTCCATAGCTTCTATCTTCTAGCTCTCGTTAAGTAGTTGTTGAAACAACACTGCATTAGGCCTACAAGTTGGGTCTATCTTGTAGAGACGGTGTCTCCCGCTCCAAGGTGTTCTCCAGGTTGCGACATAATCGAAGCTGCATAGAGCCTTTTTTGTTATTTTAGGCCTACTAAGTCTTTCTGCGGTCCCTCCTTCCAATTGTCCTCCACTGAGCACACCAATGAAGACCGTGTACCCATGTAACCTTTTTTAAACCTGCGTCGAGCCAACTTTGTGGTGTAAGGCCTACTTGCAGTGTCTGGCTGCGCCACTCAATACAGCTGTCCTCTTTAAAAAAAATGACCTGCAATTATCAGGTTTTCAGCCTATCGGAATTTTAAAACTGCAGTGGGGCTACTAGTTTGGTTGGGGCCTACTAACAGTGTCTGCCGCTCCAAGGTGTTCTCCTGGTTGCGTTTCCTGAGCTTCTATCTTCAGGCTCTTTTTATATAGTTGTTAAATGGAACAACTGCATTTGGCCTACTGGTTGGGTTGGGGCCTACTAACAGTGTCTGCCGCTCCTTGCTGTTCTCCTGGTTTCCTGTCCTGAAATTCCATTTTCAGGCTCTCGTTAAGTAGTTGTTAATGTTAGACTGCATTTGGCCTACTAGTTGGGTTGGGGCCTACTATCGGTGTCTGCCGCTCCTTGATGTTCTCCTCCACTGAACAAACCAGTGCCGCCTGTTTACTTCTGTTACCAATTTTGAACTGCATTTAGCCTACTTACTGATTTGGGCCTACTCACTGTGTCAGCCTCTCATTACAGTTGTACTCCACTGAACAAAGCAATGCCCCCTGGTTAGTCCTGTTACCAATTTTGAACTGCATTTTGCCCACTTTATTCTTTGGGCCTATATCTGTGTTTCCTCCTCATCCTGCCCATTGTCTAGCCAGTGATAGATGAGTCTGCTGGTACATTGACCCATAACGCAACATTCCCCGTGCACGCTACACAGCAAGATTGTGACCCTGCTGAAAGTCAGGTTCCCCTTCCCGCATACCATACCACCTTACACGGGGACAAAGAGGAAGGTGCAGATGAAAGTGCAGGTTCCTTCATCAGGTGGGGGGAGGAATGTTCGTTGGCGACGTCACTGGCACAGGGCCCCTCATAGTACGCAAAAGTGTCGCTGCCGGTGGGAGGTGCCCCCACCGTGCAAACACACCGCCGTACTTTGAGGGGCCCTGTGCCAGTGCCAATGCCAACGAGTGGACCCCCCCTGCTTGCTCAGGATCACAGCACTTGCAAAGTTGAAATACTTACCTTTCCCTGCTCCACTGCCGTGACGTGGTCCAGATTTCCTGGGCCCACTAAATACTTGAACCAGCCCTACCCCCCACAACTTTAGCCAAATGACATCCAATTTCCAATGCCTTACTATTATTATAAGGTAAATTAAGATTGACAAGCTTCAGTAACAAGAATGTATGTTTTTGCCATTAAAATGGGCACTGTATATGTTTTCCTGGCCTCCACTCACTGCCGACTATGCTCCCCCATTGACTTGCATTGGGTTTCGTGTTTCGGTCGATCCCCGACTTTTCGCGATAATCGGCCGATTCCACTCGACTCGACTTTTGAGATAGTCGGGTTTCGCGAAACCCGACTCGACCATAAAAAACTAAAAGTCGCTCAACCCTAGTGGAGAGATCTAAAAATGGCAGTTTGGAGAAGGCACCCTTCAAATATCAGGGACCTGGAGCAGTTTGCCAAAGAAGAATGGTCTAAAATTCCAGCAGAGCATTGTAAGAAACTCATTGATGGTTACCGGAAGTGTTTGGTCGCAGTTATTTTAGCTAAAGGTTGTGCAACCAAGTATTAAGCCGAGGGTGCCAATACTTTTGTCTGGCCCATTTTTGGAGTTCTGTGTGAAATGATCAATCTTTTGCTAGTTGCTTCATTCTCTTTTGTGTTTTTTCACTTAAGACAAATTAAATGAAGATAATAATACCAAAGAATTTGTGATTGCAATCATTTTCAGGATGAAACTCAGTATTATCTGACAGAATTGCAGGGGTGTCAATACTTTTGGCCACAACTGTATCTCTGTGATTTAATTGCATAACATTGCAAAATTTTCAACATTTTCGCCAAATTTCCATTTTTTTCACAAATAAACGCAGGTAATATGAAAGAAATTTTACCACTATCATGAAGTACAATATGTCACGAGAAAATAATGTCAGAATCACCAGGATCTGTTGAAGCGTTCCAGAGTTATAACCTCATAAAGGGACAGTAGTCAGAATTGTAAAAATTGGCCTGGTCATTGACGTGCAAACCACCATTGGGGGTAAAGGGGTTAAGGTAATGAATATTCACCTCTCTCCATTCCTATAAGAGTGGAGAGAGGTGAATATTCATTACCTTAATGAGCGGGCACTCATGATAGCCTGGCAGCTGCTTTGAAGCTGGCGACTGCTGCTGACACTGTGCATGCGCTATAAGAGAAATGAATGTTCACTGCAAGTGCAGTGAATATTTATTTCTTTTCAGCAGTGGGCACTGGCTTTAGCCGCAGCAGCTGGCTTCTGCCTCCTGAAGCTCGCTTCTCCACCGCTCCCCCTTCCCTTCCATCTTCTGGGACAATGACTCGTGTATAAGCCGAGGAGGGCATTTTCAGCACAAAACAATGTGCTATAAAACTTGTCTTATATTATACACAAGTATAAACGGTGTATACACTGCTCAAAAAATAAGGGAAACACTAAATTCCCACATCCTAGATATCACTGAATGAAATATACCAGTTGTAAATCCTTATTCATTACATAGTGGAATGTGTTGAGAACAATAAAACATAAAAATTATCAACGGAAATCACAACTAATATCTCACGTAGGTCTAGAGTTGGAATAATGCTCAAAATGAAAGTGGAAAATGAAGTTACAGGCTGATCCAACTTCAGTAGAAATGCCTCAAGACAAGGAAATGATGCTCAGTAGTGTGTGTGGCCTCCACGTACCTGTATGACCTCCCAAAACTGCCTGGGCATGCTCCTGATGAGGGAGCGGATGGTCTCCTGAGGGATCTCCTCCCAGACCTGGACTAAAGCATCTGCCAACTCCAGTACAGTCTGTGGTGCAATATGACATTGGTGGATGGTGCGAGACATGATGTCCCAGATGTATTCAATCAGATTCAGGTCTGAGGAATGAGCGGGCCAGTCCATAGTCTTAACGCCTTCATCTTGCAGGAACTGCTGACACACTCCAGTCACATGAGGTCTGGCACTGTCCTGCATTAGGAGGAACCCAGGGCCAGCCGCACCAGCATATGGTCTCACAAGGGGTTTGAGGATCTCATCTCTGTACCTAATGGCAGTCAGGCTACCTCTGGCAAGCACATGGCTGTTCGGCCCTCCAAAGAAATGCCACCCCACACCATTACTGACTCACTGCCAAACCAGCCATGCTGAAAGATGTTGCACGCAGCAGATCACTCTTCACAGCATCTCCAGACTCTGTCACGTCTGTCACATGTGCTCAGTGTGAACCTTTTTTCATCTGTGAAGAGCACAGAGTGCCATTGGCGAATTTGCCAATCCTGGTGTTTTCTGGCAAATGCCAAGTGTCCTGCACAACCCCCATCTGTGGACGACAGGCACTCAGACCATCCTCATGGAGTCGGTTTATAACCGTTTGTGCAGACACATGCACATTTGTGGCCTGCTGGAGGTCATTTTGCAGCGCTCTGGCAGTGCTCCTCCTGTTCCTCCTTGCACAAAGGCTGAGGTAGGGGTTGTGAAAGAAGTGGTTAATTTCTATTCTGAATAAAATAGAAGAAAATAGTATTATGCAGTAGTGGCCTATGTTCCAGTTATCATCTGTCCACATGTCGATATCCACATTGGCCAGTGACCAGTTTTAGATTCTGAGAAATTGTCAAAGACATGTTGTTGTTTTCAATATAGTCTGTAACCACCCAGAAATTCTATTTGTTCAGCCAAGTTTTCTTGGGAACTTTAACTTTTGAACCAGAACACTTTGACATGCTGGAAGTACCCCACATTTTCTTATGTAATTTATCTCATATCCCAGGATGTGTTTGACAACCCATTGTATAACTCATATTTCTGCCAGATTATTGTGTAATGCCTCATTTCCCTTTCATCTTCTACTATAAAAGAACACCCTAACCCCTCATTAAACAAAGACTATTTGGAAAGACAACAAGCAGTGTGTCTCTCTGATTATTGCTTCATCGCTTGGGTACCAAAGACAGAGAACACCTGAGTAGGGTAGAAATTCCACCTCTAACATTGCCCTGCAGCTGGGTTGTTGCCCCCTCCACATCTCCTGGTGTACTTGCCAATCCTGGTGTTCTGTGGCAAATGCAAATCGTCCAGCACGGTGTTGGGCTGTGAGCACAACCCCCATCTGTGGACGATGGGCACTCAGACCATCCTCATGGAGTCTGTTTCTAACCATTTGTGCAGACACATGCACATTTATGGCCTGCTGGAGGTCATTTTGCAGGGTTTTGGCAGTGTTCCTCCTGTTCCACTTGCACAAAGGCTGAGGTAGCGGTCCTGTTGCTGGGTTGTTGCCCTCCTACAGCCCCTTCCACATCTCCTGGTGTACTGGCCTGTCTCCTGGTAGCGCCTCCAGCCTCTGGACACTATGCTGACAGACAGCAAACCTTCTTGCCACAGTTCGGATTGATGTGCCATCCTAAATGACCTGTACTACCTGAGCCACTTGTGTGGGTTGTAGAGACCGAGTCATGCTACCACGAGTGTGAAAGCACAAACAACATTCAAAAGTGACCAAAACATCAGCCAGAAAGCATTGGTACTGAGATGTGGTATGTGGGCCCCACCTGCAGAACCACTCCTTTATTGAGTGTGTCTTGATAATTGCCAATAATTTCCATCTGTTGTCTATTCCATTTGCACAACAGCATGTGAAATTGATTGTCAGTGTTGCTTCCTAAGTGGACAGTTTGATTTCAAAGAAGTTTGATTTACTTGGAGTTATATTCTGTTCTTTAAGTGCTACCTTTATTTTTTTGAGCAGTGTATATACAGCAACCGCAGTGCTTCATATATGTATATGCACCAGCAGCATTTCCTCCTCTATGTATATACTGTACACCTGCTCCAGTGTTCCTATTTGTTTTTTCCCAGCCTCAGTGCACCTTATATATCTATAAATATACTTATACACCAGTTTCAGCGCTTCCTAAAGGTATGTACACCAGCCTCAGTGCCTCTTATATGTATACACACCTGCATCAGTGCCTCCTTTATGCATGTACATGAGCCTCAGTGCCTCCTCTATGTATATACACCACTACCGGAGAAATTAGTGTCTGTATGCACGTTTGTGTAATACTTGTGGCATACATGTGGCAACCGTGTGCAACCCATGTGCCGCTTCAGTATCACACGTACCAGCGCATGGCAAGCAGCAGTACTGTTAATAATGTTCCCCGCTGCCAGGTAGTAAAGACAGTTCTCATCATTCTCCCCTGTTTGTGTTGTGATCAGCTCCAGGAAGGGAGAATTTTGAAAGTTGAATTAAAAAGATAACAGCAGATATTTATCTGCTTTAGCAAGGCTAGTTGTCAAAAATAGGGGGGACCCCACACCATTTTTTAAAATGATTTAAATAATTAAAAAAACAGAGTGGGGACCACTCTACTCTTGATAACCAGCCTTGCTGAAGCTGGCAGCTGAGGGTTGCAGCCCGTAGCTGTTGGTTTTGCCTGGCTGATTGTCAAAAATACAGGGGAACCCACGCCATTTTTTTTATTTATTTATTTATAGTGTAGGTGGTGGCTGATGAATACTCTCATCAGCCACTGCTTGCTTTCACTATTATTAGCGGAAGCAGGTGTATGCTGATGGGAGTAGTAGTTCCATCAGCCTCTGCCTGCTCTCGCTGTTATCAGTTAAATACAACATTCTCCCCAGATAGCACTGGTATCAGTGCCTCCTTTATTCATATACACCAGCCTCAGTGCCTCTTTTATGCATATACCCAAGGCTCAGTGCCTCCTATTTGGATTTTCACCAGCCTCAGTGCCTCTTATATGTTTATACACCTGCCTCCTTTATGTATATACACCACTATGGAAGAAATCAGAGTCTGTATGTCCGTTTGTGTAATACTTGTCATCCGCCACTTGCTCTCACTGTAAGGCTTGGTTCCCATTGTGTTAATGGGAAAGCGCTAACGGACAGCGTTGCACGGCGAAATTAACGCCGTGCAACGCGTCCGTTAGCGCGCCCATTCACGGCAATGGGAACACGCAGCACTAGCGCGTGCCATGTTCGGCACGCGCTAGCGACGCGCCGGTGTTTCCTGGCGCGCCGCGGACGCTGCTTGCAGCGTCCGAGGCGCGCCCGCGGTCCGTTCCCCGCTCTCGCAGATCGGGGATCTGCGAGAGCGGGGACGTTACCGCGACCCCGGGACGTGGCCACATTAAAAAAATTGCGTTAGCGCAACCCGCTAGCGCTAGCGCTAAACGGGTTGCACTAACGCAATGTGACCCTAGCCTTATTAGCAGCAGCAGGTGTAGGCTGATGGGAGTAGTAGCTCTATCAGCCACTGCCTGCTCTCACTGTTATCAATTGAATACAACTCTCAACATTCTCCCCTGCTAGCGCTGATGTTAGCACATGCATAGAATGATGAGAGCCGTCTTCAGCACCCGGTCCTGGGGAACAGCGCTAGCAGTACCTTGCTTCCCAGGCACTGGTACGTGTCCCACTGATGACACATAAATGTCATCTGTGTGTCATGAGTGTGCAGGTGTGCAGAAAGTGTGGGGGACATGCTTCTGTTAAAAACCATGCCAGCATTTTTTGCTCACGGACACATAGTCCGTGGAAAAACACTGACATATGCACAGACCCATTCACTTGTGTGTCTCTGGTACGTGTGAAAACTGTCACTATACATACTGGACACAAGAGCCATAAGAGAGTGTTGAGGAGCATAGCCAAGTAAAGAATAATTAACTGATTGGGGTGTGCAGAGTGTTAAAGTATGTGGGCTGTTGGTGTTTCCGTACCAGGTCTGGGTTTTTTTGTCCTAGTCTTTTCCTTATTAAGCATGTTGCCATACAGGGTTTGCGCACAAAGCTGTGATGTGTGCATGAGCCCTTAACATTACTTAATTCATTACATGACTTGTGATTATTCTTGTATATATGTAATTAAAAGCATTTTTAAAGTTAACTTTTGATATTTTTGAAGATACAATAAGGGCATTTTTTCCAGAAAATATAGTTGCAAAGGATAATTCAGTTTTCTGTTGATCAGGTCCAGATTATTCAGCTTTAGTTAGTAACCAGTTGAAACATGATGTAAATACGCAATATAATGGTAAAGCTGTTCTCTCTGTAAACAGATTGAATTATTATGTTACTTGAGGAAGCCAAATTGCCATTGTTGTATAATCTATTTGAGCTGCCAATCATGTTGTCTGGCAGCTGACAGCAAGTAAAATGACACAAGGTCAGTCAGTGACCTTCAGATAAAGAGGACAGATGGTGAGTACCATGACAATTTTGGTATATTTGTTTTATTTTTTTCTCGTAGTACAAAAGCACCAACACATCGACATATGTAGTGAAGTAATCAATACATGTATACTGAATTTTATTAAAAATAATATATTTAAACTTCTAGAAATATTAGAATCCGCTATGCATAAACCATGTTTATTTCATACCAAAACTTTTACTTCCAATACTTGTTGGAGATTGTCAATTTTTACATTTACACAAAATCTATTTGTGACAGCTCAAAAACATAATTTTATCATTTTTCTGATATATTTAACTGCATACTGTGTGTTTTTGCATGTAAAGGATCTCTGTCCTACAGATTGTACATAAGCATACATCGTGGGATGTCCTTTATCGATAGAAGAATGTTTTTAACAGTTTATTTCTTGAATATCCATTATCAGAAAAAGGTAAATAAAAACTAGTTCTGGTTCCTTTTATGTTAAACCATTGGAAAATAATGTCATATCATCCATATTATTGAGTATAATAGAATAATGGTCAACATAGACCCTAACAACAGGAAATTATGGCATGGCCCAGGCAGGTAGTCACACATGTCATCTTGAATTCTGCTTAGGTCTACCTACATACAGTATGTTAAGCATCTCTCCTGGAACCGAGATTTTCTTCCCTAAACCTGGAAACCTATACTCTGTTGTGCACTACATCGGACTTTGATGATTCTCCGGTGTGATTAAATGTGATCATCTGCCTAGGTCTATATAATGCTCACCAAGACAAACAGCTGTGCTTTAGTAATACAACTTTTAGCTTGCCTATTCACAGTTCCCTGTCTGCTTGGGTACCTCAGTAATCTGTCTGACGGTGGCTTACATTCCTTCAGTCTTCTGTCTACTTCTGGCTTTCAGTATCTCAGCTTCCTGTGTAACTGCGGCTTCCAGTACTTCAACTACCTGTCTGCCTGTGGCTTCCATCTGCCTGCAGCTTCCAGTACCTCTGCTATTCTTTTCCTGCATGCCCCACTTGTCTGCAGCATCAACACCAGTGGCTCGTGTGCCCACCCAGACCTTGGGCTTGGAGGATTGACGTGGCCAGGTGAGCCTAGCAAAATTCAGAGATCATAGATCCCAAAAGCACAGCAGTAACAACACCATTACCATGGCATATGGATGAATTGCCTAGACTTGTGCAACTGGCTGTTAGTCAACGTGAACTTGTCCAGTTTGTCAGTGTCACTCCCCCGCTCCCTCGTATACTCCTGCTGATGCAGCATCATGTTTGTGAAGGCTTAAGTGCTAAATAAAGGACATTTTTAGCTGAAGACAGATGGTGAGTGCCGCATTTCTTTCTTATACCTGCTCACTTTGATTCCTGGATTCTGTATGCAGAGCACCACCTGGATCTCATCAGAGGCCAGTAGCGTCCACTTCATGTAAGATCACATGTAAAATTGCTTTGATACACAGCTTTTCAGTGCCGGTCACATTTTCTCTCTATCAATTGTGGACTTTACACATGGATGACCATACGGAAAACACTTGTGCGACTCTAGGCAGGGAGACTCGGACCGATTTTCCATACGTTTAGTGTGACCCCGATCTCAGCCTATCACTCCCAAAGTAAATTGGCAGACTGAAAGAATTAATCAGTAGTTATGAATATTCTCCAACTCCCACCAAGATAACTGTCCAGATCAGCTTCCTTGGGCCAAATTTGCCCACAATAAGTATTTTGCAAGATCTCCAAAGCTTGAAAATCTCTGAAAGCTGAAAGCCTATTTCCTGCTGTGAACAGCTTCTACCAGGAGATTACTGACATCTGGACTGAGCTGCAAACTAATTTAGCACATTTAACACTAAGAGGAGTGCTGAAAAACAGCGCCGTTTTTCCATCATTGCTCCGAAAAATAAGGTATGATATTCTACAAAAACAATTGGAGACTCATTGCAAAAAAGTGGCACCCAAGTTCACTGGCCCATTTCAAACTACACCTTCCATCTTAAACTACCTCCCACTCTAAGAATCCTTGATGCATTTCATCTCTCTCTTCTATGTCCTCTGGTCCTCAATAGGTTCTTTCCTTGGTCAAGACTGTCCCTACTCCTTTTTCTGAATCAGACGCGGAGTATAAATTCACCAAAATTCTGGACTGTTAGAAGCTTTATGGCAATCTCCTCTACTTGATTTACTGGCAGGGATATTGTCTTGAGAAGTGATGTTAGGTGCTTGCCAAACTTAAATACTCCAATGTTGCTCAGAAAATGCTAAGCATCCACTTTCTTCCATTACGAACTCATCTGAGGTGGTCCTAAGAGGGGGGTACTGTTACATACCTTTCTCAGATACAGGCTTTGCTTCCCTCACCCCGGTCCACTAAATGTTGTTGTGATCCATGGCAGACTTTGCAGATGGCCTGGCATAATACCTTTTGATAAGGCTCACCAAGAAATACACCTGTGCTTTGTTATTGAGACTTTTAGTTTCTCTGTGCTCATTTCTCTGCAGTCTCCAACACCTCAGTTAGTTGTCTGCCTGTGCTTCCATTCCCACAGTCACCTGTCTGCCTGCGGCTTCCAGTACCTCAGCTACCTATCTGCCTGCAGCTTCCAGTACCTCAGCTACCTGTCTGCCTGTTGCTTTCAGTACCACTGCTAGCTGTCTGCCTGCAACTTCCAATACCTCAGCTACCTGAGAGTTAAAGTCCCTCAATTATCCATCCACCTGCAGCTTCCAGTACATCTGTTACCTGTCTGCAGCTTCCATTACCACTGCTAACCATTTCACCCCTGACTCACCATCCTACTGCATAGACGCCTGTGGCCCGTGTGCACAAATGGACCTTGGGCTTGGAGGATCCACTTCACCAGGTGAGCCTAACAGCGCACTTCAAAGTAATACAGTTAGGTCCATATATATTTGGACAGAAACAACATTTTTCTAATTTTGGTTATGGACATTACCACAATGAATTTTAAACAAAACAATTCAGATGCAGATGAAGTTCAGACTTTCAGCTTTCATTTGAGGGTATCCACATTAAAATTGGATGAAGGGTTTAGGAGTTTCAGTTCCTTAACATGTGCCACCTTGTTTTTAAAGGGACCAAAAGTAATTAGACAGATTCAATATTTTTAAATAAAATGTTAATTTCTAGTACTTGGTTGAAAACCCTTTGCTGGCAATGACTGCCTGAAGTCTTGAACTCATAGACATCACCAGATGCTGTGTTTCCTCCTTTTTGATGCTCTGCCAGGCCATCACTGCGGTGGTTTTCAGTTGCTGTTTGTTTGTGGGCCTTTCTGTCTGAAGTTTAGTCTTTAACAAGTGAAATGCATGCTCAATTGGGTTGAGATCAGGTTACTGACTTGGCCATTCAAGAATATTCCACTTCTTTGCTTTAATAAACTCCTGGGTTGCTTTGGCTTTATGTTTTGGGTCATTGTCCATCTGTAGTATGAAACAACGGCCAATCAGTTTTGCTGCATTTGGCTGGATCTGAGCACACAGTATGTCTCTGAATACCTCAGAATTCACTTGGCTGCTTCTGTCCTGTGTCACATCATCAATAAACACTAGTGACCCAGTGCCACTGGCAGCCATGCATGCCCAAGCCATCACACTGCCTCTGCCATGTTTTACAGATGATGTGGTGTGCTTTGGATTATGAGCTGTACCACGCCTACACCATACTTTTCTCTTTCCATCACTCTGGTAGAGGTTGATCTTAGTTTCATCTGTCCAAAGAATGTTCTTCCAGAACTGTGCTGGCTTTTTTAGATGTTTTTTTAGCAAAGTCCAGACTAGCCTTTTTATTCTTGATGCTTATGAGTGGCCGCACCGTGCAGTGAACCCTCTGTATTTACCTTCATGCAGTCTTTTCTTTATGGTAGATTTGGATATTGATACGCCTACCTCCTGGAGAGTGTTGTTCACTTGGTTATCTGTTGTGAAGGGGTTTCTCTTCACCATGGAGATTATTCTGCGATCATCCATCACTGTTGTCTTCTGTGGGTGCCCAAGTCTTTTTGCATTGATGAGTTCACCAGTGCTTTCTTTCTTTCTCAGGATTTACCAAACTGTAGATTTTGCCACTCGTAATATTGTGGCAATTTCTCGGATGGGTTTTTTCTGTTTTCGCAGCTTAAGGATGGCTTGTTTCACCTGCATGGAGAGCTCCTTTGACCGCATGTTTACTTCACAGCAAAACCTTCCAAATGCAAGCACCACACCTCAAATCAACTCCAGGCCTTTTATCTGCTTAATTGAGAACGACATAACGAAGGGATTGCCCACACCTGTCCATGAAATAGCCTTGGATTCAATTGTCCAATTACTTTTGGACGCTTTAAAAACAGGGTGGCACATGTTAAGAAGCCGAAACTCCTAAACCCTTCATCAATTGTAATGTGGATACCCTCAAATGAAAGCTGAAAGTCTGAACTTCAACTGAATTGTTTTGTTTAAAATTCATTGTGGTAATGTCTATAACCAAAATTAGAAAAATCTTGTCTCTGTCCAAATATATATGGACCTAACTGTATATGTAGTTGCAGCCAACCATGTAAAGTATTACTTTTGTTTTTTCAGTATAACAAGTAGAGCATTGTTTTTATTCCAAAACTATATTTTTAATGTCTATTAATTTTATCTAAGGGGTATCGTTTCTCCTTATGGAGAGTGGCATACCATCTCTGGCTTGTCAAGGTAAGGAAGCTTATTCGCCGTGCAATGCTCCTCTGGCAAATATAATATGCAAATTGCCTCTTCTGAGAAAAAGAGGACTTAAACGTTATAGCGCCACCTGTGGAAGTAGCGATCCTACAAGTCACAATCAATCCTTTAAACGAGTCGTGCAATATGACTTAGGATAAGAGCCAAATCAATATCTCAATTCGCAAATATCGCAATTTGCAATTGCGAATTGAGATATTGATTTGGCTTTTATCCTAAGTCATATTGCACGACTCGTTTAAAGGGTTGATTGTGACTTGTAGGATCGCTACTTCCAACAGGTGGCGCTATAGAGTTTAAGTCCTCTTTATCTCAGAAGAGGCAATTTGCATATTTATTTTATAATATTTAATAAAGAAGATGTTGAAGGCAAATGGTGTAGCAGCTAGCATGTTTAATTTACTTGCTTAACCCCTTAGTGACGGAGCCAATTTGGTACTTAATGACCGAGCCAATTTTTACAATTCTGACCACTGTCAATTTATGAGGTTATAACTCTGGAACGCTTCAACAGATCCTGCTGATTCTGAGAATGTTTTTTCGTGACATATTGTACTTCATGTTAGTGGTAACATTTCTTCGATATTACTTGCGATTATTTATGAAAAAAACGGAAATATGGCGAAAATTTTTAAAATTTTGCAATTTTCAAACTTTGTATTTTTATGCCCTTAAATCAGAGAGATATGTCACGAAAAATAGTTAATAAATAACATTTCCCACATGTCTACTTTACATCAGCACAATTTTGGAAACAAATTTTTTTTTTGTTAGGGAGTTATAAGGGTTAAAAGTTGACCAGCAATTTCTCATTTTTACAACACCATTTGTTTTAGGGACCACATCACATTTGAAGTCATTTTGAGGGGTCTATATGATAGAAAATAATGAAGTGTGACACCATTCTAAAAACTACACCCCTCAAGGTTCTCAAAACCACATTCAAGAAGTTTATTAACCCTTTACGTGCTTCAAAGGAACTGAAACAATGTGGATGGAAAAAATGAACATTTAACTTTTTTTTGCAAACATCTTAATTCAGAACCATTTTTTTTATTTTCACATGTGTAAAAACAGAAATGTAACCATAAATTTTGTTGTGCAATTTCTCCTGAATAGGCCAATACCCCATATGTGGGTGTAAACCACTTTTTGGGCGCACCGCAGAACTTGGAAATGAAGGAGCGCCGTTTGACTTTTTCAATGCAGAATTGGCTGGAATTGAGATTGGACGCCATGTCGCGTTTGGAGAGCCCCTGATGTACCTAAACAGTGGAAACCCCCCACAAGTGACACCATTTTGGAAACTAGACCCCTTAAGGAACTTATCTAGATGTGTGGTGAGTAGTGTTGAGCGATACCGTCCGATACTTGAAAGTATCGGTATCGGATAGTATCGGCCGATACCCGAAAAATATCGGATATCGCCGATACCGATATCCGATACCAATACAAGTCAATGGGACATCAAGTATCGGAAGGTATTCTCATGGTTCCCAGGGTCTGGAGGAGAGGAAACTCTCCTTCAGGCCCTGGGATCCATAGGGATGTGTAAAATAAAGAATTAAAATAAAAAATATTGATATGCTCACCTCTCCGGCGGCCCCTGGACTTCACACTGCTAACCGGGAGGCTTCTTTGTTTAAAAAGCGCGCCTTTCGGACCTGTGAATGACGTCCCGGCTTCTGATTGGCCGCGTGCCGGTCACATGGGCGGCACGCGGCCAATCAGAAGCCGCGACGTCATTCTCATTCACAAAACTGCTAATTCTAGGAATTGAGGACCTGCGAATGACGTCGCGGCCTCTGATTGGTAGCGTGCCGGTCACATGGGCGGCACGCGACCAATCAGAAGCCGGGACGTCATTCACCGGTCCGAAAGAAGCCTCCCGGATAGCAGCTTGAAGTCCAGGGGCCGCCGGAGAGGTGAGCATATCAATATTTTTTATTTTAATTCTTTATTTTCCACATCCCTATTGATTCGATACCGATACCCGATATCACAAAAATATCGGATCTCAGTATCGGAATTCCGATACCGCAAATATCGGCCGATACCCGATACTTGCGGTATCGGAATGCTCAACACTAGTGGTGAGCACTTTGAACCCCAAAGTGCTTCACGGAAGTTTATAACGTAGAGCCGTGAAAATAAAAAAGCGCTTTTGTTTACACAAAAATGATCTTTTCGCCCACAAATTATTATTTTCACAAGGGTAACAGGAGAAATTAGACCGAAAAAGTTGTTGTGCGATTTTCTCCTGAATACTTCGATACCCCATATGTGAAGGTAAACCACTGTTTGGACGCACCGCAGAGCTTGGAAGGGAAGGAGTGCCGTTTTACTTTTTCAATGTAGAATTGTCTGGAATTGAGATCGGACGCCATGTCGCGTTTGGAGAGCCCCTGGTGTGCCTAAACAGTGGAAACCCCCCACAAGTGACACCATTTTGGAAACTAGACCCCCCAAGGAACTTATCTAGATGTGTGGTGAGAACTCTGAATGCCCAAGTGCTTCACAGAAGTTTAGAATGCAGAGTCGTGAAAATAAAAAAATTTTTTTTTTCCACCAAAAAGATTTTTTAGCCCCCAAGTTTTTATTTTCACAAGGGTAACAAGAGAAATTGGACCACAAAAGTTGTTGTCCAATTCGTCCTGAGTATGCTGGTACCCCATATGTGGGGGTATACCACTGTTTGGGCGCACGGCAGAGCTCGGAAGGAAGGAGCGCCGTTTTGGAATGCAGACTTTGATAGAATGGTCTGCGGGCGTTATGTTGCGTTTGCAGAGCCCCTGATGTACCTAACCAGTAGAAACCCTCCACAAGTGACCCCATTTTGGAAACTAGACCCCCCAAGGAACTTATCTAGATGTGTGGTGAGAACTTTGAATGCCCAAGTGCTTCACAGAAGTTTAGAATGCAGAGTCGTGAAAATAAAAAATATTTTTTTTTCCACAAAAAAGATATTGTAGCCCCCAAGTTTTTATTTTCACAAGGGTAACAGGAGAAATTGGACCCCAACAGTTGTTGTCCAATTTATCCCGAGTACACTGATGCCCCATATGTGGGGGTAACCCACTGTTTGGGCGCACGGCAGAGCTCAGAAGGGAGGGAGCACCATTTAACTTTTTGAGCGCAAAATTGGCTGTCGTGTTTGGAGACCCCCTGATGTACCTAAACAGTGGAAACCCCCCAATTCTAGCTCCAACCCTAACCTCAACACACCCCTAACCCTAATCCCAACCTGATCCATAATCCTAATCACTAACCCTAACGATAATCATAACCCTTACCCCAAAACAACCCTAATGTCAACCCTAACCATAACCCTAATCAAAACCCTAAATCCAACACACCCCTAATCCTAATCCCAATACACCCCTAATCACAACCCTAACCTTAACCCTAATCCCAAACCTAACCCTAATCCCAAGCGTAACCCTAATGCCAACCCTAACCCTAATACCAACCCTAATCCAAACCCTAACCCTAATCCCAACTCTAACCCTAACCTTAGCCCCAACCCTAGCCCTAACTTTAGCCCCAACCCTAACCCTAGCCCTAAGGCTACTTTCACACTTGCGTCGTTTGGCATCCGTCGCAATCCATCATTTTGGACAAGAAACGGATCCTGCAAATGTGCCCGCAGGATGCGTTTTTTGCCCATAGACTTGTATTGCCGACGGATCGTGACGGATGGCCACACGTCGCGTCTGTCGTGCACTGGTGTTAGGGTTGGCGGAACGCACCAAATATATAGTTTATTAAATGGAATTGGTGCGTTCGCAACCCGGGATCCACCGTGCAGGAAAGTACCTGTTGCTAAGTAAGACGGACTATATGGCAGTACTATAAGTATATATACAAGGGTTAACTTCACCCTGCGTGAAGGAAGCGATCCTGTTGCATCACAGGACCGCGGTACCGCACATAGAGCGCAAGCAATAAGTCAGCGAACACAACCCCAACTAGGATTGAAGTCCGATTAGACCACTGCTGGCACAACACCGCAACTGGGTGTGTAAGGAAACTATTGAAATAGTAAATAAAGGCACGAGAGTGCGTGTGGTGCCGCACTGACGGACGCCACTAACCACCCAGGCTTGGGTAAGGAAAGCGCAGAGGAAGCGCATGGCGCCGTACTGGCGGACACAGCAACTGGACGCTGTGATGTGTGTTTCGTGCTGTTGGATAAGTCGGGCGCTAGATAGCAAACATACACCTTCCGCGAACAGACATTCAATAGGGAGGGTTATTTAAAGAGCAACTTTCACTCACAACACACACACATATTTACAAGACAATACTAGCGCATGGCCGTGCGGTCATGCGCAGTTTATATAGTTGCAGCACAGGAAGCTGCTACTGAAGTTTTTGCCCTTTCAGGACCTTCCAGGAGGACCAATGGAAAGTGCTGCAGTACCTGAGCATGTTTTGCCCTTTCAGGACCTTCCAGGAGGACCAATGGAATGTACTGCAGTACCTGAGCATGTGACCGAACATGTGGCCCTCGACCTCCAATGGGAGACCCTGCCCTGGGCATGCTCAGTGTGAGTAAATAAGGACTTAGTCCCAGAGAGGCTTGCTCGCCGCAGATCAGTGCAGGGTACCATAGGAAAGCCAGAAAAGGCAGTAGTGACCCTATGCACCGAATCAGCCTCAGCGAGACGCTGGGAGCAACGTCTCCGCTGAGCAGAGCCCACTGCGGCCGATACCGAATGGGAGACCGCAGCAGACACGGATCGAGATTCCCCCTGTGCAGCAGAGGAAACTCGACTCCTAACATTACCCCCCCTCGTAGGCCCCCCCCCTCCTTGAGCCTCACTACGCTCAAAAGCTGCGATAAGCAGCGGAGCCCGAATGTGCTCCACAGGCTCCCAGGTTCTATCCTCTGGGCCGTGACCCTTCCAGTCCACCAGATAAAATTTCTTGCCACGTACCACCTTGCACCCCACAATAGCATTCACCTCAAACTCATCCGTGGATGAACCCGATGTCCCAGCAGATGACTCAGAAAACCGGGACAAATGAACGGGCTCTAAGAGGGAAACGTGAAAAGTATCGGTGATACCAAGGCGTGGAGGAATAGCCAAACGGTAGACCACAGGGTTGACCTGTTCCAAAACCTTAAACGGGCCAATGTAGCGAGGAGCAAACTTAGTGGACTCAACTCGCAGCCTGATGTTACGGGCGGAGAGCCACACTAAGTCGCCAGGAGCAAAGACCGGAGCAGGGCGCCGGTGTGTATCAGCCGAAACCCTCATTCTCTCCTTGGAGGCCCGGATGGCATCCTGTGTGCGGTCCCAGATGTCACGTGCCTCCACCGCCCAGTCTGCCACCCTAGAATCGGTGGATGACACGGGCATGGGCACAGGGACACGCGGATGCTGGCCGTAATTAAGGAGAAAAGGAGTTTGACCAGTGGAATCGGCTACGGCGTTGTTCAAGGCAAATTCCACCCAAGATAGCAAAGATGCCCAGTTATCCTGCCTAGCAGAGACGAAATGTCGCAAATATGTCACCAGAGTCTGGTTGGTTCTCTCCACCAACCCATTCGTCTCGGGATGGTATGCAGAGGAGAGGTTTAACTCTATGCTGAGTAAACGGCAGAGCTCTCTCCAAAACCGAGACGCGAACTGGGGACCCCGATCGCTGACAATCTTATCAGGCATACCATGCAATCGGAAAATGTGCTTAATGAACAACACCGCCAAGGCCCGTGCTGAGGGTTACCGAGGAAGCGGCACCAAATGCACCATTTTAGAGAAATGGTCGGTGACAACCCAAATAATGGAGCAGCCACGTGACTTGAGTAGACCCACCACAAAGTCCATCCCGACCATCTCCCAGGGCCTGTCTGCCACCGGTAGAGGGTAAAGCAACCCAGCAGGCCGTTGCCGAGAAGACCGATTCTGGGCGCAAGAAACGCACGCCTGAATATAGTCCCTGACATCTCGGGCCATATGCGGCCACCAGTATGTTCTCACCAAAAGCTCAGATGTCCTCTTGGTCCCAAAATGCCCACCTACTCTGGAGGAGTGAGCCCAAGAGAGAACCTCCGGTCGCAAGTTAGCTGGTACGAAAGTCTTGCCCGGGGGCACAGACTCTAGCGAAACCGGAGCTACAGTTCTCAGGCTCTCAGAAGGGACAATAAGCCGAGGCTCCTCCTCCTCCGATGACACTACGGAGCGGGAGAGAGCGTCAGCACGAACGTTCTTCTCCCCGGAGAGGAAATGGAGAGTAAAATGGAACCGGGAGAAGAACAGGGACCATCTAGCCTGGCGAGAATTCAGCCGCTGGGCCGTTTGCAGATACACCAAGTTCTTGTGGTCAGTGAAGACTTGGAAGGGAAAGCGAGCTCCCTCCAAGAGATGTCTCCACTCCGAAAAAGCCAACTTCATGGCCAGCAACTCCCTGTCCCCAATGGAATAATTCCTCTCCGCTGGTGTGAAGGTCTTGGAGAAGAAGAAGCAAGGATGCTTCCGACCTTGAGCATCCTTTTGGAAAAGGACTGCTCCAGCACCAACGGATGAGGCATCCACCTCCAAGATAAATGGCTTATCAACATCGGGGCGATGTAGGATGGGAGCGCTAGCGAAGTGTGACTTGATCGAGAGAAAGGCTTTGGAGACCTCCTCTGACCACAACTTGGGATTTGCTCCCTTCTTGGTGAGGGCAACCAAGGGAGCTACCAAAGTTGAGAAGTGTGGAATGAACTGGCGATAATAATTAATGAACCCCATAAAGCGCTGCACCGCTTTAAGAGAATGGGGTTCCTGCCAGTCCATTACAGCCTGTAGCTTGGAAGGATCCATAGCCAAACCCTGGGCAGAGATGATATAACCAAGGAAAGGCAAGGACTCCTGCTCAAACACACACTTCTCTAACTTGGCGTAGAGGGAGTTTGCCCGTAAAAGGTCGAAGACTTTGCGAACATCTCTCCGATGTGAGTCAATATCTGGAGAGAAGATGAGAATATCATCCAGATAGACTACGACCGAGGTGGTGAGCATATCCCGGAAGATGTCGTTCACAAAGTCTTGGAAAACGGCTGGGGCATTACAGAGCCCAAAGGGCATCACCAGATATTCATAGTGCCCATCCCTGGTGTTAAAAGCCGTCTTCCATTCATCCCCCTCACGGATGCGAATCAGGTTGTAGGCACCCCGCAGATCTAACTTCGTAAATACCCTCGCTCCCCGTAGCCTATCAAACAGCTCAGATATCAGGGGTAATGGGTACTTGTTCTTAACGGTGATGGCGTTAAGACCCCTGTAGTCTATGCATGGACGTAAGTCTCCAGTCTTCTTCTGTACGAAGAAGAACCCAGCCCCTGCCGGTGACACTGACTTCCTAATGAATCCTCTTGCCAGATTCTCTTGGATGTACTGAGACATTGCCTCCGTCTCCGGGAGAGATAACGGATAGACTCGACCCCGGGGAGGCTCAGCACCAGGCAAGAGGTCAATAGGACAGTCATAGGGGCGGTGAGGCGGAAGGGTCTCCGCAGCTCTTTTGGAGAACACGTCTGCATAAGACCAATACTGCTTGGGGAGAGAGGATAGATCTGCGGGTACCTCAGTAGTAGCAACCTGAACGCACTCCCTCTGACACCTACCCCCACAAGATTCACCCCAACCCAGAATTCTGCCTGAGGACCACTCGATATGAGGAGAGTGGTACCGTAGCCATGGTATCCCCAACAGGACCTCATCAATTCCCTCAGGAATGACTAATAGGGAGATTATCTCCTGATGTGATGGAGACACAGAAAGCATGAAAGGAATGGTTTGGTGGGTAATCTGTGAGGGTAGTGTTGACCCATTTACCACTCGAACGGTCACAGGCTTGGCGAGCATCACCAAGGGTATTGCGTGACGCTGGGCAAAAGAGGAAGACATAAAATTACCCTCTGCCCCAGAATCCACGCATAGCTCGACCATAAGAGTGGATGGGCCTATGGTAATTGTCCCCTTGAAGGACAACTTTGAGGCAAACGTCTCCGTGTCTAGTGTACCTCCTCCAACTGCCACTAAACGCTGACATTTCCCCGACCGCTGAGGACCCTTGGAGGCAAGATGTCCTGACTGCCGGTAAACATGACGAACCTTATGTGCACGGGCGGACTGAGACTTGGATCCCGCTCGTGTCACCTCTAAGGCCTCATGTGACTCGGACGCCTGGACTGGAGATTCCAAAGGTTTGGCGAAGGTGGGAGCCAGCCGAAACCTCTGCCTACACTGGGCTCGCTCCAACCTTCGCTCGTGAAAACGAAGGTCTATGCGAGTAGATATGGCTATGAGCTCCTCCAGTGTGGCGGGAATCTCCCTAGTGGCCAAAGCGTCTTTCACATGGTCAGCCAGCCCCCTCCAAAATACGGGAATGAGGGTTTTATCTGACCATTCCAACTCAGACGCTAATGTCCGGAAGAGAACAGCAAAATGGCTGACCATGGTTGAACCCTGAGTCAAAGCCAGCAGCTGGAGCGCTGTATCATGGGTGACTTGAGGTCCTAAAAAGACCTGTTTCAGAGAGTCCAGAAACCGAGGAACACTCCGCACCACATGATCGTTGCGCTCCCACAGCGGCGTAGCCCACTCCAACGCTCTGTCCGACAAGAGGGAGATTATGAATCCCACCTTTGCCCGCTCAGTAGGGAAACGTGCAGCCAGGAGCTCGAGGTGTATACCACATTGGCTCACGAAATCCCTACAGGACTTACTGTCCCCAGAGTATCTCTCAGGCAAAGGAAGGTGAGATAGGGTCGGAACAGAGGTGGCAGTGGGTAAAGCTGCTGCAGCCACGCTAGCAGCCTGAACAGCTATTGCGGTAACATCCACCGCCGAGGTTGCACGCTCAAGAGACGCCAACCGGCCCTCCAGCAGCTGGATGTACCCCTGCAATCGCTGTTCATCCGCCATTACTTAGCCAGATCCTGGCGCTAGTATTCTGTTAGGGTTGGCGGAACGCACCAAATATATAGTTTATTAAATGGAATTGGTGCGTTCGCAGCCCGGGATCCACCGTGCAGGAAAGTACCTGTTGCTAAGTAAGACAGACTATATGGCGGTACTATAAGTATACATACAAGGGTTAACTTCACCCAGCGTGAAGGAAGTGATCCTGTTGCATCACAGGACCGCGGTCCCGCACATAGAGCGCGAGCAATAAGTCAGCGAACACAACCCCAACTAGGATTGAAGTCCGATTAGACCACTGCTGGCACAACACCGCAACTGGGTGTGTAAGGAAACTATTGAAATAGTAAATAAAGGCACGAGAGTGCATGCGGTACCACACTGACGGACGCCACTAACCACCCAGGCTTGGGTAAGGAAAGCGCAGAGGAAGCGCACGGCGCCGTACTGGCGGACACAGCAACTGGACGCTGTGATGTGTGTTTCGTGCTGTTGGATAAGTCGGGCGCTAGATAGCAAACATACACCTTCCGCGAACAGACATTCAATAGGGAGGGTTATTTAAAGAGCGACTTTCACTCACAACACACACACATATTTACAAGACAATACTAGCGCATGGCCGTGCGGTTATGCGCAGATTATATAGTTGCAGCACAGGAAGCTGCTACTGAAGTTTTTGCCCTTTCAGGACCTTCCAGGAGGACCAATGGAAAGTGCTGCAGTACCTGAGCATGTTTTGCCCTTTCAGGACCTTCCAGGAGGACCAATGGAATGTACTGCAGTACCTGAGCATGTGACCGAACATGTGGCCCTCGACCTCCAATGGGAGACCCTGCCCTGGGCATGCTCAGTGTGAGTAAATAAGGACTTAGTCCCAGAGAGGCTTGCTCGCCGCAGATCAGTGCAGGGTACCATAGGAAAGCCAGAAAAGGCAGTAGTGACCCTATGCACCGAATCAGCCTCAGCGAGACGCTGGGAGCAACGTCTCCGCTGAGCAGAGCCCACTGCGGCCGATACCGAATGGGAGACCGCAGCAGACACTGATCGAGATTCCCCCTGTGCAGCAGAAGAAACTCGACTCGTAACAACTGGATCAGTGTTTTGGCGTACCGTCAGCACAAAAAAGTTCAATGTAACGTTTTTTTGTATGTCGCATCCGCCATTTCTGACCGCGCATGCGTGGCCGTAACTCCACCCCCTCCTCCCCAGGACATAGATTGGGCAGCGGATGCGTTGAAAAACTACATCCGCTGCCCACGTTGTGCACAATTTTCACAACGTGCGTCGGTATGTCAGGCCGATGCATTGCGACGGCCCCGTACCGACGTTAGTGTGAAAGAAGCCTAGCCCTAAATTTAGCGCCAACCCTAACCCTAAATTTAGCCCCACCCCTAACCCTAAATTTAGCCCCAACCCTAACCCTAAATTTAGCCCTAACCCTAACCCTAAATTTAGCCCCAGCCCTAACCCTAAATTTAGCCTTAACCCTAGCCCTAACCCTAACCCTAGCCCAACCCTAACCCTAGCCCTAACCCTAGCCCTAGCCCTAGCCCTAACCCTAACCCTAACCCTAGCCCTAACCCTAGACCTAACCCTAGCCCTAACCCAAGCCCTAACCCTAGCCCTAACCCTAACCCTAACCCTAGCCCTAACCCTAACCCTAGCCCTAACCCTAGCCCTAACCCTAACCCTAGCCCTAACCCTTACCCTAGCCCTAACCCTAATTTTAGCCCCAACTGCTCTTCTCCTGCCAGCCGGCAGATGGAGACAGATGGCGGGCGCACTGCGCATGCGCCCGCCATTTTCTTTTGCCCAGAAGATGCCGGCGGCCAGGAGGAGCAGCAGGAGGACCCAGGGACACCGGTAAGTATGATAGGGTCCCCGAATCCCCCTATTTCTCTGTCCTCTGATGTGCGATCACATCAGAGGACAGAGAATTACACTTTGCTTTTTTTTTTTTGCGGTCGCCGGTAAACAGTTAATTACCAGCGATCGCAAAACAGGGGTCGGTAAAATCGACCCCGATCATGCTCTTTGGGGTCTCGGCTACCCCCGGCAGCCGAGACCCCAAAGATTCTCCTGGAGCCGGCCGTCGGGTGCACTGCGCATGCGCCCGCCATTTTGAAGATGGCGGCGCCCACCGGGAGCCACGAGGAGCACCGGGGGAGATAGGTGAGTATCGGGGGCTATCTGCGACCCCCTTTCTCTGTCCTCTGATGTGCGATCACATTGGAGGACAGAGAAATTAAAAAGAGATCGCGTTTTTTTTTTTTGCGATCGCCGGTAAACGGTTAATTACCGGCGATCGCAAATGCGGGGTCGGTAAAAAAAACCCCGAATCATGTTTTCTGGGGTCTCGGCTACCCCTGGCAGCCGAGACCCCGGAGAAAATCCGACTCTGGGGGGCACTATTCACTTTTTCCACAGCGCCGTTAATTAACGGCGCTGTGGTTTAAGTACCCTTAGCGGCCACCGTTAAAAGGCGTATCGGCGGTCTCTAAGGGGTTAAAAAGGTTGTCCACTACTTGAACAATCTCTTCTCAATCACTACATTTCTCCATGTTAAACAATAACATCTATACTCACCTATGGTGCAGCTACTGTTTTTTGGCATGTCACCTGAACCCTGAAGCCAATCACAGCCCACTGCACTCTCGCCTCCTTCCAGACAAAACTGACATCTGGAAGACGTGAGTGAGCAGCAGCAGCTCTAACTTGTTCCGGATATCAGTTTCGTTCAAAGGAAGTGAGAGTGAAGTGGCCACTGATTGAATGCAGAGCTCACGTGATATAACAATGTGAAGTGAATAGTGGGATACCAGACTGCAACACTGGTCAAACTGCACCAGCACCGGAGTTGAATACAGGCTGTTATATGGACAACCCCTTTAAAGGCAGTGTTGACAATAAGTTTAAATGCTGCATTTTTCGGATTTTTTTTTTTTTTGTTCAGTAGATTTGAAGTTCAATGACATTTAATGTGAAATCCCATGCCTAATGTCTAATTAGATATGCTGCAGAACTGTGAACTTTTTATGTGGATTGCTTGAAAATAACTCAATACTGCTGAATTTCTGCAGTAAAAATGCATCAAAAAGCTGCATCAAATCTACATGTAAAACACAGAAAAAATGAAAAGCGCATTAAAAGTAGATAAATATTAGTGATGAGCGACTGTGCTCGTTACTTGAGATTTGCGAGCATGTGAGGGTGTTCTCCGAGTATCTGGGACAAGCTCGTAAATTATGTTTGTGTCCCCGCAGCTGCATGATTTGCAGGTGCTAGACAGCCTGAATACATGTGGGAATTCCCTAACAAACAAGCAACCTCCACATGTATTCATGCTGTCTAGCAGCTGCAAATCATGCAGCTGCGGGAACACAAACATAAAACATGAGCACGCCCCAGATACTCAGAGAACACCTGAGCGTGCTCGGAAATTGCGAGTAATGAGCACACTTGCTCATCACTAATAACTATGCAATAGCCAGAACAGAATGTTATTTCACATTTTGATGTGGATGTCTGCAAAAACATGCAAAAAAAAACCCTAATATTTTTTGTTGCCAGGTGAGAACATACCAGTTTTACACAGTTCTTTTTTTTGTGCATTCATTTTTTAATGAAAGAGTTAGTATCATAAGGTAAATATAACACAAATTTAATAGAACTTATATTCAAAACAACGAAGCTAAATGTATCCAAAAAAAAAAAATACTTTCTACTGCTGACTAGTGTTGAGCGATACCGTCCGATACTTGAAAGTATCGGTATCGGATAGTATCGGCCGATACCCGAAAAATATCGGATATCGCCGATACCGATATCCGATACCAATACAAGTCAATGGGACACCAAGTATCGGAAGGTATCCTGATGGTTCCCAGGGTCTGAAGGAAAGGAAACTCTCCTTCAGGCCCTGGGATCCATATTAATGTGTAAAATAAAGAATTAAAATAAAAAATATTGATATATTCACCTTTCCGGCGGCCCCTGGACATCACGCTGGTAACCGGCAGGCTTCTTTATTTAAAATGAGCACGTTTAGGACCTGCGAATGACGTCGCGGCTTCTGATTGGTCACGTGCCGCTCATGTGACCGCCACGCGACCAATCAGAAGCCGTGACGTCATTCGCAGGTCCTAAATTCCTAGAATTAGGAGTTTAGTGAATGAGAATGACGTCGCGGCTTCTGATTGGTCGCGTGGCGGTCACATGAGTGTAGAATGTAAGCCCGCAAGGGCAGGGTCCTCGCCCCTCTGTATCAGTCCGTCATTGTTAGTTTGTTTACTGTATGTGATATTTGTAACTTGTATGTAATCCCTTCTCATGTACAGCACCATGGAATCAATGGTGCTATATAAATAAATAATAATAATAATAATGAGTGGCACGCGACCAATCAGAAGCCGCGACGTCATTCGCAGGTCCTAAACGCGCTCATTTTAAACAAAGAAGCCTGCCGGTTACCAGCGTGATGTCCAGGGGCCGCCGGAGAGGTGAATATATCAATATTTTTTATTTTAATTCTTTATTTTACACATCTCTATGGATCCGATACCGATACCCGATACCACAAAAGTATCGGATCTCGGTATCGGAATTCCGATACCGCAAGTATCGGCCGATACCCGATACTTGCTGTATCGGAATGCTCAACACTACTGCTGGCATGTTTCTTCCATGAAACCAATACCTCCTATTATTTGATTCAAAAACTAGAAATTTTGCAGCAAGAAATCTTATTTTTGGAAAAATAAGTTTAACTGTCAATCTTTTCCATGTAGTTTGACAATTCACTGTAAATTCAGGTCTTAAATAGTGTTGAGCGATACCTTCCGATATCCGGAAATATCGGATTGGATTGGATCGGACCGATACCCCAAAAATATCCGGTATCGCCGATTCCGATACCAGAAACCAATGCAAGTCAATGGGACACAAATATCGGAATGAAAATAAACCCTTTCTTTTATTGCACATCCAGTTCGGGAGGGGGGAAGACTGTGTGCGGTGTGTGGGCGGAGACTGTGCGTGTCTTTGTGTGCAGGCGGGGTCTGTACGGGCCTCTCGGGGGTATGTGTGGGCCTGCCGGTGCCTGTATGGGCCTCTCGGGGGTCTGTGCGGGCCTGCCGGGGCCTGTATGAGCTTCTCAGGGGTCTGTGTGGGCCTGCCAGGGCCTGTATGGACCTCTCGGGTGTCTGTGCGGGCCTGCCGGGGCCTGTACGGGCCTCGTGGGGGTATGTGTGGGCCTGCTGCGGCCTATATGAGCCTCTTGGGGGTCTGTGTGTGCTGTCGGGGGTCTGTACGGGCCTCTCGGGGGTCTGTGCGGGTCTGCCGGGGTCTGTACGGGCCTCTCGGGGGTCTGTGCGGGCCTCTCGGGGGTCTTTGTGTCTGTGTGCAGGTATCATTGATTGGGAATACAAGTCCCATCGGGCTATGCCTGCTACAATGACAGTGATTGACACATTAGCCAATGAAATGATGGGACAGTAGACAGTAGTCGTCCCATCATCCGGATAATGTGTTGATTGTAAAAAAAACACAAACATACAACATACATACAACATACTACATACATACATACATACAACATATATACTACATACATACATACTACATACATATGCAGCGCCCCAGAGATCTGGTCGTTGCATTATGACACTCTGCCGCTAAGGGGAGTGATGGTACGTCTGATGGCACTGAAGGAATTCTACTGACCAGGTATCACCAGCACACATTACACTTCACACTCCGGCCACTAGGGGGAGAAAAAGGCTTTATTTATTGGGCCACTCCTCACACTGGTAAAACTAGGGGATGGGTAGGAAGTTAGTCAGAAGCTGACTGGGTTGGATTCAGGCAGCATCCCGTGGCAGGGAGTGTTGCAGGGAGAAGACACAAGGGGGTCCCTGTCAGGCGTCGGAACCTGGCAGGTACCTAGCAAACAGAGCAGAACGTTACGGAACCGCACCTGCACTACCTTGCGGAGGTATCCTAAGAAAGAGACACGAAGTGCAGGGTATTGTGGAACAGTGAGAAACTAGATCAAGCACAAAGGAGAGTCAGTAGGAGTCATGCCGTGAGACCGAGGCAACATCCTACTGAGGCGCGTAGCCTGTGGCCAGAACACCGCGGAAGTAACTGACTCTAGGCCTTACTTCGAACTCCGCAGGGCAGTTAATTATAGGTTGGCTGTCTACCTTAAATTTCCTACGAAGACATAGGGGGCAACGCGTGGAGAGGGGCGTCTCTAGGGTCCCGGAAGAGCTCTGAGCCTTCCCGTCATACGGGTGCGTCCTAGCCATAACATACTTGGGGGACGAGAAACTAGTAACATCTGGAACAAGAGAGAGAGAATTAGAAAGAACGAACGAACGAGAACAGAAGTTGTGAGGACTATTCCGAATGCTCAGCAGAGTAGCACTACAACACACAGGCGCTAGTGGTAGGCACTGATTTCCACCTTCAAACGGAACTCTGAATGTGCCCCTCTGACCAGCCGGTCTCAGAAAGCCCTGTTAAACGTGCTCTGGATTGCGGATCCTGAAGTCTTCAGTAAAGAGGTAAAGAGACTGCAACCTTGTGTCCTCGTTATTGTCTGCACCTCACACCATTGCCATCTACATCACTGGGAAGCCCTGGGGACATACTTCACCTGTGGGAAGGTATACCATCTAGCTGCCATTCCATCACTCCAGCGGACCCCATGCAGCGTCGGTCATCCTGACTGAACACCACAGGTGGCGTCAAGAAACCTTGACAGACTCCTATCACCTTTATTGGACTCCCCTTAGCAGGGTCACGGACCGGGTCCAGCCACCGTGGCAATCCCAGAACTGAGACAGAAAGGACCAGTACCGAATATCCTGTGGCCCTGTGTCTGGGGGCGATCCAACTTGGCATCATGAACAGGATCATACTTAAGCCTGAGAAGCAGGTCATGTGTGCCTTGGAACTGTGATTGAAATGTGTTTGAACTGTGATTTATTGCAAGGACTGTGTATTGCTGATTGTCGCATGATTCCTGCCAAAAACGCCGCCATTGCTGTGCCACGAGGAGCGCAGGAGAAGAAGGAGGGCGTGACATGGGAGGAGATCGCGAAAGCGGAGCGAAAAGTAGCGACCGCCCCCTCCGACTACAGCTACAGGATGATGAGTTCAGGAATGGAGGAGCTCAAACCCCAGAAAATGTCGGAGCCTTGTGTGTGTGCCGCTGCAGACCAGGGAGCAGAGCTGACGACCAGCGGGTACCTGAACGACGACGAAGTGACCCGGGATCACCGCAGCCCAGCAGAGCCGAACAAGGGCTTGCCGCCACAGGGGAACCCGGATCCCCTGGAATTGCCGGAGGAGGCATCGGACCACCCGACTCCAGACAGGTGGTCGGCGACGGCGAGGAAATGGAATTCAGAGCTGTGCTGGAAGATCGCACAGGGGGAGCTGTGGTCAGGGCCGCAGCAGACTGCAGCATCCTCGTCAGCGGAGCCGACCGACATCGGTGGAACCACATCAGACGCAGGTACCAAAAGCAACCCTGCCCCACGACCGATCCGGCTCCGGTGACCGCTCCCCAGCCCATTGATGACTGGTCTCCCGCTACTGAGATTGTGGTGGCGGCTCTTTACACCATGAAAGGGATACTGCCCCCGCTGCCGACACCTCTGGGTAAACCGATAGATGTGAGTCCCAGGGGGGTGGTCTTTGAATGGGATGCTCCCCGGTTCCAATCAGATGGGTCCCGACAGGAGGGCTCCTACGTCATCAGGCTCACCTGGGATCAGTATAGACGAAGCTTGATTTCACAATGGGAAGACCGAGAACGAATGGAACAGACTGTCCGACCAGAGGAACGGGTGCCCCTTGTCAATTGCTGCCCGGAGAGTTTGATGAAACAGGGGATTGTGCTGGCCTTCCACCAGGGAAGGGGTTGCGGCTTCATATTAGAGCCAAGGCTGCTGACTGAAGTCTTTGTGACTAGCTGCAATGTGGAACCCCAGTCCCGCAGTGTACCCTTACTCCGAAACTTGTACAGAGGGGACCATGTGACCTACACCCGCCACTGGAGTGAGCGAGGGTGGTATGCCATGAGAGTCAAACGCTGCGCGCTCGTGGTCGCGCCATCTACAATCCCGACCGAAACTGGTGGTGGAACTCCATTGACCCCTGACCCCACAGGGCCCAGCACTACCACCACCTGTGCATGTGGTTTCCTGCTTACGGAGCCACAACCACCAACATCAAAGAAAAAAACCTCGGAGGCCCGATCACTGTAAATAGTTAACTGTTTCCTGCTCTTTTGCTGCTAAACCCGTCCAGGGTTATTTCCTAAAGGGATCCCTTTGTTGACCCGGGATCCCTATTGTTTTACATTTCTTTTTCTACTTTGCACAAGTTTATCATTGTTTCCAAAGACTGCCGGATCATGAACATTGAATGATTCCAAAACTGTTTTGTACATAGTCTGCACCTTCTTAAAGGTGCTCCCTACTGGTTTTACAAAAGAAAGAAGACTTTGCAAAGAAACTGCTTTTGGACATGACGCAGAGGGTCTTGCTTTCATTGGACTTGCAGACGGAGAGAATCTGCACTACCTCAGAGAGACTTGGTTCCCTCTTAAAGGGAATGTTCGCATGTTGCCTTAAGAAAAGTTAAAATGTTAATAATGTTGTGATTCAGAAAAGGTTGATAATGTTGCTAGAGATTGAGGACAGGAAAGGTCGAAAGTGAACCTGTGGGGGTTAGAGAGAGAGTCCTCCTGAGAACTGTAGAACGATAGATGGTTACTGAAAGAGAGACAATGACAGTAGTCCCAGCCAAGGAGCTAGGCGGTCCTGCATTGGTGATGTTAGAACGAAGAGAAAGAAAAAGTTGAGTTATTTTATAGTATTTTATAGTAGGCCTTTAGTGGGTTTAGCTTACACGCCCTTAAAGGAAAGTTAAATTACTGTTCAGAATTTGCACTCAGTAGAATACCCGGCAGGGTACTAGAAGTTATTTATAGTCAGAATGTTATTTAAAAATATTTAACCTTGTTTTTGTTTGTAATGTTCAAGTGTCCTCACCTCCCATAAAGGGAAGCTTTGTTATATTTACTTGTTTCAAGCATTTCAAAATTTTGTATGTCTTTTGCTGATATGTATTGTTGTTCTTCTTCCCAGTCCAGGAGTACTGGACTGGGAAGTACTGTATCCTCACCCATCCCCTGTAGACTGTGAGCCCTCGCGGGCAGGGTCCTCTCTCCTCCTGTACTTGTGTGTGCCTTGTTTTACTCATGTTTATTGTACTTGCCTATATTTGCCCCATTCACATGTAAAGCGCCATGGAATAAATGGCGCTATAAAAATGAATAATAATAATAATAATAATTTATCCGGGGGGGAGTGCAGTGCCCCAGAGATCTGGTTGTTGCAGTATGACACTCTGCCGCTAAGGGGAGTGATGGTACGTCTGATGGCACTAAAGGAATTCTACTGACCAGGTATCACCAACACACATTACACTTCACACTCCGGCCACTAGGGGGAGAAAAAGGCTTTATTTATTGGGCCACTCCTCACACTGGTAAAACTAGGGTTTGGGTTGGAAGGTAGTCAGAAGCTGACTGGGTTGGTTTCAGGCAACATCCCGTGGCAGGGGGTGTTGCAGGGAGAAGACACAGGGGGGTCCCTGTCGGGCGTGGGAAACTGGAAAGTACCTAGCGAACAGAGCAGAACGTTACGGAACCATGCCTGCACTACCTTGCGGTGGTATCCTAAGAAAGAGACATGAAGCGAAGGGTACTGTGGAACAGTGAGAAACGAGATCAAGCACAAAGGAGAGCCAGTAGGAGTCATGCCGTGAGACCGAGGCAACATCCTACTGAGGTGCGTAGCCGGTGGCCGGAACACCACGGAAGTAACTGACTCTAGGCCTTACTTCGAACTCCGGAGGACAGTTAATTATAGGTTGGCTGTCTACCTTAAATTTCCTACAAAGACATGGGGGGCAACGCGTGGAGAGGGGCGTCTCTAGGGTCCCGGAAGAGCTCCGAGCCTTCCCGTCATACGGGTGCGTCCTAGCCATAACATACTTGGGTGACGAGAAACTAGTAACATCTGGAACAAGAGAGAGAGAATTAGAAAGAACGAACGAACGAGAACAGAAGTTGTGAGGACTATTCCGAATGCTCAGCAGGGTAGCACTACAACACACAGGCGCTAGTGGTAGGCACTGATTTCCACCTGCAAAGGGAACTCTGGATGTGCCCATCGGACCGGCCGGTCTCAGAAAGCCCTGTTAAACGTGCTTTGGATTGCGGATCCTGGAGTCTTCAGTAAAGAGGTAAAGAGACTGCAACCTTGTGTCCTCGTTATTGTCTGCACCTCACACCATTGCCATCTACATCACTGGGAAGCCCTGGGGACATACTTCACCTGTGGGAAGGTATACCATCTAGCTGCCATTCCATCACCCCAGCGGACCCCAAGCAGCGTCGGTCATCCTGACCGAACACCACAGGTGGCGTCACGAAACCTTGACAGACTCCTATCACCTTTATTGGACTCCCCTTAGCAGGGTCACGGACCGGGTCCAGCCACCGTGACAATCCCATAACTGAGACAGAAAGGACCAGTACCGAGTATCATGTGGCCCTGTGTCTGGGGGCGATCCACATACAACATACATACATACAACATACTATATACTACATATATGCTACATACATACAACATACATACAACATACTACATACATACAACATACCACATACATACAACATACATACTACATACATACCACATACATACAACATACTACATACATACTACATACATGCAACATACTACATACATACAACATACATACAACATACATACATGCAACATACATACTACAAACAATACATTCATATATTACATACAATACATACATATAGACATACAGTACATATAGCATAGAGTACATGCTCACCATCACTTGTCAATTTGATCCCCGAAGCCAATGTCATCTGTAAAAAATATTAAAATAACAAACAACTAATATACTCCCTGATCTGCAGAAATCCACGAGTGTCCCCCGACGATCTTCTGTGGAGAACAGCAGCATCAGCTGATGCGACCGCTCTCTAGGGGCTCCAGGAATACAATGACGGGAGGAAGATATCCTTCCACACTGTATTCTTCCGCCACTGTAAAAAAATAGTCCCTAGTCTCACTTTTGGCATTGCTGTGTGAGAAAGCTCCCACACAGCTTTTGCCATAAAGTGAGACCAGTGAACTAGAGTAACCTCTCAGTGATGCACTGCAGGAGCCATTGTCTGCTGTCAGTGTGTCACTGAAGGTCCTATAGAGCAGTGACATCACCCCATCATCAAAGCCTTGGAGGGGCCATGGGTATTACTCCCTTCCCAGGCTACAAATATTGGCCCCCGGCTGTCAGCTTTCCCCCTCTGGTGCAGAAAATTGCGCGGGAGCCCACATTGTTTTTTTTTCACTTTTTTTCTTTATGTTCATTTATCAACATCGGTCTATCTATGGATATATCTATCTATAGATATATCTATAGATACATAGATGTTTCTATCCATATATCTATCTGGCCAATTTCACACATTAGGTTTTTGCCGTCAGGCATAATCCAACGACTTTTGAAAAAAAAGATCAGTTTTTTTTCTGCTGGATCCGTTTTTTCTCATAGAGTTGAATTAGCGCTGGATTGTGCCTGATGGCCACACAATTCATCCGTTTTTTGCCGGATCCGTCAAAAAAGCTGTTTCCGCTGGACGGAAAACACATACAGAGGAACGGTTTTTCTGTCCTGCAAAAAAACGCACAGCGACGGATCCGGCAAAAAATGGATGAAACGTGTGGCCATCAGGCGCAATCCGATGCTAATACAACTCTATGAAAACGAATCCAGCAGGAAAAAAAACTGATAGTTTTTTTCAAAACTCGCCGGATTGTGCCTGATGGCAAAAACCTGATGTGTGAAATTAGCTAGATAGATATATGGAAAGAAACATCTATGTATCTATAGATATATCTATAGATAGATATATCCATAGAAAGGCCGATGTTGATAAATGAACATAAAGAAAAAAACAGGAAAAAAATGGCGTGGGCTCTAGTGCAATTTTCTGCGCTGGAGGGGGAAAGCAGATGGCGAGGGGCCAATATTTGTAGCCTGGTAAGGTGTTAATACCCATGGCCCCTCCAAGGCTATGAATATCTGCCCGCAGCTGTCTGTGTAGCCTTTACTGGCTATTATAAAAGGGGGACCCCCAAAAAAATGACATGGGGTCCCCCTATATTTTATAGCCAGAAAGGCTACGCAGGCTGCGCAGACAGCTGTGGGCTGATATTCATAGCCTAGAGAGGAGCCATGGATATTGCCGCCCGGCTACAAATACCAGTCCGCAGCCGCCCCAGAAATGGCGCATCAGTAAGATGTGCCAATTTCACCACTTAGCCCCTCTCTTCCCACTCCCATGTAGCGGTGGGATATGGGGTAATAAGGGGTTAATATCACCTTGCTATTGTAAGGTGAAATTAAGCAGGGTCAATAATGGAGAGGCGTCAATAAGACGCCTATCCATTATTAATCCTACAGTAGTGAAAGAGTTAAAAATAATAAAGACACAGCCAGAAAAAAGTATTTTAATATTCTTAATTTAACCATACTTACCATACTTCAGCGCCTGCAAAAAATGTAAACTTATACACCGTATACTCCCTGTCCGACGCAGTCCAATTAATAATGAGTGTCCCACGACGATCTCCCCTATAGAACTGTGACATTGGGTGATGTCACTCTCTATAGGACCTTCAGTGACACACTGACAGGAGACAATGGCTCCTGCAGTGCATCACTGAGAGGTTACTCTAGTTCACTGGTCTCACTTTATGGCAAAAGCTGTGAGGGAACTTTCTCACACAGCAATGCCAAAAGTGAGACTAGGGACTATTTTTTTTACAGTGGCAGAGGAATAGAGTGCGGAAAGATACCTTCCTCCCATCATTGTATTCCTGGAGCCCCTAGAGAGCAGTCACAAATCAGCTGATGCTGCTGTTCTCCACGGAAGATCGTCGTGGGACACTCGTGGATTTCTACGGATCAGGGAGTATATTGTTTGTTTGTTATTTTAATATTTTTTTTACAGATGACACTGGCTTCAGGGAACAAAGTGACAAGTGATGGTGAGTATGTACTCTATGTTATATGTACTGTATGTCTATATGTGTGTATTGAATGTAATGTATATATGTATTGTATGTAGCATTTATGTAGTGTGTATGCAGTATGAATGTAGTATGTATGTATGTATGTAGTATGTATGTATTATGTATGTAGTATGTATGTAGCATGTTGTATGTATGTAGCATGTATGTATGTATGTATGTATGTAGTATTTTGTAGGTATGTATGTAGTATGTATGTAGTATGTGTGTATGTAGTAAGTATGTAGTATGTATGTAGGTAGTATGTTGTATGCATGTATGTAGTATGTATGTTGTATGTAGTATGTATGTATGCAGTATGTATGTAGTATGTGTGTATGCATGTAGTATGTATGTTGTATGTATGTTGTATGTATGTAGCATGTTGTATGTATGTTGTATGTATGTATGTGTGTAGTATGTTGTATGTATGTTGTATGTATGCATGTAGTATGTATGTTCTATGTATGTAGGATGTGTGTATGTAGTATGTTGTATGTATGTTTTATGTATGTATGCTGTATGTATGTGGTATGTATGCAGTATGTTGTATGTTTGTAGTATGTATGTAGTATGTTGTATGTATGCATGTAGTATGTATGTATGTATGTAGTATGTTGTATGTATGTAGTATGTATGTTGTTTGCATGTAGTATGTATGTAGTATGTTGTATGTATCTATGTATGTAGTATGTATGTTGTATGTATGTGTGTAGTATGCTGTATGTATGTATGTATGTAGTATGTATGTTGTATGTATGTAGTATGTATGTAGTATGTAGTATGTATGTAGTATGTATGTTGTATGCATGTAGTATGTTGTATAAAGTATGTATGTTTGTGTTTATTTTTTACATTCAACACATTGTAGCCCCATCGGACGATGCCTGCACATAGACACAAAGACCCCCGGCAGTCCCGCACAGACCCCCGAGAGGCCCGTACAGACTCCCAGCAAGCCCACACAGACCCCTAAGAGGCCCGTACAGACCCCCGGCAGCATGCACAGACCCAAAGAGGCCCATACAGACCCCTGGCAGCACGCACAGACCCCCGAGAGACCCGTACAGACCCCCGGCAGGCCCGCACAGACACCGCCCGCACACACAGACACGCAGTCTCCGCCACGCACCGCCCACCACCGACATCATTTCAGTAGCCAATCACAGCCATGCCATTAGTTAACATGGCTAATATGCTTAACAGGATGTGCCCACATTTCTTAGGATCCTCATTGGCTGAATAGAATAAAACTGGCTCATTGCATTATGGGAACTTTCGGTTCCGGTATTCGATATTGTAAAAATATCGGAACTCCGATGCAGTGAATATCGGCCGATACCCAATATTTGCAGTATCGGAATGCTCAAGTCAACACTAGTCTTAAAGTGATTGATTTAAACAGTTGTTAAAAACAGCCAGATATTGTGGGCAGGATTTAACAGTAGCAGTCATCAGTATGGTATAAATTCATGTCAGATTTTTAATGCATTCATTTAACATTCCATTATTTTCAAAGGACAAGTTATATATGGCTAAAATTCGGAGTTTATGTAAATGCCCAATCGGTCAGCTAATCTCCATGACACTTTCTATTGTAAGTGTGTTACCAAAACCATCATCAACTAGTTGCACTAGTTGTGTTTTTTCTTTTTTCATATTTTCTTTCTGTGACCTAACATCACCACATTAAATTGTACTGTGAACTGTCAGGCACCCGTGAAGTATTTGTCTTAAGATTTGATTGGGTAGCACAGTGAAGCAAATGCTGTGGCCTGTCCACCATCACCATAATTTATAGGGCAAGTACAATATTTTCAATGCTAGTTACTAAGCACAAGAATGACAATAAAAAACATGATTTTTTTCAAAGTTTTCAATAGGTCAAATGCACTTTACTGCAAAAGAGTTTGACATGTATAAACGGCTGTTTGACATTTTTCAAAGGTGAAACACAGTATTAGGTAGTGTCAAAAATTAAATCATGGTACTTCATTTTAACCATGCAAACCAACAGCAAACATATAAAAATGATGGGCATCCATTTGCATAATATACAAAAAGATTCATCTAATGGTTAAAAAAAGAGAATATTTCACTTGGCTCATAAGAAAAATAGATCTATCGAAACTTCTCAAATATGTTTTGTTTATTTTTGTTTCAATTTCTCAGCAGAAACCTGAGTTGTACGGAGTAGTGTGAATTTATTTTCACATTATTTTGACATTTAATTATTTTTGCACACAGTATTTGAGCCTACTGCATACAGAGAAGTCTACCCCAACATTAGAAGCCACAGTCTGGACACACCAAACCCATCAAGCTCTGTCAAGAAAAATAATGTACTGGACGAGTTCTTAGGCACATAGAAATGTAGAAATGTATTATAAGTTCTGGTGTAAGTCATGTAACGGGGTGTGCTCCGCAGGATACAGCAATGTCATGAGAAAGAAAGCCGACTCCCACATCAGTTTGCTCACCGTAAATATTTTTACTTAGTTATGTGAATAAGTTAACCAGAAAGTAGAAAACATTCAAAGCATTATACATTCAACCGGGATGCTGTGAATCTTGTGCTGTACAGCATGATGCCCAAATGATTTGTACCTACTATACTTTCTATAACCCCTTCATAACCCAGCCTATTTTGACCTTAATACAATATAAGTGACTAGCACACTCCAAAGTGTTGTGATGCAAAAAGTGGGGGTTTATTACATACAGTAATCATAAACGTTTTGGTCGATACTGGACCTTCATCAGTGTGCTACAAAGAAAATTATATACAAAACAAGAACAATAAATGTGCTGTACATAACAAAAGCAAAACAAAAAAACAAAGAAAACAGAAGTATATACATCACAGAGACCAAAGTCATAGAATTGGGGAGGAATAACCTCACCTCTCCCACTTTAGATGCAAATTAAAGTAACCTATCTATCTGGGGCCATACAAGCATACAAGTGTATCTAGGCATGTTTACACCGCACACCTCCCCTCGGCATATCACTCCACCTCTTGTGTTCCACACAGTAGTCCTCTCACACTCCTTCTCGGACATATGTCCCTGTTGTACTAATATCTTTGATGTTAGATCTTGCAGCTTACTATCCAAAAAATATTTATATATATATATACATGAACCTGTATATGTTGAGTGTATTCCATGGTCGTTGTTTTTTCTCCCCAATTCTATGACTCTGGTCTCTGTGATGTATATACTTCTGTTTTCTTTGTTTTTTTTGTTTTGCTTTTGTTATGTACAACACATTTATTGTTCTTGTTTTGTATATAATTTTCTTTGCAGCGCACTGATGAAGGTCCAGTATCGACCGAAACGTTTGTGATTACTGTATGTTCTGAGTAGTCTCATACTCCATAAGTGGGGATAAACCACTGTTTGGGCACATGTCAGGGCTCGAAAGGGAAGTAGTGATGTTTTGAAATGCAGACTTTGATGGAGTGGTCTGCGGGCGTCATGTTGCATTTGCAGAGCCCCTGATGTGCCTAAACAGTAGAAATCCCTCACAAGTTACCCCATCTTGGAAACTAGACCTCCCAAGAAACTTATCTAGATGTGTGGTGAGCACTTTGAACCCCCAAGGGCTTCACAGAAATTTATAACGCAGAGCTGTGAAAATAAAAAATCATTTTTTTCACACAAAAATAAGTTTTTAGCCCCCATTTTTGTTATTTTTCAGTTTTCCTGAGTACGCTTATGCCCCATATGTTTGGGTATACCACTGTTTGGGCGCACATCGGGGCTCGGAAGGGAGGGAGCACCATTTGACTTTTTGAACGTAAGATTGGCTGGAATCAATGGTGGTGCCATGTCGCGTTTGGAGACCCCTGATGTGCCTAAACAGTGGAAACCCCAACACACCCCTACCATAATTCCAACTCTCGCCATAACCATAATCACATCCCTAACCCCAACACACCCCTAACCACAACCCTCAGCCTCAACACACCCCTAACCCTAATCCCAACTCTAACCCTAACCCCAACACACCCCTAACCCTAATCCCAACCCTAACCATAACCCTAACCACAAGCCTAACCCTAACCCCAACATACCCCTAACCCTAATCTTAACTCTATTTCCAACCCTTACCCTAATTCCAATCCTAACTCTAAATCCAACCCTAACCCTAAGGCTATGTACCCACGTTGCGGATTGGTGTGAGGATTTTTCCTCACAGTTTTTGAAAAATTCGCAGGTAAAATGCACTGCGTTTTACCTGCGGATTTACTGTGGATTTCCAGTGTTTTTGTGCGGATTTCACCTGCGGATTCCTATTGAGGAACAGGTGTAAAACACTGCAGAACCCGCACAAAGAATTGACATGCTGTGGAAAATACAACACAGTGTTACCGTGCGGTATTTACCGCACCATGAACACAGCGGATTTGGTGTTCCATACGTTTACATGGTACTGTAAATGTGATGGAAAACTGCTACGAATTTGTAGCAGCCATTTCGCACTGTGTGCACATAGTCTAATTCTAACCCTAACCCTAGTTCTAACCCTAGTTCTAACCCTAGTTCTAACCCTAACCCTAGTTTAAACCCTAGTTCTAACCCTAACCCTTGTTCTAACCCTAGTTCTAACCCTAACCCTAGTTCTAACCCTAGTTCTAACCCTAACCCTAGTTCTAACTCTAACTCTAGTTCTAACCCTAATCCTAGTTCTAACCCTTGTTCTAATTCTAGTTCTAACCCTAGTTCTAAGCCTAACCCTAGTTCTGACCCTATCCCTAGCCCTTACCCAAGTTCTAACCCTAACCCTAGTTCTAACCCTAACCCTAGTGGAAAAATAAAAGTAAATACATTTTATTTATTTTATTATTGTCCCTATCTATGGGGGTGATAAAGGGGGCTTATCATTTTTTTATTTTGATTGCTGTGATAGGTTCTATCACAGCGATCAAAATGTACCTGGAATGAATCTGCCAGCCTGCAGATTCGACGGGCGCACTGCGCACGTGCCCGCTATTTTGGAAGATGGCAGCGCCCATGCAGAAGACGGATGGACACTGGGAGGGACACCAGAGGTCGGTAAGTATGCAGGGGTGGGATCGGACAGCGAGCGGGTGAGATCGGACTGCAAGGGGAGTGGACAGGAGGATGGAGGGGAGCGGAGCACAGGATGGAGGACGGGGGTGGTGGATTGGTGGCGGTGGCAAGGGCAGATCGCGGTTTCCAGCCATGGCCGATGATATTGCAGCATCGGCCATGGCTGTATTGTAATATTTAACCAATTTTCATTGGTGAAATATTACGAATGCTCTGATTGAAAGTGAAAGTGAAATGTCACTTTCAACAGCCAATCAGAGCGATCGTAGCCACGGAGGGGGGGGGCAAAGCCACCTTCCCTGGGCTGAAGTACCACTCCCCCTGTCTCTGCAGATTGGATGAAATTGGAGTTAACCCTTTCACCCGATCTGCAGGGACGCGATCATTCTGTGACACAGCATATGTGTCACAGCTCGGATTGGCACCGACTTTTTTGACGCATACACTGTGTCACAGGTCGGGAAGAGGTTAAATCTACATACTGGCTGTCTAAACTACTGCCTGTTACATATTAAGACCCTTGGAACTGGAAAAATTATATGAGTGTAAAGCAGGGACTCGTCTGCGCTACAACACAACAGTTACCAACCTTACAATAAATTACCTCCACTCCCCAATCAAATACCCCTTTACTGATATGACTTCAATGAACTCAGAGGAATAGTCCGTCCTCAACTATACTGAGAATATCCTACCAATTAGCCAGCTACGATGGCTATTAAGCCGGAAACAAATTCTAACAAAGTTGAGCAATTATCTCATGCTAAAATGTTCCTGAGAAACTCTCCTCAAACAAAAAGAGGTTCAAGTTTGATCTGAAGTACATTGCATCTGTTGTCGGCACCTAGACGTTACTTAGAATTCTAACTTACGTATCAAATAGGAAACTTAGCAACAAATCTGGAAGCTCCGGATGCTGGTCTTGGCAATAACCTTGTCAATATGCCTATCTAACTACAGACCCTATCTCAGTCTTGAGTATTTGGTGCCATAATGTGGCAAGGTATGTGCACGGCTACCCACTCCAGCTGTGCAGTGGGCCTTAGTTTTCTTATTGACCCAGGTCTGCTCCAGACAAACAATTAATAGATATGGACAGATGCTGGGTCCCTTCAGCAAGTAAATGGTACCACTAATAACTGTGACCTTACTCTTCAGTGACATCCAACACCTCTTACACCAGGTCCCAGCCTTTTCTGTCTCTTAGCAGTGTTCCTGCCAAAGATCTGCCATCTGGACAGGTGCTAGCTAAGGACAAAATTAACTCTACTCTGCTGCTGCTCTTATCCTGGCGGGATGTTTCTATGAGTGGATTTTGTTGCATTTATCTCCGGCATACCCTCTTTCTGTCCTTAATAACTGCAGACTACATCCAAGATGACAGCACCTTCCCTTCCTGTGATCCACATCCTTCCGAGCTTATAGTCCCACCCCTGTCCCGAGCAAGTCATTGTCCCACCAAAATAAACATTTATTGACATCACCAGAAATAGATTTAAATATGGGACTGATCAGTACATATCAACATTGATTTCTTTTCTAAACTCCTGCATGTTTTACACATGTGACAGGGTCACTGGTACTGTATGTGAGGGAAGATATATATCACAGAGATGGCTTTTTTCCATGATCTAGAAACCCATAAGTTTCTCTCCAGCATGCTATGTGCTAAAGGAGTTAATCAGCCATGATAAGGGGCAGGTTTGTAGGTGAGTAGGTCAGAGATGGGCAGAACGCCTGCTCACTATATATCCACCTCAAAGGTGTGGCTGGGATGTTAGATGTATAGCCCCCTTTTTTTCTCTATGTTTATTGCAGGCTTTCAGTTTTATTTAGCGAACAGCGGCCCCTAGTGACTGAGTAACAACATTATTGCAGATTATTAAACTTATTTACAACAGGTAGAATATACACTAATGCAGACACAGGTTTATACCAAATTGGTTAGCCAACACACATCTCACACAGGACCTTCATCTTTAAATGGGGTACCTATGAATGTGGTGTATGATAGAGGTGTGCAGTTCATGGCCAAGTTTTGGTGGGCTTTTTGTAAGAAGTTGGGAATCATATTGTCTTTTTCCTCTGCTTACCATCCGGAGTAGAATGGGCAGCAAATTCTGAGATGTTTAGCATCTTCCAGACAGGATGACTGGTGTGAGGTGTTGCCCATGGCAGAATTTGCTTTCAATGGTTAGGTGAGTCAATCCACCGGGATGTGTCCCTTCCTGGTCAACTATGGATTTAACCTGCAATTTGGGGAGTTTTTGCTCAACGCTCCCTTGGCCAAATTGGGGCTTAAGTTTATTGGCCCATATAAAATTGTGGAGGTAGACAACCCGGTGGCCTACAGGTTACAGCTTCCCACCTCCTTCAAAATATCTAATATTTTCCACAAATCCCTCTTAAAGCCATTGAGAGAAGTTGAGGAGGACTCCTAGTCCATCACTCCTCCGATATTGGTGGAGGGACAAATGGAGTGTGAGGTGGGGCACATCATTGACTCTCGGTGGGTGCATTGGAATCTCCAATATTTGGTGCACTGGAAGGGGCATGCTCTTGAGGATCGGTCTTGCGTCCAGCCAGTTCGGTGCATGATGATCGGTTTGGGTTTGGGCTTATCATGCCAGGCACCCGTTAAGAGGGGGGTACTGTCATGGTTGAGGTCAGGGTTCCTATCCCTTTCCTCTCAGGGTTAATTTTGTGTGACGTCCATTTGGATTTGGGAGGGCTATATATACCTGCCCCCGTCTGGGGTTCCTTGTCAGTTATACATTCATTCTGGCTGTGTGTCTGACCCCCTGGTGTTCTTGCATACTGTTTTATCAGATTGTCTCTCGTATATGACCTGGTCTGTTTTTGTGTTTTGTGCTTTGCTCTGTGATTCTGTGATTATTGTCTCTTCCAGCTCTGACATTCTAGCTTGATTACTCTTACTCCGCCTCCACCTGCCCCGCTTGTACTGTACCGTTATCTCCGGCTCCCTAACCTTTGGCTTTGTCCTGACTTCCCTTTTCATCTCACTCTTCCTCACCTCATCTCATTGACCTCCTGGCTTGACTTCGGCACGTTCTGACTGCTCTCCGGCATCGCCGGTTTCCGCCACTACCGGGCATCTGGCTTTGCCTCCAGCCACTTCCCTTAGGGATCACGTGTTTCAGGTCCTGTGCTCACAATGGTAAGCTCACTGAAGCTCTCCTCTCATGCCACCTGTTTGCTTTGTATCTGTTCAAGCCTGCATCAGGGGTTGTGATAGTAATGTATTTTAATGCTCCAATCTTAACATAGATCATACTTGGGCATGTGCTGACGTGTGGGCTAAATCAGGACAATTGGCTGCTGCCATTAGTCCCATGGATCAGGACAGCCAAGAGCTGGAAATCAAATGTAAATAAGAGGCAGTGCAGTGCTGGCAGTGGTCTGCTTGGACCTAGTGTGCACCTCATGCATAGCTGTAGGTGAGATGCACATGTGATATTGGAAACTGGAGGGACAGACAAAGAAAATGTAAGTCATAGAGCAAGAACAGGACCAAGACAAAAGCCCACAACTCATCAAGACTGGCTTTTTGTAGAACTGTATAGATAACGTGTGTGCTGGAGTTAGATATACAAAATGCATTAAGATTCAAGTGCCTCTTAATGGATTTAGTGAATCTTTCAGCTACTGTGCAACACTACATGGAATGTACAGTATTCCAGCTTTCAAAAAGTTGGTGCAATCCACTTTTAAAAATGCAGTGATTTTATTACAAAGGTTGTTTTGCAGATCAAATGATATGATAACTTTTTATAGTTAAAATATATGAAGCTAACATAAGATTATTGGAAATTTTTATATTGATCATGTAATTCATGTGCTTCTCACTAAATTAGATTATCATCAAAAAGTTAATTTATTTCAGTTCTTCAATACAAAAAGTAAATGTCATATATTATATAGAGTCACTACAAACAGAGTGATCTATTTCAATTGTATATTTCTGTTAATGTTGATAATCATGGCTTATAGCCAATGAAAACCCAAAAGTCATTATCTCAGTACATTAGAATAATTAAACACCTGCAAAGGCTTCCTAAGCATTTAAAAAGGTCCCATAGTCTGTTTCAGTAGGTTCCACAATTATGGGGCAGATTGCTGACATGACAGATGTCCAGAAGGCAGTCATTGACACACTTTACAAAGAAGGTAAGCCACAAAAGGTCATTGCTAAAGAAGCTGGCTTTTCACAGAGTGCTGCATCCAAGCATATTAATGGAAAGTTGACTGGAAGGAAAAAGTGTGGTAGAAAATGGTGCACAAGCAACTGGCATAACCACAGCCTTGAAAGGATTTTTAAGAAAAGGCCATTCAAAAATTTGTTGGAGATTCAAAAGGAGTGGACTGCTGCTGGAGTCATTGCTTCAAGAGCCACCACACACAGATGTATCCAGGACATGGGCTAAAAGTGTTGTATTCCGTGTGTCAGGCCACTCATGACCAAAAGACAATGCCAGAAGTGTCTTATCTGGGCTAAAGAGAAAAAGAACTGGACTGTTGCTCAGTGGTCCAATGTATTGTTTTCAGATGAAAATAAATTTTGCATTTAATTTGGAAATCAAGGACCCAGAGTCTGGAGGAATAGTGGACAGGCACACAATCCAAGCTGAGGTCTAGAGTGTAGTTTTTACCATGTCATCTGCTGGTGTAGGTCACTGTGTTTTTTCAAAACAATAATCAGTGCAGCCGTCTACCAGGAAATTTTAGAGGACTTCATGCTCTGACGACAAGCTTTTTAGAGATGGAAATTTCATTCTCCAGCAGGACTTGTCACCTGTCCACATTGCCAAAAGTACCAATATCTGGTTTAAAAACAACAGTATCACTGCTTGATTGGTCAGCTAACTTGCCTGACCTTAACCTCATAGAGAATCTATGGTATTGTCAAGAGGAAGATGAGAGATATCAGACCCATCAATGCAGATGAGCTGAAGGCAGCTTTCAAAGCAACCTGGGCTTCCATAACACCTCAGCAGTGCCACAGGCTGATCGCCTCCATGCCATCCCACATTGATGCAGTAATTGATGCAAAAAGAGCCCCTGCCAAGTATTTAGTGCATTTACTAAACATACATTTCAGTAGACCAATACTTTAGATTTTAAAATCATTTTTCAAGCTGGTGTTATAAAACATTCCAATATATTGATATAATGACTTTTGGGTTTTCATTGGCTGTGAGCTATAATTATCAACATTGACAGAAATAAACACTTCTTTATCTTCTTTATTTTTTTTATATAGCGCTAACATATTCCGCAGCGCTTTACAGGTTGCACATATTAACATCGCTGTCCCATTTGGGGCTCACAATCTAAATTCCCTATCAGTATGTCTTTGGAGTGTGGGAGGAAACCGGAGTACCTGGAGGAAACCCACGCAAACACGGAGAGAACATACAAACTCCTTGCAGATGTTGTCCAAGGTGGGATTAGAACCCAGGACTCCAGCGCTACAAGGCCGCAGTGCTAACCACTGCGCCACCGTGCTGAAAAAATCACTCATGAACTTTTTAGATGATATTCTAATTTAGTGAGAAGCGTTTGTATATCTATTCATTTATGCCCATTCTAATCCCCTTTGCACATAAAATTGTACATAATGACATGTCTAACAAAGATGCTGTTGGATACACCTCTAACTAAGTTTGAACTTGACAGAGAAGAAAATATGCTGCATGAATATGGTTGACTATATTAATTTGCCGACATCTGATGGTAATAATGCCCAAATTTGTGTTTAACTTTTCAAAAGTACAGTTTAATGAGTGTTAAACCTTAATTTTGTTAACAATGTAATTATTAGTAGTACACCATATTCAGCTTATACTCGCAGTATATTAAAAAATATTGTTACATAGTTCCTGCATTAAAAACATACCCAGAAAGATTACATGTTCAATCTAGAATTCAAACTGGTTTAGATTGTGTGCCAAAATATTATTTAAAGCTAAAAATCCTAGCCTAGCCTTACATAAACACAATATGTTTGTGAAAACTACCACTGAAGCCAGCAGTCAGTTGAGGAAAATTATATTCATCAATTGATGCTAATTAGCCCGTCTGAGATCTCCCTTTACATAATACACCAACCCCCAGTCCTTTTACAAGCACAAAGGAACAAGATTACAAAAAAAATGAGAGAAAGCAGAAATCCCACCTACTCTATAGGGTGAACCACATCTGACTACCTTCAGTTTTTCATAAATTAAGCCCTGCAAATTTTTCGAAAAGCAATAAGTGCACTAAATGTTGGGCAAAATTGTAATTTTAATTATTATGATTGCATAACCCCCTAATTAATCATTACAAAGTGAGCACATTGGTCATCTAATGATCATTACCTAGTTAAATGGAATTAGGTGTCACAAAAAAAAATCACATTAGGTGCATTTATAGGATAGTAAGAAAATCTATCAAATATACAGTATGTAAGGTAATAGCTATCACAAACACGCTTGTCAATGTGTTAGGCAACTCATTAGATTGCTAAAATGAATGATAGATCATTCTACCAGGATTGACCCAGGCATATGCTTATGATATAAATAGGAATAGACTAATAGGCAGAAAGCAAAAAAAACAAAACCTGTTTTTTTTTGCTGTGATTAAAAAAAAGACAAAAAGACGCAAAATCAAATAGCGAAAATATACATGTTTTAATGTGCACCGTAAGACTTTTTTTTATTTAACTGACAAAGGGAAATGTAGCACAGTATTAATCTATTTTAATCAGTATAATCTTTTAACAGATAACTTTTTTGACGCATTTTCTGCTGTTTATTTATTTATTTCAATTGCTTTTTTTTTACAACCAATTCTCTGCAACCAATAAGGAGATGTTTAACAATACAATAACAATTTTTGCAGTGTTTTTTTAAACTTTTGGCGTGTTTTGGGGTCCTTAGTATTCATTTCCCAAATGCATAATGCTCAACGCATGGCACTTTTTTCATTAATTTCCCATAGGCTCACTCTTTTTAAGATATTAAAACATATAAAAAAAAATGTTTGTCAGAACAAAAATAATGGTGCAAAAACGTTTGTAAAAATCATGAGATTCATTATGCTTTTTTTTACCAGCCTAAAAAACTTTGGGTACTGGAAGCATTAATCAGCAGTTGTTTTGACTCATTAACAGAGCACCTGCTGATAATTAATGATAATTAGTAAGTGACACCAATAATTACCCCAGAAAAAAACCATCTGACTATTTCAGGCATTAAAGCCTGTGTCATGAATGAATGCAGAGCCGAGGGTACTTTCAATGCACTGGTGATGGTGTGAATGGGACAGAACAGCCAGTAGCTTAGGTGTCGATTCACGTGCTGTCGCAGAAAATCAAATGGAGTAATTTCAGATTTATAGGACACCCACAAAAAAAGCTTGCAACAAAATCTGCAGCATGTGAATTCATACTAAGACTGTTGATTTTTTTTAAATAATTGGCCATGGGATGAGTATCATATTGTAGTTTCCTTCTACCCAATTTCATAGGAATGGAGCCTCAATACCATGTGCATCACAACAGACAATAAAGTCAAATTATTATTAAATCAGCTCTCCCATAAAAATTGTTATCCTCTTAATATAATGCAACCATCAACTGGTAGATCTGCAGCAAATAAAACAGTGGTAGTAACAAAAGTACAGCAAGAAATCCAGTAAGTGACACATTAGTGGAATCAGGGACCATAACCCTACGCTTTGCCCTTGTGCAAGGTTTGTAAGTTTGGTTTGGAAGAACTCAGCTGACCTGCCCAGAGTTTTGACCACAACACAAGTACACACCTTTAATGCGAGTTATAATACTGACTGATAGACAGACCTTCAAATTCATCAATAAGGTCTGACTTCGCAAATGATTTTTTTGCAGTAAATGGACACAAAATCTCAGAAAACACACACTATAAAATCTTCCCAAAAAAAGTAATGGCTTTTTTTTGTCACAAAAGGACTCCCGACTTTAAATTAATGCCAATGGTTTTGTAATGTACAAGAAGCTCACTCATATAGGAATATTGGTGTCCACAAAACTTTGATTATAAAGTGTTCTCATTCGATACTGACCACCAACACAAGCATATCAATGAGTCCCATTTCTACATGAATAGATCCTAAACCTGTTGATTAAGTGACATACAGTGGGGAAAATAAGTATTTGATACACTGCAATTTTGAATGTTTTCCCAACTACAAAGAATGAAGAGATCTGTAATTTTTATTGCAGGTATATTTCGACTGTGAGAGACAGAATCTTATAAAATTGTGTCCTTTTGGAATACTGAAGGATTTATCTGCTTAAACTCCATTTGAGGTCAAAGAGTTTAAAGTTCAGAGTAATGGGAATATTATTCTTGTCTATTTCTGAGAGCAGGTTAAACCAGGTTATTCCTGAAGTGTTTTGCACACAGAGACATACCCTGGCTACAGGGCATAGTGGAGTATAAATTGAATCATAACAATTCATAACAATACTTTCTTCTACCGTATCCGCAAAGTTCTTGTACATTTACTATGAACATTCACAATAAATGCTGCTAATGTCTTTAAATTCTGATGTAAAGAAAAAAATATATATTTTATATAAAACACAGAATATATTGTATTTAATCTCTGATACACGCATAGTCAAAATTGTTGGTACCCCTCGTTTAATGACAGAAAAACCCACAATGGTCACAGAAATAACTTAAATCTGACAAAAGTTATTATAAATAAAAGATTTATGATAATGAACAAATAAAAGTCAGACATTGCTTTTCAACTATGCTTCCACAGAATGTTTAAAAAATAAAACTCATGAAATAGGCCTGGACAGAAATAATGGTACCCTTAACTTAATATTTGGTTGCACAACCTTTTGAGGCAATCACTGCAATCAAATGATTCCTGTAACTGTCAATGAGACTTCTGCACCTCTCAACAGGTATTTTGGCCCACTCCTCAAGAGCAAACTGCTCCAGTTGTCTCATGTTTGAAGGTTGTCTTTTTCAAGCGGCATGTTTCAGCTCTTTCCAAAGATGCTCTCTTTCTTTCTTTCAACGTTCTTTTTATTAAGAAAATTGATAACAGAGAAACAGAATAATGGAGACTATGCATATCAATATGAATCAGATAGTAACAATCATATTTGGAGTAGACTATAGATATTTAATTCCTCCGCAGGCAATGCATAACAAAAAAGAAAACACAATGCACTTCTCAGGAGGAGACATTGATGATTCAAGTACAGTCACTTAATCAAGTTAATCACATTTATAAAAATCAGGAGATAGAGAAAGAGGGAAGGGGGAAAAAAGGGAGAGAACTTGATAGGGAGAGAGGAATATAAAGAGGAGGGAGGGACGATCCGATGGAGAGTAATCTAGAAAAGAATAAATGTTATATAGATATTACTATTGATTTATTCCATTATCTGAGACTTCAAGAAAAAAATTGGAACTAGATCTGAATTGAACCCAGGGTTTCCATGTATTTCGGAAAGAATTTAGTGACTCCTGCGTATTAGCTACAAATTCTGCAGTATAATATAGTAAATTGATTTTCTCAAGAACTTGTTTTTTAGTGGGAGTTTGAGTTGTTTTCCACATAGTGGGAATTAAGAATTTACCAGCAGCTATTATATTGCTAGCCATTTTGGAGGCTAAGACATTCTCTGGCCATAAAGGTAGATTAAGTAAATTGGAGTGGGGCTGCAGCAAAGGAACCCGATCCAGTACTTCAGAAATTATCTCACCCACCATTTGCCAAAAAGGAATAATTACTGGGCAGGACCACCATATGTGAAAATAAGTACCTGGCTACTCACTGCATCTCCAGCATACCTCCGAAGTAGAGGGATACCATTGATTCAATTGAGATGCCCATAGATGCTCCATATAAAGCTGTGCAATATAGAATGCTCTGCACTGTTCATTATGGCCCCATAGATGCTCTATATAAAGCTGTGCCATATAGAATGCTCTGCACCGTTCATTATGGCCCCATAGATGCTCCATATAAAACTGTGCCATATAGAATGCTCTGCACCGTTCATTATGGCCCCATAGATGCTCCATATAAAGCTGTGCAATATATAATGCTGCTGCTGCTGCAATAAAAAAAATGACATACTCACCTCTCTTGCTGCCCGCAGCTCCTCAGCGTCCCGTCTCGGCGCCTCTCCGCACTGACTGTTCAGGCAGAGGGCGGCATGCAGATTAGTACGTCATGCGCCCTCTGACCTGAACAGTCAGTGCAGAGGACGGGAAGACGGAGCGGCGCCCGGCGGGTGGAACGCGGACAGGTAAATATGTAATACTCACCTGTTCCCGGCGTCCCTGGCTCCTTATCCCGGAAAGATGGTCTCCGGGTGCCGCAGCCTCTTCCTGTCAGCGGTCACCGTTACCGCTCATTAGAGGAATGAATATGCGGCTCCACCCCTATGTTAGTGGAGTCCATATTCTTAACTTTAATGAGTGGTACCACGTGACTGCTGAACAGGGGAAGAGCTGCGGCATCTGAAGACCATGGGACAGGCAGGGACAGCGACAGGAGCCCCGGGACTAGGTGAGTATGCGACAGACCTCTCTCCCCCTCACCCGCCGACCCTGCCGCTGACCATGACTCGAGTATAAGCCGGGAAAGGCAGTTTCAGCCCAAAAATTTGGGCTGAAAATCTCGGCTTATACTCGAGTATATACGGTAATTAGAATAAGAGAAAAAAGGGTAGATGAAGTCTACCCGAGTAAATACTAGAAAACTGAGAACTTTTGGATGTAATAACTTCATCCAGGTTACATTACATGGGGAAGGAGAAGAGAACCGAAACAGTGAAGTTAAGTAATGCAACAAGAAGAAAAACCGGAGACTTTAAACCCCAGTTAATAATGACAATAGCGCAACACAACTATGTGTCGCAATATTCTACCAGAAGATCCGAATGAACCTAAAAAAACAAAAAACAGGAGATAGGATAAACATTCAAAAATTTTAGCAGGTGTTCAAGGCCTCATCTGCCTGGATCATCATCATCAACTCTCAGTGGCGTGGCTTTGGAGGACCAGCGTCTTGCTCGTGAAGACCTTGAGGAAGGCAAGTCATGCCAAGGAGGCGGGAGAGGAAGAGATGTCAAACTGTGAGTATCACAAGATGTCTCCAAGATTGGAAATTGGTCCAAGTGAATCTCCAGCTCATTACAGGCATCTTTAATATCAGCAGTTGACCTTATGAGGAATCTTCTATCCTTAGCTGAGATGGAAAGTCCAAAGGGAAATAGCCTGTCTTTGTTGGAGTATAGCGGTGAAAGATTTTAAGAGATGCCCTTGGTACAATGTAGAAGCTGAGAGGTCTTGAAAGATTTGGACTGGAGATCCATTGTGAGTAATCGAGTCTGCTTCTCTAGCTCTTTTTAGTAGGAGGTCTTTGGTTCTGTAATCCATAAAATGGCAGAGAACATCACGAGGTGGTTCATCTGGTTTTTGTTTGGGCCTCAATGCTCTGTGGACACTTACCATTTTGAACTCAAAGATCAGTGGGAACGAGAATGGCTCGAAAGATTTCAATGACTGTTGTAGACAGAGCCTCGGGTAAAACCCCTTTTAACCTTAAGTTGTTTCTCCTTTCCCTGTTTTTGTGGTATTCTAGAATGGTATAAATCCAATTGATATGGTCTTCTTGCTGCTTGTGACAGGTTATGGATGAGTTGGAACATTGTATGATTTCTGATTGGGTAGATTCGACCACTTCAATCCTATAACCCAACTGGTTAAGGTCTTGTTTAATAGCCGTAAGATCCTTTCCCAAAAGTTCAAGTTCTTTGCTTAAAATCCTTTTTATAAATGATCTAGTGACATGAGTACCTTTGTCTTGATCGTCAGATTCTCCATCACTCTCTAGATCAGATTCTGTATGTTCCTCCACAGCAGTCCCAAATGATCAAGGGGATTTAGAAGTGTTAGAGGAATTTCCTTGTTTCTTTAAAAACTTATCCATGTCAGCTTGAGATCCTGGTCTGATGGACTTGGTGCTCGATCTTGTCAGCTTTTGAGAGGATTTAACTATTGTGAGTTGTGCAGCTAATAAATAATTCCCTCAGTTCTCCTCAAAGTCCCCTTAGCAAATGATTACATCTTGTACAGTAGGGCATAGTGAGGTAAAGTTAATGTTTCGCTCAGGTGGGACAGTACAAGCATGTTGCAGCCAAAAAAAGATACAGTCTCTTTAATAAATGTAGGGAGGCAATCAAAGTACCCTAAGTTCTATGAGGCTCTCCCGTTCAGTGCCTGAGACAATATATCATCTCAAACCCCTCAGGGACCTTTTATTTATTATGCAGGGGAGATTCTGGTCAATGCTTAATAATGTCTCCGCTATCCACTCTGATTATGGCTGTGCCCCTATGAGAGCAGTTTTATAAGGTTGTTGAAAATCAGGGGGGATGCCAAACTTGTCCTTCTGCCCTGTATGGGCAGCACTACTGCTAGTTGCACTAGGGAATACCAGGAGAGAGCCTGCACACTGGAACCAGCCGGAACTATATATATCCCTCCGCCCGATATTTGCGATACAGTTCACAGAGTTTTGCAGGCAATTTTGTGCTTGTGCCACCCAGGGCCGGTTATGAGATGGTCTCCTGAGGTTGGGGTAAGTGCCCGCAGGTACCTTAATGTGTCGGTAAAGCGGCACACCTCTTTTTTACTGTGTGGAGTGGGCGCTGACCGGTGGTATCCGTCTGCCTCACTTCTGCTGTTATACACTTCTCTGGGTCGGTGCTACCAATATTCTTGCCTCTGTGTCTCACAAGGAGGATGGAAAGGCTCTCCTGGGGCTGTGGGATTAGTTTGGTAGGGTCTCCGCTGCTGTCCTCTTAAAGTCCTGAAGGTGTGGCACTACTGTTTGTTTTTTTTCTCCACGTCGAGTTGTTCAGGACAGATGTTTTCTTGCCTCCTCTGCACCGCTGCTGACAGCTCCGGATCAGTGTAGCAGGGAAAATCGCTGTTGTGCCTCCACAAAAAGGGCACAGTGGAATCTCCTGGGGATGTGGGCACAATTTAGAAGTGTCCTGAAGAGCTAAAAAAAAAGCAGCACCACTTTGTTCTTTTTGTGTGGTGAACTCTATGAGGGGATATCCCTCCGCCCCACCTTCACCACTCCTGTCTGTAGCTCAGGAGTGAAAATGCTTGTTATAGAGGTCCAAAATGCCAGAAACTGATTCAGGATGGTCCCAATTCCCTCAGGGGGCTTTAGGAATGGTTAGGAGGTGATAGTCCATTTTCTGATCCGCTTTTAAGTTCTTTATCCGTTGTCCTGATGGGAGCCTAAAGCACCTGTGTCTTACAAGGCCAGCGCTCAAACCACACCCCCCTTTCCAAAGATGCTCAATAGGATATAGGTCAGGGCTCATAGAAGACCATTTCATAATGGTCCAGTGTTTTCCTCTTAGCCATTCTTGGGTGTTTTTAGCTGTGTTTTGGGTCATCATCCTGTTGCAAGACCCATGACCTGCAACTGAGACCAAGCTTTCTGACACTGGGCAGCACATTTCTCTATAGAATCCCTTGATAGTCTTGAGATTTCTTTGCACCCTGCACAGATTGTAGACATCCTGTGCAAGATGCAGCAAAGCAGCCCCAGAACATTACAGAGCCTCCTCCATGTTTCACAGTAGGGACAGTGTTCCTTTCTTGATATACTTCATTTTTCCGTCTGTGAACATAGAGCTGATGTGCCTTGCCAAAAAGTTCAATTGTTGTCTCATCTGTCCATAGGACATTCTCCCAGAAGCTTTGTGGCTTGTCAACATGTAGTTTGGCAAATTCCAGTCTGGATTTTTTTTCAACAATGGTATGCTCCTTGGTCGTCTACCATGATGTTCACTTTGGCTCATACAACGACGGATGATGTGATCTGACACTGATGTTCCTTGAGCTTGAAGTTCACCTTTAATCTGTTTAGAAGTTTTTCTAGGCACTTTTGTTACCATTTGTATTATCCGTCTCTTTGATTTGTCATCAATTTTCCTCCTGCGGCCACATACAGGGAGGTTGGCTACAGTGCCTCTGATCTTAAATTTCTGAATAATATGTGCAACTGTAGTTACAGGAACATCAAGCTGCTTGGAGATGGTCTTATAACGTTTACCTTTAACATATTTGTCTATAATTTTCTTTCTAATTTCCTGAGACAACCCTTTCCTTTGCTTCCTCTGGTCCATGTTAAGTGTGATACACATCATGTTACCAAACAGCACAGTGAGTATCTGTAGCCCTATATACAGGCCCACTCGCTGATTCAAAGATTGTAGACACCTATGATGCTAGGTAGTGGACACACCAAGATTTAACATGTCCCTTTTGTCACATTATTTTCAGGAGTATCATCATTTCTGTCCAGGACTATTTTATGATTTTTCTTTTTTCTTTTTAAATTCTGTGGATGCATGGTTGAAAAGCAATGTCTGACTTTCATTTGCTAATTTTCATTTATTTTTTGACCTTATAGATTAGTGATGAGCGAGTTTACTCGTTACTCGAGATTTCCCAAGCATGCTCGGGTGGTCTCCGAGTATTTCCGCATGCTTGGAGATTTAGTTTATGTCGACGCAGCTGCATGATTTGTGGCTGCTATGCAGCTTGAATACATGTGGGGATTGAATAACAAACAGGCAATCCCCACGTGTATTCTGGCTGACTAGCAGCCGCAAATCATGCAGCTGTGTTGACATAAACTAAATCTCCGAGCACGCCAAAATACTCTGAGACCACCCGAGCATGCTCGGGAAATCTTGAGTAATGAATACACTCGCTCATCACTATTAAAGATATTTCACAGAATGTAATATGTTCTGTTTTCTTGTCTTTTACTCTTGTGTGCTTTTGTAGTGCAAAAAGTTGCATGATCCTGTTTAACTGTACATTACTCTTCAACTGCACAAGAATTAAATTAGATTTTGTACTCCAGTTGAGTAATTGAATACAATTAGGCAAACATTTTTCAACATTTCAAAGTCACAAATTATGGGTTAGACGAAAACATCTGGGTGGCAAAAACCACTGCCATATTGTTGAAAAAAAGAAACAGACAAAGCCAAGTTAAGTTATCTTAAAGGGACTCTGTCACCTGAATTTGGAGGGAACAATCTTCAGCCATAGACAGGGCCGTATTTGCCACTAGGCATGCGAGGGCACGTGCCTAGGGTGGCGACATTGCGGGGGGCGGCACCTGAGCAAGGGGTGTTTTTTTTGTTGTTTTTTTTATAAGTCCCGGCCCAGGTCAAAAACGCGACCGACGGCCCCGCCCCCCCCCGCCTCCGAGTCCCCCCGCCTCCGAGTCCCCCTGCCTCCGAGTCCCCCCACCTCCGAGTCCCCCCACCTCCAAGTCTACGAGTCCCCCCACCTCCACGTCCCACCCACCCTCCTTGAAGACGATACTAACCTGCTCCAGCGATGCCTGGTCTCAGCGTCTGTAGCGCGTCCTGAGTGAGCGGTCATGTGGTACCGCTAATTAAGGTCATGAATATGCGCATATTTATGCCCTTAATTAGTGGTACCACATGACCGCTCACCCAGGAAGAAGGCGCTGCGGCGGGACAGAGCCGGAGCCGGAGGGATGTCTGCGCGGCGTGTGGGACAGGCAGCTGACAGGTGAGTATGAGGGATGAGGGGCGGGCGGGGGGAGGATGGTAAGCCACCCACGCCATGCAAGATGGCCCGGGAGAAGGAGCGGGGGAGGGGGTGGAGAGATGAGCCATGCATAGGGAGGGAGGGGGGGGAATTGTGAGCCATCAGCCATGCATAGGGAGGGAGGGGGGGGGAATTGTGAGCCATCAGCCATGCATAGGGAGGGGGGGGGGAATTATGAGCGCCATCAGCCATGCATAGGGAGGGGGGGAATTGTGAGCCATCAGCCATGCATAGGGAGGGAGGGGGAATTATGAGCGCCATCAGCCATGCATAGGGAGGGAAGGGGAGAATTGCGAGCCATCAGCCATGCATAGGGAGGGAGGGGGGGGAATTATGAGCGCCATCAGCCATGCATAGGGAGGGAGGGGGGGAATTATGAACGCCATCAGCCATGCATAGGGAGGGAGGGGGGGAATTATGAGCGCCATCAGCCATGCATAGGGAGGGAGGGGGGGAATTGTGAGCCATCAGCCATGCATAGGGAGGGGGGGAATTATGAGCGCCATCAGCCATGCATAGGGAGGGGGGGGAATTGTGAGCCATCAGCCATGCACAGGGAGGGGGGTGAATTATGAGCGCAATCAGCCAGGCATAGGGAGGGGGGGGATTATGAGCGCCATCAGCCATGCATAGGGGGGAAATTATGAGCGCCATCAGCCATGCATAGGGAGGGAGGGGGGGGAATTGTGAGCCATCAGCCATGCATACAGGGGGGGGGAATTATGAGCCATCAGCCATGCATAGGGGGGGGGGGAATTATGAGCCATCAGCCATGCATACAGGGGGGAGGGGGGAGTTAGGAGCCATCAGCCATGCATACAGGGGGGGGGGGAATTATGAGCCATCAGCCATGCATACAGGGGGGGAATTATGAGCCATCAGCCATGCATACAGGGGGGAATTATGAGCCATGCATACAGGAGGAGGGGGGGATATGAGCTGTGGCCATTATACAATATGGAGCATCATGTGCGGCCATTATACAGTATGGAGCATGATGTGTGGCGATTATACAGTATGGAGCATCATGTAGGGCCATTATACAGTATGTGGAGCACTGCGTAGCTATTATACAGTATGGAGCACTGCGTGGCCATATTTTTTTGGTTTAAATTATTGTATATGAAACAGTGTGATCAGCAGTGCTGAATGGGTGTGGTTGGGACTTGGATATGGGTGTGATTAGTTGTGAAATGAGTGTGGTCAGAGACGTGGCCCAAAATTTGCCGCAACCGCGTGCCGCGTGCGCCGCAACCTTTACACCTTTTTACCTTCTTCAAAAGTTGGGAGGTATGGTACCGCATTTCCCAGATCACAGCAAGTACCGCAAATCCCATAGGGAATGAATGAAACCAAACGCAGTGTTGCCGTAAGTGATCCGTTACGTGGCAGATGCAGAAAAACTGCCCTGATCTACTGCAAAAGGCGACTTTCACAACAGCGATTCTTGCCAAAGTCACTGCGGATAGTGTCATACTCACCAATGGGGGAGGCAGCACTAAAAGTGCCTAGGGCAGCAGAAACTCTAAATACGACCCTGGCCATAGAGGCGGGGTTTTCGGGTGTTTGATTCACCCTTTCCTTACCCGCTGGCTGCATGCTGGCTGCAATATTGAATTGAAGTTCATTCTCTGTCCTCCATAGTACATGCCTGAGCAAGGCAAGATTGTCTTATGCAGGCATGTACTATGGAGGACAGAGAATGAACTTCAATCCAATATTGCAGCCAGCATGCAGCCAGCGGGTAAGGAAAGGGTGAATCAAACACCCGAAAACCCCGCCTCTATGGCTGAAGATTGTTCCCTCCAAATTCAGGTGACAGAGTCCCTTTAAAAAGGAGTAAATTAAATGATGTATAAGGTGCAAATAAAAATAAATCAGAATTAGAGAAATTATTACTCCAAAAATAGGTGCAATGACAATGATGAATCAGAGCAAAAATGTTTAGCCAATTTATATCTCTGCACCACACTACACAACAAAATAACTTAAATGTGTTTTTATTTTTAAGGGTAAAAATGTATAAATGCCAAATGTATACTTTGTATTATATTATATGATCTATTACTTCTGAAACTCATTTCTGATCGGAGTCAGGGATTGAGATCCATGTCTAATCTGTGTGCTGTCTGATTACCACATTGCAATATATAGGATACATATTTCAAATAATGTATTTCATACGTGAAATTTACTGAAGAAGGACTGCAGGGACAAAACTGACACATGGACGAAACACTGATAAAAATTTGATCTAAAACACTGATGACACTCGGACCGATTTTTGCCTATGTGAAAAATTACTGATGTCTGAATTAGATCTTATCCTTCCCAGAAGTATTATTCATTTGAATACAATACTTCACAGAGATACCATTAGGATGCCTTGTTTTTAATGATTACACAATGTTATGTTCTATCATCTCTAATCCTAATAAATATTATTATAGAAGTGTTCAGTATGTACGGCATTATGGCTCGCTTGGCCTCCAAACATTACACTATACACAAGAGATAGAGATTTCACTGCTGAACGATCTTATGATTGAGACAGTATAAATAATCCAAAACGTAATGCCAAGCAAATGCCTCACAGCAGTGGAAAAACCACAAGTGGCAAACCTATTAATCCAGATTGGAAAAAATAGACCCCTGGGAAAGACTCCCATTAAACATACAACTATGCCATCAGCAAATTAAAATCAATTGAAATCTATTTAGTTGGATAAAAAGTCTCCTTCCCCCTCTGCTGCTCATCTGCTGTGCCAACAGCTTCCAGTGATGAAACAGGTGCTTGTAAATTAATTAGCCTGATGAAACACACCTTAGTATGAATTTCCCAGAGCACCCTGGCAGTCAGCCATGCTGGTCCCAGGAGCTGATCAGCGTTCTGTAAATATTGAGATTTGATAAAGTGAATGCGGCTCTGGCAGCAGATGGCTTAGAATGCTCTGTTGACACTGTCTGCGATTACTTGGATATGAAGACTTTACTTCTCACGGACCTCCTCTGGGAGTCACCAGAGGACTTGATCCCCTCTCCAGTTATTTGCCTTCTAATTGAAAATCCTTATTCCCAGATGGAGCATAAAACCTCAGCTTCAGGCAACTCACACTGCACTGCTTCACTGTTGAGACACGGGTAATTGCTTTCTGTAATGCAGGTTAAATGTGACATTTAGTGCTTAATAAAAATTATCAAGGCCAAAGCCGTTTATCATTCTTACACTTTGGCTTGTCGGTAGTAGGGGAATTAAATCTGATGAATCTAATTTCTCCACACAGCGTTCCTGGAAACTACAGGAAACTTCAGAGATCAATTCCCAATGAAACATACACACTTACAGCTATCTGCAGGCAACTAAAGAGTGATATAGTAAATAGCAGCAATGCGTTTTCGTTGATGATAGTAAGATAGAACACTTAATACATTTATATTAGATCCATTCAGTGTCAAACTAATATACTTTGAGCCATCCAGAAGTAACTGTTCTGAGGTGGCCCAGACAATTTTCGGGTAAAATAAGGAAAAAAAAATCCTTATAAATTTAAAGGGAACCTGTCACCCCGAAAATCGCGGGTGAGGTAAGCCCACCGGCATCAGGGGCTTATCTACAGCATTCTGTAATGCTGTAGATAAGCCCCCGATGTTACCTGAAAAAGGAGAAAAAGACGTTATATTATACTCACCCAGGGGCGGTCCCGCTGCTGGTGTGGCGGATGGGCGTCTCTGGTCCGCTGCGACGCCTCCCATCCTCTTTCCATGACGTCCTCTTCTGATCTTCAGCCACGGCTCCGGCGCAGGCGTACTTTGCTCTGCCCTCTTGAGGGCAGAGGATAGTACTGCAATGCGCAGGCGCCGGAAAGGTCAGAGGCCCGGCGCCTGCGCACTGCAGTACTTTGTCTGCCCTCAACAGGGCAGAGCAAAGTACGCCTGTGCCGGAGCCGTGGCTGAAGATCAGAAGATGACGTCTTGTAATGAAGATGGGAGGTGCCGCAGCGGACCGGAGACGCCCGTTTGACCTGACCGGCAGCGGGACCGCCCCTGGGTAAGTATAATCCAATGTCTTTTTCTCCTTTTTCAGGTAACATCGGGGGCTTATCTACAGCATTACAGAATGCTGTAGATAAGCCCCTGATGCCGGTGGGCTTACCTCACCCGCGATTTTCGGGGTGACAGGTTCCCTTTAAGATTAGCTGTACACGATAGCCTGGGAGCTTTTGAAAGGGCATTCATTGACAGACTTTGGTCAAGTACACATGACCCTGTGAATTATGACCACAAGTGGCTGCTGGCTAGTGGAGCAAGCTGGCAGAGCAAAGGGTCATCAAGTCACCTCATTCCAGAGAGGGCAAAAACAGGATAAAACTAAAATATAGATACAAGGTCAGGAAATAGCAAAACTCAAGGAGGATGTAGTCAGGGTCAGAATCATAAGGCAATTGGAGGGTTAAACAGTCTAAGGTCAGTAACTAGTAGCAACAACAAAACTAGCAGCTGGGTAACATGAAAGGTAAAAAGCTATAAAGCTATAGATGGCAGTTTGCTGAAGACAGCTTGGGGTTTAAACAATATGTGACTCTGCCCAAAAGTCCCACCAGACAGCAAACTAAAACAGCTGACATAGCTCAGTATTAACCCACAAGCAGGGCCTGACTGGCCATCGGGCACTTCTGGCAAATGCCAGAAGGGCCGGTGCCAGTAGTGGGCCACTCAATCCCTGCACGCTCTGCCACTTGGCTGACTCCCCCCAGCCAGCACAGACTCACCACCCGGCAGCGCCACCGCATTCAACTATACCAGCGTCTATGACCCAGTCCGGCCCTGCCCACAAGCTCCCAGATTCGATGAAAACGGAAGTCCCAGCAAAGCTAATGCTTTACTGGGGAGTGTCTACATTGTTTATTAGCAGAATCCACAATGTAAGTGCGGTGCCATCTAGTGACAGAGGCAGAAATAGTAGGGGCACATTCAGGCAAGGATAGAACAATAAAGATGCACAATTTGATTAGCAGCTAATGCCACTTTAAGTAAAAAAAGAAAACAAAATTGCTGAAGTTATGTTCAGGGGTATACCACCCTTTCTCTCACGTTTTTCTGGATATACTGTATACTGTTAACCCTCCGTCAGGAGCAATACCTTCACTAACGAGTTCAGATACAATGTGCCTGTCAGGCGCAGGCTAGAAAAATGCATGTAATATGCTCTAAAAGTGATCACTGACCTTCTTAGGGATGTAAAAAAAAGAGAGTACACATAATCAGGTACAAAAACACCCCCATTTGCTTCCCCTAAAAGTAATAACTCGAAAAGTACACACATTTCACAACTCTCACCAAATAGCCCTCCGTTTTCAATGCATAACTACTATTAAAAAGTAAATATAGGGGAAAAGCCTAATTTTAAGGCACCTAAAATGGTTTTAGACACATATTTATTCAGAATTAGATGTTAAAGGTTCACCAGAAAAAATACACATTTGCAGAGCAAAGAGCAGTAAATAATGTTGAGCTGTGAAAATAAAAAAAATTACATTTTGCCTACAAAAAAGTGATTTGAGCCCCAATTTTTTTATTTTCACAAGAGTAAGAAGACTAAGAAGAGGCATTGCTCCATATAATTTGTTGTGAAATTTCTCCTGAGTAGGCAGCTCAGAAGGCACATAGCGCCATACTGGAGTTCAGATTTTGCTGGAATGGTCTAAGGGTGCCATTTAACATTGGCAGAGCCCCTGAGGTGCCAGAACAGCAGAAACCCCCCATCAGTGATGTCATTTTACAAACTAAACATTTCAATGAATTAATCAACTGAATGTATGCATCTGCCAGTACTAGCATTTTTCACTGTAAATGTAATTATTGCAAGGATTTCTAAAAACTTAATTATTTTCATGGGAATACAAAAAAAATTAACAACTAAACATTAAAATATGTTAAGAAGATTGATGTTTAAACTATAATGAAGTAATTGACACATTTAGGATATACAATTGATGTGTTGTTCTTTAAAGGGAATCTGTCAGAAGGGTTTTGCTATTTAATCTGAGGATATCATGGAGTAGAGGTTAAAACACTGAATTAAGCGATGTGTGACTTAGCTTGTGTGGCTGTTATTTACTTACAATGAAGGTTTTATCACTAGAATATTATCACTGCTGAACTAGATCTCCCACATCTGTAAGATCGACCACATTCCCTCCTCTGATAAGCAGCTAACTGTCAATACACAAGGTACATACAAAGCCTGGGCGGGACAGCGGGATCTGCTGTATGCTACATCTAAGATCTCTGATTGTGCCACAACTCATGCCCTCTGTATACTATGGGATACATTATTAGATTCAGAGTCTCTTTTCCTACATTATGGTGCTCTCAGATGAGGTAACAATAACCTTCCCACAGATTCCCCTTAACTTGGGCTATGCTCATATTACCTTTTATGAACTTTATTTAATGTACCATATTTTTGGGACTATTAGATGTACTTTTACCCAAAAAAAATTTTGCGGGAAAATTGGGGTAGGTCTTATAGACCGAATGTAGCTTACTGGGGGGCCACCGGTGGCAGGAGTCGAGCAATACTGTGGGCACTGCTGCGGGTCCTGGGTTAGGAGGGGAGGTGTGTTGTGAATTTTGTTGTCGAACTCCCTCCTGTGGTCGTGAATGGTACTTCGGCGAGTTCTGTCCATGGACTCCCTCTGGTGGCTGTGAGTGGAGCTGCTGCTTCTGAGGTTCCTTCCACAGGTGACGTGATTTATCCTTTGGTTGGCTGCTCTATTTAACTCCACTCAGATCGTTACTCCATGCCAGCTGTCAATGTTCCTGCATTTGTTCAGTTCGCTCTTGGATCTTTCTGGTGACCTGTCTACTCCAGCAGAAGGTAAGTTCCTGCCAGTTATTATTTGTTCATTGTTGCCTTGCCAAGCTGGATATCATGATTTTGCCTTACTAGCTGGAAGCTCTGGGATGCAGAGTGGCATCTCCGCACCGTTAGTCGGTGCGGAGGTCTTTTTGCACACTCTGCGTGGTCTTTTGTAGTTTTTTGTGCTGACCGCAAAGATACCTTTCCTATCCTCTGTCTGTTTAGTAAGTCTGGCCTCCCTTTGCTGAAACCTGTTTCATTTCTGCGTTTGTGACTTTCATCTTTACTCACAGTCAATATATGTGGGGGGCTGCCTTTTCCTTTGGGGAATTTCTCTGAGGCTAGGTAGGCTTTATTTTCTATTTCTAGGGCTAGCTAGCTCTTAGGCTGTGAAGAGGCGTCTAGGGAGAGTCAGGAACGCTCCACGGCTATTTCTAGTTGTTGTGATAGGATTAGGGGTTACGGTCAGCAGAGCTCCCTCATCCCAGAGCTTGTCCTGTGTCAGTTTAACTATCAGGTCGTGCCGGGTGCTCCTAACCACCAGGTCCATAACAGTACAGCTGGCCAAAAGTATTAATGCATCTCAATAGAGGGATAAGAGAAGTTCTGAGACCATTTTTTTTTCTTTGCACTGTGTTTTGTCTTTCTTTTCCCCTAAACCTTTGGGTGGTTCAGGACACAGGTGTAGATATGGACATTCAAGGTCTGTCCTCTTGTGTGGATCATCTCACTGCAAGGGTACAAAACATTCAAGATTTTGTAGTTCAGAATCCGATGTTAGAGCCTAGAATTCCTATTCCTGATTTATTTTCTGGGGATAGATCTAAGTTCTTGAATTTCAAAAATAATTGTAAACTGTTTCTAGCTTTGAAACCCCGCTCCTCTGGTGACCCCGTTCAACAAGTAAAAATCATTATTTCTTTGTTGCGTGGTGACCCTCAAGACTGGGCATTTTCCCTTGCGCCAGGAGATCCTGCATTGCGTGATGTTGATGCGTATTTTCTGGCGCTTGGATTGCTTTATGATGAACCAAATTCAGTGGATCAGGCAGAGAAAATCTTGCTGGCTTTGTGTCAGGGTCAGGATGAAGCGGAGGTGTACTGTCAGAAGTTTAGAACGTGATCTGTGCTTACTCAGTGGAATGAGTGTGCCCTGGCGGCAATTTTCAGAAAGGGTCTTTCTGAAGCCCTTAAGGATGTCATGGTGGGATTTCCCACGCCTGCTGGTCTGAATGAGTCTATGTCCTTGGCCATTCAGATCGATCGGTGCTTGCGTGAGCGCAAAGCTGTGCACCATTTGGCGGTATTCTCTGAGCATAGGCCTGAGCCTATGCAGTGTGATAGGACTTTGACCAGAGCTGAACGGCAAGAACACAGACGTCGGAATGGGCTGTGTTTTTACTGTGGTGAATCCACTCATGCTATCTCCGATTGTCCTAAGCGCACTAAGCGGTTCGCTAGGCCTGCCACCATTGGTACGGTACAGTCTAAATTTCTTTTGTCCGTTACTCTGATTTGCTCTTTGTCGTCCTATTCTGTTATGGCATTTGTGGATTCAGGCGCTGCCCTGAATATGATGGACTTGGAGTTTGCCAGGCGCTGTGGTTTTTTCTTGGAGCCCTTACAGTATCCTATTCCATTGAGAGGAATTGATGCTGCGCCTTTGGCCAAGAATAAGCCTCAGTACTGGACTCTAGAGTTGAGCGACCTTGACCTTTTTAGAGTCGAGCCGGGTTTCGCGAAACCCGACTATCTCAAAAGTCGAGTCGAGTGGAATCGGCCGATTATCGCGAAAAGTCGAGGATCGACCGAAACACGAAACCCAATGCAAGTCAATGGGGGAGCATAGTCGGCAGTGAGTAGAGGCCAGGAAAACATGTACAGAGCCCATTGTATTGGCAAAAACATCCATTCTTGCTACTGAAGCTTGTCAATCGTAATTTAGCTTATAATAATTGTAAGGCATTTGAAATTGGGGGTCATTTGGCTAAAGTTGTGGGGGTAGGGCTGGTTCAAGCAATTAGTGGGCCAAGGACATCTGGACCACGTCACGGCAGTGGAGAAGGGAGAGGTAATTATTTCAACTTTGCAAGTGCTGTGATCCTGAGCAAGCAGGGGGGGCCCACTCGTTGGCATTGGCACTGGGCCCCTCAAAGTACAGCGGTGTGTTTGCACGGCGGGGGCGCCTCCCACCGGCAGCAACACTTTTGCGTACTATGAGAGGCCCTGTGCCAGTGACGTCGCCAACGAGTATTCCTCCCCCCACCTGATGAAGGAACCTGCACCTTCATCTGCACCTTCCTCTTTGTCCCCATGTAATGTGGTATGGTATGCGGGAAGGGGGACCTGACTTTCAGCAGGGTCACAATCTTGCAGTGTAGCGTGCACGGGGAATGTTGTGTTATGGGTCAATGTACCAGCAGACTCATCTATCACTGGCTGGGCAATGGGCAGGATGAGGGGGAAACAGATATGGGCCCAAAGAATAAAGTGGGCTAAATGCAGTTCAAAATTGGTAACAGGACTAACCAGGGGGCATTGCTTTGTTCAGTGGAGGACAACTGGAATGAGAGGCTGACAAAGAGAGTAGGCCCAAGTCAGTAAGTATTCTAAATGCAGTTCAAAATTGGCAACAGTAGTAAACCGGCGGCACAGCTTTGTTCACTGGAGGAGAACAGCAAGGAGCGGCAGACACAGATAGAAGGCCCCAACCCAACTAGTAGGCCTAATGCAGTGTTGTTTTCAACAACTACTAAACGAGAGTCGGAAGATCGAAGCAATGGAGAGGAAACCTGGGGAACACCTTGGAGTGGAACACACCGTCTACACCCCATACCCAATTTGTAGGCCTAATGCAGTGTAGTTTTCAACAACTACTAAACGAGAGTCGGAAGACCGAAGCAATGGAGAGGAAACCTGGGGAACACCTTGGAGTGGAACACACCGTCTCTACACCCCATACCCAATTTGTAGGCCTAATGCAGTGTTGTTTTCAACAACTACTAAACGAGAGTCGGAAGACCGAAGCAATGGAGAGGAAACCTGGGGAACACCTTGGAGTGGAACACACCGTCTCTACACCCCATACCCAATTTGTAGGCCTAATGCAGTGTAGTTTTCAACAACTACTAAACGAGAGTCGGAAGACCGAAGCAATGGAGAGGAAACCTGGTGAACACCTTGGAGTGGAACACACCGTCTCTACACCCCATACCCAATTTGTAGGCCTAATGCAGTGTAGTTTTCAACAACTACTAAACGAGAGTCGGAAGATCGAAGCAATGGAGAGGAAACCTGGGGAACACCTTGGAGTGGAACACACCGTCTCTACACCCCATACCCAATTTGTAGGCCTAATGCAGTGTAGTTTTCAACAACTACTAAACGAGAGTCGGAAGACCGAAGCAATGGAGAGGAAACCTGGGGAACACCTTGGAGTGGAACACACCGTCTCTACACCCCATACCCAATTTGTAGGCCTAATGCAGTGTAGTTTTCAACAACTACTAAACGAGAGTCGGAAGACCGAAGCAATGGAGATGAAACCTGGGGAACACCTTGGAGTGGAACACACCGTCTCTACACCCCATACCCAATTTGTAGGCCTAATGCAGTGTAGTATTCAAAAACTACTAAACGAGAGTCGGAAGACCGAAGCAATGGAGAGGAAACCTGGGGAACACCTTGGAGTGGAACACACCGTCTATACACCCCATACCCAATTTGTAAGCCTAATGCAGTGTAGTTTTCAACAACTACTAAACTAGAGTCGGAAGACCGAAGCAATGGAGAGGAAACCTGGGGAACACCTTGGAGTGGAACACACCGTCTCTACACCCCATACCCAATTTGTAGGCCTAATGCAGTGTAATTTTCAACAACTACTAAACGAGAGTCGGAAGATTGAAGCAATGTAGAGGAAACCTGGGGAACACCTTGGAGTGGAACACACCGACTCTACATCCCATACCCAATTTGTAGGCCTAATGCAGTGTAGTTTTCAACAACTACTAAACGAGAGTCGGAAGATCGAAGCAATGGAGACGAAACCTGGGGAACACCTTGGAGTGGAACACACCGTCTCTACACCCCATACCCAATTTGTAGGCCTAATGCAGTGTAGTTTTCAACAACTACTAAACAAGAGTTGGAAGACTGAAGCAATGGAGAGGAAACCTGGGGAACACCTTGGAGTGGAACACACCGTCTCTGCACCCCATACCCAATTTGTAGGCCTAATGCAGTGTAGTTTTCAACAACTACGAAACGAGAGTCGGAAGATCGAAGCAATGTAGACGAAACCTGGGGAACACCTTGGAGTGGAACACACCGTCTCTACACCCCATACCCAATTTGTAGGCCTAATGCAGTGTAGTTTTCAACAACTACCAAACGAGAGTCAGAAGATCGAAGCAATGTAGCGGAAACCTGGGGAACACCTTGGAGTGGAACACACCGTCTCTACACCCCATACCCAATTTGTAGGCCTAATGCAGTGTAGTTTTCAACAACTACTAAACGAGAGTCGGAAGATCGAAGCAATTTAGACGAAACCTGGGGAACACCTTGGAGTGGAACACACCGTCTATACACCCCATACCCAATTTGTAGGCCTAATGCAGTGTAGTTTTCAACAACTACTAAACGAGAGTCGGAAGACCAAAGCAATGGAGAGGAAACCTGGGGAACACATTGGAGTGGAACACACCATCTCTACACCCCATACCCAATTTGTAGGCCTAATGCAGTGTAGTTTTCAACAACTACTAAACAACAGTCGGAAGACCGAAGCAATGGAGAGGAAACCTGGGGAACACCTTGGAGTGGAACACACCGTCTCTACACCCCATACCCAATTTGTAGGCCTAATGCAGTGTAGTTTTCAACAACTACTAAACGAGAGTCGGAAGACCGAAGCAATGGAGAGGAAACCTGGGGAACACATTGGAGTGGAACACACCATCTCTACACCCCATACCCAATTTGTAGGCCTAATGCAGTGTAGTTTTCAACAACTACTAAACAACAGTCGGAAGACCGAAGCAATGGAGAGGAAATCTGGGGAACACCTTGGAGTGGAACACACCGTCTCTACACCCCATACCCAATTTGTAGGCCTAATGCAGTGTAGTTTTCAACAACTACTAAACGAGAGTCGGAAGACCGAAGCAATGGAGAGGAAACCTGGGGAACACCTTGGAGTGGAACACACCGTCTCTACACCCCATACCCAATTTGTAGGCCTAATGCAGTGTAGTTTTCAACAACTACTAAACGAGAGTCCGAAGACCGAAGCAATGGAGAGGAAACCTGGGGAACACCTTGGAGTGGAACACACCGCCTCTACACCCCATACCCAATTTGTAGGCCTAATGCAGTGTAGTTTTCAACAACTACTAAACGAGAGTCGGAAGAACGAAGCAATGGAGAGGAAACCTGGGGAACACCTTGGAGTGGAACACACCACCTCTACACCCCATACCCAATTTGTAGGCCTAATGCAGTGTAGTTTTCAACAACTACTAAACGAGAGTCGGAAGACCGAAGCAATGGAGAGGAAACCTGGGGAACACCTTGGAGTGGAACACACCGTCTCTACACCCCATACCAAATTTGTAGGCCTAATGCAGTGTAGTTTTCAACAACTACTAAACGAGAGTCGGAAGACCGAAGCAATGGAGAGGAAACCTGGGGAACATCATGGAGTGGAACACACCGTCTCTACACCCCATACCCAATTTGTAGGCCTAATGCAGTGTAGTTTTCAACAACTACTTAACGAGAGTCGGAAGACCGAAGCAATGGAGAGATAACCTGGGGAACACCTTGGAGTGGAACCCACCGTCTCTACACCCCATACCCAATTTGTAGGCCTAATGCAGTGTAGTTTACAACAACTACTAAACGAGAGTCGGAAGACCGAAGCAATGGAGAGGAAACCTGGGGAACACCTTGGAGTGGAACACACCGTCTCTACACCCCATACCCAATTTGTAGGCCTAATGCAGTGTAGTATTCAACAACTACTAAACGAGAGTCGGAAGACCGAAGCAATGGAGAGGAAACCTGGGGAACACCTTGGAGTGGAACACACCGTCTCTACACCCCATACCCAATTTGTAGGCCTAATGCAGTGTAGTTTTCAACAACTACTAAACGAGAGTCGGAAGATTGAAGCAATGTAGAGGAAACCTGGGGAACACCTTGGAGTGGAACACACCGACTCTACACCCCATACCCAATTTGTAGGCCTAATGCAGTGTAGTTTTCAACAACTACTAAACGAGAGTCGGAAGATCGAAGCAATGGAGACGAAACCTGGGGAACACCTTGGAGTGGAACACACCGTCTCTACACCCCATACCCAATTTGTAGGCCTAATGCAGTGTAGTTTTCAACAACTACTAAACAAGAGTTGGAAGACTGAAGCAATGGAGAGGAAACCTGGGGAACACCTTGGAGTGGAACACACCGTCTCTGCACCCCATACCCAATTTGTAGGCCTAATGCAGTGTAGTTTTCAACAACTACTAAACGAGAGTCGGAAGATCGAAGCAATGTAGACGAAACCTGGGGAACACCTTGGAGTGGAACACACCGTCTCTACACCCCATACCCAATTTTTAGGCCTAATGCAGTGTAGTTTTCAACAACTACTAAACGAGAGTCAGAAGATCGAAGCAATGTAGCGGAAACCTGGGGAACACCTTGGAGTGGAACACACCGTCTCTACACCCCATACCCAATTTGTAGGCCTAATGCAGTGTAGTTTTCAACAACTACTAAACGAGAGTCGGAAGATCGAAGCAATTTAGACGAAACCTGGGGAACACCTTGGAGTGGAACACACCATCTATACACCCCATACCCAATTTGTAGGCCTAATGCAGTGTAGTTTTCAACAACTACTAAACGAGAGTCGGAAGACCGAAGCAATGGAGAGGAAACCTGGGGAACACCTTGGAGTGGAACACACCGTCTCTACACCCCATACCCAATTTGTAGGCCTAATGCAGTGTAGTTTTCAACAACTACTAAACGAGAGTCGGAAGATCGAAGCAATGTAGACGAAACCTGGGGAACACCTTGGAGTGGAACACACCGTCTCTACACCCCATACCCAATTTGTAGGCCTAATGCAGTGTAGTTTTCAACAACTACTAAACGAGAGTCGGAAGATCGAAGCAATGGAGAGGAAACCTGGGGAACACCTTGGAGTGGAACACACCGTCTCTACACCCCATACCCAATTTGTAGGCCTAATGCAGTGTAGTTTTCAACAACTACTAAACGAGAGTCAGAAGATCGAAGCAATGGCGAGGAAACCTGGGGAACACCTTGGAGCGGCAGACACCGTTAGTAGGCCCTACCGAAGTAGTAGCCCCAATGCAGTTTTCAAATTCCTAGAGGCTGAAAACAAGACTATTGACGCTCTGCTTTTTTCAAAGGAGGACAGCTGTATAGAGTGGCGCAGACAGACACAGGTAGTAGGCCTTAAACCAAAAATGTGGCTCAATGCAGTTTAAAAAAGGTTACAGGGGTACACAGGCAGCATTGCTCTGGTCAGTGGAGGACAATTTCAATAGTGGACCGCAGACAGACTTTGTACGCCTACTATTAAAAAAAGGATGCTCTATGCAATTAAAAATAGGTTCCAGGGGTCCACGAGCAGCAGTGGTGTGGTCAGTGGAGGAGTATTGGAAGGAGGGACCGCAGACAGGCGTAGTAGGCCTAACATAACAAAATTAGGCTGTAGGCACTTTAAAATTGGTTCCAGGGGTACACGGGCAGCAGTGGTGTGGTCAGCGGAGGACAATTTGAATTAGGGACTGCAGACAGACTTTGTAGGCTGTCCCCTATGGACCATGCATCCAACACATTAACCCAGTGCACCGTAATGGACACGTAACTTTTTGTGGACATGCCTACTGGTCCATGCGTCTCTTGTCAGGTTAACCTTTCTACTGTTTGATTGCCTGAGTGCTATGACAATGCAGACTTTTTCATGCCGGTGGAGGGCTGGGATGGCTTTTCTCGCAAAAGAAATGTCGACTGGGTAGCTTGAACCGTGGTACAGCGTAGTTCATCTGGGCTTTCTAAATATAAAACAAAGAAAAAAAAGTAGGCTCCATGCACTTTCAGCTGGGTTCCAGGGGTACACGGCCAGCATTGGTCTGGTCAGTGGAGAACTATTGGAAAGAGGGACCGCAGACAGGCTTAGAAGGCCTAACATAATAAAATTGGGCTGTAGGCACTTTATAATTGGTTCCAGGGGTACACGGGCAGCAGTAGACAGGTCAGTGGAGGCCTAGTAGAAGGAGGGACCGCAGACAGGCTTCGAAGGCCTAACATAATAAAATTGGGCTGTAGGCACTTTATAATTGGTTCCAGGGGTACACGGGCAACAGTAGACAGGTCAGTGGAGGCCTAGTAGAAGGAGGGACCGCAGACAGGCTTCGAAGGCCTAACATAATAAAATTTGGCTGTAGGCACTTTAAAATTGGTTCCAGGGGTACACAGGCAGCAGTAGACAGGTCACTGGAGGCCTAGTGGAAGGAGGGACCGCAGACAGGCTTAGAAGGCCTAACATAATAAAATTGGGCTGTAGGCACTTTATAATTGGTTCCAGGGGTACACGGGCAGCAGTAGACAGGTCACTGGAGGCCTAGTGGAAGGAGGGACCGCAGACAGGCTTAGAAGGCCTAACATAATAAAATTGGGCTGTAGGCACTTTATAATTGGTTCCAGGGGTACACGGGCAGCAGTGGTCTGGTCAGTGGAGGCCTAGTGGAAGGAGGGACCGCAGACAGGCTTAGAAGGCCTAACATAATAAAATTGGGCTGTAGGCACTTTATAATTGGTTCCAGGGGTACACGGGCAGCAGTAGACAGGTCAGTGGAGGCCTAGTGGAAGGAGGGACCGCAGACAGGCTTCGAAGGCCTAACATAATAAAATTGGGCTGTAGGCACTTTAAAATTGGTTCCAGGGGTACACGGGCAGCAGTAGACAGGTCAGTGGAGGCCTAGTGGAAGTAGGGACCGCAGACAGGCTTAGAAGGCCTAACATAATAAAATTGGGCTGTAGGCACTTTATAATTGGTTCCAGGGGTACACGGGCAGCAGTAGACAGGTCAGTGGAGGCCTAGTGGAAGGACGGACCGCAGACAGGCTTATAAGGCCTAACATAATAAAATTGGGCTGTAGGCACTTTATAATTGGTTCCAGGGGTACACGGGCAGCAGTGGTCTGGTCAGTGAAGGACTAGTGGAAGGAGGGACCGCAGACAGGTTTCGAAGGCCTAACATAATAAAATTGGGCTGTAGGCACTTTAAAATTGGTTCCAGGGGTACACAGGCAGCAGTGGTTTGGTCAGTGGAGGCCTAGTGGAAGGAGGGACCGCAGACAGGCTTCGAAGGCCTAACATAATAAAATATGGCTGTAGGCACTTTAAAATTTGTTCCAGGGGTACACGGGCAGCAGTAGACAGGTCACTGGAGGCCTAGTGGAAGGAGGGACCGCAGACAGGTGTAGTAGGCCTAACATAATAAAATTGGGCTGTAGACACTTGGAATTCTCTTGCAGGGGTACACAGGCAGCATTGGTGTTGTCAGCGGAGGCCGATTGTAATGAGTGTCTGCCAGTTAGTAGTCCCAAACAATAAATACATGTTAATGTCTCGCATTACAACAAAACGAAAACACTAAAGTGTGCAATCATTAGGTACAGGGGTGGGCTCCTCTGCGTAGTTTCAGACCTAGTAATTTGGCGCAAAGTATTTACTTGGGTAAATATAGGACACTGCCCCTGACTATGTTAAGTACCATCATACATGTCAACACAATGGTATTGTCAGTGGCAGGAATTTAAGGATGTCAGCGCATAGACTAAACATTGGTGGAACTGTGAGAGATAATTGTGCAAGTGGTAGAGCAATGTTTGAGCTGGGGGTGGGGGAACTCTCTTGTGGCCGGCGGTACAGGCCCAGGGCCCCTCATGTTACAACAGTGTGTCTGACGTTGGGTGCGCACCACCACCGCCAGAGACACTTTATTGTACTATGAGGGACCCAGTGGCAGTGCCGTCGACCAAAAGCGGGCACACCCACCTCTTCAGACAAACAGCACTCTCACGGGAGCTTGCGCCAAGTGGCGATACCATGGCCCCGTGTGGGGAGTTTGGCCATTTAGGGAGGTGTAAACATGTCGTATGCTGGACAATCAGCTGCTGCAAATTACGAGATTGGTAAAGTCATTCAGAGTAGTCCACAGGCAATACCTTTTCATAGGAAAGCTAGGTGTCGGCCGGGCAAGGTGGGGCAAAAGAATTCGAAATCCAGTTGTGGTTCATTTTAATGAAGGTTAGATCATCAACATTTTGGGTAGCCAGAAGAGTCCTTTTTTCGTTTAATATTGAACCTGCAGCACTGAATACTCTTTCTGATAGGACACTAGCTGCCGGGCAAGCAAGCTCCTGCAATGCATATTCTGCCAATTCTGGCCAGGTGTCTAATTTGGATGCCCAGTAATCAAATGGGAATGATGGTTGAGGTAGAACATCGATAAGGGATGATAAATAGTTAGTAACCATATTGGACAAATGTTGTCTCCTGTCACTTTGAATTGATGCAGCAGTACCTGTCCTGTCTGCGGTCATAGCAAAATCACTCCACAACCTGGTCAGAAAACCCCTCTGTCCAATGCCACTTCTGATTTCTGCACCTCTAACACTTCTGGTCTGCTGCCCCCTGCAGCTCGTGTGAGAACGATCACGGGCGCTGTGTGCTGGGAATGCCTGAAGTAAACGGTCAACAAGAGTTGATTGTTTGGTTGCTAATATTAGTTCCAAGTTCTCATGTGGCATAATATTTTGCAATTTGCCTTTATAGCGAGGATCAAGGAGGCAGGCCAACCAGTAATCGTCACCGTTCATCATTTTCGTAATGCGTGTGTCCCTTTTGAGGATACGTAAGGCATAATCCGCCATGTGTGCCAAAGTTCCAGTTGTCAAATCTGCGGTTGTGCTTGGTTGAGGGGCAGTTTCAGGCAAATCTACATCACTTGTGTCCCTCAAAAAACCAGAACCCGGCCTTGCCACGCCACCAATTTCCAGTGGCCCCAGAGAAGCTTCCTCATTAAAACAATACTCATCCCCATCATCCTCCTCATCCTCCTCCTCCTGTTCGCCCGCTACCTCGTCCTGTACACTGCCCTGACCAGACAATGGCTGACTGTCATCAAGGCTTTCCTCTTCCGCGGCTGCAGATGCCTGCTCCTTTATGTGCATCAAACTTTGCATCAGCAGACGCATTAGGGGGATGCTCATGCTTATTATGGCGTTGTCTGCACTAACCATCCATGTGCATTCCTCAAAACACTGAAGGACTTGACACGTCTTGTATCTTCGACCACTGCACACCTGACAACTCCATGTCTGCCATCCAACTGCCTGCCCGTGTATGTGTATCTTCCCACAAAACCATAACAGCCCGCCTCTGTTCGCACAGTCTCTGAAGCATGTGCAGTGTTGAGTTCCACCTTGTTGCAACGTCTATGATTAGGCGATGCTGGGGAAGGTTTAAAGACCGCTGATAGGTCTGCATACGGCTGGAGTGTACGGGCGAACGGCGGATATGTGAGCAAAGTCCGCGCACTTTGAGGAGCAGGTCGGATAACCCCGGATGACTTTTCAGGAAGCACTGCACCACCAGGTTTAAGGTGTGAGCCAGGCAAGGAATGTGTTTCAGTTGGGAAAGGGAGATGGCTGTTATGAATAGGTAATTCAGAACCACAATGGACCTTGAAGTTCAGAGCACACAAGTGACCTGACAAAAACCACAAAACATAGGACGAGCTCTGAGACGTGGGAACTCTGCTGACCGCAATCCCTAAACCTATCAAACCACACTAGAGGCAGCCGTGGATTGCGCCTAACGCTCCCTATGCAACTCGGCACAGCCTGAGAAACTAGCTAGCCTGAAGATAAAAAAATAAGCCTACCTTGCCTCAGAGAAATTCCCCAAAGGAAAAGGCAGCCCCCCACATATAATGACTGTGAGTTAAGATGAAAATACAAACACAGAGATTAAATAGATTTAGCAAAGTGAGGCCCGACTTACTGAATAGACCGAGGATAGGAAAGATAGCTTTGCGGTCAACACAAAAACCTACAAACAACCACGCAGAGGGGCAAAAAGACCCTCCGCACCGACTAACGGTACGGAGGTGCTCCCTCTGCGTCTCAGAGCTTCCAGCAAGCAAGCAAAACCAAAAAAGCCAGCTGGACAGAAAATATAGCAACAAAAGTAACACAAGCAGAACTTAGCTTATGCTGAGCAGACAGGCCACAGGAACGATCCAGGAGGAAGCAAGACCAATACTAGAACATTGACTGGAGGCCAGGATCAAAGCACTAGGTGGAGTTAAATAGAGCAGCACCTAACGACTTAACCTCATCACCTGAGGAAGGAAACTCAGAAGCCGCAGTACCACTCGTGACCACAGGAGGGAGCTTGATCACAGAATTCACAACAGTACCCCCCTTGAGGAGGGATCACCGAACCCTCACCAGAGCCCCGAGGCCGACCAGGATGAGCCATATGAAAGGCACGAACAAGATCGGCAGCATGGACATCAGAGGCAAAGACCCAGGAATTATCTTCCTGACCATAACCCTTCCACTTAACCAGATACTGGAGTTTCCGTCTCGAAACACGAGAATCCAAAATCTTCTCCACTATATACTCCAACTCCCCCTCCACCAAAACCGGGGCAGGAGGATCAACAGATGGAACCACAGGCCACGTATCTCCGCAACAATGACCTATGGAACACGTTATGGATGGAAAAAGAATCTGGAAGGGTCAAACGAAAAGACACAGGATTAAGAACCTCAGAAATCCTATACAGACCAATGAAACGGGGCTTAAACTTAGGAGAGGAAACTTTCATAGGAATACAACGAGATGACAACCAAACCAAATCCCCAACACGAAGTCGGGGACCCACACAGCACCTGCAGTTAGCGAAACGTTGAGCCTTCTCCTGGGACAAGGTCAAATTGTCCACTACATGAGTCCAAATCCGCTGCAACCTGTCCACCACAGTATCCACACCAGGACAGTCCGAAGACTCAACCTGCCCTGAAGAGAAACGAGGATGGAACCCAGAATTGCAGAAAAATGGTGAAACCAAGGTAGCCGAGCTGGCCCGATTATTAAGAGCGAACTCAGCCAACGGCAAAAAGGACACCCAATCATCCTGATCAGCAGAAACAAAACATCTCAGATATGTTTCCAAGGTCTGATTGGTTCGTTCAGTCTGGCCATTTGTCTGAGGATGGAAAGCCGAGGAAAAAGACAAATCAATGCCCATCCTAGCACAAAAGGCTCGCCAAAACCTTGAAACAAACTGAGTGGGAACCTCTGTCAGAAACGATGTTCTCTGGAATGCCATGTAAACGAACCACATGCTGGAAGAACAATGGCACCAAATCAGAGGAGGAAGGTAATTTAGACAAGGGTACCAAATGGATCATCTTAGAGAAGCGATCACAAACTACCCAAATGACCGACATTTTTTGAGAGACGGGGAGATCCGAAATAAAATCCATAGAGATATGTGTCCAAGGCCTCTTCGGGATTGGCAAGGGCAAAAGCAACCCACTGGCACGAGAACAGCAGGGCTTAGCCCGAGCACAAATCCCACAGGACTGCACAAAAGAACGCACATCCCACGACAGAGACGGCCACCAAAAGGATCTAGCCACCAAATCTCTGGTACCAAAGATTCCAGGATGACCAGCCAACACCGAACAATGAACCTCAGAGATAACTTTATTCGTCCACCTATCAGGGACAAACAGTTTCTCTGCTGGGCAACGATCAGGTTTATTAGCCTGAAATTTTTGCAGCACCCGCCGCAAATCAGGGGAGATGGCAGACACAATTACTCCCTCTTTGAGAATACCCGCCGGCTCAGGGAATCCCGGAGAGTCGGGCACAAAACTCCTAGACAGGGCATCCGCCTTCACATTTTTAGAGCCCGGAAGGAACGAAACCACAAAGTCAAAACGGGAGAAAAACAGCGACCAACGAGCCTGTCTAGGATTCAACCGTTTGGCAGACTCGAGATAAGTCAAGTTCTTGTGATCAGTTAAGACCACCACGCGATGCTTAGCTCCTTCAAGCCAATGACGCCACTCCTCAAATGCCCACTTCATGGCCAGCAACTCTCGATTGCCAACATCATAATTTCGCTCAGCAGGCGAAAATTTCCTGGAAAAGAAGGCGCATGGCTTCATCACCGAGCAATCAGCACCTCTTTGCGACAAAACAGCCCCCGCTCCAATTTCAGAAGCATCAACCTCAACCTGGAACGGAAGCGAAACATCTGGTTGACACAACACAGGGGCAGAAGAAAAACGACGCTTTAACTCTTGAAAAGCTTCCACAGCAGCAGAAGACCAATTGACCACATCAGCACCCTTCTTGGTCAAATCGGTCAATGGTTTAGCAATACTAGAAAAATTACAGATGAAGCGACGATAAAAATTAGCAAAGCCAAGGAACTTTTGCAGACTCTTCAGAGATGTCGGCTGAGTCCAATAATAAATGGCCTGGACCTTAACGGGGTCCATCTCGATGGTAGAAGGGGAAAAAATGAACCCCAAAAATGAAACCTTCTGAACACCAAAGAGACACTTTGATCCCTTCACAAACAAAGAATTAGCACGCAGGACCTGAAACACCATTCTGACCTGCTTCATATGAGACTCCCAATCATCCGAGAAGACCAAAATATCATCCAAGTATACAATCAGGAATTTATCCAGGTACTCTCGGAAGATGTCATGCATAAAGGATTGAAATACTGATGGAGCATTGGCAAGTCCGAATGGCATAACTAGGTACTCAAAATGGCCCTCGGGCGTATTAAATGCAGTTTTCCATTCATCGCCCCGTTTAATACGCACAAGATTATATGCACCACGAAGATCTATCTTGGTGAACCAACTATCCCCCTTAATCCGAGCAAACAAATTAGACAGCAGCGGCAAGGGGTTCTGAAATTTGACCGTGATTTTATTTAGAAGGCGGTAATCAATACAAGGTCTCAGCGAACCATCCTTCTTGGCCCCAAAAGAACCCTGCTCCCAATGGCGATGACGACGGCCGAATATGATACTTCTCCAAGGATTCTTTTACGTAACTCCGCATAGCGGCGTGCTCAGGCACAGATAAATTAAACAGTTGACCCTTAGGAAATTTACTACCAGGAATCATCTCGATAGCACAATCACAATCCCTATGCGGAGGTAGGGCATTGGACTTGGGCTCATCGAATACATCCCGGTAATCAGACAAGAACTCTGGGACCTCAGAAGGGGTGGATGATGAGATAGACAGAAATGGAACATCACCATGTACCCCCTGACAACCCCAGCTGGACACAGACATTGATTTCCAATCTAATACTGGGTTATGGACTTGTAGCCATGGCAACCCCAACACGACCACATCATGCAGATTTTGCAACACCAGAAAGCGAATATCCTCCTGGTGCGCAGGAGCCATGCACATGGTCAGCTGGGTCCAATACTGAGGCTTATTCTTGGCCAAAGGCGTAGCATCAATTCCTCTCAATGGAATAAGACACTGCAAGGGCTCCAAGACAAACCCACAGCGCCTAGCAAACTCCAAGTCCATCAAATTCAGGGCAGCGCCTGAATCCACAAATGCCATGACAGAATAGGAAGACAAAGAGCAGATCAAAGTAACGGACAAAAGAAATTTCGACTGTACCGTACCAATGGTGGCAGACTTAGCGAACCGCTTAGTGCGCTTAGGACAATCGGAGATAGCATGAGTGGAATCACCACAGTAGAAACACAGCCCATTCTGACGTCTGTTTTCCTGCCTTTCAGCTCTGGTCAAAGTCCTATCGCACTGCATAGGCTCAGGTTTATGCTCAGTAGGCTCAGATAATACCGCCAAATGGTGGACAGATTTACGCTCACGCAAGCGTCGACCGATCTGAATGGCCAAAGACATAGACTCATTCAGACCAGCAGGCATAGGAAATCCCACCATGACATCCTTAAGGGCTTCAGAGAGACCCTTTCTGAAGATTGCTGCCAAAGCACATTCATTCCATTGAGTGAGCACAGAACACTTTCTAAACTTCTGACAATAAATCTCTATCTCATCCTGACCCTGACACAGAGCCAGCAAATTTTTCTCTGCCTGATCCACTGAATTAGGTTCATCGTACAGTAATCCGAGCGCCAGAAAAAACGCATCAATATTACATAATGCAGGATCTCCTGGCGCAAGGGAAAATGCCCAGTCTTGAGGGTCGCCACGTAATAAAGAAATAATGATCTTAACTTGTGAACTGGGTCACCAGAGGAGCGAGGTTTCAACGCCAGAAACAGTTTGCAATTATTTTTGAAACTCAGAAAATTTAGCTCTATCTCCAGAAAACAAATCAGGAATAGGAATTCTTGGTTCTAACATAGAATTCTGAGCCACAAAGTCTTGAATATTTTGTACTCTTGCAGTGAGAAGATCCACACATGAAGACAGACCTTTAATGTCCATCACCACACCTGTGTCCTGAACCACCCAAATGTCTAGGGGAAAAAAAAGGCAAAACACAGTGCAAAGAAAAAAAAATGGTCTCAGAACTTCTTTTTTCCCTCTATTGAGAAGCATAGTACTTAGGCCTCCAGTACTGTTATGAATAGGTAATTCAGAACCACAATGGACCTTGAAGTTCAGAGCACACAAGTGACCTGACAAAAACCACAAAACATAGGACGAGCTCTGAGACGTGGGAACTCTGCTGACCGCAATCCCTAAACCTATCAAACCACACTAGAGGCAGCCGTGGATTGCGCCTAACGCTCCCTATGCAACTCGGCACAGCCTGAGAAACTAGCTAGCCTGAAGATAGAAAAATAAGCCTACCTTGCCTCAGAGAAATTCCCCAAAGGAAAAGGCAGCCCCCCACATATAATGACTGTGAGTTAAGATGAAAATACAAACACAGAGATGAAATAGATTTAGCAAAGTGAGGCCCGACTTACTGAATAGACCGAGGATAGGAAAGATAGCTTTGCGGTCAACACAAAAACCTACAAACAACCACGCAGAGGGGCAAAAAGACCCTCCGCACCGACTAACGGTACGGAGGTGCTCCTTCTGCGTCTCAGAGCTTCCAGCAAGCAAGCAAAACCAAAAAAGCCAGCTGGACAGAAAATATAGCAACAAAAGTAACACAAGCAGAACTTAGCTTATGCTGAGCAGACAGGCCACAGGAACGATCCAGGAGGAAGCAAGACCAATACTAGAACATTGACTGGAGGCCAGGATCAAAGCACTAGGTGGAGTTAAATAGAGCAGCACCTAACGACTTAACCTCATCACCTGAGGAAGGAAACTCAGAAGCCGCAGTACCACTCGTGACCACAGGAGGGAGCTTGATCACAGAATTCACAACAGATGGCAGCCATGAAATTCCTTCCGTTATCACTCACTACCTTGCCTGCCTCAAGATCTACTGTGCCCAGCCACGACTGCGTTTCTCTCTGCAAGAACTCGGACAGAACTTCCGCGGTGTGTCTGTTGTCGCCCAAACACTTCATAGCCAATACAGCCTGCTGACGCTTGCCAGTAGCTGGCCCATAATGGGACAACTGGTGTGCAACAGTGGCAGCTGCGGATGGAGTGGTTGGGCGACTGCGGTCTGTGGACGAGCTCTCGCTTCTGCAGAAGGGCGAGGAGGAGGAGGAGGGGGTGCGAACACCTACAGTCAACTGTTTCCTAGACCGTGGGCTAGGCAGAACTGTCCCGAAATTGATGTCCCCTGTGGACCCTGCATCCACCACATTCACCCAGTGTGCCGTGATGGATACGTAACGTCCCTGGCCATGACTACTGGTCCATGCATCTGTTGTCAGGTGCACCTTTGTACTCACAGATTGCCTGAGTGCATGGACGATGCGCTCTTTAACATTCTGATGGAGGGCTGGGATTGCTTTTCTCGAAAAGAAGTGTCGACTGGGTAGCTCGTAGCGTGGTTCAGCGTAGTCCATCAGGGCTTTGAAAGCTTCGCTTTCATATAACCGGTAGGGCATCATCTCTAACGAGATTAGTCTAGCTATGTGGGCGATCAAACCCTGTGTACGCGGATGCGAGGATAAGTGTTTCCTTTTTCTAACCAGAGTCTCATGTAGGGTGAGCTGGACTGGAGAGCTGGAGATCGTGGAACTAGCGGGTGTGCCGGTGGACATGGCAGACTGAGAGATGGTTGGAGACGGTATTGTTTCCGCCGGTGCCCTAGATGCAGTGTTTCCTACTACGAAACTGGTGATTCCCTGACCCTGACTGCTTTGGCCTGGCAAAACCTGCACAGATACTGCAGGTGGTGCGGAAAATGGTGGCCTTACAGTGACGGCAGGGATGTAGCGTTGCTGACTAGCTTCATTGGCCGAGGGTGCTACAACCTTAAAGGGACGTTTGGTAGTTAGTCCAGGCTTGCAAATGCATGGTGGTTAAATGACTATGCATGAAACTTGTATTGAGACTTTTCAGATTCTGACCTCTGCTTAAGGTAGTTGAACATTTTTGACAGATGACTTTGCGCTGATCAATTGGATGTTGTTTAAAAAAATTCCAGACTGCACTCTTTCGAGCCTCGGATCCCTTTTCAGGCATTGCAGACTGAGCTTTAACCGAATGGCCACGCTGTCCTCCAGCAGGTTTTGGCTTTGCCACGCGTTTTGTCCCATCTACGGGCCCGGCAGATGGAACCTGTTGCGATGTTGATGCCTGCTGCGGCCCCTCCTCCTCCGCTTCATAACTACTGCCGCCTGCACCCTGTTCCCCCAATGGCTGCCAATCGGGGTCAACAACTGGGTCATCTATAACCTCCCCTTCTAGCTCATGCACAACTTCGTCTGTGTCACCGTGTAAGTCGGTGGTATATCGTTCGTGACGGGGCAACATAGTCTCATCAGGGTCTGATTCTGGATCAGTACCCTGCGAGGGCAATGTTGTGGTCTGAGTCAGAGGACCAGCATAGTAGTCTGGCTGTGGCTGTGCATCTGTGCACTCCATGTCAGATTCAACTTGTAATGGGCATGGCATGTTAACTGTTTCACTTTCTAAGCCAGGGACGGTATGTGTAAAGAGCTCCATGGAGTAACCCGTTGTGTCGCCTGCTGCATCCTTCTCTGTTGTTGTTTTTACTGAAGAGGACAAGGAAGCGACTTGTCCCTGACCGTGAACATCCACTAACGACACGCTGCTTTTACATTTACCAGTTTCAAAAGAGGAGGCAAAAGAGCTAGAGGCTGAGTCAGCAAGTTAAGCCAAAACTTGCTCTTGCTGCTCCGGCTTTAAAAGCGGTTTTCCTACTCCCAGAAAAGGGAGCGTTCGAGGCCTTCTGTAGCCAGACGACGAACCTGGCTCCACAGCTCCAGACTTAGGTGCAATATTTTTTTTCCCACGACCACCTGATGCTCCACTACCACTACCATCATTACCAGCTGACAATATACGCCCACGGCCACGACCTCTTCCACCAGACTTCCTCATTGTTTTAAAAACGTAACCAAAGTAACGGTATTTGTTGCTGTCAAACAACTTACACGGTGAGCTATAACTTCAGTATGATTTAGATATCCCTTTACAGGTGGGTGAGACCGCAAGGAAAATCAGGCACAATGTTACACACTCTGTTTTCGGTGGCACCAAATGAGAGAGATGCCACACACGCAGGACTGTCACTCAAGCACAAATGTTAATATTAATCTCCCACTTTTTTTTTTTTTTTTTCAGGGAGAATTTAGAAACCAAATAAAAAAAAACAACTAAAAAAAATTGATTTTTTCAGGGAGAATTTAGAAACCAAATAAAAAAAAATATAGGCTTTCTGTGGCCCACTATTTGAGAGAGAGAGATGGCACACCCAGGAGTTAAGACTGGCACACAAGCAGAAAGGCCAATATTAATCTCCCACTGATTTTTTTTTATATTTTCAGGGATAATTTAGAAACCAAATTAAAAAAATTGATTTTTTCAGGGAGAATTTAGAAACCAAATTAAAAAAAAAAAAATAGGCTTTCTATGGCCCACTATTTGAGAGAGAGAGATGGCACACCCAGGAGTCAGGAGTGGCACACAAGCAGAAAGGCCAATATTAATCTCCCACTGATTTTTTTTTATTTTTTCAGTGAGAATTTAGAAAACAAATAAAAAAAAAAGATTTTTTCAGGAAGAATTTAGAAACCAAATAAAAAAAAAAATAGGCTTTCTATGGCCCACTATTTGAGAGAGAGAGATGGCACACCCAGGAGTCAGGACTGGCACACAAGCTGAAAGGCCAATATTAATCTCCCACTGATTTTTTTTAATTTTTTCAGGGAGAATTTAGAAACCAAATAAAAAAAAAAATAGGCTGTTAGGGCTAGCGGAACGCACCAAATAATAAGACAGATAGAGTATGGTACGTTCGCAGCCCAGGGTCCACCGTGCAGGGATGGAACCTGCTGCCAAGTAATGACGGACTATATGGCAGTACAAAGTGAATACACACATAAGCTAACCTCACCCTGTGTGAAGGAAGCGAACCCTGTTATGTCACAGGGCCGTGGTACCGCACCAAGAGCGCAAGCAACGAGTCTTAGAACTCAATCCCAAGACACAGGATTTGAGTACATAGACCTCATGCGCTCGACACCGCTACTGAGGTGTCAGAGTGACAGCAATAGAAGCACGAGAGTACATGCAGTGCCGCACTGGCGAACGCCACTAACCACCTAGGCTTGGGTCAGGAAAGTGCTGTGAAAGCACAAGGCGCCGCACTGGCGGTCACAGCAATAAGACGCTGTATTGTGTGTTTACGTGCTGATGGCTAAGTCGGGCGCTAGATAGCAAACATACACCTTCCGCGAACAGTCATCCAATAGGGAGGGTTATTTAAAGAGCGACTTTCACTCACAACACACACACATTTACAAATGTACACTAGCGCATGGCCGTGCGGTCATGCGCAGCTTATATAGTTGCAGCACATTCAGGACCTTCCAATAAAGGACCAATGGGAAGCTGCTACCAAAGTTTTGCCCTTTCAGGACCTTCCTGGAGGACCAATGGGATGTGCTGCAGTACCTGAGCATGTGACCCTTGATCTCCAATGGGAGATCTTGCCCTGGGCATGCTCAGAAAGAGAAAAGCAGGACTTAGCCCCAAAAGCATCTGCTCGCCGCTGCCCAACACTGACTTCAATGGCAGAAGCAGGAAAAGCAGCAGTAACTCTTTGTACAGAGTGAGACTGAGCAAGACGCTGGGACCGACGTCTCTGCTGAGCAGACTCCACTGCGGCTGGGTAAGAATGGGAGACCGCAGCGGAGATGGCTCGAGATTCCCCTTGTGCAGAAGCGGGAACTCGACACCTAACATAGGCTTTCTATGGCCCACTATTTGAGAGAGAGTGATCGCACACCCAGGAGTCAGGAGTGGCACACAAGCAGAAAGGCCAATATTAATCTCCCACTGATTTTTTTTTATTTTTTCGGGGAGAATTTAGAAACCAAATAAAAAAAAAATAGGCTTTCTATGGCCCACTATTTGAGAGAGAGAGATGGCACACCCAGGAGTCAGGACTGGTACACAAGCTGAAAGGCCAATATTAATTTCCCACTGATTTTTTTTGATTTTTCCAGGGAGAATTTAGAAACCAAATAAAAAAAAAATTGGCTTTCTATGGCCCACTATTTGAGAGAGAGAGAGATGGCACACCCAGGAGTCAGGAGTGACACACAAGCAGAAAGGCCAATATTAATCTCCCACTGATTTTTTTTTTTTTTTAGGGAGAATTTAGAAACCAAATAAAAAAAAAAATAGGCTTTCTATGGCCCACTATTTGAGAGAGAGAGATGGCACACCCAGGAGTCAGGACTGGCACACAAGCTGAAAGGCCAATATTAATCTCCCACTGATTTTTTTAGGGAGAATTTAGAAACCAAATAAAAATAAATAAATAGGCTTTCTATGGCCCACTATTTGAGAGAGAGAGATGGCACACCCAGGAGTCAGGACTGGTACACAAGCTGAAAGGCCAATATTAATTTCCCACTGATTTTTTTTTATTTTTCCAGGGAGAATTTAGAAACCAAATAAAAAAAAAAATTGGCTTTATATGGCCCACTATTTGAGAGAGAGAGATGGCACACCCAGGAGTCAGGAGTGACACACAAGCAGAAAGGCCAATATTAATCTCCCACTGATTTTTTTTTTTTTTTTCAGGGAGAATTTAGAAACCAAATAAAAAAAAAATAGGCTTTCTATGGCCCACTATTTGAGAGAGAGAGATGGCACACCCAGGAGTCAGGACTGGCACACAAGCAGAAAGGCCAATATTAATCTCCCACGGTTTTTTGATATTTTTTCAGGGAGAATTTAGAAACCAAATTTAAAAAAATAAAAAATAAATAGGCTTTCTATGGCCCACTATTTGAGAGAGAGATGGCACACTCAGGACTAGCACACAAGCCCAAAGGCCAATATTAATCTCCCACTGTTTTTTTTTTTTCAGGGAGAATTTATAAACCCCCCCCCAAAAAAACAGAAAAATAAAAAGGCTTTCTATGGCCCACTATGTGAGAGAGATGGCACACACAGGGATGGCACTCTAGCAGAAATGCCAATCTTAATCTCCCACAACTTATTTTTTTAGGGAGAATTAAAAAAAAAAAAGGGACTGTCCTACAATTACTATCTCCCTGCTGTAATCTCAGCCAGGTATGGCAGGCAGCAATGAAGAGTGGACTGATGCACAAATTAAATCAAAAGTGTGGACAAACAAACAAGATAGCTGTGCAGAAAGGAAGGAACAACAGGATTTGTGCTTTGAAAAAAGCAGTTGGTTTGCACAGCGGCATACACATAGCAATGCAGCTATCAGGGAGCCTTCTAGGGCAGCCCAATGAGCTACAGCGCTGAGGAAAAAAAATGTAGCTTCCACTGTCCCTGCAAACAAAAGGTGGTGTTGGACAGTGGAAATCGCTACAGCACAAGCGGTTTGGTGGTTAATGGACCCTGCCTAACGCTATCCCTGCTTCTGACGAAGCGGCAGCAACCTCTCCCTAGGCTCAGATCAGCAGCAGTAAGATGGCGGTCGGCGGGAACGCCTCTTTATAGCCCCTGTGACGCCGCAGACAGCAAACCAATCACTGCAATGCCCTTCTCTAAGATGGTGGGGACTAGGACCTATGTCATCACGCTGCCCGCACTCTGCGTCCACCTTCATTGGCTGAGAAATGGCGCTTTTAGCGTCATTGAAACGCGACTTTGGCGCGAAAGTCGCGTACCGCATGGCCGACCCCACACAGGGGTCGGGTCGGGTTTCATGAAACCCGACTTTGCCAAAAGTCGGCGACTTTTGAAAATGAACGATCCGTTTCGCTCAACCCTACTGGACTCAATTGACCATGTGCATGGCTCCTGCACATCAGGAGGATATTCGCTTTTTGGTGTTGCATAATCTGCATGATGTGGTCGTTTTGGGGTTGCCATGTCTACAGGTCCATAATCCAGTGTTGGATTGGAGATCTATGTCTGTGTCCGGCTGGGGTTATCAGGGGGTACATGGTGATGTTCCATTGTTGTCAATTTCGCCTTCCACTCCTTCTGAGGTCCCTGAGTTTTTATCAGATTACCAGGATGTATTTGAAGAGCCCAAATCCGGGGCCCTACCTCCTCATAGGGATTGCGATTGTGCTATAAATTTGATTCCTGGTAGTAAGTTTCCTAAGGGCCGACTGTTTAATTTATCTGTGCCAGAGCACGCCGCTATGCGGAGTTATATAAAGGAATCCTTGGAGAAGGGTCATATTCGCCCGTCGTGGTCACCATTGGGAGCAGGGTTCTTTTTTGTGGCCAAGAAGGATGGCTCTTTGAGACTTGTATTGATTACCGCCTTCTCAATAAGATCACAGTCAAATTTCAGTATCCTTTGCCGCTGCTGTCTGATTTGTTTGCTCGGATTAAGGGGGCTAGTTGGTTCACCAAGATAGATCTTCGAGGGGCGTATAATCTTGTGCGAATTAAACAGGGCGATGAATGGAAAACAGCATTTAATACGCCCGAGGGCCATTTTGAGTACCTGGTTATGCCATTCGGGCTTTCTAATGCTCCATCTGTGTTTCAGTCCTTTATGCATGACATCTTCCGAGAGTACCTGGATAGATTCATGATTGTATATTTGGATGACATTTTGGTCTTTTCGGATGATTGGGAGTCTCATGTGAAGCAGGTCAGAATGGTGTTCCAGGTCCTTCGTGCGAATTCCTTGTTGTGAAGGGGTCAAAGTGTCTCTTTGGAGTTCAGAAGGTTTCATTTTTGGGTTTCATTTTTTCCCCTTCTACTATCGAGATGGACCCTGTTAAAGTTCAGGCCATTTATGATTGGACTCGGCCGACATCTGTGAAGTGCCTGCAGAAGTTCCTGGGCTTTGCTAATTTTTACCGTCGCTTCATCGCTAATTTTTCTAGTATTGCTAAACCGTTGACTGATTTGACCAAGAAAGGTGCTGATGTCGTCAATTGGTCCTCTGCAGCTGTAGAGGCTTTTCAGGAGTTGAAGCGTCGTTTTTCTTCTGCCCCTGTGTTGTGCCAGCCAGATGTTTCGCTCCCGTTTCAGGTCGAGATTGATGCTTCTGAGATTGGAGCAAGGGCTGTTTTGTCACAAAGAAGTTCTGATGGCTCGGTGATGAAACCATGTGCCTTCTTTTCTAGAAAATTCTCGCCTGCTGAGCGCAATTATGATGTTGGCAATCGAGAGTTGTTGGCCATGAAGTGGGCATTCGAGGAGTGGCGACATTGGCTTGAAGGAGCTAAACATCGCGTGGTGGTCTTGACGGATCACAAGAATTTGACTTATCTCGAGTCTGCCAAACGGTTGAATCATAGACAGGCTCGATGGTCGCTCTTCTTCTCCCGTTTTGATTTTGTGGTTTCATACCTTCCGGGATCTAAGAATGTGAAGGCTGATGCCCTGTCAAGGAGTTTTGTGCCTGACTCTCCGGGTGTTCCGGAGCCAGCGGGTATTCTTAAAGAGGGGGTAATTTCGTCTGCCATCTCCCCTGATTTGCGGCGCGTGCTGCAGAAGTTTCAGGCTGATAGACCTGACCGTTGTTCAACGGAGAAACTGTTTGTCCCTGATAGATGGACTAGTAGAGTTATCTCTGAGGTTCATTGTTCGATGTTGGCTGGTCATCCTGGAATCTTTGGTACCAGAGATTTGGTGGCTAGATCCTTTTGGTGGCCTTCTTTGTCACAGGATGTGCGTTCTTTTGTGCAGTCCTGTGGGACTTGTGCTCGGGCTAAGCCCTGCTGTTCTCGTGCCAGTGGGTTGCTTTTGCCCTTGCCGGTCCCGAAGAGGCCCTGGACGCATATTTCCATGGATTTTATTTCTGATCTCCCTGTTTCTCAAAGGATGTCGGTCATTTGGGTGGTTTGTGATCGCTTCTCTAAGATGGTCCATTTGGTACCCTTGTCTAAATTGCCTTCCTCCTCTGATTTGGTGCCATTGTTTTTCCAGCATGTGGTTCGTTTGCATGGCATTCCGGAGAACATCGTCTCGGACAGAGGTTCCCAGTTTGTTTCGAGGTTTTGGCGGTCCTTTTGTGCTAAGATGGGCATTGATTTGTCTTTTTCTTTGGCTTTCCATCCTCAGACTAATGGCCAAACCGAACGAACTAATCAGACTTTGGAAACATATCTGAGATGCTTTGTTTCTGCTGATCAGGATGATTGGGTGTCCTTCTTGCCTTTGGCTGAGTTCGCCCTTAATAATCGGGCCAGCTCGGCTACTTTGGTTTCTCCTTTTTTCTGTAATTCTGGTTTCCATCCTCGTTTCACTTCAGGGCAGGTTGAGCCTTCGGACTGTCCTGGTGTGGATACTGTGGTGGACAGGTTGCAGCAGATTTGGACTCGTGGTGGACAATTTGACATTGTCCCAGGAGAAGGCTCAACGTTTCGCTAACCGCCGGCGCTGTGTTGGTCCCCGACTTCGTGTTGGGGATTTGGTTTGGTTGTCATCTCGTCATGTTCCTATGAAGGTGTCCTCTCCTAAGTTTAAGCCTCGTTTCATTGGGCCTTATAAGATTTCTGACGTTCTTAATCCTGTGTCATTTCGTTTGGACCTTCCAGCTTCTTTTGCCATCCATAATGTATTCCATAGGTCGTTGTTGCGGAGATACGTGGCGCCTATGGTTCCCTCGGTTGATGCTCCTGCCCCAGTGTTGGTCGAGGGGGAGTTGGAGTATGTGGTGGAGAAGATTTTGGATTCTCGTGTTTCGAGACGGAAACTCCAGTACCTGGTCAAGTGGAAGGGTTATGGTCAGGAAGATAATTCCTGGGTTTTTGCCTCTGATGTTCATGCTGCCGATCTAGTTCGTGCCTTTCATTTGGCTCATCCTGATCGGCCTGGGGGCTCTGGTGAGGGTTCGGTGACCCCTCCTCAAGGGGGGGTACTGTTGTGAATTCTGTTGTTGAACTCCCTCCTGTGGTCGTGAATGGTACTTCGGCGAGTTCTGTCCATGGACTCCCTCTGGTGGCTGTGAGTGGAGCTGCTGCTTCTGAGGTTCCTTCCACAGGTGACGTGATTTATCCTTTGGTTGGCTGCTCTATTTAACTCCACTCAGATCGTTACTCCATGCCAGCTGTCAATGTTCCTGCATTTGTTCAGTTCGCTCTTGGATCTTTCTGGTGACCTGTCTACTCCAGCAGAAGGTAAGTTCCTGCCAGTTATTATTTGCTCATTGTTGCCTTGTCCAGCTGGATATCATGATTTTGCCTTACTAGCTGGAAGCTCTGGGATGCAGAGTGGCATCTCCGCACCGTTAGTCGGTGCGGAGGTCTTTTTGCACACTCTGCGTGGTCTTTTGTAGTTTTTTGTGCTGACCGCAAAGATACCTTTCCTATCCTCTGTCTGTTTAGTAAGTCTGGCCTCCCTTTGCTGAAACCTGTTTCATTTCTGCGTTTGTGACTTTCATCTTTACTCACAGTCAATATGTGTGGGGGGCTGCCTTTTCCTTTGGGGAATTTCTCTGAGGCTAGGTAGGCTTTATTTTCTATTTCTAGGGCTAGCTAGCTCTTAGGCTGTGAAGAGGCGTCTAGGGAGAGTCAGGAACGCTCCACAGCTATTTCTAGTTGTTGTGATAGGATTAGGGGTTGCGGTCAGCAGAGCTCTCACATCCCAGAGCTTGTCCTGTGTCAGTTTAACTATCAGGTCGTGCCGGGTGCTCCTAACCACCAGGTCCATAACAGAGGTGGTGTTTGACCTTGAGATCCTGTGAGTCCCAGGCTGATGTGAGGGGTGCTGGACACTGTTCGGCAGTGTGAGATGGCTCCGCCGACATCTTGTGAAAGACTGGAGCCCCCCGCACTTCCACGGTTTCAATGCAGTGCACTCCAGCAAAATGACCGCAAATTGACATCTCCATGCAACCGCCTAGCAAAGCCAAACACCCGCTTCTACCAGCCTAGGATGGGGCTCGCAACATCATCCCACAGAGTCACACTTCTGAACACCTGATGTAACCCCGTTCTATCACCACCATCACCCCTACCTTGCCAGACTGAATTAGGACTGTGAGACAGACCCTTATTTACATACAAAATATGAATATAAATTACAGTGAACAAACTAACAATACTTTACTCGCTTACATTCCGCAGTCATCACCCTTAGACCAAAATGACATCCACATAATAGATGTATTATGAACAGCTATAGAAAATCTTGTAGCACATTCATTATGATTCTGTTATATAATAATTTGTTGTTAGTTTTTTTCAGAATATTGACATATACCGGCACGGTGTAAGCCACAAAAACAATCTTCAGTGTGTACATTGGGAGCTTACCCGGTATACACATTAAATATACGGTAAGTATTGAAGGAAACAGCGTAAACCCTGTATACTCTGCAATCTTTAACCCCTTCACCCCAAAGCCTGTTTTCACCTAAGTGACAGGGCCAATTTTTACAATGCTGACCACTGTCACTTTATGAGGTCATAACTCTGAAACGCTTCAACGGATCCTGGTGATTCTGACATTGTTTTCTCGTGACATATTGTACTTCCTGATAGTGGTAAAACTTCTTCGATATGACTTGCATTTATTTGTGAAAAAAACAAAAATTTGTCGGAAATTATGAAAATTTAGCAATTTTCAAGCTCTTAGTTTATATGCCCTTAAATTAGAGAGTTATATCACATAATATAGTTAATAAACAACATTTCCCACATGTCTGCTTTACATCAGCACAATTTTGGAAACATAATTTTTTTTTGTTAGGACGTTATAAGGGTTAAAAGTTGACCAGCGATTTCTCATTTTTGCAACAAAATTTGCAAAACCATTTTTTTACGGACCACCTCACACTTGAAGTGACTTTGAGGGGTCTATATGACAGAAAATGCCCAAAAGTGACACCATTCTAAAAACTGCACCCCTCAAGGTACTCAAAACCACATTCAAAAAGTTTATTAACCCTTCAGGTGCTTCACAGGAATTTTTTGAATGTTTAAAAAAATTGAACATTTAACTTTTTTTCACAAAATTTTTACTTCAGGTCCTATTTGTTTCATTTTACCAAGGGTAACAGGAGAAATTGGACCATAAAAGTCGTTGTACAATTTGTCCTGAGTACTCAGATACCCCATATGTGGGGGTAAACCACTGTTTGGGCACATGGCAGAGCTCGGAAGGGAAGGAGCGCCATTTGACTTTTCAATGCAAGATTTGCTGGAATTGAGATCGGAGCCCATGTCAGGATTGGAGAGCCCCTGATGTGCCTAAACAGTGAAAACCCCCACAAGTGACACCATTTTGGAAAGTAGACCCCCTAAGGAACTAATCTAGATGTGTGGTGAGCACTTTGAACCTCCAAGTGCTTCACAGAAGTTTATAATGTAGAGCCGTAAAAAAAAATTTATATTAATTTTCACAAAAAATGATATTTTTGCCCCAAATTTTTTATTTTCCCAAGGGTAAAAGGATAAATTTTACTCCAAAAGTTGTTGTGCAATTTGTCCTGAGTACGTCGATACTTCATATATGGGGATAAACCACTGTTTGAGCGCATGGCAGAGCTCGGAAGGGAAGGAGTGCCATTTGACTTTTCAATGCAAAATTGGCTGGAATTGAGATCGGACGCCATGTCGCATTTGGAGAGCCCCTGACGTGCCTTAACAGTGGAAACCCCCCACAAGTGACCCCATTTTGGAAAGAAGACCCCCTAAGGAACTTATCTAGATGTGTGGTGAGCACTTTTAACCCCCAATTGTTTCACTAAAGTTTAGAATGTAGCGGTGTGAAAATTAAAAAATCATTTTTTCTTTCCACAAAATGAAGTTTTAGCCCGAAATTTTTTTTTTTCCAAGGGTAACAGGAGAAATTGGACCACAAATGTTATTGTCCAATTTGTCCTGAGTACGCTGATACCCCACATGTGGGGGGGAACCACGGTTTGAGTGCATGGCAGAGCTCGGAAGGTAAGGAGCACCGTTTGAAATGCAGACTTAGATGGAATGGACTGCAGGTGTCATGTTGCATTTGCAGAGCCCCTGATGTACCTAAACAGTAGAAACCCACCACAAGTGACCCCATATTGGAAACTAGACCCCCCAAGGAACTTATCTAGATGTGTTGTGAGAGCTTTGAACCAACAAGTGTTTCACTACAGTTTATAACGCAGAGCCGTGAAAATAAAAAATATATTTTTTTCCACGAAAATGATATTTTATCCCCTATGTTTTTATTTTCCCAAGGGTAACAGGACAAATTGGACCCCAAAAGTTGTTGTCCAACTTGTCCTGAGAACGCTGATACCCCATATGTTGGGGGGAACCACTGTTTGGGTGCACGGCAGAGCTCGGAAGGGAAGGAGCGCCATTTGAAATGCAGACTTAGATGGATTGGTCTGCAGGCGTCATGTTGCATTTGCAGAGCCCCTGATGTACCTAAACAGTAGAAACCCCCCACAAATGACCCCATATTGGAAACTAGACCCCCCAAGGAACTTATCTAGATGTGTTGTGAGAGCTTTGAACCAACAAGTGTTTCACTACAGTTTATAACGCAGAGCCGTGAAAATAAAAAATATTTTTTTTTCCACGAAAATGATATTTTATCCCCTATGTTTTTATTTTCCCAAGGGTAACAGGACAAATTGGACCCCAAAAGTTGTTGTCCAACTAGTCCTGAGAACGCTGATACCCCATATGTTGGGGGGAACCACTGTTTGGGCACACAGGAGAACTCGGAAGGGAAGGAGCCCTGTTTTACTTTTTCAAAGCAGAATTGGCTGGAATTGAGATCGGACGCCATGTCGCGTTTGGAGAGCCCCTGATGTGCCTAAACAGTGGAAACCCCCAATTATAACTGAAACCCTAACCCCAACCCTAACCCTAGCCCTAACCCTAACCCTAGCCCTAACCCTAGCCCTAACCCTAGCCCTAACCCTAGCCCTAATGGGAAAATGGAAATAAATACATTTTTTTACATTTTATTATTTTTCCCTAACTAAGGGGGTGATGAAGGGGGGTTTGATTTACTTTTATAGCGGGTTTTTTAGCGGATTTTTAGGGTTGGCAGCCGTCACACACTAACAGACGCTTTTTATTGCAAAAAATAGTTTTTGCATCACCACATTTTGAGAGCTATAATTTATCCATATTTTGGCCCACAGAGTCATATGAGGTCTTGTTTTTTGCGGGACGAGTTGACGTTTTTATTGGTAACATTTTCAGGCAGATGACATTTTTTGATCGCTTTTTATTCCGATTTTTGGGAGGCAGAATGAACAAAAACCAGCTATTCATGAATTTCTTTTAGGGGGGGCGTTTATACCGTTCCACGTGTGGTAAAATGGATAAAGCAGTTTTATTCTTCGGGTCAGTACGATTACAGCGATACCTCATTTATGTAATTTTTTTTATGTTTTGGCGCTTTTACACAATAAAAACTATTTTATATAAAAAAATAATTGTTTTTGCATCGCATTATTCTGAGAGCTATAACTTTTTTATTTTTCTGCTGATGATGCTGTGTGGTGGCTTTTTTTTTGCGGGATAAGATGACGTTTTCAGAGGTACCATGGTTATTTATATCCGTCGTTTTGATCGCGTGTTATTCCACTTTTTGTTCGCCTGTATGAAGCGTTGTTTTTTGCCTTGTTTTTTTTTTTTTTTTTTTTGCGGTGTTCATTGAAGGGGTTAACTAGTGGGATAGTTTTATAGAGCGGGTCGTTACGGACGCGGCGATACCAAATATGTGTACATTTATTGTTGTTTTTTTTTTTTACATAAATAAATGGATTTATTGGGAAATGTTTTTTTTTTTTATTTAGGGATTTTTTTTATTTTTTTTTTACACATTCTATTTTATTTTTTTTTTACTTTCTAACATTGTCCCAGGGTGGGACATCTCTGTATTAGATCAGATCGTTGATCTGACACTGTGCATAGCACACTGTCAGATCAACGATCTGACATGCAGTTTAGCTGGCTCTCCAGCGCCTGCTCTCAGCAGGCGCCGGCTAGCCAGGTCACTTCATGACCCGGAAGGAGTCCGGCGGCCATCTTGGATCCGGGGACTCCTTCCGGGTCACCAGAGCAACGCGATCTCATTGCGTTGCTCCAGTGGGAGAGCACAGGGAGCCCCCGTCCCTGCGCGATCCTCCTCTATGCCGCTGTCACTACTGACAGCGGCATCAGAGGGGTTAAATGCCCGCGATCGGCGATAGCGCCGATCGTGGGCATTGCTGCGGGGTGTCAGCTGTCATATACAGCTGACCCCCGCACCCGATCACCGCGGCGCTCAGCGCGAGACCGCGGTGATCGGTGCGCCGTACTAGTACTGCTGCTGGCACTAATGCAGTGCCGGCAGCGCAGTACTAGTACGGCGCATGTCACGAAGGGGTTAAGGCAAGATGCTAAAAAACAACATATACTTTCAAAGATGCCTCAAAGTGTTGGGCAGCCATTCATCAAACATCTATTTTCCCAAAATGTTAATGTTTAATAATGCATTTATTTATTGATGATATTATTTATTAGTCATCCATCACCAATAGGCTGTGATGTTAATAAAGGAAACACATAGGAAAGTTTTTAGGAAACTTAGAATACATGGAAGTTTTAGGAAACAATTTTGACAAAAACTGAAAAAAATATGTTTTTTTTTTAATATTGAAGGATTTCTCGACTTTAAAAGTTTCAAAGTTCAGTGTAATGGGAATATTATTCTTGTCTATTTCTGAGAGCAGGTTGAGCGAGGTTATTCTTGATGTGTTTTGCACACAGACACCCTAGCTACAGGGCATAGTAGAATATGAACTGATTCATAACAATTCAAAACAATCAATTACTTTTTTTTCTAGTGTAAATAAACAAATATTTTATCAATCCACATATTTGTTGTACAATTATCTTAAAAAAAATCTGAAAATCACATTGATTATTGCAGATGTGCATTTTAGCTATACTGTACATAAATTGCAGATTCTAGTCTGCCATGGAGACTATTAACCCCTTCACCCCAAAACCTGTTTTCACCTAAGTGACAGGGCCAATTTTTACAATTCTGACCACTGTCACTTTATGAGGTCATAACTCTGAAACGCTTCAACGGATCTTGGTGATTCTGACATGGTTTTCTCATGACATATTGTACTTCATGAAAGTGGTAAAACTTCTTCGATATGACTTGCATTTATTTGTGAAAAAAACAAAAATTTGTCAGAAATTATGAAATATTAGCAATTTTCAAACTTTTAGTTTTTATTCCCTTAAATTAGAGAGTTATATCACACAATATAGTTAATAAACAACATTTCCCACATGTCTGCTGTACATCAGCACAATTTTGGAAACATAATTTTTTTTGTTAGGGAGTTATAAGGGTTAAAAGTTGATCAGCGATTTCTCATTTTTGCAACAAAATTTGCAAAACCATTTTTTTTTTACGGACCACCTCACACTTGAAGTGACTTTGAGGGGTCTATATGACAGAAAATGCCCAAAAGTGACACCATTCTAAAAACTGCACCCCTCAAGGTACTCAAAACCACATTCAAAAAGTTTATTAACCCTTCAGGTGCTTCACAGGAATTTTTTGAATGTTTAAAAAAAAATTAACATTTAACTTTTTTTTCACAAAATTTTTAATTCAGGTCCAATTTGTTTCATTTTACCAAGGGTAACAGGAGAAATTGGACCACAAAAGTCGTTGTACAATTTGTCCTGAGTACGCCGATACCCCAGATGTGGTGGTAAACCACTGTTTGGGCACATGGCAGAGCTCGGAAGGGAAGGAGCGCCATTTGACTTTCCAATGCAAGATTTGCTGGAATTGAGATCGGAGCCCATGTCACGATTGGAGAGCCCCTGACGTGCCTAAACAGTGGAAACCCCCACAAGTGACACCATTTTGGAAAGTAGACCCTCTAAGGAACTAATCTAGATGTGTGGTGAGCACTTTGAACCTCCACGTGCTTCACAGAAGTTTATAATGTAGAGCCGTAAAAAAAAATTCTTATTAATTTTCACAAAAAATGAACTTTTTGCCCCCAATTTTTTTTCCCCAAGGATAACAGGATAAATTGGATTCCAAAAGTTGTTGTGCAATTTGTCCTGAGTACGCCGATACTTCATATATGGGGATAAACCACTGTTTGAGCGCATGGCAGAGCTCGGAAGGGAAGGAGCGCCATTTGACTTTTCAATGCAAAATTGGCTGGAATTGAGATCGGAACCCATGTCACATTTGGAGAGCCCCTCACGTGCCTTAACAGTGGAAACCCCCCACAAGTGACCCCATTTTGGAAAGAAGACCCCCTAAGGAACTTATCTAGATGTGTGGTGAGCACTTTTAACCCCCAATTGTTTCACTAAAGTTTAGAATGTAGCGGTGTGAAAATTAAAAAATCATTTTTTCTTTCCACAAAATGATGTTTTAGCCCGCAATTTTTTTTTTTGCCAAGGGTAACAGGAGAAATTGGACCACAAAAGTTATTGTCCAATTTGTCCTGAGTACGCTGATACCCCATATGTTGGGGGGAACCATCGTTTGAGTGCACGACAGAGCTTGGAAGGGAAGGAGCGCCATTTGAAATGCTGACTTAGATGGATTGGTCTGCAGGTGTCATGTTGCATTTGCAGAGCCCCTGATGTACCTAAACAGTAGAAACCCCCCACAAGTGACCCCATATTGGAAACTAGTCCCCCCAAGGAACTTAACTAGATGTGTTGTGAGAGCTTTGAACCAACAAGTGTTTCACTACAGTTTATAACGCAGAGCCGTGAAAATAAAAAATATTTTTTTTTCCACGAAAATGATATTTTAGCCCCCACGTTTTTATTTTCCAAGGGTAACAGGACAAATTAGACCCCAAAAGTTGTTGTCAAACTTGTCCTGAGAATGCTGATACCCCATATGTTGGGGGGAACCACTGTTTGGGTGCACGGCAGAGCTCGGAAGGGAAGGAGCGCCGTTTGAAATGCAGACTTAGATGGATTGGTCTGCAGGCGTCATGTTGATTTGCAGAGGCCCTGATGTACCTAAACAGTAGAAACCCCCCACAAGTGACCCCATATTGGAAACTAGACCCCCCAAGGAACTTATCTAGATGTGTTGTGAGAGCTTTGAACCAACAAGTGTTTCACTACAGTTTATAACGCAGAGCCGTGAAAATAAAAAATATTTTTTTTCCACGAAAATGATATTTTAGCCCCCACGTTTTTATTTTCCCAAGGGTAACAGGACAAATTAGACCCCAAAAGTTGTTGTCAAACTTGTCCTGAGAACGCTGATACTCCATATGTTGGGGGAACCACTGTTTGGGTGCACGGCAGAGCTCGGAAGGGAAGGAGCGCCGTTTGAAATGCAGACTTAGATGGATTGGTCTGCAGGCGTCATGTTGATTTGCAGAGGCCCTGATGTACCTAAACAGTAGAAACCCCCCACAAGTGACCCCATATTGGAAACTAGACCCCCCAAGGAACTTATCTAGATGTGTTGTGAGTAGATTGTACTGTAGACGCCTGGAAAGCTGCTGCGGATCCGCAGCAAAATCCGCAACGTGTGCACATAGCCTAATAATTTCTGACCCTTAGACCCAATACCCACCGCAAACCTGCACTAAGTCAGTATGGAAAAGAATGGAAGCTGTATGACACCTTAGTAAACTGTGTACTACATGATCTTCATTAACCCCTTCATGACCTTGGGATTTTCCGTTTTTCCTTGTTCGTTTTTCGCTCCCCTCCTTCCCAGAGCCATAACTTTTTTTATTTTTCTGTCAATATGGCCATATGAGGGCTTATTTTTTGCGGGACGAGTTGTACTTTTTAACAACATCATTGGTTTTAACTTGACGTGTACTAGAAAATGGGAAAAAAATTCCAAGTGCGGTGAAATTGCAAAAAAAGTGCAATCTCATGCTTGTTTTTTGTTTGGCTTTTTTGCTAGGTTCACTAAATGCTAAAATGGCCATTATGATTCTCCAGGTAATTACGAGTTCATAGACACTAAAAATGTCTAGGATATATTTTATCTAAGTTGTGAAAAAAATTCCAAACGTTGCTAAAAAAAAAAAAAAATGGCGCCATTTTATGATACCCATAGCGTCTCCATTATTTGTGATCTGGGGTCGGGTGAGGGCTTATTTTTTGCATGCCGAGCTGACATTTTTAGTGATACCATTTTTGTGCAGATACGTTCTTTTGATCGCTCGTTATTGCATTTTCATGTAATGTCGCTGCGACCAAAAAAACGTAATTTTGAGGCTTCTAATTTTTTTCTCTCTGCCGTTTAGCGATCAGGTTAATCCTTTTTTATTGATAGATCGGGCGATTCTGAATGCAGCGATACCAAATAGGTGTATATTTGATTTTATTTTTATTGTTTTATTTTGAATGGGGCGAAAAGGGGGTGATTTAAACTTTCATATTTTTTTATTTATTTCATATTTTTTTAACTTTTTTTTTAACTTTTTCCATGCTCCAATAGCCTCCATGGGAGGCTAGAAGCTGGCATAGCCTAATCGACTCTGCTACATCAGATCACTCCTATGTAGCTTAATTACAGGCTTGCTATGAGCGCAGACCACAGGGTGGCACTCACAGCATGCCGGCATCAGCACCCATAGAGGTCTCAAGGAGACCTCTGGTTACTATGCTGACACATCGCTGGCCCCCGATCATGTGACGGGTGTCAGCAATGAGCGCATTTCCGGCTGCGCGGCCGGAAGCGGTAGTTAAATGCCGCTGTCAGCATTTGACAGTGGCATTTAACTAGTTAATAGCAGTGGGTGGATCACGATTCCAGTCGCCGCTATTGCGCGCACATGTCAGCTGTTCAAAACAGCTGACATGTTGCGGCTTTGATGTGGGCTCTGTTGTGAATCCTGTTCTCGAACTCCCTCCTGTGGTCGTGAATGGTACTTCGGCGAGTTCTGTCTATGAGCTCCCTCTGGTGGCTATGAGTGAAGCTGCTGCTTCTGAGGTTCCTTACACAGGTGACGTGGTTTATCCTTTGGTTGGCTGCTCTATTTAACTCCTCTCAGATCGTTACTCCATGCCAGCTATCAATGTTTTTTCATTTGTTCAGTTCGCTCCTGGATCTCTCTGGTGACCTGCCTTCTCCTGCAGAAGCTAAGTTCCTGATAGTCATTATTTGTTCACTGTTTTCTTGTCCAGCTGGTTATCATGATTTTGTCTTGCTAGCTGGAAGCTCTGGGATGCAGAGTGGCCCCTCCGCACCGTGAGTCGGTGCGGAGGTCTTTTTGCACACTCTGCGTGGTCTTTTGTAGGTTTTTGTGCTGATCGCAAATTTACCTTTCCTATACTCTGTCTATTTAGTAAGTCTGGCCTCCCTTTGCTGAAACCTGTTTCATTTCTGCGTTTGTGACTTTCATCTTTACTCACAGTCAATATATGTGGGGGGCTTCCTTTACCTTTGGGGAATTTCTCTGAGGCAAGGTAGGCTTTATTTTCCATCTCTAGGGCTAGTGTTGTGAATTCTGTTGTCGGGCTCCCTCCTGTGGTCATGAATGGTACTTCGGCTGGTTCTGTCCATGGACTTCCTCTGGTGGGTGTTTCTGAGTTTCACAGGTGACGAGGTTAATTCGTTAGCTGCTGCTCTATTTAACTCCACTTAGATCTTTGCTCCATGCCACCTGTCAATGTTCCAGTATTGGTCTAGTTCTCTCCTGGATCGTTCTTGTGACCTGTCTTCCCATCAGAAGCTAAGTTCCAGCTTGTATTTCTTTGGTTTGCTATTTTTCTGTCCAGCTTGCTATTTAATTTGTTGTCTTGCTTGCTGGAAGCTCTGGGACGCAGAGGGAGCGCCTCCGCACCGTGAGTCGGTGCGGAGGGTCTTTTTGCGCCCTCTGCGTGGTCTTTTTGTAGGTTTTTGTGCTGACCGCAAAGTAACCTTTCCTATCCTCGGTCTGTTCAGTAAGTCGGGCCTCACTTTGCTAAATCTATTTCATCTCTGTGTTTGTATTTTCATCTTTACTCACAGTCATTATATGTGGGGGGCTGCCTTTTCCTTTGGGGAATTTCTCTGAGGCAAGGTAGGCTTTATTTTTCTATCTTCAGGGCTAGCTAGTTTCTTAGGCTGTGCTGAGTTGCATAGGGAGCGTTAGGCGCTATCCACGGCTATTTCTAGTGTGTTTGATAGGTTTAGGGATTGCGGTCAGCAGAGTTCCCACGTCCCAGAGCTCGTCATTATTATCAGTAACTATCAGGTCATTCCGTGTGCTCTTAACCACCAGGTCCATTATTGTCCTGACCACCAGGTCATAGCAGTACAGGTGGCCCCAAGTACTAATGCATCTCAATAGAGGGATAAGAGAAGTTCTGAGACCATTTTTTTTTCTTTGCAGTGTGTTTTGTCTCTATTTTCCCCTTTACCTCTGGGTGGTTCAGGACACTGGTGTAAACATGGACATTCAAGGTCTGTCCTCTTGGATGGATAATCTCACTACAAGGATACAAAACATTCAAGATTTTGTGGTTCAGAATCCGATGTCAGAGCCTAGGATTCCAATTCCTGATTTGTTTTTTGGTGATAGATCTAAGTTCTTGAATTTCAAAAATAATTGTAAATTGTTTCTTGCCTTGAAACCTCGCTCCTCAGGTGACCCTGTTCAACAAGTAAAGATCATTATTTCTTTGTTATGTGGTGACCCTCAAGACTGGGCATTTTCCCTTGCGCCAGGAGATCCGGCATTGCGTGATGTTGATGTGTTTTTCCTGGCGCTTGGATTGCTTTATAACGAACCTAATTCAGTGGATCAGGCAGAGAAAATCTTGCTGGCTCTGTGTCAGGGTCAGGATGAAGCGGAGATATATTGTCAGAAGTTTAGAAAGTGGTCTGTGCTCACTCAGTGGAATGAATGTGCCCTGGCAGCAATCTTCAGAAAGGGTCTCTCTGACGCCCTTAAGGATGTCATGGTGGGGTTTCCCATGCCTGCTGGTCTGAATGAGTCTATGTCCTTGGCCATTCAGATCGATCGACGCTTGCGTGAGTGTAAAGCTGTGCACCATTTGGCGGTACTATCTGAGCATGGGCCTGAGCCTATGCAATGTGATAGGACTTTGACCAGAGCTGAACGGCAAGAACACAGACGTCGGAATGGGCTATGTTTTTACTGTGGTGATTCCACTCATGCTATCTCCGATTGTCCTAAGCGCACTAAGCGGTTCGCTAGGTCTGCCACCATTGGTACGGTACAGTCTAAATTTCTATTGTCTGTTACTCTGATTTGCTCTTTGTCATCCTATTCTGTTATGGCATTTTTGGATTCAGGCGCTGCCCTGAATTTGATGGACTTGGAGTATGCTAGGCACTGTGGTTTTTTCTTGGAGCCCTTGCAGTATCCTATTCCATTGAGAGGAATTGATGCTATGCCTTTGGTCAAGAATAAGCCTCAGTATTGGACCCAATTGACCATGTGCATGGTTCCTGCACATCAGGAGGATATCCGCTTTCTGGTGTTGCATAATCTGCATGATGTGGTCGTTTTGGGGTTGCCATGGCTACAGGTTCATAATCCAGTATTGGACTGGAAATCTATGTCTGTGTCCAGCTGGGGTTGCCAGGGGGTACATGGTGATGTTCCATTTTTGTCTATTTCGTCTTCCACTCCTTCTGAAGTTCCAGAGTTTTTGTCGGATTATCGGGATGTATTTGATGAGCCCAAAGCCAGTGCCCTACCTCCTCATAGGGATTGCGATTGTGCAATTAATTTGATTCCTGGTAGTAAGTTTCCTAAGGGCCAATTGCTCAATTTATCTGTGCCAGAACACGCCGCTATGCGGAGTTATATAAAGGAATCCTTGGAGAAAGGCCATATTCGCCCATCGTCATCACCGTTAGGAGCAGGGTTCTTTTTTGTGGCCAAGAAGGATGGTTCTTTGAGACCTTGTATTGATTACCACCTTCTTAATAAAATTACAGTCAAATTTCAGTATCCTTTGCCGTTGCTGTCTGATTTGTTTGCTCGTATTAAAGGGGCTAGTTGGTTCACCAAGATAGATCTTCGAGGGCGTATAATCTTGTGCGTATTAAACAAGGCGATGAATGGAAAACAGCATTTAATACGCCCGAGGGCCATTTTGAGTACCTGGTTATGCCATTCGGGCTTTCCAATGCTCCATCAGTATTTCAGTCCTTTATGCATGACATCTTCCGAGAGTACCTGGATAAATTCCTGATTGTGTATTTGGATGATATTTTGGTCTTTTCGGATGATTGGGAGTCTCATATCAAGCAGGTCAGAATGGTGTTCCAGGTCCTTCGTGCGAATTCCTTGTTTGTGAAGGGGTCAAAGTGTCTCTTTGGAGTTCAGAAGGTTTCATTTTTGGGGTTCATTTTTTCCCCTTCTACTATCGAGATGGACCCTGTTAAGGTCCAGGCCATTTACGATTGGACTCAGCCGACATCTGTGAAGAGCCTGCAAAAATTCCTGGGCTTTGCTAATTTTTATTGGCGCTTCATCGCTAATTTTTCTACTGTTGCTAAACCGTTGACTGATTTGACCAAGAAGGGTGCTGATGTGGTCAATTGGTCCTCTGTGGCTGTAGAGGCTTTTCAGGAGTTGAAGCATCGTTTTTCTTCTGCCCCTGTGTTGTGCCAGCCAGATGTTTCGCTTCCGTTTCAGGTTGAGGTTGATGCTTCTGAGATTGGAGCAGGGGCTGTTTTGTCGCAAAGAAGTTCTGATGGCTCGGTGATGAAGCCATGTGCTTTCTTTTCTAGAAAGTTTTTGCCTGCTGAACGTAACTATGATGTTGGTAACCGTGAATTGTTGGCCATGAAGTGGGCATTCGAGGAGTGGCGTCATTGGCTGGAAGGAGCCAAGCATCGCGTGGTGGTCTTGACAGATCACAAGAATTTGACTTATCTTGAGTCTGCCAAACGGTTGAATCCGAGACAGGCTCGATGGTCGTTATTTTTCTCCCGTTTTGATTTTGTGGTTTCGTACCTTCCGGGCTCTAAGAATGTGAAGGCTGATGCCCTGTCAAGGAGTTTTGTGCCTGACTCTCCGGGTGTTCCTGAGCCGGCGGGTATTCTCAAAGAGGGGGTCATTTGTCTGCCATCTCCCCTGATTTGCGGCGGGTGCTGCAAAAATTTCAGGCTGATAGACCTGACCGTTGCCCAGCGGAGAAACTGTTTGTCCCTGATAGATGGACTAGTAGAGTTATCTCTGAGATTCCTTTTTCAGTGTTGGCTGGGCATCCTGGAATCTTTGGTACCAGAGATTTGGTGGCTAGATCCTTCTGGTGGCCATCTTTGTTGCGGGATGTGCGTTCTTTTGTGCAGTCCTGTGGGACTTGTGCTCGGGCTAAGCCCTGCTGTTCTCGTGCCAGTGGGTTGCTTTTGCCCTTGCCGGTCCCGAAGAGGCCCTGGACGCATATTTCTATGGATTTTATTTCAGATCTCCCCGTCTCTCAAAAGATGTCGGTCATTTGGGTGGTTTGTGATCGCTTTTCTAAGATGGTCCATTTGGTACACTTGTCTAAATTGCCTTCCTCCTCTGATTTGGTGCCATTATTTTTCCAGCATGTGGTTCGTTTACATGGTATCCCGGAGAACATCATTTCTGACAGAGGTTCCCAGTTTGTTTCAAGGTTTTGGCGATCCTTTTGTGCTAGGATGGGCATTGATTTGTCTTTTTCCTCGGCTTTCCATCCTCAGACAAATGGCCAAACCGAACGAAATAATCAAACTTTGGAAACATATCTGAGATGCTTTGTTTCTTCTGATCAGGATGATTGGGTGTCCTTTTTGCCGTTGGCTGAGTTCGCCCTTAATAATCGGGCCAGCTCGGCTACTTTGGTTTCGCCGTTTTTCTGCAATTCTGGTTTCCATCCTCGTTTTTCTTCAGGGCAGGTTGAGTCTTCAGACTGTCCTGGTGTAGATACTGTGGTGGATAGGTTGCAGCAGATTTGGACTCATGTGGTGGACAATTTGACATTGTCCCAGGAGAAGGCTCAAAGTTTCGCTAACCGCCGGTGCTGTGTGGGTCCCCGACTTCATGTTGGGGATTTGGTTTGGTTGTCGTCTCGTTATGTTCCTATGAAGGTTTCCTCTCCTAAGTTTAAGCCTCGTTTTATTGGTCCATCTAAGATTTCTGAGGTTATCAATCCTGTGTCATTTCGTTTGGCCCTTCCTGCTTCTTTTGCCATCCATAATGTGTTCCATAGGTCGTTATTGCGGAGATACGTGGTGCCTGTGGTTCCATCTGTTGATCCTCCTGCCCCGGTGTTGGTTGAGGGGGAGTTGGAGTATGTGGTGGAGAAGATTTTGGATTCTCGTGTTTCGAGACGGAAACTCCAGTACCTGGTCAAGTGGAAGGGTTATGGTCAGGAAGATAATTCCTGGGTTTTTGCCTCTGATGTTCATGCTGCCGATCTGGTTCGTGCCTTTCATTTGGCTCATCCTGGTCGGCCTGGGGGCTCTGGTGAGGGTTCGGTGACCCCTCCTCAAGGGGGGGTACTGTTGTGAATTCTGTTGTCGGGCTCCCTCCTGTGGTCATGAATGGTACTTCGGCTGGTTCTGTCCATGGACTTCCTCTGGTGGGTGTTTCTGAGTTTCACAGGTGACGAGGTTAATTCGTTAGCTGCTGCTCTATTTAACTCCACTTAGATCTTTGCTCCATGCCACCTGTCAATGTTCCAGTATTGGTCTAGTTCTCTCCTGGATCGTTCTTGTGACCTGTCTTCCCATCAGAAGCTAAGTTCCAGCTTGTATTTCTTTGGTTTGCTATTTTTCTATCCAGCTTGCTATTTAATTTGTTGTCTTGCTTGCTGGAAGCTCTGGGACGCAGAGGGAGCGACTCCGCACCGTGAGTTGGTGCGAAGGGTCTTTTTGCACCCTCTGCGTGGTCTTTTTGTAGGTTTTTGTGCTGACCGCAAAGTAACCTTTCCTATCCTCGGTCTGTTCAGTAAGTCGGGCCTCACTTTGCTAAATCTATTTCATCTCTGTGTTTGTATTTTCATCTTTACTCACAGTCATTATATGTGGGGGGCTGCCTTTTCCTTTGGGGAATTTCTCTGAGGCAAGGTAGGCTTTATTTTTCTATCTTCAGGGCTAGCTAGTTTCTTAGGCTGTGCCGAGTTGCATAGGGAGCGTTAGGCGCTATCCACGGCTATTTCTAGTGTGTTTGATAGGTTTAGGGATTGCGGTCAGCAGAGTTCCCACGTCCCAGAGCTCGTCATTATTATCAGTAACTATCAGGTCATTCCGTGTGCTCTTAACCACCAGGTCCATTATTGTCCTGACCACCAGGTCATAACAGGCTAGATAGTTCTTAGGCTGTGACGAGGCGCCTAGGTCTGGTCAGGAGCGCTCCACATCTATTTCTAGTGTGTGTGATAGGATTAGGGCTTGCGGTCAGCAGATTTCCCACATCCCAGAGCTCGTCCTGTATGTTTGTGACCGGTTCTCTAAGATGGTTCATTTGGTGCCTTTGCCTAAATTGCCTTCCTCTTCAGATTTGGTTCCGTTGTTTTTTCAGCATGTGGTTCGTCTGCATGGTATTCCGGAGAATATTGTGTCCGACAGAGGTTCCCAGTTTGTTTCTAGGTTTTGGCGGGCCTTTTGTGCTAGGCTGGGCATTGATTTGTCTTTTTCTTCTGCATTTCATCCTCAGACAAATGGCCAGACCGAGCGAACTAATCAGACTTTGGAGACTTATTTGAGATGCTTTGTGTCTGCTGATCAGGATGATTGGGTGGCCTTCTTGCCATTGGCCGAGTTTGCCCTTAATAATCGGGGTAGTTCGGCTACTTTGGTTTCGCCTTTCTTTTGTAATTTTGGTTTTCATCCTCGCTTTTCTTCTGGGCAGGTTGAGCCTTCTGACTGTCCTGGTGTGGATTCTGTGGTTGACAGGTTGCAGCAGATTTGGGCTCATGTGGTGGACAATTTGGTGTTGTCTCAGGAGGAGGCTCAACGTTTTGCTAACCGTCAACGGTGTGTTGGTTCCCGGCTTCGGGTTGGGGATCTGGTCTGGTTGTCTTCCCGTCATGTTCCTATGAAGGTTTCTTCCCCTAAGTTTAAGCCTCGGTTTATTGGTCCTTATAGGATTTCTGAGATTAATCCGGTGTCTTTTCGATTGGCGCTTCCGGCCTCTATTGCTATCCATAATGTCTTCCATAGATCTTTATTGCGGAAATATGTGGTGCCCGTTGTTCCTTCTGTTGATCCTCCGGCCCCTGTGTTGGTTGATGGAGAGTTGGAGTATGTGGTTGAGAAGATTTTGGATTCCCGTTTTTCGAGGCTGAAGCTTCAGTACCTGGTCAAATGGAAGGGTTATGGCCAGGAGGATAATTCTTGGGTTTTTGCCTCTGATGTCCATGCTGCTGATTTGGTCCGTGCCTTTCATCTGGCTCATCCTGATCGTCCTGGGGGCCCTGGTGAGGGTTCGGTGACCCCTCCTCAAGAGGGGGTACTGTTGTGAATTCTGCTTTTGGGTTCCCTCCAGTGGTTGTAGGTGGTAATGCAGTTGTCCCTGAGTTGCAGTCCTGGCCACGTGTATCTGCTGATTGCTGATTGAGTTCTGACTGGGGTATTTAGGTGTGCAGGATTCATTATTCCTTGCCAGTTGTCCATGGTTCTGGGAGGTTTTGGATCTTTGTCTGGTTCCTCCTGCCTTGCTGCCAATTCAGCAAAGATAAGTGTCTGGTTTTTGTTTCTGTGGCACACATGCTGTGTGCTTAATAATTTTGTGCTATTCATTTGTTTTCTCTTGTCCAGCTTAGATTGTGTCAGTGTTTTCTCTGTCTTGTTGGATTCTCTGGAGTTGCAGATATACGCTCCACATCTTTAGTTAGATGGTGGAATTTTTTTGTATTTTCTGCTGTGGATATTTTTGGAAGGGTTTTAATACTGACCGCTTAGTATTCTGTCCTATCCTTTCCTATTTTAGCTAGAGTGGCCACTTTTGCTATATCCTGTTTCCTGCCTGTGTGTGTCTTTTCCTCTACTAATCACAGTCACTATTTGTGGGGGGCTGGCTATCCTTTGAGGTTCTGCTCTGAGGCAAGGTAGTATTCCTATTTAGTCCTCCGGCTGTGTCGAGGTGTCTAGGATTTGTTAGGCACACCCCACGGCTACTTCTAGTTGCGGTGTTAAGTTCAGGATTTGCGGTCAGTACAGTTTCCACCAACTCAGAGGAAGTACCATGCGGCTCCAAGGTCACCAGATCATAACATACATGTATGCGATATACTGTGCAAGGTAACCTCCTCATCTTCTTCCTCAGATGACCTACTCAGCTGTGTGCCTCTATGCTCATGCCAACTGGGATCTAACAGCCCATCATCATCATCATCATCATCATCATCATCTGTGTTATCACATTCCTTGCCCTTGGAGTCACCCTCCTCCTCTTCCTGTTCTGACAGCACAGTACAGTCTGTGTGAGCCTCAGATATCTGAGTTTCATCAGGATCACCTCCCCTCAGGGGGTAACGTCTAATGATGAGGGTCAGTATGCTGTTGGGACCGTACTTCTTCCTTTCCCCGGATCCAAGCTAAAAAAAATTTTGGGCATCAGTGCAGATTTCCTCCTCTTGACTCTGTGAAGCTTTTGAATACACTTCTGATGAAAATGAAATAGAATGTGTGAACAGCTCTTCAGACTCACCCATCTGTTGTTCCATACAGTCACTTGGATGGTTGGAGAGTGGGGATGTGTGGGGGAGCAAGGGGAATTTGGGTGCCACCTCTGTGGACTGTATTGAGTGTGATATTGAAATGGAGAACGAGGAGGAGAGGCCACATGAAGCTGCGCTTGCCATCCACTCGAGCGTATGTTCTCTTTCAGCATCATCGACAAGGCGTACCACTGTGCATCTGGCAAAGAAAAGTAGTGGCGTAGCCCATCCAGTAACAGATGTTGTCATTTGTGTTTGCATAAGACATGACGTTGGTTCACTAGAGCATTCACGAACATTACCACCTACCCCACGTACATCTTGAGCACCAAGCCTGATTCCCCTTCCACCACGGCCTCGTTTTTTTCCAGTCATGTTGCTTAGATAGTGTGGTATGAGCACAGAACTAATGCAACAGAAAATTAGACTTAAAACTCTGCACCACCTCTGCAAACAGCTGAATTTCAGCGGCAGTAAATTCCAAGTTGAAATATGGCAAGCTGTATAGTGTTAGTCAGAGGAAAAATAATTGTTTGAGGTATGAATGAGGCTTGCATGACAAAGAAGATATGCTACGAACAATTTGAAAGGCACATACCCTACTGTATTAGACTAGGAACAGAAGTTTTTTTTGGTGGCCTCTGGATCAGGCCTCTACAGCTTAATTTCAACCCAACAAAATGACAACGTTGTCTAACTTTTTGCAACTGAAAAATTAAATATTTTTTAAATATGCCTTAGGTCTGCAGACAGTTTCATATCACCACAGCACACAGTTGGATACAGCAGGTTGTTTCACATTTAACTACTGAAAAATATTATTTAGAATGCTATACTCGTGCATGGAGCAAAATAGAAGCAGTGCACAACACACTTGTAGGACATGTGGCCTGCTGGCTTTGTCTGTGGTAAAAAAAAAAATGATGGAAGGTAAATTTAACTGCCACAATGGACAGTAGCTAGCTACACTATATGACTGATATACAACTGCCTTGATAACTAGCTAAAATCTTGCTGCTAACCGTGCCAGCATCCTGAGCTGCCTCTCTGCTCTATTACAGTGTCAATATGGCACTAAAACAAGATGTCCGCTATTTATATGGAGAGAGACATGTGATTTCAGCAGCCAGTGACACAAGCCGCTGTGTCAGGACATTGTGGGTGTTTCCTACACCCTGATTGGCTAGCTGCACTGTGCACACATAGAGTTAGGAAACAAAAAAATGAGTGTTTGCAAGAATACCGTGCCTCTGATCTCTGCAAACCCCCATTCCCTTATCAAACACGTGCCAAAACGTTCATAATACACCACTATATCATTGCTAATGTGCTTAAAATACTTTTGTGGCAACACAAATATTTTCCCCCATTTTTACCAAATGTTACCGATATTCCGATCACAAATCCGAATGTGCCATATTCGTGCCAAATTTATGTTTGGCGATCGTTTTCCGAACAAATTCTCTCATCACTAATCACAAGCACACTGATGATCGAGTGAGTAACTAGTAGTGACGAGCGACGACCACGCTCGATCATCAACAGCAGAGACCAGTTCAGCCTTAGAGTTGAAGTAAGAGAAAATATTTAAAGCTTTGCCCACTTCCAACCCAAGCTTGACACCATTCTTATACCAGTACAAGATTCTAGAAAAGTGGCAGGCTATGTAATAATACCGTAAATCTGGCATAGCTATCCTCACTGAAGTCTTAGAATGATATACTATAGCTCTCCTGATACAGGGAGGTTTACCAGACCATATGAAGTTAGTTTGACTCCAGAAGAAAGATGAGGGAACCTCTTGCGTTGGACTCTGCTTCAAAAATAGGATGCAATATGTCATGTTACATGAATACTTCATGTTAAGCATTGATTGAATACAGTGCAAAAAATAATTATTTGATACACTGACGATTTTTGCAAATTTTCACATCTACAAGGAATGGTGAGGGGTGTAATTTTTAACATAGGTACACATCAAATGTGAGACAGAATCTAAAAAAATCCAGAAAGTCACATTGATGTATGATTGAATAATTTTTACACAATTATTTTGCATATTATTGCATGATATAAATATTTGATTCAGTAGTAAAACAAAACATAATATTTAGTACAGCAACCTTTGTTTTCAATTACAGAGGAGAGATATTTCCTGTAGTTCTTAACGAAGTTTGCACGCACTGCAGCAAGGATTTTGGCTCACTCTTCCATACAGATGTCCTGCAGGTCTCTCAGTTTTTGGAGCTGTCGCTGGGCAACATTGAGTTTCAGCTCCCTCTAAAAATTTTCTATTGGGTTAAGTATTGGAGACTGGCTAGGTAACTTTGGAACCTTGAAATGCTTCTTACGTAGCCTCTCCTTAGTTACACTGGCCATGTGATTTTGGAAGGAGGTTGTTGGCCAAAATGTCATGATTTATAACCCCATTTATCCTCTCTTCTATATGGTGCAGTCGTCTTGTCACCTTTGAAGAAAGCACCCTCAATATCAGGGCAAACTATCAGGAGAAACCGCCAGGTGGCACTCCCCAGCGGTTTATGCTGCCCTGACAGTGAGAACCAGAGTCTCAGACAACCTGAGACAGCTGTACTCACAGCGCCCGAGAGCTGGGCAAGAAAGCACTGTTACAGCAGAGCTGGAGTGAGCAGAACGCCAGGTGGTGAGTATACTGAAAGGACCTGTGGTCACGTGACAACAGGGGGCGGGGCTTAGTGTCCTGTAGCAGAAGTATGCAGGATACTACAGGAACAAAGGGTACAGGAGAAGGGAAAGGGAGCCACCGGACACCAGGGAAAGGATGAGGCAGAGGGAGGCGCAATCCAAGAAAAGCCGAGGTCAATAAACGGGAGCGGTAACGCAGTACACAAGGAGCAAGGAAATAAAGGATAGTCAGGGACGTAGCAAAAGTCAGAAAACCAGAGAAGCAGATAGACAGTACAGAATCAAAAGGCAAAATCACACCGGGGAACAGAACCGAGTCAGAACCATACAAGCAAACTAGAATATAGGCACAAGGCAAAAGCAAACAGAGGTCAACACACTCAGCCAATAGCAAAAGTATAACTGACAGAGATTGGAGCTTCCCAGGGCTATAAGACGCTCACCTGGAGCCAAAGAGAGGCCAATAATAAGCCCCAGGTGTGCAGGTCAGAGCCTGCACTGATCAACACATTAACCCCTGGCGTGCAGGTGAAACCCTGCACTGGGATCATGACACTCAAAGTATGATGTTTCCCCCACCAAGCTTCACAGTTGGGATGTACTCCTCTTTCTTCTTCCTCCGAACATGGAAAGTGTAGTTGGTGCCAAAAAAAACTATTTTGGTCTCATCTGATCACATGATTTTCTCCCATGCCTCCTATGGATCATCCAGATGGTCTTTGGTGAACTTTAAAAGGCCTGGACATGTGATGGCATGAGCAGGGGGACCTTGTGTGCCCTGCAGGATTTTAATCCATGACAGCATAGTATGTAACTAAAAGTAATGTTTGAGACTTTGGTCCCAGCTCTCTTAACGTCACTGACCAGATCCTCCACATAGTTCTGGACTGATTCCTGACCTTTCTCAGATTCATCCTTACCCTACATGTCGAGATTTTGGATGGAGCTCCAGGCCTATTAAGATTGAAAGTTATCTTGCGTTTCTTCTATTTTCTATCCATAAAGTATAATTTCTCCTTGCGGAGATTGACATGCTAAGCGTGCCGAGATGAGGAGACTTAAATCCGCAATGCTCCTCTGGGTAATATGCTAATTATGCAAATTGTCTCTTCAGAGAGGAAGAGAGCTAGCACTCTAGTGCCACCTATTGGAAGTAAATAATACGAACAGAGCCACATACAAGTCCTAAAGCGGACAGAAAAAACTCCCAAGCAATGCATATATAATCCGAAAAGGAGTTACAAGACTGTCATTTAAAGGTATATAAAATACATCATTTATTAGTAAACATAGCAATTAAAATACTGAGATGTCATACAAAAACTCTCAGTCATCATAGGGTAATAATGTGAACAACGGACATAGGTAACAGGCACCATATACCACACCTAGAGTCTATGACTTGAGGTCACAGGTTCACTAGACAAGGTTTCCTATACAGGGTAACATAAAAAATCCCAATAAGGGCCCTTAGATAAGTGTAAATCTACAACAGTATATAGGACTGGACCTCACCCATATTAGTCGTGGTGTGTATGTGGCAGCGCCAGCCCCTACGCGCGTTTCGCGTAGGCTTCTTCGGGGGGCTGACCTATTGGAAGGTAGCAATCCTACAAGTCAATGTCGACCATTTATCGAGCCTTGTCACATGACTTAGGATAATGGCCATACCAGAATCTTAATTTGCAGACACTGTGTTTCGGGGTACTGCCCCTTGTCAGTGGAAAGCGGAGATCTGGTTTGGCTGTGTGAGAGGCATCAGACCTTTATCCAAAAAGTATAGCTTCTCCTTGCGGAGATCGACATGCTCAGCGTGCCGAGATGAGGAGACTTAAAGCTGCAATGCTCCTCTGGGTAATATGCTAATTATGCAAATTGTCTCTTCAGAGAGGAAGAGAGCTGGAACTCTAGTGTCACCTATTGGAAGGTAGCAATCCTACAAGTCAATGTTGACCCTTTAACGAGCATTGTCACATGACTTAGGATAATAGCCAAACCAGAATCTCAATTTGCAGACAGTGTTTTCGGGGTACTGCCCCTCATCAGTGCAAAGCTGAGATCTGGTTTGGCTGTGTGAGAGGCGTCAGACCGTTATCCAAAAAGTGTAATTTTTCCTTGTGGAGATCGAGATGTTAAGTATGCCGAGATGAGGAAACTTAAAGCCGCAATGCTTCTCTGGGTAATATGCTAATTATGCAATTAAAACAGGTAATGAGTGCAGAGTTAGAGGGCTTTTTTAAGAAAAGCTAACAGGTCTGTGAGGACCAGAATTTTTGCTGGTTGGTAGGTTATCAAATACTTATTGTGTGCAATAAAATGCCATTTAGTTATTTAAAAATCATAACGTGTGATTTTCTGGTTTTTATTTTTAGATTCTGACTCGCACAGTTGAAGTATATCTATGAAAAAAATTGTAGACCTCTCCATTGTTTGTTGGTGGAAAAACTTGCAAAATAGGCAGTGTATCAATTACTTATTTTCCCCACAGTATATAGATATACAGTATATAACACTAACATTTATCATAAAAGCAGCAGTTTCCTGACTTACTTGCTATAAAATGAATGTCAGCCATTATTTGTTGTCAACTTTTCAGTTGATCTTAATAGTAAAAATGGCAGCTGACAGTCAAGCAAATGTAGGTAATGGAACCCCCTTTAAACTGATACCGTACGTTATGGCCAAACTATTAAACTTATTAGACATTTATTACATTTTGTTTGGATAGTCTCCAGTATGTAAGATGCTAATTAACTTTCAACATTGAAAATAACTGTTGTAATAAAAAAGTGAGATTAATTTGCAAACATCAAATTGTGATTGCATAACTAATCCAGATTAAATATCTAATATTATTAAAAACAATTTTGCATTATGTTTAATATGAGTCAGTTTTTTTCACATGTGTTGAAGGACCTGGGTTACATAAAATATATTAGCCTTGTGCAAATCTATTAGACTTTATCTTTGCTTTATAAACTGTTGAAAAATTAAAATGAGGAAATATAAGAAAAAATAACCATAATATAACTGATTCTGCTGTGAGTGTGGGCGGGTAGCACTTCACGGACATTAAAGAATATAATAATATGTTGCTTGTTTTCCTAATCCCCTAAAACCGTATGCATAAAATATCTTGGAAATTATAAGATGGAAATTAATTTTAGTCACATGGTGGTAAAAGTTAGAGCCTTATTAAAAGCTTTTGTCCTGATTATTTGATTTTCCTAGGGGGAAAAGTATCCTTCAAATTATATTAAAATGTTTCCAAATTATTTTTGAAAAAGTATATTTAAACTTGTAAAATGCATTAAAATAATATGTATGAAAGTAAATAGCTTATTATATTGCAGAAATGTATAGTGGTATAATTTAGATGGCATATTTTTGTGAGATTCTGGGAGTTACAATGAGCATAGCATTAGGTAGAGTACCCCTTCTGATGTCAACTATTATAAAAGAAAACTGGAGGGTTAACCACTTTGATAAGAGGATAGAGTATCACCCTATTTTTACAAATTATAATCAGGACAAGCCTTCATTTATTTTATACAACATACAGAGCTCAAGTTACCAACAACCCTATTGAAACCTCTGCATAGTTGCGGAAGTAACACTATTTAGTTGAAACTTACCAAAAGAACAATAATACTAAAACTAAAGTTATTCATTATTGAACATGCATTATCATGTCCTAAATTAAATTACTTCGCTAAAGCAAAAGATTTATGAACAGATAGGTAATACAACAAATGGTATTGTAACTTTTTTCCTGCAATACAAGAAGCAAAAGCTTGAGGCCTGCACATAAATATAGTCTGTAAAGAATGAGAATAGGGCAATCAAGTCCCCATTACACAATTTCTAGAAATTGCCTTGAAGGTTTACAATATCATTGCATGGTTTCAAAGGGTCTGTGTTTGGCCGGGGCCACACTTGCGAGTGGAATGTGAGAAACTCACACGAGTCTCTTGCATCAATACCCGACACTGCCGCCTCCACTCTGGACCGGAGTGTTCAGCTGCATAGAAATACATGCAGCACACGCACCAGTCCTGAGTGCTGGCGGCAGTGCCAGGTATTGATGGAAGAGGCTTGTGCAAGTTTCTCACACTGCACTCGCAAGTGTGACCTCGGCATTTATCTGAGATCAAAGAATTAGGCAATTAATGAAGATAAAATGGGAACCAAAGCTTATGCCAAAAGAGTTTTAAAAATAACATCCTCACTAATTTGTGGTTGCCATTTTTGCTAAAACGCGTACAGGAAGTAGGCTTCTGTCACTTTTGATTTAGGTGCTAGGGGCATTTAATAACTATTAGAATTAATTACTAAAGATGGAGAATATATTCAAGTGGAATTGAATTCTACTTACATTTTACAATGATCTGCATTCTATAGTGTGTAAGTTCAAAGGCGCACGTCGTGAAGTCATGATGCCATTAACTTGTGTGCATGCTCCCAGGAATTTTAGCTAGTGTAGCGGTGATCAGTAGATATGGTAAGGACTAGACAAGTGATGATGATGAGGGGGACGGTGTGGTGAGTATAAGGATTATTTTCATTTTTTACATTTTACATCTTTTCTTTACATTATATTCTGGGGTATGGACAGACCCAGAGCATATTAAGGGACTTTAACCCCTTTACCCCCAAGGGTGGCTTGCACGTTAATGACGGGTCAATTATTACAATTCTGACCACTGTCCCTTTATGAGGTTATAATTCTGGAACACTTCAACCGGTCCCAGAGATTCTGACAATGTTTTCTCGTGACATTTCGTACTTCATGATAGTCATAAAATTTCTTTGATATTACCTGCGTTTATTTGTGAAAAAATGGAAATTTGGTGAAAATTTTGAAAATTTCACAATTTTTCAACTTTGAATTTTTATGCAATTAAATCACAGAGATATGTCACAAAAAATAATTAACAAGTAACATTTCCCACATGTCTACTTTATATCAGCACAGTTTTGGAACCAACATTTTTTTTGTTAGGGAGTTATAAAGGTTAAAAGTTGACCAGCAATTTCTCATTTTTACAACACCATTTTTTTTTTAGGGACCACATCTCATTTGAAGTCATTTTTAGGGGTCTATATGATAGAAAATAACTAAGTGTGACACCATTCTAAAAACTGCACCCCTCAAGGTACTCAAAACCACATTCAAGAAGTTTATTACCCTTCAGGTGTTTCACAGGAATTTTTGGAATGTTTAAATAAAAATGCACATTTAACTTTTTTTCACATAAAATTTACTTCAGCTCCAATTTGTTTTATTTTACCAAGGGTAACAGGAGAAAATGGACCCCAAAATTTGTTGTACAATTTGTCCTGAGTAGGATGATACCCCATATGTTGGGGTAAACTACTGTTTAGGCGCAAGGGAGAGCTCGGAAAGGAAGGAGTGCCGTTTGACCTTTCAAAGCAAAATTGACAGGAATTAAGATGGGACGCCATGTTGCGTTTGGAGAGCCACTGATGTGCCTAAACATTGAACCCCCACTAGACCCACCAAGGAACTTATCTAGATGTGTTGTGAGAACTTTGAACCCCCAAGTGTTTCACTACAGTTTATAACGCAGAGCCGTGAAAATAAAAAATCTTTTTTTTCCCACAAAAATTATTTCTTAGCCCCTAGTTTTCTATTTTTCCAAGGGTAACAGTTGAAATTGTACCCCAAAAGTTGTTGTCCAATTTGTCCTGAGTATGCTGATGCCTAATATGTGGGGGGAACCATCGTTTGGGTGCATGGCAGAGATCGGAAGAGAAGGAGCGCCATTTGGAATGCAGACTTAGATGGATTGGTCTGCGGCATCACATTGCATTTGCAGAGCCCCTCATGTAACTAAACAGTAGAAACCCCCCACAAGTGACCCCATATTGGAAACTAGACCCCCCAAGGAACTTATCCAGATGTGTTGCGAGAACTTTAAACCCCCAAGTGTTTCACTACAGTTTATAACGCAGAGCTGTGAAAATAAAAAATCCTTTTTTCCCACGAAATTTATTTTTTAGCCCCCAGTTTTGTCTTTTCCCAAGGGTAACAGGAGAAGTTGGACCCAAAAGTTGTTGTCGAATGTGTCCTGAGTATGCTGATACCCCACATGTTTGGGTAAACCCCTGTTTGGGCGCACGGGAGAGCTCGGAAGGGAAGAAGCACTGTTTTACTTATTCAACACAGAATTGGCTGGAATTGAGATCGGACGCCATGTCGCGTTTGGAGAGCCCCTGATGTTCCTAAACAGTGGAAACCCCCAAATTATAACTGAAACCCTAATCCAAACACACCCCTAACCCTAATCTCAATGGTAACCCTAACCGCACCCCTTACCCTGACACACCCCTAACCCTAATCCCAACCTTATTCCCAACCGTAAATGTAATCCAAACCCTAACCCTACCTTTAGCTCCAACCCTAACCCTAACTTTAGCCCCAACCCTAACTGTAGCCCTAACCCTAGCCCCAACCCTAACCCTAGCCCTAACCCTAGCCCTAACCCTAACCCTATGTTAGGGCTAGCGGAACGCACCAAATAATGAGACAGATAGAGTATGGTGCGTTCGCAGCCCGGGGTCCACCGTGCAGAGATGGAACCTGCTGCAAAGTAATGACGGACTATATGGCGGTACTCATAAGTATACACGCGTGGGTTAGACTTCACCCAGCGTGAAGGAAGCGATCCTGTTGCGTCACAGGATCGCGGTACCGCACATAGAGCGCGAGCAAGTAGTCAGCGAACTAAACCCCAACTAGGATTGAAGTCCGATTAGACCCTTGCTGGCACAACACTGCAACTGGGTGTGTAAGGAAGCTAAATAACAATATTAGGGCACAAGAGTGCATGCGGTGCCGCACTGACGAACGCCACTAACCACCCAGGCTTGGGTAAGGAAAGCACAGAGGAAGTGCGCGGTGCCGTACTGGCGGTCACAGCAACTGGACGCTGTAATGTGTGATTTGTGCTGTAGGATAAGTCGGGCGCTAGATAGCAACCATACACCTTCCGCGAACAGTCATTCAATAGGGAAGGGGTATCCAAGGACGACTTGCACTCACAACAAACACACGTATGCAAATGTACACTAGCGCATGGCCGTGCGGTCATGCGCAGTTTATATAGTTGCAGCACAGGAAGTGGCCACAGAAACTTTGTCCTTCCAAGACCTGCCAAGAGGACCAATGGAATGTGCTGCAGAGCCTGAGCACATGACCCTCGATCTCCAACAGGAGATCTTGCCCTGAGCATGCTCAGTGTGTGCAGACAAGGACTGAGTCCCAGAGAAGTCCGCTCGCTGCTGACCAGCACTGGCTTTAATGGCAGAAGCTGAAGAAGCAGCAGTAACTCTCTGTACAGAGTGAGACTGAGCAAGACGCTGGGACCGACGTCCCTGCTGAGCAGACTCCACTGCGGCTGGATAAGAATGGGAGACCGCAGCGGAGATGGCTCGAGATTCCCCCTGTGCAGAAGCGGGAACTCTAGACCTAAGATTACCCCCCTCCTAAGACCCCCCCCTCCTTGGGCCTCGCTACGCTCGAAGGCAGCAATGAGCTGTGGGGCCCGAATGTTTTCAGCAGGCTCCCAGGACCTGTCCTCTGGGCCATAACCCTTCCAATCCACCAGATAGAACTTTTTGCCGCGTACCACCTTGCACCCCAAAATAGCGTTCACCTCGTAATCGTCCGTAGACGAACCCGATGTCCCGGCAGATGACAACCGGGACATGTATACGGGTTTCAAGAGGGACACATGAAAGGTGTCGGTGATACCCAAGCGTGAAGGAAGAGCCAAACGGTAGACCACAGGATTAACCCGTTCGAGAACCTTGAAGGGACCCAAGTAGCGAGGAGCAAACTTAGTGGACTCAACTCGCAGCCTGATGTTACGGGCGGAGAGCCACACCAAGTCGCCAGGAGAAAAGGTCGGAGCGGGGCGCCGATGAACATTGGCGGAGGACCTCATTCTCTCCACAGCCCAGTCTGCCACCCTGGAGTCAGCAGAAGACACAGGCATGGGCACAGGAACACGCGGATGCTGGCCGTAATTTAGGAGGAATGGAGTCTGACCGGTGGAGTCGGCTACGGCATTGTTAAGTGCAAATTCTGCCCACGGTAGCAAGGATGCCCAGTCATCCTGCCTGGCAGAAACAAAATGTCGTAAATATGTGACCAGGGTCTGGTTGGCCCTCTCTACCAACCCATTCGTCTCGGGATGATATGCTGAAGAGAGATTCCACTCAATACTGAGCAGACGACAAAGCTCTCTCCAGAATCGAGACGCAAACTGGGGACCCCGGTCACTAACAATTTTGGCTGGCATACCGTGTAGGCGAAAGATATGCTTGACGAACAAGACAGCCAACGCCCGTGCAGAAGGTAGCCGTGGAAGAGGCACCAAGTGCACCATTTTGGAAAAATGGTCGGTGATCACCCAGATAATGGTGCAGTTACGAGACTTGGGTAAACCCACCACAAAGTCCATCCCGACCATCTCCCAGGGCCTGTCCGCCACCGGTAGAGGATAAAGCAAACCAGCTGGCCGTTGCCGAGGAGTCTTGTTCTTGGCGCAAGAGACACACGCCCGAACATACTCTGCGACATCACGAGCCATATGCGGCCACCAGTATGTCCTCGCCAGTAACTCAGATGTCCTTTTGGTACCAAAATGTCCACCCACCCTGCACGAGTGTGCCCAAGAGAGAACCTCCGGTCGCAAACTGGATGGAACAAAAGTCTTGCCCGGGGGCACAGACTCTAGCGAAACCGGGGCCACAGTTCTCAAGCTCTCGGTGGGGACAATAAGCCGAGGCTCCTCCTCCTCCTCCGCAGATGACACAACGGAGCGAGAGAGAGCGTCGGCCCGAATGTTCTTCTCCCCAGAAAGAAAATGGAGGGTGAAATGAAACCGGGAGAAGAATAAGGACCATCTGGCCTGGCAAGAATTCAACTGCTGGGCTGTCTGCAGGTACACCAAATTTTTATGGTCTGTGAAGACTTGGAAGGGAAAACGTGCTCCCTCCAAGAGATGTCTCCACTCCGAGAAAGCCAACTTCATGGCTAGCAACTTCCTGTCCCCGATGGAATAATTCCTCTCTGCTGGTGAGAAGGTCTTGGAGAAAAAGAAGCAAGGATGCTTCCGACCTTGAGCATCCTTTTGGAAGAGGACTGCTCCAGCACCAACAGAAGAGGCATCCACCTCCATGATAAATGGCTTATCAACATCGGGGAGATGTAGGATGGGAGCGCTAGCGAAGTGTGACTTTATAGAGTTAAAGGCCTTGGAGACCTCCTCAGACCACAATTTGGGATTCGCCCCCTTCTTGGTGAGGGCAATCAAGGGAGCTACCAAAGTTGAGAAGTGCGGAATGAACTGGCGATAATAATTAATGAACCCCATAAAGCGCTGCACCACTTTGAGAGAATGGGGTTCCTGCCAGTCCATCACAGCCTGTAGTTTGGCAGGATCCATAGCCAATCCCTGGGCAGAGATGATGTAGCCTAGGAAAGGTAAGGACTCCTGCTCAAACATACACTTCTCCAACTTGGCATAGAGGGAGTTTGCCCGTAGGAGGTCGAAGACTTTGCAAACATCTCTCCGGTGGGAGTCAATATCTGGAGAGTAGATGAGAATATCATCCAGATAGACTACGACCGAGGTGGAAAGCATATCCCGGAAGATATCGTTCACAAAGTCTTGGAAAACGGCTGGGGCATTACAGAGCCCGAAGGGCATCACAAGATATTCATAGTGCCCATCCCTGGTGTTAAAAGCCGTCTTCCATTCGTCCCCCTCACGGATGCGAATCAGGTTGTAAGCACCCCGCAGATCTAGTTTAGTAAATACCCTTGCTCCCCGAAGCATATCGAAGAGCTCGGATATCAAGGGCAAAGGATACTTATTTTTAACGGTGATGGCGTTAAGACCCCTGTAGTCTATGCATGGACGTAGTTCCCCATTCTTCTTCTGCACGAAGAAGAACCCTGCCCCAGCAGGTGACACTGACTTCCTAATGAATCCTCTTGCCAGATTTTCCTGGATGTACTGTGACATGGCCTCCGTCTCCGGGAGAGATAGCGGATAGACTCGACCCCGTGGAGGCTCAGCACCAGGCAAGAGATCAATAGGACAGTCATAGGGGCGATGGGGCGGAAGGATCTCCGCCGCCTTTTTGAGAACACGTCTGCATAAGACCAATACTGCTTGGGGAGAGAGGAAAGATCTGCGGGTACCTCTGTAGTAGCAACCTGGACGCACTCCCTCTGACACCTACCCCCACAAGATTCGCCCCATCCCAGGATTCTGCCAGAGGACCACTCGATATGAGGAGAGTGGTACCGTAGCCAAGGTATTCCCAACAGGACCTCATCAATTCCCTCAGGAATGACGAGCAGAGATATAATCTCCTGATGAGATGGCGACATGGACAGAGTAAAAGGGATGGTCTGGTGTATTATCTGTTAGGGCAGTGTCGACCCATTCACCACTCGTACCGTTACTGGTTGAGCTAGCATAACCAGTGGTATTGCGTGACGTTGTGCGAAGGCAGAAGACATAAAATTGCCCTCCGCCCCAGAATCCACGCAGAGCTCTACCGAGTGGGAGAATGAGCCTATAGTAATTGTCCCCTTAAAGGACAATTTAGAGGCAAACGTCGCCGTGTCTAGTGTACCTCACTACCACTAGACGCTGACGTTTCCTCGACCGCTGAGAACATCTGGTGGCTAGATGTCCAGACTGCTGGCAAACATGACAGACCTTGAGTGCACAAGCGGTCCGGGACTTAGATCCCGCTTGTGACTCTTCCCTGGCCTCATGTGACTCAGGAAACAGGACCGGAGATTCCAGAGGTTTGGCGAAGGTAGGAGCCAGCCGAAACCTCTGCCTACACTGGGCTCGCTCTAACCTCCGCTCGTTAAAACGGAGGTCAATTCGAGTGGAGACAGTTATTAACTCCTCCAGTGTGGCAGGAATCTCCCTAGTGGCCAGAGCGTCCTTAACGTGGTCAGCCAGGCCCCTCCAAAATATGGGGATAAGAGCTTTATCCGACCAATCCAGCTCAGAAGCTAAAGTGCGGAATTGGACGGCAAAATGACTGACCAAGGACTCACCCTGAGTTAATGCCAGCAGTTGGAGCGCAGTATCATGGGTGACTTGAGGTCCTAAAAAGACCTGTTTCAGAGTGCTCAGAAACAGCGGAGCACTCTGCACCACATGATCGCCACGCTCCCACAGCGGTGTAGCCCATTCCAACGCCCTGTCCAACAAGAGAGACACTATCAATCCCACCTTAGCCCGCTCTGTGGGAAAACGTGCAGCCAGGAGCTCGAGGTGAATAGAGCACGGACTCACAAATCCCCTACAAAATTTGCTATCACCAGAAAATTTTTCTGGCAGCGGGAGGCGAGAAAATGTCGGAGCAGGGGTGGCAATGGACAGGGTTGCTGCAGCCACGCTAGCAGCCTGTACAGCAACTGCGGTAACATCCACAGCTGAGGTTGCGCTCTCAAGATCCGCCAACCTACCCTCCAGCTGCTGGATATACCGCAAGGATTGCTGTTTGTCCGTCATTACTAGCCAGACCCTGGCGCTAGTGTAATGTTAGGGCTAGCGGAACGCACCAAATAATGAGACAGATAGAGTATGGTGCGTTCGCAGCCCGGGGTCCACCGTGCAGAGATGGAACCTGCTGCCAAGTAATGACGGACTATATGGCGGTACTCATAAGTATACACACGTGGGTTAGACTTCACCCAGCGTGAAGGAAGCGATCCTGTTGCGTCACAGGATCGCGGTACCGCACATAGAGCGCGAGCAAGTAGTCAGCGAACTCAACCCCAACTAGCATTGAAGTCCGATTAGACCCTTGCTGGCACAACACCGCAACTGGGTGTGTAAGGAAGCTAAATAACAATATTAGGGCACAAGAGTGCATGCGGTGCCGCACTGACGAACGTCACTAACCACCCAGGCTTGGGTAAGGAAAGCACAGAGGAAGTGCACGGCGCCGTACTGGCGGTCACAGCAACTGGACGCTGTAATGTGTGATTTGTGCTGTAGGATAAGTCGGGCGCTAGATAGCAACCATACACCTTCCGCGAACAGTCATTCAATAGGGAAGGGGTATCCAAGGACAACTTGCACTCACAACAAACACACGTATGCAAATGTACACTAGCGCATGGCCGTGCGGTCATGCGCAGTTTATATAGTTGCAGCACAGGAAGTGGCCACAGAAACTTTGCCCTTCCAAGACCTGCCAAGAGGACCAATGGAATGTGCTGCAGAGCCTGAGCACATGACCCTCGATCTCCAACGGGAGATCTTGCCCTGAGCATGCTCAGTGTGTGCAGACAAGGACTGAGTCCCAGAGAAGTCCGCTCGCTGCTGACCAGCACTGGCTTTAATGGCAGAAGCTGAAGAAGCAGCAGTAACTCTCTGTACAGAGTGAGACTGAGCAAGACACTGGGACCGACGTCCCTGCTGAGCAGACTCCACCGCGGCTGGATAAGAATGGGAGACTGCAGCGGAGATGGCTCGAGATTCCCCCTGTGCAGAAGCGGGAACTCGAGACCTAACACCCTAGCCATAAACTTAACCCTAGCCCTAACCCTCATGGGAAAATGGAAATAAATACTTTTTTAAATTTTTTATTTTTCCATAACTAAGGGGGTGGTGAAGGGGGGTTTAATTTACTTTTATAGCTGTTTTTTTAATCGGATTTTTATGACTGGCAGCCGTCACACACTAAAAGACCCTTTTTATTGCAAAAAATATTTTTTTGCGTTACCACATTTTGAGAGCTATAATTTTTCCATATTTTGGTCCACACAGTCATGTGAGGTCTTGTTTTTTGTGGGACGAGTTGACGTTTTTATTGGTAACATTTTCGGGCACGTGACATTTTTTGATTGCCTTTTATTCCTATTTTTGTGAGGCAGAATGACCAAAAAACAGCTATCCATGAATTTCTTTTGGGGGGGCTTTAAATATGTGTACTTTTATTGTTTTTTTATTTAGATAAAGGAATGTATTTATTGGAACAATATTTGTTTTATTATTATTTATTTAGGATTTTTTTTCACACATGTAAAAAAAAATTTTTTTAACTTTTTTACTTTGCCCCGGGGGGGGCATCACATTTTATTGAGAGATCGCTGATCTGACACTTTGCTGTGCACTGTGTCAGATCAGCAATCACACAGGCACAGCAGGGACGCTTACCAGCGCTTGCTCTGAGCAGGCGCTGGTAAGCCAACTCCCTGCAGGACCCAGATGCAGCCCCACGGCCATTTTGGATCCGGGCCTGCTGCAGGGAGGCAGTAAGAGACCCTCGCAGCAACGCGATCACATTGAGTTGCTCCGAGGGACTCAGGGAAGCACGCAGGGAGCCCCCTCTCAGTGCGATGCTTCCCTATAACGCTGGAACACTGCGATCATGTTTGATCACAGTGTGTCGGGGGTTAATGTGCCGGGGCGGTCCATGACCACTCCTGGTACATAGTGCCGGATGTCAGCTGCGATAATCAGCTGACACCGGGCCGCTATCGGTCGCGCTCCCCCCATGAGCACGGCTGATCGCGCTGGACGTACTATTCCGTCCTTGGGAAGTAGGGCCCACCCCACATGGATGGAATAGTACATCTAATGGCAGAAAAAGGTTAAATTTGCAAATTGAATTTCCTGGGAAAATCCACTCAAACAGGAACATTTAAATGTTGCCTTATGTGCCCATGTCTAGCAGTAACCAGTTATAACGTTTTTTTAAAGGTAATAACAAAGATAGTTATGCTTACTAATGTCACTTTCACCAAAATGACTACCAAAATTAAACAGAAATCATCAATACATTTTCCAGTAATGGAGGAATAGTTGTCAAACTTGGCAATTAAAATAACTTTTGCTTTAATGGTATGTAGTCTTTTATTTTTTCAAAGGTTGTCTTTAACCCCTTAATCCCATATGATGTACTATCCCATCAAGGTGACCTGGGACTTAATTCCCCATGACGGGATAGTACGTCATATGCGATCGGCCGCGCTCATGGGGGAGCGCGGCCGATTGTGGCCGGGTGTCAGCTGCCTATTGCAGTTGACATCCGGCACTATGTGCCAGGAGCGGTCACGGACCGCTCCCGGCACATTAACCCCGGCACATTGTGATCAAATATGATCGCAGTGTTCCGGCGGTATAGGGAGGCATCGCACAGGGAGGGGGCTCCCTGCATGCTTCCCTGAGACGATCGGTACAAGGCGCTTTGCTCACCTTGTACCAAGCGTCTCCTCCCTGCAGGCCCCAGATCCAAAATGGCCACAGGGCTACTTCCGGGTCCTGCAGGGAGGTGGCTTACCAAGTGCCTGCTGTTGTGAATTCTGTGGCTGAATTCACTCCTGTGGTCACAAGTGGTACTGCAGCTTCTGAGCTTCCTCCCTCAGGTGTTCTGGTGAGCTCGTTAACTGCTTCATTACTTAACTCCGCCTGATGCTGCTATCCTTGCTCCTTGTCAATGTTTCAGTGTTGGATCTGAGCTTCTCCTGATTGTTCCTGTGACCTGCTGCTCTGTATAGCTAAGTGCTTTTTGCTTTTTTGTTGATTTTTTTCTGTCCAGCTTGTCTTTTGTTTTGCTGGAAGCTCTGAGACGCAAAGGGTGTACCGCCGTGCCGTTAGTTCGGCACGGTGGGTTTTTTTTGCCCCCTTTGCGTGGTTTTGCTTTAGGGTTTTTTGTAGACTGCAAAGTTCGCTTTACTATCCTCGCTCTGTTCTAGAATATCGGGCCCACTTTGCTGAATCTATTTCATCCCTACGTTTTGTCTTTTCATCTTACTCACAGTCATTATATGTGGGGGGCTGCCTTTTCCTTTGGGGAATTTCTCTGGGGCAAGTCAGGCCTATTTTTCTATCTTCAGGCTAGCTAGTTTCTTAGGCTGTGCCGAGTTGCCTAGGTAGTTGTTAGGCGCAATCCACAGCCGCTTTTAGTTGTGTTTAGGATAGGATCAGGTGTGCAGTCTACAGAGTTTCCACGTCTCAGAGCTCGTTCTTGTATTTTTTGGTATTTGTCAGATCACTGTGTGCGCTCTGATCGCTAAGCACACTGTGTTTCTGGATTGCCTTCATAACACCTGTCATTAGCAAACATAACAGTACAAGGAGCCAAACTAATGATTCTCAATAGAGGGAAAGAAAAAGTTCTGACATCATTTTTTTTTTTTTCTGCTCTGTGTTCACTTTTTTTTTTTCCCCTAGACATTTGGGTGATTCTGGACACAGGTGTGGACATGGATATTCAGGGTCTGTGCTCTTCAATGGATAATCTCGTTATAAATGCACAAAAAATTCAAGATACTATTGATCAGAAATCTATGTTAGAACCAAGAATTCCTATTCCTGATTTGTTTTTTGGAGATAAAACTAAGTTTCTAAGTTTCAAAAATAATTGTAAGCTATTTCTGGCCTTGAAACCTCATTCTTCTGGTAATCCTATTCAACAGGTTTTGATTATTATTTCTTTTTTGCGCGGCGACCCTCAAGACTGGGCATTTTCTCTTGCGCCAGGAGACCCTGCATTGAGTAGTGTCGATGCGTTTTTCCTGGCGCTCGGATTGCTGTACGATGAGCCTAATTCAGTGGATCAGGCTGAGAAAAATTTGCTGGCTTTGTGCCAGGGTCAGGATGATATAGAAGTATATTGTCAGAAATTTAGGAAATGGTCAGTACTCACTCAGTGGAATGAATCTGCGCTGGCAGCTTTGTTCAGAAAGGGTCTCTCTGAGGCTCTTAAGGATGTCATGGTGGGATTTCCTATGCCTGCTGGTTTGAATGAGTCTTTGTCTTTGGCCATTCAGATCAGTCGACGCTTGCGCGAGCGTAAATCTGTGCACCATTTGGCGGTACTGCCTGAGGTTAAACCTGAGCCTATGCAGTGCGATAGGACTATGACTAGAGTTGAACGGCAGGAATACAGACGTCTGAATGGTCTGTGTTTCTACTGTGGTGATTCCACTCATGCTATTTCTGATTGTCCTAAGCGCACTAAGCGGTCCGCTAGGTCTGCCGTCATTGGTACTGTACAGTCCAAATTCCTTCTGTCCATTACCTTGATATGCTCTTTGTCGTCATTTTCTGTCATGGCGTTTGTGGATTCGGGCGCTGCCCTGAATCTGATGGATTTGGATTATGCTAAACGTTGTGGGTTTTTCTTGGAGCCTTTGCGGTGTCCTATTCCATTGAGAGGAATTGATGCTACACCTTTGGCCAAGAATAAACCTCAATACTGGGCCCAGCTGACCATGTGCATGGCTCCTGCACATCAGGAAGTTATTCGCTTTCTGGTGTTGCATAATCTGCATGATGTGGTCGTGTTGGGGTTGCCATGGCTACAAACCCATAATCCAGTATTGGATTGGAATTCCATGTCGGTATCCAGCTGGGGTTGTCAGGGGGTACATGGTGATGTTCCATTTTTGTCGATTTCGTCATCCACCCCTTCTGAGGTCCCAGAGTTCTTGTCTGATTATCAGGATGTATTTGAAGAGCCCAAGTCCGATGCTCTACCTCCGCATAGGGATTGTGATTGTGCTATCAATTTGATTCCTGGTAGTAAATTCCCTAAAGGTCGATTATTTAATTTATCCGTGCCCGAACACGCCGCTATGCGCAGTTATGTGAAGGAATCACTGGAGAAGGGACATATTCGCCCATCGTCATCACCACTGGGAGCAGGGTTCTTCTTTGTAGCCAAGAAGGATGGTTCGCTGAGACCGTGTATTGATTACCGCCTTCTTAATAAGATCACTGTTAAATTTCAGTATCCCTTGCCATTGTTATCTGACTTGTTTGCTCGGATTAAGGGGGCTAGTTGGTTCACTAAGATAGATCTTCGTGGTGCGTATAATCTGGTGAGAATCAGGCAAGGAGATGAATGGAAAACTGCATTCAATACGCCCGAGGGTCATTTTGAGTATCTAGTGATGCCGTTCGGACTTGCCAATGCTCCATCTGTGTTTCAGTCTTTTATGCATGACATGTTCCGTGAGTATCTGGATAAATTCCTGATTGTTTACTTGGATGACATTTTGATCTTCTCAGATGATTGGGAGTCTCATGTGAAGCAGGTCAGAATGGTTTTTCAGGTCCTGCGTGCTAACTCTTTGTTTGTGAAGGGATCAAAGTGTCTCTTCGGTGTGCAGAAAGTTTCATTTTTGGGGTTCATCTTTACCCCTTCTACTATCGAGATGGATCCAGTTAAGGTCCAAGCCATCCAGGATTGGATTCAGCCGACATCTCTGAAAAGTCTGCAAAAGTTCCTGGGCTTTGCTAATTTTTATCGTCGCTTCATCTGTAATTTTTCTAGCATTGCCAAACCATTGACCGATTTGACCAAGAAGGGTGCTGATTTGGTTAATTGGTCTTCTGCTGCTGTGGAAGCTTTTCAGGAGTTGAAGCGTCGTTTTTGTTCTGCCCCTGTGTTGTGTCAGCCAGATGTTTCTCTTCCGTTCCAGGTCGAGGTTGATGCTTCTGAGATTGGAGCAGGGGCGGTTTTGTCACAGAGAGGTTCTGATTGCTCAGTGATGAAACCATGTGCTTTCTTTTCCAGGAAGTTTTCGCCCGCTGAGCGTAATTATGATGTGGGCAATCGAGAGTTGCTGGCCATGAAGTGGGCATTCGAGGAGTGGCGTCATTGGCTTGAAGGAGCTAAGCATCGCGTGGTGGTATTGACTGATCATAAGAACTTGACTTATCTCGAGTCTGCCAAGCGCTTGAATCCTAGACAGGCCCGTTGGTCGTTATTTTTTGCCCGCTTCGACTTTGTGATTTCGTACCTTCCGGGCTCTAAAAATGTGAAGGCAGATGCTCTGTCTAGGAGTTTTGTGCCCGACTCTCCGGGTTTATCTGAGCCAGCGGGTATCCTCAAGGAAGGAGTCATTGTGTCTGCCATCTCCCCTGATTTGCGGCGGGTGCTGCAAAAATTTCAGGCGAATAAACCTGATCGTTGTCCAGCAGAGAAACTGTTCGTCCCTGATAGGTGGACTAATAAACTTATCTCTGAACTTCATTGTTCGGTGTTGGCTGGTCATCCTGGAATCTTTGGTAACAGAGAGTTAGTGGCTAGATCCTTCTGGTGGCCATCTCTGTCACGGGATGTACGTACTTTTGTGCAGTCCTGTGGGATTTGTGCTAGGGCTAAGCCCTGCTGTTCTCGTGCCAGTGGGTTGCTTTTGCCCTTGCCGGTCCCAAAGAGGCCTTGGACACATATTTCGATGGATTTCATTTCTGACCTTCCCGTTTCTCAAAAGATGTCAGTCATTTGGGTGGTCTGTGATCGCTTTTCTAAAATGGTCCATCTGGTGCCCTTGGCTAAATTGCCTTCCTCCTCTGATTTGGTACCTTTGTTCTTTCAGCATGTGGTTCGGTTGCATGGCATTCCTGAGAATATTGTTTCTGACAGAGGTTCCCAGTTTGTTTCAAGGCTCTGGCGAGCCTTTTGTGGTAGGATGGGCATTGACCTATCCTTTTCCTCGGCTTTCCATCCTCAGACTAATGGCCAGACCGAACGAACCAATCAGACCTTGGAAACATATCTGAGATGTTTTGTTTCTGCAGACCAGGATGATTGGGTGTCCTTTTTGCCGTTGGCTGAGTTCGCCCTTAATAATCGGGCCAGCTCGGCTACCTTGGTTTCTCCATTTTTTTGCAATTCTTGGTTCCATCCTCGTTTCTCTTCAGGACAGGTTGAGTCTTCGGACTGTCCTGGTGTGGATTCTGTGGTGGATAGGTTGCAGCAGATCTGGACTCAGGTAGTGGACAATTTGATCTTGTCCCAGGAGAAAGCTCAACTTTTCGCTAATCGCAGACGCCGTGTGGGTCCCCGACTTCGTGTTGGGGATCTGGTTTGGTTATCTTCTCGTCATATTCCTATGAAGGTTTCCTCTCCTAAATTTAAACCTCGTTTTATTGGTCCGTATAGGATTTCTGAGGTTCTCAATCCTGTGTCTTTTCGTTTGACCCTCCCAGACTCCTTTTCCATACATAATGTATTCCATAGGTCGTTGTTGCGGAGATACGTGGCACCTATGGTTCCATCTGTTGAGCCTCCTGCCCCGGTTTTGGTGGAGGGGGAATTGGAGTATATTGTGGAGAAGATTTTGGATTCTCGTGTTTCTAGACGGAAACTCCAGTATCTGGTTAAATGGAAGGGTTATGCTCAGGAAGATAATTCCTGGGTTTTTGCCTCTGATGTTCATGCTTCCGATCTTGTTCGTGCCTTTCATGCGGCTCATCCTGGTCGGCCTGGGGGCTCTGGTGAGGGTTCGGTGACCCCTCCTCAAGGGGGGGGTACTGTTGTGAATTCTGTGGCTGAATTCACTCCTGTGGTCACAAGTGGTACTGCAGCTTCTGAGCTTCCTCCCTCAGGTGTTCTGGTGAGCTCGTTAACTGCTTCATTACTTAACTCCGCCTGATGCTGCTATCCTTGCTCCTTGTCTATGTTTCAGTGTTGGATCTGAGCTTCTCCTGATTGTTCCTGTGACCTGCTGCTCTGTATAGCTAAGTGCTTTTTGCTTTTTTGTTGCTTTTTTTCTGTTCAGCTTGTCTTTTGTTTTGCTGGAAGCTCTGAGACGCAAAGGATGTACCGCCGTGCCGTTAGTTTGGCACGGTGGTTTTTTTTTGCCCCCTTTGCGTGGTTTTGCTTTAGGGTTTTTTGTAGACTGCAAAGTTCGCTTTACTGTCCTCGCTCTGTCCTAGAATATCTTGCCCCACTTTGCTGAATCTATTTCATCCCTACGTTTTGTCTTTTCATCTTACTCACAGTCATTATATGTGGGGGGCTGCCTTTTCCTTTGGGGAATTTCTCTGGGGCAAGTCAGGCCTATTTTTCTATCTTCAGGCTAGCTAGTTTCTTAGGCTGTGCCGAGTTGCCTAGGTAGTTGTTAGGCGCAATCCACAGCCGCTTTTAGTTGTGTTTAGGATAGGATCAGGTGTGCAGTCTACAGAGTTTCCACGTCTCAGAGCTCGTTCTTGTATTTTTTGGTATTTGTCAGATCACTGTGTGCGCTCTGATCGCTAAGCACACTGTGTTTCTGGATTGCCTTCATAACACCTGTCATTAGCAAACATAACAGCCTGCTCAGAGCAGTCGCTGGTAAGCCAGGAGCAGTGCACATGAGATCGCTGATCCAGCACACTGCTCTGCAAAGTGTCAGATCAGCGATCTGTCACTATACAGTGATGTCCCCCTGGGACAAAGTAAAAAAGTACCCAAAAAAATTGTAAATGTGTTAAAAAAAAATTCCTAAATAAAGAGAAAAAAAAATATTGTTCCAATAAATACATTTCTTTATCTAAATTTTAAAAAAAACAATAAAAGTACACATATTTAGTATTGCCACGTCCATAACGACCCGACCTATAAAACTGGCCCACTAGTTAACCCCTTCAGTGAACACCGTAAAAAAAAAAACGAGGCAAAAAACGCTTTATTATCATACTGCCGAACAAAAAGTTGAATAACAAGCGATCAAAAAGACGGATATAAATAACCATTGTACCGCTGAAAACGTCATCTTGTCCCGCAAAAAACGAGCCACCATACAGGATTATCAGCGAAAAAATAAAAAAGTTATAGTCCTCAGAATAAAGTGATGCAAAAATAATTTTTTCTATAAAATAGTTTTTATCGTATAAAAGTGCCAAAACATAAAAAAATGTTATAAATGAGGTATCGCTGTAATCATACTGACCCGAAGAATAAAACTGCCTTATCCATTTTACTAAACGTGTAACGGTATAAACACCCCCCCAAAATAAATTCATGAATAGCTGGTTTTTGGTCATTCTGCCTCACAAAAATCAGAATAAAAAGCGATCAAAAAATGTCACTTGCCCAAAAATGGTACCAATAAAAACATCAACTCGTCCCACAAAAAACAAGACCTCACATGACTCTGTGGACCAAAATATGGAAAAATTATAGCTCTCAAAATGTGGTAATGCAAAAAATATTTTTTGCAATAAAAAGCGTCTTTTAGTGTGTGACAGCTGCCAATCATAAAAATCCGGTAAAAAACCCGCTATAGAAGTAAATCAAACCCCTTCATCATCCCCTTAGTTAGGGAAACAACAAATTTAAAAAATGTATTTATTTCCATTTTCCCATTAGGGCTAGGGTTAGGGTTATGGATATGGCTAGGGTTAGGGCTAGGGTTAGGGCTAGGTTTAGGGCTAGGGTTAGGGCTAGGGCTAGGGTTAGGGTTAGGGTTAGGGTTGTGGCTAGGGTTACAGCTAGGGTTAGGGTTAGGGTTAGGGCTAGGGTTGGGGTTAGGGCTAGGGTTGGGGCTAGGTTTAGGGCTAGGGTTAGGGCTAGGGTTAAGGTTGGGGCTAAGGTTGGGGTTAGAGATGGGGTTAAGGTTGGGACTAGGGTTAGGTTTGGGCCTAAGGTTAGGGCTACAGTTGGGGTTAGGGCTACAGTTAGGGTTGGGGCTAAAGAGGGTTGAGGCTAAAGTTAGGGTTAGGGTTGGGGCTAAAGTTAAGGTTAGGGCTACAGTTGGAGTTGGGGCTAAAGTTAGGGTTAGGGTTGGGGCTAAAGTTAGGGTTGGGGCTAAAGTTAGGGTTAGGGTTTGGATTACATTTACGGTAGGGATTAGGGTTAGGGGTGTGTTTGGGATAGGGTTTCAGTTAGAATTGGGGTTTTTTACTGTTTAGGCACATCAGGGCTCTCCAAACGCGACATGGCATCCGATCTCAATTCCAGACAATTCTGCATTGAAAAAGTAAAACAGTGCTCCTTCCCTTCCGAGCTCTCCTGTGCGCCAAAACAGGGGTTTACCCCAACATATGGGGTATCAGCATACTCAGGACAAATTGAACAACAACTTTTGGGGTCCAATTTCTCCTGTTACCCTTGAAAAAATAAAAATTTGGGGGCTAAAAAAACATTTTTGTGGGAAAAAAATAATTTTTTATTTTCACGACTCTGTGTTATAATTTGTAGTGAAACACTTGTGGGTTCAGAGTTCTCACAACACATCTAGATAAGCTCCTTGGGGGGTCTAGTTTCCAGTATGGGGTCACATGTGGGGGATTTCTACTGTTTAGGTGCATCAGGGGCTCTGCAAATGCAACCTGATGCCTGCAGACCAATCCATCTAAGTCTGCATTCCAAATGGCGCTCCTTCCCTTCCGAGCTCTGCCATGCACCCAAACGGTGGTTCACCCCCACATGTGGGGTATCAGCGCACTAAGGACAAATTGGTCAACAACTTTTGGGGTCCAATTTCTTCTGTTACCCTTGGAAAAATACAAAACGGGGCTAAAAAATAATTCTTATGGAAAAAAGATTATTTTTATTTTCACAGCTCTGCGTTATGAACTGTAGTGAAACACTTGGGGGTTCAAAGTTCTCACAACACATCTAGATAAGTTCATTGAGGGGTCTAGTTTCCAAAATGGTGTCACTTTTGGGGGGTTTCTACTGTTTAGGTGCATCAGGGGCTCTGCAAATGCAATCTGACTCCTGCAGACCAATTCATCCAAGTCTGCATTCCAAACGGCGCTCTGTTGTGAATTCTGTGGCTGAATTCACTCCTGTGGTCACAAGTGGTACTGCAGCTTCTGAGCTTCCTCCCTCAGGTGTTCTGGTGAGCTCGTTAACTGCTTCATTACTTAACTCCGCCTGATGCTGCTATCCTTGCTCCTTGTCTATGTTTCAGTGTTGGATCTGAGCTTCTCCTGATTGTTCCTGTGACCTGCTGCTCTGTATAGCTAAGTGCTTTTTGCTTTTTTGTTGCTTTTTTTCTGTCCAGCTTGTCTTTTGTTTTGCTGGAAGCTCTGAGACGCAAAGGGTGTACCGCCGTGCCGTTAGTTCGGCACGGTGGGTTTTTTTTGCCCCCTTTGCGTGGTTTTGCTTTAGGGTTTTTTGTAGACTGCAAAGTTCGCTTTACTGTCCTCGCTCTGTCCTAGAATATCGGGCCCCACTTTGCTGAATCTATTTCATCCCTACGTTTTGTCTTTTCATCTTACTCACAGTCATTATATGTGGGGGGCTGCCTTTTCCTTTGGGGAATTTCTCTGGGGCAAGTCAGGCCTATTTTTCTATCTTCAGGCTAGCTAGTTTCTTAGGCTGTGCCGAGTTGCCTAGGTAGTTGTTAGGTGCAATCCACAGCCGCTTTTAGTTGTGTTTAGGATAGGATCAGGTGTGCAGTCTACAGAGTTTCCACGTCTCAGAGCTCGTTCTTGTATTTTTGGGTATTTGTCAGATCACTGTGTGCGCTCTGATCGCTAAGCACACTGTGTTTCTGGATTGCCTTCATAACACCTGTCATTAGCAAACATAACAGTACAAGGAGCCAAACTAATGATTCTCAATAGAGGGAAAGAAAAAGTTCTGACATCATTTTTTTTTTTTTTCTGCTCTGTGTTCACTTTTTTTTTTTTTCCCCTAGACATTTGGGTGATTCTGGACACAGGTGTGGACATGGATATTCAGGGTCTGTGCTCTTCAATGGATAATCTCGTTATAAATGTACAAAAAATTCAAGATACTATTGATCAGAAATCTATGTTAGAACCAAGAATTCCTATTCCTGATTTGTTTTTTGGAGATAGAACTAAGTTTCTAAGTTTCAAAAATAATTGTAAGCTATTTCTGGCCTTGAAACCTCATTCTTCTGGTAATCCTATTCAACAGGTTTTGATTATTATTTCTTTTTTGCGCGGCGACCCTCAAGACTGGGCATTTTCTCTTGCGCCAGGAGACCCTGCATTGAGTAGTGTCGATGCGTTTTTCCTGGCGCTCGGATTGCTGTACGATGAGCCTAATTCAGTGGATCAGGCTGAGAAAAATTTGCTGGCTTTGTGCCAGGGTCAGGATGATATAGAAGTATATTGTCAGAAATTTAGGAAATGGTCAGTACTCACTCAGTGGAATGAATCTGCGCTGGCAGCTTTGTTCAGAAAGGGTCTCTCTGAGGCTCTTAAGGATGTCATGGTGGGATTTCCTATGCCTGCTGGTTTGAATGAGTCTTTGTCTTTGGCCATTCAGATCGGTCGACGCTTGCGCGAGCGTAAATCTGTGCACCATTTGGCGGTACTGCCTGAGGTTAAACCTGAGCCTATGCAGTGCGATAGGACTATGACTAGAGTTGAACGGCAGGAATACAGACGTCTGAATGGTCTGTGTTTCTACTGTGGTGATTCCACTCATGCTATTTCTGATTGTCCTAAGTGCACTAAGCGGTCCGCTAGGTCTGCCGTCATTGGTACTGTACAGTCCAAATTCCTTCTGTCCATTACCTTGATATGCTCTTTGTCGTCGTTTTCTGTCATGGCGTTTGTGGATTCGGGCGCTGCCCTGAATCTGATGGATTTGGATTATGCTAAACGTTGTGGGTTTTTCTTGGAGCCTTTGCGGTGTCCTATTCCATTGAGAGGAATTGATGCTACACCTTTGGCCAAGAATAAACCTCAATACTGGGCCCAGCTGACCATGTGCATGGCTCCTGCACATCAGGAAGTTATTCGCTTTCTGGTGTTGCATAATCTGCATGATGTGGTCGTGTTGGGGTTGCCATGGCTACAAACCCATAATCCAGTATTGGATTGGAATTCCATGTCGGTATCCAGCTGGGGTTGTCAGGGGGTACATGGTGATGTTCCATTTTTGTCGATTTCGTCATCCATCCCTTCTGAGGTCCCAGAGTTCTTGTCTGATTATCAGGATGTATTTGAAGAGCCCAAGTCCGATGCTCTACCTCCACATAGTGATTGTGATTGTGCTATCAATTTGATTCCTGGTAGTAAATTCCCTAAAGGTCGATTATTTAATTTATCCGTGCCCGAACACGCCGCTATGCGCAGTTATGTGAAGGAATCACTGGAGAAGGGACATATTCGCCCATCGTCATCACCACTGGGAGCAGGGTTCTTCTTTGTAGCCAAGAAGGATGGTTCGCTGAGACCGTGTATTGATTACCGCCTTCTTAATAAGATCACTGTTAAATTTCAGTATCCCTTGCCATTGTTATCTGACTTGTTTGCTCGGATTAAGGGGGCTAGTTGGTTCACTAAGATAGATCTTCGTGGTGCGTATAATCTGGTGAGAATCAGGCAAGGAGATGAATGGAAAACTGCATTCAATACGCCCGAGGGTCATTTTGAGTATCTAGTGATGCCGTTCGGACTTGCCAATGCTCCATCTGTGTTTCAGTCTTTTATGCATGACATCTTCCGTGAGTATCTGGATAAATTCCTGATTGTTTACTTGGATGACATTTTGATCTTCTCAGATGATTGGGAGTCTCATGTGAAGCAGGTCAGAATGGTTTTTCAGGTCCTGCGTGCTAACTCTTTGTTTGTGAAGGGATCAAAGTGTCTCTTCGGTGTGCAGAAAGTTTCATTTTTGGGGTTCATCTTTTCCCCTTCTACTATCGAGATGGATCCAGTTAAGGTCCAAGCCATCCAGGATTGGATTCAGCCGACATCTCTGAAAAGTCTGCAAAAGTTCCTGGGCTTTGCTAATTTTTATCGTCGCTTCATCTGTAATTTTTCTAGCATTGCCAAACCATTGACCGATTTGACCAAGAAGGGTGCTGATTTGGTTAATTGGTCTTCTGCTGCTGTGGAAGCTTTTCAGGAGTTGAAGCGTCGTTTTTGTTCTGCCCCTGTGTTGTGTCAGCCAGATGTTTCTCTTCCGTTCCAGGTCGAGGTTGATGCTTCTGAGATTGGAGCAGGGGCGGTTTTGTCACAGAGAGGTTCTGATTGCTCAGTGATGAAACCATGTGCTTTCTTTTCCAGGAAGTTTTCGCCCGCTGAGCGTAATTATGATGTGGGCAATCGAGAGTTGCTGGCCATGAAGTGGGCATTCGAGGAGTGGCGTCATTGGCTTGAAGGAGCTAAGCATCGCGTGGTGGTATTGACTGATCATAAGAACTTGACTTATCTCGAGTCTGCCAAGCGCTTGAATCCTAGACAGGCCCGTTGGTCGTTATTTTTTGCCCGCTTCGACTTTGTGATTTCGTACCTTCCGGGCTCTAAAAATGTGAAGGCAGATGCTCTGTCTAGGAGTTTTGTGCCCGACTCTCCGGGTTTATCTGAGCCAGCGGGTATCCTCAAGGAAGGAGTCATTGTGTCTGCCATCTCCCCTGATTTGCGGCGGGTGCTGCAAAAATTTCAGGCGAATAAACCTGATCGTTGTCCAGCAGAGAAACTGTTCGTCCCTGATAGGTGGACTAATAAACTTATCTCTGAACTTCATTGTTCGGTGTTGGCTGGTCATCCTGGAATCTTTGGTAACAGAGAGTTAGTGGCTAGATCCTTCTGGTGGCCATCTCTGTCACGGGATGTACGTACTTTTGTGCAGTCCTGTGGGATTTGTGCTAGGGCTAAGCCCTGCTGTTCTCGTGCCAGTGGGTTGCTTTTGCCCTTGCCGGTCCCAAAGAGGCCTTGGACACATATTTCGATGGATTTCATTTCTGACCTTCCCGTTTCTCAAAAGATGTCAGTCATTTGGGTGGTCTGTGATCGCTTTTCTAAAATGGTCCATCTGGTGCCCTTGGCTAAATTGCCTTCCTCCTCTGATTTGGTACCTTTGTTCTTTCAGCATGTGGTTCGGTTGCATGGCATTCCTGAGAATATTGTTTCTGACAGAGGTTCCCAGTTTGTTTCAAGGTTTTGGCGAGCCTTTTGTGGTAGGATGGGCATTGACCTATCCTTTTCCTCGGCTTTCCATCCTCAGACTAATGGCCAGACCGAACGAACCAATCAGACCTTGGAAACATATCTGAGATGTTTTGTTTCTGCAGACCAGGATGATTGGGTGTCCTTTTTGCCGTTGGCTGAGTTCGCCCTTAACCCCTTTCTGCCATTAGACGTACTATTGCGTCCATGTGGGGTGGGCTTTACTTCCCAAGGACGCAATAGTACGTCATATGCGATCGGCAGCGCTCACGGGGGGAGCGCCGCCGATCGCGGCCGGGTGTCAGCTGTTTATCGCAGCTGACATCCGGCACTATGTGCCAGGAGCGGTCACGGACCGCCCCCGGCACATTAACCCCCGGCACACCGCGATCAAAGATGATCGCGATGTGCCGGCGGTACAGGGAAGCACCGCGCAGGGAGGGGGCTCCCTGCGGGCTTCCCTGAGCCCCCCGCAGCAACGCGATGTGATCGCGTTGCTGCGAGGGTCTCACCTCCCTCCCTGCTCCCTCCAGCCCCGGATCCAAGATGGCCGCGGATCCGGGTCCTGCAGGGAGGGAGGTGGCTTCACAGAGCCTGCTCAGAGCAGGCACTGTGAAGCAGCCTGCACTCCTATCAGATCAGTGATCTGACAGAGTGCTGTGCAAACTGTCAGATCACTGATCTGTGATGTCCCCCCCTGGGACAAAGTAAAAAAGTAAAAAAAAAAATTTCAAATGTGTAAAAAAAAATAAAAAAAAATATTCCAAAATAATGAAAAAAAAAATAAAAATATTATTCCCATAAATACATTTCTTTATCTAAATAAAAAAAACAAAACAATAAAAGTACACATATTTAGTATCGCCGCGTCCGTAACGGCCCGACCTATAAAACTGGCCCACTAGTTAACCCCTTCAGTAAACACCGTAAGAAAAAAAAAAAAAAAACGAGGCAAAAAACAACGCTTGATAATCATACCGCCGAACAAAAAGTGGAATAACACGCGATCAAAAAGACAGATATAACTAACCATGGTACCGCTGAAAACGTCATCTTGTCCCGCAAAAAACGAGCCGCCATACAGCATCATCAGCAAAAAAATAAAAAAGTTATAGTCCTGAGAATAAAGCGATGCAAAAATAATTATTTTTTCTATAAAATAGTTTTTATCGTATAAAAGCGCCAAAACATAAAAAAATGATATAAATGAGGTGTCGCTGTAATCGTACTGACCCGAAGAATAAAACTGCTTCATCAATTTTACCAAACGCGGAACGGTATAAACGCCTCCCCCAAAAGAAATTCATGAATAGCTGGTTTTTGGTCATTCTGCCTCACAAAAATCGGAATAAAAAGCGATCAAAAAATGTCACGTGCCCGAAAATGTTACCAATAAAAACATCAACTCGTCCCGCAAAAACCAAGACCTCACATGACTCTGTGGACCAGAATATAGAAAAATTATAGCTCTCAAAATGTGGTAACGCAAAAAATATTTTTTGCAATAAAAAGCGTCTTTCAGTGTGTGACGGCTGCCAATCATAAAAATCCGCTAAAAAACCCGCTATAAAAGTAAATCAAACCCCCCTTCATCACCCCCTTAGTTAGGGAAAAATTAAAAAAATGTATTTATTTCCATTTTCCCATTAGGGCTAGGGTTAGAGTTAGGGCTAGGGTTAGGGCTAGGGTTAGGGCTAGGGTTAGGGCTAGGGTTAGGGCTAGGGTTAGGGCTAGGGCTAGGGCTAGGGTTAGGGCTAGGGTTAGGGCTAGGGTTAGGGCTAGGGTTAGGGTTAGGGCTAGGGTTAGGGCTAAGGTTAGGGCTAGGGTTAGGGCTAGGGTTAGGGTTAGGGCTAGGGTTAGGGCTAGGGTTAGGGTTAGGGCTAGGGTTAGGGCTAGGGCTAGGGTTAGGGTTAGGGCTAGGGTTAGGGCTAGGGTTAGGGCTAGGGCTACAGTTTGGGTTGGGGCTAAAGTTACAGTTAGGGTTTAGATTACATTTACGGTTGGGAATAGGGTTGGGATTAGGGTTAGGGGTGTGTCAGGGTTAGAGGTGTGGTTAGGGTTACTGTTGGGATTAAGGTTAGGGATGTGTTTGGATTAGGGTTTCAGTTATAATTGGGGGGTTTCCACTGTTTAGGCACATCAGGGGCTCTCCAAACGCGACATGGCGTCCGATCTCAATTCCAGCCAATTCTGCGTTGAAAAAGTAAAACAGTGCTTCTTCCCTTCCGAGCTCTCCCGTGTGCCCAAGCAGGGGTTTACCCCAACATATGGGGTATCAGCGTACTCAGGACAAATAGGATAACAACTTTTGGGGTCCAATTTCTCCTGCTACCCTTGGGAAAATACAAAACTCGGGGCTAAAACATATTTTTTGTGGGAAAAAAAAAGATTTTTTATTTTCACGGCTCTGCGTTATAAACTGTAGTGAAACACTTGGGGGTTCAAAGTTCTCACAACACATCTAGATTAGTTCCCTGGGGGGTCTAGTTTCCAATATGGGGTCACTTGTGGGGGGTTTCTACTGTTTAGGTACATTAGGGGTTCTGCAAACGCAATGTGACGTCTGCAGACCATTCCATCTAAGTCTGCATTCCAAATGGCGCTCCTTCCCTTCCGAGCTCTGCCATGCGCTCAAACGTTGGTTTCCCCCAACATACGGGGTATCAGCGTACTCAGGACAAATTGGACAACAACTTTTGGGGTCGAATTTCTCCTCTTACCCTCGGGAAAATACAAAACTGGGGGCTAAAAAATAATTTTGGGGGGAAAGATTTTTTTTTTTAATTTTCACGGCTCTGCGTTACAAACTGTAGTGAAACACTTGGGGGTTCAAAGCTATCACAACACATCTAGATGAGTTCCTTAGGGGGTCTAGTTTCCAAAATGGTGTCACTTGTGGGAGGTTTCTACTGTTTAGGTACATTAGGGGCTCTGCAAATGCAATGTGACACCTGCAGACCATTCCATCTAAGTCCTCATTCCAAATGGAGCTCCTTCCCTTCCGAGCCCTCCCATGCGCCCAAACAGTGGTTCCCCCCCACATATGGGGTATCAGCGCACTCAGGACAAATTGGACAACAAATTGTGGGGTCGAATTTCTCCTTTTACCCTCGGAAAAATACAAAACTGGGGGCTAAAAAATAATTTTTGTGGGAAAAAATTTTTGTTTTATTTTTACGGCTCTCCATTATAAACTTCTGTGAAGCCCTTGGTGGGTCAAAGCGCTCAGCACACATCTAGATAAGTTCCTAAGGGGGTCTACTTTCCAAAATGGTGTCACTTGTGGGGGGTTTCTACTGTTTAGGTACATTAGGGGCTCTGCAAACGCAATGTGACACCTGCAGACCATTCCATCTAAGTCTGCATTCAAATGGCACTCCTTCCCTTCTGAGCCCTCCCATGTGCCCAAACAGTGGTTCCCCCCACATATGGTGTATCATCGCACTCAGGACAAATTGGGCAACAAATTTTGGGGTCCAATTTCTCCTGTTACCCTCAGGAAAATACAAAACTGGGGGCTAAAAAAATAATTTTTGTGGGAAAAAAATTTTGTTTTATTTTTACGGCTCTGCATTATAAACTTCTGTGAAGCACTTGGTGGGTCAAAGTGCTCACCACACCTCTAGATAAGTTCCTTAGGGGGTCTACTTTCCAAAATGGTGTCATTTGTGGGGGGTTTCAATGTTTAGGCACATCAGTGGCTCTTCAAACGCAACATGGCGTCCCATCTCAATTCCTGTCAATTTTGCTTTGAAAAGTCAAACGGCGCTCCTTCCCTTCCGAGCTCTCCCATCCACCCAAACAGTGGTTTACCCCCACATATGGGGTATCCGCGTACTCAGGACAAATTGTACAACAACTTTTGGGGTCCAATTTCTTCTCTTACCCTTGGGAAAATAAAAAATTGGGGGCAAAAAGATAATTTTTGTGAAAAAATATGATTTTTTATTTTTACGGTTCTACATTATAAACTTCTGTGAAGCACTTGGTGGGTCAAAGTGCTCACCACACCTCTAGATAAGTTCCTTAGGGGGTCTACTTTCCAAAATGGTGTCACTTGTGGGGGGTTTCAATGTTTAGGCACATCAGTGGCTCTTCAAACGCAACATGACGTCCCATCTCAATTCCTGTCAATTTTGCATTGAAAAGTCAAACGGCGCTCCTTCCCTTCCGAGCTCTCCCATCCGCCCAAACAGTGGTTTACCCCCACATATGGGCTATCAGCGTACTCAGGACAAATTGTACAACAACTTTTGGGGTCCAATTTCTTCTCTTACCCTTGGGAAAATAAAAAATTGGGGGCGAAAAGATAATTTTTGTGAAAAAATATGTTTTTTTATTTTTACGGTTCTACATTATAAACTTCTGTGAAGCACTTGTTGGGTCAAAGTGCTCACCACACCTCTAGATAAGTTCCTTAGGGGGTCTACTTTCCAAAATGGTGTCACTTGTGGGGGGTTTCAATGTTTAGCCACATCAGGGGCTCTCCAAACGAAACATGGCGTCCCATCTCAATTCCATTCAATTTTGCATTGAAAAGTCAAATGGCACTCCTTCGCTTCCGAGCTCTGCCATGCGCCCAAACAGTGGTTTACCCCCACATGTGGGGTATTGGCATACTCAGGACAAATTGTACAACAATGTTTGGGGTCCATTTTCTCCTGTTACCCTTGGTAAAATAAAACAAATTGGAGCTGAACTACATTTTTTGTGAAAAAAAGTTAAATGTTCATTTTTATTTAAACATTCAAAAAATTCCTGTGAAGCACCAGAAGGGTTAATAAACTTCTTGAATATGGTTTTGAGCACCTTGAGGGGTGTAGTTTTTAGAATGGTGTCACACTTGGGTATTTTCTATCATATAGACCCCTCAAAATGACTTCAAATGAGATGTGGTCCCTAAAATAAAATGGTGTTGTAGAAATGAGAAATTGCTGGTCAACTTTCAACCCTTATAACTCCCTAACAAAAAAAAATTTTGGTTCCAAAATTGTGCTGATGTAAAGTAGACATGTGGGAAATGTTACTTATTAAGTATTTTGTGTGACATATCTCTGTGATTTAATTGCATAAAAATTCAAAGTTGGAAAATTGCGAAATTTTCATAATTTTCGCCAAATTTCCGTTTTTTTCACAAATAAACGCAGGTACTATCAAATAATTTTTACCATTGTCATGAAGTACAATATGTCACGAGAAAACAATGTCAGAATCACCAGGATCCATTGAAGCGTTCCAGAGTTATAACCTCATAAAGGGACAGTGGTCAGAATTGTAAAAATTGGCCCGGTCATTAACGTGCAAACCACCCTTGGGGGTAAAGGGGTTAATAATCGGGCCAGCTCGGCTACCTTGGTTTCTCCATTTTTTTGCAATTCTGGGTTCCATCCTCGTTTCTCTTCAGGACAGGTTGAGTCTTCGGACTGTCCTGGTGTGGATTCTGTGGTGGATAGGTTGCAGCAGATCTGGACTCAGGTAGTGGACAATTTGATCTTGTCCCAGGAGAAAGCTCAACTTTTCGCTAATCGCAGACGCCGTGTGGGTCCCCGACTTCGTGTTGGGGATCTGGTTTGGTTATCTTCTCGTCATATTCCTATGAAGGTTTCCTCTCCTAAATTTAAACCTCGTTTTATTGGTCCGTATAGGATTTCTGAGGTTCTCAATCCTGTGTCTTTTCGTTTGACCCTCCCAGACTCCTTTTCCATACATAATGTATTCCATAGGTCGTTGTTGCGGAGATACGTGGCACCTATGGTTCCATCTGTTGAGCCTCCTGCCCCGGTTTTGGTGGAGGGGGAATTGGAGTATATTGTGGAGAAGATTTTGGATTCTCGTGTTTCTAGACGGAAACTCCAGTATCTGGTTAAATGGAAGGGTTATGCTCAGGAAGATAATTCCTGGGTTTTTGCCTCTGATGTTCATGCTTCCGATCTTGTTCGTGCCTTTCATGCGGCTCATCCTGGTCGGCCTGGGGGCTCTGGTGAGGGTTCGGTGACCCCTCCTCAAGGGGGGGGTACTGTTGTGAATTCTGTGGCTGAATTCACTCCTGTGGTCACAAGTGGTACTGCAGCTTCTGAGCTTCCTCCCTCAGGTGTTCTGGTGAGCTCGTTAACTGCTTCATTACTTAACTCCGCCTGATGCTGCTATCCTTGCTCCTTGTCTATGTTTCAGTGTTGGATCTGAGCTTCTCCTGATTGTTCCTGTGACCTGCTGCTCTGTATAGCTAAGTGCTTTTTGCTTTTTTGTTGCTTTTTTTCTGTTCAGCTTGTCTTTTGTTTTGCTGGAAGCTCTGAGACGCAAAGGGTGTACCGCCGTGCCGTTAGTTCGGCACGGTGGGTTTTTTTTGCCCCCTTTGCGTGGTTTTGCTTTAGGGTTTTTTGTAGACTGCAAAGTTCGCTTTACTGTCCTCGCTCTGTCCTAGAATATCTTGCCCCACTTTGCTGAATCTATTTCATCCCTACGTTTTGTCTTTTTATCTTACTCACAGTCATTATATGTGGGGGGCTGCCTTTTCCTTTGGGGAATTTCTCTGGGGCAAGTCAGGCCTATTTTTCTATCTTCAGGCTAGCTAGTTTCTTAGGCTGTGCCGAGTTGCCTAGGTAGTTGTTAGGCGCAATCCACAGCCGCTTTTAGTTGTGTTTAGGATAGGATCAGGTGTGCAGTCTACAGAGTTTCCACGTCTCAGAGCTCGTTCTTGTATTTTTGGGTATTTGTCAGATCACTGTGTGCGCTCTGATCGCTAAGCACACTGTGTTTCTGGATTGCCTTCATAACACCTGTCATTAGCAAACATAACAGCGCTCCTTCCCTTCTGAGCTCTGCCATGCACCCAAATGGTGGTTCCCCCCACATATTGGGGTATCAGCGTACTCAGGACAAATTGTACAACAACTTTTGGGGTCCAATTTCTTCTGTTACCCTTGGAAAAATACAAAACAGGGGGCTAAAAAATAATTTTTGTGAAAAAAAAAAATGATTTTTTATTCTCACAGCTCTGCTTTATAAACTGTAGTGAAACACTTGGGGGTTCAAAGTTCTCACGACACATCTAGATAAGTTCATTGAGGGGTCTAGTTTCCAAAATGATGTCACTTGTGGGGAGTTTCTACTGTTTAGGTGCATCAGTGGCTCTGTAAATGCAACATGATGCCTGCAGACAAATTCATCTAAGTCTGCATTCCAAATGGCGCTCCTTCCCTTCCGAGCTCTACCATGCACCCAAACGGTGGTCCCCCCACATATGCGGTATCACAGAACTCAGTACAATTTGGACAACAACTTTTGGGGTCCAATTTCTCCTGTTAGCCTTTGGAAAATACAAAACTGGGGGCTAAAAAATAATTTTGGGGGGAAAAATTTTTTTTTATTTTCACGGCTCTGCGTTATAAACTTATAACTTGGGGGTTGAAAGATGTCAAAACACATCTACATAAGTTCCTTAGGGGGGTCTACTTTCCAAAATGCTGTCACTTGTGGGGGTTTCAATGTTTAGGCACATCAGGGGCTCTCCAAACGTGACATGGTGTCCCATCTCAATTCCAGTCAATTTTGCATTGAAAAGTCAAATGGCGCTCCTTCCCTTCCGAGCTCTGCCATGCACCCAAACAGTGGTTTACCCCCACATATGGGGTATCGGCGTACTTAGAACAAATGGGTCAACAACTTTTGCAGTCCAATTTCTTCTCTTACCCTTGGGAAAATAAAAAATTGGGGGCAAAAATTCATATTTGTGAAAAAATATGATTTTTTATTTTGACGGCTCTGCATTATAAACTTCTGTGAAGCACTTGTTGGGTCAAAGTGCTCACCACACATCTAGATAAGTTCCTTAGGGGGTCTACTTTCCAAAATGGTGTTACTTGTGGGAGTTTTAATGTTTAGGCACATCAAGGGCTCTTCAAACGCAACATGGCGTCCCATCTCAATTCCAGTCAATTTTGCATTGAAAAGTCAAATGGCGCTCCTTCCCTTCCGAGCTCTGCCATGCACCCAAGCAGTCGTTTACCCCCACATATGGGGTATCAGCGTACTCAGAACAAATTGTGCAACAACTTTTGGAGTCCATTTTCTCCTGTTAACCTTGGTAAAATAAAACAAATTGGACCTGAATTAATTTTTTTGTGAAAAAAGTTAAATGTTCATTTTTTTTAAAAACATTCCAAAAATTCCTGTAAAACACCTGAAGGGTTAATACACTTCTTGAATGTGGTTTTGAGCACCTTGAAGGGTGCAGTTTTTATAATGGTGTCACACTTGGTTATTTTCTATCATATAGACCCCTCAAAATGACTTCAAATGTGATGTGGTCCCTAAAAAATATTGGTGTTGTAAAAATTAGAAATTGCTGGTCAAATTTAACTCTTATAACTCCCTAACAAAAAAAATTTTGGTTCCAAAATTGTGCTGATGTAAAGTAGACATGTGGTAAATGTTACTTATTAATTATTTTGCATGACATATCTCTGTGATTTAAGGGCATAAAAATTCAAAGTTGGGAAATTGCAAAATTTTCAAAATTTTCGTCAAATTTCCATTTTTTTCACAAATAAACGCATGTTATATCTAAGAAATTTTACCACTGTCATGAAGTACAATATGTCATGGGAAAACTTTGTCAGAATCGCCAAGATCCGTTGAAGCATTCCAGAGTTATAACCTCATAAAGGGACAGTGGTCAGAATTGTAAAAATTGGTCCGGTCATTAACGTGCAAACCACCCTTGGGGCTTAAGAGGTTAAGGAATTTATATATTTTGGGGGTTTTTCTGTTAATACCAACATGCTATAAAATAGCATGTTGAATGCATGTGATTCATATGTTTAAGTTGATTTAAAGTAATCTTGACACTAGAAAATTAGCCTAATCCCCTGTTCCTGCAGGGAATTACTGTATTTTCTGGCGTATAAGACTACTACTTTTTAACCCCTGAAAATCTTCTCAAAAGTCGGGTATCGTCTTATACGCCAGGTGTCGTCTTATAGGGCAGGTGCGGAGTAATCTGCGGTCGCCGCATATTGTGTGGGGAGCGACCCCAATGACGAGGTGAGGGGGCACCTCACCAGGAAGGTGTAAGTGAAGCAGAGGCAGAGAAGGAGATAATAGGATACAAGGGCGAGCCAGATGAGTGAAAGAGGAGTGTTTTTCTAGGCACAGCACCGCTCTCTCTCTCTTTTTTGCATACCCCTGGCATCCCAGACGCTGACAGTTTGCTTCACTTACACCTTCCTGATGAGGCGCTCCCTTACCTCGTCATCAGGACCACTCCCCCCACTATATACGTCGACCGCAAATTGCTCCGCACCCACCCTATAAGACGACACCCGGCATATAAGACAACCCCCGACTTTTGAGAAGATTATATATTTTAACTGGAAAAGTTGGGGGTCGTCTTATACGCGCAGTCGTCTTAAACGCCGGAAAATACGGTACATAAATACAATGGTGTTAGTATTTTAACTATATGTTTCTTGGTTTTCCTATAGCTATAAACTGAAAACTTTCCTCCGTGTGCATAAAAGCATTATCCTTCAAGTACAGGTGCTTCTCTCAAAATTAGAATATCATTAAAAAGTTAATTTATTTCAGTTCTTCAATACAAAAAGTGAAACTCATATATTATATAGAGCAGGGGTGTCAAACTGCATTCCTCGAGGGCTGCAAGCAGGTCATGTTTTCAGGATTTCCTTGTACTGCACAGGTGATAATTTAATCACCAACTCATTATTTGTGTAGGTGATTAAATTATCACCTGTGCAGTACAAAGAAATCCTGAAAACATGACCTGTTTGCAGCCCTCGAGGAATGCAGTTTGACACCCCTGATATAGAGTCATTACAAACAGAGTGTTTCAAGTGTATTCCTGTTAATGTTGATGATTATGGCTTACAGCCAATGAAAACCCAAAAGTCATTATCTCAGTAAATTAGAATACTTTATAGCACCAGCTTACAAAATGTTTCTAAAATCCGAAATGTTGGGCTAATGAAATATATGTTCAGTAATTGCACTCAATACTTGGTCAGGCCTCCTTTTGCATCAATTACTGCATCAGTGAGGTGTGGCATGGAGTCAGTCAGCCTGTGGCACTGCTGAGGTGTTATGGAAGCCAAGGTTGCTGTGATAGCAGCCTTCAGCTCATCTGCATTGTTGGGTCTGGTGTCTCTCATCTTCCTCTTGATAATACCCCATAGATTATCTATGGGATAAAGGTCAGGCGAGTTTGCTGGCCAATGAAGCACAGTGATACTGCGGTTTTTAAACTACTTATTAGTTCTTTTGGCAGTGTGGACAGGTGCCAAGTCCTGCTGGAGAATGAAATTTCCATCTCCAAAAAACTTGTTGGCAGAGGGAAGCATGAAGTGCTCTAAAATTTACTGGTAGATGGCTGCGATGACTTTGGTCTTGAAAAAACACAGTAGATGACACAGCTCCCCAAACCATCACTGATTGTGGAAACTTCACACTAGATCTCAAGCAGCTTGGATTGTGTGACTGGGGTCTAAGGAGTAACATTTCTCTCTATGGAGAGTGACATGCCTGATATGACAGAGTAAGGAGACTTATAGGCAATGCAATAGTTATCTGGGAAATTAAATATGCAAATTGTCATTTCAGAGAGAAAGAGGACCTGAACTCTAGTGCCACTTATTGGAAGTATCAATCATAGAAGTCAATAGTGACCCTCTAATCAGCCTTGTCTCTCAGAAAAGACAATTTGCGTATTTAATTTCCTAGTGGAACATTGCATTGCCTAAAAGTCTCCTTACCCAGGCATGTCACTCTCCACAATGAGAAACTTTACTACTTAGATTCCAGTTAGAGGCCTCTGATGCAGCTAGCATGCTTTGCGGAGAGGAGAGGACAACACCCTGAAACACGTGTGTACAAATTGAGAAACTTGTTTCGCTCTTAACCTAAGACATGTGGCAAGGTTTGTTAAATTGTCAATATTGACTTTTAGGATTGTTTTTTCCAATAGGTGGAATGCATAAAATATGGACAGCACACAAAGGCATGCATGGTCTATTTTTTCACAAATCTATTCAATACATCCTCTCAAAAAACAGGTGGAATGCAGTGCAGGAATGAATGTGTCGCATGGATTTATGTCTTTTTACATCAACTTAGGAACTTGCCCCTCAGACTATGTGGGGTCATCACAGCAGAACCAGACCCCAATCAGAGGACAATAAAACATTCCTTATCTAAGAACTGGTCCAATATTTATGGACATAACTGTTTATCACTCATGGTAATTCTGCTTCATGTCACCTTTCTTATCCATGTTTTTTTTTCTGTGCTATGTTGTGCATAAATATATGATTCTTCAGAATTTATTTTAGTCTTTGCCTGATGAAGAGACCTGTGTAGTCTCGAAAGCTTGCAATTTGTTACCATCTTTTCAGTTAGCCATTAAAAGGTATCAACCACTGAGGACTCTCAATTCTAAATATTTTTCTATCTACTGGCTAACACGGTACCAAGATATATATCATTCCTGTATCAAAATAAAGATTATATAATAATATTATATAATAATCTAAGAAATGCACAGACAGGTTTTTCTATGAGGTGCAACCCTGCTTAATGTATAGTATGCAATGTCTCTAAATGCATTTGATTAATTAGAAAATTATAAGATTTTCCAAAGCAGACAAAACAATACAGCATTTTGCATTTTTTCAGTAACAGTAGTGAGGATTAGCCCTTGAAAGCGATGAGCTGTGTCTCAGATTTTGTGCATAATGATGATAATTCATTGTGAACATTTAATGCAGACTAATAAGGATGAACACTTCATTAGGCATATTGAAGCACAAATGTATTTTGATATAGCAATTTTGATACAGCATTTGTCCTTAACCTAACAGAACATAAGGAACCTCCCATTCCCATTCTTGCAGATCAGATTACAAAAATTAACATTATTTTTACTTTGAGAAATAATGTTCTTGTTTTCTTGTGCATGAAAATTGAAGTTTTCAATAAAATGTTGGTCAAGCACTGATAAGCTAAAGTTATATTTTAATAAGCTACTACTTTAAGCTGCATATTTACAGTAGAGGAGTCCAAACTGGATTGTATAAGAGGAGGAGATTTAATAGGTTACACCTTATAGTATAATGATAAAAAATGGACAAAATTAGAAACAAACTTTTTCAATATTATTCCTTGGTGAATAGATTTGACAATTTGTAGTTCTATGCCCAAGAACCATACTGTATTCTAAATCACTTTCTATTCAATCCAAAGTAAAGCTTCCAGGTTTTCACAATGCATATTACTGTATATGATGCATTTCCATGTAAAACACCTTCAAAAATGTCCTTCAGTAGAAAGTTGACAGGGAATTGGTGAGTAATACAAATATCAGTTCAATTTGAGCTATTGATCCACGGAGGAAGGGGTTCGAGTTGAATTTCCTGAAATATGCAGTTTCATGCAAATAAGGCTACTTTTCTACTTGCCGTGTGTTTTGCAACCCGTTATTGCAGGCCTTTTTTGCGGGCCGTATCGCTGCAAAAAAGGCGGTCTGCCACAATATCGGACCGTAAAAAACTTGTGGATCGCTGTTTTTCACTTTTCCAATACTATGGAAGAAGTATTGGAAAAAATGGCGATCCACAAAAACGGAAGTGACGGTGCAACGCAAAAACAATTCCCGTTGTTTTTGCGGCACCCATTGATTTTCAATGGGGGCCGTGTCCGTACACCGTGAAAATGATCAAGCAGGCTCGATCTTTTTTCACGACCACAAATACAGCCCTCAAGGCCATACGACAGTGAATTTTTTGGTGACCGATTTTGCGGCCCCATAGAAATCTACTGGGGCCACAAAAACGGCCAGGAAAAACATGGTCTGTGTAAAAGAAGCCTTAGAACATTTTGAGATCTTTCTATCATAGCAACCATCATAGCAAAGCCTACTGATGGCTTGTGTAGATACTGTCTGTCATCTTAGGCTTGATATGTGACATCCAATCTGAATTGCAATACAGAATGAATCAATCATGGATCTAGTAGAAGAGTTATGAGCAGCTTGTCGCATAGTTGCATAGATTGTCTACAGCACCTCTGGACTTGTATCCCATTGCTAACACCTGAAACATAATTTGGCACCAATTGCAAAGGGAGTTGTGGGCAGTGGATCTAAATTGAGATGTTTTTAAAAATTTTAGTTCCAGTTTTAACATTTGCATATTATTTACATGTCTATTGATGTTGTTATTTTCATAGTTCCATGACTTATTCTTGGTGTTGCAACTTCAATGTTGCAAAGCGTAGTATCACATATTAGAATTATTTTATCTGGCAACCATATTTTAACATATTTTAGCTATTATTTTTACTACTTCTACCATCACTATTCTTCTACAGGTATTGCTGGCTTTATGACTAAGCTGAATATAAAGGTAGTTGGAATTGGTAGAAAAGGGTTTGTAATCTATTGTTCCCTAAAAGAAAAACATACACACATACTTGACAACAATCATTAGAAGAGATTTATGGTGCTTTATACTGAGTGAATATCTCTGGTAGGAAGAAAAATGTAACTTTGTCAAGCAGTTGTTTTTGCACTTTCCCCTCAATGTGAGTAATTACATGGGAAGAGGAAAGCAGATCTGAGTTTCTTAGGTTTACGCCCAGTGCTTTTAAGTAGAGAAAGAATAGCATTTCAATGACCAATGATTACTTATGGATTTTATGTGTATGAAGCAGTTTGGGGAAAGATGGCTAACATTGGATCATTGTAAACCAAGCTTTAACAAACACATTTCATAAATAATTTTTAGAACAAGTGCAAACATTTCCCTTTTAATCCATTTACTCAAGTATCCAATTATTATTTGATATGCCAAGCTATAAAATGTATTACCAATGGAGCAGATTTTCTCATATTGTTAGTGTACTTGAATTTCAGAATCGTCTGATATACAATCGTGCTTTTAGGATTCAAATATTTTAGTATTTGTACTATTCCTAACATATGTAGAAGTTTGAATGTCAATATTTCTAGGATTGGTAGCATTTTCAGTATTTATAGTATTCTAGTATTAACCCATTACTATTACTCTGGTACTTTTTGCATTCCTGCTTCCCATACAAATATTGTGATTTTTCAAGCATGCATATGTCTAGTATTGTGGTAATATAGGTATCCTTAGTATATTGAGCAATTTTATAATTCATGGAATATCTAGCATTCACTATATTTGTAGTATTCCAGTGTTTTAGCAATCTTCAGTAAGGTGTTTCTAATCTGCCTTTTATGCTAGTACTCTGGCATTTCACATTGCTGTTTAGGGAGCTGATGTGGTTTTAGAAAGAAATGACTACATAAAGTATAAATTAGACTATAATCATTAACAGAATAACAAATAAATACTTTATCTTTAAAGGTGCTGCCAAACGCTCTGATCCTTCAACATCCTGTGTAATCCAGGATCTTAAAAAAGGACTTCTTGAACCGTAAATATTGTGAACCTTTTTTAACCTTTTAGCCCTTAATAGTATTTTGTTTCTTATTTGAACCTTTCAGGTGAAGAGGTGGAAAAAAAAATGTGTCCCCGTCTGAACCCTGGTGCCCAACCTTTGCTCCAGATTGCTCCGTCTGAATGCAGTTACCAAGGACTAGTGTTTTGTCAAGTAAAATCTACATAATCTGCTGTCAGACCGTCAAAAGAAAATACTTGACTGGATACTCCCCTTAGCAATAATATAATCAAAACACTGATAAAGGCAAAAATATCCTTACCTTCAAAAATATCCTGGCAAAACAGATCTGAAATGATATGCTGCGTCAGAATTAAAGCCAAAATATAACACTGAGAATATTAACATAGTGAGTACAGCAGCTCTTAAAAAAAAAATCAATACATTACATGTAGAATATATGAGAATTTGCACGCATAGTACATAGGGTTGTCTATTTCCTGACGTGCATTTTAAATATTGCATGCTTCACATTGGATTTGTGATACGATATAAAAGCTTTAGCGCCTCCACTATCCAGGATAAAGAGAAGATCTACTTCAAGCGCTCAATTTCATCTTTTGTTGTCTGGGTTTAATGTGCAATGTCTTTGTTGACAATTTTTTTCCCTTCTTCCTACATGAAATTAAAGGGAATATTTGGATCTGTGCAGAGTTACTTACGCTTTTGTTATATTTTAGGGATTAAGATTTTTTTTTTCTTTTTATTGGATATGATTTGCCGTGATAATAATTCAATCGATGGTTGTATTTTAATTGAGCAGGCCTTGGATAATGTATCTATTGTCTTCTAACTTACAGAAACAGGCTAACTATTTTTGTGTTTCTTACGCAACTCAGGTTCTAAAATTATGCAGTTTTATCGATTTGTTCTTTAGCGCAGCTGAGCCTGTAGACATTCACCTTTATCCTACTGATATCATCTATGATTAGACATTAATACCAGACTTTAGACTTAATAAGCTTTGGATGACTCTACCTTTATGCATCACAAGTCGGATTTATATGCTGTAATGTTAAAATCAAGCTATGAGGGCTGGAATGGTCGGGATTTGGTCACTCTTCAGTCTTTCTGCAGGTGCTTCAGTAGGAATTTTTTTTTTTTTTTCCCGCCTCGTAAAACAATATGTTCGGATTCTACATTATCATAAAGCATCCATGTTTTTAAAACTCTAGCAGTTCTGCAACAGCATTAGCATATTTTGGCTGTGATATTGTTTTACTCTGACCCGTATAATAAGTGTCACATTAGCAACACAACAAATCAAACGTTTGTTAATTTCCCTCGCTTTCCCACACAGCTGCTAGTGTTATCGTGTCACCAGATTTTAATTAATATGATAAGTAACACTTGCAAGACAACAGGCAGATTTTTTTTTTTTTTTTTTTTTGCCTCTCTCCGTGCACGAGTGTGGACTGAAAAAAAAAAAAAAAGGGGGGAAGAGAGAACCGAAATGCCTACTGGCCCACGCTTTGTTAACCCTAAATGCCTTTTGCAAGGTATCTTTATTATAGCGATTGCAATAAAGAATTATATCCACAAAAGTCTAAAAAAATCTAAAAAAACAAATACAGAAAAAGTACATAGAAATTCTAACTCTAGATGTGCATGTAAATATATATTTTTCTTAAAATAAAAAAATGTGTCGTTTTTATGTATTGCTAGATAAACAATGACATTTCCCATACCAGGACATATATAAATAAATATATATATATATATATATATATATATATATATACGCACAAACAGCTGCATGCCTATGTCCATATTTAGAGGGAGTCCTCTTCAGCCTATTAGCCAATCTCCTGCTCATTTCATTTAAATTCCTCTTACTCACACGAGGAGGTGAAATCAAATATTTTGTGATCCTATAAATGTGCGTCCCAAAGACTTTCGTTTTTCTCCTTTCACAGCCCTGTATTTCCGCTGGCTTGGCTCTACAATTCTATTGCAAGTCCAAAAGCGCCACCTATGTTCAATCAGCGGAAGCGCAGCCCTGAGCATTTAAAGGATTACTGTACTTTGTAGCAATGTTAAGTGGCAAAGAATGTCTGCAATGAAAAATGCCAGGCATCTCATATACTGTAAATATATTACACATGTTTCCATATTTCAGTACATACCAGATATTATTGTGTTCCAACAATGTTGGAGTCATGTAAAGCAAAGATATTACATATATTATTGTAAAGGTGCTAATAGTCAGAAGTTGACATTTTTATCTCTTCTACAAACACGGAATTAGGATATGTTTTTACGTAGCATCAATCCTGTTGTTGTTTTTTTCCACTGCTGCAGAAAATCTGTAGTGTTTAGCAAAATGAATTAATGTGATTTCCTGCATGTAAAGATGCTGTTTATCTGTACTTTTTGGGGTACATTTTTATCTCTTGTACAAGTCCCCTCCATAATTTGTAAAGCGCTGCGGAATATGTTGGCGCTATATAAATAAAAATTATTATTATTATTATATTATCTCTACGGGCTTCTTTTGGGAGCCTGAAAAGATGCATGTAAAAAAAAATACAATTTTTTTGGAAATAAATAAAAATGTATTAAAAATACTGCTCCAAATTGGCACCAAAAAGGCATCAAATAAAGTGGAAAAGGCATAAAGAAAACTTAAACAAAAACGCAATAATAAGAGGAGATTGTAATTGCGTATGATGGAATGGACAACTTCAGAAAATAAGCTGATATAAACCAGCAAAAAAGTGCAGTATTTATCGTCCCTGTAGCAGAGCTTGTTTTTGAAAAAAAAAAGGTGACTTTCTAATTTTACACAACTGATTATGATATCTCAATTGACATTAGATCACAATTTACTACATTATTCCAAATAAGTGCATTGCTATAAAGTGAAAAGTAAGTCGCTAAATGACGACAAATTGTATTATACTTGTGCTATGCTAAAAGGATTTTCAGAAAGCTACTGAAATTAGCCTAAAGGCTCCTGCACACGACTGCATTTTTGGTTCTCACGCCATTCGTTAAAAAAACGGATTGCACAAGGACCAAATGTTATTTAATGGAGCAGTGCAAATGAGCAATTTTTTCACTGACTGAATCTGCATGTGAAAAAAAAACGCAGCATGCGTGATTTCTCTCTAAAAAATAGGATGAGACTCACACATCCAAGTCTACGGGTATGCGAAAAAAATGGGATGCCATACGGAGCCACATCATAGCATCCGATTTTTGCTGATACTGTAACTGTAAATGGTCCTGTAAAAGATTCATAGCAGCTGAGTAAAAATACAGATTGAAGGCAGACAGCACACGGGTAACAAGTGAGAAAAAAAAATCTTTCCTCTCTCCTGGATGTGACTCTGACTGATTTTTTATGCTGTCGTGTGAACCTACCCAAAGAGTGTCAAATGGTATAACTGTTGCACCACTGCTGGTCTATATGTCCTTCCCAGCTGTGATCACATGCAGGCTAATCATGTGACCACTGCAGGCAATCACTGGCCTTAGCAGCCTCTTGCCATCCACAACCAACGCCAGCGACTGACAGTGGTCAGGTGAGTAGACAACACATGGCAGCTGCAGGAAAGTATATGTAGCTCAGCAGGGAGGACCAGGGTGGACAAAATTGTAATTTTATGAAAACGCTTATTCAAGCTAAAAACATTCACAGATTTTCAAAGTATTATTTTATAATTTTGCATAACACAGTATATAAATAAATATCTTAAATGATTGTTTATTATATACATTGCTATCTGTATTTATACTACACACTATATATAGCATTACGTCATTGTGTCCCAGTACTGCAAAAAATGGGTCGTAAAAAAGAAAACGTTAATTTAGATGTGCTTGTAACAAGTGATATCATCAGGTGCACAAGTTGTTCAATAGATGTCAATGTAATTAAACAGCTTTCCAAAGAAAGTACTAAAATGCAGGTAATAAAAACTACATAATATGGAGGCATCATTTTTATTAGAAATGCTGAGACGATTATCTTCATTGTTTCAGAAAATCCCATAGATTGGTATCTCTTGTGTGCATAATGATCTGATGGCATATACATATATATGAAAGTGTTTCTATGTGTTGTGTGTGCCTGTATATGTGTTTGTGTGTATATTTGTGAGTGTGTGTATGTGTTTGTGTGTATATTTGTGAGTGTGTGTGTCTGTGCATGTGTTTGAGTGTATATTTGTGAGTGTGTGTGTGTGTCTGTGTCTGTGTATGTGTTTGTGTGTACATTTGTGAATGTGTATGTATGTGTTTGTGTATATTTGTGAGTGAGTGTGTGTATGTGTTTGTACATTTGTGAATGTGTCTGTGTATGTGTTTGTGTGTACATTTGTGAGTGTGTGTATGTGTTTGTGTGTATATTTGTGAGTGTGTGTGTCTGTGCATGTGTTTGAGTGTATATTTGTGAGTGTGTGTGTGTCTGTGTATGTGTTTGTGTGTACATTTGTGAATGTGTGTGTATGTGTTTGTGTACATTTGTGAGTGAGTGTGTGTATGTGTTTGTATGTACATTTGTGAATGTGTGTGTATGTGTTTGTGTGCATATTTGTGAATGTGTGTGTATGTGTTTGTGTGCATATTTGTGAGTGTGTCTGTGTATGTGTTTGTGTGTATATTTGTGAGTGTGTGTCTGTGTATGTGTTTGTGTGTATATTTGTGAGTGTGTCTGTGTATGTGTTTGTGTGTATATTTGTGAGTGTGCCTGTGTATGTGTTTGTGTGTATATTTGTGAGTGTGTATATGTGTTTGTGTGTATATTTGTGAGTGTGTGTCTGTGTATGTGTTTGTGTATATTTGTGAGTGTGTGTGTGTGTACATATGTTCACCACTCAACTCTACAATGTTTTTAAATCAGATGCTCAAAATATATGTGCATATTAAAATGTCAAATTCCATTTTCTTCATTTGAAAAAAAAGACCCGATGGAAAAAAATAATAGCACAATTATCTGCTTTCTTTTTATGACAATTAATCACACTCAGATTTTTTGAGAAACCTGAAACATATAATCTACAAGAACATAAATAGTAAAACTAACAGAAGATGAGTCTCGATAGCCTTTTTAATAAACAGACTCAGTATTTAGGACTAGTGGTTTATGAATAATGGTCACTTCAGTTTTTATTCTATCGCTCATATCACGGAATCTAATAATCACAATTAGAAATGAATTGCAAAAAAAAATTTCTATTTAATTTGAATGGGAATATTAAAAGTGTCTTGTAGATATATTGCTTCTTTCTCTGGCCTCATAGTGAATGGTTTGGAAGCTTTTCATGTGGCAAAGCACTATAGTCACCGAGGTGCTGCCGGGTCCTGTAGGTCATTTTATTTTTAAAATCAAAATATGCAATGAGATGATTGTTGCAATAAAAGGGTTAAATATAACCTTTAAATAATGTGTGTAACAATTTACCATACTTATGAGAAAGTGTGAATTAGACGCTCAATTTCTGACAAAGACAATATTTGCACATTACATGGCTCTCTCGCACTCACAAAATCCTTTTCAGCTGCATATTGTTTCAAGAGCATCTAAGTATTTGCAGATGTTAAATAAACTCCAATCACGTCTGCCATGCGTACAGCACATATAATTTTTGCCTTAAAAAAAATAATTGCATCCTCTTAAAGGTGATACATGCAGATAGAATATACAAGTGTCATCGCTCCACATCCAGCATTATTGTTTTCCTGCAGTGACAAGAAAATATAGTCGTTTTTCTATAAATATATATTCTTCACAACAAAGGTTGACTTAAGAAGAGAAAAGCTGCCTGTGCGGCTGTACTCTGATTATTACATAATAAAAGACAATAGATTTATAAGAGTCACTTGAGAAGATGCAAGCTCTTGTATATAACAGCTCCTACAATTATCAGACACTACTAAACTACTATTGATCCTTTTCACATTTGGTGATAACAGAGTATTTTCCACTTATTTAAAGTGCTGTACGCCATAAACTCCCATCAAGGCAAAAGAGTAGACAAATATGTTTTTTCAACATAACATCAATCCTTGGAGGTGCCGTATACCCAACCCCAAGAGAATCGGCAGCATTTGAGGTATATGTAGCTGCTGTTTGCCTTGCCTAAGGTCATGTGGTACCTAATCTTATAGCTTAATACAACATTACCTATTGAGAGATGGTTAAGGAGCACAGAAAGGTTTTATTATGACTTGTACTACAAGCAGCAAGTAGTGAAAATGAGCATATTATAAGGACAAGCAGCACAATGTTGCACTCACACTTCGCAGCAAATAGTTTACTGTTATGTCATTTTATTTTCTAAATGATGTCTTTAAACCAGTTTCATTAGATAATTATTGAAATAAAAAGTAAACAGAACAGTTATTATGTACCATGGTCAAAAGCAAGCCATGTGTCTTACCATTTAGTTAATAGAGATTGCATATAGGAATTTGACACGTCTTGCTATTGATGGCTTTACCTGGCACACAAAAAAAGACCGAAGTCACCGTCAACACAATAAACATTCCTATGATGGCAGTCATGGTGCTTCTATCACATAACCAGCTATTGTTAAGATCGATTTAGCTAAAGGAGTATATGTTCTCTTATATGCATACTAAGGCATATATGTCAGCATCAAGACAGTAAGTACACAGCTAAAGCCGGCAAACCCTACAGAGCACTTGACTTAGAAAAATAGATTGGTCCTAAATAATACTATTAAGCAAATACAATTAATAAATGATTGTTTGAATTTGGCTAAAATAGGATTATGACACATCCTGGGAAGTAAATAGGAATAGTTTTTAACCCCTTCCTGCATTTGGGTTTATATGCACACCACCAGTGGGTGCTAATTGTGGTTATTTGAATATGAAAGCACCTATTTTATGTTAAATTGTTAAATGGTTACAGAAATCCTGAATGCTAAGGTTTAAAATTCTATATTAACTTCCTAGGGACCTACATAAGGCCCCATGGATCTTCCTGTGTTATTAGTTGTTAGGACATATTTTAGGTATAGCCTAGAAGATTCCCAGGAATTTCATTAAGCACATGGATAGCGTTTTGGCATAATACAGACATATAGTCGTATATCATCATTAGAAAATAGATATAAGTCTTTTAATATGACTTAAAGTAAATATTGCAAAAAAATAAAAAAATGAATTATAACTATGATCATTACAAAAGGTAAAAACAATTTTTTGTCAATGAATCATTTTTAGTTCACCCCTTCGTGACGTGACCAATTTCTGTTTTTGCATTTTGATTTTTTCCACTTTTTGCACTTTTCAATGGCACCATTCATTTTACCACATATTGTACTGGAAAACATGAAAGAATTTCATGTGGGCAGAAATTGTGGGAAAAAATGCAATTCGGACATTGTTTTGGAGGAATTGTTTTTACAGGGTAAATTTTAGGATAAAAATGACATTGAAATATGATTCTCCTTATCTGTACAATTACGGCAATACCAAACTTGTCAAGTTGTTTTATTACTTTAGTGGTGAAATGACAAATTGGGGTTCGTGGCGCCATTTTCTGAGACCCGTTACGTTTTCATTTTCCAGTCACTGGAGTTGCATGACAGCTAATTTTTTGGAGACTGAGACAATGTTTTTATTGCTACCATTTTGGGATAGATGTGGCACTTTGATCTCTTGTTACCACATTTTTTGTGGCATTGCAAGAACTAAAATGAAAATTAATTTTGACGTTATTGAATTTATTTCATTTATTGTGTTTACCGATCAGATTAATTATTTTTATATTTGGATAGATGGCTTTTCTGAACGCGGTGATTCCACATATGTGTATTTTTATCATCTTTATTTTTAATGGGGCAAAAAAGGAGGGATTTGAACTTGTTTTTCTTTTACTTTTTTACTGTTATTGTTAGAGCTGCGATTATCTGATCACTTGTGCTATATACAGCAATGTCACAGCATTGCTGTATGAGGTAAAAATCATGGTTTCCTTTAAAGCCCTGCAGCAGGCTGCATTTCAAAGGAACAAACCTCTTACTGTCATAGCAACCCATTGGCAAGCCACGATCACATCACGGATGCCCATGCCGGTACCTGTTAAATGCCAAGAGTTTGAAGGCCATCACTTGCCAAGTATTGGGTGGGCTCAACCCTGTGAGCCTGCTCCATAAGCCGCTTTCTAACTTGACCAGTACATGTATGGTGGATTTAATGAAGTGGTTAAAAAAAGGCTCAATGGACAGAAATACTGAAGGTATCCTTTAACTGATAATAGCTGATGCAAAAAAGGCTTTTCATATACTATGGTTATGAGTGTAACAAAATTTGAAAATAATGGTGGATATATTTGGCATTTAAGACTAAAGGTACCGTCACACTCAGCAACTTTGCAACGAGAACGACAACGATCCGTGATGTTGCAGCGTCCTGGATAGCGATCTCATTGTGTTTGACACACAGCAGCAATCTGGATCCCGCTGTGTCATCGCTGGTCGGAGCTAGAAGGCCAGAACTTTATTTGGTCATCAGGTCGGCGTTTATCGTCATGTTTGACATCAAAAGCAACGATGCCAGCAACTTTTACATGGAGCTAACAACTAGCGAGAACGATAAGTGAGTCGCCGTTACGTCACTGGATCGCTCCTGCATCGTTCTGGAGTTGCTGTGTTTGACGTCTCTACAGCGACCTAAACAGCGATGCTCCAGCGATCGGCTCGTTGTCTATATCGCTGCAGTGTCGCTGAGTGTGACGGTACCTTTATAGTATTAAAATTCTACAATACATGTATCTGAAAATAAAGCTTAAAAATCATTGTGTCCCAAAGAAAGTAACAGGCCATAAATTAACAATGCAAACATAGAAAATTAAATCCAAGTTAAAGCTAAAGGCAAAGGACAAAAAATTCTTTAGCCTATAGGGCCAAGTTGTCTTTAGAAGTTAAGGGTTATAGTCCCATTTAAAAAAAAATAACATTCAGTCAAAAATAGATTAATTACAGCACAATGTTAGAATTATCTTTTACGTATTAATGTTTGCTGAATCTGCAGCTTCCAGTCTTGTCTGACAATTCTGTTTATGAAGCAAAATGTGCAAGGCTGCTGAAATGGTTGAACATACTGAATGACGACTTAAAGGATCTTTACTGTATTTATCGCAGACATAAAATAAAGGTCCCATGACGTCAATATACACAGCTGCAAGATAATTGGAATGCATTATGTTTTAACATTTATTTTTCCTTATATGGCACAGAGATTTTCATCAGTCAGTTCCCAATTTCAAGGTAAGTTGATTATTCTATGAGTATGTTTTAGGAATGTAGGAGAACCATGAAAGCCCCACGCAATCATGGAAGAACATACAAACTCCACATGAATTTTGACCTTGATCAGATTCTAACCTGGGACCACTAAGTCACTAAATAATAAAGTCAATGCTAAAGCAAAAAATAGCACTGTAAAGATTTAAGGTTTGACATCCTTCACAAGTCTAAGAATTTTGAGTCCCAATTCCAGTGTGAGCTTTCAAAGTGTTATTTTTTTTAATCTGTGTCCCTACAATTTAAGTATGAACACCCTTTGCTACACAGTTTTACACTCTCTAAAGTAATATAAATTCTAGTAGAGGTAACTGTTTATTTCAAATCCTGTACAATTTTCAGAGGAATGGAAGACATCTACAATAGAATGGATACTTTCTTTTCTCTCTGCTGCTTGACTGTGTACTGAGGAGAAAAATTAAATTTGTACTACTCCCCTCTGCTATTTCATACAAACAAGATGAGTCATTTTACTGAAGACTGGATGGCGCAGTAAATTGAAATATGTCCTTTTGAACTCAAGGTCACCTATTCAATCTTCTTTGCATCTTTCTTATATCCAGCTTTAGTGGCGTGGTAAAGAATTTAAAAGCCTGAATTATACTTTCTTTTTTCCTAAACGTGAAAATATTCCAGAGTTCTCGCTAATTTCATCACTAATATGAAAATTTTGAATATCTTTGTGCAACTGACTAAAAACACATTGTTCAGCCAAAAATCAGAGATAACCTTGATGTTTTTCAGTTAAGAAAAGTAAAAAACTCTAATTGAAAAGAAATTAAAAATATAAATCCATATCCATATTTGTATAATAAAAAGGATCTAGGGGCAACATTGCGAGTTCAGAGAGGGGTAACTTCATCATTAAAGGTGTGGTCCACTATTGGATAACCCTTGCTTAACAAATTAAGGATCCTAATTGAAAAAAAATGGATACTCACCTCTTGCAGTGTTACTGTTCCAATGATGTCAGCGTAGCTGTACCCAGAGAGTGACGTGACATTGTTGTGTGTGCAGCCAATGAGGGGCCGTTCTTCTGTTGCACCTCAAAAATATTCCATAAGTGTGTATGCCCTCTCTGGTGAAGTAGTAAAGGCTATAGCCGAGGAGAGGACACACACAACAATGTCATGTCAGTGCACCAACATCACTGTTTTTACTTTGATTGATACGGATGGACATTGCTGGACAACTCTTTAATAAAAACTTGTCGCTAGGTCAAAAGTAGCCAATTTTTGCTCTTATTTAATTCCTGCTGTTTCTAAGTATTCATTTTTCTTTATTAAAATGTGCCACATGGTTCCAGACATATGGGTCTTTATTTAGTTCCCCAATATGTATATTTTATGGCATACAGGGTGTTTATGCATGGCAGCTTAATGTCAAGTCCCTAGAGAATCCTGTGAGCAATGCCCTCTTGTTACAGACCATAAAAATTAGCATATTGGCTGCATCAAATAAAAAAAAACCCATAGCTCTGGAACTGTACAGCAGATTTTATAAAATAAAAAATCATTGTACTCAGGGGAGAAAACACAAATGAAAAGAGCAAAAACGGCAAACTTATTTAGGTGTATATGTGTTGTCAATGCAAAGAAATGGCACAGGATTTATTAACTCCATGAACAATACAATTGACTGGACAACATGCTTTGCATGTGGAGAAGAAGAGTTAAAAATGTTAATAATGGAAATGGAAAATAAATTAGGTACATATGAACCAACAAAAAAGTAAAATTTGGGCGTAAAGCCCTAGCCAGCTCACCGACCGCTACAGGTGCTTGGAACTCCGTCAGGACTAGGCGTGATCCACAGCATACAAAGAGTAAATGTTCCAGCTCCTTAAAAAAAAATTTCTTTATTGTCCAATAGCTAAAATATCATAGTAAGCATAATCCCTTGTGGATAACAGTATGCACAGAGCAGGATATTTTAACTATTGGACAATGAAGAATTTTTTTTTAAGGAGCTTTAACATATGAACACCCAGGTCCGGAATTCCTCTTTTTGTCTCTGTTCTATTCTGTGGTAAATGTTCCGAGTTTACAATTACCAGTCTATTTAATACACTGTATTTTTTTTTGCTTACACCTTGTTAGGACTGGCGGAACGCACCAAGAGAGATGATATAGATGCGTTCGCAGTCCGGGGTCCACCGTGCAGGTGAAACCTGCTGCTAGGAAATGACAGACAATATGGCGGTATTCAAAAGTATACACGCGTGGGTTAAACCTCACCCAGCGTGAAGAAAGCGACCCTGTTGCGTCACAGGACCGCGGTACCGCATATAGAGCGCGAGCAAGTGGTCAGCGAACTAAACCCCAACAGGGATTGTAGTCCGATTAGACCCTTGCTGGCACTACACCGCAACTGGGTGTGAAAGGAAATATATAATTAAGGCACCGAAGTGCGAACTGTGCCGTGCTGGCAGGCACCACTAAGCACCCTGACGTGGGTCAGAAAGCGCACACTGGCGCGTGGCACCGCACTGGCGGTCACAGCAATAGACGCTGACACGTGTGTGACACGTTGAGTGATAAGTCGGGCGCTAGATAGCAGCCATACTCCATCCGCGAACAATCATACAATAGGGTAGGGGTATTTAAAGAACGACTTGCACTCACAACAAACACACGTATTAAATTGTACACTAGCGCATGGCTGTGCGGTCATGCGCAGTTTATATAGTTGCAGGACAGGAATCGGCCACAGAAACTTTGCCCTTCCAAGACCTGCCAAGAGGACCAATAGAATGCGCTGCAGAGTCTGCGCACATGACCCTCGATCTCCAACGGGAGATCTTGCCCTGGGCATGCTCTGTGTGCGCAGACAAGGACTTAGTCCCAGAGAAGTCCACTCGCTGCTGACCAGTATTAGCTTTAAAGGCAGAAGCTGGAGAAGCAGCAGTAACTCTTCTCACAGAGTCAGACTGAGCGAGACGCTGGGATCGACGTCCCTGCTGAGCAGGCTCCACTGCGGCTGGAGGAGAATGGGAGACCGCAGCGGAGACGGATCGAGATTCCCCCTGTGCAGCAGAGGAAACTCGACTCCTAACATTACCCCCCCTCCTAGGGTTCCCCCCTCCTTGGGCCTCGCTACGTTCGAAGGCAGCAATGAGCTGTGGGGCCCGAATGTTTTCAGCAGGCTCCCATGACTTGTTCTCTGGACCGTAACCCTTCCAATCTACCAGATAGAACTTTTTACACCCCAAAATAGCGTTCACCTCGTAATCGTCCGTAGACGAACCCGATGTCCCGGCAGATGACTCGGAAAACCGGGACATGTATACGGGTTTCAAGAGGGACACATGAAAGGTGTCGGTGATACCCAAGCGTGGAGGAAGAGCCAGGCGGTAGACCACAGGATTAACCTGTTCGAGAACCTTGAAGGGGCCCAAGTAGCGAGGCGCAAACTTAGTGGACTCAACTCAACTCTGATGTTACGGGCAGAGAGCCACACCAAGTCGCCAGGAGCAAAGGTCAGAGCGGGGCGCCGATGAACATCGGCGGAGGACCTCATTCTCTCCTTGGAAGCCCGAATGGCATCCTGAGTGCGATCCCAAAAGTCCCGTACCTCCACAGCCCAGTCTGCCACCCTGGAATCGGCGGAAGACACGGGCATGGGCACAGGTACCCGCGGATGCTGACCATAGTTAAGGAGGAATTGGGTCTGTCCAGTGGAGTCAGCTACAGCATTGTTAAGAGCAAACTCCGCCCACGGTAGCAAAGATGCCCAGTCATCTTGCTTAGCAGAGACAAAATGTCGCAGATATGTGACCAAGGTCTGGTTGGCTCTCTCCACCAACCCATTCGTCTCGGGATGATATGCCGAAGAGAGATTCAACTCGATACTGAGAAGGCGACAAAGCTCTCTCCAGAACCGAGACGCAAACTGGGGACCCCGGTCACTGACAATTTTGTCTGGCATACCGTGAAGACGGAAGATGTGTTTAACAAACAATGCTGCCAAGGCCCGTGCAGAAGGTAGCCGAGGAAGCGGCACCAAATGCACCATTTTAGAAAAATGGTCGGTGATAACCCAAATGACAGTACAGCCACGTGACTTGGGTAAACCCACTACAAAGTCCATCCCGACCATCTCCCAGGGCCTGTCTGCCACCGGCAGAGGGTATAACAACCCAGCTGGCCGTTGACGGAGAGACTTATTTTTGGCACAAGAGACACATGCCCGAACGTAGTCTCCAACATCACGAACCATATGTGGCCACCAATACATTCTCGCCAACAACTCAGATGTCCTCTTTGCCCCAAAGTGTCCACCCACTCTGGATGAATGAGCCCACGAGAGAACCTCCGGACGCAAATTTATGGGGACAAAAGTCTTGCCCGGAGGCACAGACTCAAGCGAAACCGGAGCTACGGTTCTCAGACTCTCTGAAGGGACAATGAGCCGAGGCTTGTCCTCCTCCTCCACAGTTGACACCAGGGAGCGAGAGAGAGCGTCAGCACGAATGTTCTTCTCCCCGGCGAGATAATGTAGAGTGAAGTGGAACCGGGAGAAAAACAAGGACCATCTGGCCTGACGAGAATTCAGCCGCTGGGCTGTCTGTAAATAGACCAAATTCTTGTGGTCCGTGAAGACTTGGAATGGGAACTGAGCACCCTCTAAGAGATGTCTCCATTCCAAAAAGGCCAACTTCATTGCCAGCAACTCCCTATCCCCGATGGAGTAATTTCTCTCCGCTGGTGAAAAGGTTTTTGAGAAGAAGAAGCATGGGTGCTTCCGACCTTGAGCATCCTTTTGATAGAGGACTGCTCCTGCACCAACGGAAGAGGCATCCACCTCCATTAGGAATGGCTTATCCACATCGGGACGATGTAAGATGGGAGCGCTAGCAAAGTGGGACTTAATAGAAGTGAAGGCCTTGGAGACCTCTTCGGACCACAATTTAGGATTCGCTCCCTTCTTGGTGAGGGATACCAAGGGAGCTACCAGGGTTGAGAAGTGGGGGATGAACTGACGATAGTAATTTATGAACCCCATAAAGCGCTGCACCGCTTTCAGAGAATGGGGTTCCTGCCAGTCCATCACTGCCTGTAGTTTGGCAGGATCCATAGCCAATCCCTGGGCCGAGATGATGTAGCCTAGGAAAGGTAAAGACTCCTGCTCAAACATACACTTCTCCAATTTGGCATAGAGGGAGTTTGCCCGTAGGAGGTCGAAGACTTTGCAAACATCTCTCCGGTGGGAGTCAATATCTGGAGAGTAGATAAGAATATCATCCAGATAGACTACGACCTAGGTGGAAAGCATATCCCGGAAGATATCGTTCACAAAGTCTTGGAAAACGGCTGGGGCATTACAGAGCCCGAAGGGCATCACCAGATATTCATAGTGCCCATCCCTGGTGTTAAAGGCCGTCTTCCATTCGTCCCCCTCACGGATGCGAATCAGGTTGTAAGCACCCCGCAAATCTAATTTAGTAAATACCCTTGCTCCCCGAAGTCTATCGAATAACTCAGATATCAAGGGCAAAGGATACTTATTCTTAACGGTGATGGCGTTAAGACCCCTGTAGTCTATGCATGGGCGCAATTCCCCATTCTTCTTCTGCACGAAGAAGAACCCTGCCCCAGCAGGTGACACTGACTTCCTAATGAATCCTCTTGCCAGATTTTCCTGAATGTACTGTGACATTGCCTCCGTCTCCGGGAGAGATAGCGGATAAACTCGACCCCGGGGAGGCTCAGCGCCAGGCAAGAGATCAATAGGACAGTCATAGGGGCGATGAGGCGGAAGGACCTCCTCCGCCTTTTTGGAGAACACGTCTGCATAAGACCAATACTTCTTGGGGAGAGAGGATAGATCTGCGGGTACCTCAGTAGTAGCAACCTGAACGCAGTCCCTCTGACACCAACCCCCACAAGATTCACCCCAACCCAGAATTCTGCCTGAGGACCACTCGATATGAGGAGAGTGGTACCGTAACCAAGGTATTCCCAACAGGACCTCATCAATTCCTTCCGGAATGACGAGCAGAGAAATTATCTCCTGATGAGATGGCGACATGGACAGAGTAAAAGGGATGGTCTGGTGTGTTATCTGTGAGGGCAATGTCGACCCATTCACCACTCGCACCGTTACTGGTTGAGCAAGCATAACCAGGGGTATTGCGTGACGTTGGGCGAAGGCAGAAGACATAAAATTGCCCTCCGCCCCAGAATCCACGCAGAGCTCTACCGAGTGGGAGAATGAGCCAATAGTAATTGTCCCCTTAAAGGACAACTTAGAGGCAAACATCGCTGTGTCTAGTGTACCTCCACCTACTACCACTAGACGCTGACGTTTCCTCGACCGCTGAGGACATCTGGTGGCTAGATGTCCTGACTGCTGGCAAACATGACAGACCCTGAGTGCACAAGCGGTCCGGGACTTAGATCCTGCTTGTGACACTTCCCTGGCCTCATGTGACTCAGGAACCAGGACCGGAAATTCCAGAGGTTTGGCGAAAGTAGGAGCCAGCCGAAACCTCTGCCTACACTGGGCTCGCTCTAACCTCCGCTCGTTAAAACGGAGGTCAATTCGAGTGGAGACAGTTATTAACTCCTCCAGTGTGGCAGGAATCTCCCTAGTGGCCAGAGCGTCCTTTACGTGGTCAGCCAAACCCCTCCAAAATATGGGGATAAGAGCTTTATCCGACCAATCCAGCTCAGATGCTAAGGTGCGGAATTGGACGGCAAAATTACTGACCAAGGACTCACCCTGAGTTAATGCCAGCAATTGGAGCGCAGTATCATGGGTGACTTGAGGTCCTAAAAAGACCTGTTTCAGAGCGCTCAGAAACAGCAGAGCACTCTGCACCACATGATCGCCACGCTCCCACAGCGGCGTAGCCCATTCCAACGCCCTGTCCGACAATAGAGACAGAATAAATCCCACCTTAGCCCGCTCTGTGGGAAAACGTGTAGCCAGGAGCTCGAGGTGAATAGAGCACTGACTCACAAATCCCCTACAAAACTTGCAATCACCAGAAAATTTTTCTGGCAGCGGGAGGCGAGATAATGTCGGAACAGGGCTGGCAATGGACATAGTAGCTGCAGCCACGCTGGCAGCCTGTACAGCTACTGCAGTAACATCCACAGCTGAGGTCGCGCTCTCGAGAGCCGCCAACCTACCCTCCAGCTGCTGTATATGCCGCAGAGATTGCTGTTTGTCTGTCATCACTAGCCAGACCCTGGCGCTAGTGTAATGTTAGGACTGGCGGAACGCACCAAGAGAGATGATATAGATGCGTTCACAGTCCGGGGTCCACCGTGCAGGTGAAACCTGCTGCTAGGAAATGACAGACAATATGGCGGTATTCAAAAGAATACACGCGTGGGTTAAACCTCACCCAGCGTGAAGAAAGCGACCCTGTTGCGTCACAGGACCGCGGTACCGCATATAGAGCGCGAGCAAGTGGTCAGCGAACTAAACCCCAACAGGGATTGTAGTCCGATTAGACCCTTGCTGGCACTACACCGCAACTGGGTGTGAAAGGAAATATATAATTAAGGCACCGAAGTGCGAACTGTGCCGTGCTGGCAGGCACCACTAAGCACCCTGACGTGGGTCAGAAAGCGCACACTGGCGCGTGGCACCGCACTGGCGGTCACAGCAATAGACGCTGACACGTGTGTGACACGTTGAGTGATAAGTCGGGCGCTAGATAGCAGCCATACTCCATCCGCGAACAATCATACAATAGGGTAGGGGTATTTAAAGAACGACTTGCACTCACAACAAACACGTATTAAATTGTACACTAGCGCATGGCTGTGCGGTCATGCGCAGTTTATATAGTTGCAGGACAGGAATCGGCCACAGAAACTTTGCCCTTCCAAGACCTGCCAAGAGGACCAATAGAATGCGCTGCAGAGTCTGCGCACATGACCCTCGATCTCCAACGGGAGATCTTGCCCTGGGCATGCTCTGTGTGCGCAGACAAGGACTTAGTCCCAGAGAAGTCCACTCGCTGCTGACCAGTATTAGCTTTAAAGGCAGAAGCTGGAGAAGCAGCAGTAACTCTTCTCACAGAGTCAGACTGAGCGAGACGCTGGGATCGACGTCCCTGCTGAGCAGGCTCCACTGCAGCTGGAGGAGAATGGGAGACCGCAGCGGAGACGGATCGAGATTCCCCCTGTGCAGCAGAGGAAACTCGACTCCTAGCACACCTTTTCCTAATTTTTGGGGAACATAAATTATTTTGAATTAATCGAATAAATGTTATGTTTAAATTCACTACTTTGATCACTATATTAAGATTTCAAAGGGAAGTACTATATTATTATGCAGTAATATTAACTTCAACAGTTAATATCTAATTTTGAAAACCTATAGTAAGGATAGGCCATCAATACCAAAGTCCTGGAAAACCCCTTTAAAAAACCCTGCAAAATCCTGCTCATGCCCTGTTTATACTGATTCACTATTCACTGAAAATAATGAGTGCTGCTTTTGCTGCGTTTTTCTTTTTTAATAAATTTGCAAAAAATTACTACATTTCTGTTTTGTCAGTCAAGATGGGGTGCAGAGTATACATTAATGAGAAAAATAATAAACTTTTTTAAATTTACCAAATGGCTACAATGAAATAAAGAGTGAAAAATTTAAAGGGGTATGAATACTTTCCGTACCCACTGTATATGAATATCTTTTACATTTTAAAAATTACAAAAGTGGGCAGATGCAAAATGGGCAGATGCAAAAGTTTAGGCTTTGTCCATGGTTAGTATCTGGTAGCACCTCCTTTTAAATATATCACAGTTTTTAATGCTTTTTGTACCCACCCAAGAGTCCTTCAAATCTTGTTTGAGGGATTTTCATCCATTCTTCCTTGGAAGATTCTTTCAGGTCTGTGAGGTTACTGGGTCATCTTGCGTGCACTGCTATTTTGAGATTTAACGACAGATTTTCAATGATGTTCAGATTAGGAGACTGTGAGGGTCATTGTAAAACCTTCACCTAATGCCTTTTGAGGTATTCTATTGTGGATTTTGACTTGTGTTTAGGAACATTATTCATTTGTAGAAGCCAATCTTTTTTTATCTTCTGCTTTATTAGAGATGGTGTTTTGTTTGCATCAAGAATTTGTTGAAATTTCATTGAATCTATTCTTGCCTCTACCCATGAAATGTTGCCCGTGCTATTGGCTATTGATTGTTCCACCCCCATGCATAATGCTAGGCAATATATTTTCTTGAAATTCTGTGCTCTTTTTCTCCACACATGCCTTTGATCATTGTGGCCAAAGAGTTCTATTTTAACCTAATCGGTCCAGAGGACTTTTTTCCAAAATGCATCAGGCTTGTTTACACGCTCTTTTGCATACTTCTGATGCTGAATTTTATGGTAAAGAAATAGAAAAGGTTTTCTTTTGATGACTCTTCCATGAGGGTCATATTTGTGTAGATGTCTCTGAACAGTAGAACAATGTACCAAAATGCCAGAGTCTGATAAATCTTTATGATAGTCTTTTACAGTCAAGTTGTGATTTGCTTCTCTAGCAATCCAACGAGCAGCTCTCGCTTAAATTTTGCATGGTCTTCCAGACATTATCTTGACATCCACCGAGGAAAGGGTCTTCAAATGCTTTGCTATCTTCTTATAGCCATCTCCTATTTTGTGGGCCTCCTCCATTTTCATTTTCAGACAGCTATACAGCTGCTTAGAAGAACCCATGGCTGCTGTTTTTTGGCAAAAGGTTAGAGGAGGCTGAGTTTTTATAAAGCTGGGAAATTTGCATCACCTATCTTTTCCTAATGAAGATAGTGAACAAACCATAACCCTAAACCCTAATATGCTGAAACCTTGGTCAAAGTAATATGAGGGAATAAATCTCCAAGGGTGCCCGAACTTTTGACCCATTGTCCTTTTTTGTAATTTTTAAAATGTATGTAAAAAAAGACTATATACATATATATATATATATATATATATATATATATATATATATATATATACGTATATATATATATAAATAACTGATGAAAAATTGACAGCACTACCAAAAAAAATGGGTGCAATACAACCTGTAAAGGTGATGTCTAAACCTCCAAAGTAGAAAAAAAAAAAAAAAAAAGGCAGCACTCCAAAAATCAAAATGAAAAACCGTGACTTTATGAATGGATATATATATATATATATATATATATATATGTATATATATACATACTAGATGGTGGCCCGATTCTAACACATCGGGTATTCTAGAATATGCATGTCCACGTAGTATATTGCCCAGCCACGTAGTATATTGCCCAGTCATGTACTATTTTGCCCAGCCACGTACTATATTGGCCAGCCACGTACTATATTGCCCAGCCACGTAGTATATTGCCCAGTCACATACTATAATGTCCAGTCACATAGTATATTGCCCAGCCACGTAGTATATTGCCCAGTCATGTAGTATATTGCCCAGTCACGTAGTATATTGCCCAGTCACGTAGTATATTTCCCAGCCACGTAGTATATTGCCCAGTCACGTAGTATATTGCCCAGTCACGTAGTATATTGGCCAGCCACGTACTATATTGCCCAGCCACATATTATATTGCCCAGTCACGTAGTATATTGCCCAGTCACATAGTATATTGCCCAGCTACATAGTATATTGCCCAGCCATGTAGTATATTGCCCAGTCACATAGTATATTGCCCAGTCACGTAGTATATTGCCCAGCGACGTAGCATATTGCCCAGTGACGTAGTATATTGCCCAGTCACGTAGTATATTGCACAGCGACGTAGTATACAGCACAGAGCCACATAGTATATTGTGCAGCCACGTAGTATATTGCACAGCGGCATAGTATACAGCAGAACCACGTAGTATATTGCACAGCCCATGTAGTATATTGCCCAGGCACGTAGTATATTGCCCAGTAATGTAGTATATTGCCCAGTGACATAGTATATTGCCCAGCCACATAGTATATTGCTCAGCCCACGTAGTATATTGCCCAGTCACGTAGTATATTGGCAAGCCACGTAGTATATTGCACAGCAACGTAGTACACAGCACAGAGCCACGTAGTATATTGCCCAGCCACATAGTATATTGCACAGCGACGTAGTATACAGCACAGAGCCACATAGTATACAGCACAGACACGTAGTATATTGCCCAGTCACGTAGTATACAGCACAGACACGTAGTATATTGTCCAGTCACGTGGTATACAGCATAGACACGTAGTATATTGCCCAGCTACGTAGTAAATTGCCCAGGCACGTATGTAACAGGTTACAAAATAAAAAAAGAAACATATACTTACCTTCCGAAGAGCCCGTTGCAGTTCCGGCGCTTGTGTGCAGTGCACCCGGCAGCTTCCGGTGCCAGGATTGGTATGAGCGCAGGACCTGAGATGACATCGCGGTCACATGACTGTGACGTCATGGAAGGTCCTTCTCCCATAGCATCTTTGGAAGTGGAACCTGCCACTTGCAGTGCCGAGAACAGGACGCGACGGTGGAGTGTGAGAATAACGTTTTTTTATTATTATTATTTTTAACATTAGATCGTTTTACTATTGATGCTGCATACGTAGCATCAGTAGTAAAAAGTTGGTCACACAGGGTTAATAGCAGCGTAACCGGAGTGCGTTACACCGGGGTCTGGTAACGCTGGCATTAACCCTGTGTGAGGGCTGACTGGAGGGGAGTATGGAATGGGCCCTAACTGACTGCGGGAAAGAAAGAGTGGCCATATTGCCACCGGACTGTGGGCGTCGCTGATTGGTAATGGCAATGGACGTGGGCATTTTGCCACGACCAATCAGCGACTTGGATTCCATGACAAACAGAGGCCGCGACCAATGAATATCTGTGACAGAAAGACAGACAGAATGACGGAAGTGACCCTTAGACAATTTTATAGTAGATATATAGCTATGTGAAAAATGTTTTGTCTCCTTCCTGATTTCCTGTTCTTTTGCATGTTTGTCACATTTAAATGTTTCAGATCACCAAACGAATTTAAATATCAGACAAAGACAACACACATAAACATAAAATGCAGTTTTTAAATGAAGGTCTTATTATTTAAGGGAAAAAGAAATCCACACCTACAGGACCCTGTGTGAAAAAGTCAATACCCCCCTCCTTAAAACATAAATTAGCTGTGGCTTATCACACCTTTGGGAAGCTGAGTTACAATTTCCTAGCCACACCAAGGTCTGATTACTGACACATTTGTTCTCAATTAAGAATTCACTTATATAGGACCTGCCTGACAAAGCGAAGTAGATCAAAAGATCATCAAAAGCTAGACATCATGCTGCGATCCAAATAAATTTTGGAACAAATGAGAATGAAAGTAATTGAGGTATATGAGTCTAGAAAAGAATGCAGCAACAACTCATCCAAGAGGTCACAAAAGACCCCACCACAACATACAGAGAACTACAGGCCTCATTTGCCTCATTTAAGGTCAGTGTTAATGACTCCACCATAAGAAAGAGATTGGGCAAAAATGCCATCATAGCAGAGTTCCAAGATGAAAACCACTGCTGAGTAACAAGAACAAAAAGGTTAATCTCAGTTTTGCCAGAAAACATCTTGATGATCCCCAAGAGTTTTGGGAGAATACTCTGTGGACTGGGAAGACCAAAGTTTAACTTTTTGGAAGGTGTATGTCCCATTAAATCTGGCATAGAAGTAATACAGCATTTCAGAAAAGGAACATCATACCAAGAGTTAAATACGGTGGTGAAAGTTTGATGGTCTGCAGCTCTTTTGTTGCTTCGGGACCTGGAAGATTTGCTGTGGTAAATGGAACCATGAATTTTGCTAACAAAAAATACTGAAGGAGAATGTCCTGTTCGTGACCTCAAGCTGAAGCACACTTGGGTTATGCAGCAGGACAATAATTCAAAACACACCAGCAAGTACACCTCTGAATGGATTAAGAAAAACAAAATTAAGACTTTGGAGTAGACCAGCCAATGTCCTGACCTTAATCCATTTGAGATGCTGTGGCATGACTTTAGCTAGGTGGTTCATGCTCGGAAACCATCCAATGTGCCTGAATTACAACAGTTCTGCAAAGATTAGTGTGCAAAATTCCTCCAGAGCATTGTAATAGACTCACAGCCCGCTATTGCAAACATTTGATTGCAGTCGTTGCTGGTAAGGGTGGCCCAAGCAGTTATTAGGTTTAGGGGGCAATCACTTTTTCATCAAGGACCCTGTAGGTTTGTATTCCTATTTCCCTTAAATAATAATGAAAATTCTTATTTATTATAAAAAGTATTTAAGTACTATAATAAAATACATTTGCAAAAGAATAGGAAATCAGGAAGGACGCAAAAACTTTTTCACACAACTATATATATAATATAATATAACTATATATATATAAAGAGAATGTGTCATCTTCAACTTTAGGCCTTTTAGAGGTAATTTCATCTTAAACTTGCGCAATTGTTCACAATAACAGTAATTTTGACCAGGGGTGCCCAAACTTTTAAATGCCAAAATGCCACTGTATGTTGAGACCACATGGACATTTCTAAGGCAGTGTTGGCATTAAAGAGCATTATAGGTGTTCATTACAGTCTTGGGAGACCTCAAAATGTTAAAAACATATTTTCTTTGCAATTAGAAGCATTGAAGTATTGAGATTCACTGCAAATCAAATAAAAAAAACCTCCAGATCTGGCGAATTCTAGTTTTGAATTTCAAAAGATCCAGAATGGGCACCATACTGAGACCAACCATTGTTTTTAATTAATTAATTGGGCATAACATGATGTGAAATCTGAACTAGTAATGGAGAGAAGTTTCCTTAAAATGCAGTAAGACTGTAGCATCTTGAACCATAAAACTTCTGCAGTTGAAAACTCACATTGATCATACCGACTCAGACATTTACTGTCAAATATGACACAAAACTGTTAGAGCCTTAAAAGGGTTGTCCAACTTATACAATATTTTTAAAAAAATGCACAGAATACTGGACTGATGAGCCTTTAATTTGATGCAAAGGTCTGAAGGCTGGGAAAAGATATCATCCAATGCACTTGTGAATCAAAATGTGGCTTTTGTTTACCTAACAAATGGTATTCTACGAAGTAATGAGATCCTATGAGGATTGTAATCACTATGGACAATCTGTGTATAGTGTGACTTGAAATGTTTAAAGTGCAACTAAAAATGCAACCAATAAAAAAAGTAAATCACATTAATTTGAAAACAAAAATGCACCATAAAAATTACATTTATTAACTATTCAAGTTAATTTAGCAAAATATTCATGTTTTGACAGAAAGTTTGCGTAAACCGCAATAAAGTCAACTTAAATAAGTTTCCCAGGGCTGTAATATTGTTGGCTTATCCTATGAACAGATCTTCAATATTAGATCAGTGAGGACTGCTTTCCAGACAAGCGATGATCACTTGAATGTTTTTCTACCACAGATTCGGATATTTGGCAGTGGCTATACTTACTACTTCGGCTCACAGACAATAGCGCTGCCAAATAAAACTCTTCTGACCGCAATATAAAAAGTATTTCGTATGTACAGTAAGTATGTAGATAGAATGTAAACTGAAAGTTGATGCATTTCATTACAAAGGAATCAATATATCCTATATCCTGTTTCTATAGAGCAGTGTTCCCCAACTCCAGTCCTCAAGAGTCACCAATAGGTCTTTTTTTCAGGATTTTTTTAGTTTTGCAGGTGATGGAATTATTGCCTGTGCAGGTGATGCAATTATCACCTGTGTAATACTAAGGAAATCCTGAAAACATGAACTGTTAGTGACTCTTGAGGACTGGAATTGGAGAACACTGCTATAGAATTTGACAATAAAATAAAAAAGCATATGTTAGTGGTGGACATGTCATGTATTCTTTGTAATCATAAGTTGGATATTCTTGGTCTCCGACAAATTGGTCATTGGGTCAGTGCAGAAGAAAATTATTTTTAGAGCTCAGTATGAAAATGAGCCCACTCATACATTCTCTTGTTCCCTAATAGCTCATTATATTGCGTTCCCTATATACCTGTGCAGCTATTCACCAATAATTGTAAGCAGAGAAATTTATTAGCTCAGATGCATACATGTAATATAATAACCGTCTTGTGCATAAGACCGTTAAAATCAGACAAATGTTATCCGTCATTTTGACATAAAGCACAAATCGCCATTATATAGGGCCATGCACATATTCCATTTTTACATCGGGCTGAGACGGTCTGAAAAAAAAAATTGCAGCGTGCATGAGTTGCGTCCAATCAGAGCGGACTCCGCCATTCATGTCTATGGATCTGTGAAGCAAACTGGACTGCTTTCGGATCACATCTGAGTGAGGTCCGATTTACAGGGACTGACAGAATGGAGAAGATGGAGAATTGCTATTCTTCTAATTCTCTACATCTGAGATAAAAATTGGCTGTGGAGATATTTGTCACAGGTGCCGTAATAGTACATATACATATATACATACATACATACTCAGCGTAATGATGCTATTAAAAATGTTGACTGTATTCCGAAATTAGACATCAAGAGTATAAAAGTAACATTCCCACATGTCAAATAGCAGTTATAAAGACTGGAAAATGAAATAGGAAAATTCAATATAAGAATCTGCATTTTTTTGCCGTACTCTGTGCTGTTTAAATCTCGAAAAGCTTTCAGTGTCTTTCACTTCCATTCCATAAAGTGCACTTTGTGCTCATGGCTGCAACCATAAACTGTTCCAGACAAACTGTTAATTTTGTTAACAATGGCACACTTTAAAATTTCCATTCAGCAGAACAAAAGCTGAGGTAGGCTAAGAACTTTCCATTGTACGACTTTAAGATAAATAGGTACAATATTTGTGATCATCTCCTTGCTCAGAATTGATATCCAAAGTGAATTAGCAAACAAAGACATCGCTGACATTCTGGGCCTCTTAATATAGCCATACAAGAAAGTACAATTCACAATTGCACAATTATGTGCCTCATTCATTAGTACCACATCATTGACTGCACAGTGAAAGAAATGACAAATTAGCAATTTCACGCTACTAGCATAACACTATCATTTGTATCACAGAGTCAGCACAAACTGGAGTATAATAATTCAACATGCTATTTTAACCAAAAAGGTTGCTATCAATATGGGTTTCTGTGCCCTATACTAATCACTAAGTCAGATAATGCGCAAGGTTAATGGTTGCAGACAGTCCCAGGAAATATCTAAGATCTGATAAGAGAACCCCACATTATTGCTATTTTATGTGTGCATATACTGATCAAGAATAGGCCATCTGAGGCAATCAATGTTTAAGGCCGTTGTAATACATCTCCTGCCGTAACATATAAATTGGCCTTTCATTGCCTATTCACAGTTTGGCTAATAAATGGCACAGACATTGGACGCTGTGATAGTAAAGAAGTGCAGTCTTTGTATGCATGTCACTTCACTGTTAGATTTATGTTGCCATATTAAAGAAGACTTTATCTGGTGTTCTTCAATTACCCCGCAGGTTTTCCACATAAAATAAGAATCAAACACGTTGTCAAGCAGATTAGGAGCTGAATGCGTTTTGTAACTTCAGACAAAAGTCAACAGTGCATTGTTTTCATCCAGAGTATGGCCATTAGTTTTAATCACAAAAAACAATCTGTGTTTGTGGTGGAACAGGGCTCTTATCCACGCTGTCCAGATGCTGAAAAACAGCTCTATTGCTTCTTATATTGACTGTATGCGAATTGCAAGCAGCAGAAAGTACATTAGGCGTATTCAGCATACAGTATATTATATTATATACCACTATACCACTGTGTTTTTCAATATTATGTAGCGCAACTCAACTTATGTATTTGAAGTCACTTTGTGTACAAGGAAATGTATTTTAGATCTTCTGCAATAAATGAAAAAATGAGTTGTATCGCAAATTCCGATCTTTTTACTGTCCTCCATTTGACATACAGTGGGGCAAAAAAGTATTTAGTCAGTCAGCAATAGTGCAAGTTCCACCACTTAAAAAGATGATAGGCGTCTGTAAGTTACATCATAGGTAGACCTCAACTATGGGAGACAAACTGAGAAAAAAAAATCCAGAAAATCACATTGTCTGTTTTTTTAACAATTTATTTGCATATTATGGTGGAAAATAAGTATTTGGTCAGAAACAAAATTTCATCTCAATACTTTGTAATATATCCTTTGTTGGCAATGACAGAGGTCAAACGTTTTCTGTAAGTCTTCACAAGGTTGCCACACACTGTTGTTGGTATGTTGGCCCATTCCTTCATGCAGATCTCCTCTAGAGCAGTGATGTTTTTGGCTTTTCGCTTGGCAACACAGACTTTCAACTCCCTCCAAAGGTTTTCTATAGGGTTGAGATCTGGAGACTGGCTAGGCCACTCCAGGACCTTGAAATGCTTCTTACGAAGCCACTCCTTCGTTGCCCTGGCGGTGTGCTTTGGATCATTGTCATGTTGAAAGACCCAGCCACGTTTCATCTTCAATGCCCTTGCTGATGGAAGGAGGTTTGCACTCAAAATCTCACGATACATGGCCCCATTCATTCTTTCATGTACCCGGATCATTCGTCCTGGCCCCTTTGCAGAGAAACAGCCCCAAAGCATGATGTTTCCACCACCATGCTTTACAGTAGGTATGGTGTTTGATGGATGCAACTCAGTATTCTTTTTCCTCCAAACACGACAAGTTGTGTCTCTACCAAACAGTTCCAGTTTGGTTTCATCAGACCATAGGACATTCTCCCAAAACTCCTCTGGATCATCCAAATGCTCTCTAGCAAACTTCAGACGGGCCCGGACATGTACTGGCTTAAGCAGTGGGACACGTCTGGCACTGCAGGATCTAAGTCCATGGTGGCGTAGTGTGTTACTTATGGTAGGCCTTGTTACATTGGTCCCAGCTCTCTGCAGTTCATTCACTAGGTCCCCTTGCGTGGTTCTGGGATTTTTGCTCACCGTTCTTGTGATCATTCTGACCCCACGGGGTGGGATTTTGCGTGGAGCCCAGATCGAGGGAGATTATCAGTGGTCTTGTATGTCTTCCATTTTCTAATTATTGCTCCCACTGTTGATTTTTTCACTCCAAGCTGGTTGGCTATTGCAGATTCAGTCTTCCCAGCCTGGTGCAGGGCTACAATTTTGTTTCTGGTGTCCTTTGACAGCTCTTTGGTCTTCACCATAGTGGAGTTTGGAGTCAGACTGTTTGAGGGTGTGCACAGGTGTCTTTTTATACTGATAACAAGTTTAAACAGGTGCCATTACTACAGGTAATGAGTGGAGGAAAGAGGAGACTCTTAAAGAAGAAGTTACAGGTCTGTGAGAGCCAGAAATCTTGATTGTTTGTTTCTGACCAAATACTTATTTTCCACCATAATATGCAAATAAATTGTTAAAAAAACAGACAATGTGATTTTCTGGATTTTTTTTTCTCAGTTTGTCTCCCATAGTTGAGGTCTACCTATGATGTAAATTACAGACGCCTCTCATCTTTTTAAGTGGTGGAACTTGCACTATTGCTGACTGACTAAATACTTTTTTGCCCCACTGTATATATTCCTCAATATGTTCCCCCAACACATCATCCATAACCCAATGGCAGTGGCATGGTAGGGTGAGCCACAAGAGCAGTTGCTTAGGGGTGTAAATTTTCCAAGGAGTAAAAAATGAAAGTAGTGGCATTGTTAGATCTGGGATAGTGCACATGCCAAGGACATCTGGCTGGGAGTCAAGTAACTTCAGGCGCATTCTACTTCCAACTATATTGGTGTTATATGCCCCGTCACTCTTCGTCCTGTAGGCTGCAGGACGCAGTAGGGATATGGCCTACATGTTACCAGCTTCCCAAAGCAGGTATTTCGATGATACAATGGCTTTGAGCCACCTGTCCAGGCCTGCTTTGTGTAGAGTTCATCACTCAGATTACGTTCCTATAAAGCACAAAAGGGGTATTGTTATTTACAGGGCACTCAGAGTCATTGTTACTTTATAAAGGGCACTAAAGAGGCACTAATACTTTCTAAAGGAGAAACTCAGGTGACATTATTTGACTTATTGGGTTAAAGGGTGCAATGCTTGCCTTGCACTGATTAATAGCAAATCCTGCAATGCTACTGTATATTAAGTCTCCTACTTTTTTATGCATACTATGAAATATTAGACCAATTGTCAGATCTGCCTCTGTAATGACACTGGTGGACATGATGATGATGAGCTAATGCTGTAGGTATAAATACACCAGAATGTTGTGGCACCTGCAAAAATGGTCCAAAGAAGGAAAACCTGTGAACCAGGTGACAGCATTGTGGCTTTCCAAAGCTCATGGATGCAGATAGGACTTTGGGTCCTAGTATTTTTGTAGAACTTACTTTGACACGTAGCAACCAATACATTTGAGGATTGCCCAAAAAACGAAAAAAGTGAATCACAGAGCAAAATACTAATAAAATATATCAATTTTAATAAATACTGCATAAGATAAAAAGGTAAGACAACAATATATATCAAATGATAACAGTGCTAGTAGTAACACCTAGAAACCATGCCAGGCAGAATGAGAGTACAATCTTTATAATCCATATTTCTCTTTGTTCCTATAGCAGCATTTTTAAGATGTAAGCAAACACTGATAAAGGGCCCATACACAGCTGCCAGAGCATAAATTAAATGTAACATGCTAGAGGGGCTATAAAGTGTTTTAGTGTCTTACATGTATAATACCATACTTAATAAACAATCCCCTAGACTAGAGATATAGATATAAAGAATGCCGGAACAAAGGGGAAAAGAAGTGAAAAAATAAATAAATACAAAAGTACTAACTTACTGTCAGGACGTGGAAAAGAGGCCCTGACGCGTGTTTCGCTGTTAGTGCTTCCTCGGGGGCTTAAACAATACATTTGAGGATATATTGCTAATGTAATAGTGATGTAATTCTGTCATACTACCACTGATACATGTGAGGATAGTATTTGAAGGATTATTGGTCTCATTAGAAAGTACACATTTACCAAAAAAGATGGATTTGGGGTATACCATCTTTGAGATAGACTCAACTTTCAAAGGATTTATTTTCTATAAAAAAATATTTTTTTTCCATAAATATTTTGTTTTAACCTTATTCAATTCAGATTAATAAATGTGAAACATAATTGTACAAATTGTTCCAGTTTGTCATGTGAACAGTTGCATTTTGATTTGGTTCAATTTCTAAATAATTAACTGCTCACTCAGTGACAGCCATCATTTGTGTAGACAATGCCATCAAGGCTATTTCAGGAAGGAAAGCATTTATCAACAGAACATGTGTGTGATTCATATGAAAAATAAAAAATACAAAAGAATTAAGTAACTCTTAAAAAATGAATTGCTGAAAGTGGACAAGTAATGCTGAGAGCTTCAAACACCTTGTTTTGGGTGTTTTAAAGTTTATTTTCAGAGAATTCAACAAAAGCTGTTTTGGGTGCATGTCTTCATATGGTCAAAATTGCTACATTTGTTAAAGGTTTTATTTTCTTGTAAACCCAGTGGCTTTTAGAAATCCAATGTCATCCAAGAATGACCAGAAGTTAGTAAGTGACTTCCAAATTTGTGGACAGCATCGGTCACTGGCATGCTCTACATTACGACACTGTGTTCCAAATTATTATGCACAAAGAGTTTAGGAGTGATAAGGTTAGAATTTTTTTTTTTTTGTCATTTAAACTCATTGAAAGCAATTGCAGATACCTGTGCAAATTAGTTTGTCAGGTGTGTCCAAATAAAGGCAAGACTACTTAAGAAGGCTGTTACACATTATTAAGCAGCCTACATTTTTGGCCAAAAAGGGAAAGGAAAAGGATGTGTTGGCTGCTGAGAAGCAACAAATTGTGGAGTATTTAGGTCAAGGCATGACTACAATCAACATTGCCAAGACACTTCATCGTGATCATCGTACAATCAAGAAGTATGTAGCTGATTCCCAGCACACACGTGTGCGTGCCGATAAGGAAAAATTGAGGACTATTTCCAACAGGCAATAGCGTAAGGTTAAAAGAGCAGCTGCAAAAACGCCTTGTCATAGCAGCAGACAAGTTTTTGAAGCTGCTGGTGCCTCCAACGTCCCCAGAACAGCAAGATGCAGGGTCCTTCAGAGGTTTGCAGCTGTGCGTAAGCCATCCTGTCGACCACCTCTATCCACTGCACACAAGCAGAAAAGGCTCCAGTGGGCCAAACGATACATGAAGACTGCCTTCCAAACTGTTTTGTTCACCGATGAGTGCCGTGCAACTATCAATGGTCCAGATGGATGGAGTGGAGGATGGCTGGTTGATGGACACCCCATGAAAACACGGCTAAGGCGCCAACAAGTAGGAGGTGGAGTAATGTTTTGGGCTGGAATCATGGGAAGAGAGGTTGTCGGCACCTTTATGATCCCTGAAGGGGTAAAGATGAGCTTCATAATCTATGTGGAGTTTCTAAAACAACACTTCCTGCCATGGTTCAAGAGGAAGAACCGTGCTTTCCGCAGCAAGATCATTTTGATGCATGATAATGCACCGTCTCATGCGGCAAAAAACACATCTGCATCTCTGGATGCTATGGGCATAAAAGAGGACAAACTTATGGTTTGGCCACCATCTTCCCCTGACCTCAACCCCATTGAGAACCTCTGGAGCATCATCAAAGGGAGTGTCTATGATGGCGGGAGGCAGTTCACATCTAAGGAACAGCTCTGGGAGGGTATTCTGTCCACATGCAAAACAATTGAAGCAGAAACCATCCAAAAACTGACAAATTCAATGGACGAGCGAGTTCAGAAGCTTCTTTCGAACAAGGGGTCCTATGTGCACATGTAACATCACCTAGAATAAAGTTTTTACTTGAAAACTGTTTGATTTCATTTTGTAATAAGCTGATAATGCTTATAACTTCACAATTGACCATTTTTTTGTTCAAAATTAAATAAAAAAGGTTGAAAACTCTGCTGTGCATAATAATTTGGAACATACATTTTGAGTGTTTATTTTTTCTAAAAGATACTGTTTTCATAGGCAGTTTGTTCCAAAACATTGCAATTATACTAGAATAGTAGATGACTGGAAAATAACAATGACTGCAATTCAGATAGGTAATTTGGAGAAAATATGAGGAAATATTATTTGCATAATAATTTGGAACACAGTGTATAGCAGTTCACTGCTAAGTGCTCACCATTCTTTTCCAGTTTGGGTAACCTTGAGAGAGTGGTCCTGTGGGTATACATCCTATTCCTACTGCAGCTCACTTTAGGCTATGCAAAGTACTGCCATTTCTATTTAACTGATTGTTCTCACTGACCCTACCTGGGTTGCAAAAGCTAGAAAGTGGTGCTGCTGCTGTTATTCAACCTAAGGCCACGTTTATATGTTCAGTACTTGGTCAGTATTTTACCTCAATATTTGTAAGCCAAAATCACGAGTAGATCAATCAGAGGAAGCGTAAAATAGAAACACGTTACCACTTCTGATTTCTTTACCTACTCCTAGTTTTGGCTTACAAATACTGATGTAAAATACTGACCAAATACAGAACGTGTGAACAGGGACTAACACTTATTGACTGCAAAATAGCCGACCAGTGTTAGGGTTGATTTTCCCATCTGTCTTCACCTGGTCTATGTATTTATAGCATAGCTCAGGTCACAAAATGGGCAGAGATTGGTGGTCTTCACTGCTACTCTAATAGAGGAAGATACAGCTGGAATTAGGTGATTTCTTAAGTGTTGTTTAATTGAGATTATTAAAGGACTCTGTGTATTTCTTTCAATTAACTCTTTAACCCCGGAGCTTTTTTCATTTTTTCATTTTTGTTTTTCGCTCCTCTTCTTTCTAGAGCCATAATTTTTTTATTTCTCCATCAATATGGCCATGTGAGGGCTTATTTATTGCAAGACAAGTTGTACTTTTGAACAATACCATTACTTTTACCATGTTATGTAACACAAAATGGGAAAAAAATTCCAAGTGCGATGAAATTGCAAAAAAAGTGCAATCCCACACTTGTTTTTTGTTTGGCTTTTTTGCTAGGTTCACTAAATGCTAAAACTGGCCTGCCATTACGATTCTCCAGATCACTTCATGTCTAGGTTCTCTTTTATCTAAGTGTTAAAAAAAATTTCAAAGTTTGCTAAAAAAAAAAAAAAATATGCTCAATTTTCCGATACTGGTAGCGTCTCCATTTTTTGTGATCTGGGGTTGTGTGAGGGCTTACTGAGCTGACGTTTTTAATTATACCACTTTTGTGCAGATACGTTCTTTTGATCGCCCGTTATTGCATTTTCATGCAATGTCGCAGCGACCAAGAAAACGTCATTTTGGAGTTTTGATTTTTTTTCTCGCTACTCCGTTTAGTGATCAGCTTAATCCTTTTTTATAATTGATAGATCGGTCGATTCTGAACACAACAATACCAAATATGTGTAGGTTTGATTTTTTTTTATTGTTTTATTTTGATTGGAACCAAAGGGGGGTGATTTGAACATTTATATATTTTTTATTTTTTTAAACACATTTTTTTTTATTTTGGCATGCTTCAATAGCCTCCATGGGAGGCTAGAAGCTGCCACAACTCGATCGCCTCAGCTACATAGAGGTGATGCACAGATCATACCGCTCATACCAATCCGTCATCAACAACCATAGAGGTCTTCAGGAGACCTCTGGTTGTGATGGCAATGCACTGATGACCCCCGATCACGTGACTGGGTCAGCGGTTAGCATACTTCCGGCTGCGCGGTGGCAGCGCTTGTTATATGCCACTGTCAGAGTTTGACAGCGGCATTTAACTAGTTAATGGGCGGATCATGATTCCACTCGCGCCCATTGCGGGCATGTCAGCTGTTATAAACAGCTGACATGTCGCGGTTTTGAGGTGGGCTCACCGTCGGAGCCAACCTCAAAGCGGGGGATACTGCCAGCTGATGTACTATTCCATCATCTTGCAAAAAAGGGGTTAAAGGACTTTATTCTTACTGTGTGTTTATTTACCATATAACTATAGAATTAGTAATTGATAGATGTCTTACAGACGCCTCTCCATTAATAAGCCGTGGGCTTGGTGTTACCTGACAATACAAAGGTGACATCAACCTCACAAATATTAACCCCACTTGCCATCACTACAGGGCAAGTGGGAAGAGTCGGGCAAAGTGGGCAAAGTGGCAGAATTGGGGCATCTAATACATGTGCCTTTTCTTGGCAGCTGCGGGCTGCTATTTTTAGGCAGGTAGGGGCCAATATCCATGGCCCCTTACCAGCCTGAGAATAACAGCCCCCCGCTGTCTGCTTTGCAAGGTTGGTTGTCAAAAATGGGGGGACCCCACACCGTTTTTTTAAATTATTTATTTAAATAATTAAAAAATATGGCGTGGGAGCCCATCTATTTTTATAAACTAGCCTTGCTCAAGCTGACAGCTGAGGGTTACATCCCCAGCTTTGAGTTTCGCCTGGCTGGTTAACAAAAATACAGGGGAACAACCTTTTTTTAAAAAAAAATATTTATTTACAGTGCAGGACCGGCCGCTCTTGATCTCGCTGTTATTAGTGGCAGCAGGTGTCGGATGATGGGAGCAGTTGTCCCATCAGCTGACACCAGTGACCGGAGGTAAAACTTATACCTCCGATCACAGCTGAGCGTTCACGCTGTCTTTTGACAGCATGGGAACCGTGGCTCTCTAACAGGCGGGGATGATTTCACCGCTGATCAGAAGCATTGTTTGCCATGCTGTCATGCACATAACAGCGCAGCAAACACTGGATGTTCAGGACCCCCATTCAAGTGAATGGGGTCTGGGTTCGGCTTCTGGTCCGGGTACTCTTCTGGTACCCGAGCCTGAACTTTTTGTAACTGTTCAGCCGAACCCGAACAGCTATGTGTCCATCCATCTATAGGTATAGGTGACAATATAATACTAAGGACAGGGTTAAACATTAGCTGCACAGGGAACCAGAAGTGGAGGTAGGGGTTATGCCATATGTACTGGCAGTGCATTTAAAAAAGTAATGAAAATATGTCTTACAGAAATGTATATCCTGGCAGTGAATACATGAGTGAGTGTGGTTTATTTGGTGAATAAGGAAAGCCTGACCGAACAGTTGAGGCTTCATTGAGCAGTAATAAAAACTAAGTGAAGCTGCTTGTGGTGTTCCTGCTGAATAAAACAGGCGAGGAATGGGTGTTACACATTTAAAATGCTTGGAATGAGTGATATGTGTCTTGTTTCAAATGTTTAGAGACTATTCTGATTACACTGGTCAACACAAAAAAATCATCAGCAAAGGTAATATGTCTGTTTTATGGAGTTTAATGTGCTGATTCCAAAAATATGCTTAGTTTTGCTCTATCACAAAAAGTTTCTGATAGAAGTATTCTTGTTATTACGTTATTCCTGCATTTTCAATGTATGTGGTTGTTCCTATGTTATTCCCATTTCTTTGGTTGTCTTACTTAATTGTGAATTTTCTTACAGGAACAATATCAGTAAAGGTTTTAGTGAGTTTTATGGGAAGGAGTATTGACAGTGCAGTCAACCAATGACTGCTTCTTGGAAAGTCACATGTTATGGGGAGGAGTTAACTGTTATGAGTCAGTAAGATTTGAGTCAGCTAGAAAAGGATTGCTATGGCAGCAAGGACTGGTATGTGAGACTCTGACAGGAGACTGGCCTCTACAGTGATCTGAGCCCTGCCACAGGGAGATGGAATGGAAGGCAGCAGACAGCCGCCATTGTGAGAGGATTTTCACTGCATTTCTAGGAGGGAAAGTTGCCTCAGAGGGAAGAAAACAGCTCAGCCACTGAGGTGTACCTGAGTGAGGGTCTCCACAGAGAGAGAACCTGAAAGCAGCCAATATTACACTGAGAAACTGCCTGTCTGCAAATGTTTATCTGTAAAGAATAGGCTGACCCATTTACCTCACAACTGTATATAGTTATCTACCAGATTAAATCCAGTAAAATCAGTTCTAAATACAAGCTTCCTCTGTCATCTCTGGGGAAATATCTAAATATAGTTGGTCGGTTCATCGCATTTTTTTTTAGTTTGAAACCACCATTGAACTGAACTTACTGTTTGATATGATTTAAAGGAGAAAAATGCTCTGACAGTGCATCAATCATCCAAACAGATTCTGCTATGTGTGTGGTTCTTTTACACCAAAAGGCCAAGTACGTTCAATCACTCATGATATTAAAAGATGTACCAGATGTACTTTAAGTATCCACTTGGTGATCAAGACAAAAGCTGGGCCCCTCATGTGATATGCTCAAGTTGTTCAAATAGTCTTCGTGACTGGTTGAATATGAAGAAAGGGGTTATGCCATTTGCTATTCCCATGATTTGGAGAGAACCCAAAAATCATAGTATTGACTACTAATTTTGTTTTGTCAAACTGAAGGGTTTTTCTACAATGAACAAACATAAGATTAATTACCCTGAACTTGAATCTGCGATTAGGCCAGTTCCACATGATGATACCTTGCCAGATCCTGTACCACCATTGTCTGGATTGGATGAAAATGAAGTAGAATATAAAGACTAAGGAGCTGAAGCTACTGGCGAAGACATGAACACCTCAAGTCAAGATGAGTATGTACCTGATGGAGCAGCCGAGCAGCCAGGACGCTTTACTCAACATGAATTAAATGATCTCATCAGAGACCTTTTATTGTCAAAAGATAAAGCTGATCTTCCTGTATCTAGGTTAAAACAGAAGAATCTTCTTCAGGATGATGTCAAAGTGTGTCATTACCGAAGCAGAAGTAACACTTTAACAGAATTTTTCACAGTTGATGGACCAATGGTGTACTGTAACAACGTGAATGGCCTCTTTGAAGAACTGAATCAAGAGTATTTTGTTGCAGATTAACGATTGATTATTGACTCATCCCAGAGAAGTTTGAAAGCAGTGTTGCTTCACAATGGAAAAAAGAAACCATCAATCCCTATTGCTCACTCATGTCATCTAAAGGAAAGTTATGAAAATCTGTCAGTTATTTTGGATGCTATACAATATAAGCATCAACAATGGAATATCTGTGGAGATTTGCAAGTGATTGGTCTGCTAATGGAAATGCAAGCAGGTTTTACAAAATATTGTTGCTTCTTGCATTTATGGGACAGTAGAAATACAGTAGAGCATTATGTTCACTGTCATTGGGGACAGAGAAACACCTATGCTCCAAGTAGAGACAATGTTCAGCAAAATCCTTTAGTTGCTCCAACAAAAATCGTTCCTCCTCCACTACATATAAAGTTGGGATTGATTAAAAACTTTGTGAAAACCATGGCAAAGACAAATTCACATGGGTTCAAGTACATTTCACAGAAATTCTCCAACATTTCACCAGCAAAACTGAAGGAAGGGGTATTTGTTGGTCCTCAGATCAGAGAGCTTATGAGAGATGATGTGTTTGAAGGAACTCTAAATGATAAGAAATTGAGATCTTAGAAAAGCTTCAAGGAGATCTGTGAAAGCTTCTTAGGAAAACAAAAATCTCCAGAATATGTTGAGGAACTGCTAAATGCATATTAGTGACATGGATGTCACATGTGTCATGGTTGTGGTCTGGGTTCTCTCCCGGTCCTCATGGGGTTAATTGTCTTTGGCCTCCTTTTGGATCTGGGAGGAACATATATACCCACATCAGGCTCAGGCTCCCTGTCAGTTATACTTACTGTTAGGTGTCGAGTTCCCGCCGCTGCACAGGGGGAATCTCGAACCACCTCCACTGCGGTCTCTCATTCTCCTCCAGCCGCAGTGGAGCCTGCTCAGCAGAGACGTCAGTCCCAGTGCCTGGCTCGGACAGATGCTGCGTGTTTGGTTACTGCTGGCCTTCCAGGTTCAGTCATTATAACCAGTACTGTTCAGCGGCTAGCAGACACTAGCAGGCAGTCCTGCTTTTCTCCTTCTGAGCATTTCCAAGGGAAGACCTGTCATTGGATGTCGGGGGTCACATGTTCAGGTCCTGTAGCAGCTCCTCTCGGTCCACTAGGAAGGTCCTGGAGAGCTACAGCTATAAAAGGTTTGCATGGCCGCGTGGCCATGCGCTAGTATAAACCTGTTATCGTGTGTGTGTGGTTGTATGCCTGTTCTGGTGATTGCTCCTTAATCATTCCCATTCCTAGTTATGTTGAATGCTCGTGAATGTTGGAGTTAACTAGCGCCTGACAGCGCTAATCTATACACAAGAGCCCGATCTGTACTGCATCTAACCAGCAGTGACTGCCACTGCGGTGCAGTATGCACTCTGTGCAGCTATCTTCCCTCACTCCTGACTATCGGTCAGTGTAGGGTGGGAACTCCCGCTCGATCTCTGCATCTGACTCAGGACGTCCTCAGGCGCGGGCTCAAAAGACACCGAGGGTCAGAGCGGGATCAAGCACCAGCATAGTGGGGGTGAATTGCAGGGATCCCACTAGTATTCATTTGCTGCTCCCTGTGACAGCTAACAGGGCACAGCGTTTCCTTGATTCCCTGTGACGCTGTGAAGCAGCAGAGTTCGCTCCTGCACAGACTGGGTGACGGAACCCATGTCTATTCTGGTGTAGTACCGCCATATAGTGCCGCCATTACCTAGCAGCAGGTTGCACTCCTGCACGGTGGACCCTGGGCTGCGAACGCACCTTTACTATCATTACACTGGGGAACAATTTGAAAAAAAATTTCTGTTGAGTTAGGTTTTTGAGCTGATTTATACTAAAATTGTCATGCTGATTCCAAAAATGTAGTCAGTTTTTTTCTAGCACGTCAAGTTTTTCCTCCAGAACTTACCTGCCAGAGAAGCACAATTGCACTGATATCTGTAATAAGACTTGTTATCTGATTACAATTCGACTCATATAGAGCTACGTGGCAACTTGTAAAAGTAGTCACAACTGAGACAGTGTGGTGAGAGGTGTGTGCAGCTCCCAATACGTCATAATTATCAATATCTTTACACAAAAAATTTATCATAGTAGGAATAAATAGGATTTGTGATAGCTTTTCTCTTTACATTGGGCGCTTAGTTGTAATTTATATATCTTATGATTTTTTTATTTGTTAGTTTTCAAAGCTTGTAACTTTCCATCTCAGTGTTTTATTTACATATGTACATATTTCCTTTGTTTCAGATCATGTCTGCTCCTTCTTCCTCTCGTCGTAAATGCCTATTTGTACTATTTAAAAAAAAAAAAAAAAAACTTTTTAGGTACAGTAGTTTACATATTTTTGAGAAGACAAAAATCCTATAGTTCAAAAACTTGACGTGATAGAGAAAAACTGAGATCATTTCTGGATTCAGCATCCAAAAATTAGTTAAGAACAGTTGTCTGACCTAACTCCTAAAAAATTGTGTCCCCCAGTGTTATATTTACTCGGTGCGTTCCACCAGCCCTAACACTTATGCCTTCGGCTGAGTGTGTTGACCCTCGTGTGCCTGTGCTTTGTGCCTGCTCTTGAGCTTGATCTTTTGGCTCTGACCCAGTTTGTCCCTTTGTTTGTGATTTGGTATTCTGTCTCGGTACTGTTTGTTTGCTCGTTTGGTATACTGACTCTTGCCTGGCTTTTTGACTACCCACTCTATCTTTCCCCTCTGGTACTGTGACGATATCTCTGGTTCTGACTCCGGCCTGGCCCTGATTACGTCCCTGACTGTCCCCTCTGGTAACGGTGTCATCCTCTGATTGTTACTTCCACCTGTCCAACAGCTTTCCTTCTTTACCTGTCAGGGCTTAGCTCTCCGTAGCTCCAGCAGTGGCCTCTGCCCCCGGCCACTAACCCGGCAGTCACGTGCTTCAGGTCCTGTCTGCCTGAAGCACATCTCTTTGCCATTGCTGCTCCATATCTCTGGGTTCCTAAACTGACCCCGGAGTCTGTCATTCTGGGCACTCGCACCGGGTTATTCTGCAAATACCGTGCGGAATGCATGACAGCATGTCTCTGAAAATGCACTTTTTGCATTCACATTTAGATTTCTTCCCTCAAAATATTGGGGATGTAATCTAGAAACAAGGAGAGCGGTTTCACCAGGACATTAAAGTAATAGAACGCCTCCACCAGGGCTTTGGGAATGACTCAATGATGGCACATTACTGTTGGATGTTATATTGGGACAACCCTGAAAAATCGTATCAACGACAGTCTAATGTCAAGCACTTTTAATTTCTGCTGATATTTTGGTTTTTATTTTGCATGTGAAATTATTTTGGTTCAATAAAAGCTGTTTTGTAAGTTGAAACATTTATTTCTGATAGGTAGATTATTGTTTTCTTAATGTCTCCAGTATATTTCCTATACCTTATAATAATGATGCTGCTCGATGGAAACTATACGTGCAACAGAAAAACTATGTACACTTTTAAAATCAGGACTAAAAGATGATTCAGAAAAGTACAAAGTCAACTGCGATGATTACAAAAAATATTCTTTTGTTGACCTGTGTTATATACAGCTCTGGCAAAAATTAAGATACCACCACATCAAAACCCTGTCATGCGCAGCCTAATCTCGAGACCTGAACCCAGGGCCGGCATCAGCACCCGGTGCACCTGGGCAAGTGCCGGGGCCCTGAGCAGGCAGGGGGCCCACTCGCCATCGGGGACACTGGCGCACTATAGTGCTGGCCCCCGCGAGTGGACCCCCTGTCTGCTTTGGGCCCCGGCACTTGCAATACTTACCTCTCCCAGTTCCAGCGCTGCAGTGTCTTCCATCCTCTGACTGTGACATTCAGGTCAGAGAAGGCGATGACATCACCAGTGCGCGCCCTCTGCCTGAGCAGTCTCAGCACAGAGAGCAGGAAGACGCCGACAGTGAGGAGTCCAGAGCAGCGTCAAGCAACGAGAGGTGAGTATTTCATTTTTCTTTATATTTGGAGCAATATATGGGGACTATCAGAAGGGGCCCTTATATAGAGCATTATATGGGGCTAATTCTATATGAAATATCTCATGAAGCCAATTCTATAGAGAGCATTATATGGGGCCAATTCCATATGGCGCAGTATATGGGGCCAATAATATATGAAGCATCTTATGGGACTAGATATATATGGATCATTTTATATGGCCAATTATATATGGAGCATTATATGGGGCCCATTATACATGGAGCCTCTTATGGGGCCAATTATTTTTGGAGCATTATATGGGACCCATTCTGTAAGGAGTATTATATGGGGCCCATTCTGTATGGAGCAATATATGGGACTCCGTATACTGTATGGGGCCGATCATATACTGTATGGAGCATTATATGAGGCCCATTATATATGGAGCAATAGATGGGGTCCATCATATACTGTATGGAGAATTGTATATGGCTCACTATACTGTATGGAGCATTATATGGGGTAAATTCCGTATGGAGCAATATATGCAGCTCATTCTGTATGGAGCAGTCTGTGGTGCCCATTATACTGTATGGAGCATTATATGAGACTCATTATTCTGTATGGAGCATAATATTGGGCTCATTATTCTGTTTGGAGCAATATATGGGGCTCATTATTCTGTATAGAGGACTATGTGGTGCCAGTTATACTGTATGGAGCACTATATGGGGACATTATACTGTATGGGGCAATATATGGGGCTCGTTATTCTGTTTGGAGCAATATATGGGGCTCATTATTCTGTATAGAGGACTATACTGTCCGGTTTCTGAGCTAATTTAGAATGCACAATAGATATCACTCATGTAATGTAAGAAGTAAGTGACATATTTGGCATTGTACTATACCTATATTTCTCTGCCGTATCCATGCATTATGAATTGTGGTATGTGTTAAAGGGGCCCACTGGGACTCTTTCGCCCAGGGCCCATGAAAACCTGGAGCCGGTCCTGCGTGAACCCCATTGAAAACTTCTGGAATGTAATCAAGACGATGATAGATAGTCACAAGCCATCAAACAAAGAAGAACTGCTTACATTTTTGTGCCAGAAGCAGTGTGAAAGACTGGTGGAAAGCATGCCAAAACGCATCAAAGTTGTGTCTAAAAATCATGGTTATTCCACAAAATATTGATTTCTGAACTCCTCCTGAGTTAAAACATTAGTATTGATGTTTCTAAATGATTATGAACTTGTTTTCTTTGCATTATTTGAGGTCTGAAAGCACTGTTTTGGGTTTCTTTTAACCATTTTTCTTTGTCAGAAAAAAAATACAAAATGTATTGCTTGGAAATTCAGAGACATGTTGTCAGAAGATTATAGAATAAAAGAACAATTTACATTGTACTCAAAAATATACCTATAAAGAGAAAAATCAGACAAACTGAACATTTTGCAGTGGTCTCAGAGCTGTATAATATGTGATCGGTGTTTATGTGGCTTTGAAAAGGTGAAACGCGCCTTGGGCACATGCAGCTCAGGTATGGGGTTTGTTTTTGCTGGTCAGCACTCTGCTGCTTTTCTATGCATTAGCACATTCCATGCATTATCACTTTGTATGCATTAGCACTTCAATATGCTGGTGATTCCTACTATGTGTGACACTGATTCCTGACCTTATTGATGCTCCCCTGTTCTACATCAGCAGTCCACACATGGGTTATAATATAATTTATATCTTTATATAAAAGTAACACTGCTCATTGGAACAGTTGACTATCACTAATCACATTATCATTATGTATTGTGAGGTTCCAAGGGGAGAAGTACTAGAAAACAGATATGTTTCTCCCCGTTTCATTTCATATGTATCACGGTATTGATTGTGAAGCTGTTTATTTCACTGTAATCCAGTCCTGGTTTTCTTTAGTGATCAGCCTGAAAGGACTGGTGCTTCCCTTCCACACATTCAATCCAGCTTTTGACTCCTGTCTGATTCAGCTGATATAATCAGGAATTGCTGGGATCTCAGTCTCTCATCTGCTGGTCTGGGAGCTGACACAGTAAGGTTGCACAAACTTCTTTCTTGTTGTGTAGGTTTATTTTGCAGTTAGTGTCTTGTTGTTAGTTAGTGGCCAGATAGCCTTAGACATTTTATTTCATGTTTGGCACGTGTAACATTGTACGGCAAATGTGTACAATAAATACACCTGACACATACCTGTGTGGAACTCACTAGCCTGCTATTGTTCGTTGTGACTCCATAGCCACCTGCTTGGGCCAAAGCAGAGATCCTGATGAGCTATATCTCCACAAATGGTTTTGAGAATGCGGGCATAGTGGCTGTTGGACTGTGACTGCAGATAAAGTGCTCTGTGTATGTCCTGGCTGAAAGCTCCGGTGCTTTTGAAGAGCCAAGAGTCCAGTAATATGGAGGAACTAGTGAAACAGTTATTGCAGGCAAATATTCAACAACAGCAGACCAATACTTACTTCCAGCAAGCCCTGGACCAGCAAAACCAGATTCAGCAAGAGCAGTTGAATGCAATAAAGCAGGCTTTGATTCGGCAGCCCCAAGATGAGAGGGATCATGCACAAAGTGTTGCTGGTGCACGGAAAGCCGTACAAAAAACCTTGCTTAAAATGACTGCTGACGATGATGTAGAAGCATATCTCACCGTATTTGAACGTATTGCAGAACGTGAGCATTTACCGGTGGACATGTGGGCTGAAGACAGTGGTTGCGCCATTTTTGAGCGGGGACCCACAAAAGGCCTATTACGATCTAAGTGGAGTGGATGCTATGGACTACACCAAATTAAAAGGCGAAATCCTGGCAAGGCTGGGAGTAAACACATACGTACGAGCACAGAGGGTACATTTATGGACTTTTGTGGAAGATCAGCCAGCCCGCTTACAAATGCATGATCTTATCCATCTAGTAAAAAAATGGCTGCAACCAGAGATTTTGACATCTGCAGAGATGGTGGAACGTGTTGTTCTAGACAAGTACCTGCGGTCCTTGCCCCCTAAGATACAGAGATGGGTTGGACAAGGTGACCCATATACAGCCGACCAGTTGGTGAATATGGTCGAACGCTACAATGCTTCCGAAAGCCTACTCCAAGGGACGTTATCACCTCGCTGGGCTCCCAAGAAATCGCCAGAAAATACTGCGAAACCTACTTCATCTTCAAAAGAAGAGAACGTTGCAATAAAGGGTAGCAGACCAACAAAGAACTATGGAGGTGGTACAGTCTCACAGCAATTTAGCAGACCCTATCAGGCGTCTCCGGCGAGGAAGCAAGGATCTATACAATGTTGGCAATGTCGCGGGCTTGGCCATGTAGCAGCTAACTGCCCAATGACTACAGAGCCAATGGACTGTAACGCTATGAGACACCTTTCGTTATATGTACAGTCGGTCTGTGTTGCAGAGTTCCTCACAGGAAATGAACAACACGTGTGTTGCCTCGAGGTCGACGGCCATAGTGTGAATGTCGTCTTGGATTCCGGCAGTCAAGTAACTCTGGTACATGCCAGTTTGGTGGACCCTAAAGCCCTAACGAACTCAACCCTGGGAATTAGTTGCATCCATGGCGATATAAAAAACTACCCCACTGCCTGGGTCACCCTTGCCACACCAGTAGGAACCAAAAGACATCAAGCGGCAGTCCTAAAGTCTATGGGACATGATGTAATATTGGGGAGAGACTTTCCCTTATTTTGGGACTTGTGGAGCCTTAAAAATGGCATGGGCACTCTAGTTGAGGAGGGTGCCGTGGGGCTAACCCCTGAGCTATTGCAGCAAGAGGGGGGGAGTCCATCTCAGAGGTTACTCCAGAATCTGTAGACTCACCTCTGGCTGTATATGCAGGTGATGCAAGTGAACTAGAGGAGGCTATAGAAATGCCAGGTCTTGAGGTGGCCCGTGGTAAGTTCGGGACCGCTCAACACCAGGACCCTACTCTGGCAAGGGCATGGGAAAATGTAAAGGTCTCTGAAGGAAGACCATTATACCCAGGGGCTCAAAATGAGTTCCCACATCTAGCTGTGCAACAGTGTATGCTGTATCACATAGACAAAGTGTGTGGGGTGGCGGTAGAGCAACTAGTGGTGCCCAAGTCCTTTCGCCAGGTAGTTTTGGAACTGGCACATAAACATCCCTTGGGGGGACACCTGGCCGGAGAAAAAACAAAGCACCGTATTCTGCAGCGTTTCTTTTGGCCGGGTCTAGGGGGGACGTGACCCGGTATTGTCAGTCCTGTCCTACGTGTCAATTGACCACACCTATGTCACATTTTTAGAAGCCCCCTTGTGCCCTTACCAATAATAGAGGTGCCCTCCGAGAGGATAGCAATGGATATAGTGGGTCCATTAGTTAAATATGCCAGGGGACATCAGTACATTTTGGTAGTACTAGATTATGCCACTCATTACCCTGAAGTAGTGCCTCTGTGGAATGCCAATGCGAAAGCAATTTCAAAGGAGCTTGTTAATATGTTTTCTCGCATCGGCATTCCGAAAGAAATACTAACAGATCAGGGAACCCCCTTTATGTCTCGAATACTTAAGGACTTGTGTAAGCTACTAAAAATCTCCCACTTGCGTACTTCAGTATATCACCCTCAGACTGACATGTTTGTCTAGCGATTTAATAAAACCCTGAAGGGAATGTTGAAAAGGGTAGTAGATAAGGACGGGAGGGATTGGGATGCTCTCCTACCATATCTCCTGTTCGCTATACGGGAAGTACCCCAATCCTCCACAGGTTTTTCGCCTTTTGAGTTAGTTTACGGGCGATGTCCTAGAGGCCTGTTAGATATTGCTAAAGAGACTTGGGAACAAGAGGTAACTCCTTATCGCAGTGTAATTGAACACGTAATGCTTATACAAGATAGAATTGAGGCGGTCATGCCAATAGTTAAAGAATGTTTAGAACGTGCGCAACAGGCCCAAAGCACGGTATATAACCGAGCGGCTAAAACACGAGTCTTTCAACCCGGAGACAGGGTGTTAGTATTAGTACCTACTGTAGAAAATACATTTCTTGCGAAGTGGCAGGGCCCATACGAGGTGTTGGAGAGAATAGGTGAAGTGAATTATAAGATATATCAACCAGACAAGAGGAAAACCGAACAAATCTACCACATAAACTTGCTTAAGGCCTGGCGGGATAGGGAGAGTCTAATGACAAAAGCCACCCTTAATGATGGACCTCGTAGGGCACCCCCATCTGTGGTAAATGACCCCCAGGTAGCGTTGCCAGAGGTGGGTATTGCAGAGACACTATCCGAAAGTCAAAAACGAGAGACCAAGAAATTTATACAGAAAAATGCAGAGGTTTTTTCAGAGCTTCCTGGCCGTACTCACTTAATTAAACATGACATTGTTACTGATCCACAGGCCCGTGTACGACTAAAACCATATCGAATTCCGGAGGCTCGGAGACAAGCCATTGCCCAGGAAGTCGAGAAAATGTTAGAACTTGGAGTCATTGAAGAGTCCCGGAGTGATTGGGCTAGCCCAATCGTGCTGGTGCCCAAACCCGATGGGACTATTCGATTTTGTAATGATTTTCGGAAATTAAATGAGGTATCGAAATTTGATGCCTACCCGATGCGGAGAGTTGATGAACTTATAGAGAGACTGGGTTCGGCCAGGTACATATCCACTATCGACTTAACAAAAGGTTATTGGCAGATTCCCCTCACGGATTCAACCAAAGAGAAAACAGCCTTTGTAACACCCCAGGGACTGTTTCAGTACCGTGATATGCCATTTGTGTTACATGGTGCTGCAGCCACCTTCCAACGTCTAATGGATATTGTCCTAAAACCTCACGTCCAGTATGCGTCCACATACTTGGACGATATCATTGTCTTTAGTGATGACTGGGACACACATTTGTCAAAAGTACAAGCCGTCTTGGACTCAATAAAAGCTGCTGGGTTAACTGCCAATCCTAAGAAATGTACTTTGGGATTGGGAGAAGCTCGCTATCTGGGATATAGCACAGGGCGAGGAGTCGTAAAGCCACAGACCAATAAGGTGGACGCTATTCAGAATTGGCCACGACCGGTCACCAAAAAGCAAGTCGGAGCCTTTTTGGGGATCGTTGATTATTATAGGCGGTTCATCAAACATTTTGCCACCATCGTGGCCCCTCTCGCAGATCTTACTAAGGGCTCGAAATCTATCACAATAAAGTGGAACACAGAAGCAGAGAAGGCCTTTCAGTATTTAAAAACGGTCCTCCCGTTTAAAGTAAGGGGCAACCAACACTGGTCCCTTACTTTAAACGGGAGTTTATTGTCCAAACGGACGCCTCTGGTGTCGGCCTCGGTGCAGTATTGTCACAGGAAGTGAATGGCGAGGAACACCCAGTGGTCTATCTAAGCAGAAAGCTTACTAGGGCAGAAAATAATTATAGCGTGGTTGAGCGAGAAGCCCTGGCTATAAAATGGGCCCTATACACCTTACGCTATTATTTACTAGGTCGCCAATTTAGGCTAGTAACGGACCATTCACCCCTAACATGGATGTCCCGCGCAAAAGAGGGCAATGCGAGGGTGACACGCTGGTTCTTGGCATTACAACCTTTTAACTTTTCCATTGAGCACAGGGCAGGCGCAGCGCACGGGAATGCAGATGCATTGTCTAGGACACATTGGTTGGCAGCTCGTTGTGTCCGACCCCACGGGCTCGAACAGAGGAAGGGGGTATGTGAGGTTCCAAGGGGAGAAGTACTAGAAAACAGATATGTTTCTCCCCGTTTCATTTCATATGTATCACGGTATTGATTGTGAAGCTGTTTATTTCACTGTAATCCGGTCCTGGTTTTCTTTAGTGATCAGCCTGAAAGGACTGGTGCTTCCCTTCCACACATTCAATCCAGCTTTTGACTTCTGACTGATTCAGCTGATATAATCAGGAACTGCTGGGATCTCAGTCTCTCATCTGCTGATCTGGGAAGCTGACACAGTAAGGTTGCACAAACTTCTTTCTTGTTGTTGTAGGTTTATTTTGCAGTTAGTATCTTGTTGTTAGTTAGTGGCCAGACGGCCTTAGACATTTTATTTCACGTTTGGCACGTGTAACATTGTATGGCAAATGTGTACAATAAATACACCTGACACATACCTGTGTGGAACTCGCTAGCCTGCTATTGTTCGTTGTGACTCCATAGCCACCTGCTTGGGCCAAAGCAGAGATCCCTGATGAGCTATATCTCCACAGTATTTACTTATATTATTTACTACATAAGTGAATCATTTTTATCTTTTTCCTATAATATTTGGAATTGAGAGTCTTCAGTGGTTGATACCTTTTAATGGCTAACTGAAAAGATGGTAACAAATTGCAAGCTTTTGAGACTACTCAGGCCTCTTCATCAGGCATAGACTAATACAACATCTGAAGAATAGCATATTTATGCACAACACAGCACAGAACTGTCATTATGGGAGAGTGATAAATAATTGTGTCCATAAATATTGGAACAGTTCCTAGATAACGAGTGAATGTTTTATTGTACTCTGATTGGAGTCTGGTTCTGTGTTATGATGCCCCATGAGGGGCATCATAACACAGAAGAACCAGATCCCAAGTAATACAAGTAATTTCAGGTCCATACAAGACCCCATACAAGACCCCAAGTAATACAAGTAATTTCAGGTCCATGGTGCTATGATCAGGCATACATTGTTGGGGAGACAGGGCAAAAACTGAGAACAAGGATAAATTCTCACCGCCACACAATAAGAGAAAAAAGAATGGATCTACCTGGGGCCAAACATTTTTGTATGTCTGATCATAGCACCATGGACCTGAAATTACTTGTATTGAAAGGAAAGATATATATCTTGGTACCATGTTAGCCAGTAGATAGAAAAATATTTAGAATTGAGAGTCCTCAGTGGTTGATACCTTTTAATGGCTAACTGAAAGATGGTAACAAATTGCAAGCTTTCAAGACTACACAGGTCTCTTCATCAGGCAAGGACTAAAATAAATTCTGAAGGATCACATATTTATGGACAACATAGCACAGAAAAAAAAGAACATAAATGGATAAGACAGGTGACATGAAGCAGAATTACCATGAGTGATAAATTAAACAGTTATGTCCATAAATATTGGACCAGTTCTTAGATAAGGAATGTTTTATTGTCCTCTGATTGGGGTCTGGTAGATCCCAATCAGAGGGCATCTTTTTGTAGTAAAGGTTGTAATTTCCATGCAGCTCCCCTTAACACCTCAAGATTTTGTGCTAAGGGGAACTGCACGGAAATTACAACCTTTACTACAAAAAGATGCCCACTTACAATCCATTTTTCCAGACCCCCCACTACTGTGCTTTAGGCAGCCCCCAAGTCTAAGAAGCATCATTGTCAAGAGCTCCCTGTCCTCTCCAACAGCTGCAGGTACCTTTCCTTGCAATCAGAAAAAATGTAAAACCTGTCCATTTATAATAGTCACGGACAAGATAAAGATCCCCAATTCACATCAGGACTACAAGATACCAGTTACTTTCAGCTGCAACACTTCTAATGTGGTGTACCTAATTATATGTACTAAATGTCCAACTGGGGGTCTGTATGTGGGGGAGACAGGGCAAAAGCTTAGAACAAGAATGAATCCTCACCGCCACACAATAAGAGAAAAAAGAATGGATCTACCTGTGGCAATACATTTTTGTCTCCCAAATCATAACACTATGGACATGAAATTACTTGTGTTAAAAGGTAGCTTCAAATCTAAGAAAGACAGAAGAGTATGGGAATATAAACTGATGACGACTTTTGACAGTCTTAGTGCAGGAATGAATGTGTCGCATGGATTTATGTCTTTTTCCATCAACTAAGGAACTTGCCTCTCCGACTATAAGGGGTCATCACAACAGAACCAGACCTTAATCAGAGGACAAAAAAACCTTCCTTATCTAAGAACTGGTCCAATATTTATAGACATAACTGTTTATCACTCATGGTAATTCTGTTTCATGTCACCTGTCTTATCCATGTTTTTTTTTCCTTTTTTTTCTGTGCTATGTTGTGCATAAATATGTGATTCTTCAGAATTTATTTTAGTCTTTGCCTGATGAAGAGACCTGTGTAGTCTCGAAAGCTTGCAATTTGTTACCATCTTTTCAGTTAGCCATTAAAAGGTATCAACCATTGAGGACTCTCAATTCTAAATTTTTTTTATTGAAAGGTAACTTCAAATGTCAGAGAGACAGGAGAATCTGGGAGTTTAAATTTATGACAACCTTTGACACACTTAGTGCAGGAATGAATGTGTCGCATGGATTCAGAGGTGGATTAAGGGTAGCCAGGGCCCCGGGTTGTTCAGACACTGTGGGCCCCCCGGTCATGTGACGGGGTCATGCGACAGGGTCATCATATACCTGAACCAGATTATTCCAGAAAAATAGTTGCTGTGTGAAACTATAACCTGTCAAACATCCATTGATCTAGTCAATTTACCCTTCAGTTAGGAAGAAACAAAAAACTACAATACTATCACCATAAGTGCCAGTATTCACAAGAGATCTGTACTTAGTATGCAGTGTCTGTGTAGAGGTAATACAGTGATCACTGGTGACATTATACACAGGACCTCTGTATATGGTATACAGTGTATAGTGTCAGTGTATAGGTAACACTGACTCACCAGTGGTGTCTCTAGGTGAAGTCCTTCATCTTTCATCCAGCACAGACCACCATCACTTCATCCAGCCAGGACTTGTCTCTGCAGGAAATAACACAGTTATCTCAAGCTCCGCTTGCAGAACACATTTTTTAATTTTTCCCAACTTCTACATTACACCACATGAAGAAAAAGAGGCGACATAGTGTCACTCTGCACAGTAACAGGACCGCCCCCCCATTTAAAACAGTGTGCTAAAAAAATAAAATAAATACATCACTGCAGTACTAATATCTCTTAATTAGCCCCTATGGTAATAATAATATCCCCCATCCTGGCCCCGTGTATCTCATTCCTGGCTTCAGCCATATGTTCTCCCATCCTGCCCTCATGAGTATCCATTCTGCCCCATATGATCTCCCCATCCTGCCCCATATGATCTCCCCATCCTGCCCCATCAGTCTCCATCGTATCCATCCTGCCCCATGATCCTGCATGATCTGTCTCCAATCCTGCCCCATGTCTTTCATTCTGCCCTGTGTCTCCAATCATGCCCCGTATCTATATTCTGCCCATGTCTCCAATCCTGCCCCATTTGTCTCAGCATCTCTGCCCCTAGTGTCCAGCATCTCTTCCCCCAGTGTGTCCAGTGTGTCCAGACGCTACTGCCCAGATTGACCTCATTATAATCCGCCACTGCAAGGATTTATGTCTTTTTACATCAATTAAGGAATTTGCACTTCAGACCTTATGGGGCATCATAACAAAGAACCAGACCCCAATCAGAGGACAATAAAACATTCACTCCTTATCTAGGAACTGTTCCAATATTTATGGACACAACTGTTTATCACTCTCCCATAATGACAGTTCTGTGCTGTGTTGTGTATAAATATGTGATTCTTCAGATGTTGTATTAGTCTATGCCTGATGAAGAGGCCTGAGTAGTCTCGAAAGCTTGCAATTTTTTATCATCTTTTCAGCTAGCCATTAAAAGTAGGGTTGAGCCAAACGGGTCGGTAATATTCAGAAGTCGCCGACTTTTGGCAAGGTCGGATTTCATGAAACCCGACCCGACCCCAGTGTGGGGTCGGCCATGAAGTCGGCGAACTTCTGAATCTGGAATCGGAATTCCGATACCGATTCCCGATATGTTTAAGATATCGGGAATTGGTATTGGAATTCAGATTTAAGTGTAAAATAAAGAATTAAAATAAAAAATATCGCTATACTTACCCTCTGACGCGCCCTGGTACTAACCGGGAACCTTCATAGCCATAAATTCATAGCCATGAGTCTGACCAGACGTGTCTGACCATCTTAGAAATTGCATTTTTAAATTGCAGTTTTTTAATTGCTATGAATTAGACTAGAATTCCATGGGGCATTTGAGCATTCATCACTGCTGTACTTTCATCATCCTCATCACCACCTGTATCCTCTAATCAAGCTGTTTTGTCTACCCACAGGTATGCTGCTGTCCATCTACTCTGCCTTTCCTGCAATGTGTGTTTATGTGAACTGCATATAATTCCCACCTGGTATGCTGCTGTCCATCTACTCTGCCTTTCCTGCAATGTGTGTTTATGTGAACTGCATATAATTCCCACCTGGTATGCTGCTGTCCATCTACTCTGCCTTTCCTGCAATGTGTGTTTATGTGAACTGCATATAATTCCCACCTGGTATGCTGCTGTCCATCTACTCTGCCTTTCCTGCAATGTGTGTTTATGTGAACTGCATATAATTCCCACCTGGTATGCTGCTGTCCATCTACTCTGCCTTTCCTGCAATGTGTGTTTATGTGAACTGCATATAATTCCCACCTGGTATGCTGCTGTCCATCTACTCTGCCTTTCCTGCAATGTGTGTTTATGTGAACTGCATATAATTCCCACCTGGTATGCTGCTGTCCATCTACTCTGCCTTTCCTGCAATGTGTGTTTATGTGAACTGCATATAATTCCCACCTGGTATGCTGCTGTCCATCTACTCTGCCTTTCCTGCAATGTGTGTTTATGTGAACTGCATATAATTCCCACCTGGTATGCTTTGCTTACCCATTGTTTTCTATCCATTCGTATTTCACTTCCCTTGCTTCTTGCTTGCATACCTGAGTGGCCATCTACCCCACCCCCTCTTTATGACCTGGCTTAACTGTGAACATGTGCTCTAGACACACACGCCCACATCCTCCCTCTCAGCTGTGAGCCCTTAGGTGCCCATAAATTCATAGCCATGAGTCTGACCAGACGTGTCTGACCATCTTAGAAATTGCATTTTTAAATTGCAGTTTTTTAATTGCTATGAATTAGACTAGAATTCCATGGGGCATTTGAGCATTCATCACTGCTGTACTTTCATCATCCTCATCACCACCTGTATCCTCTAATCAAGCTGTTTTGTCTACCCACAGGTATGCTGCTGTCCATCTACTCTGCCTTTCCTGCAATGTGTGTTTATGTGAACTGCATATAATTCCCACCTGGTATGCTGCTGTCCATCTACTCTGCCTTTCCTGCAATGTGTGTTTATGTGAACTGCATATAGTTCCCACCTGGTATGCTTTGCTTACCCATTGTTTTCTATCCATTCGTATTTCACTTCCCTTGCTTCTTGCTTGCATACCTGAGTGGCCATCTACCCCACCCCCTCTTTATGACCTGGCTTAACTGTGAACATGTGCTCTAGACACACACGCCCACATCCTCCCTCTCAGCTGTGAGCCCTTAGGTGCCCATAAATTCATAGCCATGAGTCTGACCAGACGTGTCTGACCATCTTAGAAATTGCATTTTTAAATTGCAGTTTTTTAATTGCTATGAATTAGACTAGAATTCCATGGGGCATTTGAGCATTCATCACTGCTGTACTTTCATTATCCTCATCACCACCTGTATCCTCTAATCAAGCTGTTTTGTCTACCCACAGGTATGCTGCTGTCCATCTACTCTGCCTTTCCTGCAATGTGTGTTTATGTGAACTGCATATAATTCCCACCTGGTATGCTGCTGTCCATCTACTCTGCCTTTCCTGCAATGTGTGTTTATGTGAACTGCATATAATTCCCACCTGGTATGCTGCTGTCCATCTACTCTGCCTTTCCTGCAATGTGTGTTTATGTGAACTGCATATAATTCCCACCTGGTATGCTGCTGTCCATCTACTCTGCCTTTCCTGCAATGTGTGTTTATGTGAACTGCATATAATTCCCACCTGGTATGCTGCTGTCCATCTACTCTGCCTTTCCTGCAATGTGTGTTTATGTGAACTGCATATAATTCCCACCTGGTATGCTGCTGTCCATCTACTCTGCCTTTCCTGCAATGTGTGTTTATGTGAACTGCATATAATTCCCACCTGGTATGCTGCTGTCCATCTACTCTGCCTTTCCTGCAATGTGTGTTTATGTGAACTGCATATAATTCCCACCTGGTATGCTGCTGTCCATCTACTCTGCCTTTCCTGCAATGTGTGTTTATGTGAACTGCATATAATTCCCACCTGGTATGCTTTGCTTACCCATTGTTTTCTATCCATTCGTATTTCACTTCCCTTGCTTCTTGCTTGCATACCTGAGTGGCCATCTACCCCACCCCCTCTTTATGACCTGGCTTAACTGTGAACATGTGCTCTAGACACACACGCCCACATCCTCCCTCTCAGCTGTGAGCCCTTAGGTGCCCATAAATTCATAGCCATGAGTCTGACCAGACGTGTCTGACCATCTTAGAAATTGCATTTTTAAATTGCAGTTTTTTAATTGCTATGAATTAGACTAGAATTCCATGGGGCATTTGAGCATTCATCACTGCTGTACTTTCATCATCCTCATCACCACCTGTATCCTCTAATCAAGCTGTTTTGTCTACCCACAGGTATGCTGCTGTCCATCTACTCTGCCTTTCCTGCAATGTGTGTTTATGTGAACTGCATATAATTCCCACCTGGTATGCTGCTGTCCATCTACTCTGCCTTTCCTGCAATGTGTGTTTATGTGAACTGCATATAGTTCCCACCTGGTATGCTTTGCTTACCCATTGTTTTCTATCCATTCGTATTTCACTTCCCTTGCTTCTTGCTTGCATACCTGAGTGGCCATCTACCCCACCCCCTCTTTATGACCTGGCTTAACTGTGAACATGTGCTCTAGACACACACGCCCACATCCTCCCTCTCAGCTGTGAGCCCTTAGGTGCCCATAAATTCATAGCCATGAGTCTGACCAGACGTGTCTGACCATCTTAGAAATTGCATTTTTAAATTGCAGTTTTTTAATTGCTATGAATTAGACTAGAATTCCATGGGGCATTTGAGCATTCATCACTGCTGTACTTTCATTATCCTCATCACCACCTGTATCCTCTAATCAAGCTGTTTTGTCTACCCACAGGTATGCTGCTGTCCATCTACTCTGCCTTTCCTGCAATGTGTGTTTATGTGAACTGCATATAATTCCCACCTGGTATGCTGCTGTCCATCTACTCTGCCTTTCCTGCAATGTGTGTTTATGTGAACTGCATATAATTCCCACCTGGTATGCTTTGCTTACCCATTGTTTTCTATCCATTCGTATTTCACTTCCCTTGCTTCTTGCTTGCATACCTGAGTGGCCATCTACCCCACCCCCTCTTTATGACCTGGCTTAACTGTGAACATGTGCTCTAGACACACACGCCCACATCCTCCCTCTCAGCTGTGAGCCCTTAGGTGCCCATAAATTCATAGCCATGAGTCTGACCAGACGTGTCTGACCATCTTAGAAATTGCATTTTTAAATTGCAGTTTTTTAATTGCTATGAATTAGACTAGAATTCCATGGGGCATTTGAGCATTCATCACTGCTGTACTTTCATTATCCTCATCACCACCTGTATCCTCTAATCAAGCTGTTTTGTCTACCCACAGGTATGCTGCTGTCCATCTACTCTGCCTTTCCTGCAATGTGTGTTTATGTGAACTGCATATAATTCCCACCTGGTATGCTGCTGTCCATCTACTCTGCCTTTCCTGCAATGTGTGTTTATGTGAACTGCATATAATTCCCACCTGGTATGCTTTGCTTACCCATTGTTTTCTATCCATTCGTATTTCACTTCCCTTGCTTCTTGCTTGCATACCTGAGTGGCCATCTACCCCACCCCCTCTTTATGACCTGGCTTAACTGTGAACATGTGCTCTAGACACACACGCCCACATCCTCCCTCTCAGCTGTGAGCCCTTAGGTGCCCATAAATTCATAGCCATGAGTCTGACCAGACGTGTCTGACCATCTTAGAAATTGCATTTTTAAATTGCAGTTTTTTAATTGCTATGAATTAGACTAGAATTGGACTGGAATTGACTGGAAGGTAAAGGAATAGAAAACCACTATAATGTTTCGGTTTCTTTTCACATTCACCCCCATACTACTCTATTTCTTCCTATCTCCTGTAGTCCCTCCACCCAGTAAAGAACTAGTCATTTCTCCCTCCATCCTCCCCAGTCATCTCACCTCCTCCACAGAACTATTCCTCCACATACAATCCTTTCTCGCCAGGCACACACGGCCACATCACGACCTATCCAGCTCACACCTTCTAACGCTCTGTCTGCTGCTCCTCATTGCTGGCGACATATCCCCAAATCCTGGCCCTCCTCATCACATCCCCACATTCATTTCTAATCCCCTGCCACGATCCTCTACACGTCCTCGCAACCACAGTAACCTCATACCCATTCATCCTGCCCCCACTCCCCCAATTTCCCTATCTGGAGCACTATGGAACGCACGCTCTGTCTGCAATAAACTTCCATTTATCCATGACCTCTTTATCAATAACAAACTCTCCTTCCTCGGCATCACTGAAACCTGGCTCACCCCTTCTGACACAGCCTCCCCTGCGGCACTCTCTTACGGTGGCTTCCACCTTTCTCACACACCCCGCCCCAGCAGCAAGCATGGCGGAGGAGTTGGTTTTCTCCTGTCAGATAACTGCTCCTTCACCCCAATCCCACTGCCACCCTCTGTTACCCTCCCTTCCTTTGAGGTGCACTCTGTACGCATCTACTCACCCTCCAACCTCCAACTTGCTGTCATCTACCGTCCCCCAGGGCCAGCCACCACCTTCTTTGACCACTTCACCACCTGGCTACTCCATTTCCTCGCCGCTGACATCCCCACTATCATCATGGGCGACTTCAACATCCCCATTGACACTTCCCTCTCAGCTGCCACTAAACTTCTATCTCTCACTTCCTCCTTTGGCCTCACTCAATGGTCTTCTACAGCCACCCACAAAGATGGTCACACACTGGACCTCATTCTCACCCGCCTCTGCTCCCTATCTAACCTCTCAAACTCACCTCTTCCTCTTTCTGACCACAACCTACTTACATTCTCTTCCCTTTCCACTCCTTGTCTACAACCCCCACCCCACAAACTCTCACACCCTCGCAGAAATCTTAAACACCTTGATCTTCACTCACTCTCTGAATCCCTCCTCCCTCTCACAGACATAAGCTCCCTACACAATGCGGATGATGCTGCCGCTCTATATAACACCACAATAGCTGCAGCTTTGGAATCTCTTGCCCCTCTCACACATACCAAAGCTCGCAAAATCAACAGACAACCCTGGCACACCAGCATGACAAAAGAACTGAGGCGAGCTTCCAGAGCTGCTGAGCGCAGATGGAAAAGATCCCACTCCATCGAGCACTTCATCGCATTCAAACAGTCCCTCACTGCTTTCAAAACCATGCTTGCCACAGCAAAACAAACCTACTTCTCATCTCTCATATCCTCCCTGTCTCACAACCCCAAACAGTTATTCAACACCTTCAACTCTCTCCTCCGTCCCCCAGCACCTCCTCCCTCCCCACTCATCTCAGCTGAAGACTTCGCCTCATTTTTCAAGCAGAAAATTGAGAACATCAGAGACAATTTTAGTAAACAACCCCCAGAACCCTTCCTCCCAACTACCCAGCCCTCCACCTCCAAAACCAACTTCTCCACCATTACAGAAGACGGACTCTCCACTCTACTCTCAGGATCGCATCTCACCACCTGTGCACTTGACCCACTCCCATCCCACTTCATCCCAAACCTCACCACAGTCTTCATCCCAACCCTAACCCATCTCTTTAACCTATCACTAACAACTGGCATTTTCCCCTCAAGCTTTAAACATGCCACAATCACACCTATCCTCAAAAAGCCCTCTCTTGACCCATCCTCTGTATCTAGCTATCGCCCTATATCACTTCTCCCCTTTGCCTCAAAACTACTGGAACAACATGTCCATATTGAACTGTCCTCCCATCTATCTTCCTGCTCCTTCTTCGACCGCTTTCAATCAGGCTTCCGGTCACACCACTCCACTGAAACTGCCCTAACTAAGGTCACCAATGACCTATTAACCGCCAAGAGCAAGCGACACTACTCTGTCCTCCTCCTCCTGGACCTGTCCTCTGCCTTTGACACAGTGGACCATTCCCTGCTGCTGCAGACCCTCTCATCCCTTGGCATCACAGAATTGGCCCTATCCTGGATCTCATCATACCTAACTGACCGTACATTCAGCGTCTCCCACTCACACACCACCTCCTCACCTCGCCCCCTATCTGTCGGAGTCCCGCAAGGTTCAGTTCTAGGACCCCTGCTCTTCTCCATCTACACCTTTGGCCTGGGACAGCTCATAGAATCTCACGGCTTTCAGTATCATCTCTATGCTGATGACACACAGATCTACATCTCTGGACCAGATATCACCTCCCTACTAACCAGAATCCCTCAATGTCTGTCTGCTATTTCATCCTTCTTCTCCACTAGATTTCTAAAACTTAACATGGACAAAACAGAATTCATCATCTTTCCCCCATCTCACGCGATCTCCCCAACGAACCTATCCATTACAGTAAACGGCTGCCCACTCTCCCCAGTCCCACAAGCCCGCTGTCTTGGGGTAATCCTTGACACTGATCTCTCCTTTAAACCACATATCCAAACCCTTTCCACTTCCTGCCGCCTCCAACTCAAAAATATTTCACGGATCCGCACATTCCTAAACCAAGAATCTGCAAAAACCCTAGTCCATGCCCTCATCATCTCCCGCCTTGACTACTGTAACCTCCTGCTCTGTGGCCTCCCCTCTAACACTCTTGCACCCCTCCAATCTATTCTAAACTCTGCTGCCCGACTAATCCACCTGTCCCCCCGCTATTCCCCGGCCTCTCCCCTCTGTCAATCCCTGCACTGGCTCCCCATCACCCAGAGACTCCAGTACAAAAGCCTAACCATGACATATAAAGCCATCCACAACCTGTCTCCTCCATACATCTGTGACCTCGTCTCCCGGTACTTTCCTGCACGCAACCTCCGATCCTCACAAGATCTCCTTCTCTACTCCCCTATTATCTCCTCTTCCCACAATCGCATACAAGATTTCTCTCGTGCATCCCCCCTACTCTGGAATGCTCTACCACAACATATCAGACTCTCGCCTACCATCGAAACCTTCAAAAAGAACCTGAAGACCCACCTCTTCCGACAAGCCTACAACCTGCAGTAACCACCGATTGACCAAACCGCTGCACGGCCAGCTCTACCCTCACCTACTGTATCCTCACCCATCCCTTGTAGATTGTGAGCCCTCGCGGGCAGGGTCCTCTCTCCTCCTGTACCAGTTGTGACTTGTATTTTTCAAGATTATTGTACTTGTTTTATTATGTATACCCCTCCTCACATGTAAAGCGCCATGGAATAAATGGCGCTATAATAATAAATAATAATAATAATAATAAATAACCTTCCTCCTTCGAATCAGCGCTTCCAGGACCTTGCGGTGACGTCGCGGCTTGTGATTGGTCGCGCGACCGCCCATGTGACCGCTCGCGCGACCAATCAGAAGTCGTGACATCACCGAAGGTCCTTCAAGCGCTGATTCTTAGGAAGGAAGGCTGTCGGAAAGAAGCAGGGCGCGACCGAGGGTGAGTATATACCTAATAGGAATATACTCACCCTCGGACGCGCCCTGCTTCTTTCCGACAGCCTTCTTTCCTAAGAATCAGCGCTTGAAGGACCTTCGGTGACGTCACGGCTTCTGATTGGTCGCGCGAGCGGTCACATGGTTGGTCGCGCGACCAATCACAAGCCGCGACGTCACCGCGACGTCACCGCAAGGTCCTGGAAGCCCTGATTCGAAGGAGGAAGGTTCCCGGTTAGTACCAGGGCGCGTCAAAGGGTAAGTAAAGCGATATTTTTTATTTTAATTCTTTATTTTACACTAAAATATGGATCACAGGGCCTGAAGGAGAGTTTCCTCTCCTTCAGACCCTGGGAACCATGGAAACCCAATGCACTGCATTGGGTTTCGGGTTTCGGCCGACCCCGACCCCGACTTTTTTATAGGATCGGCCGATTTCACTCGACCCGACTTTTGAAAAAGTCGGGTTTCGTGAAACCCGACCCGATCCTATAAAAGTAAAGGTCGCTCAACCCTAATTAAAAGTATTAACCACTGAGGACTCTCAATTCCAAACATCTACTATCTACTGGCTAACATGGAACAAAGATATACAGTATATCTTTCTTGTATCTTTTCCCTAATAAGCATAATCCATTCCTTCGATGCATGTGTATATTTGTGTTATAATCATTCCCATCCTATTCATATGTATACACATAAGTTGACATAACCCAAATTTGTCCTGCATTTTTTCGCCACCTGGTGTTTTTTCCATGTTATTCTTTGATTATATGTAACCTGGAAAAACTTTTTCATTACTGATATATTTCTTTGTGTATGTTTTTAGGTATTTAATTCTAGTGGATATACAACATCTGTATTAGTTTATGAATTTATGCTATTTGGTCCATCATGTGAAATATACTGTAGTCGCTGTTGCTGTTACTGTTGCTGCCACAGCTACTTGAAACAAAGGCTGCTTGGAGAAAATTCTCCCGTTGTGCTTTTATAGTGAAAGTATAAATGCATATGCAATCATTTCTGTTTAATGCACCTCTGTTTGTAGTAGCCTGAGAACTACTAATAGGGCTACCACAGAAAGGTTTTGCACAAGCTACTTAATTTTGCACTAGAGATGAGTGAACTTGTTCATAAAGCATTTGTCAATCTCAAATTTGACATGAACTTTGCACATTCTGATTCGTGCTCAGATTCACAAGCTTTTTTCCTAAAAATTGTCAAAAGTTGTCCAAAGTTCGGTAAATGACTGAGTTTACTAGGGGTACTTTCAAACGTCAGTGTTTACGGTAGCAGCACAGGCTCTAAAACCCCTTCCACTACAGGCAACTCAACAGATGAAGACCCAACTTGGAGTCTCCACATTTTTAAAGATGATTGCCACACACCACAAAAATGACATCAATTTCCCCAGTTTAGAAAAAGTATAATGGGACTCTGACAACCTTTCCACAACAGGCAACCCACCAGATGGAGACCCAACTGACTTAAAGTCTCCACATTTCAAAAAATTGTTTGTAATATCATTGAAATGTGGATACTCCAATTTGGGTAGTCATCTGGTGGCTTGCCTGTAGTGGAAGGGGTGTTAGAGCCACTTTAAACTATTTCTACTCTGAGGAAATTGATACCACCATATAATGGTGTGTGGAAATAATTTTTTGAAATGTTTGGACTCCAAGTTGGGTCTCCTTCATGTGTGTTGCCTGTAGCAGTAGGAGTCGCAGACCGGCAGGCCTACACTTACAGTCATGGACAAAAAATTTTAGAATGAGACAAATATTAATTTTTCCAAAGTCTACTGCTTCATTTTTTCTAATGGCAATTTGCATATACTCCTGAATGTCAGAGTGATCAGCTTAACAGCAATTGCTGTACTTGCAAAGTCAATATTTGCCCAGAAAATGAACTTTAACCCCAAAACACATTTCAACATCATTGCAGTCCTGCCTTAAAAGGAGCAGCTAACATTGTTTTAGTGATTGATCCATTAACACAGGTGTGGGTGTTGATGAGGACAGGGCTGGCGATCAATCAGTCATGATTAAGTAAGAATGACATCACTGGACACTTTAAAAGGAGGCTGGTGCTTGGTATCATTGTTTCTCTTCAGTTAACCATGGTTATCTCTAAAGAAACACGTGCAGCCATCATTGCACTGCACAAAAATGGCCTAACAGGGAAGAGTATCGCAGCTACAAAGATTGCACCTCAGTCAACAATCTATCGCATCATCAAGAACTTCAAGGAGAGAGCTTCCATTGTTGTCAAAAAGGCTCCAGGGCGCCCAAGAAAGACCAGCAAGCGCCAAGACCGAATCTTAAAACTGTTTCAGCTGCGGGATTGGACTACCAGCAGTGCCGAGCTTGCTCAGGAATGGCAGCAGGCTGGTGTGAGTGCTTCTGCACGCACTGTGAGGCGGAGACTCTTTGAGCAAGGCCTGGTTTCAAAAAGGGCAGCATTGAAGCCACTTCTCTCCAGAAAAAACATCAGGGACCGACTGATATTCTGCAAAAGGTACAGGGAGTGGACTGCTGAGGACTGGGGCAAAGTCATTTTCTCTGATGAATCCCCTTTTCGATTGTTTGGGACATCTGGAAAACAGCTTATTCGGAGAAGAAGAGGTGAGCGATACCACCAGTCTTCTCTCATGCCAACTGTAAAGCAACCTGAAACCATTCATGTGTGGGGTTGCTTCTCAGCCAAGGGAATCAGCTCACTCACAGTCTTGCCTAAAAACACAGCCATGAATAAAGAATGGTACCAGAATTTCCTCCAAGAGCAACTTCTCCCAACCGTCCAAGAGCAGTTTGGCGCCCAACAATGCCTTTTCCAGCATGATGGAGCACCTTGCCATAAAGCAAAGGCAATAACTAAATGGCTCATGGAACAAAACATAGAGATTTTGGGTCCATGGCCTGGAAACTCCCCAGATCTTAATCCCATTGAGAACTTGTGGTCAATCATCAAGAGACGGGTGGACAAACAAAAACCAACAAATTCTGGCAAAATGCAAGCATTGATTATGCAAGAATGGACTGCTATCAGTCAGGATTTGGTCCAGAAGTTGATTGATAGCATGCCAGGTAGAATTGCAGAGGTCTTGAAGAAGAAGGGTCAACACTGCAAATATTGACTTGCTGCATTAACTCATTCTAACTGTCAATATAACCTATTGGTACTCATAATATGATTGCAATTATATTTCTGTATGTGATATAAACATCAGACAAACACTAATAAAAACCAGAGGGCAGCAGATCATGTGAAAATATAATTTTGGTGTCATTCTCAAAACTTTTGGCCATGACTGTACTTTAACACAGCTCCCTGTGTCACTATCCTTTCATTTTTCTGCCAATAGTACTCTCTGAAACTGATGTATGTGCTACCTGAGTGTGGCTGGGAAGAAAAAATAAAAAATATGAGCTGTTGCATGAGGTATCACGGCTCCCAGGAAAGGACGCTTACACTGCTCCCTTAACCACCAGTTCTTAATTGAAACTTCAATTCAAAGCTCTAAATGCTGGCCCAGACCATGATACCTCATGCATGGCCCATGGCTGACTGCTGTTCTGCCATTATAAAATATTCCACTGTGGGTCAATTGATCAGTCAACTACCTGTGCTACTTTCCTTCCATTTTTCTTCCAACAGTGCCACCTGAGTGTGGCTGGGAAAAAAATGGAGCTATTGCACGAGGTATCAGGGCTCCCAGGAAAGAAGGCTTACACGGCTTCTTTAATCACTTATTCGTTCCTCACACAACCGCCTCCAAGATTTCTCCCAAATGTCCCCCATCCTCTGGAATTCCACGCCTCAACACGTCCGATTATCCACCACCCTCGGATCTTTCAGACGGAACCTGAAAACCCATCTCTTCAGGAAAGCCTACAGCCTGCAATAACCATTCTGCCGCTCACCAACCACCTGAGCTGCCGCCTCACCAACCAACCAAACTACCGCCACACCAACCACCTGAGCTGCCGCCTCACCAACCGCTCACCAACCACTCGAGCTGCCACCTCACCAACCACCCGAGCTGCCGCTTCACCAACCACCCGAGCTGCCGTGTCGCCACCACCAGAGCTGCCACCTCACCAACCACCCGAGCTGCTGCCTCACCACCACCAGAGCTGCTGCCTCACCACCACCAGCACTGCAGCACACCGACCTCCTTTCTCTTCCTCATTATCCCGAAAAATGTAAGTCTGCAAGACAGGGTCCTCTCCCCTCTGTACCAGTCTGTCATTGTAAATTTGTTTACTGTTAATGATATCTATAACCCTGTATGTAACCCCCTTTTCACATGTACAGCACCATGGAATTAATGGTGCTATATAAATAAATGATAATAATAATAATAATAATAATAATCTCCAGGTCTTAATTGAAACTTCAATTCAAAACTCTAGATGCGGGCCCAGACCATGATACCTCATGCATGGCCAATGCTGCTTCCTTGCCATTATAAAATGTTCTACTGTGGGTCAATTGATGCCACTTTTCATGGTGTCTTCCCATAATTTTAGCTGTTTGGGAAGCTGTTTGTCACCCCTTAAGGTGTTACGTTTAGTTTTGCCTCCCCTTGAATTTAATGGAGTTCGAGTATGTATCAAACTTTTCGGTGAACATAAGGACATTCAGCTAACCAAACTGAACTGAACCTTTTAAAGTTCTCTCATCTCTAGTCATACAATCTGAGTTTTTAGATGTAGCATGTAGCAGAGCTCAGAAAGCTGACCCTGCCTGTGCAACAGATCAGCAGCTTTATGTATACATTGTATATTGACAGTAAGCTGCTCAGTACTGGAGGTGTGGTTGTACCAGGGTGCACAAGCTCAGCTAGTCCTGCTGGGATAATTTTCTGCTGATTAAATATGCTTTACATTGAAACAACAGCAGACAGCCTAGTAAGTGACACATCACTAAAATCAGTGACTTAGCCCTATCTTATGTTGCCCTGACATTACATAGCAAAAAAACCTGCTGACAGATTCCCTTTAAAAGAATATGGGAGAAGATTTCACTTTGGAACTCCGGGCCTGTTGTAAGATCTGACATAGAGCCCAACAAAAGGTGGCAGCCATAGGGGAATAAAGAAGAGCTAAACACTAAAGACAAAACAGGTGTGTGAATGGTTGTGCGTGATATCTGAAATATACACTTTCACCTAACCCGGGCCTTTTAGGCCCTTGTGCAAATCATGGAGGAACTTAAAAAAATAAACTTTTACAAGTTTATTTCAAAACTGGAAATTAAGACATGACTCTGATGGCCATAATATGGAAAAATTATAGCTATCAAAATAGGGTGATGCAAAAGCGTTTTTTAGTGTGTGACAGCAGCCAACATAAATACCCGATATAAATGTGGTATTGCTGTAATCACACCAACCAGTCTAATTACTTATGCCACACAAAAAATGGAATTAAAAATAAATAAAACCAATTTAGCTCCTCGCCCCCCAAAATAAATCCAGCAAATTTTTCTCTCTGAAAACTAAATGCCTTCCCTCCCTTCTTAGCCCCACTATGACTAAACCACATATAGCATCCACATGTTTGGCATTTCTGTAGCGATGACAGCACATATTATTTACAGGTGCATGTCTCCAGAAGCATGAGCACCACAATGTACTGTGCGTTACAACTTACTGGTGACCACAATGTACTGATGACTAGGGTTGAGCGAAACGGGTCAGTAATATTCAGAAGTCGCCGACTTTTGGCAAGGTCGGGTTTCATGAAACCCGACCCGACCCCAGTGTGGGGTCGGCCATGAAGTCGGCGATCTTCTGAATCTGGAATCGGAATTCCGATACCGATTCCCGATATGTTTAAGATATCGGGAATTGGTATCGGAATTCAGATTTAAGTGTAAAATAAAGAATTAAAATAAAAAATATCGCAATACTTACCCTCTGACGCGCCCTGGTACTAACCGGGAACCTTCCTCCTTCGAATCAGCGCTTCCAAGACCTTGCGGTGACGTCGCGGCTTGTGATTGGTCGCGCGACCGCCCATGTGACCGCTCGCGCGACCAATCAGAAGCCGTGACGTCACCGAAAGTCCTTCAAGCGCTGATTCTTAGGAAGGAAGGCTGTCGGAAAGAAGCAGGGCGCGTCCGAGGGTGAGTATATACCTAATAGGAATATACTCACCCTCGGACGCGCCCTGCTTCTTTCCGACAGCCTTCCTTTCTAAGAATCAGCGCTTGAAGGACCTTCGGTGACGTCACGGCTTCTGATTGGTCGCGCGAGCGGTCACATGGGCGGTCACGCGACCAATCACAAGCCGCGACGTCACCGCGACGTCACCGCAAGGTCTTGGAAGCGCTGATTCGAAGGAGGAAGGTTCCCGGTTAGTACCAGGGCGCGTCAGAGGGTAAGTATTACGATATTTTTTATTTTACACTAAAATATGGATCGCAGGGCCTGAAGGAGAGTTTCCTCTCCTTCAGACCCTGGGAACCATGGAAACCCAATGCACTGCATTAAAATTAAAATACAGCTAAGTTGTTAAATAATAACAAATTAAAAAAGAGAAGAAACATGGCATCCAATGTCTGACTGTGGAAGCCACCCAGGGAAAGCAGAGAATATATCTACCAAGCTATAAACATGAGAAAAACATGCAGTGCCCAACCACCACATTTTTCTTATGTTTATAGCACGTTCACATCATGTTACTCGACGTGAACCCTTTTGAAGTGGACCGCATGCATAACAGAGAGAGAGACTACATGGCCTTATGTGACCCGTTGGGTCACGAGCCTCCTGACCTCTGGGCTGAACCCTAATCCCCTCCCCTTGCCTCTAGCAACTAAAAACTCCAAAACCTTAGATGAGTCATGACTCTTTAATGGACTGTCCTAGGGAGGCGACCCAGTGCCTTCGTATCTGGCCACACCCCCGCTCTGGTTCCTACTTGCTATTCCACGTATCTCACCTCCCTGGAGTGCTCAAATGGATTGAAACCCTTGAAGTCATTTGCCATGTTTTGGAGATCTTAGAAATATACACAATGTACGGATAGGATGTATAGTATCTCCATAACTCCTTATGGAATTACTAGATTGTGGCCCGATTCTAACGCATCGGGTATTCTAGAATATGCATGTCCCCGTAGTTTATGGACAATGATGATTCCAGAATTCGCGGCAGACTGTGCCCGTCGCTGATTGGTTGAGGCAACCTTTATGACATCATCATCGCCATGGCAACCATTATGACATCTACGTCGATACTGTGCCCGTCGCTGAATCAGAAATGTGGGATTTCTACATCCTTTATGACATCATCGTCGCTGTGCCCATTGCTGATTGGTCGAGACCTGGCGGCCTCGACCAATCAGAGACGCGGGATGTCTACGTCCTTTATGACATCATCGTCACTGTGCCGGTCGCTGATTGGTCGAGGCCTGGCGGCCTCGACCAATCAGAGACGCGGGATTTCCAGGACAGACAGACAGACAGACAGACAGACAGACGGAAAAACCCTTAGACAATTATATATATAGATTTTTCTAGAATGTTCTTTGGCAGCTTTAGCATGAATCTACAGCCTGCAACGGCCAAAATCCAGTGTTCTCTGAGCTCGCAGAGACTCTTCACTTATCCCAGAAGGCACTGGGAATATGCAAATTCTCTCCTCAGGACTCTCACAATCTCCTATAAATGTTCTTTGATGCACTTATTTTGCGGGTTGTACAGCTCATGTATTGTGTGCAGGACTGTATTTACAGCTTATGCTTCCCTGGGCACTAAGCCAGAACATTTCCCCATTAAAGTCCCATTTACAGCCACCAATTATCGTCATGAATAACACATATCTCAGCAATCACAATGATTATTGTTCAGGGTTAGCAAAGAACAAGATCAACAATAAAATATCATTTATCATTCATCTTATATTAAAATGCTGTAAAAAAAAATAATAGGTAGAGTAGCACAACTGATGAATTGTGCTCTTAGTTAGGCGTTAGGCCGGGTTCAGATGGCGATATTAATAAAAACATCAAGTGACATTTGCAAACTGACTTTCTCCGTGTGCTCATCCACATTGCCAACATGTGTTGAAGCTACATTTGCATTGCATACATTATTCTGGTCTGTACTCATCTACCATCAGTCCACGTAGAAAATCAGACATGTGCACTGGCACACTGACTGTTTTATGTCCATGTGCGGGAACTAACTGTGACTAAATACTGTAGCATCATCATACAGAATAACACCACCATACTTCTAGCCAATACAAGATAGAGAAAGGCCTGTACCCAGGACCGAAACGTCGCCACATGGGCTATTAAAAAGCACTTTATAACTTTGGATTTGGTGTGCTGCCTCAACTTTTTGGAAAAGTATTTACTAGGACTGGTATGTACCGTTGAGGCGTCTGCACCCTACCTCTTAACTATGCTGTTTTTTCTATTTTTTTTATTATATAGATAGAATAGATATATAGAATAGATAGGGTAGATTTCTTGGAGATATTTAATGTCGCAGTAAGTCCCCTTTATATAATAAACTTGCACCATTTAGTGCAGTGCAATTCATGTGGCACTAAAGGGTATTTTGCCTTATTAAACCTTTTAAATAAATAATAAAAAAATTACATGGGGTCTTCCCTATTTTTGATAACTAGCAAAGGTAAAGCAAACAGCTGTGGGCTTATATTATCAGGCTGTGAAGTCCATGGTTATTGGGTCCTTCCTAGATTAAAAATACAAGCCCACAGCCACCCCAGAATTGACTCACAATATGAGATGTGCCAATTCTGGAGCTTGACCCACCTTTTCCCAATTGCCCTGGTGTTGAGGCAATTGTGGTAATGGTTTATGGCATTTATGTCAGCTGTGTTATGTGCACTGGCATCAAGCCCTGGTGTTAGTAATGGAGAGGTGTCTATCAGACACCACCCTATTACTAACCCAGTAAGGTAAAAGGAAAAAACACACACAAATATTTTATTTTAAAAATCACCCTCTGACTCTAGTCTTGTTTCACCAATTTATTAAAAAAAAGCTATCCAGTCCAGGGATTCCAACATAGTCCACCGGATCCGAAGTAGTTCACACATGGGAACCTGAAAGACATAAAAAGAGAGAGGTAAAGAAATAAAAACAGGAAACACTCCCTCAATCACCAATTTATTATTAAAAAATAATTCCCGTGATGACGTTAGTAGCTCAGTAACGTCATCGCTTATGAGACATGACCTGGAGTGACCTATGGTTGCAGTACAGAATCAAAGTTTCCTGCTCCAGCAAGACCCCGCGGTTCTGAACAGTGGTGACATAATTAACTCCACTGTTCATTAGAGTCGCAGAGTCTCATAGAGGGCAGTGTGACTCGGTGACACTAATTAGCAGTGTAGTTACTGATGTCACCAATGTTCAGAGTCACCGGGTCTCATGGGAGCTGTCAAATTTAATTCTGTACTGCAAAAATAGGTCACTCCTAATGATGTCTCACGAGCGATGACGTTATGAGACATGTGACCGGGAGTGACCTATTAAGTGTCATTCTCAAAATGAAGCTCCATAGGTTGCAGTACACAATCAGTGGACCTTGTGAGAATGCCAAGGATTATGTCGGAGCTGAGGGGATTATTTTTCAATAATAAATTGGTGAATGAGGGAATGTTTCTTGTTTTAATTTCTTTACCTCTCTCTTTTTATGTCTTTCAAGTTCCCGTTTGTGGACTACTTCAGATTCAATTGACTAAGTTGGGATCCCTGGACTGGATGGCTTTTTCTTAAATTGGTGAAACAGGGCTAGAGTCGAGAGGGGGATTTAAAATAAAATACTTGTGTGTGTTTTTTCCTTTTAATTTACTGGGTTAGTAATGTCAGTTGACATTACACAGCTGACATCAACCCCATAAACCATTGCCCGGATTGTCACTGCATCAGAGCAATCGAGAAGAGCCAAGCCAAGCCTCAGAATTGGTGCATCTAATGTGATGCACCAATTCTGGAGCAGCTGCTGGCTTGTTTATTTAGGTTGGGAACAGCCCAATAACCATGGACCTTCCCAGCCAAAAAATATAAGCCTGCAGTTGTCTGCTTTACCTTAGCTGGGACCCCAAGTCATTTTTTATTGTTAAATAACGCTAAACACTCTTTTGTACCATATAAAATTATATGTCTACAGGATATCTATATATTCTATCTATTCTATTTATCTATGCTATTCTATCTACAATCTATCTATTCTATCTATTCTATTTATATATTCTTTCTTTTTTTTTCTGCCCATATCTGTATATAAGATTACTTAAGTATTTTGAAGAATAGCTTTGAATTACATAGAGAATTACAGTATATAAAAGATGATGTTAAAATACATTGCATACAGATTGCATAAGCATGTCATACGGATGCTAGGTGAGAAAAATCGCATTGTACTCTCATGAGACTTATCCTACTTTTCTGGATCAACATTGTAGCAATTTTTTATATCATCGTGTGACTCCAGCCTTAGACACACAGTAAGCCAAATCAGACCTCCTGCTTTGTACTTCAGTCTCCAAATATTGTTTCTGATTTGGCTTCTTATCTCATATCCTAAGTCATGTGTGAAGGCTCATTAAAGAGGTTTTTTGCTGTTGTTGTTTTTTGCTTTTATTTCACTATTCCATTGCAAAGATATTAGCAATCAAAGTTTTTGACACCTAATGAGTTCACTTTAGCTCTGGATGGAATGCTTCATAGGATCCCCCTGATTCTAAAGGTACCGTCACATTTAGCGACGCTGCAGCGATCTAGACAACGATCCCGATCGCTGCAGCGTCACTGTGTGGTCACTGGAGAGCTGTCACACAGACAGCTCTCCAGCGACCAACTATGCAAAGTCCCCTGGTAACCAGTGTAAAGATCGGGTTACTAAGCACAGGGCCGCGCTTAGTAACCCGATGTTTACCCTGGTTACCAGCGTAAACATAAAAAAAAAAAAACACTACATACTTACATTCCGGTGTCTGTCCCCCGGCGCTGTGCTTCTCTGCACTGTGTAAGCGCCGGCCGGAAAGCACAGCAGTGATGTCACCACTGTGCTTTCCGGCTGGTGCTCACAGTCAGTGCAGAGAAGCACAGCGCCGGGGGACAGACACCGGAATGTAAGTATGTAGTGTTTGTTTTCTTTTACGTTTACGCTGGTAACCAGGGTAAACATCGGGTTACTAAGCGCGGCCCTGCGCTAAGTAACCCGATCTTTACCCTGGTTACCAGTGAAGACATCGCTGAATCGGCGTCACACACGCCGATTCAGCGATGTCTGCGGGAGTCCAGCGACTAGGGTTGAGCGAAACGGATCGTTCATTTTCATTTTGCCACAGTCGGGTTTCATGAAACCCGACCCGATCCCTGTGTGGGGTCAGCCATGCGGTACGCGACTTTCGCGCCAAAGTTGCGTTTCAATGACGCGAAAAGCGCCATTTCTCAGCCAATGAAGGTGGACGCAGAGTGTGGGCAGCGTGATGACATAGGTTCTGGTCCCCACCATCTTACAGAAGGGCATTGCAGTGATTGGCTTGCTTTCTGCGGCGTCACAGGGGCTATAAAGGGGCATTCCCGCCGACCGCCATGTTACTGCTGCTGATCTGAGCATAGGGAGAGATTGCTGCCGCTTCGTCAGAAGCAGGGATAGCGTTAGGCAGGGTCCATTAACCCCCAAACCGCTTGTGCTGTAGCGATTTCCACTGTCCAACACCAACTTTTGTTTGCAGGGACAGTGGAAGCTACATTTTTTTCATCAGCGCTGTAGCTCATTGGGCTGCCCTAGAAGGCTCCCTGATAGCTGCATTGCTGTGTGTATGCCGCTGTGCAAACCAACTGCTTTTTTCAAAGCACAAATCCTGTTGTTCCTTCCTTTCTGCACAGCTATCTTGTTTGTTTGTCCACACTTTTGATGTAATTTGTGCAGCAGTCCACTCCTTGTTATTGCTGCCTGCCATACCTGGCTGAGATTACTGCAGGGAGATAGTAATTGTAGGACAGTCTCTGTTTTTTATTTTTTTAAAATTCTCCCTGAAAAATAATAAATAGTGGGAGATAAATCTTGGCATTTGTGCTTGAGTGCCAGTCGTGTGTGCCATCTCTCTCCAATTGTGGGGCACAGAAAGCCTAGTGTCTATAATCCTTTTTTTTTTTTTTTTTTTAATTGTCCCTAAAAAAAAATAGTGGGAGATTAAGATTGGCATTTCTGCTAGAGTGCCAGTCCTGTGTGTGCCATCTCTCTCAAATTGTGGGCCACAGAAAGCCTAGTGTCTGTTTTTTTTTTATTTTGGTTTTTAAATTCTCCCTGAAAAAATAAATAAATAGTGGGAGATTAATATTGGCCTTTGTGCTTCTATGCCAGTCGTGTGTGCCATCTCTCTCAAATTGTGGGCCACAGAAAGCCTAGTGTCTTTTTTTTTATTTTGGTTTTTAAATTCTCCCTGAAAAAAAATAAATAGTGGGAGATTAATATTGGCCTTTGTGCTTCTGTGCCAGTCCTGTGTGTGCCATCTCTCTCAAATTGTGGGCCACAGAAAGCCTAGTGTCTGTTTTATTTATTTTGGTTTTTAAATTCTCCCTGAAAAAATAAATAAATAGTGGGAGATTAATATTGGCCTTTGTGCTTCTGTGCCAGTCCTGTGTGTGCCATCTCTCTCAAATTGTGGGCCACAGAAAGCCTAGTGTCTGGTTTTTTTTTTTTTTGGTTTTTAAATTCTCCCTGAAAAAAAAATAAATAGTGGGAGATTAATATTGGCTTTTGTGCTTCTCTGCCAGTCCTGTGTGTGCCATCTCTCTCAAATTGTGGGCCACAGAAAGCCTAGTGTCTGTTTTTTTTGTTTTTTTTTTTGTTTTTTAAATTCTCCCTGAAAAAAAATAAATAGTGGGAGATTAATATTGGCCTTTGTGCTTCTGTGCCAGTCCTGTGTGTGCCATCTCTGTCAAATTGTGGGCCACAGAAAGCCTAGTGTCTGTTTTTTTTATTTTGGTTTTAAATTCTCCCTGAAAAAAAAATAAATAGTGGGAGATTAATATTGGCCTTTGTGCTTCTGTGCCAGTCCTGTGTGTGCCATCTCTCTCAAATTGTGGGCCACAGAAAGCCTAGTGTCTGTTTTTTTTTTTTTTTTTGGTTTTTAAATTCTCCCTGAAAAAATAAATAAATAGTGGGAGATTAATATTGGCCTTTGTGCTTCTGTGCCAGTCCTGTGTGCCATTTCTCTCAAATTGTGGGCCACAGAAAGCCTAGTGTCTGTTTTTTTTTATTTTGGTTTTTAAATTCTCCCTGAAAAAAAAATAAATAGTGGGAGATTAATATTGGCCTTTGTGCTTCTGTGCCAGTCCTGTGTGCCATCTCTCTCAAATTGTGGGCCACAGAAAGCCTAGTGTCTGTTTTTTTTTTATTTTGGTTTTTAAATTCTCCCTGAAAAAAAAATAAATAGTGGGAGATTAATATTGGCCTTTGTGCTTCTGTGCCAGTCCTGTGTGCCATCTCTCTCAAATTGTGGGCCACAGAAAGCCTAGTGTCTGTTTTTGGTTATTTTGGTTTTTAAATTCTCCCTGAAAAAAAATAAATAGTGGGAGATTAATATTGGCCTTTGTGCTTCTGTGCCAGTCCTGTGTGTGCCATCTCTCTCAAATTGTGGGCCACAGAAAGCCTAGTGTCTGTTTTTTTGGGGTTTTTTGGGTTTTTAAATTCTCCCTGAAAAAAAAATAAATAGTGGGAGATTAATATTGGCCTTTGTGCTTCTGTGCCAGTCCTGTGTGTGCCATCTCTCTCAAATTGTGGGCCACAGAAAGCCTAGTGTCTGTTTTTTTTATTTTGGTTTTTAAATTCTCCCTGAAAAAAGAATAAATAGTGGGAGATTAATATTGGCATTTGTGCTTGAGTGACAGTCCTGCGTGTGTGGCATCTCTCTCATTTTGTGCCACAGAAAACCGAGTGTGTAACATTGTGCCTGATTTTCCTTGCAGTCTCACCCACCTATAAAGGGATATCTAAATCCTACAGAAGTTTGAGTTCACCTTGTAAGTTGTTTAACAGTAACAAATACCGTTACTTTGGTTACGTTTTTAAAACAATGAGGAAGTCTAGTGGAAGAGGTCGTGGCCGTGGGCGTTCATTGCCAGCTGGTAATGATGGTAGTGGTGGTGGAGCATCAGGTGGTCGTGGGAAAAACAATATAGCACCTAAGTCTCGAGCTGTGGAGCCAAGTTCGTCATCTGGCTACACAAGGCCTCGAACACTCCCTTTTCTGGGAGTAGGAAAACCGCTTTTAAAGCTGGAGCAGCAAGAGCAAGTTTTGGCTTTCCTTGCTGACTCAGCCTCTAGCTCTTTTGCCTCCTCTTCTGAAACTGGTAAATGTAAAAGCAGCGCGTCGTTAGTGGATGTTTACGGTCAGGGACAAGTCGCTTCCTTGTCCTCTTCAGCCAAAACAACAACAGAGAAGGATGCGTCAGGCGACACAACGGGTTACTTCATGGAGCTCTTTACACATACCGTTCCTGGGTTAGAAAGTGAAACAGTTAACAGGCCATGCCCATTACAAGTTGAATCGGACATGGAGTGCACAGATGCACAGCCACAGCCAGATTACTATGCTGTTCCTTTGACTCAGACCACAACATTGCCCTCGCAGTGTACTGATCCAGAATCAGACCCTGATGAGACTATGGTGCCCCGTCACGAACGCTATACCACCGGCTTACACGGTGACACAGACGAAGTTGCACACGAGATAGAAGATGAGGTCATAGATGACCCAGTTGTTGACCCCGATTGCAGCCATTGGGGGAACAGGGTGCAGGCGGCAGTAGTTCTGAAGCGGAGGAGGAGGGCCCACAGCAGGCATCAACATCGCAACCACTCCATCCGCAGCTGCCACTGTTGCACACCAGGTGTCCCATTATGGGGCAGCTACTGGCAAGCGTCAGCAGGCTGTATTGGCTATGAAGTGTTTGGGCAACAACAGACACAACGCGGAAGTTCTGTCCGAGTTCTTGCAGAAAGAAACGCAGTCGTGGCTGGGCACTGTAGATCTTGAGGCAGGCAAGGTAGTGAGTGATAACGGAAGGAATTTCATGGCTGCCATCTCCCTTTCCCAACTGAAACACATTCCTTGCCTGGCTCACACCTTAAACCTGGTGGTGCAGTGCTTCCTGAAAAGTTATCCGGGGTTATCTGACCTGCTCCTCAAAGTGCGCGGACTTTGCTCGCATATCCGCCGTTCGCCCGTACACTCCAGCCGTATGCAGACCTATCAGCGGTCTTTGAACCTTCCCCAGCATTGCCTAATCATCGACGTTGCAACAAGGTGGAACTCAACACTGCACATGATTCAGTGACTGTGCGAACATAGGCGTGCTGTTATGTTTTTGTGGGTGGATACACATACACGGGCAGGCAGTAGGATGGCAGACATGGAGTTGTCAGGTGTGCAGTGGTCGAAGGTACAAGACATGTGTCAAGTCCTTCAGTGTTTTGAGGAATGCACACGGCTGGTTAGTGCAGACAATGCCATAATAAGAATGAGCATCCCCCTAATGCGTCTGCTGATGCAAAGTTTGACGCACATAAAGGAGCAGGCGTCTGCAGCATAGGAAGAGGAAAGCCTTGATGACAGTCAGCCATTGTCTGGTCAGGGCAGTGTACAGGACGAGGTAGCGGGCGAACAGGAGGAGGAGGAGGACGAGGAGGATGATGGGGATGAGTATTTTTTTAATGAGGAAGCTTCTCCGGGGTCAATAGCAACTGGTGGCGTTGCAAGGCCGGGTTCAGGTTTTTTTAGGGAGACAAGTGACATAGATTTGCCTGAAAATGCCCCTCAACCCAGCACGACCGCAGATTTGACAACTGGAACTTTGGCCCACATGGCAGATTATGCCTTACGTATCCTGAAAAGGGACCCACGCATTATTAACCCCTTAGTGACAGAGCCAATTTGGTACTTAATGACCGAGCCAATTTTTGCAATTCTGACCACTGTCACTTTATGAGGTTATAACTCTGGAACGCTTCAACGGATACCGCTGATTCTGAGAATGTTTTTTCGTGACATACTGTACTTCATGTTAGTGGTAACATTTCTTCGATATTACTTGCGATTATTTATGAAAAAAACGGAAATATGGCGAAAATTTTTAAAATTTTGCAATTTTCAAACTTTGTATTTCTATGCCCTTAAATCAGAGAGATATGTCACGAAAAATAGTTAATAAATAACATTTCCCACATGTCTACTTTACATCAGCACAATTTTGGAATCAAAATTTTTTTTGTTAGGGAGTTATAAGGGTTAAAAGTTGACCAGCAATTTCTCATTTTTACAACACCATTTTTTTTTAGGGACCACATCATAATTGAAGTCATTTGAGGGGTCTAAATGATAGAAAATAACCAAGTGTGACACCATTCTAAAAACTGCACCCCTCAAGGTTCTCAAAACCACATTCAAGAAGTTTATTAACCCTTTACGTGCTTCACAGGAACTGAAAAAATGTGGAAGGAAAAAATGAACATTTAACTTTTTTTTGCAAACATCTTAATTCAGAACCATTTTTTTTATTTTCACATGTGTAAAAACAGAAATGTAACCATAAATTTTGTTATGGAATTTCTCCTGAATACGCCAATACCCCATATGTGGGGGTAAACCACTTTTTGGACGCACCGCAGAACTTTGAAGTGAAGGAGCACCGTTTGACTTTTTCAATGCAGAATTGGCTGGAATTGAGATGGGACGCCATGTCACGTTTAGAGAGCCCCTGATGTGCCTAAACAGTAGAAACCCCCCACAAGTGACACCATTTTGGAAACTAGACCCCTTAAGGAACTTATCTAGATGTGTGGTGAGCACTTTGAACCCCCAAGTGCTTCACAGAAGTTTATAACGTAGAGCCGTGAAAATAAAAAATCGCTTTTGTTTACACAAAAATGATCTTTTCGCCCACAAATTCTTAATTTCACAAGGGTAACAGGAGAAATTAGACCACAAAGGTAGTTGTGCGATTTCTCCTGAATACGTCGATACCCCATATGTGAGGGTAAACCACTGTTTGAGTGCACCGCAGAGCTTGGAAGTGAAGGAGTGCCTAAACAGTGGAAACCCCCCACAAGTGACCCCATTTTGGAAACTAGACCCCCCATGGAACTTATCTAGATGTGTGGTGAGAACTTTGAATGCCCAAGTGCTTCACAGAAGTTTATAATGCAGAGTCGTGAAAATAAAAAAAAAAATTTTTTTCCACAAAAAAGATTTTTTAGCCCCCAAGTTTTTATTTTCACAAGGGTAACAAGAAAAATTGGACCCCAAAAGTTGTTGTCCAATTTGTCCTGAGTATGCTGGTACTCTATATGTGGGGGTAAACCACTGTTTAGGCGCACGGCAGAGCCCGGAAGGAAGGAGCGCCGTTATGGAATGCAGACTTTGATAGAATGGTCTGCAAGCATTATGTTGCGTTTGCAGAGCCCCTGATGTACCTAACTAGTAGAAACCCTCCACAAGTGACCCCATTTTGGAAACTAGACCCGCCAAGGAACTTATCTAGATGTGTGGTGAGAACTTTGAATGCCCAAGTGCTTTACAGAAGTTTAGAATGCAGAGTCGTGAAAATAAAAAATATTTTTTTTTTCACAAAAAAGATATTGTAGCCCCCAAGTTTTTATTTTCACAAAGGTAACAGGAGAAATTGGACTGCATTAGTTGTTGTCCAATTTATCCCGAGTACGCTGATGTGCCATATGTGGGGGTAAACCACTGTTTGGGTGCACGGCAGAGCTCGGAAGGGAAGGAGCGCCGTTTTGGAATGCAGACTTTGATAGAATGGTCTGTGGGCGTTATGTTGGGTTTGCAGAGCCCCTGATGTACCTAAACAGTAGTAACCCCCCACAATTGACCCCGTTTTGGAAACTAGACCCCCCAAGGAACTTATATAGATGTGTGGTGAGAACTTTGAATGCCCAAGTGCTTCACAGAAGTTTATAATGCAGAGTCATAAAAAAAAAAAAAAAAAAAAAAAATTTCCACAAAAAAGATTTTGTAGCCCCCAAGTTTTTATTTTCACAAGGGTAACAAGAGAAATTGGACCCCAGAAGTTGTTGTCCAATTTATCCCGAGTACGCTGATGCCCCATATGTGGGGGTAACCCACTGTTTGGGCGCACGGCAGAGCTCAGAAGGGAGGGAGCACCATTTGACTTTTTGAGCGCAAAATTGGCTGTCGTGTTTGGAGACCCCCTGATGTACCTAAACAGTGGAAACCCCCCAATTCTTGCTCCAACCCTAACCCCAACACACCCCTAACCCTAATCTCAACCTGATCCATAATCCTAATCATTAACCCTAACCATAATCACAACCCTTACCCCAAAACAACCCTAATGTCAACCCTAACCATAACCCTAATCAAAACCCTAAATCCAACACACTCCTAATCCTAATCTCAACCCTAACCTCAAACCTAACCCTAATCCCAATACACCCCCTAATCACAACCCTAACCTTAACCCTAATCCCAAACCTAACCCTAATCCCAAGCGTAACCCTAATGCCAACCCTAGCCCTAATACCAACCCTAATCCAAACCCTAACCCTAATCCCAACTCTAACCCTAACTTTAGCCCCAACCCTAGCCCTAACTTTAGCCACAACCCTAACCCTAGCCCTAAGGCTACTTTCACATTTGCGTCGTTTGGCATCCATCGCAATCCGTCGTTTTGGACAAGAAACGGATCCTGCAAATGTGCCCGCAAGATGCGTTTTTTGCCCATAGACTTGTATTGCCGACGGATCGTGACGGATGGCCACACGTCGCGTCCGTCGTGCACTGGATCAGTTGTGTTTTGGCGAACCGTCGGCACAAAAAAAGTCCAATGAAACGTTTTTTTGTACGTCGCATCCACCATTTCTGACCGTGCATGCATGGCCGTAACTCTGCCCCCTCCTCCCCAGGACATAGATTGGGCAGCGGCTGCGTTGAAAAACTACATCCGCTGCCCACATTGTGCACAATTTTCACAACGTGCATCGGTATGTCGGGCCGACGCATTGCGACGGCCCTGTACCGACGTAAGTGTGAAAGAAGCCTAACCCTAAATTTAGCACCAACCCTAACCCTAAATTTAGCCCTAGCCCTAACCCTAGCCCTAACCCTAGCCCTAACCCTACCCCTACCCCTAACCCTAGCCCTAACCCTAGCCCTAACCCTAACCCTACCCCTAACCCTACCCCTAACCCTAGCCCTAACCCTACCCCTAACCCTACCCCTAACCCTAACCCTAATTTTAGCCCCAACTGCTGTTCTCCTGCCGGCCAGCAGATGGAGACAGATGGCGGGCGCACTGCGCATGCGCCCGCCATTTTCTTTTCCCCGGCAGCCAGGAGGAGCAGCAGGAGGATCCAGGGACACAGGTGAGTATGCTAGGGTCCCTGAATCCCCCTATTTCTCTGTCCTCTGATGTGCGATCACATCGGAGGACAGAGAATTACACTTTACTTTTTTTTTTTTTTTTTTTTGCGGTCGCCGGTAAACAGTTAATTACCGGCGATCGCAAAACAGGGGTTGGTAAAACCGACCCCGATCATGTTCTTTGGGGTCTCGGCTACCCCCGGCAGCCGAGACCCCAAAGATTCTCGCGGGGCCAGCCGGCGGGCGCACTGCGCATGCGCCTGCCATTTTGAAGATGGCGGCGCCCACCGGGAGCCACGAGGAGCATCGGGGGAGATAGGTAAGTATTGGGGGGGCTACCTGGAACCCCTTTTCTCTGTCCTCCGATGTGCGATCACATCGGAGGACAGAGAAATTAAAAAGAGATCGCGTTTTTTTTTTTTTTTGCGATCGCCGGTAAACAGTTAATTACCGGCGATCGCAAATGCGGGGTGGGTAAAAAACCCCCCGAATCATGTTCTCTGGGGTCTCGGCTAACCCCGGCAGCCGAGACCCCGTAGAAAATCCGACTCTGGGGGGCGCTATTCACTTTTTCCACAGCGCCGTCAATTAACGGCGCTGTGGTTTAAGTACCCTTAGCGGCCGCCGTTAAAAGGCTTATCGGCGGTCGCTAAGGGGATAAAATGATGACCGATGACGATTACTGGTTGGCCTGCCTCCTTGATCCTCGCCATAAAGGCAAATTGCAAAATATTATGCCACATGAGAAGCTGGAACAAATATTAGCAACCAAACAATCAACTCTTGTTGACCGTTTGATTCAGGCATTCCCAGCACACAGCGACGGTGAGCGTTATCACACGAGCTGCAGGGGGCAGCAGGCCAGAGGTGTTAGACGTGCACAAATCAGAAGTGGCGTTGGACAGAGGGGTTTTCTGACCAGGTTGTGGAGTGATTTTGCTATGACCGCAGACAGGACAGGTACTGCAGCATCAATTCAAAGTGACAGGAGACAACATTTGTCCAGTATGGTTACTAACTATTTTTCATCCCTTATCGATGTTCTCCCTCAACCGTCATTCCCATTTGATTACTGGGCATCCAAATTAGTCACCTTGCCAGAATTGGCAGAATATGCATTGCAGGAGCTTGCTTGCCCAGCAGCTAGTGTGCTATGAGAAAGAGTATTCAGTGCTGCAGGTTCAATATTAACCGAAAAAAGGACTCGTCTGGCTACCCAAAATGTTGATGATCTAACCTTCATTAAAATGAACCACAACTGGATTTCGAATTCTTTTGCCCCACCTTTTCCGGCTGACACCTAGCTTTCCTATGAAAAGGTCTTGCTTGTGGACTGCTCTGACTGACTTTTCCAATCTCGCAGCAGCTGTTTGTCCAGCATTTGACATGTTTACACCTCCCTAAATGGCCAAACTCCCCCTACGGGGCCGTGGTCTCGCCACTTGGTGCAAGCACCCGTGAGAGTGCGGTTTGTCTGAAGAGGTGGGTGTGCACGCTTTTGGTCAACGGCACTGCCACTGGGTCCCTCATAGTACAATAAAGTGTCTCTGGCGGTGGTGGTGCGCACCCAACGTCAGACACACCGTTGTAACATGAGGGGCCCTGGGCCTGTACCGCCGGCCACAAGAGAGTTCCCCCCCACCAGCTCAAACAGTGCTCTACCACTTGCAAAATTATCTCTCACAGCTCCACCAATGTTTAGTCTATGCGCTGACATCCTTCAATGCCTGGCACTGACAATACCAATGTGTTGACATGTATGATGCTACTTAAAATAGTCAGGGGCAGTGTCCTATATTTACACCAGTAAATACTTTGTGCCAAATTACTAGGTCTGAAACTCAGAAGAGGAGCCCACCCCTGTACCTAAGTATGCCACCCTTTTGTGTTTTGGTTTTGTTGTATTGCGAGACATTAACATCTATTTATTTTTTGTGAGTGCTAACTGTCAAACACTCATTACAATCAGCCTCCGCTGACAACACCAATGCTGCCTGTGTACCCCTGCAAGATAATTCCAAGTGCCTACAGCCTACTTTTGTTATGTTAGGTCTACTACGCCTGTCTGCGGTCCCTCCTTCCACTAGTCCTCCACTGACCACACCACTGCTGCCCGTGTACCCCTGGAACCTATTTTAAAGTGCCTACAGCCTACTTTTGTTATGTTAGGTCTACTAAGCCTGTCTGCGGTCCCTCCTTCCAGTAGTCCTCCACTGACCACACCACTGCTGCCCGTGTACCCCTGGAACCTATTTTAAAGTGCCTACAGCCTACTTTTGTTATGTTAGGCCTACTAAGCCTGTCTGCGGTCCCTCCTTCCACTAGTCCTCCACTGACCAGACCACTGCTGCCCGTGTACCCCTGGAAGCTATTTTAAAGTGCCTACAGGCTACTTTTGTTATGTTAGGTCTACTAAGCCTGTCTGCGGTCCCTCCTTCCACTAGTCCTCCACTGAGCACACCACTGCTGCCCGTGTACCCCTGGAAGCTATTTTAAAATGCCTACAGCCTACTTTTGTTATGTTAGGTCTACTAAGCCTGTCTGTGGTCCCTCCTTCCACAAGTCCTCCACTGACCACACCACTGCTGCCCGTGTACCCCTGGAAGCTATTTTAAAGTGCCTACAGCCCACTTTTGTTATGTTAGGCCTACTAAGCCTGTCTGCGGTCCCTCCTTCCAATAGTCCTCCACTGACCAGACCACTGCTGCCCGTGTACCCCTGGAACCTATTTTAAAGTGCCTACAGCCTACGTTTGTTATGTTAGGCCTACTAAGCCTGTCTGCGGTCCTTCTTTCCACTAGTCGTCCACTGACCAGACCACTGCTGCCCGTGTACCCCTGGAACCTATTTTAAAGTGCCTACAGCCTACTTTTGTTATGTTAGGCCTACTAAGCCTGTCTGCGGTCCCTCCGTCCACTAGTCCTCCACTGACCACACCACTGCTGCCCGTGTACCCCTGGAAGCTATTTTAAAGTGCCTACAGCCCACTTTTGTTATGTTAGGCCTTCTAAGCCTGTTTGCGGTCCCTCCTTCCAATAGTCCTCCACTGACCAGACCAATGCTGTCCGTGTACCCCTGGAACCTATTTTAAATTGCATAGAGCATCCTTTTTTAATTGTAGGCGTACTAAGTCTGTCTGTGGTCCATAATTGAAATTGTCCTCCACTGAACAGACCAATGCTGCCTGTGTACCCCTGTAACCTTTTTTAAACTGCATTGAGCCAAATTTTGTGTTTAAGGCCTACTACCTGTGTCTGTCTGCGCCACTCAATACAGCTGTCCTCCTCTGAAAAAAGCTGAGCGTCAATAGTCTGGTTTTCAGCCTATAGGAATTTGAAAACTGCATTGGGGCTACTACTTCGGTAGGGCCTACTAACGGTGTCTGCCGCTCCAAGGTGTTCTCCAGGTTGCCTCTCCATTAGTGTTGAGCATTCCGATACCGCAAGTATCGGGTATCGGCCGATATTTGCGGTATCGGAATTCCAATACCGAATTCCGATACTTCCCGCGTATCGGATACCGGAATCGGAAGTTCCCAGAATTCAAACTGAACGCAGCAGCCAATGAGGAATGATTGGAAGTGTGGGCACATCCTGTTTAGCATGGTGGGCATGTAAGTACTGGCAAGGCTGTGATTGGCTGCTGAAATGATGTCACTCTGCACTATAAAAAACGCTGCCGCCATTTTGCGCTCACTCTGCTGTGATTTCAGTTAGGGACAGGATGCTGTGTTCTAACTGAGGGCCAGTTGAGATAGCTAATTGCTTTATTTTCCTTTCCAAAGGCTAATTTAGCAAAACGCTGTGTGTTCTTCACTGTTCACCTTGCTCTTGCCTTGCAGCGCTGTTTTAACAGCGTTCTGCAAGGTCTCTGTGTGTGTGTGTGTGCAGCTCACTCTGTAGTCTGTGTGCAGCCATATACCCGGTTGTATTCAGCTCAGGGGGGGTTCACACTGCCTCACACAGTTGTCCTTTTTTGCTCATAGTGCAGCCTGCTGCACATTTTTTCTCAAATTTCCTATTAGTGTTTTTCCACCCGTCTCCAGCTAAATTGTGGAAAAACACTACATAGGATAACCTAGAGGGGGGTTTTTGGGCCTTGCAGCGCCGTTTACGGCTGTCTGCACGGTCTCCGTGTGAGCCCAGCTCGCCCTGTAGTCTGTGTGCAGCCATAGCCGGTTGGATTCAGCTCAGGGTTCGTTACTGCCTCATACCTTGAGAAAAATTTTCCTTTTTTTCAAACAGTGCAGCCTGTTTAAAATTTAAAAAAAAAAATTCCTATTAGTGTTTTTCCACCCGTCTCCAGCTAAATTGTGGAAAAACACTACATAGGATAACCTAGAGGGGTTTTTTTGGGCCTTGCAGCACCGTTTACGGCTGTCTGCACGGTCTCTGTGTGAGCACAGCTTGCCCTGTAGTCTGTGTGCAGCCATAGCCGGTTGGATTCAGCTCAGGGTGCGTTACTGCCTCATACCTTGAAAAAAAATTTCCTTTTTTTCAAATAGTGCAGCCTGTTTAAACTTTAAAAAAAAAATTCCTATTAGTGTTTTTCCACCCGTCTCCAGCTAAATTGTGGAAAAACACTACATAGGCTAACCTAGAGGGTTTTTTTTGGGCCTTGCAGCACCGTTTACGGCTGTCTGCACGGTCTCTGTGTGAGCGCAGCTCGCCCTGTAGTCTGTGTGCAGCCATAGCCGGTTGGATTCAGCTCAGGGTGCGTTACTGCCTCATACCTTGAAAAAAAATTTCCTATTTTTCAAATAGTGCAGCCTGTTTAAAATGTAAAAAAAAAAATTCCCTATTAGTGTCTTTCCACCCGTCTCCAGCTAAATAGTGGAAAAACACTAAATAGGATAACCTAGAGGAGGTTTTTTGGGCCTTGCAGCGCCGTTTACGGCTGTCTGCACGGTCTCCGTGTGATTTAAACTAGCTCTGTAGCCCGATCTGCAAAAAAAAAAAAAAAGTAAAGTTCACCAAACACAACTTAACACTTGTGTAGGCCACATTTGAAAAATAATAAAGTTTAGTCCACACTTTACAACATTAGTGTTTCTTACACCTGTTAGGAGGAGCATTTCAGGAATAAGCACACTAAGGCCTTAGTACTTTTCTGCTTATCTTTATCTGTCAACCAAGATGAAGAGGGCAGGGAGTAAGGCACGTGGGCGTGGGCGCGGAGCAGGGAGAGGAGCAGGGAGAGGACGTGGTGATTCTGTGCCTGCTGCGGGCGCTGGTGACTCGTCGTCACTCAGTTTCAGCAGGGAACAGTCCTTCATGCGCAGCTTTGTCGGAGAGCGCCGTGCACCGCTGCTGCGTGAAGACCAAATTGAAGCCGTTGTCGGGTGGATGGCAGCTAACGCCTCGGCATCGACTTCAGTTAGTGCCACATCCTCTCAGGCACAGACCACTGGAGAGCAGCCATCTGTCTCTTCACCACCTGCCAAATTGGCCAGGCAGTCAGAGAGCCCAGGACAGGAGCCGTCTCTACTTCTGTTCTCTGAATCTCTTGGCTTGGAAACAGGGGGCCAGCCAAGCAGCATTGGAGAAATGGAAGAAGAGGCAGTGTGCAGTGATGCCCAACAGCTTTGTTTCTCTGACTCTGAAGAGGCGGGTGGGCCAGTGCCTCCGGTGACCACAGCGCAGTACGCATCTGATGATGAAACTCAGGTGACGCTTTCTGGTGCGTACTGTGCTGCCGAGACTACCCAGGAGGAGCAGTTGGTGGCAGAGGGTAGTGGAGATGATGAGGTCGTTGACCCATCGTGGCGTGAGGAACAGGAAGGTGGTGGGAGCAGCTCTGAGGAAGAGATTCCCCTTACGGGCCAAAGAGGGAGAGGGAGGGGGAAGACTGCGGAGCCTGTAGCCTCCACTTTGGCACCCGTTAGGAGCCTGTCTCTTTCCAAAGCCAAAAAGGGCGCTCCCAAGACTTGCAGTGCCTGGTCCTTTTTTGACACAGTTGCAGATGACATTTGTTTTGTCAAATGCAAGCTGTGTCATCAGAAAGTAAAAAGAGGGAAAAATATCAGCAACCTCAATACCACAAATATGTGGAAATATGTGCGGACTAGGCACGCGGTGGAGTTACAGAAACAGACTGAAGATGTAGGCCAACCAACAGCGGCAGCTACCACCTCTTCAGCTCGTGTTGCCTCTTCCTCCAGCTCACGCACAGCTGGTTTGGCTTCCTCCCAGGATCGCCATGGAAGAACCTCTGGCACTGTTGTCCAGAGACCTTGTGTAATTCCACCCACAGCACCACCTTCCCAGTCATCCTCACACTCCCAGTCTACTCTACAGCCATCGGTAGTACAGGCATGGGAGAAAAGGCGGGCATTCTTGGCCAACCACCCCCGAGCACAGGCTCTGAATGCAGGCATTGCCAAACTGTTGTCCCTGGAAATGCTCTCGTTCAGGCTGGTGGAGACTGACAGCTTCCGTGACTTGATGGCATTGGCAGTCCCACAGTACAAGGTGCCCAGCCGCTTTTACTTCAGCAGGCAAGCTGTCCCTGCCCTGCACAGGCATGTTGAGGGAAACATAAAACATGCGCTACTGAACGCCATCATTAGCAAGGTCCACCTCACCACCGATGCGTGGACCAGTCAGCATGGACAGGGGCGATACGTTTCCCTCACTGCCCATTGGGTTAATGTTGTTGAGCCAGGTACAGATCGTGCGAGTGGCGCAGGACGTGTCCTGCCCACTCCAAGGATTGCAGGAATCCAGTCTGTACGCATTGACTCCTCCTCTTACACAAGTTCCTCAGAATCAACTCTGCAGGAGCCGTCACAGTCCACCTCCACATGGACCCGTGAACGTTTACCTATGACCGACATGAGCACAGCCGTGGCCAAACGTCAGCAGGCCATCTTGAAACTTGTTTCATTGGGGAATCGAAGCCACACAGCGCAGGAGCTCTGGAATGCCATCAAGCAGGAGAGCGATGTGTGGTTACTGCCAGCGAATCTCCAGCCAGGCATGGTAGTGTGTGACAATGGCCGAAATCTGGTGGCAGCTTTGGCCCTTGGCAACCTCACTCACATCCCATGTCTGGCACATGTGCTCAATTTGGTTGTGCAGAGTTTTCTGAGGGACTATCCGGATCTTGATGCCCTGCTGCACAAGGTCCGCCTAGAGTGTGCTCACTTGCGGCGTTCCAGCTTGGCCAGATCCCGCATTGCTGCTCTGCAGCGCCGATTCCGCCTTCCGGAACACCGCATCATATGTGACCTACCTACCCGGTGGAATTCCACGTTACATATGTTGGAGCGGTTGTGTGAGCAGCAGCAAGCAGTTATGGAGTACCAGCTGCATCAGGCGCAAAGAAGTCGCAGTCAGCGCCGATCAGACTTCACAACCACAGAGTGGGCCACTATGAAGGACGTCTGCCAGGTTTTGCGTCCTTTTGATTATTCCACGCGGACGGCAAGTGCAGATGATGCACCAGTCAGCATGACTGTCCCCCTTATCTGCCTGCTTCAGCAAACTTTGCAAGTGTTAAGGGATGATGTTGTGGAAGAGGTGGAAGATGAGGAGTCACCTTTTCCATCAGCTTCTGGAGAGTCAGCGCCACGTGGTTCCTCACAAAGGGGTACGCAGGGGCCAATTTGTGAGGAGGATGAGGAGGAGTCAATGGAGGAGGAAGAGCTCCGTCCAGAGGAGGGAGCGACACAATTGTCCAGTGGTCAGTGTGTACAGCGAGGGTGGGGTGATGACGAGCGGGCAGAGATCATGTCTCAAGCAGGGGACAGCGTTTCTGGGCCAGTTGGCACTCTGCAGCACATGGTGGATTTCATGCTGCGGTGCCTGAGAAACGACCGCCGCATCGACCACATTCTCAACATGCCTGATTATTGGGTGTTCACCCTCCTCGATCCTCGCTACCGGGACAACGTCCAAAACCTCATCCCAGCGTTGACCCGGGAGCGTAAATTGCGGGAGTACCACGACACACTGGTGAATTCCATCATCTTCTCCTGTCCAACTGAGAGGAGTGCTGCTAGTGCTTTACAAAGCAGCTCAGTGCGTCGAGGCAGTGGGGGAGGCTCTGCCCAAAGAGGGAGCAGAAGCAGTGCCTCTGTCCAAGACAAGCCCAGTATGGCACAACTCTGGCACACAAAAGTGTGCCCGCCCCAAATGTCTACACCATCACCGGCGGCTCCAGTCAGCAGGAGGCAACGGTTCCGTCAGATGGTGACAGACTACATGGCTTGCCCTCTTACTGTACTCCCAGACGGCTCTTCCCCGTTCAAGTTTTGGGTCTCTAAGCTGGATACATGGCCAGAGCTAAGCCAGTATGCATTGGAGGTGCTGACTTGCCCTGCGGCTGGTGTCTTATCGGAACGTGTCTTTAGTGCCGCAGGTGGTGTACTAACAGACCGTCGCATGCGACTGTCCTCCGATAACGTTGACCGGCTTACTTTCCTGAAAATGAACCAGGCCTGGATCTCGCAGGAATTTGCCACTCCTCTGCCTGATTAAGTAATTGGGTGTCATCCAGGTCTCCTGCTGTGTTCATCTTTCTACCACCTGAACTGCTATTCCTGGGCTCCAACACCGCCAGTTGCGGCTCAGAAGTGCAGGCTGCACAGTAAAAACATACGACCCAGTGTTATTGGGTTTCAGTAACGTCAGCTGATCCCCAGCTGTGTAGCCGGCAATGTGTCCTGCGACCGCCACGCTGGCACAACAACCTAAATGTAAGGGAACCTGTCCCCCCCCCCCCCGTCGTTTGTTACTGAAAGAGCCATCTTGTGCAGCAGTAATGCTGCACAAGGAAAAGGTAGCTCTTTTGGTTTAGCTCCTTGCACACGCAGAACTTAACACTTATAAAATGTGTTCACTGATACCGTTATTCCGTCCCGGAGCTGGGACTTTCCTTCGTAATGTGACGCAGCACAGCCGTCATTCCTACCCCCTTGGTGCCATGCGCTGCCTCCTCAGCGTTGTTTTAAGCTGTCACGGAGCCTGTAATGTAATGTAAGGGGACATGTCCCACCCCCCCTAGGCGTTTGTTACTGAAAGAGCCACCATGTGCAGCACTAATACTGCACAAGGGAAGGGTCGCTCTGGAAATTATGCTCCTTGCAAACGCTGAACTACACACTCATGTAATGTGTCCCCTCACACCGTCCAACCGTCCCGGAGGTGGGACTTACCTTTGTAATGTGACGCAGCACAGCCGTCATTGCTACCCCCTTGCCACCGTGCGCTGGCTCCTTAGCGTTGTTTGATTCCGTCATGGACCCTGCGCTGTTATGTTATCCCTTGGCCATGCACAGTTTGCGCTGCCCGTCCTCTGACATCATTTGTTGTCGTCCTGGCTGCGCCTGTGCGTCCACGCTGCCCGAAATCCCACCTCGCAGTGTCGTCTAATGTGATCCCACAGTGGGCTGGTATCCATGGCCATGCGCAGTGCATATACTAGCCTCTCACTCCCCTTCTTCACGCTTCTTCAGACTCGGCGGCGTCAGCTGATCCCTAATAGCATGCCACGGCCGTGACGCCGCACAGTCTGAAGAAGCAGGAAGGAGGTGAGTGAGAGGCGATGATATGCACTGCGCATGCCCATGGATCCCAGGCCCGCAGTGGGACTACATTAGATGACACTGCAAGGTTGGATCTCGGGCAGCTTGGACGCACAGGCACTGCCAGCCTGACACCTACATGATGTCAGAAGACGGGCACCGCTAACTGTGCATGGCCAAGGGATAACATTACAGCGTGGGCTCCGTGACAGAACCAAACAACGTTGAGGAGGTGGCGCACGGCACCAAGGGGGTTGGAATGACGGCTTTGCTGTGTCACATTACAAAGGAAAGTCCCACTTCCGGGACGGTTTGACAGTGTGAGGGGACACATTATATGAGTGTGTACTTCAGCGTTTGCAAGGAGCATAATTTTCGGAGCCACCATTTTCCATGTGCAGTATTACTGCTGTACAAGATGGCTCTTTCAGCAACAAATGCCTGGGGGGGGGGGGTTAAAGGTTCCCTTTCAACTTGCTCCACTGCAGGCTTCGGCCTACACTCTGCTCCTCTTTGATTCCCTGGGTTTCAACACTGTCAGTTGCCACCTGGAAGTGTTGTCTACACAGAAAAAACACTAGCTGATGTGTCAGTGGGGTTCAGCACCGCCAGCTGTTCCCCTGCTGTGTAGTCGGCAACGTGTCCAGCACAAGCCACGCTGGCACAACAGAACAAAAGCTGCCACCAGTGCAGGCTTCGGCCTACACTCTGCTCCTCTCCTTCTCCTGCTGACCCTGGGCTTAAACACCGCTAGTTTTTGCCCGGAAGTGCTAGCTGCACAGAGAAAAACACCAGCCAATGTGTTAGTGGGGTTCAGCAACGCCAGCTGTTCCCCTGCTGTGTAGCCGGCAACGTGACCTGCAAACGCCACGCAGGCACATGAACTGAAATTAAAGGGAACCTGGCCCCACCCCCCCCAGATGTTTCTATGTATAACAGCCACCTAGTACTGCAGTACTGCTGCATTTGTACAAGGTGGCTGATTTTTTATCCTTGCCCACGTAGAATTAAACACGTAAAATATGTGTCTCATTACAGACCATTACAATGTCCCTGAGGTGTGACTTTCCTTTTTAATGACACGCACCACCCCCCTTGGTAGCGCTGCCCGTCTTCTGACATCATTGGTTGGCTGCCTGTGCCTGTGCGTCCGCCCTGCCCGACACAACCCCCCTCGTTTCATATATTTTGGCTGCGAGGGTATGATTGATGGGCATGTGCAGTGCATATGTTCGCCTGCCTTAACTCATCTCCTTCCGCCTTCTTCAGACTGTGCGACCTCCTGGCCGTGGTAGGCGATAAGGGATCAGCTGAGGCCGCCCAGTCTGAAGCAGGTGTAAGGACATGTGTGAGCGGCAAACATATTTACTGCACAAGGCCACGAATCCCAGCCACGCAGTGTGATTTTTTGAAAACACACTGCGGGCCTGGGATTCATATCCATCGCTAACCGCAACGGCCAAAATGAAATGAGGTGAGAAGACAGGCAGCGCTCACAGCGCATGGCCAAGGGATCACAATAGCGCAGACTCCTGTACAGCTAATAACAACGCTCAGGAATCTGCGCCCAGCACCTAGGTGTAAATTTTGACACCTGTGCTGCGTCTCCTTGAAAAGACAAGTCACGCCTCCACTACTGTTAGACAGTATAATGGGCTAAATAGTGTACGTGTTTTATTCAGCGTGTGCAAGGAGCAAACTAAATAGAGCAACCTTTTACTTGTGCAGCATTAATGCTGCACAAGGTGTGGCTCTTGTACCTTGCAACACCTGAGGGGGGGTTAAAGGTTACCTTTGAAATTGGTTCAACTAGGCTTCGGCCTACACTCTGCTCCTCTCCTCCTCCTGCTGACCCTGGGCTCTAACACCGCTAGTTTTTGCCCGGAAATGCGAGCTTCACAGAGAAAAACAACAGCCAATGTGTTAGTGGGGTTCAGCACCGCCAGTTGTTCCCCTGCTGTGTAGCCGGCATCGTGTCCAGCACAAGCCACGCTGGCACAACCGACCAAAAGCTGCCACCAGTGCAGGCTTCGGCCTACACTTTGCTCCTCTCCTTCTCCTGCTGACCCTGGGCTCTAACACCGCCAGTTTTTGCCCGGACGTGCTAGCTGCACAGAGAAAAACACCAGCCAATGTGTTAGTGGGGTTCAGCACCGCCAGCTGTTCCCCAGCTGTGTAGCCGGCAACGTGACCTGCAAACGCCACGCAGGCACAACAGAACAAAAGCTGCCACCAGTGCAGGCTTCGGCCTACACTCTGCTCCTCTCCTCCTCCTGCTGACCCTGGGCTCATAACACCGCCAGTTTTAGCCTGGAAGTGCTAGCTGCACAGAGAAAAACACCAGCCAATGTGTCAGTGGGGTTCAGCACCGCCAGCTGTTCCCCAGCTGTGTAGCCGGCAACGTGACCTGCAAACGCCATGCAGGCACATGAACTGAAATTGAAGGGAGCCTGCCCCCCACCCCCAGGTGTTTCTATGTATAACAGCCACCTTGTTCAGCAGTACTGCTGCATTTGTACAAGGTGGCTGACTTTTTCTCCTTGCCCACGTTTAATTAAACACGTACTAAATGTGTCTCATTGAGACCATTCCACTGTCCCTGAGGTGTGACTTTCCTTTCTAATGATACGCAGCACCACCCTTGGTAGCGCTGCCCGTCTTCTGACATCATTGGTTAGCTGGCTGCGCCTGTGCGTCTGCCCTGCTCGAAACAACGCCCCTCGGTGTCTTATTTTTTTGGACAGCGAGGGTGTGATTGATGGGCATGTGCAGTGCATATGTTTGCCTGTGTTCACTCATCTCCTTCCGCCTTCTTCAGACTGGGTGGCCTCATGGCCGCGGCATGCGATAAGGGATCAGATGAGGCCGCCCAGTCTGAAGCAGGTGTAAGGACATGTGTGAGCGGCAAACATATTTACTGCACAAGGCCACGAATCCCAGCCACGCAGTGTGATTTTTTGAAAACACACTGTGGGTCTGGGATTCATGTCCATCGCTAACCGCAACGGCCGACATGAAATGAGGTCAGAAGACAGGAAGCGCTCACAGCGCATGGCCAAGGGATAACAAGAGCGCAGACTCCTGTACAGCAAATAACAACGCTCAGGAAGCTGCACCCATGCACCAAGGTGTTATTTTCGACACCTGTGCTGCTTTTCTTTAAAAAGAAAAGTCACGCCTCCACTACTGTTTTACAGTAGAATGGGCTAAATAGTGTACGTGTTTTATTCAGCGTGTGCAAGGAGAAAAATTAAGAGAGCAACCTTTTACTTGTGCAGCATTAATGCTGCACAAGGTGTGGCTCTTGTACCTTGCAACACCTGAGGGGGGTTAAAGGTTACCTTTGAAATTGGTTCAACTAGGCTTCGGCCTACACTCTGCTCCTCTCCTCCTCCTGCTGACCCTGGGCTATAACACCGCCAGTTGTAGCCTGGAAGTGCTAGGTGCACAGAGAAAAACACCCGCCAATGTGTTAGTGGGGTTCAGCACCGCCAGCTGTTCCCCTGCTGTGTAGCCGGCATCGTGTCCAGCACAAGCCACGCTGGCACAACTGACCAAAAGCTGCCACCAGTGCAGGCTTCGGCCTACACTCTGCTCCTCTCCTCCTCCTGCTGACCCTGGGCTCAAACACCGCTAGTTTTTGACCGGAAATGCGAGCTGCACAGAGAAAAAAAACAGCCAATGTGTTTGTGGGGTTCAGCACCGCCAGCTGTTCCCCTGCTGTGTAGCCTGCATCGTGTCCAGCACAAGCCACGCTGGCACAACTGACCAAAAGCTGCCACCAGTGCAGGCTTCGGCCTACACTCTGCTCCTCTCCTCCTCCTGCTGACCCTGGGCTCTAACACCGCTAGTTTTTGCCCGGAATTGCTAGCTGCACAGAGAAAAACACCAGCCAATGTGTTAGTGGGGTTCAGCACCGCCAGCTGTTCCCCTGCTGTGTAGCCGGCAACGTGACCTGCAAACGCCACGCAGGCACATGAACTGAAATTGAAGTGAGCCTGACCCCCACCCCCAGGTGTTTCTATGTATAACAGCCACCTTGTACAGCAGTACTGCTGCATTTGTACAAGGTGGCTGACTTTTTCTCCTTGCCCACGTGGAACTCAACACGTACAAAATGTGTCTCATTAGAGACCATTACAATGTCCCTGAGGTGTGACTTTCCTTTTTAATGACACGCAGCACCCCCATTGTTAGCGCTGCCCATCTTCAGACATCATTGGTTGGCTGGCTGTGCCTGTGCGTCCGCCCTGCCCGACACAACGCCCCTCGTTGTCTCATATATTTTGACTGCGAGGGTGTGATTGATGGGCACGAGCAGTGCATATGTTCGCCTGTCTTCACTCCCCTCCTTCCGCCTTCTTCAGACTGTGCGGCCTCATGGCCGTGGCAGGCAATAAGGGATCAGCTGAGGCCGCCCAAGTCTGAAGTAGGTGTAAGGACATGTGTGAGCGGCGAACATATTTACTGCACAAGGCCATGAATCCCAGCACCGCAGTGTGACTTTATGGAAAGGCACTGTGGGTCTGGGATTTATGGCCATCGTTAACCGCACCGGTCAACATGAAATGAGGTCATAAGACGGCCTGCACTAACAGGGTATTGCCAAGGGATAACACAAGAGCGCACTCTCCTGTACTGCAAATAACAACGGTAAGGAGTCTGCGCCCAGCACCTAGGTGTAAATTTTGACAACTGTGCTGCGTCTTCTTCAAAAGAAAAGTCACGCCTCCACTACTGTTTGACAGTATAATGGTCTAAATAGGGTACGTGTTTTATTCAGCGTGTGCAAGGAGCAAAATGAAGAGAGCAACCTTTTACTTGTGCAGCATTAATGCTGCACAAGGTGTGGCTCTTGTACCTTGCAACACCTGAGGAGGGGTTAAAGGTTACCTTTGAAATTGGTTCAACTAGGCTTCGGCCTACACTCTGCTCCTCTCCTCCTCCTGCTGCCCCTGGGATATAACACCGCCAGTTTTAGCCTGGAAGTGCTAGGTGCACAGAGAAAAACACCCGCCAATGTGTTAGTGGGGTTCAGCACCGCAAGCTGTTCCCCTGCTGTGTAGCCGGCATCGTGTCCAGCACAAGCCACGCTGGCACAACCAACCAAAAGCTGCCACCAGTGGAGGCTTCGGCCTACACTCTGCTCCTCTCCTCCTCCTGCTGACCCTGGGCTCTAACACCGCTAGTTTTTGCCCGGAATTGCTAGCTGCACAGAGAAAAACACCAGCCAATGTGCTAGTGGGGTTCAGCACCGCCAGCTGTTCCCCTGCTGTGTAGCTTGCAACGTGACCTGCAAACGCCACGCAGGCACATGAACTGAAATTGAAGGGAGCTTGCCCCCCACCCCCAGGTGTTTCTATGTTTAATAGCCACCTTGTACAGCAGTACTGCTGCATTTGTACAAGGTGGCTGACTTTTTCTCCTTGCCCACGTGGAACTCAACACGTACAAAATGTGTCTCATTGAGACCATTCAACTCTCCCTGAGGTGTGACTTTCCTCTCTAATGATACGCAGCACCACCTTTGGTAGCGCTGCCCGTCTTCTGACATCATTGGTTGGCTGCCTGTGCCTGTGCGTCCGCCCTGCCCAACACAACGCCCCTCGTTGGCTCATATATATTGGCTGCGAGGGTGTTATTGATGGGCATGTGCAGTGCATATGTTTGCCTGTCTTAACTCATCTCCTTCCGCCTTCTTCAGACTGTGCGGCCTCATGGCCGCGGCATGCGATAAGGGATCAGATGAGGCCGCCCAGTCTGAAGCAGGTGTAAGGACATGTGTGAGCGGCAAACATATTTACTGCACAAGGCCACGAATCCCAGCCACGCAGTGTGATTTTTTGAAAACACACTGTGGGTCTGGGATTCATGTCCATCGCTAACCGCAACGGCCGACATGAAATGAGGTCAGAAGACAGGAAGCGCTCACAGCGCATGGCCAAGGGATAACAAGAGCGCAGACTCCTGTACAGCAAATAACAACGCTCAGGAAGCTGCGCCCATGCACCAAGGTGTTATTTTCGACACCTGTGCTGCTTTTCTTTAAAAAGAAAAGTCACGCCTCCACTACTGTTTGACAGTAGAATGGGCTAAATAGTGTACGTGTTTTATTCAGCGTGTGCAAGGAGAAAAATTAAGAGAGCAACCTTTTACTTGTGCAGCATTAATGCTGCACAAGGTGTGGCTCTTGTACCTTGCAACACCTGAGGGGGGGTTAAAGGTTACCTTTGAAATTGGTTCAACTAGGCTTCGGCCTACACTCTGCTCCTCTCCTCCTCCTGCTGCCCCTGGGCTATAACACCGCTAATTTTTGCCCGGAAGTGCTAGCTGCACAGAAAAAAACACCAGCCAATGTGTTAGTGGGGTTCAGCACCGCCAGCTGTTCCCCCGCTGTGTAGCCGGCAAAGTGTCCTGCAAATGCAACGCGGACACAAAGCTGACTCCAGTGCAGGCTTCGGCCTACACTCTGCTCCCCCTGCTTACTCTTTGCTCCAACACCGCTAGTTGGGGCTGTAGGAAGAAAATCTTTGATAGGCAACGCATCTGGGTTCCAGCACCGCCAGCTGGTTTTCGGCAGTGTTTTTGTCACAGGTACTCCCTCGTGCCAAACCTGGTTTCAGCACCGTCAGCTGTTTCCGGGTAGTGTCAAGCTCACTGAGACGCCTATGCTTGCCCCGTCGTGGTGCGGTCGGGTTAGCCAACTCCAGGGTGCCTCCAGTTTAGGAGCTTCCTATGTGGGCTGCGTGAGCTGGTAGTCAAGGCTGGTTCTGTAGTGCCAGTAGGCCCAGCTCCCCCTGTAGGACTGTTGGGGTTCGGTAACTGCGGCTGCCTCGCGGCCTAGCTGTTCTCTCCTCTCCTGTGGGCCTTGGGGTCCACCACCTGGTTCCAGCACCGTCAGCTGGTTCCGGGCCGAGCCTTTGGCTTAGGTGCCTCCTCCTGGGTATCCGAGTTCTGCCAACGTCAGGCGGTCCTTGGTAGTGCTTTTAAGCGCGGGCACCAACAGCTTAGTAACCGGGTTCCAGCACCGTCAGCTGGTCCTCGGTCGTGCCATTGGCTCTTGCACACTGGGGCAACGCATCTGGGTTCCAGCACCGCCAGCTGGTTCTCGGCAGTGTTTTTGTCACAGGTACTCCCTCGTGCCAAACCTGGTTTCAGCACCGTCAGCTGTTTCCGGGTTGTGTCAAGCTCACTGAGACGCCTATGCTTGCCCCGTCGTGGTGCGGTCGGGTTAGCCAACTCCAGGGTGCCTCCAGTTTAGGAGCTTCCTATGTGGGCTGCGTGAACTGGTAGTCAAGGCTGGTTCTGTAGTGCCAGTAGGCCCAGCTCCCCCTGTAGGACTGTTGGGGTTCGGTAACTGCGGCTGCCTCGCGGCCTAGCTGTTCTCTCCTCTCCTGTGGGCCTTCGGGTCCACCACCTGGTTCCAGCACGGTCAGCTGGTTCCGGGCCGAGCCTTTGGCTTAGGTGCCTCCTCCTGGGTATCCGAGTTCCGCCAACGTCAGGCGGTCCTTGGTAGTGCTTTTAAGCACGGGCACCTACAGCTTAGTAACCGGGTTCCAGCACCGTCAGCTGGTCCTCGGTCGTGCCATTGGCTCTTGCACACTGGGGCAACGCATCTGGGTTCCAGCACCGCCAGCTGGTTCTCGGCAGTGTTTTTGTCACAGGTACTCCCTCGTGCCAAACCTGGTTTCAGCACCGTCAGCTGTTTCCGGGTTGTGTCAAGCTCACTGAGACGCCTATGCTTGCCCCGTCGTGGTGCGGTCGGGTTAGCCAACTCCAGGGTGCCTCCAGTTTAGGAGCTTCCTATGTGGGCTGCGTGAACTGGTAGTCAAGGCTGGTTCTGTAGTGCCAGTAGGCCCAGCTCCCCCTGTAGGACTGTTGGGGTTCGGTAACTGCGGCTGCCTCGCGGCCTAGCTGTTCTCTCCTCTCCTGTGGGCCTTGGGGTCCACCACCTGGTTCCAGCACCGTCAGCTGGCTCCGGGCCGAGCCTTTGGCTTAGGTGCCTCCTCCTGGGTATCCGAGTTCCGCCAATGTCAGGCGGTCCTTGGTAGTGCTTTTTAGCACGGGTACCTCCTGCTTAGTAACCGGGTTCCAGTAACGTCAGCTGGTCCTCGGTAGTTCCATAGGCTCTTGAACCTTCGGGTAGCCATCCGAGTTCCAGTTCCATCATCAGGTTCTTGGCATTTTCTCAGCCTTCTTGTACCTTCTGCTACATTACCAAGTTGAAGACCCTAAAGTCGACGACCCGGAAGACCACCCCGATGACGACGACAACCCGGAAGACCACTCCGATGACGACGACGGCGGAGACGACGACGGCGGAGATGACGACACTGGAGACGACGACATGGAAGACCGAGAAGCAGAAGAACAAGAGGCTGCAGAACAAAGAGCAGAAGAACATTAAGCATAACACTTAATATCAGAGCAAAAGATATTATCTAAATTATATGCAGAAGAAGACTAAGCAGTGTATGGGGGTGAGTCCGTTCCTCCTCGTGGTGCCCCTGGATAAAGCCTGATGCTGCAGGCCAAACTGAACGCGGACAAATGTAACTTTTGTGACTGGCAGAACGGAAGGTGTAATCTTCCAACTTTTATAGATAACAACTACGGGAATGCCTGTCACAAATGAAAATATGATGAAGAAGTAGAATAGGAAGAATAATACAGTTGAATAAAATGAATATGTAGAATAGGAAGAATAATAATAGTTGAATAAAATGAATATGAAGAATGTAATAAAAAAAAAAAAAAAAAGGTAAAGGATGAAGAAGAAGATGAATAAGGTGAAGAAGAAGTTGATGTCAAAGATGCTGATGATGATGAAGATGAAAGTGTAGGAAAAGTAAAAAAAAAAAGAAGGGGAAGGTCGTGGAATAGTGAAACATCAATATCTGACAAAATAAAAAAAATATTTACATAGTCAATATCTTTGTCACTCCGAACGTCTTTAAAAAAAAAACAAAAAACATGCTATTCTATTTGATTGGGCTAAACCTCTATGACTTTAATGTCTCCGCCACCTCCCCAAATACATCCTGCATTATTCTTAGTTGTTTTCCTTCATGTAGAGTGAACCTACAAGGAAAGAAAGGGTTTATTTTAATTCCGATATTTTGGTCCCATTGACTTGCATTGGGATCGGGTATCGGTATCGGCGATATCCGATATTTTTTGAATATCGGCCGATCCAATCCGATACCGATACTTTCCGATATCGGAAGGTATCGCTCAACACTACTCTCCATAGCTTCAATCTTCATGCTCGTGTTAAGTAGTTGTTGAAACAACACTACATTAGGCCTACAAGTTGAGTCTGGGTCATAGAGACAGTGTCTGCCGCTCCAAGGTGTTCTCCAGGTTGCCACATAATCGAAGCTGCATAGAGCCTATTTTGTTATTTTACGCCTACTAAGTCTTTCTGCGGTCCCTCCTTCCAATTGTCCTCCACTGAGCACACCAATGCAGACCGTGTACCCATGTAACCTTTTTTAAACCTGCGTCGAGCCAACTTTGTGGTGTAAGGCCTACTTGTAGTGTCTGGCTGCGCCACTCAATACAGCTGTCCTCTTTACAAAAAATGACCTACAATTATCTGGTTTTCAGCCTATCGGAATTTTAAAACTGCAGTTGGCCTACTAGTTGGGTTGGGGCCTTCTATCGGTGTCTGCCGCTCCTTGCTGTTCTCCTCCAGTGAACAAAGCTGTGCCGCCTGTTTACTACTGTTGCCAATTTTGAACTGCATTTAGACTGCTTACTGATTTGGGCCTACTCTCTGTGTCAGCCTCTCATTCCAGTTGTCCTCCACTGAACAAAGCAATGCCCCCTGGTTAGTCCTGTTACCAATTTTGAACTGCATTTAGCCTAATTTATTCTTTGGGCCCATATCTGTTTCCCCCTCATCCTGCCCATTGCCCAGCCAGTGATAGAGGAGTCTGCTGGTACATTGACCCATAACGCAACATTCCCCGTGCACGCTACACTGCAAGATTGTGACCCTGCTGAAAGTCAGGTTTCCCTTCCCGCATACCATACCACCTTACACGGGGACAAAGAGGAAGGTGCAGATGAAGGTGCAGGTTCCTTCATCAGGTGGGGGGAGGAATACTCGTTGGCGACGTCACTAGCACAGGGCCCCTCATAGTACGCAAAAGTGTCGCTGCCGGTGGGAGGCGCCCCCGCCGTGCAAACACACCGCCGTACTTTGAGGGGCCCTGTGCCAGTGCCAATGCCAACGAGTGGGCCCCCCCTGCTTGCTCAGGATCACAGCACTTGCAAAGTTGAAATACTTACCTCTCCCTGCTCCACTGCCGTGACGTGGTCCAGATTTCAGATTTCCTGGGCCCACTAAATACTTGAACCAGCCCTACCCCCCACAACTTTAGCCAAATGACCCCCAATTTCCAATGCCTAACTATTATTATGAGGTACATTAAGATTGACAAGCTTCAGTAACAAGAATGGATGTTTTTGCCATTAAAATGGGCACTGTAGGTGTTTTCCTGGCCCCCACTCACTGCCGACTATGCTCCCCCATTGACTTGCATTGGGTTTCGTGTTTCGGTCGATCCCCGACATTTCGCGATAATCGGCCGATTCCACTCGACTCGACTTTTGAGATAGTCGGGTTTCGCGAAACCCGACTCGACTCTAAAAAAGTCAAGGTCGCTCAACCCTACCAGCGACGAAATAAAGTTCTGGACTTTCTGCTCCGACCAACGATGGCACAGCAGGATCCTGATCGCTGCTGCCTGTCAAACTCAACGATATCGCTAGCCAGGACGCTGCAACGTCACGGATCGCTAGCGATATCGTTCAGTGTGAAGGTACCTTAAGGCTATGTGCACACGTTGCGGATTTGACTGTGGAATTTTCTTTGCAGATTCTGCATTTCCTGGCAGAAAACGCAGGTCAGAATCTGCTCCTCTTTTTGGTCTGTGCACACGTTGCAGATTTTTGTGTGGATTTCTTCCTTTCTTTACCCTGCAGATTTCTATTATGGAATAGGTGCAGGAAAGCAGCAGATCTGCAAAGAGAATTGACATGGTCCTTTTTTGAATCTGCTGTGTTTTCTGTGCAGATTTTTCGGCACCATTAGTACAGCATTTTTTTTGCCATTGATTTACATTGGACTGTAAATCACTTGCTGAACTGCAGCGTTTCTGCGCGGGGAAAAAAAGCTGCAGCTCTGCAGGAAATCTGCAACGTGTGCACATAGCCTGAGAATGTTTTTTCAATACACATTGCACTTCATGTTAGTGGTAAAATTTCTTCCATATGATCAGAGAGTCATATTGCACAAAATAGTTAATAAATAACATTGCACACATGTCTACCTTACATCAGCACAATTTTGGAAACATAATTTTTTTGTAAGGAAGTTTTAAGGGTTAAAAATTGACCAGCAATTTCTAATTTTTCCAACAAAATTTACAAAACCATTTTTTTAGGAGCTACCTCACATTTGAAGTGAGTTTGGGGGCAATAAGACAGAAAATACCCCAAAGTGACACCATTCTAAAAAATGCACCCTCAAGGTGCTCAAAACCACATTCAAAAAGTTTACTAACCCTTCATTTTTTCCATCCACTTTGCTTTAGTTCTCATGAAGCACATGAACATTTTACTTTTTTCCAAAAAAATTTACTTTGGAACCAAACTTTTTTATTTTCACAAGGGTATCAAGAGAAAATTGGCCACAAAATTTATTGTGCAATTTCTCCTGAGTGCACCAATACCCCGTGTGTGGGGGAAAGCCACTGTTTGGGAGCATGGCAGGGCTCAGAAGGGAAAGAGCACGGTTAGACTTTTTGAACACAAAACTGGCTGGAATCAAAGGCAAGCACCATCTCGCATTTGGAGACCGCTCATGTACCTAAACAATGGAAACCCTCCAATTCTAACTCCAACCTTAACACAACCCTACCCCTGACCCTAATGCCAACCCTAATCCCATCCCTAATGACAACCCAAACTGCAACTCCAATATGACCCCACCTGTTATGACCTGGTGGTTAGGACAATAATGGACCTAGTGGTTAAGAGCACACGGAACCCTTCCACTTGACCAGGTACTGGAGTTTCCGTCTCGAAATACGAGAATCCAAAATCTTCTCCACCACATACTCCAACTCCCCCTCAACAAACACCGGGGCAGGAGGATCAACGGATGGAACCACAGGCGCCACATATCTCCGCAACAATGACCTATGGAATACATTATGGATGGCAAAAGAAGCTGGAAGGGTCAAACAAAACGACACAGGATTGAGAACCTCAGAAATCTTATACGGACCAATGAAACGAGGCTTAAACTTAGGAGAGGAAACCTTCATAGGAACATAATGAGACGACAACCAAACCAAATCCCCAACACGAAGTCGGGGACCCACACAGCGCCGGCGGTTAGCGAAACGTTGAGCCTTCTCCTGGGACAATGTCAAATTGTCCACCACATGAGTCCAAATCTGCTGCAACCTGTCCACCACAGTATCTACACCAGGACAGTCCGAAGACTCAACCTGCCCTGAAGAGAAACGAGGATGGAAACCAGAATTGCAGAAAAACGGCGAAACCAAAGTAGCCGAGCTGGCCCGATTATTAAGGGCGAACTCAGCCAAAGGCAAAAAGGACACCCAATCATCCTGATCAGCAGAAACAAAGCATCTCAGATATGTTTCCAAAGTCTGATTAGTTCGTTCGGTTTGGCCATTTGTCTGAGGATGGAAAGCCGAGGAAAAAGACAAATCAATGCCCATCCTAGCACAAAAGGCTCGCCAAAACCTCGAAACAAACTGGGAACCTCTGTCCGAAACGATGTTCTCCGGAATGCCATGTAAACGAACCACATGCTGGAAAAACAATGGCACCAAATCAGAGGAGGAAGGCAATTTAGACAAGGGTACCAAATGGACCATCTTAGAGAAGCGATCACAAACCACCCAAATGACCGACATCTTTTGAGAGACAGGGAAATCCGAAATAAAATCCATAGAGATATGCGTCCAGGGCCTCCTCGGGACCGGCAAGGGCAAAAGCAACCCACTGGCACGAGAACAGCAGGGCTTAGCCCGAGCACAAGTCCCACAGGACTGCACAAAAGAACGCACATCCCGCGACAAAGATGGCCACCTGTACTGTTATGACCTGGTGGTTAGGACAATAATGGACCTAGTGGTTAAGAGCACACGGAATGACCTGATAGTTACTAATAATATAGGACGAGCTCTGAGACGTGGGAACTCTGCTGACCGCAATCCCTAATCCTATCACACACACTAGAAATAGCCGTGGATTGCTCCTAACGCCCCCTATGCAACTCGACACAGCCTATAAACTAGCTAGCCCTAGAGATAGAAAAATAAAGCCTACCTTGCCTCAGAGAAATTCACCAAAGGAAAAGGCAGCCCCCCACATATAATGACTGTGAGTAAAGATGAAAATTACAAACACAGAGATGAAATAGATTTAGCAAAGTGAGGCCCGTCTTACTGAACAGACAGAGGATAGGAAAGGTAACTTTGCGGTCAGCACAAAAAACTACAAAAAGACCACGCAGAGGGCGCAAAAAGACCCTCAGCACCGACTCACGGTGCGGAGGCGCTCCCTCTGCGTCCCAGAGCTTCCAGCAAGCAAGACAAAATCAAAACCGCAAGCTGGACAGAAAAATAGCAAACCAGAGAAAAGCAAACAGGAACTTAGCTTCTGCTGGGAAGACAGGTCACAAGAACGATCCAGGAGAGATCAAGACCAATACTGGAACATTGACAGGTGGCATGGAGCAATGATCTAAGTGGAGTTAAATAGAGCAGCCAGCTAACGAATTAACCTAGTCACCTGTGGAAGGAAACTCAGAAGCAGCAGCTCCACTCACAACCACCAGAGGAAGCCCATGGACAGAACCAGCCGAAGTACCATTCATGACCACAGGAGGGAGCTTGACAACAGAATTCACAACACCCACCCCAACACCACAACTATGACCCCAACACAACCATATGCCCAACACAACCATATCCCCAACACAACCCTAACCCCTAACATCAATACCACAACTGTAACCTCAACACCACAACCATAACCCCAACACAACCCTAACCCCAGCCCCAACCCCAACACAACCCTAACCCTAGCCCCAAACCTAACCTTAGCTCAACCCTAATCCTAGCTCTACCCCCAAGCCTAACCCTTGCCCAAACCCTAACCCTAGCTCTAACCCCAACCCTAGCCCCAACCCAAACACTAACCCTAGCTCTAACTCCAACCCTAACCCTAACCCTAGCCCCAACCCTAACTGCAAAGAATGGAAAAATATATATACTGTATTAAAATTTTTAATTATTTCCCGCTAATTAAGAGGGTGATGGGGGTTTGATTTCATTTTTATTATATTTTGCTCACTGTGATAGGGTCTATGACAGTAATCAAAATTAATCAATTGGAAATATCTTTTATTGTTGCCGGGTGCCGGCCGGTAGATATGGGCAGATGCACTGCGCATGCGCCTGCCATTTTTTTCCCAGAAGAAAATGCTGAGGTCCGGGGGACAGAGCCCAATATCTCTCTCCTCTGGTATCCTAGATCATTTCAGAGGAGAGAGAAATGAATGGGAAATCTGACTTTTTTTCGCGATAAATAACGGTGATCACAAGACTGGAGATGTTAAAATCCGACCCAAATCATGATCTCCGGGGTATCAGTTACCCTAGGTAGCCGAGATCTCAGAGATTTTACGATGCTTGGAGGAGCTATAACCTTATTTCTCAGCACCGATAAAAAGCAGCGCTGAGGAATAAGTACTAGTGATGAGCGAGTATACTCGTTGCTCGGGTGATCTCTGAGTATTTTAGTGCTCAGAAATTTAGTTTTCATCGCCTCAGCTGCATGATTTGTGGCTGCTGGACAGCTTGAAAACATGTGGGGATTCCCTAACAACCAGGCAACCCCCACATGTACTCTGGCTGGCTAGCAGCAGTAAATCATGCAGCTGAGTCAACAAAAACTAATTCTCCGAGCTCTCACAAATACTCGGAGACCACCCGAGCGTGCTCGGGAAAACCCGATCAGCGAGTATACTCGCTCATCATTAATAAGTTCCTTTAACTGCCGCCATTAAAAGGTGTATCAGCGGTCATTAAGAGGTTAAGATACTTTTCAATTGGTGTATGTATTTCTTGTGCATGTATGAATGGCTATCTGATAACTCCCACTTTGCCTTAAAGCATTGCTCCAACATTTTTTTTCTTGCACCACTGAAGTGGTACTTTAATTGATAGTCCCCTGCCCCCTGTCTGATACTCACATGCCTTCATCATTTTCAGTGTCACTTCCGTCGGTCTCTGGAGCGAGTCGGAGGTCACTTTTCAATACCAGTCTATGAAAGTCTTGTTCTGGCCTTCCTCTGGCTGTTATAGACTTGTATTGAAATCTTGTTATGCAGCTTCTGACTATGAGCCATTCAGAAGCTGCGCTCACAAGAAGGTTTGCAGGACTGGAGTGGTGCCGAAAAACAGTGACATTTAACCCCTTCACCCCGAAGCCTGTTTTCAACTTCCTGACCAGGCCATTTTTTTCAATTCTGACCACTGTCACTTTATGAGACTCTGAAACGCTTCAACAGATCCTGGTGATTCTGAGAATGTTTTCTCGTGACACATTGTACTTTATAATAGTGGTAAAATTTCTTCAATTTGACTTGCATTTATTTGTGAAAAAAAAAACAAAATTTGGCGAAAATTTTGAAAATTTAGCAATTTTTGAACTTTGAATTTTTATGCCCTTAAATCAGAGAGATACAGTATGTCACAAAAATTAGTTCATAAATAACATTTCCCACATGTGTACTATACATCAGCAAAATTTTGGAACCAAAATATTTTTTGGTCATGAAGCTATAAGGGTTAAAATTTGACATGCGATTTTTCATTTTTTCAATATAGGAACCCATTTTTTTAGGGACCACCTCACACTTGAAGTCACTTTGAGATGTCTATATAACAGAAAATACCCAAAAGTGACACCATTTCAAAAACTGCACCCCTCAAGGTACTCAAAACCACATTCAAGAAGTTTATTAACCCTTCGGGTGCTTTACAGGAGCTGAAGCAATGTGGAAGGAAAAAATGAACATTTAACTTTTTAGTCACAAAAATGATCATTCGGCAACAATTTGTTTACTTTCACAAGGGTAAAAGGAGAAAGTGATCCACTAAAGTTGGTGAGCAATTTCTTCTGAATACGCCGATACCCAATATGTGGGGGAAAACCACTATTTGGGCGCACAGCAGGGCTCGGAAGGGAAGGAGCGCCTTTTGACTTTTTGAACGCAAAATTAGCTGGAATTGAGAGTGGACGCCATGTTGCGTTTGAAAAGCCCTTGATGTGCCTAAACATTGGAAAACCCCCACAAGTGACCCTGTGTTGGAAACTAGACCCTTTCACGAACTTATGTAGCTGTGTGGTGAGCACTTTGAACCCCTATGTGCTTCACGGAAGTTTATAACGTAGAGCTGTGAAAAAAAATCAAATTTTTGCTACTAAAATGATCTTTTAGCAACGATTATTTTATTTTCACAAGTGTAAAAGGAGAAAAAGGTCCACTAACATTGTTGAACAATTTCTCCTGAATATGCCGATACCCCATATGTGAGGGAAAACCACTGTTTGGGCGCACAGCAAGGCTCAGAAGGGAAGGAGCGCTTTTTTAACTTTTTGAATGCAAAATTGGCTGGAATTGAAAGTGGAAGCCATGTTGCGTTTAAAGAGCCCCTGATGTGCCTAAACATTTGAAAACCCCAACAATTGATGCCATTTTGCAAACTAGACCCTTTAACAAACTTATGTAGCTGTGTGGTGAGCACTTTGAACCCCCAGGTGCTTCACAGAAGCTTATAACGTAGAGCCATGAAAAAAAAAATCAAAAAATTTCCACAAAAATTATATTTTAGCCCCAATTTTTTTATTTTCACAAAGGTAAAGGGAAAAAATAATCCACTAAAGTTGTTGAACATTTTCTCCTGAATACGCCAGTACCCCATATGTGGGGGAAAACCACTGTTTGTGCACACGGCAGGGCTCAGAATGGAAGGGTGATGTTTTGGATTGCAGACTTTGATGGAATGGTCTGCGGATATCATGTTGTGTTTGCAGAGCTCCTGATGTGCCTTAACAGTGGAAATCCTCCACAATTGACCCCATTTTGTAAATTGCACCTCTGAAGGAATTTTTCTAGTGGCATAGTTTTATAGTAATAGCTATAATGCTTTTGGTTTTAGTGTATGAATTTATAATTTGGCGGTATGTGTAAGATGTGCTCGGTACATCAGATTATAGATGTGTTGTGTCAAAAGGGTATAAACTAATTTTATTAATTTGTGGACGTGTGGTACTCTTTGAAACAATCCTTAATGCAAAGGCCAGGTTTCTCAGGGCAGGTTTCACAATGGTAAGCTGTGTCCTTTCGGATTCCCCTCTTGGAGCATACTCTACACCGTTTTTGTGATCGGCCTGTCCTCGCTGCTTGGGGAACCTGTCCTGGGAAATGTTGACCTGGGACAATATGAGCACTATCAGATACAGAAGTACTGGGGCCCTCACCTCCACGAGTGCCAAACATTAGGGCCTTGATGACTTCCTCCTGAAACTGAAGGAAGGTCCCCGTATTGCCTGCAGATCAGGACAGCATAAAATCATTGTACAGTGCCATCTGTACAATGTGCACTGCCAATTTTTTGTACCATACTTTGGCTTTTCGCATGGCACTGTATGGTTAGAGGACCTGATCTGAAAGAGCCACACCCCCCATGTACCGATTTTAATCCAAGATACAATCTGGCTTTCGGACTTGTGCTGTGGTCTCACAAACAGTGACAAGGGTGCTGTTGTCACAGTGTATGGTGGTCAGGATAAGGACATCCCTTTTGTCCTTATACTTGACCACCAGCATGTTGTCGCTACATTGGGCTCTGCTTTCCCCTTTTCTCAGCATTTGCCCAATTAGCGGCTTAGGGAGGCCTCGCTGATTTTTTTCGCACGGTGCCACATGCAGCTGTACCTCTGGCAGAGAGAGCCTTGAAGAGTGGGATACTGGTGAAAAAGTTATCAATGTAGAGGTGATAAATTGCTGGGCATACTGGTTCGTCTGGGCCACCATAAGATTTATTATTTCCTCACTGAAAAAGAATTTGAAGAAGTCAATTTCAGTGAGGTCAGTGGTGTCAAACTGGATTCCTGAGCGGCTGCTGAAATCCGGAATGACGGGCTGAAAATGGTGCAATCCATACCGGTACTGAGTGTGTCACCACGGAACAGACAGACCAACAATTGAGGGGTTTAATAACAGGAATCAGGTTCTCCTCGCAGGGAGGAAGCAGTAGAATATAACTAACAATAAAACAGCGCAAATATATGGGAGTCAAACAGTGTAACAGAAGTAAGCAGGATTTCTTGAGAAAAATAACAATTATCAGTCTGATGAGAACTTGCTTGAAGGGTCGTCTTCTCCAACGTAGGCGCCGAGAAACAGCGGCACTTGTCGTCCCTCTGTTGTCCGTGGACTGAGTAGTCTATATGAACTCGCTGCCTGGCGTTTCGGGAGTTAATGTGATATGCACAGGCTCTGAGTTCTGAGTCTTTAGCTTTCACAGCGCAACAGCCTATCCCAGGAAAATGATGGTCAGTCTATTATTAAGTCTCTCACCAGGAATCAAGGGCTCTGCACTGATACCGTGGGTACCAGGGGTCACAGGCTCTGTACTGATACCGTGAGTACCAGGGATCACAGTCTCTGTGCTGATACCGTGAGTACCAGGGGGTCACAGTCTCTGTACAAGCCAATGTCTCTGCACGGGTCTCAAAGCACCCCTCCCCAGTCACAGCAGAGTCCACTTTCATGTACTCACAAGATGCAGTCTTTCTGGGCAATCTCCCTGTATTTGTCCTCTGACTGGGAACTCTCTCTCCCTCCCGGAGCGCAGATGCGCCCTGCTCTGACCGCTGCTCACGCTGCTCTGCTCCTTGCGCGCATGTCTTTCCCGCTCTCTGCCCAGCTTCCTATCTGTCCCAGTCTCTAAGTCTGCCCCCTGGGGAACTTGTAGCACAGCTCAATGGTTCCAGGCACGGAGCCGAGAAGGTAACAGCCCCCGGACTGTACATGAGCTGTAGGGGGCAACAGGGCAGAGGTGTTAGAGGTGCACAAATCAGAAGTGGCATTGAACAGAGGGGTTTTCTGACCAGGTTGTGGAGTGATTTTGCAATGACCGCAGACAGGACAGGTACTGCAGCATCAATTCAAAGTGACAGGAGACAACATTTGTCCAGTATGGTTACTTACTATTTTTCCTCCCTTATCGATGTTCTCCCTCAACCGTCATTCCCATTTGATTACTGGGCATCCAAAATAGACACCTGGCCTGAATTGGCCGAATATGCATTGCAGGAGCTTGCTTGCCCAGCAGCTAGTGTGCTATCAGAAAGAGTATTCAGTGCTGCTGGTTCAATACTGACCAAAAAAAGGACTCGTCTGGCTACCCAAAATGTTGATGATCTAACCTTAATTAAAATGAACCACTCATAGATTTCTAATTATTTTGCCTCACCTTTCCCGGCTGACACCTAGCTTTCCTGTAAAAAGGTCTTGCTTTTGGACTGGTCTTACTGACTGTTCCAATCTCTTAATTTGCAGCTGCTGTTTGTCCAGCATACGACATATTTACACCTCCCTAAATGGGCTAACTCCCCCCACGGGGCCGTGGTCTCGCCACTTGGCGCAAGCACCCGTGAGAGTGCCGTCTGTCTGAAGAGGTGGGTGTGCCCACTTTTGGTCGACGGCACTGCCACTGGGTCCCTCATAGTACAATGAAGTGTCTCTGGCGTGGTGGCGCGCACCCAACGTCAGACACACTGTTGTAACATGAGGGGCCCTGGGCCTGTACTGCCAGCCACGAGAGAGTGCCCCCCCAGCTCAAACAGTGCTCTACCACTTGCAAAATTATCTCTCACTGCTCCACCACTGTTTAGTCTATGCGCTGAAATCCTTCAATGTCTGGCACTGACAATACCAATTTGTTGACATGTATGATGATAGTTAAAATATTCAGGGGCCCTGTCCTACATTTACACCAGTAAATACTTTGCGCCAAATTACTATGTCTGAAAGTCAGCATAAGAGCTCACCCCTGTACCTAAGTATGCCACCCTTTTTTGTTTTGTTTTGTTTTTTTGGGAGACATTAACATCTATTTACTTTTTTGGAGTACTAACTGTGTCAGACACTCCTTCCAATTGTCCTGCGCTGACCACACCAATGCTGCCTGTGTACCCCTGCAACATAATCAAAGCTGCATTGAGCCTATTTTGTTACTTTAGGCCTACTAAGTCTGTCTGCGGTCCCTCCTTCCAATTGTCCTCCGCTGACCACACCAATGCTGCCTGTGTACACCTGCAACATAATTGAAGCTGCATTGAGCCTATTTTGTTAGTTTAGGCCTACTAAGTCTGTCTGCGGTCCCTCCTTCCGATTGTCCTCCGCTGACCACACCAATGCTGCCTGTGTACCCCTGCAACATAATCGAAGCAGCATAGAGCCTATTTTGTTACTTTAGGCCTACTAAGTCTGTCTGCGGTCCCTCCTTCCAATTGTCCTCCGCTGACCACACCAATGCTGCCTGTGTACCCCTGCCACATAATCGAACCTGCATTGAGCCTATTTAGTTATTTTAGGCCTACTAAGTCTGTCTGCGCTCCCTCCTTCCAATTGTCCTCTGCTAACCACACCAATGCTGTCCGTGTACCCATGTAACCTTTTTTAAACCTGCAGCGAGCCAACTTTGTGGTGTAAGGTCTACTAGCAGTGTCTGTCTGCACCACTCAATACAGCTGTCCTCTTAAAAAAACTGAGCTGCAAGTGTCAGGTTTTCAGCCTGTCAGAATTTTCAAACTGCATTGGGGCCACAAGTTTGGTTGGGGTCTACAAACTGTGTCTGCAGCTCCAAGGTGTTCTCCATGTTGCCTTTCCTTAGCTTCAATCTTCAGGCTCTCGTTAAGTAGTTGTTAATATAACACTGCATTAGGCCTACAAGTTGGGTTGGGTTCTAGAAACGGTGTCTGCCGCTCCAAGGTGTTCTCCTGGTTGCATTTCATGAGCTTCTATCTTGAGGCTCTTGTTAAAGAGTTTTTTAATTGACCAACTCCATTAGGCCTACAAGTTGGGTTGAGTTCTAGAAACAGTGTCTGCCGCTCCAAGGTGTTCTCCAAGTTGCCTTTCCTTAGCTTCAATCTTCAGGCTCTCGTTAAGTAGTTGTTAATTATAACACTGCATTAGGCCTAGAAGTTGGGTTGGGTTCTAGAAACGGTGTCTGCCGCTCCAAGGTGTTCTCCTGGTTGCATTTCCTGAGCTTCTATCTTGAGGCTCTTGTTAAAGAGTTTTTTAATTGACCAACTGCAGTGGGGCTACTAGTTTGGTTGGGTTCTAGAAACGGTGTCTGCCGCTCCAAGGTGTTCTCCTGGTTGCATTTCATGAGCTTCTATCTTGAGGCTCTTGTTAAAGAGTTTTTTAATTGACCAACTGCAGTGGGGCTACTAGTTTGGTTGGGTTCTAGAAACGGTGTCTGCTGCTCCAAGGTGTTCTCCTGGTTGCATTTCATGAGCTTCTATCTTGAGGCTCTTGTTAAAGAGTTTTTCAATTGACAAACTGCATTAGGCCTACAAGTTGGGTTGGGTTCTAGAAATGGTGTCTGTCACTCCAAGGTGTTCTCCAGGTTGCCTTTCCTTAGCTTCAATCTTCAGGCTCTCGTTAAGTAGTTGTTAATTATAACACTGCATTAGGCCTACAAGTTGGGTTGGGTTCTAGAAACGGTGTCTGCCGCTCCAAGGTGTTTTCCTGGTTGCAATTCCTGAGCTTCAATCTTCAGGCTCTCGTTAAATTGTTTTTAATATAACACTCCATTTGGCCTACTTGTTTTGTTGGCCCTACTAACGGTGTCTGCCGCTCCTTGCTGTTCTCCTCCACTGAACAAACCAGTGCCGCCTGTTTACTTCTGTTACCACTTTTGAACTGCATTTAGCCCACTTACTGATTTGGGCCTACTCACTGTGTCAGCCTCTCATTACAGTTGTCCTCCACTGAACAAAGCAATGCCGCCTGGTTAGTCCTGTTACCAATTTTGAACTGTATTTAGCCCACTTTATTATTTAAGCCTATATCTGTGTTTCCTCCTCATCCTGCCCATTGCCCAGCCAGTGATAGATGAGTCTGCTGGTACATTGACCCAGAACACTACATTCCCCATGCACGCTACACAGCCAGAATGTGACCCTGCTGAAAGTCAGGTTCCCCTTCCCGCATACCATACTACCTTACACGGGGACAAAGAGGAAGGTGCAGATGAAAGTGCAGGTTCCTTCATCAGGTGGGGGGGAATACTCGTTGGCGACGTCACTGGCACAGGGCCCCTCATAGTACACAAAAGTGTCGCTGCCGGTGGGAGGCGCCCCCACCGTGCAAACACACCGCCGTACTTTGAGGGGCCCTGTGCCAGTGCCAATGCCAACGAGTGGGCCCTCCCTGCTTGCTCAGGATCACAGCACTTGCAAAGTTGAAATACTTACCTCTCCCTGCTCCACTGCCGTGACGTGGTCCACATTTCCTGGGCCCACTAAATACTTGAACCAGCCCTACCCCCCACAACTTTAGCCAAATGACCCCCAATTTCCAATGCCTAACTATTATTATAAGGTACATTAAGATTGACAAGCTTCAGTAACAAGAATGGATGTTTTTGCCATTAAAATGGGCACTGTAGGTGTTTTCCTGGCCCCCACTCACTGCCGACTATGCTTCCCCATTGACTTGCATTGGGTTTCGTGTTTCGGTCAATCCCCGACTTTTCGAGATAATCGGCCGATTTCACTCGACTCGACTTTTTAGATTGTCGGGTTTCGCGAAACCCGACTCGACCCAAAAAAGTAAAAGTCGCTCAACCCTACTCTAAATTACTGGCCTTTGAAATGCTGCCATTCTGGCTGGTAGAGACAGACCGTTTTCAAAAATTGATGGCAGGGACTGTCCCACAGTAAGTTTTTTCCTAGCCACCACTACTTTTCCAGGCGAGCCATCTATGACCTGCACAAAAATTTTGCAGACCAAATTATGTGTGCACTGCACAACTTCATCATTGGCAAAGTCCATATAACTACCAATAAGTAGGGTTGAGCAAAACGGGTCGAAAATTTTCAGAAGTCGCCGACTTTTGGCAAAGTCGGGTTTCATGAAACCCGACCCGACCCCTGTGTGGTGTCGGCCATGAAGTCGGCGATCTTCTGAATCTGGAATCGGAATTCCGATACCGATTCCCGATATGTTTAAGATATCGGGAATTGGTATCGGAATTCAGATTTAAGTGTAAAATAAAGAATTAAAATAAAAAATATCGCCATACTTACCCTCTGACGCGCCCTGGTACTAACCGGAAACCTTCCTTCCTTAGAATCAGCCTTCCAAGACCTTGGGGTGACGTCGCGGCTTGTGATTGGTCGCGCGGCCGCCCATGTGACCGCTCGCGCGACCAATCACAAGCCGCGACGTCACCGCGACGTCACCGAAGGTCCTGGAAGGGCTGATTCTTAGGAAGGAAGGCTGCCGGAAAGAAGCAGGGCGCGTCCGAGGGTAAGTATATACCTAATAGGAATATACTCACCCTCGGACGCGCCCTGCTTCTTTCCGGCAGCCTTCCTTCCTAAGAATCAGCCCTTCCAGGACCTTCGGTGACGTCGCGGCTTGTGATTGGTCGCGCGAGCGGTCACATGGGCGGCCGCGCGACCAATCACAAGCTGCGACGTCACCGCAAGGTCTTGGAAGGCTGATTCTAAGGAAGAAAGGTTTCCGGTTAGTACCAGGGCGCGTCAGAGGGTAAGTATGGCGATATTTTTTATTTTAATTCTTTATTTTACACTTAATTATGGATCCCAAGGCCTGAAGGAGAGTTTCCGCTCCTTCAGACCCTGGGAACCATGGAAACCCAATGCACTGCATTGGGTTTCGAGTTTCGGCCGACCCCGACCCCGACTTTTTTATAGGATCGACCGATTTCACTCGACCCGACTTTTGAAAAAGTCGGGTTTCGTGAAACCCGACCCGATCCTATAAAAGTAAAGGTCGCTCAACCCTACCAATAAGTGAACTAGTAAGCATGGACGTTACATCTCCTTAACTACCCACTGGGTAAATGTAGTGGCAGCTGGAACAGAGGCAGAAGGTGTTCTAGCTCAAGTCCTACCAACCTGGACATTTATCTGTCCAGGTTGCCTTCTCCTATTGTGCTTTATCCACCATTTCCTCATCCGGTCACAGGATGACCTGCACCACCAACTTAAGTACAGCCAGGGGGAAACTTCAGGAGGTTGTTCATAAACAGCTCTGTTTGGGGTACAAATCCCACAGTGTGCAGGAGCTGTGGACTTGGATCAAACAGCAGACAAATGAAGGGTTGGTCTGGTTTAGTGCGATAATGGGCAAAATCTTGCAGCACCTCTGGACCTAGCTGGCTTGATTCACATCCCTTGCCTGGCACATGTGCTGAACGTGGTGGTGCAGAGCTTCCTGAAAAACTACCCACACATTTCAGAGCTGCTGCTGAAAGTGCAAGCAGTGGGTGCGCACTTTCAGCATCCTTACTCTGCTGCCTCTCGCCTGCCTGCACTGCAGCATCACTTCTGCCTTACCTTTCACAGGCTGACATGCAATGTACCATTTCATGACCAATGAGTGGTCCTCCATGTGGTAGGACATATGTGCTGTCTTACCCAGTTTCAAATATTCCACCAATATGGCCAACAGTGATAATGTCAACATGATGGATGAGGTGGTGGCACGACAAGAAGAGGAGCAGGAGGAGCATGGCCAATTCACACCATTATCAGGTCTGTCATCCCTAAAAGGATTGGAGGGTGTATTACTGTCCCAACAGTGGCCAGGTACCCAACTGTACAACCAGCGTACAGTTTGGGAGGATGATGATGAGGAGGAGGAGGAGAAAGAGGAACAACTGTGTTCAGAGCAGGGTGGCACTCGGGTCAGCTCCCACCGTGGACAGTTTACCGTTGCCTCTGGGCAGTCTGGCACACATGAGCCAATACATGCTTCAATTCCTGCACAATGACTGCTAAGTTGCCCGTGTTGTTGCCAGTGCAAATTACTGGGTGGCCACCCAGCTGGATCCCTGCTACAAAGCCAACGTGCCATCATTACTTCTGTCACTGGTGGAGGAGCACCAAATGTGTGAATACAAGCAGATGAAACTACTGATGACTTACCCAACTGCCAGCGAGGGCTCAGTAGAAGAACAAGGCAGAGGAGGAAGTCGTCAAAGCAACTGGGTATTGCCAGCACCTCAAAAGGCAGGGTTCGCATGGTCAAAATGTGTCAAAACTTTATGAGCACGCCACAACATACAGGATCACCATATAATATGGTCCGTATTAACAAGAGACAGCATTACAAAAAACCTTGGTGGAAGAGTATGTGTCCACATGTCTCCATGTACTAACAGATGGGTATGCCCCATTTACCTTCTGGGTCTGCAAATCGGATACATGGCCTGAGCTTTATGCCTTGGAGGTGTTGGCCTGCTCTGCGGCAAATGTCATGTTGGAAAGTTTATTTAGCACTGCAAAGGGGGTGTTATCACAGACATGCACATCCACCTGTCACATCCAACATGGGGAAGCTAACATTTCTGAAAATGAACCATGAGTGGATCCCACAGGACTTGTCCAAACCTTTGGGTTACTAGACAACTATACCAGCTGCACTCAAGCCAGTACTGAACTCTATTTGTCATTCATTTTATTTGGGTGCCCCCTCCCAAAATAAAAAACACAAAAAACTGTGTTATCTATGTCCTCCTTTCCCCCTCTTCCACCTATACCGCCACATACACCTCTTCCTCAACTTGGAACAACGCCTCCTGGTTGTAGATTGTTAGTTTTAGTATGGTTAATTATAGGTTGTTTAAGTCTGTTCCTTTAAAAAAAATCCCCAAATAATAAAAAAATGAAAAAATAACTCCCCCCCAAAAATAGTGCTGCATTACTCCTCACTTATCTCTACCACCTACACCGCTATGCCCACCTCTTACTCCACTTGGACCTACAATTTGTGGTTCTAGATATCTAGTTTTAGTTTTGTAAAATCTAGGTTGTTTTAAGACACTTCCATAAAAAAATAAAAACAAAATAAAAAAATTTGGATTACTCCTCTTAGATGATAAAAAGAGGGGAGTTGTGAAAGAAGTGGTTAATTTCTATTCTGAATAAAATAGAAGAAAATAGTATTATGCAAGGATGGCCTATTCTCCAGTTATCATCTGTCTACATGCCGATATCCACATGGCTTGTGGTCAGTTTTAGATTCCCAGAAATGTTGTTGCTTTCAATATGGTCTGTAACAACCCATAAATGGGTTGATCCAGTGCACGACGGACGCGACGTGTGGCCTTCCATCGCGATCCGTCGGCAATACAAGTCTATGGGCAAAAAACGCATACTGCGGGCACATTTGCAGGATCCGTTTTTTGTCCAAAACAACGGATTGCGAGGGATGCTAAACGACGCAAGTGTGAAAGTAGCCTTAGGGCTAGGGTTAGGCTTGGGGCTAAAGTTAGGGCTAGGGTTAGGGTGGGAGCTAAAGTTAGGGCTAGGGTTAGGGTTGGGGCTAAACTTAGGGTTAGGGCTAGGGTTGGGGCTAAAGTTAGGGCTACGGTTGCGGCTAAAGTTAGGGTTAGAGTTGAGATTAGGGTTAGGGTTTGGATTAGGGTTGGTATTAGGGTTAGGGTTGGCATTAGGGTTATGCTTGGGATTAGGGATAGGTTTGGGATTAGGGTTAAGGTTAGGGTTGGGATTAGGGGTGTATTGGGATTAGGGTTAGGTTTGAGGTTAGGGTTGAGATTAGGATTAGGGGTGTGTTGGATTTAGGGTTTTGATTAGGGTTATGGTTAGGGTTGACATTAGGGTTGTTTTGGGGTTAGGGTTGTTATTATCGTTAGGGTTGTGATTAGGATTATGGATCGGGTTGAGGTTAGGGTTGGAGTTAGAATTGGGGGGTTTCCACTGTTTAGGTACATAAGGGGGTCTCCAAACACGACAGCCAATTTTGCGCTTAAAAAGTAAAATGGTACTCCCTCCCTTCTGAGCTCTGCCGTGCGCCCAAACAGTGGGTAACCCCCACATATGGGGCATCAGCGTACTCGGGATAAATTGCACAACAACCTTTGGCATCCAATTTCTCCTGTTACCCTTGTGAAAATAAAAACTTGGGGGCTTCAAAATCTTTTTTGCGGAAAATGTTTTTTTCTTTAATTTTCACGACTCTGCATTATAAACTTCTGTGAAGCACTTGGGCATTCAAAGTTCTCACCACACATCTATATAAGTTCCTTGGGGGTCTATTTTCCAAAATGGGGTCACTTGTGAGGGTTACTACTGTACTGCAACATAACGCCCACAGACCATTCTATCAAAGTCTGCATTCCAAAACGGCGCTCCTTCCTTCCAAGCTCTGCCGTACGCCCAAACAGTGGTTTACCCCCACATATGGGGTACCAGCATACTCAGGACAAATTGGACAATAACTTTTGATGTCCAATTCCTCTTGTTACTCTTGTGAAAATAAAAACTTGGGGGCTAAAAAATCTTTTTTGTGGGAAAAAAATATTTTTTATTTTCACGACTCTGCATTATAAACTTCTGTGAAGGACTTGGGCATTCAAAGCTCTCACCACACATCTAGATAAGTTCCATGGGGGGTCTAGTTTCCAAAATGGGGTCACTTGTGGGGGGTTTCCACTGTTTAGGCACATCAAGGGCTCTCCAAACGCGACATGGCGTCCGATCTCAATTCCAGCCAATTCTACATTGAAAAGTAAAACGGCACTCCTTCTCTTCCAAGCTCTGCGGTGCGCCCAAACAGTGGTTTACCCCCACATATGGGGTATTGACGTACTCAGGAGAAATTGCACAACAACTTTTGTTGTCTAATTTCTCTTGTTACCCTTGTGAAAATAAAAATTTGTGGGCAAAAATATCATTTTTGTAGAAAAAATTTGATTTTTGATTTTTACGGCTCTACGTTATAAACTTCTGTGAAGCACCTGGGGGTTTAAAGTGCTCAGCACACATCTAGATAAGTTCCTTAAGGGGTCTAGTTTCCAAAATGGTGTCACTTGCGGGGGGTTTCCACTGTTTAGGCACATCAGGGGCTCTCCAAACGCGACATGACATCCGATCTCAATTCCAGCCAATTCTACATTGAAAAAGTAAAACGACACTCCTTCTCTTCCAAGCTCTGCGCTGCGCCCAAACAGTGGTTTACCCCACATATGGGGTATTGACATACTCAGGAGAAATTGCACAACAACTATTGTTGTCTAATTTCTCTTGTTACCCTTGTGAAAATAAAAATTTGAGGGCAAAAATATCATTTTTGTAGAAAAAATGTGATTTTTTTATTTTTACAGCTCTACGTTATAAACTTCTGTGAAGCACCTGGGGGTTTAAAGTGCTCACCACACATCTAGATAAGTTCTTTAAGGGGTCTAGTTTCCAAAATGGTGTCACTTGTGGGGGGTTTCCACTGTTTAGGCACATCAGGGGCTTTCCAAACGCGACATGGCGTCTGATCTCAATTCCAGCCAATTCTACATTGAAAAAGTAAAACGACACTCCTTCTCTTCCAAGCTCTGCAGTGCGCCCAAACAGTGGTTTACCACCACATATGGGGTATTCATGTACTCAGGAGAAATTGCACAACAACTTTTGTGGTCTAATTTCTCCTGTTACCCTCGTGAAAATAAGAATTTGTGGGCGAAAAGATCATTTTTGTGTAAACAAATGCAATTTTTTATTTTCACGGCTCTACGTTATAAACTTCTGTGAAGCACTTGGGGGCTCAAAGTGCTCACCACACATCTAGATAAGTTCCTTAAGTGGTCTAGTTTCCAAAATGGTGTCACTTGTGGGGGGTTTACACTGTTTAGGCACATCAGGGGCTCTCTAAACGTGACATGGCATCCAATCTCAATTCCAGCCAATTCTGCATTGAAAAAGTCAAACGGCGCTCCTTCACTTCCAAGCTCTGCGGTGCACTGAAACAGTGGTTTACCCCCACATATGTGGTATTGGTATATTAAGGAGAAATTGCACCACAAAATTTATGGTTTAATTTCTTTTTTTACACTTGTGAAAATAAAAAAAATGGTTCTGAAATAAAATGTTTGCAAAAAAAGTTAAATGTTCATTTTTACCTTCCACATTGTTTCAGTTCCTGTGAAGCACGTAAAGGGTTAATAAACTTCTTGAATGGGGTTTTGAGAACCTTGAGGGGTGCAGTTTTTAGAATGGTGTCACACTTGGTTATTTTCTATCATATAGACCCCTCAAAATGACTTCAAATGTGATGTAGTCCCTAAAAAAATAATGGTGTTGTAAAAATGAGAAATTGCTGGTCAACTTTTAACCCTTATAACTCCCTGACAAAAAAAAATTTTGTTTCCAAAATTGTGCTGATGTAAACTAGACATGTGGGAAATGTAATTTATTAACTATTTTTCATGACATATCTCTCTGATTTAAGGGCATAAAAATACAATTTTGAAAATTGCAAAATTTTAAATATTTTCGCCATATTTCGTTTTTTTCATAAATAATCGCAAGTAATATCGAAGAAATGTTACCACTAACATGAAGTACAATATGTCACGAAAAAACATTCTCAGAATCAGCAGGATCTGTTAAAGCGTTCCAGAGTTATAACCTCATAAATTGACAGTGGTCAGAATTGTAAAAATTGGCTCGGTCATTAAGTACCAAATTGGCTCTGTCACTAAGGGGTTAAACTGTGTCGGTCTGAGTGATATGCATCTAAACATATTTTTCTTCTGTTTTCAAACCACATCTGTGATAGTACGGTGCCAAAAATTGCTGTGTGTATTCTTTAATGGATATCTGTGGGAGCACTGTGCCTTTAAGCTGCTGTGTGTACCCTACAACTCTGCTTGTGAGGGTACTGAGCCCCACTGTCTGGGTGTGAATATTTTAATAAGCTTCTATAGGGAAAATGTGAAAATATGCTCTGTGGATTAAATTTGCTATCAGGTGGTGCTATCTGTGGGGGTCCTGTGCCCCGTTCTCTGTGGGTGAAATTTGTTATCAGGTTCTGTTGGGGTACTGTGCCCCTTGCTTTGTGCCCAAAATCCTCTATGTATGCTGCAGCTGTGTCTGAGTAGTGGGCTTAAAAAATGTTTTACTTTACCTTTGTAGCCTTGCCTCATGCTCATTATAGGATTTAGCTACTCATTCTCATTGCCTCTAAATTGTCATTGATGGCTTTTTTGTCTTGCTACATCAACTGCTGACTCAGTTGAGAAGTGGTTAATTTCCTTGAATACTGACTTCCTTGGAAATATGACTGCACTCGGATGACAGGTTTTCCACTGACCCCTAGACATGAATGGGCGAGTGCCATTTGATTATTAAAGAAAATCGCACATGCTGTAATTTTTTTCCTCTGGCCAACTCAGTCGGAGGAAAAAGTTGGACATTTGAAAGGCCTCCTGGAATGACATGGGGGAAAGTGCTTTCCCTCAAAACAATAGATAGCACTTATCCGATTTATATGGTTGTCTGCATAAGTCCTTATTCTCCTTCACTTCTCCCACCCACAGTTGATTGGTCACTACGACATAAATGTACCATATAGTACAAGTTCCCAGTTCCATTAAATCATGCAAAGGTGTTAAAAGAATGTATATCTTTATGCCAATGTCCCAAAAAAAGGCACCAAAAATTTCCTCATAGAACAGTATAACCACCACCGGTCTAATGGAATCCCGGGTGCTCACCAGAAAAACAATCCATGTAAATTGTCCAAACAATGAAAAGCAAAGGTGGCACCCACCTTCTCTTTGAAAGTTCTTCATTGTGTATCGTTAAAACATGATGATGCGTGGATGAAGTAGATGCTTGCTGGACACCGGTGGTTTTGCACCTCCTGGGCTTAAAGGGGTTCTATGGGACCCATTGAAGCAAAGGAGGTGCAAAACGGCTGTCGGCCATCAATTGTCCACTTCATTAATCACTGTATGTTTTACCAAGTTGATCGGAAGAAAAAATTTCAGCATTCTCGATTTTCTTCTGATAATCTGGTGGCACTCGCCCATTCATGTCTATGGGTCCGTGGAATGCATATCTTCTCAGTGCTGTCCTGTTTTCATGGACTGACATTATTGAGGAGATGAAGAAACTTTTTTTAGCAATCTTTATCACCAGGACATCAGTTGTCACTAGGGTTGAGCGACTTTTCATTTTTTCAGGTCGAGTCGGGTTTCGTGAAACCCGACTTTCTGGAAAGTCGGGTCGAGTGAAATCGGCCGATCTTATTGAAAAGTCGGGGTCGGGGATCGGCTGAAACATGAAACCCAATGCAAAGTCAATGGGAATTTTTTTATTTTTATATTTACTTCAGCGCGATATAGCAGAAAAGCTGGTAATTCAATTGCTGGCTTTTCATTTCTCCTGCCTAAACCCGACATTATATGAGACATGGTTTACTATCCCCCTTTTTTTTGCATATTATTACTAATGATAGTAGTGGGTATGTGCAAAATTTCGGCGCTCTAGCTATTAAATTTAAGGGTTAAATCGCGGAAAAAATTGGCATGGGCTCCCGTGCAATTTTATCCGCCAGAGTAGTAAAGCCAGTGACTGAGGGCAGATATTAATAGCCTGGAGAGGGTCCATGGTTATTGGCCCCCCCTGGCTAAAAACACCTGCCCCCAGCCACCCCAGAAAAGGCACATCTGTAAGATGCGCCTATTCTGGCACTTGGCCACTCTCTTCCCACTCCCGTGTAGTGGTGGGATATGGGGTAATGAAGGGTTAATGCCACCTTGCTATTGTAAGGTGAGATTAAGACAGATTAATAATGGAGAGGCGTCAATTCTGACACCTATCCATTATTAATCCAATTGTATGAAAGGGTTCAAAAAAACACACACACACATTATTAAAAAGTATTTTAATGAAATAAACACACAGGTTGTTTTAATATTTTATTGCTCGCTCAATTCACCTGAAGACCCTCGTTCTGTAACAAATTAAAAATAATCAACCAACAATATACAGTACATACCTTCCATTGATCTGTAACGTCCCACGTTGTAAATCCATCTGAAGGGGTTAAAATATTTTACAGCCAGGAGCTCTGCTAATGCATCACCGCGAATGAAGGTAACTATAGGTCATTGACCTACATTACCTTCATTCGCTGGGGTTTACAGCCACGAGAACTGCTGCATTAGCAGAGCTCCTGGCTGCAAAATATTTTAACCCCTTCAGATGGATTTACGATGTGGGACGTGACAGATCATCGAAAGGTATGTATATTGTTGGTTTATTATTTTTAATTTGTTACAGAGCGAGGGTCTTCAGGTGGATTGAGAGTACAATAAAATATTAACCTGTGTGTTTATTTCATTAAAATACTTTTTAATAATGTGTGTGTGTTTTTTTAACCATTTAATGCAATTGGATTAATAATGGATAGGTGTCATAATTGACGCCTCTCCATTATTAATCTGGCTTAATGTGACTTTACAATAGCAAGGTGGCATTAACCCTTCATTACCCCATATCCCACCGCTACACGGGAGTGGGAAGAGAGTGGCCAAGTGCCAGAATAGGCACATCTTCCAGATGTGCCTTTTCTGGGGTGGCTGGGGGCAGATGTTTTTAGCCGGGGGGGGGGCAAAAACCGTGGACCCTCTCTAGGCTATTAATATCTGCCCTCAGTCACTTGCTTTACCACTCTGGCGGAGAAAATTGTGTGGGAGCCCACGCCAATTTTTTCAGCGATTTAACCCTTAAATTGCAGAAAACTATTAAATTTAAGGGTTAAAGGCAATTTAAGGGTTAAATCGCTGAAAAAAATGGCGTGGGCTCCCGCACAATTTTCTCCGCCACACGGGTTAGCTTCACCCAGTATGAAGGAAGGGAACCCTGTTGCATCAGAGAGCCGCGATACAGCACAGAGAGCATAAGTAAAGAGTCACAGAACTCTGTCCCAAGACACGGGGAAAGAGCTCCTCTAGACCTCTTGCGCTCGACACCGCTACTGTGGTGTCAGGGATAGAACTGAACTAATAATTTCCCGCACAAGAAGGCATACAGCGCCGCTCTGGTGGACGCCACTAACCACACTAACAAGGGCCAAAAAAGCGCACTAAGCGCATGGCGCCACACTTGTTCTTGCTGCTGAGAGATGATGAATCGTTTGCTGGATGTGCAGAGTAGCACTGTCTGGCACTAGGCAGCTTCTACCATTCGCGAGCAGGCAACAACACTAGGGATGGGAATGATTTGGAGCTTTCATCCAATCGACAGGCATACATCCATACACGCATTGGCAAGTTTACACTAGCGCATGGCCGAGCGACCATGCGAACCATTTATAGCAGTAGCCCTCTGGGACCTTCCTGATGGTCCAATAGGAGCCGCAACACGACCTGAGCATGTGACCCCCGACCTCCAATGGGAGGTCGTCACGTGTGCATGCTCAGTATGGAAGAAGTAGGACTTAGTCCCAGAAAGGCCTGCTCGCTGCTGATCAGTGCTGGCTACAAAGGCAGAGCCTAGAAAGGCAGCAGTAACCATTCACACAGTATCAGCTTGAGCCAGATGCTGGGACCGACATCTCTGCTGTGCAGGTTCCACTGTGGCTGGAGGAGAATGGGAGACCAGAGCGGACATGGTTTGAGGGAACTCGACACCTAACGTTACCCTTCTCCTAGGGCCCCCCTTCTTGGGCCTCGCTATGTTCAAAGTCTGCAATGAGCAGTGGAGCCCAAATGTGCTCCCCAGGTTCTGTCCTCTGGGCCATGACCCTTCCAGTTCACCAGATAGTACTTTTTGCCATGTACCACCTTGCACCCCAAGATAGAATTCACCTCGTACTCGTCCGTGGACAAACCCAATGTCCTGGCAGATGACTTGGAAAACCAGGACATGTAAACAGGCATTAAGAGGGACACATGAAAGGTGTCAGTGATACCCAGGCGTGGAGGAAGAGCCAGACGGTAGAAAACAGGGTTAACCTGTTCCAGAACCTTGAATGGCCCTAAGTAGTGAGGCGCAAACTTAGTGGACTCAACTTGCAGCCTAATATTGTGGGCAGAGAGCCATACTAAGTCGGAGCAAAGGTCGGAGCGGGGCACCGATGTGCATCGGCAGAGACCCTCATTCTCTCCTTGGAGGCCCGGATGGCATCCTGTGTGTGGTGCCAAATATTCCGTGCTTCCACTGCCCAGTCTGTCACCCTAGAGTCAGCGGAAGACATGGGCATGGGCACAGGAACCCGCAAATGTTGGCCGTAATTAAGGAGGAATAGGGTCTGCCCAGTGGAGTTGGCTATGGTGTTATTTAAGGCAAACTCCACCCATGGCAGCAAGGATGCCCAGTCATCTTGCCTGGCCAAAACATAATGTCGTAGGTATGTGACCAGGGTCTGGAAAGCCCTCTCTACCAACCCATTCCTCTCAGGGTGGTACCCTGAAGAGAGATTCAGCTCTATGCTAAGTAGGCGACAAAGCTCTCTCCAGAACCGAGAGGCAAACTGGGGACCCCGGTCACTGACAATCTTGTCTGGCATGCCATAAAGGTGGAAAAAATGCTTATTAAACAACGCCGCCAAGGCCCAAGGAGAAGGAAACCGTCAGAGAGGCACCAAATGCACCATTTTGGAGAAATGGTCGGTAACTACCCAAATGACGGTGCAGCTACGGGACTTGGGTAAGCCTAAAGCAAAGTCCATCCCAACCATCTCCCAGGGCCTGTCTGCCACTGGCAGGGGGTAAAGTAGCCCAGCAGGCCATTGTCGAGAAGAGCTATTCTTGGCACAGGAGACACACGTTCAAATATAGTCTCCGACATCACGGGCCATATGCGGCCACCAGTACGTCCTCGCCAAAAGCTGTGATGTCCTCTTGATCTCGAAATGTCCACTCACCCTGGATGAATGAGCCCAAGAGAGAACCTCCAGTCACAAATTAGAAGGTACGAAAGTCTTGCACGGGGGCACAGACTCTAGCAACACCGGGGCCACGGTCCTTAGACTCTCAGGGTAGACAATTAGCCGAGGATCCTCCTCCTTAGATGACAGCAGGATCTGTTAAAGCGTTCCAGAGTTATAACCTCATAAATTGACAGTGGTCAGAATTGTAAAAATTGGCTCGGTCATTAAGTACCAAATTGGCTCTGTCACTAAGGGGTTAAACTGTGTCGGTCTGAGTGATATGCATCTAAACATATTTTTCTTCTGTTTTCAAACCACATCTGTGATAGTACGGTGCCAAAAATTGCTGTGTGTATTCTTTAATGGATATCTGTGGGAGCACTGTGCCTTTAAGCTGCTGTGTGTACCCTACAACTCTGCTTGTGAGGGTACTGAGCCCCACTGTCTGGGTGTGAATATTTTAATAAGCTTCTATAGGGAAAATGTGAAAATATGCTCTGTGGATTAAATTTGCTATCAGGTGGTGCTATCTGTGGGGGTCCTGTGCCCCGTTCTCTGTGGGTGAAATTTGTTATCAGGTTCTGTTGGGGTACTGTGCCCCTTGCTTTGTGCCCAAAATCCTCTATGTATGCTGCAGCTGTGTCTGAGTAGTGGGCTTAAAAAATGTTTTACTTTACCTTTGTAGCCTTGCCTCATGCTCATTATAGGATTTAGCTACTCATTCTCATTGCCTCTAAATTGTCATTGATGGCTTTTTTGTCTTGCTACATCAACTGCTGACTCAGTTGAGAAGTGGTTAATTTCCTTGAATACTGACTTCCTTGGAAATATGACTGCACTCGGATGACAGGTTTTCCACTGACCCCTAGACATGAATGGGCGAGTGCCATTTGATTATTAAAGAAAATCGCACATGCTGTAATTTTTTTCCTCTGGCCAACTCAGTCGGAGGAAAAAGTTGGACATTTGAAAGGCCTCCTGGAATGACATGGGGGAAAGTGCTTTCCCTCAAAACAATAGATAGCACTTATCCGATTTATATGGTTGTCTGCATAAGTCCTTATTCTCCTTCACTTCTCCCACCCACAGTTGATTGGTCACTACGACATAAATGTACCATATAGTACAAGTTCCCAGTTCCATTAAATCATGCAAAGGTGTTAAAAGAATGTATATCTTTATGCCAATGTCCCAAAAAAAGGCACCAAAAATTTCCTCATAGAACAGTATAACCACCACCGGTCTAATGGAATCCCGGGTGCTCACCAGAAAAACAATCCATGTAAATTGTCCAAACAATGAAAAGCAAAGGTGGCACCCACCTTCTCTTTGAAAGTTCTTCATTGTGTATCGTTAAAACATGATGATGCGTGGATGAAGTAGATGCTTGCTGGACACCGGTGGTTTTGCACCTCCTGGGCTTAAAGGGGTTCTATGGGACCCATTGAAGCAAAGGAGGTGCAAAACGGCTGTCGGCCATCAATTGTCCACTTCATTAATCACTGTATGTTTTACCAAGTTGATCGGAAGAAAAAATTTCAGCATTCTCGATTTTCTTCTGATAATCTGGTGGCACTCGCCCATTCATGTCTATGGGTCCGTGGAATGCATATCTTCTCAGTGCTGTCCTGTTTTCATGGACTGACATTATTGAGGAGATGAAGAAACTTTTTTTAGCAATCTTTATCACCAGGACATCAGTTGTCACTAGGGTTGAGCGACTTTTCATTTTTTCAGGTCGAGTCGGGTTTCGTGAAACCCGACTTTCTGGAAAGTCGGGTCGAGTGAAATCGGCCGATCTTATTGAAAAGTCGGGGTCGGGGATCGGCTGAAACATGAAACCCAATGCAAAGTCAATGGGAATTTTTTTATTTTTATATTTACTTCAGCGCGATATAGCAGAAAAGCTGGTAATTCAATTGCTGGCTTTTCATTTCTCCTGCCTAAACCCGACATTATATGAGACATGGTTTACTATCCCCCTTTTTTTTGCATATTATTACTAATGATAGTAGTGGGTATGTGCAAAATTTCGGCGCTCTAGCTATTAAATTTAAGGGTTAAATCGCGGAAAAAATTGGCATGGGCTCCCGTGCAATTTTATCCGCCAGAGTAGTAAAGCCAGTGACTGAGGGCAGATATTAATAGCCTGGAGAGGGTCCATGGTTATTGGCCCCCCCTGGCTAAAAACACCTGCCCCCAGCCACCCCAGAAAAGGCACATCTGTAAGATGCGCCTATTCTGGCACTTGGCCACTCTCTTCCCACTCCCGTGTAGTGGTGGGATATGGGGTAATGAAGGGTTAATGCCACCTTGCTATTGTAAGGTGAGATTAAGACAGATTAATAATGGAGAGGCGTCAATTCTGACACCTATCCATTATTAATCCAATTGTATGAAAGGGTTCAAAAAAACACACACACACATTATTAAAAAGTATTTTAATGAAATAAACACACAGGTTGTTTTAATATTTTATTGCTCGCTCAATTCACCTGAAGACCCTCGTTCTGTAACAAATTAAAAATAATCAACCAACAATATACAGTACATACCTTCCATTGATCTGTAACGTCCCACGTTGTAAATCCATCTGAAGGGGTTAAAATATTTTACAGCCAGGAGCTCTGCTAATGCATCACCGCGAATGAAGGTAACTATAGGTCATTGACCTACATTACCTTCATTCGCTGGGGTTTACAGCCACGAGAACTGCTGCATTAGCAGAGCTCCTGGCTGCAAAATATTTTAACCCCTTCAGATGGATTTACGATGTGGGACGTGACAGATCATCGAAAGGTATGTATATTGTTGGTTTATTATTTTTAATTTGTTACAGAGCGAGGGTCTTCAGGTGGATTGAGAGTACAATAAAATATTAACCTGTGTGTTTATTTCATTAAAATACTTTTTAATAATGTGTGTGTGTTTTTTTAACCATTTAATGCAATTGGATTAATAATGGATAGGTGTCATAATTGACGCCTCTCCATTATTAATCTGGCTTAATGTGACTTTACAATAGCAAGGTGGCATTAACCCTTCATTACCCCATATCCCACCGCTACACGGGAGTGGGAAGAGAGTGGCCAAGTGCCAGAATAGGCACATCTTCCAGATGTGCCTTTTCTGGGGTGGCTGGGGGCAGATGTTTTTAGCCGGGGGGGGGGGCAAAAACCGTGGACCCTCTCTAGGCTATTAATATCTGCCCTCAGTCACTTGCTTTACCACTCTGGCGGAGAAAATTGTGTGGGAGCCCACGCCAATTTTTTCAGCGATTTAACCCTTAAATTGCAGAAAACTATTAAATTTAAGGGTTAAAGGCAATTTAAGGGTTAAATCGCTGAAAAAAATGGCGTGGGCTCCCGCACAATTTTCTCCGCCACACGGGTTAGCTTCACCCAGTATGAAGGAAGGGAACCCTGTTGCATCAGAGAGCCGCGATACAGCACAGAGAGCATAAGTAAAGAGTCACAGAACTCTGTCCCAAGACACGGGGAAAGAGCTCCTCTAGACCTCTTGCGCTCGACACCGCTACTGTGGTGTCAGGGATAGAACTGAACTAATAATTTCCCGCACAAGAAGGCATACAGCGCCGCTCTGGTGGACGCCACTAACCACACTAACAAGGGCCAAAAAAGCGCACTAAGCGCATGGCGCCACACTTGTTCTTGCTGCTGAGAGATGATGAATCGTTTGCTGGATGTGCAGAGTAGCACTGTCTGGCACTAGGCAGCTTCTACCATTCGCGAGCAGGCAACAACACTAGGGATGGGAATGATTTGGAGCTTTCATCCAATCGACAGGCATACATCCATACACGCATTGGCAAGTTTACACTAGCGCATGGCCGAGCGACCATGCGAACCATTTATAGCAGTAGCCCTCTGGGACCTTCCTGATGGTCCAATAGGAGCCGCAACACGACCTGAGCATGTGACCCCCGACCTCCAATGGGAGGTCGTCACGTGTGCATGCTCAGTATGGAAGAAGTAGGACTTAGTCCCAGAAAGGCCTGCTCGCTGCTGATCAGTGCTGGCTACAAAGGCAGAGCCTAGAAAGGCAGCAGTAACCATTCACACAGTATCAGCTTGAGCCAGATGCTGGGACCGACATCTCTGCTGTGCAGGTTCCACTGTGGCTGGAGGAGAATGGGAGACCAGAGCGGACATGGTTTGAGGGAACTCGACACCTAACGTTACCCTTCTCCTAGGGCCCCCCTTCTTGGGCCTCGCTATGTTCAAAGTCTGCAATGAGCAGTGGAGCCCAAATGTGCTCCCCAGGTTCTGTCCTCTGGGCCATGACCCTTCCAGTTCACCAGATAGTACTTTTTGCCATGTACCACCTTGCACCCCAAGATAGAATTCACCTCGTACTCGTCCGTGGACAAACCCAATGTCCTGGCAGATGACTTGGAAAACCAGGACATGTAAACAGGCATTAAGAGGGACACATGAAAGGTGTCAGTGATACCCAGGCGTGGAGGAAGAGCCAGACGGTAGAAAACAGGGTTAACCTGTTCCAGAACCTTGAATGGCCCTAAGTAGTGAGGCGCAAACTTAGTGGACTCAACTTGCAGCCTAATATTGTGGGCAGAGAGCCATACTAAGTCGGAGCAAAGGTCGGAGCGGGGCACCGATGTGCATCGGCAGAGACCCTCATTCTCTCCTTGGAGGCCCGGATGGCATCCTGTGTGTGGTGCCAAATATTCCGTGCTTCCACTGCCCAGTCTGTCACCCTAGAGTCAGCGGAAGACATGGGCATGGGCACAGGAACCCGCAAATGTTGGCCGTAATTAAGGAGGAATAGGGTCTGCCCAGTGGAGTTGGCTATGGTGTTATTTAAGGCAAACTCCACCCATGGCAGCAAGGATGCCCAGTCATCTTGCCTGGCCAAAACATAATGTCGTAGGTATGTGACCAGGGTCTGGAAAGCCCTCTCTACCAACCCATTCCTCTCAGGGTGGTACCCTGAAGAGAGATTCAGCTCTATGCTAAGTAGGCGACAAAGCTCTCTCCAGAACCGAGAGGCAAACTGGGGACCCCGGTCACTGACAATCTTGTCTGGCATGCCATAAAGGTGGAAAAAATGCTTATTAAACAACGCCGCCAAGGCCCAAGGAGAAGGAAACCGTCAGAGAGGCACCAAATGCACCATTTTGGAGAAATGGTCGGTAACTACCCAAATGACGGTGCAGCTACGGGACTTGGGTAAGCCTAAAGCAAAGTCCATCCCAACCATCTCCCAGGGCCTGTCTGCCACTGGCAGGGGGTAAAGTAGCCCAGCAGGCCATTGTCGAGAAGAGCTATTCTTGGCACAGGAGACACACGTTCAAATATAGTCTCCGACATCACGGGCCATATGCGGCCACCAGTACGTCCTCGCCAAAAGCTGTGATGTCCTCTTGATCTCGAAATGTCCACTCACCCTGGATGAATGAGCCCAAGAGAGAACCTCCAGTCACAAATTAGAAGGTACGAAAGTCTTGCACGGGGGCACAGACTCTAGCAACACCGGGGCCACGGTCCTTAGACTCTCAGGGTAGACAATTAGCCGAGGATCCTCCTCCTTAGATGACACTATGGAGCAGGAGAGAGCATCAGCGCGAATGTTTTTCTCCCCAGAGAGAAAATGAAGAGTGAAATGGAACCGGGAGAAGAATAGGGACCATCTAGCTTGGCGAGAAGTTATCTGCTGGGCTGTCTGCAAATACACCAAATTCTTGTGGTCAGTGTCAACTTGGAAGGGAAAGCGAGCTCCCTCCAGGGGGTGTCTCCACTCTGAAAAGGGCAACTTCATTGCTAGCAACTCCCTGTCCCCGATGGAATAATTCCTCTCTGCTGGAGTGAAGGTCTTGGAGAAAAAGAAGCAATGTTGCTTCTGACCTTGAGTGTCCTTTTGGAAGAGGACTGCTTCAGCACAGACGGATGAGGCATCCACCTCTATAATAAATGGTTTATCTACATTGGGACAATGCAGGATGGGAGCACTAGCAAACTGGGACTTAACAGATAGGAAGGCCTTGGAGACCTCCTCCAACTACAATTTGGGATTTGTACCCTTCGTGGTGAGGGCTAGCAAGGGAGCTACCAAAGTTGAGAAGTGAGGAATGAACTGGCAATAATAATTAATGAACCCCATAAAGCGCTGCACTGCTTTGAGAGAATGAGGTTCTTGCCAGTCAATCACTGCTTGTAGCTTGGCAGGATCCATAGCTAATCCCTGGGCTGAGATGATATAGCCCAGAAAAGGCAAGAACTCCTGCTCAAACGCACACTTCTCCAACTTGGCAAAGAGGGAGTTTGCCCGTAGGAGGTCGAAAACTCTGCAAACATCTCTCCGGTGGGAATCTATATCTGGAGAGTAGATGAGAATATGTTTCAGGTAGACTACAACCAAGGTGGAGAGCATATCCCGGAAATATCATTTCCAAAGTCTTGAAAGATGGCTGGGGTATTACAGAGCCCGAAGGGCATCACCAGATATTCATAGTGCCCATCACTGGTATTAAAATCCATCTTCCATTCGTCCCACTTATGGATGCGAATCAAGTTGTAAGCTACCCGCAGATCTAACTTACTAAATACCCTTGCTCCCCGGAGCCTATCGAAGAGCTCAGATATCAGGGGCAGAGGGTACTTGTTCTTAATGATGGCGTTAAGACCCCTGTAGTCTATGCATGGACGTAATTCTCCGTTCTTCTCCTGCACGAAGAACCCCGCCCCCGCAGGTGACACTGACTTTCTAATGAATCCTCTTGCCAGATTCTCCTGGATGTATTGTAACACTGCCTCTGTCTCCGAGAGAGACAGGTGATAGACATGTGCCCGGGGAGGATCTGCCCCTGGCGAGAGGTCAATAGGACAGTCATAGGGGCTGTGAGGTGGAAGAATCTCCACAGCTCTCTTGGAGAATACGTCCGCATAAGACCAGTAGTGCTTGGGAAGAGAGGTAAGATCTGCGGGTATCTCCATAGTAGCAACCTGAACGCACTCCCCCTGACATTTGCCCTCACAAGATTTACTCCAACCCAGAACTCTCCCAGAGGACCACTCTATATATGGAGAGTGGTAACGCAACCAAGGTATCCCTAGAAGAATCCCGTCTATTCCCTCAGGAATGACGAGAAGGGAAATGATCTCCTGATGGGATGGAGACATAGATAATGCAAATGGGATAGTCTGTTGTGTAATCTGTGAAGGCAGTGTTGACCCATTCACCACTCTTACGGTCATTGGTTTGGCTAGCATAACCAAGGGTATTGCGTGCCGTTGGGCGAAGGCAGAAGACATGAAATTTCCCTCTGCCCAGAATCCACACAAAGCTCGACCGTAAAAGAGGAAGGGCCAAAAGTAATTGTCCCCTTCAAGGACAATTTGGAGGAAAATGCCGCTGTGTCTAGTGAACCTCCTCCTACTGTTACAAGATGCGGTTGTTTCCCTGCCGCCATGGACACTTCTTGGAATAATGTCCTGACTGCTGGCGGACATTACAGACCATGGATGTTTGAGCAGCCCGAGACTTTGGACCCACTTGAGAAACCTCCATGGCCTCATAGGGCTCAGACGCCTGGACAGGAGACTCCAGAGGCTTGGCGAAGGTAGGCGCCAACCAAAACCTCTGCCTACACTGGGCTCGCTCCAACCTTTGCTAGTTAAAACGGTGGTCAATGTGAGTGGAAAGCATCCTTCACATGGTCAGCCAGTCCAAATCACAGGAATAGGGACTTTATCCGGCCACTCCAGCTCAGATGCCAAAGTCCGGAAGTGGACAGCAAATTAACTGACCATGGATGAACCCTGTGTCAATGCCAGCAGTTGGAGCACCGAATCATGGGTGACGTGAGGTTCCATCAAGACCTGTTTCAGAGTGTCCAGGAACCTTGGAGCACTCTGCACCACATGATCATCACGCTCCCACAGCGGCGTTGCCCACTCCAACGCCCTGCCAGACAGAAGGGATATAATAAATCCCACTCTAGCCCGTTCCGTGGGAAAACATGCAGCCAGGAGCTCAAGATGTATGGCACACTGGCTCACAAATCCCCGACACAGCTTACTGTCACCAAAAAACTTATCCGGTAATGGGAGGCGGGACAATTTTGGAGCAGGAGTTGCAGTGGACAAACTGGTTGCAGCCAGGTTGGCAGCCTGAACAGCTACTGCGGTAATATCCACAGCTGAGGTTGTGCGCTCGACAGCGGCCAACCTGTCCTCCAGCCGCCGGAGGTACCACTGCGGTCGCTGTTCATCCGCCATTACAAGCCAGACCCTGGCACTAGTGTAATGTAAGGACTGGAGGAATGCACTAAATAATAATTAGAGAGGATATGAGGTGCGTTCGCAGTCCAGGGTCCACCGTGCAGAAAGGACACCTGCTGCTCGGTAATGGCGGACTAGATGGCGGTATAATGAGAATACACACACGGGTTAGCTTCACCCGGTATGAAGGAAGCGAACCCTGTTGCATCACAGGACCGTGATACCGCACAAAGAGCGCAAGTAAAGAGTCACAGAACTCTGTCCGAAGACACAGGGAAAGAGTTCCTCTAGACCTCTTACGCTCGACACCGCTACTGTGGTGTCAAGAATATAACTGAACTAATAATTTACCGCACAAGAGTGCGTACAGCGCCACTCTGGTGGATGCCACTAACCACCCTAACAAGGGCCAGGAAAGCACACTAAGCGCACGGCGGTGCATTGGCGGCCGCTGCTGAGAGACGCTGAATTGTGTGCTGGATGTGCAGAGTAGCACTGTCTGGCACTAGGCAGCTTCCACCATTCGCGAGCAGGCAACAACACTAGGGATGGGAATGATTTGGAGCTTTCATCCATCGACATGCATACATCCACACACACATATTAGCAAGTTTACACTAGAACATGGCCGAGCGGCCATGCGGACCTTTTATAGCAGTAGCGCTCTGGGACCTTCCTGATGGTCCAATATGAGCCACAACAGGACCTGAGCATGTGACCCCCGACCTCCAATGAGAGGTCATCCTGTGGGCATGCTCAGTATGGGAAAAGCAGGACTTAGTCCCATAAATGCCTGCTCCCTGCTGATCAGTGCTGGCTACAAAGGCAGAGCCTGGAAAGGCAGCAGCAACCATTTGCACAGTATCAGTCTGAGCCGGAAGCTGGAACCGACGTCTCCGCTGAGCAGGTTCCACTGCGGCTGGAGGAGAATGGGAGACGGCAATGCACATGGTTTGAGATTCCCCCTGTGCAGTGGCGGGAACTCAACACCTTACACATGAATTATTGGAGTCATGTCAAATTTTATGAAATTCACATTTCCTGGCACATTCAAATAAATTGCTTTTCAATTTACACGACTTGTAAAAAAAACTTCCACCACCTTTTTATACATGGAAGTACAGTCACAGATTGCTGGCATAGCCTCAGGGGCAACTGCGTGGGCTTCTCCATAGTACATTGCAGCTATCACATCACATGGTATACTGCAGCCAATTAGGAAGGGCTATCATTGCTTATATAAAAGCCTAGTCAGAAAATGCAGCAGATATTTTCAGGTGATTTAGGACGGAGTGAAGATGTCAAAGCTCACTTCTCTGCAAAAGATATAGGAGGGGAAAGCCTATTGGACAGATACTCCAGACAATAATGCGTTGTACAACTAAAGCACTGAAAACGATGAGTGTAGAAGTCTCAGAATAATACATATATTTAACCCTAGAACACATGACCATAAAAATCTACACTTTCATATACCTGGGACCTTTTAGGCCCGTGTGCAAATAACATGGAATAACTCAAATAAAAATATTTTTCAAAGTTTATTTGAAATTGCAAAGTAAGGATGCATTCCCACTAGCGGCGCTGGGTTCTGCCAGAAAGGGATCCGTAATGGATCTGACCTCCTGGCGACCCCTCCTAAAGAACCTACAGATACGCTCAGATTTCCTTTCCTGAACAAATATAACAACGCTTTCTTTTTTTTTCTCTTGGCTCTGGATGTTCCTGAAAATGTATACCACATCGGATCATAGCTTCCGTAGTTTGCCTTTGCAAGCATTTCGTGTTGCTTCGCTCCATCATGGTAGGCATTAAAAGTTCATAGCAAATTTCCGGCAAGAATAGACATCTCTTGTCCTTCCTGTTGGCATGGAATTCTGGATGAGTTTCACTATAAGGGCACTATAAGCATACAGTTCCTCTTTTGTTATATTTTTACATGATTTTTTATTTTACTGAAGCAATACGTTTTCCTTCTAAGTTAGTACACAAAACTACCTCATCTACAATGTCATTTGAAAAAAAATTACAGAAAACATCTCTTGTAATCACAAGTAAACCTAGAACGGGCCTAAAAGGCCCCAGGTATGTAAATATGGGGTATTCCCAAAAAAGAGTTGTTATACCGAAATGCCTGTAACATAAAAATATATGAACAACTGGAAATTGCTAACAACTATATACCTGAGGAATACCTAGAGTTTCAGAATTCTAACTAAAGTAATCTTGCAGAAAATGGAAATCAATTAACCTAGCGGGCCTGCAAAGTCCCAGGTATGCGTTCTAGGGTTAAGAAGAAGAGAGATAGGAGAGGTGTGAGCAGCAGTGCTAGCTCAGTATGATTGTTCAGTGATAAGGTATAGCTGCCACCTGTCTTGATGTATTTGAATTACAATTGCACATTTTGTTACTTATTACTGCACATTTTAGCAGAAACAATCATGCAATCATTTTTACAAAAAAATAAACCTTGACTCAAAATCACAAGCCACTGCACTGAGTTTTTGCATTTATCTTTGCATTTCTTGTGAAATGTTTTTATGAAGTGGGGAATAATTGTTTTATTAAAGCTGTGTTTACATTAAAAAGCTTGTAGGTGGTTGGATACAGCCCTAGGATATGTTGTGCTATGCACATCTTCACAAGGCAAATGCAGTACCTGCAAATATAGCGTGAATGATGTACAAGAAGACACTTAAGTAAAAACACTGTTAGTGTTTTCCTGAAGTGTTTTCCTTTAACAAAAATGATGTGGGTATGCCTGTGTCTAAAAGACAACATGTGCACATACCCCCTATGGTCCAGTGCTGCTTCTAATTGTGTTATTCCAACCATAATCTCCTAGCATTTCTTACTTGTGTTTGTATGCACTGTGTTGTAGAGTGATTTACTTCCTCAGATGTGTCACCTTTTTGCCTGCCATTATGGGATAATATGATGTAAGAAATGTACTTGTCTACTTATATAAATTTATCTAATACGTTAAGAACATGTGTTGATGAGCTTATTAAGTGTTTCCAAAATAAACTAGGAGAATTTTGAATGCAGCAAGGAACAAGCAAATTATATCTCTGGAACAAACAAAGATAGTTAAGGAAATGATTTAGAATGTTATCCAATGTGAAATATAATTTAAATCTGCATTTTTATATGGATTGTGTTAACTAGCTAAAAATGAATCTACTATATAATTGTCTAAGGGTCACTTCCGTCTGTCTACAGTCCTTCTGTCTGTCTGTCTTTCTGTCTGTCACGGATATTCATTGGTCACGGCCTCTGTCTGTCATGGAAATCCAAGTCGCTGATTGGTCGTGGCAAAACACCCACGACCATTGCAACGACCAATCAGCGACGGGCACAGTCCAGAGGCAAAATGGCCGCTCCTTCCTTTCCGCAGTCAGTGCCCACTCCATACTCCCCTCCAGTCAGCCCTCACACAGGGTTAATGGCAGCGTTAATGGACCACGTTATGCTGCGGTGTAACGCACTCCATTAACGCAGCTATTAACCCTGTGTGACCAACTTTTTACTATTGATGATGCGTATGCAGCATCAATAGTAAAAAGATCTAATGTTACAAATAATAATAATAAAAAAAAGGTTATTCTCACCCTCCGACGTGGCACTGTCCTCGGCACTGCAAGCGACAGGTTCCGGTGCCAAGGATGCTATGCGAGAAGGACCTTCCATGATGTCACGGTCATGTGATCGTGACGTCATCACAGGTCCTGCGATAATACTAACCCTGGGACCGGAAGCTGCTGCATGCACCGCACACAGGCGCCTGGACTTCAATTGGCCTTCGGAAGGTGAGTATATGTTTATTTTTTATTTTAAGTCTTTTTTAACCACACATATAGTGCCCACATAGCTATATACTATGTGGCTGCTATTTACTACGTTGGAAGTGTTATATACTATGTGGGCAATGTTATATACTGCGTGGGCTGCGTTATATACTACATGGCTGCTATATACTACGTGGGCAGTGTTATATACTGTGTGGGCTGCGTTATATACTACATGGCTGCTATATACTACGTGGGCAGTGTTATATACTATGTGGGCAGTGTTATATACTACATGGCTGCTATATACTACGTGGGCAGTGTTATATACTATGTGGGCAATGTTATATACTGCATGGGCTGTGTTATATACTGTTTGGCCTGTGTTATATACTGCGTGGCCACTGTTATATACTGCATGGCCACTGTTATATACTGCGTGGCCTGTATTAACACATCGGGTATTCAAGAATATGTCGTGGCCTGTGCTTTATACTATGTGGCTGCTATATACATACATATACCCGATGCGTTAGAATCGGGCCAATATCTAGTAATATATATAGAGTGAGAGATCGTGCGCAATTTTTGTTCTTTTTTTCTATTAGGTGCCTAAATGTTCCCTTCGTAATCTAACCACTTTGTTTACAAATTCAAAATATCAGCATCTCCAAGAGAAAAAAAACTTAGGTTTAAAATTCCACTTTATTTCTTAGGCTTTTTATTCTGTAAAATGCTATTTAAAAATAAAAGAACATTTCAGTTGAAAATTTTATTAGCAAATTTTATGTAAAAACTGCAAATACACTCTCAAGCAAATTAGCATAATTTTACGGCTAAGAATTCTTGCCACCACAGAAAAAAGCAATGGTTATTTGCTTATAAATAAACACCAATGTTATTTATTATGTGCTGCAGTAAAGTAATGAGTGTTTAATGCTCCTGAATGAAGTGTATATTTCCTTGATATAACATACTTACAGCTGATCACAAAAAAATAATGATTTTTCCATTTTCCAAACAGCACATATAAATTTAATTTTGTGACACCGGTGATTCTCCTAAGCTCGGCATTTGCATGTCCCTTACAAAGAGCTTGGAGAATTTTTGTCTAGCCTTTCTTCCATTCATGCCTGATGTTTTTTAAAGACCAATTTGTCCCTGCATGCACTTTGTTACAATGTTATTGTGCAAAGTCCTAATCAGTTTTTTTGGAATGAAAAGTGTCACAAAGTAAGATTCAAGGAATAAGAGCCCCTGAATGTACATTTATCCTGGTATAAAATTCAGATCAATTCTAAAGCATTAATCAGTTATTTAATTCATTATTTAGACATAAAGGAGGCCAGGGGACAATTTTTGTTCTGATCAAACTGCTCTGTGCCTTTCTGTGGGGATCTCGTTTTGTGCCACTGTATGTGAACAAAACCCATACAGTACTCATGCTGTTTGTTACCTCAATAGCAAAAGAAAGAAAAACAAAGAACCATTATAATGCAGAAGAAGTAATATTCGCTTTTATGCAATTTTTGGAGTTCTGCAATTAAAAAAAATAAGAATGGCAAATTGAAGAGGGCTGAAAATGGGAGTAGAATTTCAGGTAGGGGGTGTGTAAAATGATGGGGAAAAGACAAACAAGGCAGATGCAGAAAAAGGGAGAAAGTCTATACTTAAAACTTTTCAGATTTTTTTTTCTAAATGTGGTTTAGGTTTAAAATAACATCTGTAGAATATTTAGAATGAATATAATAAATGTAATAAAAAGTCCACGAAATATTTGTTATTACTGCTGCCAGCAGTTATAATAAACATTATATACTAGATTCAGAAATACAGAATTCGCAGATCATTTTTATGCAGCTTTACTGATTACATTTATACTCGCAGCATGTAATCCTTCTATGGTGTAACTGACACAAGTAAGTTTTTATTGTTGTTTTCAAAAGCAGACCAGATATCAGATCATTTTTCATAATTTAGAATTAAATACAAATTAATAAATTAAAAGCTTAAAAGACCAATCTTTTAAAATCTGGAAACGTTGTTGTAATACCTATCTAATATAAGATGTAAGGTAAGCCGTATAAATAAGTCCAGTGAGATTTTTGGATATTTCTATTCCAAAGATATAAAATGTACAAAGGGACAAGAAAAAAAAATATTCATGTTTACTATCAAGGAAAATATTTGTCAACGCAATAAACAATAATTGCCTTTACCATCACAATGCATTGCTTCCCTTTATCCACTTGCTAAATGTTTACCCCCATTTCCCAACTGTATATTGCATAAAAATAATATTAAATCAAGAATACAAAGGATAATAATGATCACTTGTACACTAAAAAATAAAAAAAAAGTATAAATGACAAAAGTAGAAGTATTTTCGGAAAACGCAGTGATAATCTGTACACTATATTGTACAACCTTCAAAGTTAACACCTTTAATGTAATATATATTACAAATAAAAACCTTGAAATCAGATCTCAGGAACTGAAGTTGAAAAGCTGCTTGTATTGTACAAAGATCAGCATAGCCATTTTCTCAGCTATTCACCTAGTTGGCTATCATACATAACCATGAAAAGACGGCTAACACGTTATTCACCTTATGAAAAAGAGTCAAAGGCGTTGGAAAGGTATATAGATAAAATGAAATCGGATTATGGAATTCAGTCTGAGCAGACAATGAGTAAAATGCAAATTATTTTACTAGTCATGTTAAAAATACAGGTACACAATTTAAAGGTTCAGAAATAGAAAATAATAAAATGGAGAAAGATCATTTTAAAGAAAAAGATAAAACCTTTTACAGGTATTTATTTCCAGGTATTAACAAAAAAAGGAATCAGCCAAACTGGGTGCACATGTGACAAATATAGAAAACGAATGCATTAGTCAATGCTATATTCATGATGGCCATAGTGATGATAGAAGGTGTGTGCTTCTATTTAGGTGACAATACCTCACAATAGAGATGAGCACATCTGGCGAGATTCAAATTCACCAAAATGAGCAGATTTTACCTGAAAATTTGATTAAGCAGCAGGGTTATTTTCTGCAAAACTGAATATTCCCTGTTATGCAGCAGGCAGTGGTTACTGGAGGCAACAAGGGTTCCAGGACAGCTTAGCGATGATGTGACTATTTTGGTTTTATTTTTTTTAACCTTTTGTTGGTTGCAGCTGACAGCAATTTTGCTGAATTCGCACAAAGTGAATTGCAGAAAAATCGGCTTTCTGGAGAATGCTAATTTTTTTAAAGTTTGTGAATAATTCAATTCCAGTCAAATAAGTGTACCCATCTCTTCTCCACAAACTGTTAATGTCTGTTAATGGAGTGGTAAACTGATATAATTTTCTTTATTATTTTTTTACCTTTTGATGGCCTATTGCTGTCATTTTTCTTTATCCAGCATGTAAGCAAACTATAAATATTCTACATTTTGGCAAATGATTTTTGAAAAATTCTAGTGGAATTCAATTCTCCTCCAATTTATTCACTTATCTCTATTCTTTACCTGCAACTGATATTTCATGTCCCGTTACTTCCCAAATACAAACACATTCTATTTATCACTTCCAATTACTGAATTATTATATATACTAATTATGTGCACTATTTTTTGTAAGCTGAGCTGCTTATGTCCCATAATTTATTGCCTTCAATGCTGGGAAAAAAGAAGCTACTTTCTGAAAGAAAAATTAACTCTTATGGGACTAATATCTCAACCTTCTAGTAAAAGACACAGCAAGCAATCCTGTTGCACTCATAATCAAATTCTTTGACATTTCCCATTTCTGTTAATGCTCAACCACATGATGTTGACTGAATAATAAACATGCAGGACTTGAGAGGAATTTTTCTCCTTTTGGAGACCACCAGCTGGTATAGATACTTTGATTAATAATGCTTGCTGGTAAAATTAAATTTGCATAACGTTTAACTGAGATTGGATCTTTATGCAGTACAGATCAAAAGGTTGGACACACCTTCTCATTTAAAGATTTTTCTGTATTTTCATGGCTATGAAAATTGTACATTCACACTGAAGGCATCAAAACTATGAATTAACACATGTGCAATTATACACTTAACAAAAAAGTGTGGAACATCTGAAATTATGTCTTATATTCTAGGTTCTTAAAAGTAGCCACCTTTTGCTTTGAGAACTGCTTTGCACACTCTTGGTATTCTCTTCATAAGCTTCAAGAGGTAGTCACCGGGAATCATCTTCCAACAATCTGGAAGGAGTTCCCAGAGATGCTTAGCACTTGTTGGCCCTTTTGCCTTCACTCTCCGGTCCAGCTCTCCCCATACCATCTCGATTGGGTTCAGGTCTGGTGACTGTGGAGGCCAGGTCATCTGGCGTAGCACCCCACCACTCTCCCTCTTGGTCAGATAGCCCTTACACAGCCTGGAGGTGTGTTTGGGGTCATTGTCTTGTTGAAAAATAAATGATGGTCCAACTAAACACAAACCGGATGGAATAGCATGCCGCTGCAAGACACTGTGGTAGTCATGCTGGTTCAGTATGCCTTCAATTTTGAATAAGTATAGTAGAGTAAATGTTCAGCACAGCCCGGGGTGGAGGTGCATAAAAGTAGGTGCCCAGACCTTAAACGTGATATAGAATATACTCAGCACACTCCGACATGTCTGATGCAAAAAGGGGTGTTTAATACATACAGTATTCACATTCACAAACGTTTCGGTCTGAAAAAGACTTTCATCAGTGTACTCTAAAGAAAAAATAATAATAAAGTGCATAGACAAAAAAACAAAGTATATACAAATAGATACATATTCATGATCATACAGGGGGTTCTAGTGGTAACCCAGAGATGTTATAACAATACAATCACTCATATTGCCACATATAAGACTAACATGGTAAGTAAATTTTCTTTCATTTTCTCAAAACCTCATGGCCAGGCCTATACTTTACTATGACACACCATCACAGTCAAATCAGCTTTCTTGATACCTTGATCATTAAGGATCACAACGGTAACCTTTCCACCGACCTCTATTCGAAACCGACTGACCGGAATAGTCTGTTACACTACGATAGCTTCCACCCTCGAAATATGAAACATTCCATACCCAAATCCCAAATACAGAGAGTAGAAAGAATTGTATCTGATTTTGTCCTCAAAGAACAAAGAGTCAACGAGATGAAATCTAAATTCCACGATAGAAGCTATCCTCCACAAATTCTCAATACCTCTCAGACCACCTTTACTAGAAAGGATACCTGAGCCAGACACCGCATTCCGTTCGTACATCAATATCACCCTGCAGCATACCAAATCCCCAGAACTATCCGCCAACATTGGCACATTTTAAAAACAGCGTATCCCATGGTTGAGGAATTTAAAAATCCCTTCCTACCTTGTTTCAAAAAAGCTCAGAACATAAGGGACATTTTAGTTCGAGCTTACATTGGTCCATCTCGACCTCTCTCAACTCAACAGTTCATTCGCAATCCAAAAATGGGCACCTTCCCCTGTTTAAATTTCAATCAATGCAATAACATCTTAAAAGGAGATTGCATTCATCACCCACACACTGGGAAACGCTACAACATCAATAGGTTCTTTACATGCAATTCCAGCTTAACTTCGTGGTCTACTTGATCAAGTGTCCATGTGGCCTAATATATGTGGGGGAAACCACACAAGCAGTCAAGGACAGAATATAAAAGCATAAGTCTACCATTAAATGTAGAAACCTACTCCTCCCTTTTCCACACCATTTCATTTCCATGGGACACAATGTGTCGCAATTACATTTCCAAGTTATTGAACAAATAACACCACCACGCTGAGGCGGCGATCGCATTGCCATACTGAAACGCAGAGAAGCTTTCTGGATCCACGAACTCAATACATTGAGTCCGTAGGGACTCAATAGAGACTATGACTTACAATCCTTTATATAACAGTTTCTCCATTTTACGGTCTACGTGGCGAATTGTATTTACATATATTTGTTCTGGATTTGTCTGAACAACATAACTTTTCAGTTTCAGCTTGCAAGATCTATGATGTGTGGTTTCTATTATACTCTCTTTTGCTATATTCCAATATACTTTTGTGGGGCTTTTGAAATCGTATGTATATATTGTGCCAAGTGCCCATATTCTGATTATTCTCCTAACGGGGGTAATCAACCTCCCCCTATAAGGCTAGATCCACTCATATTATGCGAGTGTCCCACTATTACAACTCAAGTTATATACATCACAAATATACCACCATGTCATATATCCATAACCATAACAAAATGGCCATATCTTATTTAATTCTATACCTATAGTTTCACATTTACTTTGTTGCCGTTTATTCTATTAACTATGTCTTATTCACAGAACCGCCTAATTTTAGTTATACACAACTGTGCCATCATGCCATATATCCTTAGCCACAACAACATGGCCAGATCCAATCTGATTTTAGTTCTATATTTATTATATTGCCTTCCACCATAATAACCATCTATGTCTTATTCACAGAGCTGCCTATTTTGAGCCTCGAGCCTGTGGCACCGCCTCTCCTCTTCTTCTGCACTGTGATACATTGTGGCACCGCCTCCCCTCATCTTCTCCATAGTGACACGTTATGTCTCCACCTCCTGGAACGCACTAGTCCCACTCTTATCCCACTGGAACGCACGCTGCATAAACACCATGTGTTTGGTACACTTACACGTCACTTCTGGTCCGCGACTTCCGGCGCCTGCACTCTGGCTCCAGTGCGCGCTCTCTCCTTTAAATACCGAGCACGATGGACATTATACCAGCACCTCTGACTTGCGGTGGATACCGCGTCTTCCATCCGTGGACCCCCTACTGGCGTGGTAAGTCTCGCCGATCCCGGCACCCAGACGCCACTTACTCCTTCTCTGGTGCCACTAATCCACATCCATGTTCTTCATAGATTGGCTAGCATACCCCTCTAGCAACGAGACCTCCCTGTGTTACCTCCAGTGCTCGGTATGTGTGTGTCTCTATGTCTCTATGCTTCCCAGTCACTATGGTCACTATATTATGAGGTTTCGAGCCACAATAATAACCACCCCCCCTTTTTTTCCTTTAGACCAGCTTGTGTCAGCCCGCTACCTTAAACAGCCTACCCTGTTTAAACTCCTATACCTGATATGTACAGCACTATACCCCACAGCGACCATACACTTTATACACATACTGGTATAATCATAATATAGATATCTCTCGTTGTAGATGCAAACTTCTAAACTATATGGGTGAATAATACACCCTTTGGCTCATGTAATAGGTATGTACAGTCCCTTCTCTTCCTCTCATACGTTACTCTCCCCTCCCTTCATTATATACCCTGCCTAGAGCCACGGTTAAACCTACATATATCTCTACCACGCTAGTCTCACATGTGGCAATATGAGTTATTGTATTGTACTACACCTTGTTGTCACCTTCAGAACCCCCTCTCCTCCCCTTACATGTTACCCTCCCCTTCCTTTGGTCTCTTTGCCATTAGGTACCCTGTCTAGTGCCACTGTTGTACCTACACGTATCTTACCATGCTAGTCTTATATGTGGCAATATGAGTGATTGTATTGTTATAACATCTCTGGGTTACCACTAGAACCCCCTATATGACCATGAATGTGTATCTATTTGTATATACTTTGTTTTTTTGTTTATGCACTTTATTATTATTTTTTCTTTAGAGCACACTGATGAAGGTCTTTTGCAGACAGAAACGTTTGTGAATGTGAATACTGTATGTATTAAACACCCCTTTTTGCATCAGACATTTTGGAGTGTGCTGAGTATATTCAATTTTGAATAAATCCCCAACAGTGTCACCAGCAAAGCACCCCACACCATCACACCTCCTTCTCCATGCTTCATGGTGGGAACCAGGCATGTAGAGTCCATCCATTCACCTTTTCTGCATCACACAAAGACATGGTGGTTGGAACCAAAGATCTCAGATTTGGACTCATCAGACCAAAGCACAGATTTCCACTGGTCTAATGTCCATTCCTTGTGTTCTTTAGCCCAAACAAGTCTCTTCTGCTTGTTGCCTGTCCTTAGCAGTGGTTTCCTAGTGGCTATTTTACCATGAAGGCCTGCTGCACAAAGTCTCCTCTTAGCAGTTGTTGTAGAGATGTGTCTGCTGCTAGAACTCTGTGTGGCATTAGCCTGGTCTCTAATCTGAGCTGCTGTTAACCTGCGATTTCTGAGGCTGGTGACTCGGATAAACTTATCCACAGAAGCAGAGGTGACTCTTGGTCTTCCTTTCCTGGGGCGGTCCCCATGTGAGCCAGTTTCTTTGTAGCGCTTGATGGTTTTTGCCACTGCACTTGGGGATACTTTCAAAGTTTTCCCAATTTTTCAGACTGACTGACCTTTATTTCTTAAAGTAATGATGGCCACTCGTTTTTCTTTACTTAGCTGCTTTTTTCTTGCCATAATACAAATTCTAACAGTCTTTTCAGTAGGACTATCAGCTGTGTATCCAACAGACTTCTGCACAACACAACTGATGGTCCCAACCCCATTTATAAGGCAAGAAATCCCACTTATTAAACCTGACAGGGCACACCTGTGAAGTGAAAACCATTCCCGGTGACTACCTCTTGAAGCTCATCAAGAGAATGCCAAGAGTGTGCAAAGCAGTTGCTTCTCACTTTTTGTTAAGTATATAATTCTATATGTGTTAATTCATAGTTTTGATGCCTTCAGTGTGAATGTACACTTTTCATAGTCATGAAAATACAGAAAAATCTTTAAATGAAAAGGTGTGTCCAAACTTTTGGTCTGTCATGTATGTCCATCATATTTGATAAACCTAAAATGTTTGCCAACGTAAGATGATACAAATAATAATGCAATGGAGTGTGTGGTTTGATTTCACAAGTGTAGTTAATAGCTGTTGGTTAGACTCTCATTCTTTGTTCTCTTATCTTGGAATGCCAGAGCTGGTATGTAACTTTCCGCGAGGAAAAATGTTACCTCTATGACCTCAGTTCAGAGCTTCTCACCTAGCCAAATCAGCTCTCATAAATTGCCCTCACCAGGGGCAATACCCCGAAACACCGTGTCTGAAAATTGAGATTCTGATTTGGCTTTTATCCTAAGTCTCATTTCAAGGCTTGTTAAAGGGTAAATAGTGACTTGTAGGATTGCTGCTTTTAACAGGTGGTGCTATAGAGTTCCAGTCTTCTTCTTTTCTAACGAGGCAATTTGTCTATTAAAACTCACTCATACACATAATGAGTGTGGCATCATTGTGGTAAATTTCCCCCCACAGCTTTATGCCACACATACAGTGTACCTGCCAGTATGATGCCAAAACTCAGCATCGGGCCCCCATAGCTCCCAACTCAGTATAAAAGCAACCAAAGACCCCCACACAAAATGAGGGCCTTAACATCCCCTCACATAGAATGAGGGCTTCCACAAACCCCCACACAGAATCAGGTTCCACATGGCCTCTCAATCAGTATTAAAGCCCAATTCAGTAATGGAGCCACTCACAGACCTCCACTCAGAATGGGATTCCCCCACTTAGTATGGGACCCCCCACAGATCACTAGTTAGTATGATCACAGTCCTACCTCCTCAGTATAATGGCCCCCCCATTTAATCACAAAATATAATGGTTTCTCACTCAGTATGATGTTAGGGATGGCTGAACGCATATGTAAATATGGAGATAATATTGGTGCATTCGTAGCCCATGATCAACAGTGCAGGAGTGGAACCTGCAGCTAGCAAATGGCGGCACTATATGGTGGTAATACGCCTGAACAGACACGGGTTCCGTTACCCGGTCTGTAAAGGAGGAAACTCTGTTGTTTTACAGAGTCGCTGGGATAAAAGATAACGCTGTGCCCTGTTAACCTCACAGAGCTTCACAGCTCTCTAACGGAGCACGGAGAATATAGTGGTCACACAGTCAGCAACTGCACTCAAACAACTCCTCTCCAGAGGTGCCGGGATTCTAGTGGCTATACGCCAACCCTGAATTCATACACACAAACTCCTCTCAGGAGGTGCCGGAATTCTGGTGGTTATGCAGCCGACTCTGAGCACAGCAAAGCTCATGCACACATGAACTTAATTTGATACTAGAGCATGGCCGTGCGGCCATGCAAACCTTTTATACAGGAAGCTCTCCAGGACCTTCCTAGTGGTCCAATAGGAACTGCTTCAGGACCTGAGCATGTGACCCCCGACCTCCAATGAGAGGTCGACCCTTGGGCATGCCCAGTAGAGGAAAAGCAGGACTTAGTCCCAGGAGCATCTGCTCACCGCAGAACAGTGCTGGTTTAAAATGGCTGAGTCTGGAAGAACAGCAGTAACCAAGCGCACAGTATCTGCCTGAGCCAGACGCTGGGACCGACATCTCTGCTGGGCAGGCTCCACTGCAGCCGGAGAAGAATGGGAGACCGCAGCGGAGGTGGTTCGAGATTCCCCCTGTGCAGCGGCGGGAACTCAACACCTAACACCACCTCCTTGGACCCTGCTACGTTTGAAGGCAGCAATGAGCTGTGGAGCCCGAATGTGCTTAGCAGGCTCCCAGGACCTGTCCTCTGGACCATAACCCTTCCAATCCACCAAATAAAAAATTTTGCCACTTACCACTTTACCCCCCAAGATAGTGTTCACCTCATAATCATCCGTAGATGAACCTGATGTCCCGGCAGATGACTCAGAAAACCAGGACATGTGAACGGGCGTTAAGAGGGAAACATGAAAGCTGTCGGTGAAACCTAGGCGTGGAGGAAGGGCCAGACGGTAGACCACAGGGTTAACATGTTCCAGGACCTTGAACAGACCCAAGTAGCGATGTGCAAACTTAGTGGACTCAACTTGCAGCCTTATATTATGGGCGGAGAGCCACACTAAGTCGCCGGGAGCAAAGGTCGGAGTGGGGTGCCGATGTGCATGGGTGGAGACGCTCATTCTCTCCTTGGAGGCCCGGATAGCATCCTGTGTGCAGTCCCAGATGTCACGTGCCTCCACAGCCCAGTCTGCCACCCTAGAGTCGGCAGAAGACACGGGCATAGGCACAGTATCCCGCAGATGCTGGCCGTAGTTAAGGAGGAATGGGGTCTGCCCAGTGGAGTCAGCTACGGCGTTGTTCAGCGGAAACTCAACCCACGGTAATAAGGATGTCCAGTCATCTTGCCTGTTAGAAACAAAATGTCGCAGATATGTGACCAGAGTCTGGTTGGCCCTTTCTACGAACCCATTTGTCTCGGGATGTTATGCTGAAGTAAGATTCAGTTCGATGCTGAGTAGACGACAAAGCTCTCCCCAGAACCGAGATGTAAACTGGGGACCCCGGTCACTGACAATTTTGTCTGGCATACTGTGTAGGCGGAAAATGTGTTTGATAAATAACGCTGCCAAGACCCGTGCAGAAGGTAGCCATGAAAGAGGCACCAAGTGCACCATTTTGGAAAAATGGTCGGTGATTACCCAAATAATGGTGCAGCCACGGGACTTGTGTAAGCCCACCACAAAGTCCATTCCGACCATCTCCCAGGGCCTGTCCGCCACCGGCAGGGGGTAAAGTAACCCAGCTGCCCGTTGTCGAGGAGACTTATTCTGGGCGCAGGAGACATATGTTCGAATATAGCCTCCAACGTCACGGCCATAGGCGGCCATGAGTACGTCCTCACCCGAAGCTCAGATGTCCTTTTGGTCCCAAAGTGTTCACCCACCCTGGACGAGTGAGCTCAGGAGAGAACCTCTTGTTAGGGCTAGCGGAACGCACCAAATAATTAGAGAAAAGGAATAAGGTGCGTTCGCAGCCCGGGGTCCACCGTGCAGAGATGGAACCTGCTGCTAAGGACTGACGGACTATATGGCGGTACAATGAGGATACACACGGGTTAGCTTCACCCTGTGTGAAAGAAGCGAACCCTGTTGCATTACAGGGCCACAGTACCACATGTAACAAAACTAATAATTAAATAGCACAAGAGTGCATGCGATGCCGCACTGGCAGACGCCACTAACCACCCAGACTTGGGTTTGGAAAGCGCGGTGATAGCGCACGGCACCGCACTGGCGGTCACAGCAATAGACACTGTTTGTGTACCAGTGTTTGTTTCAAGTCGGGCGCTAGATTACAATCATCCTCCTTACGCGAGCATTCAAACACAAGGGAGGGATGATTTAAAGAGTGACTTTCACTCACAACACACACACATAAACAAGTGTATACTAGCGCATGGCCATGCGGCCATGCAAACCTTTTATAGCTGCAGCATGTACAGGACCTTCCCAGAAGGACCAATGGGAGGCTGCCACAGAAATTGAGCACCTTCAGGACCTTCCTGGAGGACCAATGGGATCTGCTGCAGTATCTGAGCATGTGACCCTCGATCTCCAACGGGAGATCTTGCCCTGGGCATGCTCAGAAGGGGAAAAGCAGGACTTAGTCCCAAAAGCATCTGCTCGCCGCTGCCCAGCACTGGCTTCAGTGGCAGAAGCTGGAAAAGCAGCAGTAACCCTTTACACAGAGTGAGACAGAGCAAGACGCTGGGACCGATGTCTCCGCTGAGCAGGCTCCACTGCGGCTGATGCAGAATGAGAGACCACAGCAGACATGGTTTGAGATTCCCCCTGTGCAGCAGCGGGAACTCAACTCCTAACATTACCCCCCCTAGAGCCCCCCCTAGGGCCCCCCCCTGCACCTCGCTACACTCAAAGGCTGCAATGAGCAGCGGAGCCCAAATGTGCTCTACAGGTTCCCAGGTTCTGTCCTGAGGGCCGTGGCCCTTCCAGTCCACCAGATAGTATTTTTTCCATGTACTACCTTGCACCCCACGATAGCATTCACCTCATACTCATCCGTGGATGAACCCGATGTCCCGGCAGATGGCTCAGAAAACCGGGACATATAGACGGTCTTTAAGAGGGAAAAGTGGAAGGTGTCGATGATACCAAGGCGCGGAGGAATAGCCAAATGGTAGACACAGGGTTAACCTGTTCCAAAACCTTGAAAGGACCAATGTAGCGAGGCTCAAACTTAGTGGACTCAACTCACAGCCTGATGTTACAGGTGGAGAGCCACACTAAGTCACCAGGAGGAAGGTCGGAGCGGGGCGCCGGTGAGCATCGGCAGAAACCCTCATTCTCTCCTTGGAAGCCTGAATGGCATCCTGTGTGCGGTCCCAAATGTCACGTGCCTCCACTGCCCAGTCTGCCACCCTGGAATCAGTGGATGACATGGGCATGGGCACAGGAACACATGGATGCTGGCCGTAATTAAGGAGAAAAGGAGTCTGTCCAGTGGAATCAGCTACGGCGTTGTTCAGAGCAAATTCTGCCCAAGGAAGCAAAGATGCCCAGTCATCCTGCCTAGCAGAGACAAAATGTTGCAAATATGTCACCAGAGTCTGGTTGGCCCTCTCTACCAACCCATTCGTCTCGGGATGATATGCAGAGAGGAGAGATTTAGTTCTATACTGAGTAAACGACAGAGCTCTCTCCAAAACCGAGACGTGAAATGGGGACCCCGGTCACTGACAATTTTATCAGGCATGCCATCTAAACGGAAAATATGTTTAATGAACAACGCCACCAAAACCCGTGCAGAAGGTAACCGTGGAAGCGGCACCAAGTGCACCATCTTAGAGAAATGATCAGTGACAACCCAGATAACGGTGCAGTTACAAGACTTGGGTAAGCCCACCATGAAGTCCATCCCGACCATCTCCCAGGGCCTGTCTGCCACCGACAGGGGGTAAAGTTGCCCAGCAGACCGTTGCCGAGGAGACCAATTCTTGGTGCAGGAGACACATGCCCGAATATAGTCCCTGATGACACGGGCCATATGCAGCCACCAATACGTCCTCGCCAAAAGCTCATATGTCCTCTTGGTCACAAAATGTCCACCCACCCTGGATGAGTGAGCCCAAGAGAGAACCTCCGGTCACAAATTAGATGGAATGAAAGTCTTGCCTGGGGGCACAGACTCTAGCGAAACCGGAGCCACAATTCTCAGGCTCTTAGAAGGGACAATAAGACGAGGCTCCTCCTCCTCCACCTCCTCAGATGACACTACGGAGCGAGAGAGAGCGTCGGCACGAATGTTCTTCTCCCCAGAGAGAAAATGGAGAGTAAAAAGGAATCGGGAGAAGAACGGGGACCATCTAGCCTGGCGAGAATTCAGCTGCTGGGCCGTCTGTAAGTACACCAAGTTCTTGTGGTCTGTGAGCACTTGGAAGGGAAAGCGAGCTCCCTCCAAGAGGTGTCTCCACTCTGAGAAAGCCAACTTCATGGCTAGCAACTCCCTGTCCCCGATGGAATAATTCCTCTCCGCTGGTGAAAAGGTATTGGAGAAGAAGAAGCAAGGATACTTCCGACCTTGAGCATCCTTTTGGAAGAGGACTGCTCCAGCACCAACGGATGAGGCATCCACCTCCATAATAAATGGCTTATCTACATCGGGGCGATGTAGGATGGGAGCGCTAGCGAAATGTGACTTAATCAAGAGAAAGGCCTTGGAGACCTCCTCCGACCACAACTTGGGATTTGCTCACTTCTTGGTGAGGGCAACCAAGGGAGCTACCAAAGTTGAGAAGTGTGGGATGAACTGGCGATAGTAACTAATGAACCCCATAAAGCGCTGCACCACTTTAAGAGAATGGGGTTCTTGCCAGTCCATCACAGCCTGTAGCTTGGCAGTATCCATAGCCAATCCCTGGGCAGAGATGATATACTGTAGCCAAGGAAAGGCAAGGACTCCTGCTCAAACACACACTTCTCCAACTTGGCGTAGAGGGAGTTTGCCGGTAAGAGGTCAAAAACTTTGCGAATATCTCTCCGATGGGAGTCAATATCTGGAGAGTAGATGAGAATATCATCCAGATAAACTATGACCAAGATGGTGAGCATCTCCCGGAAGATGTCATTCACAAAGTCTTGGAAAATGGCTGGGGCATTGCAGAGCCCGAAGGGCATCACCAGATATTCATAGTGCCCATCTCTGGTGTTAAAAGCCATCTTCCATTCGTCCCCCTCACGGATGCTAATCAGGTTGTAAGCACCCTGCAGATCTAACTTAGTAAATACCCTTGCTCCCCGTAGCCTATCAAAAAGCTCGGATATTAAGGGTAGTGGGTATTTATTCTTAACGGTGATGGCGATAAGACCCCTGTAGCCTATGCATGGACGTAGTTCTCCATTCTTCTTCTGCACGAAGAAGAACACAGCCCCAGCAGGTGACACTGACTTCCTAATGAATCCTCTTGCCAGATTCTCTTGGCCTCTGTCTCCGGGAGAGACAGGGGATAGACTCGACCCCGGGGAGGCTCTGCACCAGGCAAGAGGTCAATAGGACAGTCATAGGGGTGGTGAGGAGGAAGGGTCTCCGCAGCCCTTTTGGAGAACACGTCCGCATAGGACCAATAGTGCTTGGGGAGAGAGGAGAGATCTGCGGGTACCTCTGTAGAAGTAACCGGAACGCACTCGCTCTGACATCTACCCTCACATGACTTACTCCATCCCAAAATGTTCCCTGAGGACCATTTTATATGAGGAGAATGATATCGAAGCCATGGTATCACCAACAGGACCTCATCAATTCCCTCAGGAATGACTAATAGGGAGATAATCTCCTGATGTGATGGAGACATAAAAAGAGTGAATGGAATGGTCTGATGTGTAATCTGTGAGGGTAGTGTCGACCTATTTACCACTCGAACGGTCACAGGTTTGGCGAGCATCACCAGGGGTATTGTGTGACGCTGGGCGAAAGCAAATGACATGAAATTGCCTTCCGCCCCAGAGTCCAGGCAAAGCTCTACCATAAGAGTGGATGGCCATATTAATCCAAGAAGACCTAAAACTCCAAAGAGCTTGGTCACATTCCGTACTACTGCATATACCACAAAGAGCTACGCATAAAAATAAAATGTGGCTCAAGGAATGTAAAGATATAACAAAGTTTTATTCATAAATATTTAAACATAAAATGACACCAGAGTACCTCATATTGCAACAAAGACATCAAGGCTAAGGCTTAAGAATCAAGTAAAAACATAAATACATACTGCATCCTACTCCTTAGGCCCATATATATGACAACATTAGAGCACAGTGAATCCTACATACAGCGTCACATATGCCACCTGGACTAAAGAGACCTAAATGGAAAGCGCACTTAGCAGGACATTTTCTATAAATATAGATAGAGCCTAACAGGAGCAAAACTCCGTAACGCAGAATAAATAAATATAAGTATATTACCAGGTGGTATGCCTTTGCCTAGATGCACCTAGATGCCTAGATGCATCTAGACAAAGGCATACCACCTGGTAATATACTTATATTTATTTATTCTGCGTTATGGAGTTTTGCTCCTGTTAGGCTCTATCTATATCTATAGAAAATGCCCTGCTAAGTGCGCTTTCCATTTAGGTCTCTTTAGTCCAGGTGGCATATGTGACGCTGTATGTAGGATTCACTGTGCTCTAATGTTATCATTTATATGGGCCTAAGGAGTAGGATGCAGTATGTATTTATGTCTTTACTTGATTCTTAAGCCTTAGCCTTGATGTCTTTGTTGCAATATGAGGTACTCTGGTGTCATTTTATGTTTAAATATTTATGAATAAAACTTTGTTATATCTTTACATCCCTTGAGCCACGTTTTATTTTTATGCGTAGCTCTTTGTGGTATATGCATAAGAGTGGATGGGCCTATGGTTTTGGTCCCATTGAAGGACAATTTAGAGGAAAACGTCTCCGTGTCAAGTGTACCTCCTCCAACTACCACTAGACATTCCCCTGACCGCTGAGAACACTTGGAGGCAAGATGTCCTGACTGCCGGCAAACATGACAGACCATAGGTGCACGAGCGGACCGGGACTTAGATCCCGCATGCAACGCCTCTATGGCCTCATGTGACTCGGACGCCTGGACTGGAGATTCCTGAGGTTTGCTGAAGGTGGGAGCCAGCCGAAACCTCTGCCTACACTGGGCTTGCTCCAACCTTCGCTTGTGAAAACGAAGGTCAATGTGGGTTGATATAGCTATGAGCTCCTACAGGGTGGCGGGAATCTCCCTAGTGGCCAAAGCGTCCTTCACATGGTCAGCCAGCCCTCTCCAAAATACCAGGATAAGGGCCTTATCTGACCATTGCAGCTCAGATGCTAAAGTCCGGAATTGGACTGCAAAATATGCATGTCCACGTAGTATATTGCACAGCCCACGTAGTATATTGCCCAGCCGCGTAGTTTATTGCCCAGCCACGTAGTATATTGCCCAGCCACGTAGTATATTTCCCAGCAACGTAGTATATTGCCCAGCCACATAGTATATTGCCCAGTGACGTAGTATATTGCGCAGCCACGTAGTATATTGGCCAGTTACGTAGTATATTGCCCAGTCACGTAGTATATTGCCTAGTGACGTAGTATATTGCGTAGCCACGTAGTATATTGGCCAGTTACATAGTATATTGCCCAGTCACGTAGTATATTGCGCAGCCACGTATTATCTTGCCCAGTCACATAGTATATTGCCCAGTGACGTAGTATATTGCCCAGTGACGTAGTATATTGCCCAGTGACATAGTATATCGCACAGCAACATAGTATACAGCACAGAGCCACGTAGTATATTGGCCAGTTACATATCATATTGCCCAGCTACGTAGTATATTGCCCAGCCAGGTTTGTCACAGGTGAAAAAATAAAAAATAAACATATACTCACCTTTCCGAAGACCCCTTGTAGTCCACGGCAGCTTCCGGTCCCAGCGTTGGTATGGGCGCAGGACCTGTGATGACATCGCGGTCACATGACCATGACATCATGGAAGGTCTTTCTAGGGCAGGCGCGCAGGGGCTGTGATGACATCGCGGTCACATGACCGTGACGTCATGGCAGGTCCTTGTCGCGCAGCGTAAGATGGCGGCCGGCGGGAGCGGCTCACCGGACTACAGAGGGTGAGTATAGCAGGTTTATTTTTTTATTATTTTTAGCATTACACTTTTTACTATTGATGCTGCATAGGCAGCGTCAATAGTAAAATGATGGGGACACACAGGGTTAATAGTGGCAGTAACGGAGTGCATTACCCGCGGCATAACGTGGTCCGTTACCACCAGCATTAACCCTGTGTTAGCGGTGACCGGAGGGGGCTATGCAGGCGACAGGCACTGACTGCAGGGAGTAAGGAGCGGCCATTTTCTTTCGGACTGTGCCTATCGCTGATTGGTCCCGGCAGCCATGACATGCAGCTGGTGAGACCAATCAGCGAATGAATAACCGTGACAGAAGGACAGACAGAAAGACGGAAGTGACCCTTAGACAATTATATAGTAGATAGTGCTGGCGGTGGCTGATGAATAGTCCCATCAGCCACCGTCTGCTGTCTCTTTTATCACGCAAATGTAACTCTCATCATTCTCCTCTGCTCTCATCGATCACCGGCAGAGCAGGGGAGAATGATGAGAGCCATGATCAGTGATATGGAAATTAATACACCATAACCTACCTCACCTTTAAAACCTACTCCTTTCCCTTTAAGTGTTCCTTTAGCAGAATAAAACTTAGATTATAGCTAATAAATCCATGTCCACAATCAGTCAATTATCACTAAGCAAAGATACAGTGTTGACAGAAGCCACTGTTGTATTTACAGAAAGCTGAGTGCCCAGGTCACGCTGACCTTAGGGTCAGTATGGTCTAGGGTATCAACCTTAAACATCAGAACTCCTTACACTGCATATTTTGCCTTTAGCTTAAAATACTGTGGTATAACATGATTGGTTGTTAATTGTTTGTTCTGTACAATGATTGGTTGTTTCATTATTCTCCTATGACCCTCCTTCTTGCACCCCTTCCTAGAAAATTACTATAAGAATTGTATCCCAATACAATGAAGGGAGTTCTGTTCTATCACAGATCAGAGCTCTTGTGGCTACAATAAACCTTTTTAAGCAAATAATGAAAAAAGGCTAAAAAAGCCGAAGCCAGCTCACCAACCAGACCATCAGATGCGGAGCACGGAATCCGTCTAGATCAAGACGTCCTGCAATAGCGAGTCCAAACACCGTAGATATTCCAGCTCCAGCAAGAGGGGTAAAAAAAGTCTTTATTTATGACAACATAGCAATATAAAAATTCCTTACACCAGGTAGACCAAACAGGTGATAGTGTGAATGCGGCTACGCGTTTCGACCCATACAGGTCTTACTCATGCCTGTGTGGTTCCAGGACTGAATGCCATAATATAGTAAAATCAAGTCTAAAGACACACCCCCGTGTGTCAAATGATTAGATCGTAAGGTCCTGAAGCCACACGTATATCTCAAATACATTTAAAAGAAAATATACAAAACACATTAAAACATTAAACATAGTGATACAAAATTTCATTTCTTTTATTCATACCTCTAGGGAAGCGAGTATTAAGATTGTACATCCAGAACGCCTCTCTAGTGAGCAGGCGTCTTTTTATATCACCTCCACGATATGACAAGTGAACTTTTTCAATGCCGTGTGTTATGATCTGGTAATTCAGTACCACAATGGACATAGAAGTCAGAGCACATACAGTGACCTGACAATAACCCAAAAATATAGAACGAGCTCTGAGACGTGGAAACTCTGCTGACCGCAATCCCTAATCCTCTCCAACCACACTAGAGGCAGCCGTGGTTGCGCCTAACGCTCCCTATGCAACTCGGCACAGCCTGAGAAACTAGCTAGCCTGAAGATAGAAAATAAGCCTACCTTGCCTCAGAGAAATACCCCAAAGGATAAGGCAACCCCCACATATAATGACTGTGAGTTAAGATGAAAAGACAAACGTAGAGATGAAATAGATTTAGCAAAGTGAGGCCCGACTTTCTGAACAGAGCGAGGATAGGAAAGGTAACTTTGCGGTCAACACAAAACCCTACAAACAACCATGCAAAGGGGGCAAAAAGACCCTCCGTACCGAACTAACGGCACGGAGGTACACCCTCTGCGTCCCAGAGCTTCCAGCAAGCAAGAAAAAACAAATAAGCAATGCTGGACAGAAAAAACAGCAAACAAAATAGCAAAAGCGGAACTTAGCTATGTAGAGCAGCAGGCCACAGGAACGATCCAGGAGGAGACAGGTCCAATACTAGAACATTGACTGGAGGCCAGGATCAAAGCACTAGGTGGAGTTAAATAGAGCAACACCTAACGACTTCACCACATCACCTGAGGAAGGAAACTCAGAAGCTGCAGTACCACTCTCCTCCACCAACGGAAGCTCACAGAGAGAATCAGCCGAAGTACCACTTGTGACCACAGGAGGGAGCTCTGCCACAGAATTCACAACAGCCGTGCACTCTCAAAGCCGCAATATCCCCATTATGTTGCATGTGAAAATGCTTCGATACCATGGAAACATTTCTGTTTACTATATTAGAACAAGTAGCATCTCTAATATGTTCAGTTACACGTGTTTTTAATTTACGTGTAGTACATCCTATGTAGGAGATGTGGCATAATATACAGTCTATTTTATAAACTACATTTTTGGTGTGACAGTTAATAAAGCTATTGATTTTATATTCTTTAGTATTTTCTGAATTATAAAAAACACTGCCCGGCTGTATATGTGCACAAGTGCTACAGGCAGGAGTGCCACATCTAAAAAAGCCCGTACATTCAAGCCAAGTGTTGGATCTGGCTGTGGACGAAACAGAACTTGGAGCAATTAAATCACCGATGGTTTGTGCCCTTCTGGCTACCACATTGACTCCATCTTTTAGTATATCACAGAGGATATCATCCTCATATAGAGTGGGTAGCCTTTTAATAATGATCCCTCTAATTTGATTGAATTGGGAAGAAATTTACAGACATACATATGGCTTTCTATCATATTTTTTTCTTTTTGGATCTTTCATCATTAATGGGCACCAACAGATCATCTCTATGTTTATTGTTTACTATTTTTATAGCTCTATCTATAGTCCAATTAGGGTATTTGCGATTGTTTAGTTTTTTTCTAAGTCCCCCGAATTCTTCTATCTTATCTTGTTCCCTACTACAATTCCGTTTGTGCCTACAGGTATAGATTTGATCGTGTGGGCAGGATGACTACTATCCGCATGTAATATGGTATTTCCACTAATTGGCTTAACATATGTTTTACTCACAATTGATTCCCCAACATAGCCAGATAATTCCAAATCCAAAAAGGAGATACTACACTGATCATGCACAAAAGTAAATTTAATACCACAATCATTGAGATTGATGTATTCCACAAATCCCGGTATGGCAGACACATCACCCTTCCAAATGATGAGGGTGTCATCTATGTATCTGCCATACCAGGAGATGTGTTCAACAAAGGGATTATCAGCAGAATACATATATCTCTGTTCCCAGTATGTCATTGTTAAATTGGCCAGAGACGGTGAGTATTTGACCCCCATTGGGACTCCCGACTTCTGGATATACATTACATTGTCAAAAGAAAAAATATTATTCTGCATGAGAAACTGTAAAACCTGCAGTGCATAATTAATCAAATCATCCGATTATTGACCACAATCTTTTAGATGAAAATCCACAGCTCTCATTGCTACGTCGTGAGGTATACTCGTATATAAAGATACGACGTCACAGCTTAACCAGCTGTATTCTCGTTTCCATGACCAATTGGAAAGTATTTTCAAAACTGCCTTAGAATCTTTGATGTATCCTGGCATTTTCATAACCAGAGGTTGTAATAATGAGTCCATCCATTCACATAGATGTTCCAACATAGAACCGATTCCTGATATAATTGGACGCATTGCTGGTAACCCATCACCTTTAAGTATTTTTGGGAGACCATACATAATCGGTAGTTTTGGGGACTCAACATACATATAATCCGCTTGTTTTTTATCAATCACAGCCAGGCTAACCCCCTCCTTAATCAAATTGGCAATCCTGGCATTGATTTCTCTGGTTGGATTCCTTTTAAGTCTCTCATAAGTAACTACATCAGACAAGAGTTGAATCATTTTGGCCTTGTAGTCATTTTCATTCATTACTACTATTAGGCCACCCTTGTCACTTTTCTTGATGACAGTATTTTTTATCGATTTCAATTCAATTCATTCAAAGCTTTTCGCTGTTTAAATGATAGGTTCTTATGAGATTTGTTATTTTGAGTTTCCTGGAGTATTTTCAAATCCCTTTCGATCACTTCTTGGAATTTTTCCATACACTCAACTCTTGTTTGTAATGGATAAAAAAAAAGATTTTTTGTTTTGAATTTCTCAGATGTATTAGAATAACTGTCTCTTCCCTCCTCATGTTGTTCCTTCGATAATTTTATGAGACAATTGAGTGTCACTTGTCCCCTAAAATCTAAGTTTTCAAACTCATTTATCTAAGGAACAGCAACAGGATCGAATATAGCAGCTTGGTCATTGAAAAAATGTTTTTTAATAGTTAAATTTCTTATAAATTTATTCACATCCAAAATGGTCATAAAAAAATTAAAGTCAGAATCTGGCACAAAATTCAGACCAAGCGCCAATACATCCAATTGTTCTTGCAATAAAGACTGGGAGGACAGGTTGACCACATTGCTTGTCTTTGTTACTTGTATTTCTTCTGATAACGGGTCATTACTCCTGGCAGATTTCTTGTGTTTCCTCCCCCCCGTCTTTTCCGTTTTTTGATGTTTTTCCATATCTTTTTCTATTTTCAGTAATGTTACTTGCTGTTGAAATGTTCGATGTACTCGCATTTGTGTCCGAAGGGTCCGGTTCTGTAGATGAAAAATTGACTTGTGGTCTGTTGGTTGATTTTTGATGGGCTCGGCTACTTTTCAAAGTAGATCTAGGTGATTTAAAGGATATTTCCCACTGTCTCCATTCATATACAGTATTAGTTGAATAATCATTGAGATCTCTCTCAAACTTGCGTTTTTTCCGGTTCATTATTTCATCTTCTAGGCTGCATACATTTCCTCTCACTTTTTCAAGTGATGATTCATAATGAGACAGTGATTTAAATTCTTCAAGATTTTGTTTAGTTTTTTCCAAGTTTTCTTGTATTTCTCTCAATCTAGACTCTCCATTTTTTATCAAAAGTTTCATTAAATTTAGGGAACAGTCTGTGAGTATCTGATTCCAATCCTTTTTAAATTCTTCAGAATAAGAGGTTGTGGAAATTTTTTTAATTCTCAAACCTCTGGGAATCATTTGTTTTGTTAAATAGTTTTCAAGAGTGGTATGGTTCCACCATACTTTTGTTTCCATTTTCATGAGTCTTTCAACTTCATTCAAACATATTGTGAAATCACCACTCCCCACTGGATCAGATACAACACCTCCAAACACCTGTGCCGCTTTGGCTGATCTATCTTGCACTTGCATCTTGAGAAATGAAAAAATAAAAAAACACACTACACATTAAGTCTATCTTAATTGTGTGGTAGGATATAGTTGGAGATCGCGGGGGTGTGTCTTTAGACTTGATTTTACTATATTATGGTGTTCAGTCCTGGAACCACACAGGCATGAGTAAGACCTATATGGGTCGAAATGCGTAGCCGTATTCACACTATCACCTGTTTGGTCTACCTGGTGTAAGGAATTTTTATATTGCTATGTTGTCATAAATAAAGACTTTTTTTACCCATCTTGCTGGAGCTGGAAAATCTACGGTGTTTGAATAAACCTTTTTACCCTTATAAGGTTGTGACGTCATCCTTGGGAGACTGAGAAGTTATTCCTTATCAATCAGCAACCGGCGCCAGGGAACAGCGCTTACTGTAACACTTCTTCCCTGGCGCCCATCCGTGTGGTACTAATGCAGCACACAGATGCCAAACGTGTGCCACAAGTATTACACATGGGCACAGTTTTATTCTTCACGTCAGTACGATTACAGCGATACCTGATTTATATTTTTTTTATGTTTTGGCACTTTTATACAATAAAAACTATTTTATAGAAAAAATAATTATTTTTGCATCACTTTATTCTGAGAGCTATAACGTTTTTATTTTTCTGCTGATGGAGCAATGTGACAGCTTGTTTTTTGCCATATTTATTTATATCAGTCTTTTTGATCGCGTGTTATTCCACTTTTTGTTCAGCGGTATGATGATAATACATTGTTTTGTGCCTTGTTTTTTATTTTTATTTTTTATGATATTCACTTAAGGTGTTAAATAGTGGGACAGTTTTATAGGTCGGGTCATTGCAGACATCGCGATACCAAATATGTGTACTTTTATTGTTTAGATTTTTTTTCATTCAAATATTTATTTATTGATAGAATATTTATTGATTTTTTTATAATTATTATTTAAAATATATATATTTTTACAATTGTTTTAAAAAAAGTTTTACTTTGTTCTTACTTCTTTACTTTGTCCCACTATGGGACTATCATTTTTTACAGGCTGATAGCTTCTATAGCATGCAGATGAAGCAGCATCTGCATGCTATGGAAACTGTCAGCGCTGCACCTGACAGGAAGACTTGCTGGTCATGCACTGTGCATGATCAACAATTCTCCTTCCACTAGTGTCCCAGATGTCGTCATGATGACATCCACTCACTATGACAACGATCGGGACCCCACGTCACACCGCGGGGTCTCCGATCCAAAGGCAGAGGGGCTGTCAGCCATGTGCCAGCCTCCAAAATGCTGCAATCATATTTAATCGCAGTATTTTGTGGGTTAAAGTTCCGGGAGTGATCTGTGACTGCTCCTGGCAACTAATGCCGGGTGTCAGCTGTCTAAATCAGCTGACACCCGGCGTCAATTGCCCACGCACCCCCCCTCCCGTGAGCGCGACCGATCGCTCAGACATAATATTCCATCCATGATCAAATAGGCCCCGGTCACATGGATAGAATATTACGTCTGATGTCAGAAAGGGGTTAATATATTATTTGACTCCATGCATCTTTCACATTACAATATACAACAAAGGTATTTATTATTTCCTGACTAAATAAAGGGAGAATCAAGGTTTTGCATAATTTTATGTTTCAGCCAGTTTGTACAAAGTAGACATTTCAGATAGTTGGTGCAAAGTCTGAAAATTAAGAGCCCAAATCATCAAAACTTTTGTGGCAGAATTTTGGAGTAAAAACTTTGAAAAGTCACAAAATTTAAATTCAACTCGAAGTTTTGCACTTTCGGTATTTTCATGTCAGTTTTCCCCTGCCTGGCAGAGCTTGTACAGGACAGGTTGTGGAGGGGAAAACACGCCAAAGCTAATCTAATTCTTAATGAGCTGTGGAGTTCTCTACCCCAGAAATCTAAGATAAGATTTCTGGGGTCCTGCATGGAGTCAGACACCACTTGTCAGATGATTCAGATTCATGAGGAGGAATGCACCCCTTCATGAATTAGGAACATCTGACTCTAGCACAAACCCTAATCAGGACCGGGATGAACAATTATGGATCAGTCGCTATGTGATATAGAAGAGGTTTTCTTAGCCCTAGGGTAAGGGTAATGTAAGTAAACTGCTTTGTTTAGCAGAATACTACCTTCATGTGTTTTACTTTAATTTATTTCTATTGTGCTTCTTGACGATTTTAACTACAGAAAAGAACACTTTTCCATTTTTAGATCATTCAAGTAAGATACTTACAAACTTGTTAAAGACTAACTGCATCTATAAACAACTCTAATGAAATGCAAAAATAGAAATACCGTAATTGCAAACTGGGACACTTACTGTATATGGGAAGCCAAATTAGTCAGCTAATCACTATACATGTTTAGCTAAAAAACAATCAGGTCAGAAGAATGTATACGCTACATTAGTTTAAAGGGAACCTGTCAGGTCCCCCATGCCCTCCAACCCTAAAGCATTTAAATATGTTTCACTAAATCCCCTCTTAAACAGCCTTTTATAATGTTATTCACTTACATGAAAGTTTAAAGATAGTATTTATAACCTCCGCTTGTCCTATGCTAATTAGGCCTGATTTGCCAGAACCTCTGAAGCCCAATGTATGCTTCCCAGCTTCAGAGGCGCACTGCGCATGACCGAAAGTGCAGAAGACCCGCTCATGTTTATTTTTTGCACTTCCAGTCATGTGCAATGTGTGAGATTTGCAGGGAGTTGTGTTATGAAAGGCAATTCAGTATCACAATGGACATGGAGGTCAGAGCACATACAGTGATCTGACAATAACCCAAAATAATAAAACGAACTCTGAGACGTGGGAACTCTGCAGACCGCAATCCCTGATCCTCTCCAAACACAACTAGAGGCAGCCGTGGATTGCGCCTAACGCTACCTATGCAACTCGGCACAGCCTGAGAAACTAACTAGCCTGAAGATAGAAAAAATAAGCCTACCTTGCCTCAGAGAAATACCCCAAAGGAAAAGGCAGCCCCCCACATATAATGACTGTGAGTAAGATGAAAAGACAAACGTAGGGATGAAATAGATTCAGCAAAGTGAGGCCCGATATTCTAGACAGAACGAGGATAGGAAAGATAACTTTGCGGTCTACACAAAACCCTAAAGAAAACCACGCAAAGGGGCAAAAAGACCCTCCGTACCGAACTAACGGCACGGAGGTACACCCTTTGCGTCCCAGAGCTTCCAGCAAAACAAATAGACAAGCTGGACAGAAAAAAATAGCAACAAATAGTAAAGAAGCACTTAGCTATGCAGAGCAGCAGGCCACAGGAATGATCCAGAGAAACACAAGTCCAACACTGGAACATTGACAGGAAGCATGAATCAAAGCATTAGGTGGGGTTAAGTAGAGAAGCACCTAACGACCTCACCAGATCACCTGAGGGAGGAAACTCAGAAGCAGCAGTACCAGTTTCCTCCACAAACGGAAGCTCCCAGAGAGAATCAGCCGAAGTACCACTTGTGACCACAGGAGGGAGCTCTGCCACAGAATTCACAACAGTACCCCCCCTTGAGGAGGGGTCACCGAACCCTCACCAGAGCCCCCAGGCCGACCAGGATGAGCCACATGAAAGGCACGAACAAGATCGGGAGCATGGACATCAGAGGCAAAAACCCAGGAATTATCCTCCTGAGCATAACCCTTCCATTTAACCAGATACTGGAGTTTCCGTCTTGAAACACGAGAATCCAAAATCTTCTCCACAATATACTCCAATTCCCCCTCCACCAAAACCGGGGCAGGAGGGTCAACAGATGGAACCATAGGTGCCACGTATCTCCGCAACAATGACCTATGGAAGACGTTATGTATGAAAAAAGAATCTGGGAGGGTCAGACGAAAAGACACAGGATTAATAACCTCAGAAATCCTATAAGGACCAATGAAACGAGGTTTAAACTTCGGAGAGGAAACCATCATAGGAATATGACGAGAAGATAACCAAACCAGATCCCCAACACGAAGTCGGGGATCCACACGGCGTCTGTGATTAGCGAAACATTGAGCCTTCTCCTGGGACAAGGTCAAATTGTCCACTACATGAGTCCAAATCTGCTCCAACCTGTCCACCACAGTATCCACACCAGGACAGTCCGAAGACTCAACCTGTTCTGAAGAGAAACGAGAATGGAACCCAGAATTGCAGAAAAATGGCGAAACCAAGGTAGCCGAGCTGGCCCGATTATTAAGGGCGAACTCAGCCAAAGGCAAAAAGGACACCCAGTCATCCTGATCGGCAGAAACAAAGCATCTCAGATAGGTTTCCAAGGTCTGATTGGTTCGTTCGGTCTGGCCATTAGTCTGAGGATGAAAATCCGAGGAAAAAGACAAGTCAATGCCCATCCTACCACAAAAGGCTCGCCAAAACCTCGAAACAAACTGGGAACCTCTGTCAGAAACGATATTCTCTGGAATGCCATGCAAACGAACCACATGCTGGAAGAACAATGGCACCAAATCAGAGGAGGAAGGCAACTTGGACAAGGGTACCAGATGGACCATCTTAGAAAAGCGATCACAGACCACCCAAATGACTGACATTTTTTGAGAGACGGGAAGATCTGAAATAAAATCCATAGAGATATGTGTCTAAGGCCTCTTCGGGACCGGCAAGGGCAAAAGCAACCCACTGGCACGAGAACAACAGGGCTTAGCCCGAGCACAAATCCCACAGGACTGCACAAAAGAACGCACATCCCGCGACAGAGACGGCCACCAAAAGGATCTAGCCACTAACTCTCTGGTACCAAAGATTCCAGGATGACCAGCCAACACCGAACAATGAACCTCAGAGATCACTTTATTTGTCCACCTATCCGGGACAAACAGTTTATCCGCTGGACAACGATCAGGTTTATTAGCCTGAAATTTTTGCAGCACCCGCCGCAAATCAGGGGAGATGGCAGACACAATTACTCCTTCCTTGAGGATACCCGCCGGCTCAGATAAACCCGGAGAGTCGGGCACAAAACTCCTAGACAGAGCATCCGCCTTCACATTTTTAGAGCCCGGAAGTTACGAAATCACAAAGTCAAAACGGGCGAAAAACAGCAACCAACGAGCCTGTCTAGGATTCAAACGCTTAGCAGACTCGCGATAAGTCAGGTTCTTATGATCAGTCAATACCACCACGCGATGCTTAGCTCCTTCAAGCCAATGACGCCACTCCTCGAATGCCCACTTCATGGCCAGCAACTCTCGGTTGCCCACATCATAATTCCGCTCAGCAGGCGAAAACTTCCTGGAAAAAAAAGTGCATGGTTTCATCACTGAACAATCAGAACCTCTCTGCGACAAAACAGTCCCTGCTCCAATCTCAGAAGCATCAACCTCGACCTGGAACGGAAGGGAAACATCAGGTTGACACAACACAGGGGCAGAAGAAAAACGACGCTTCAACTCTTGAAAAGCTTCCACAGCAGCAGAAGACCAATTGACCAAATCAGCACCCTTCTTGGTCAAATCGGTCAATGGTTTGGCAATACTAGAAAAATTGCAGATGAAGCGACGATAAAAATTAGCAAAGCCCAGGAACTTTTGCAGACTTTTCAGAGATGTCGGCTGAGTCCAATCATGGATGGCTTGGACCTTAACAGGATCCATCTCGATAGTAGAAGGGGAAAAGATGAACCCCAAAAATGAAACCTTCTGCACACCAAAGAGACACTTTGATCCCTTCACAAACAAAGAGTTAGCACGCAGGACCTGAAAAACCGTTCTGACCTGTTTCACATGAGACTCCCAATCATCCGAGAAGATCAAAATGTCATCCAAGTACACAATCAGGAATTTATCCAGGTACTCTCGGAAGATGTCATGCATAAAGGACTGAAACACTGATGGAGCATTGGCAAGTCCGAATGGCATCACTAGATACTCAAAATGACCCTCGGGCGTATTAAATGCAGTTTTCCATTCATCGCCTCGCCTGATTCGCACCAGATTATACGCACCACGAAGATCAATCTTGGTGAACCAACTAGCCCCCTTAATCCGAGCAAACAAATCAGATAACAAAGGCAAGGGGTACTGAAATTTAACAGTGATCTTATTAAGAAGGCGGTAATCTATACAAGGTCTCAGCGAACCATCCTTTTTGGCTACAAAAAAGAACCCTGCTCCTAATGGCGACGATGACGGGCGAATATGCCCCTTCTCCAGGGATTCCTTCACATAACTGGGCATAGCGGTGTGCTCAGGCACGGATAAATTAAACAGTCGACCTTTTGGGAATTTACCACCAGGGATCAAATTGATAGCACAATCACAATCCCTATGCGGAGGTAGGGCATCGGACTTGGGCTCATCAAATACATCCCGGTAATCAGACAAGAACTCTGGAACCTCAGAAGGGGTGGATGACGAAATTGACAAAAATGGAACATCACCATGTACCCCCTGACAACCCGAGCTGGACACCGACATGGATTTCCAATCCAATACTGGATTATGGGCTTGTAGCCATGGCAACCCCAATACGACCACATCATGCAGATTATGCAACACCAGAAAGCGAATATCCTCCTGATGTGCAGGAGCCATGCACATGGTCAGCTGGGTCCAGTATTGAGGCTTATTCTTGGCCAAAGGCGTAGCATCAATACCTCTCAATGGAATAGGACACTGCAAGGGCTCCAAGAAAAACCCACAACGCTTAGCATATTCCAAGTCCATCAAATTCAGAGCAGCGCCTGAATCCACAAACGCCATGACAGAATATGATGACAAAGAGCAGATCAAAGTAACGGACAGAAGAAACTTCGACTGTTCCGAACCAATGGTGGCAGACCTAGCGAACCGCTTAGTGCGCTTAGGACAATCAGAGATAGCATGAGTGGAATCACCACAGTAGAAACACAGCCCATTCAGACGTCTGTGTTCTTGCCGTTCAACTCTGGTCAAAGTCCTATCGCACTGCATAGGCTCAGGTTTAAGCTCAGGTAATACCGCCAAATGGTGCACAGATTTACGCTCACGCAAGCGTCGACCGATCTGAATAGCCAAAGACATAGACTCATTCAAACCAGCAGGCATAGGAAATCCCACCATGACATCCTTAAGGGCTTCAGAGAGACCCTTTCTGAACATAGCTGCCAGCGCAGATTCATTCCATTGAGTGAGCACTGACCATTTTCTAAATTTCTGGCAATATACCTCTATCTCATCCTGACCCTGACAAAGAGCCAGCAAATTCTTTTCTGCCTGATCCACTGAATTAGGCTCATCGTACAGCAATCCGAGCGCCAGAAAAAACGCACTGATATTACTCAATGCAGGATCTCCTGGCGCAAGAGAAAATGCCCAGTCCTGAGGGTCGCCGCGCAAAAAAGAAATAATAATCAAAACCTGTTGAACTGGATCACCAGAGGAACGAGGTTTCAAGGCCAGAAATAACTTACAATTATATTTGAAACTCAGAAACTTAGTTCTATCTCCAAAAAACAAATCAGGATTAGGAATTCTTGGTTCTAACATAGATTTCTGATCAATAGTGTCTTGAATCTTTTGTACTTTTGCCGAGAGCTGATTCACAAATGAAGACAGACTTCTAATGTCCATCGCTACACCTGTGTACTGAACCACCCAAATGTCTAGGGGAAAAAAAAGACAAAACACAAAGCCAAGAAAAAAAAATGGTCTCAGAACTTCTTTTTTCCCTCTATTGAGAATCATTAGTACTTTTGGCTTCCTGTACTGTTATGAAAGGCAATTCAGTATCACAATGGACATGGAGGTCAGAGCACATACAGTGATCTGACAATAACCCAAAATAATAGAACGAGCTCTGAGACGTGGGAACTCTGCAGACCGCAATCCCTGATCCTCTCCAAACACAACTAGAGGCAGCCGTGGATTGCGCCTAACGCTACCTATGCAACTCGGCACAGCCTGAGAAACTAACTAGCCTGAAGATAGAAAAAATAAGCCTACCTTGCCTCAGAGAAATACCCCAAAGGAAAAGGCAGCCCCCCACATATAATGACTGTGAGTAAGATGAAAAGACAAACGTAGGGATGAAATAGATTCAGCAAAGTGAGGCCCGATATTCTAGACAGAACGAGGATAGGAAAGATAACTTTGCGGTCTACACAAAACCCTAAAGAAAACCACGCAAAGGGGCAAAAAGACCCTCCGTACCGAACTAACGGCACGGAGGTACACCCTTTGCGTCCCAGAGCTTCCAGCAAAACAAATAGACAAGCTGGACAGAAAAAAATAGCAACAAATAGCAAAGAAGCACTTAGCTATGCAGAGCAGCAGGCCACAGGAATGATCCAGAGAAACACAAATCCAACACTGGAACATTGACAGGAAGCATGAATCAAAGCATTAGGTGGGGTTAAGTAGAGAAGCACCTAACGACCTCACCAGATCACCTGAGGGAGGAAACTCAGAAGCAGCAGTACCAGTTTCCTCCACAAACGGAAGCTCCCAGAGAGAATCAGCCGAAGTACCACTTGTGACCACAGGAGGGAGCTCTGCCACAGAATTCACAACAGAGTTGGCAATGACACCGGATCTTGCAAATCATGTTATCATTCCCACAGGGACGCGAGAACATGCAAAGAGGGCCGTCTAGTCAATGGAATCTGACTCTCCATTGACTAGTCAAAAGCCTAATTAGCATAGGAAAAGCAAGATTATGAATAATATTTTTAAACATGGATGTAAGTGAATAACATTATAAAGAGCTGGTTAGGCATGATACATATGTGAATGCTGCTGAGTTGGAGGGTATGAGGGATCTGGCAGATCCCCTTTAATTGGAAAAGTTGGTAGAATAGAGGCTTACAGTCTGTGTAAGAACAGAGTATGTAATAAAGTGAAAACACCTCAAGTAGTAAACACAAGGTTGTTACCCATTTTTCCAGTTAGAAATAGATACATTCTCCAATCTTGGAAAATAAAAAAAAAAATTAAATACAAATAAAACCTTAGCTGCCATGAATGGTGTAAGATCAAAACACTATTTTATTCACAAGATCACCATCTAAATGATCTGAAAATGTATAATTATTACAGATGACAACGATCAATATAAATATATACTTTTAAGATCGGGGATTCTGCACCAAAGCAGTTCTTTCATCATGCAATAAAATAATATGAAGAATCTCTCACATTTTTTAAAATTCTGAATAAAATTTGTTGAGTTATCAATGAATGGGTTTTCCTATGACAAAGTACATTTTAATCAATAGATCTTCGAATAATTATAATTTCCACAATTGGATGTGTTGAAAAAATGTTCCTGTGCTGAGATAATCTTATAAATGTGCCCCTTCTGTGTACAGCCCACTCCCTGACGAAGCGGAAGCCAAACGTGCTTTGGATTGGTGTGTGCAGGGACAGTGCCGTGTTAGTACTGGTTGGTATTGTGGTTCTCTTTTTTTGCATCAAATATTTTGTATATTCTTGATCACACTTGTATTTTATTCATTAGTTTTTGCACAATTGGTTTTTGCACTTATGCGTAATTGATTTGAAGTGCACCTCTTTTTTCATGTGTTTTGCTTATTAATTATTTATAACCAGAATATTTTTAATCATAATATTTATCGGCACCAGCACTTTGATTATTTTATTATCGTTTCATATTTATGAAATATATATAGGCACAAATAATAGGGTATATCCACATATATTTTTCACATTATATATATATATATATATATATATATATACATTTTTTGGTGTATTAATTACCACTAATTATTTGATACTTCATCTATTATTTTACTGGGTGCCAATCAGTTTAACATGCCCTGCCCTGCACATACATAGTTGTTTTTGATATTTTATTTTCTATATTATCCCTTTTTATTCTTCCATTAGCTTTAATAAAGTTTCTAATTTTTATGATGATGAATTTTTATGGTGATGATTTGTTGTTTACTATGTTCAAATAAAGTATTACTGATATTATGATTTTGTGTCTGATGAATATTCTTTTGAGGATTATATATTTGTGGTAATATTCATGGACTATATATTTAAAAAAAAATTCTGGTATTTCTTTTCTGTATAGGAGTTTGCATACAGGAACAGGGTCTGATTATATCACATCTCCTGAGCAGGGGAGGAAACAAAAGAGTATAAAGATATTACAATGCAAGGATCACAGTTGCTTTCTGTGAGGCAAAACACTTTCCTGCCTGCTTAAAAATATGCTTTACATCACAGAAAGAATCAACTATAATCCTGTGCTAAAATGTCTGTATACTCTTTTGGTTTCCCCCCTGCCCAATAGATGTGGTATGATCAGACCATGATCCTGTCTAGTCAGGCACAGCCATTACACAGTACACATCAGGGGCACTTTTATAAGATCTTTCTTTTACACATCCAATTATGAGAATTATTTTTACAATGCAAGTTTCCTTATAAACAGATTTAAGAATTGCCAAAAAAGTTCACTCCTCCATAATTGCTTGCTTTGCATAAAAACGGGTACATATGAAAGTTGCATTTGCAAAGGTCACATTTACATAGTACATAAGTCAACTGCTACCTACATGAATGCAGGAGCCAGCAATGGAGGTTTGTTTAATGCCTGCTGCATCTGCAGGAAGGTAATAATTTAAGATTAAAGAACTAAGTGCTCATGCAAGTGTCTGTGCAACACAGTCCAAGCATGGATCACATGCATGGATCACAATGCATGGACTGGCCGCAGGTCTCCTGACCTAAGCATGGCAGATATATAGAATTATATGAAGCTGTCATAGTCAAGTCATGAGACCTGCGGCTAGTCTGTGCGTTACGATCTGTTCTCAAACTGTGTTGCACGGAGGTCTGCATGAGGCCTAAACTGCATTCAAATTCTCGCCCATCATTGTACATTTAAAAAGAAATGCATCTTAGAACACAAAGAAAACTTATTAACCCCTTAATGACCAGAGGTATTTCCAGTTTTGAGTTTTTGTTTATTTGCTCCCCTTCTTCCCAGAGCCATAGCTTTTTTATTTTTCTGTCAAAATGGCCATGTGAGGGCTATTTTTTTGCAGGACAAGCTGTACTTTTGAACGACATCTTTGGTCATTCCACAAGATAAATTTCAACCATACAATGTATTGGGCACAGTAATTCCGCACGGTTCAATGAGCAAATGTGGAATCACCTGTGTTCAAAAGTCGGCAGCGCTCTGGACGTAGCGGACATGTGCTACGTCCAAAGCGCTGCCTAATACTGAACGTGTGGACATACCCTGACAGTGGGTTCTCCTGAAATCAGGACAGTCCCACTGAATCTGGGATGATTGGGAGCTATGTAGTACATTAAAACCATCTTCAGCAACAGTCCTATAAGCTGCGTCACCTCTCTAGTAAGAGCAGGTGCTTGTCATTTGTCATCCACCAATGTCTGCTTCTCCGCACTGCACTACAGCATCAGGTTATAAAAGCCCAGCGCTTTACAAGGTAGGAGAAGAATTTTATTAACTGCATGAATTACAATACATACTTCTTACTATACTTAACCATTCATGTACTGAACTTTTGACAGAGATACTATCATATCAAATGGAATCTATTTTGACTACTGTGGTGTGGTGCGAGTTAAAAAAAACACTTCGATAACATGAGAGTAGAGCAATGCTAACATGTTGCATTCAGAAAAGCACTTTAGACTGTTGCTGTCACTGCTCAAATAGATAACAATGCTTATTTCTGAATCCTCTTTCCTGCAATTTGCTCCTTTTTTCATGTCTTCGAATTTAGTTTTCATATAGCAATGAGGCACAACAGGCTGTGTATTGTTATCCTACAATTACACGCCTCAGGTGTGTTGCGAGACACGAGGCCGAAGGCCAAGTCACTTCAACCACCTGAGAAGAGTAATTGTAGGACAACAATGCATGCCCTGTAGTGCCTTGTTGCTTTTGTAAAATGGATCTATACTGGTAAAAAGTGTTTTTATTATTTGTTGTCTGTTTTCTGACATTTAGGATTTCTAAAGCTTGGTTTTCATGTTGGCACAAACTGATGCTCAATATACAGTTCTATAGTGTAAATAAATTAGATAGGGCTGCTATTCACCAACTCTCAGTATTTATTGTCAAGTAAATGTGTCTGATGCATGGAGAAAATATCTCATTCTTCTCCAAAATCTCCTAGAAACTAAAATTCTTGACCTGAATACAAATATGTTCATAGATGATAAAGGTAAAACAGCTGAGATCTATATCGTATACCTTGATGCCCTTACACACAGTATCAAACCCCCAACTCAGAGTATAAAAAGTTGTGGAATTATAGAAATCATTGGATCAATATGTCAATAATATGCAAATGATGAAAAAATGTTGAGTATGAGTGCCATACGCAGAAATGCCAACACTTTAGGATAGTAATTGTTGTTTGTGGAGTTTCTGCCATGCTGAATGCACTTGGGTACACAAATCATCAAGATCTACTATTGGCCACTCTCTTTGCAATTGCTAAGCAATGACCTCCTATCACGGGTTTGCCGCCACAGAGTGGAGTCAGAAGACTACAGCATCTGATTTCTCCTACTCCTGCACTGACTAGAAGCTCTCACCTTCATGTTAAATGGTTCAGGTTTCCCTTAGCAGTGCAGGGGTTAATCTGCTCAGTTGAGAGCTCCTGGAAGCATTCCTGCATTAAGTCTCAGCTGTTCACTGACAGCTACTCCCATCTCCTATATAATCTGGGCCTTGGCTAGCATTCATTGTCAGAGCAGCTTTTGCTGCATGGCTGAATGTTGGTGGTGGTTATTATTGGAGAAGGTGTTTGGATTTATCTGTGACAATGCTAGGTTTTGAGTGTGTGATAATTCCCATTCTTCTTCTACTTTGGTTTAACCCCATCCACCACTCCCTGGTGCATTTGTATGTTGTCTATGTGAGTATATTTGTATGTTCGGTATTTTTCGTTATCCCTGTTCGTATTAGCTTGTTAGTCTGGTTGTTATATTATGGTACACTACTACTCCCCTCTTCACTGGTTGGGGGAAGTGTACAGACTGAGGGCAGATTCAGGAGCTAAGGCAAGGTATATGGCCTTGGTGTCTTCACAATCAGAAGTAAACCTGGGGAACAGTGAAAGCTAGGCCACCCCTAGCATTAAGGACAGTGAAGGAGGGGCGTGCCCTGGATGGCCATGTGAGCGGACGCTGAGGAAAGAGCTCCCGCGGCCACAAGCATAATTATCCTGAACAGACATTGCTGGCTGCCACAAATCTAGCCTTATCTGGAAGCTGAATCACCCGAGCGTGAAGGAGAGCCGTGGAGACGCCCGGAGAGGCTCGCAATGACACGGAGGAGGCAGAAAGATGCGGGGGCAGGAGATGTTGGAGGGCCCCAAGATGGCGCTGAGGCCAGAGCAGAAGCTGAGAAGGAGAATGCTTCCTGTCAGAAGCTCATGGAAGCTGCAGCAAAACTTCAAAGGTTTGCCTGGGTGGTTGGTGGGGAAGAGGCACAAGAGGCTATGGAGGAGAGGTCTGAAGGAGAGGAGGAGGAGAAATCTGAAGATGGAGTGAGGGGGGCACAGAAGGGGGAAGAAGAAAGTAGCATGGCTGCAGCAGGAGAGGCAGAGAAGGAAGTGGAATTGAGAGGGGAGCCGACTATAAAGGACGTCTTTATCCTTTCATCCTCTTGTAACCAGTCCCTGAATGATTTAACCCTTCAGATGAAGGAGGTGAAAGGGGAAATTATACAGATAAAGGCTGCCATACAGAAAATGGATAAACGCATGGGGGAGGTGGAGGAGAGGATGAGTACTGCAGAGGATCATGTGGTTCAACTACAAAAAGCAGAGAGAAAGTTTGCCCAACAGATATCGGAATTGGCGGCAAAAAATGAGGATCTAGAAAACAGATCCAGAAGAAATAACATCAGGATAGTGGGTCTGCCAGAAAAAACAGAGGGGAGAAATCCTACTGAGTTTATTGAAATCTTGTTGAAGGAGAAGGTTGGAACCGAGATTCTGACAAGGGTCTTTGCTGTGGAAAGAGCGCACAGAGTTCCGCCGCAGCCCCTCGCCCTGGAGCCAACCCTCATACCATGCTGGCTAAGATATTAAATTACAGAGACAGAGATATTATTCTCAGGAAGGCCAGAGAAATGGAGGATCTCACTGTTGACGGATAGAGGATTGCCATCTACCTGGATTACTCTGCTGTGGTCCAGAAACAGAGAATGCAATTTACTGGCATCAAGAAGTGACTGAGAGAACTGGGGGTGCAATACTCCATGTTTTTTCCTGCGAGGTTGAGAGTGGTTGCCTGTAATAAAGCAAATTTCTTCACAACACCAGAGGACGCTACATCAATGCCAAGAAACTACATGTGGCGGGAGACTGACTTTCAGCGGAGGCGTGAGCCGTTATTGTTACAAAGATGTTTGGGATAAGAGAACTGGGTTGCTATTTGTACCCATTTAATATCTGTGTCTCTTTCACTTTTGGAGGAGTGGAATATGACTGGGCTTAAGTATTACACCAGTTAGAGTTGTGCTGGAAAAAGAGGGGTGGGGTGGGGATTGTTAATAGGGTGCACTGCAAACGATGTTTGTTTGGTTTTTTTTTTACTCTCTTTACTTCACTGTTTGTTCAGTACTGTTAATAATTAATGTAAAGAGATGTGATTCAGAGGGTCGCGGGAGCCAGTTAGAGGAGGTTACTTAGGTGAGAGTGCTTCAAACGGGCCAAGGAGCCCCACTCTCGATGAGAGGAAAATGCTTTATCTTGAGGGGAGGTTGGGGGGGTGGGAGTTTAAAGGGTTGGGGAGAGGGATTAGACAGCTCAGGTTAAGGAGTAGGATTTTCTTGATGAATGTTCTGTATCATGATGGGGGACCTTATTAAAATACTGAGTTGGAACGTTAGAGGCCTAGCTGACAAAACTATGCTAGCGGTGGTGCTACAATACGCACGAGACTGGAGGGCCTTACTGATATGTCTGCTGGAGACACACTTGGTTCGTGAGAGGGTGGACGTCTTACGCAGGCGGTGGTTGCAAATAACGTATCACTCCACCTTCTCTACATACTCGAGGGGAGTGTCGGTGTTGGTCCCAACAGGGGCGCACTATGAAGAGATGAAAGTGTATGCTGATGTGGATGGACAGTATGTGGTATGTTGTGAATTCTGTTGTCGAACTCCCTCCTGTGGTCGTGAATGGTACTTCGGCGAGTTCTGTCCATGGACTCCCTCTGGTGGCTATGAGTAAAGCTGCTGCTTCTGAGGTTCCTTACACAGGTGACGTGGTTTATCCTTTGGTTGGCTGCTCTATTTAACTCCACTCAGATCGTTACTCCATGCCAGCTGTCAATGTTCCTGCATTGGTTCAGTTCGCTCTTGGATCTTTCTGGTGACCTGTCTTCTCCAGCAGAAGCTAAGTTCCTGATAGTTATTATTTGATCATTGTTTCCTTGTCCAGCTGGTTATCATGATTTTGTCTTGCTAGCTGGAAGCTCTGGGATGCAGAGTGGCATCTCCGCACCGTTAGTCGGTGCGGAGGTCTTTTTGCACACTCTGCGTGGTCTTTTGTAGGTTTTGTGCTGACCGCAAAGATACCTTTCCTATCCTCTGTCTGTTTAGTAAGGCTGGCCTCCCTTTGCTGAAACCTGTTTCATTTCTGCGTTTGTGACTTTCAACTTTACTCACAGTCAATATATGTGGGGGGCTGCCTTTTCCTTTGGGGAATTTCTCTGAGGCAAGGTAGGCTTTATTTTCTATCTCTAGGGCTAGCTAGCTCTGAGGCTGTGAAGAGGCATCTAGGGAGAGTCAGGAACGCTCCACGGCTATTTCTAGTGTGTGTGATAGGATTAGGACTTGCGGTCAGCAGAGCTCCCACATCCCAGAGCTCGTCCTGTGTGAGTTTAACTATCAGGTCATGCCGGGTGCTCCTAACCACCAGGTCATAACAGTGGTAGTGAAATGCAGAATGCTTGGTATATTGATGTGTGTGGTGGCTATGTACATTCCTCCCCCTTATTCGAGTAAAAAACTTAGAGAAGCATTAGAATTGATTGGACGGGGAGATCCGATGCCGCTTTTAATTATTGGAGACCTCAACAATATATGTGATGATTTCTGGGATAAAAACAAAAATACTCAAAACAGGTCGGAAAGCCATATTGCGCCATTCGGAACATATATTCGAGAGATCGGTATGACTGATTGGTGGAGAGTGCGGCATGTGGGGGAGAGGGGATACTCTTTCTATTCACCGGCTCATGATACTTTATCCAGAATAGATATGGCACTCGGAAACAATATGTTTGATTCTATGGTGGGAGAAGTGAGATACTTGCCCAGGGCGATCTCTGATCATAGTCCAATAGAGGTGGAGTTATGGGAAGCACGGCATAGGGGAGAGTGGAAATTTCACCCTAACTGGCTGAATTAGTGTGAGTTTTGAGGGCATACAGCGGGAGGTGGAGGAGTTTTTTGAGATTAACGAGGGCAGCTTAGACATACCCACTATATGGGAGACAATGAAGGCATATTTGAGAGGTTTGCTGTTCAGGGACATCAGTAGATGTAAGTGGCGATCGAAACAGGCGGAGAATGTCGCAAGGGAAAGGCTGAGAATTGCTGAAGATGAGATGGCCACACTGGGTACCCCTGAGGCTGGGAAACGGTTAAAAGAAGCCCAGAATAATATGGATAAACTACTTCTGGAGAGGGCAGGGAGGAAGAGAGAGTTCCAATGACTAACCTTTTACCAGGAAGGGGAGGCAGTGGGACATACAGTACAGACCAAAAGTTTGGACACACCTTCTCATTTAAAGATTTTTCTATATTTTCATGACTATGAAAATTGTACGTTCACACTGAAGGCATCAAATCTATGAATTAACATGTGGAAATATATACTTAACAAAAAAGTGTGAAACAACTGAAATTATGTCTTATATTCTAGGTTCTTCAAAGTAGCCACCTTTTGCTTTGTTGACGGCTTTGCACACTCCTGGCATTCTCTTGATGAGCTTCAAGAGGTAGTCACCGGGAATGGTTTTCACTTCAAAGGTGTGCCCTGTCAGATTTAATAAGTGGGATTTCTTGCCTTATAAATGGGGCTGGGACCATCAGCTGTGTTGTGCAGAAGTCTGGTGGATACACAGCTGATAGTCCTACTGAATAGACTGTTAGAATTTGTATTATGGCAAGAAAAAAGCAGCTAAGTAAAGAAAAACGAGTGGCCATCATTACTTTAAGAAATGAAGGTCAGTCAGACAGTCAGTCCGAAAAATTGGGAAAACTTTGAAAGTGTCCCGAAGTGCAGTGGCAAAAACCATCAAGCGCTACAAAAAAACTGGCACACATGAGGACAGCCCCAGGAAAGGAAGACCAAGAGTCACCTCTGCTTCTGAGGATAAGTTTATCCGAGTCACCAGCCTCAGAAATCGCAGGTTAACAGCAGCTCAGATTAGAGACCAGCTAAATGCCACATAGAGTTCTAGCAGCAGACACATCTCTACTAGGGTTGAGCGAAACGGGTCGTTCATTTTCAAAAGTCACCGACTTTTGGCAAAGTCGGGTTTCATGAAACCCGATCCGACCCCTGTGCGGGGTCGGCCATGCGGTACGCGACTTTCGCGCCAAAGTCGCGTTTCAATGACGTGAAAAGCGCCATTTCTCAGCCAATGAAGGTAAACGCAGAGTGTGGGCAGCGTGATGACATAGGTCCTGGTCCCCACCATCTTAGAGAAGGGCATTGCAGTGATTGGCTTGCTGTCTGCGGCGTCACAGGGGCTATAAAGGGGCGTTCCCGCCGACCGCCATGTTACTGCTGCTGATCTGAGCTTAGGGAGAGGTTGCTGCCGCTTCGTCAGAAGCAGGGATAGCGTTAGGCAGGGTCCATTAACCACCAAACCGCTTGTGCTGTAGCGATTTCCACTGCCCAACACCACCTTCGGTGTGCAGGGACAGTGGAAGCTACATTTTTTTTTTTTTCCCTCAGCGCTGTAGCTCATTGGGCTGCCCTAGAAGGCTCCCTGATAGCTGCATTGCTGTGTGTACGCCGCTGTGCAAACCAACTGCTTTTTTCAAAGCACAAATCCTCTTGTTCCTTCCTTTCTGCACAGCTATCTTTTTGGTTTGTACACACTTTTTATTTAATTTGTGCATCAGTCCACTCCTTATTGCTGCCTGCCATACCTGGCTGAGATTACTGCAGGGAGATAGTAATTGAAGGACACTCCCTGTTTTTTTTTTTTTTTTGTGGGAGATTAAGATTGACATTTCTGCTAGAGTGCCATCCCTGTCTGTGTCATCTCTCACTCAGTGGGCCATAGAAAGCCTATTTATTTTTTTGCTTGATTTGGGTTATAAAATCTACCTGAAAAAATCACTACGTCAATCAGTGGGAGAAAAATATTGGCCTCAGGGCTTGTGTGCCACTCTTGACTCCTGTGTGCATCATCACTCACTCAGTGGGCCATAGAAAGCCTATTTATTTTTTTGCTTGATTTTGGTTCTAAAATCTACCTGAAAAAATCACTACATCAATCAGTGGGAGAAAAATATTGGCCTCAGGGCTTGTGTGCCACTCCTGACTCCTGTGTGCATCATCACTCACTCAGTGGGCCATAGAAAGCCCATTTTTTATTTTTTTTTGCTTTATTTGGGTTCTAAATTCTACCTGAAAAAATCAATAAATCAATCAGTGGGAGATTAATATTGGCATTTGGGCTTGTGTGCCAGTCCTAAGCGTGCCATCTCTCTCTCTCAGATAGTGGGCCATAGAAAGCCTATTTATTTATTTATTTTTTTAATGGGTTTATAAATTTTCCCTGGAAAAAAAAAAAAAAAGTGGGAGATTAATATTGGCCTCTGGGCTTGTGTGCCAGTCCTGAGCGTGCCATCTCTCTCACAAATAGTGGGCCATAGAAAGCCTATTTATTTATTTTTTTTTGGTTTTATAAATTCTCCCTTAAAAAAAAAGGGAGATTAATATTGGCCTTTGGGCTTGTGTGCCAGTCCTAAGCGTGCCATCTCTCTCTCTCAGATAGTGGGCCATAGAAAGCCTATTTATTTATTTTTTTTTTTAATGGGTTTATAAATTTTCCCTGGAAAAAAAAAAAAAAAGTGGGAGATTAATATTGGCCTCTGGGCTTGTGTGCCAGTCCTGAGCGTGCCATCTCTCTCACAAATAGTGGGCCATAGAAAGCCTACTTATTTTTTTTTTTTTTGGTTTTATAAATTCTCCCTTAAAAAAAAAGGGAGATTAATATTTTCCTTTGGGCTTGTGTGCCAGTCCTAAGCGTGCCATCTCTCTCTGTCTCTCAGATAGTGGGCCATAGAAAGCCTATTTATTATTTTTTTTATTGGGTTTATAAATTTTCCCTGGAACAAAAAAAAAAAAGTGGGAGATAAATATTGGCCTCTGGGCTTGTGTGCCACTCCTGACTCCTGTGTGCGTCATCTCTCACTCAGTGGGCCATAGAAAGCCTTTTTTTGTTTTATTTCTTTTCTAAATTCTCCCTGAAAAAATCATTTTATTTTATTTGGTTTCTAAATTCTTCCTGAAAAAATCATTTTATTCTATTTTTTTCCTAAAGTCTCCCTGAAAAAAAAAAAAAAAAAAAAAATCAGTGGGAGATTAATATTGCCCTTTCTGCTTGTGTGCCAGTCTTGACTCCTGGGTGTGCCATCTCTCTCTCTCTCTCCAATTGTGGGCCATAGAAAGCCTATTATTTTTTTTAGCTTGATTTGGGTTCCAAAATCTACCTGAAAAAATCACTACATCAATCAGTGGGAGATAAATATTGGCCTCTGGGCTTGTGTGCCACTCCTGACTCCTGTGTGCGTCATCTCTCACTCAGTGGGCCATAGAAAGCCTTTTTTTGTTTTATTTGTTTTCTAAATTCTCCCTGAAAAAATCATTTTATTTTATTTGGTTTCTAAATTCTTCCTGAAAAAATCATTTTATTCTATTATTTTTTTTTCCTAAAGTCTCCCTTAAAAAAAAAAAAAAATCAAATCAGTGGGAGATTAATATTTACATTTGTGCTTCAGTGACAGTCCTGCGTGTGTGGCATCTCTCTCATTTGTTGCCACCAACAACAGAGTGTGTAACATTGTGCCTGATTTTCGTTGTGGTCTCACTCACCTGTAAAGGGGTAGCTAAATCATACTGAAGTTATAGCTCACCGTGTAATTTGTGTGACAGCAACAAATACCGTTAGTTTGTTTACGTTTTTAAAACAATGAGGAAGTATGGTGGAAGAGGTCGTGGCCGGGGGCGTTCATTGTCAGCTGGTAATGAGGGTAGTGGTAGAGCATCAGCTGGTCGTGGGAAAAAAAATATTGCACCTAAGTCTGGAGCTGTGGAGCCAGGTTCGTCGTCTGGCTACACAAGGCCTCGAACGCTCCCTTTTCTGGGAGTAGGAAAACCACTTTTAAAGCCGGAGCAGCAAGAGCAAGTTTTGGCTTATCTTGCTGACTCAGCCTCTAGCTCTTTTGCCTCCTCTCGTGAAACTGGTAAATGTCAAAGCAGCGCGTCGTTAGTGGATGTTCACGGTCAGGGACAAGTCACTTCCTTGTCCTCTTCAGCAAAAACAACAACAGAGAAGAATGCAGCAGGCGACACAACGGGTTACTCCATGGAGCTCTTTACACATACCGTCCCTGGCTTAGAAAGTGAAGCAGTTAACAGTCCATGCCCATTACAAGTTGAATCTGACATGGAGTGCACTGATGCACAGCCACAGCCAGACTACTATGCTGGTCCTTTGACTCAGACCACAACATTGCCCTCGCAGGGTGCTGATCAAGAATCAGACCCTGATGAGACTATGTTGCCCCATCACGAGCGCTATACCACCGACCGACACGGTGACACAGACGAAGTTGCACATGAGCTACAAGAAGAGGTAATAGATGACCCAGTTCTTGACCCCGATTGGCAGCCATTGGGGGAACAGGGTGCAGGCGGCAGCAGTTCTGAAGCGGAGGAGGAGGGGCCGCAGCAGGCATCAACATCGCAACAGGTTCCATCTGCCGGGCCCGTATCTTGCCCAAAACGCGTGGCAAAGCCAAAACCTGTTGGAGGACAGCGTGGCCATCCGGTTAAAGCTCAGTCTGCAATGCCTGAAAAGGTATCCGATGCTAGAAAGAGTGCAGTCTGGCATTTTTTTAAACAACATCCAATTGATCAGCGCAAAGTCATCTGTCAAAAATGTTCAACTACCTTAAGCAGAGGACAGAATCTGAAAAGTCTCAATACAAGTTGCATGCATAGACATTTAACCACCATGCATTTGCAAGCCTGGACTAACTACCAAACGTCCCTTAAGGTTGTAGCACCCTCGGCCAATGAAGCTAGTCAGCAACGCAACATCCCTTCCGGCAGTGTAGGGCCACCATTTTCCGCACCACCTGCAGTATCTGTGCAGGTTTCTTTGCCAGGCCAAAGCAGTCAGGGTCAGGGAATCACCAGTTTCGTAGTAGGAAACACTGCATCTAGGGCACCGGTGGCAACAATACCATCTCCCACCGTCTCTCAGTCTGCCATGTCCACCGGCACCCCCGCTAGTTCCACGATCTCCAGCTCTCCAGTCCAGCTCACCCTACATGAGACTATGGTTAGAAAAAGGAAGTACTTAGCCTCGCATCCGCGTACACAGGGTTTGAACGCACACATAGCTAGACTAATCTCGTTAGAGATGATGCCCTACCGGTTAGTTGAAAGCGAAGCTTTCAAAGCCCTGATGGACTACGCTGTACCACGCTACGAGCTACCCAGTCGACACTTTTTTTCCAGAAAAGCCATCCCAGCCCTCCACCAGCATGTTAAAGAGCGCATCGTCCATGCACTCAGGCAATCTGTGAGCACAAAGGTGCACCTGACAACAGATGCATGGACCAGTAGGCATGGCCAGGGATGTTACGTGTCCATCACGGCACACTGGGTAAATGTGGTGGATGCAGGGTCCACAGGGGACAGCAAGTTTGGGACAGTTCTGCCTAGCCCACGGTCTAGGAAACAATTGGCTGTAGCCGTTCGCACCCCCTCCTCCTCCTCTTCGTCCTCCTGCAGAAGCGAGAGCTCGTCCACAGACCGCAGTCGCACAACCACTCCATCCGCAGCTGCCACTGTTGCACACCAGGTCTCCCATTATGGGGCAGCTACTGGCAAACGTCAGCAGGCTGTATTGGCTATGAAGTGTTTGGGCGACAACAGACACACCGCGGAAGTTCTGTCCGAGTTCTTGCAGAAAGAAACGCAGTCGTGGCTGGGCACTGTAGATCTTGAGGCAGGCAAGTTAGTGAGTGATAACGGAAGGAATTTCATGGCTGCCATCTCCCTTTCCCAACTGAAACACATTCCTTGCCTGGCTCACACCTTAAACCTGGTGGTGCAGTGCTTCCTGAAAAGTTATCCGGGGTTATCCGACCTGCTCCTCAAAGTGCGTGGACTTTGCTCACATATCCGCCGTTCGCCCGTACACTCCAGCCGTATGCAGACCTATCAGCGTTCTTTGAACCTTCCCCAGCATCGCCTAATCATAGACGTTGCAACAAGGTGGAACTCAACACTGCACATGCTTCAGAGACTGTGTGAACAGAGGCGGGCTGTTATGTTTTTGTGGGAGGATACACATACACGGGCAGGCAGTAGGATGGCAGACATGGAGTTGTCAGGTGTGCAGTGGTCGAAGATTCAAGACATGTGCCAAGTCCTTCAGTGTTTTGAGGAATGCACACGGCTGGTTAGTGCAGACAATGCCATAATAAGCATGAGCATCCCCCTAATGCGTCTGCTGATGCAAAGTTTGACGCACATAAAGGATCAGGCGTCTGCAGCTGAGGAAGAGGAAAGCCTTGATGACAGTCAGCCATTGTCTGGCCAGGGCAGTGTACAGGACGAGGTAGCGGGCGAAGAGGAGGAGGAGGACGAGGAGGATGATGGGGATGATTATATTTTTAATGAGGAAGCTTTTCCGGGGCCACTGGAAATTGGTGGCGCGGCAAGGCCGGGTTCTGGTTTTTTGAGGGACACAAGTGACGTGGATTTGCCTGAAACTGCCCCTCAACCAAGCACAACCGCAGATTTGAGAACTGGAACTTTGGCCCACATGGCGGATTATGCCTTACGTATCCTCAAAAGGGACACACGCATAACTAAAATGATGAATGATGACGATTACTGGTTGGCCTGCCTCCTTGATCCTCGCTAAAAAGGCAAATTGCAAAATATAATGCCACATGAGAACTTGGAACTAATATTAGCAACCAAACAATCAACTCTTGTTGACCGTTTGCTTCTGGCATTCCCTGCACACAGCGCCCGTGATCGTTCTCACACGAGCTGCAGGGGCCAGCAGACCAGAGGAGTTAGAGGGGCAGAAATCAGAAGTGGCGTTGGCCAGAGGGGTTTTCTGACCAGGTTGTGGAGTGATTTTGCTATGACCGCAGACAGGACAGGTACTGCAGCATCAATTCAAAGTGACAGGAGACAACATTTGTCCAGTATGGTTACAAACTATTTTTCATCCCTTATCGATGTTCTCCCTCAACCGTCATTCCCATTTGATTACTGGGCATCAAAATTAGACACCTGGCCAGAATTGGCAGAATATGCATTGCAGGAGCTTGCTTGCCCGGCAGCTAGTGTCCTATCAGAAAGAGTATTCAGTGCTGCAGGTTCAATACTAACAGAAAAAAGGACTTGTCTGGCTACCCAAAATGTAGATGATCTAACCTTCATTAAAATGAACCACAACTGGATTTCGAAATCTTTTGCCCCACCTTGCCCGGCTGACACCTAGCTTTCCCATGAAAAGGTCTTGCCTGTGGACTATTCTGAATGCCTTTTCCAATCTCGTAATTTTCTGCACCTGATTGTCCAGCATACGACATGTTTACACCTCACTAAATGGCCAAACTCCCCACACGGGGCCGTGGTATCGACACTTGGCGACAGCACCCGTGAGAGTGCAGTTTGTCTGAAGAGGTGGGTGAGCCCGCTTTTGGTCGACGGCACTGCCACTGGGTCCCTCCTAGTACAATAAAGTGTCTCTGGCGGTGGTGGTGCGCACCCAACGTCAGACACACCGTTGTAATATGAGGGGCCCTGGGCCTGTACCGCCGGCCACAAGACAGTTTCCCCCCACCCCAGCTCAAACAGTGCTCTACCACTTGCAAAATAATCTCACAGCTCCACCAATGTTTAGTCTATGCGCTGACATCCTTCAATGCCTGCCACTGACAATACCATTGTATTGACATTTTTGTTATGTTAGGCCTTCGATGCCTGTCTGTGGTCACTCCTTCCACTAGGCCTCCACTGATCACACCACTGCTGCCCGTGTACCCCTGTAACCAATTTAAAATTGCCTACAGCCATGTGTTATTATTTTAGGCCTTCGATGCCTGTCTGCGGTCACTCCTTCCACTAGGCCTCCACTGACCACACCACTGCTGCCCGTGTACCCCTGTAACCAATTTAAAATTGCCTACAGCCATGTGTTATTATTTTAGGCCTTCGATGCCTGTCTGCGGTCACTCCTTCCACTAGGCCTCCACTGACCACACCACTGCTGCCCGTGTACCCCTGGAACCAATTTAAAATTGCCTACAGCCATGTGTTATTATTTTAGGCCTTCGATGCCTGTCTGCGGTGACTCCTTCCACTAGGCCTCCACTGACCACACCACTGCTGCCCGTGTACCCCTGTAACCAATTTAAAATTGCCTACAGCCATGTGTTATTATTTTAGGCCTTCGATGCCTGTCTGCGGTGACTCCTTCCACTAGGCCTCCACTGACCACACCACTGCTGCCCGTGTACCCCTGGAACCAATTTAAAATTGCCTACAGCCATGTGTTATTATTTTAGGCCTTCGATGCCTGTCTGCGGTCACTCCTTCCACTAGGCCTCCACTGACCACACCACTGCTGCCCGTGTACCCCTGTAACCAATTTAAAATTGCCTACAGCCATGTGTTATTATTTTAGGCCTTCGATGCCTGTCTGCGGTGACTCCTTCCACTAGGCCTCCACTGACCACACCACTGCTGCCCGTGTACCCCTGGAACCAATTTAAAATTGCCTACAGCCATGTGTTATTATTTTAGGCCTTCGATGCCTGTCTGCGGTGACTCCTTCCACTAGGCCTCCACTGACCACACCACTGCTGCCCGTGTACCCCTGGAACCAATTTAAAATTGCCTACAGCCATGTGTTATTATTTTAGGCCTTCGATGCCTGTCTGCGGTCACTCCTTCCACTAGGCCTCCACTGACCACACCACTGCTGCCCGTGTACCCCTGGAACCAACATCAGAAAATATAAAAATAAGTATTTTGCTTATAAAAAAGAAAATACTGGAGAGATATCAAATGCAGACATTTTAACATTAAAAACAAACACATACAACAAAAATCTGGTACAGTACTAAAAATGGCCACCAGCTACAATAACTTTCTCCTGCAAGTAGTTAACTGAAAGGTTTTTTCAATTTTAAACACAGATATGGCATCCACCGAGTGTTGTCCTGTCGCGTCTTCTTTATATTATTGCCAAGAAGATGCAAAACAATGAAAATAATAAAATCATTATTTACCAAAAAAATAGAGTAAGTCAAAACCACATTGCAAATAAACATTCATTACAAATAAAGAAGCAGGGCGCGTCCGAGGGTGAGTATATACCTAATAAGAATATAATCACCCTCGGACGCGCCCTGCTTCTTTCCGACAGCCTTCCTTCCTAAGAATCAGCCCTTCCGTGGTGTAGAGAGAGGGTTTGCTACACTCCAAGGTGTTCCCCAGGTTGCCTTTCCTGAGCTTCGATCTTCCGGCTCTCGTTTAGTAGTTGTTGGAAACTACGCTGCATTAGGCCTACAAATTGGGTATGGGGTGTAGAGAGATGGTGTGTTACACTCCAAGGTGTTCCCCAGGTTTCCTCTCCATTGCTTCGATCTTCCGGCTCTCGTTTAGTAGTTGTTGGAAACTACGCTGCATTAGGCCTACAAATTGGGTATGGGGTGTAGAGAGATGGTGTGTTACACTCCAAGGTGTTCCCCAGGTTTCCTCTCCATTGCTTCAATCTTCCGGCTCTCGTTTAGTAGTTGTTGGAAACTACGCTGCATTAGGCCTACAAATTGGGTATGGGGTGTAGAGAGATGGTGTGTTACACTCCAAGGTGTTCCCCAGGTTTCCTCTCCATTGCTTCGATCTTCCGGCTCTCGTTTAGTAGTTGTTGGAAACTACGCTGCATTAGGCCTACAAATTGGGTATGGGGTGTAGAGAGATGGTGTGTTACACTCCAAGGTGTTCCCCAGGTTTCCTCTCCATTGCTTCGATCTTCCGGCTCTCATTTAGTAGTTGTTGGAAACTACGCTGCATTAGGCCTACAAATTGGGTATGGGGTGTAGAGAGATGGTGTGTTCCACTGTAGAGAGATGGTGTGTTCCACTCCAAGGTGTTCCCCAGGTTTCCTCGCCAATGCTTCGATCATCATGCTCTTGTTTAGTAGTTGTTGGAAACTACGCTGCATTAGACCTACAAATTGGGTATGGGGTGTAGAGAGATGGTGTGTTCCACTCCAAGGTGTTCTCCAGGTTGCCTTTCCTGAACTTCTATCTTCAGGCTCTCATTAAATTGTGGTTAAACGGAACAACTGCATTTGGCGTACTAGTTGGTTTGGGGCCTACTATCGGTGTCTGCTGCTCCTTGCTGTTCTCCTGGTTTCCTGTCCTGAAATTCCGTTTTCAGGCGCTCGTTAAGTAGTTGTTAATGTTAGACTGCATTTGGCCTACTAGTTGGGTTGGGGCCTACTATCGGTGTCTGCCACTCCTTGCTGTTCTCCTCCACTGAACAAAGCTGTGCCGCCTGTTTACTACTGTTGCCAATTTTGAACTGCATTTCGACTACTTACTGATTTGGGCCTACGCTCTGTGTCAGCCTCTCATTCCAGTTGTCCTCCACTGCAATGCCCCCTGATTAGTCCTGTGTTACCAATTTTGAACTGCATTTAGCCCACTTTATTCTTTGGGCCTATATCTGTGTTTCCTCCTCATCCTGCCCATTGCCCAGCCAGTGATAGATGAGTCTGCTGGTACATTGACCCATAACGCAACATTTCCCGTGCACGCTACACTGCAAGATTGTGACCCTGCTGAAAGTCAGGTCCCCTTTCCCGCATACCATACCACCTTACACGGGGACAAACAGGAAGGTGCAGATGAAAGTGCAGGTTCCTTCATCAGGTGGGGGGAGGAATACTAGTTGGCGACGTCACTGGCACAGGGCCTCTCATGGTACGCAAAAGTGTTGCTGCCGGTGGGAGGCGCCCCCGCCGTGCAAACACACCGCTGTACTTTGAGGGGCCCTGTGCCAGTGCCAATGCCAACGAGTGGGCCCCCCCTGCTTGCTCAGGTTCACAGCACTTGCAAAGTTGAAATACTTACCTCTCCCTGCTCCACTGCCGTGACGTGGTCCAGATTTCCTGGGCCCACTAATTACTTGAACCAGCCCTACCCACCACAACTTTAGCCAAATGACCCCCAATTTCAAATGCCTTCCAATTATTATAAGGTAAATTACGCTTGACAAGCTTCATTAAGAAGAATGGATGGTTTTGACATTAAAATGGGCACTCTAGGTGTTTTCCTGGCCCCCACTCACTGCCGACTATGCTGCCCCATTGACTTGCATTGGGTTTCGTGTTTCGGTCGATCCCGACTTTACGTCATAATCGGCCGATTTCACTCGACCCGACATTTGAGATAGTCGGGTTTCGCGAAACCCGGCTCGACTCTAAAAAGGTCAAGGTCGCTCAACTCTAATCTCTACAACAACTGTTAAAAGGAGACTTTGTGCAGCAGGCCTTCATGGTAAAATAGCTGCTAGGAGACCACTGCTAAGGACAGGCAACAAGCAGAATAGACTTGTTTGGGCTAAAGAACACAAGGAATGGACATTAGACCAATGGAAATCTGTGCTTTGGTCTGATGAGTCCAAATTGGAGATCTTTGGTTCCAAACACTGTGTCTTTGTGCGTCACAGAAAAGATGAATGGATGGACTCTACATGCCTGGTTCCCACTGTTAAGCATGGAGGAGGAGGTGTGATGTTGTGGGGGTGCTTTGCTGGTGACACTGTTGGGGATTTATTCAAAACTGAAGGCATACTGAACCAGCATGGCTACCACAGCATCTTGCAGCGGGATGCTATTCCATCCGGTTTACGTTTAGTTGGACCATCATTTATTTTTCAACAGGACAATGACCCCAAACACACCTCCAGGCTGTGTAAGGGCTATGTGACCAAGAAAGAGAGTGATGGGGTGCTACGCCAGATGACCTGGCCTCCACAGTCACCAGACCTGAACCCAATCGAGATGGTTTGGGGTGAGCTTAACCACAGAGTGAAGGCAAAAGGGCGAACAAGTGCTAAGCATCTCTGGGAACTCCTTCAAGAGTGTTGGAAGACCATTCCCGGTGACTACCTCTTGAAGCTCATCAAGAGAATGCCAAGAGTGCGCAAAGCAGTCATCAAAGCAAAATGTGGCTACTTTGAAGAACCTAGAATATAGGACATAATTTCAGTTGCTTCACACTTTTTTGTTAAGTATACTGTATAATTCCACATGTGTTAATTCATAGTTTTGATGCCTTCAGTGTGAATGTACAATTTTCATAATCATGAAAATACAGAAAAATCTTTAAATGAGAATGTGTGTCCAAACTTTTGGTCTGTACTGTATGCTCTCGCTGGTGGCGTCGGGCCAGAGGGGTACACCATTCGTACATTCACTAGAGCCTGTTAATGGTATAAACGGACTTCTACGCGGATCTATACGCCTCTCGTGTAGACCCATCGGGGGCTGACAACGTGGCATTTCTACAAGGTATTGTCCTACCTAGACTAAGTGAGGAGGATAAGGAAAGTTTGGAGGGACCTATCATGGATGAAGAACTAAGTTGAGCTTTAAGAGCCATGGCAAGTGGTAAGGCCCCAGGAGCAGATGGATTGCCAGCTGAAATTTATAAGGAAATGGAGGAGGTGTTGCTGCCCAGATTACGAGTAGTTTTGGAGGAGGCTGGTAATGGGGGGATTCTCCCAGCCTCTATGAGGGAGGCCATAATAGTTGTAATCCTGAAGGAAGATAAAGATTTACGACTGCCTGAATCATATCGCCCGATATCTTTGCTCACAAGTCACAATGGATGTTAAACCTCTGGCTGGGGTGTTGGCAGCCCGATTATCAGGTGTTATTTCTGGATTGATTCATCCAGATCAATCTGGCTTTATGCCAGGCAGGTCCACGGCAGTCAATCTTAGAAGGCTTTTTTTGAATTTACAATTGGGGGCTGATAATGGTGGGAATAGAGTTATTGCTTCTTTAGATGCCCATAAGGCATTTGACAGTGTGGAATGGGGATACTTGTGGCAGGTATTGCAATTCTTTGGCTTCGGCCCACAATTTGTGTCCTGGGTTCAGCTATTGTACGCGCAACCATCAGCTAGGGTGAGAGTGAATGGGGAGCTTTCTCACACGATAAGGCTACATAGAGGGACGAGACAGGGGTGCCCGCTCTCCCCTCTTTTGTATGCTTTAGACGTGGAGAAACTGGCCGCCAAGATCCAACAGTCCGCTGAGGGCTCTGGGTTTAAAAATGGATTGATAGAGAAAAAGATTGCGCTTTATGCGGATGATATACTGCTGTTCTGGAGTGATCCACATGATTCATGGAGTAATGCAATTCGGCTCATCGAGGGGTTTGGTGCTTTGTCGGGGCTTAAAATAAATTGGAATAAGTCAACTCTGTTTATGGTGGATGATGCAGGGGCTGAGTTGGGAGATTCTATGGAGGGGGTAGACTTAAAGTAGCAGATCAATTCAAATATTTGGGGATACTAATCTCTTCGCCGATCACGAATTACTTACATATGAATCTTACACCGGTGCTGGGAACTCTTAAGGCAAAGGTAGGAGCTTGGTCTAAGTTGCATTTATTTGTTGTAGGCCGAATTAATCTCATTAAGATGATTCTCATGCCTAAGATACTGTATGTTCTCCATAACTCACCTATCTGGATACCACATGTAAAATTCAAATTGATTAACTCTTTATTTAGAGGCCTGGTGTGGGGGAGGCAACACCCGCAAATTAGATTGGAGACGCTTCAACGCTCTAAGGACACGGAAGGCTTGGCTTTACCTAACCCTGAAATATATATTCTTGGCGGCCCAGTGTCAACATTTAAAAGGCTGGGAACATGAGTCGTCTACCAATATAGCACAACTTTTGATAGAAAGGGTGATGAAGAGAAGTGGGTGGTGAAGAGAAGTTCTTCCCCAGTATCCCTTAGGGATACTGGGGAAGAAATACCCAACATTATTTCTGATATATAAAGTATGGGAGAGAGTTAAACAAATTTGTGGGGTTGTTTGTCTGACCACGTTTTCTCCACTGTGGTTTAATAATAATCTACCGGAGTTTTTGGCGGTGGGACAAATACCAGAATGGCAAGCCAGGGGGATCCGGTATGCCTGTCAGATTTTAGAGCGATGGGATTTGAAATCCTTTTCCTAGCTACAGTTGGAATATGGTCTTAAGGCATCTGGGGGGTTCCAATATGCACAAGTACGGCATGCGTTTGTGGCCCAGAATGAGGTGGATTGTTTCCAAATTCAAAACGACTTAGTATTAGACTACATCTGTGGAGTGGGGACAACGAGGGGTGCTATTCCATCTTTATATAAGGATCTTCTTCACACTCACCTATTAGAATATCTGATTGGTGCGAGGGCTAAACGGGAAAGAGAGCTGGGTCATTTAGAGGATGATACGTGGGAGTCTGTATTAGAATGGATACCGAAACTCTCACTGAATGAGCGGTATAGGCTCTCCCAGCTTTATATTGTACACAGAGTGTATAGATCCACGGATGTCCTGTATAGAGCTGGGCTGAGATCTGACTCGGAATGCCCTAGATGTAGGAATGATAGTGCTGGAATGTTTCATATGTTATGTTCATGTCCGAGATTGACTACTTTTTGGTTGGTGATTGTAAGCAGGATAGAAGGGGCATACAGATGTGTAATTCCAAGAGAACCTTTGGTGTGAATGCTGGGGTACGTGGAAGAGATAACTGTGGATAACAAGCTGAAAATAGCAATCGCTTCCTTCCTTTCTAATTCTCTTAATCTCCTGGCTCTTACTGAAACCTGGATCCAGCAGTCAGACACCACCGCTGCTGCTGCTTTTTCATATGGTGGACTACACTTTTCTCATACCCCAAGAACAGACAACAGAGCAGGTGGAGGCATTGGTCTGCTCCTTTCACCCAAATGTACTTTCCAAGTTATCCCCCAAGTACCCTCACTTGTCTTCCCTTCCTTTGATGTCTATGTGGTCAGACTCTACGTCCCCTTCTCCATGCGAGTGGCGGTGGTGTATCGTCCTCCCGGCCCCTCTCATCAGTTCCTGGATCACTTTGCCACCTGGCTTCCACACTTTCTCTCCTGTGACACCCCCACCCTTATCATGGGTGATTTCAACATCCCCATTGCCTCTCCCCTCTCCCCATCTGCTTCTCACCTTTTATCTCTATCCTCCCCTTTCGGCCTCTCGCAGCATACTAACTCTCCAACACATGAAGATGGAAACTCCCTTGACTTGGTCTTCTCCCGGCTTTGCTCAGTGGATGATTTCACAAACTCCCCTCTCCCGCTCTCTGACCACAACCTTCTTTCATTCTCTATCAAGAACTGCCATCCCGCTCAGGTCACCCCCCCTTTCCACACTTATAGAAACATACAGGCCATTAACACCCAGAAACTTATGAAGAACTTGCAGTCCTCATTGGCCCCAATCTTCTCCATCTCATGTCCTGATTCTGCTCTGAAGCATTACAATGAAACCCTGCAAAGTGCTGTGGATGAAGCTGCTCCTCCTATACATAAAACAACTCGGCACAGACGGCAACAACCGTGGCACACGCTGCAAACACGTTTCCTGCAGCGGTGCTCCAGGTGCGCAGAACGTCTGTGGAGAAAATCTAATCTACCCGAAGATTTCATCCATTATAAGTTCATGTTAAAGACATACAATTCTGCCCTTCACCTCTCCAAACAAACCTACTTCAACACCCTCGTCACCTCCCTGTCCAATAACCCTAAAAGTCTCTTTGACACGTTCCAGTCCCTACTCAACCCAAGAGAGCAGGCCCCAACCACGGATCTCCGTGCTGACGATCTGGCCAATTACTTCAAAGAAAAAATTGACCACATTCGACAGGAAATCATCTCCCAATCTCTTCATACCATGCACTGTCCTCCCTCCCCCACTGCATCTAGTTCACTCTCTGACTTTGAAGCAGTTACAGAAGAAGAAGTAAGCAGGCTCCTTGCATCTTCTCGCCCGACCACTTGCACCAGTGACCCCATTCTGTCACATCTCCTCCAGTCCCTTTCCCCGGCTGTCACCTCTCACCTAACAAAAATATTCAACCTTTCCCTCACTTCCGGTATTTTTCCCTCCTCATTTAAGCATGCCATCATACATCCATTACTTAAAAAACCATCCCTCGATCAAAACTGTGCCGCTAATTATAGACCTGTCTCTAATCTTCCCTTCATCTCTAAACTCCTCGAACGCCTGGTCCACTCCCGTCTTACCCGCTATCTCTCAGATAACTGTTACCTCGGCTTCCGGGGCTCCGCCTCCTGCCGCCGGCTCGCTTGCTCCTCCCGCTGCGTCCTCTTCCCGGGGCTCGGTCCGGGCGTCGCGCTTGGCGTCCTCTTCTCTCCGGGGTTCGGTCCTGGCGTCCCGGCGTGCGTGTTCTCTCCATCTGGGTGCGCGCGCTTGTGGCTTGCGCGGGCACAGTCAGGTCTGACCGTGCACGCGCACCTTCTTCCTCTTCTCTTCCTGCTTGACCTGACCCGGAAGTCCTTCCATCCAATCAGTGTCCAGCGTCAGGTACTTTAGGCCCTCCTTCCTTCTTGGAGGTGCCTGATTATTGAGTTGCTTTGCTTTAGTTAGGTCGCGTATTTGCCCTTTGCTATCCTGGTCTTTTGCGCATTAACCCTTGTTCCTCTCTTGTCTTCCCTCAGCTCCCGTCCACCTCTGATCCTGTGTCTACCCTCCGTTCCTGCTTCCGTGTACCTCCGTTCCAGTGTTTCCCCTCAGTACCTGTACTCATCCTCCTCCTCCGCTCCGGTTTCTCTCCTCAGTTCCTGCTTCCGTGTTTTCCCTCTGGTTTTCGGTTCCTTCTGTCCTCAGCTTCCTCTTTGTCGCTTTCATTGAGCCGATCCCTGGTCCTGGCCTCCGTGGTTCTTGAGGTCCCCGCGCTTGCCTCCTAACAGTCCCTGTATAGGGGTTGGTTCCTCTGGAGTGCTCGTTCGGGGTAGCTTCGGTTCCACGGTCCAGTGGGTCCACTCCTTGTTTACTATTCCCTCTGGCGTAACAGAATAATCAGGCCATGGATCCCGCCGGGGCCACTGCTTTAAAAGAGTTGCTTTTCTTACGAGAAAATCAGACCCGAATCATGTCTTTTATGAAGACGATGGATTCTCGTCTGTCTGCTTTACAGACCGCGGATCCCGGGAATGCCGCTCAGTTAGCCAGTCTCCAGCAAGAGCTGGTTCAGCAGCGTGATACGCAGGCGCACATCTTGTCCTATATGGCTTCCGTGGATGGTCGCCTGCTCTCTTTGCAGACAGCTCCTTCCCGGTCTCCAGATAATTCCTCTGCGCCTCCTCCTCGTCTGGGTAAGCCACCTCGCTATGGCGGTGACCCTAAACTGTGTCGGGATTTCCTCAATCAGTGTCGTTTACACTTTGAGTTGCTACCCCAGCAGTATCCTACTGACCGGTCTAAGGTTGCCTTTATTGTGTCCCATTTAGAGGGAGAGGCTCTTTCCTGGGTGAATCCTCTCTGGGAGCGGGACGACCCTATAGTGACCAGTGTTGCCACCTTTTTGGACACTTTCAGGAGGGTGTTCGATGAGCCCGGAAGGCTTGCTTCCACGACTGAGGCTCTCTTTAACCTCCATCAGGGCTCCCTCTCTGTGGGGCAATATGCCATACGCTTTCGTACCCTGTCATCTGAACTTGGGTGGAATAACGAGGCGTTGGTAGGAACTTTTTGGCGAGGGTTGTCTGGAAAGATTAAAGATGAGCTTGCAGGAAGGGATACCCCCACTACCTTGGAGGAGCTAATTTCTCTCGCTACACGCATCGACTTGCGCTTTCAGGAGCGTTCTAGAGAGGCTGCTAGGGAGAGGAGGCCTATGCGCCCTTCTTCCTCCTCTGTGCAGTGTCCTCCTACTCTTCGGTCTTCTGCTTCCGCTTCTGCAGCTCCCGAACCTATGCAGGTAGATCGGGTCAAGATGGCGGATCAGCGCAGAAGAGAGAGGCTGACACAAGGTCTCTGCTTGTACTGTGGTGCTTCGTCCCATTTCCTGCGCTCATGTCCAGTGAGGCCGGGAAACGCCTCCACTTAGGACAGGTAAGAGAGGCCTTCCTAAGTGTGTCTGAACCCTCTCCACCTCTTACTCTTTCTGTCCTTATTATTCAGGGGTCGAAACGTGGCTCAGAACTTGCTTATTTGGATTCGGGTGCAGCAGGTAACTTTATACGGCTTAAGGAGGTGAAGAAATACCAGATTCATGTGGTCTCCCTGAGTTCTCCACGTATGATTGCTTCCGTGGATGGCAAGCTTCTGCAAGAATCCGTCTCTATGGTTACCGAGGAGGTAACTCTTCAAGTAGGTGCTTTGCACCAGGAGAAGATTGCTCTCTACGTTTTACCCAACTTGTCCCATCCTCTTCTCCTCGGTCTTCCTTGGCTCCGGACTCACGAACCAGTCCTGGATTGGCGTTCTGGGGAGATCCTTTGATGGGGACATCCATGCCAAGAGAGGTGCTTAGCTTCTGTTCACCCGGTTACGGTTTCTCAACCTTCCTCGGGTCCTGTAGGCTTGCCTCCTGCCTACTGGTCTTTCGCTGATGTTTTCGACAAGAAAGAAGCTGAGATTCTTCCTCCGCATCGGCCTTACGACTGCCCTGTCGAATTACGTCCTGGGACCACGCCACCCAGAGGTCGGATCTATCCCTTGTCTCCTGCTGAGACATCTGCCATGTCTGAATACATCCAGGAGAACCTCGCTAAGGGTTTTATAAGAAAATCTTCCTCGCCTGCTGGGGCCGGTTTTTTCTTTGTTAAGAAGAAAGACGGTTCTTTACGCCCTTGCATCGATTACCGGGGGTTGAACAACATCACTATAAAGAATAAGTACCCGTTGCCTTTAATCCCGGAGCTCTTTGATCGTTTGAGAGGAGCGCGGATTTTCTCGATGTTGGATCTTCGTGGAGCCTATAACCTTGTGCGAATTCGCTCTGGAGATGAGTGGAAGACGGCCTTTAACACCCGAGATGGTCATTATGAATATCTCGTCATGCCTTTTGGGCTGTGTAACGCTCCCGCAGTTTTTCAGGAATTCGTCAATGACATCTTTCGGGATTTGCTTTACTCCTGCGTTGTGGTATACCTAGACGATATCCTCATCTTCTCTCCGGATTTGTCTTCTCATAGAAGGAGTGTCCGCCTTGTTCTGCAACGTCTCCGGGAGAATCGCCTCTATGCTAAGATGGAGAAATGTCTCTTCGAGCAATCTTCTTTGCCCTTTTTAGGATATGTTGTCTCTGAGAATGGGCTGGAGATGGATCCACAGAAGTTATCTGCTATCCTTCAGTGGCCACGTCCGGTCGGGGTGAAAGCTATCCAACGCTTCCTCGGTTTTGCTAATTACTACCGACAGTTTATTTCCCACTTTTCGACCATCATCAAGCCTATTTCCAACCTCACTCGGAAGGGGTCCAGGTCTATCGTGTGGTCTCCTGAGGCTGAAGAGGCTTTTTCAAGTCTTAAACGGGCTTTTTCTTCCGCACCTGTACTGCATCGGCCTGAGGCTAACAAGCCGTTCGTCCTGGAAGTGGACGCTTCTTCCACCGGAGCTGGCGCTGTGTTGTCTCAAGGGTCCTCCTCTGGCCGCTTGGTTCCCTGCGGGTTCTTTTCTAAGGCCTTCTCTTCTGCGGAATGCAACTATTCTATTGGGGATAGAGAGCTGCTGGCCATCAAGATGGCTCTAGAGGAGTGGCGCCATTTGCTGGAGGGAGCGGTATATCCGTTTACTATTTTTACTGATCACAAGAATCTGGCCTACATCCAGTCAGCCCGGAGGCTGAATCCTCGACAGGCCAGGTGGTCTCTATTCTTCGCTCGCTTTGATTTCGAGTTACATTTTCGTCCTGGTCCGAAAAACTTTAAAGCAGATGCCTTATCCCGATCCCTTCAACCCCAAGATTTTGAAGAGGATCTCTCTCACATCATTGAGCCAGTCAAGGTCATCCCCGTGGCTCCCGTGAGGTTGATTTCTCCACCGCCTGGCAAGACCTTTGTTCCTGAATCCAAAAGGACTCAAGTGTTGCGTTGGGGTCATTCCTCCAAAATCTCTGGTCATGTCGGGGTTAAGAAGACTTTAGAACTTCTCTCTCGGTTTTACTGGTGGCCCACTCTCCGTCAAGATGTGGTTGACTTCTCGGCTTCCTGTCCGTCCTGCGCCAAGGTCAAGGTACCCAGACGATTGCCTTCTGGACTTCTGCTTCCTTTACCTGTTCCTTCTGCTCCCTGGCAACACATCGCCTTGGATTTCGTCACGGATTTGCCTTATTCTGCCGGTTTCACTACCATCCTGGTAGTGGTTGACCGCTTCTCCAAGATGGCTCACTTTGTCCCGTTGCAGCAACTTCCTTCTGCTCAAGAATTGGCTAAGCTCTTTGTCCAACACGTTTTCCGTCTTCATGGATTTCCTTCTCACATGGTGTCGGATCGAGGTGTGCAGTTTACCTCTCGGTTCTGGAGGACTCTGTGTGAACTTTTGGAGGTCAAGTTGGACTTCTCCTCCACTTATCACCCTCAGACCAACGGCCAAGTGGAACGTGTCAATCAGGTTTTGGCATCCTATCTTCGCCATTTTTCTAATGCTCATCATGATAATTGGTCTAGTCTTCTGCCTTGGGCTGAGTTCGCCTATAATAACCATCCTAGCGAATCCTCTGGCAAGTCTCCGTTTTTTGTGGTCTATGGAATGCATCCCAAGGTTCCTTTGCCCATCTCAGTCACCACCGGTGTTCCTGCAGCTGACGCTGAGACTGCGGACTTCTCCAAGATCTGGCTGGAGACCAAAGAAGCCTTGGTGAGAACAGGCGAACGCATGAAGAGATGCTGACAAGAGGTGCTTGGATGCTCCTTCTTTTCTTCCGGGCGAGAAGGTATGGCTGTCTTCAAGATACATTAGATTGAAGATCCCTTCTTACAAACTTGGACCTCGTTATATTGGTCCTTTTGAAGTCCTCCGGCGCATCAACAATGTCGCCTACAAGCTCAGGTTGCCTGTCTCTCTCCGTATTCCTAATGTTTTCCACGTTTCTCTCCTTAAGCCTGTTATTCTTAACCGGTCTCATTCTACTCCCTGTTCTTCTCCTCCTCCTGTTTCTGCAGATAATGTTTTTGAGGTGGAGGACATCTTGGCATCCAAAAGAGTCAGGGGCAAGACATTCTTTTTGGTTGATTGGAAGGGTTTCGGTCCTGAGGAGAGGTCTTGGGAGCCTAGGGAGAACATTAACGCTCCTTGTATTCTCAAGAGGTTTTTATCTAAAAGCAGAGGGAGGGGATGTAAGAGAGGGGGTACTGTTACCTCGGCTTCCGGGGCTCCGCCTCCTGCCGCCAGCTCGCTTGCTCCTCCCGCTGAGTCCTCTTCCCGGGGCTCGGTCCGGGCGTCGCGCTTGGCGTCCTCTTCTCTCCGGGGTTTGGTCCTGGCGTCCCGGCGTGCGTCTTCTCTCCATCTGGGTGCGCGCGCTTGTGGCTTGCGCGGGCACAGTCAGGTCTGACCGTGCGCGCGCACCTTCTTCCTCTTCTCTTCCTGCTTGACCTGACCCGGAAGTCCTTCCATCCAATCAGTGTCCAGCGTCAGGTACTTTAGGCCCTCCTTCCTTCTTGGAGGTGCCTGATTATTGAGTTGCTTTGCTTTAGTTAGGTCGCGTATTTGCCCTTTGCTATCCTGGTCTTTTGCGCATTAACCCTTGTTTCTCTCTTGTCTTCCCTCAGCTCCCGTCCACCTCCGATCCTGTGTCTACCCTCCGTTCCTGCTTCCGTGTACCTCCGTTCCAGTGTTTCCCCTCAGTACCTGTACTCGTCCTCCTCCTCCGCTCCGGTTTCTCTCCTCAGTTCCTGCTTCCGTGTTTTCCCTCTGGTTTTTGGTTCCTTCTGTCCTCAGCTTCCTCTTTGTCGCTTTCATTGAGCCGATCCCTGGTCCTGGCCTCCGTGGTTCTTGAGGTCCCCGCGCTTGCCTCCTAACAGTCCCTGTATAGGGGTTGGTTCCTCTGGAGTGCTCGTTCGGGGTAGCTTCGGTTCCACGGTCCAGTGGGTCCACTCCTTGTTTACTATTCCCTCTGGCGTAACAATAACTCTCTTCTCGACCCTCGTCAATCTGGCTTCCGCTCTTTACACTCTACTGAAACTGCCCTCACTAAAGTCTCTAATGACCTACTAACAGCTAAATCTAATGGTCACTACTCCATGCTAATTCTCTTGGATCTCTCTGCAGCATTCGATACTGTGGATCATCAGCTCCTCCTCACTATGCTCCGCTCCATCTGCCTCAAGGACACCGTTCTCTCCTGGTTCTCCTCCTATCTCTCTGACCGATCCTTCACTGTATGTTTTGCTGGTTCCTCCTCCTCTCACCTTCCCCTTACTGTTGGGGTTCCTCAAGGATCAGTCCTAGGCCCCTCCTCTTCTCGTTGTATACTGCCCCTATTGGACAAACAATCAGAAGATTTGGTTTCCAGTACCATCTCTATGCTGACGACACCCAATTATACACCTCTTCTCCTGTTGTCACGCCAACCTTTTTAGAAAACACCAGTGATTGTCTTACCGCTGTCTCTAACATCATGTCCTCCCTCTATCTGAAACTAAACCTGTCAAAAACTGAACTCCTCGTGTTCTCTCCCTCTACTAACCTACCTTTGTCTGACATTGCCATCTCCGTGTGCGGTTCCACCATTACTCCAAAGCAACATGCCTGCTGCCTTGGGGTCATCCTTGATTCTGACCTTTCATTCACCCCCCACATCCGATCACTGGCTCGCTCTTCTTACCTGCATCTCAAAAACCTTTCTAGAATTCGCCCTTTTCTTACTTTCGACTCTGCAAAAACTCTTACTGTTTCACTTATTCATTCTCGTCTGGACTATTGTAACTCTCTACTAATCGGCCTCCCTCTTACCAAACTTTCCCCGCTCCAATCTGTCCTGAATGCTGCTGCCAGGATCATATTCCTCACCAACCGTTACACCGATGCCTCTACCTTGTGCCAGTCATTACACTGGCTACCCATCCACTCCAGAATCCAGTACAAAACTACTACCCTCATCCACAAAGCACTCCATGGCTCTGCACCACCCTACATCTCCTCTCTGGTCTCAGTCTACCACCCTACCCGTGCCCTCCGCTCCGCTAATGACCTCAGGTTAGCATCCTCAATAATCAGAACATCCCACTCCCGTCTCCAATACTTTACACGTGCTGCGCCGATTCTTTGGAATGCACTACCTACCGTATTTTTCGGACTATAAGACGCACCGGACTATAAGGCGCACCCAGGTTTTAGAGGTGGAAAATAGGGAAAAAAAATATTTGAAGCTAAAAAATGTGGTAAAATATTTAATAACATAAATGACATACGTGGTAATATGTGGTGTTATTATATATAATAGTATGTTATTATGTTGGAAGCTGCGGGACCAGTGTGGTGTCTGTAAAGTATTGTATGAAGATGCTGGAGGGTGAGTATAAGAATGGGGGCACAGGGCTTATATTTAAAGCACCACTCCAGCACTGCAAAATAACACTGGAGTGCTGCTTTAAAATCCCATGGGAGAACTATAACTCCCAGCATGTCCTGCAGATCCTATGACATTCTGGGAGTTATAGTTCACCAAAGGAGTGGCAGAGTGCTTTATTGTGTTTTGTAAAGACTAACCTCTTAAATGTGGCAGCCAGCTACACTATGGTGAGGTTAAAGCTGGAGCGTCCCATGACTGTACACAGAGCAGTCCCTCCTTTCCTTTCCACAGCACAGGTTATGAGGAAGCTGCAGATTCTAGTGGAGACTGGAGAGCCTGAAGGACCTGTGATGATGTCAAGAAGAGGGAGGGCTCTGAGCTGCCATGTGATGCTCCAGCCCGCCCACTCCTGACATCATCACAGGTCCTCCTGCACAGAACTCAGCGTCCAGCCCAGGCATGGCAGGCAGGTATGCAGCCATCTCCTCTCTCCCTTGGCCCCTGCTGCTGCCTCCTCTCCCCCAGACACACAGACCTGCCCAGCTGCTGCAGGAATCAGCGCTGGAGAAGAGATGTGTTTCCCTGCTTAAGCATTTGCTGCTCCCAGCTCACTGCTCAGCTGATAGGTGGGCGGGGAACCGCTAATGAATATTCACTGCACTTAATCATCGGGAGCACATGGTTTCTCCAGCCCTGATTCTGGGCAGTGGGGACATCCTGAAGTGGGATAACAGTGCAATCCCACTCACTGCTGCCCCCCTCCCCACATGCTACATTCGTACCATAAGACGCACCCACACTTTCCTCCCAAATTTGGAGGGAAAAAAGTGCGTCTTATGGTCGGAAAAATACGGTAGGTTAATACGAATAATCCCCAATCCCCACAGTTTTAAGCGTACCCTAAAAACTCATTTGTTCAGACTGGCCTACCGCCTCAATGCATTAACCTAACGATCCCTCTGTGGCCTATTTATATAAAAAAAAAAAATCAGGTTCCTCGCATCATGTTCTCATTCACTTTATGCAGTTAATAGCCCTCTGTGTCTGTACTGCTACATACTTAGGCAGTTAACTGGTTCATGCAGCTTTACATGAACACCCGAGCCTTACACTATGGCCGGTCCGAATAACTAAAGCAATTGTTACCATCCACCTCTCGTGTCTCCCCTTTTCCTCATAGTTTGTAAGCTTGCAAGCAGGGCCCTCATTCCTCCTGGTATCTGTTTTGAACTGTATTTCTGTTATGCTGTAATGCCTATTGTCTGTACAAGTCCCCTCTATAATTTGTAAAGCGCTGCGGAATATGTTGGTGCTATATAAATAAAAATTATTATTATTATTATTAAGCAGGTCATCACCCTGGAAAAGGGTGTATATCAGAAAAGAGGGAAGATGAGCCTGTTTGATAAATTGTGGATGCCCTGGCTGGATCTAGGCTAGGGGAGTCTAAGAGAAGTTAGGCCTGAGGAGGGTTTGCCTATATATTTATGATGTACTCGTGTACAAATTAAAGGTATTGTATATGGATAATGTATATATTATACTACAGTATATGTTAAGAGGAAGGCGTGAGCTGTCTAAAAGGGAAGGAGGGGGGCGGAATGGGTAAGGGAGGGTTAAGAGTAGGAAAAATGGAAATGTATACCTTAATGTGAAATGTTTTATTGTACTCTTATATTTAATAAAAAACATTTGAGTTAAAAAAAGAACAGTGAAGGAGCCACTGGTCCCCTGACAAACAACAACAGAATTGTGACACCTCCTAGATGGGAGATAAGTCCAGAGATGCTGCAGGGAATGGCGGTATGTTTAGATAAAGCAAGTTGTCCACAGAAGCACAAGTAACAAGTCGCCTAGTGTTGTTGTGTTGAATAAAACCTTTTAAGAGACTTTGAAGAAATGGCTGTAGCACTGGTTACATGATGAAATCAATGGAATGCCAAGCTGTTATTGTACCTAGAATGAAGACTAGTAGAGTTCAGCTACCTTATATTTTGCCACCCCACACCATAATCCCTGAATTTGAACTGGTGTGACATTCCCTCTTCATGACTTTGTAAATGTGGCCTTCAGAATGATCTTTGGCTATTATTGCATCCAAGACAAAAACAGGACATATCGCTGTAAAGGATAGGCTTCCATTGCCATCTTGCTATGCCATATAATAGACTTTGAGAGCAGTGGAGTGATATCAATGGAACACCTGTAGCTGGACGTCTTTCTTGTAGCTCAGTGTCGTGCACATGTCTTCTTACAGATTGTGTATACACTGTTTGATGTCTTAGGTATGATATGTGATCTAATTTCACTTTCAGGACTGAATATATCCCTACGCGCCAGTCTTCTAATCTGACAAACTATTCATGAAAAGGTTCATCTCTGTGCATCTCTTGCTCACACAATGTTTAACAGTGCTGACATCTCGCCTTAGGCATGTTGCGATTTAATAGAGTGATAAACCAAGTTCTGTAGGATAAACGATCCTGTTCCTCTGAGTTTTCAACAAGTGGCGATAATTGGCTCAACGATAAACAGGAGGCATTGTGCAATACAACAAGATTTGGTCCAATTTTAGAGGTTTAATGTAGCTAAAAAAATGTCCTTTCAATCTTGCTTTTATCCTTTATTCCATATTCCACAGATTGGAGCTAGGTGCTTGAAAATTTGATGAGTGGATCCTAGTGTCATCTGCTATTTCATCGATATGCAATACCTTACTTCTTGTACTTCTTAGTTTTGCAATTTCAATGCTGAGGAGTGTACATAAAAGCAAAAGAGGGGAAGTTGGCTGGTGTTCAATGCTTTATATTATATAGATTGTACACAGTATGCAACTGTCAAAAAATGCTGCATTATGTTGTTAACTAGATGGTGGCCCGATTCTAACGCATCAGGTATTCTAGAATATGTATGTCCACGTAATATATTGCACAGCCACGTAGTAACATAGTAACATAGTTAGTAAGGCCGAAAAAAGACATTTGTCCATCCAGTTCAGCCTATATTCCATCATAATAAATCCCCAGATCTACGTCCTTCTACAGAACCTAATAATTGTATGATACAATATTGTTCTGCTCCAGGAAGACATCCAGGCCTCTCTTGAACCCCTCGACTGAGTTCGCCATCACCACCTCCTCAGGCAAGCAATTCCAGATTCTCACTGCCCTAACAGTAAAGAATCCTCTTCTATGTTGGTGGAAAAACCTTCTCTCCTCCAGACGCAAAGAATGCCCCCTTGTGCCCGTCACCTTCCTTGGTATAAACAGATCCTCAGCGAGATATTTGTATTGTCCCCTTATATACTTATACATGGTTATTAGATCGCCCCTCAGTCGTCTTTTTTCTAGACTAAATAATCCTAATTTCGCTAATCTATCTGGGTAATGTAGTTCTCCCATCCCCTTTATTAATTTTGTTGCCCTCCTTTGTACTCTCTCTAGTTCCATTATATCCTTCCTGAGCACCGGTGCCCAAAACTGGACACAGTACTCCATGTGCGGTCTAACTAGAGATTTGTACAGAGGCAGTATAATGCTCTCATCATGTGTATCCAGACCTCTTTTAATGCACCCCATGATTCTGTTTGCCTTGGCAGCTGCTGCCTGGCACTGGCTGCTCCAGGTAAGTTTATCATTAACTAGGATCCCCAAGTCCTTCTCCCTGTCAGATTTACCCAGTGGTTTCCCATTCAGTGTGTAATGGTGATATTGATTCCTTCTTCCCATGTGTATAACCTTACATTTATCATTGTTAAACCTCATCTTCCACGTTTCAGCCCAAGTTTCCAACTTATCCAGATCCATCTGCAGCAGAATACTATCTTCTCTTGTATTAACTGCTTTACATAGTTTTGTATCATCTGCAAATATCGATATTTTACTGTGTAAACCTTCTACCAGATCATTAATGAATATGTTGAAGAGAACAGGTCCCAATACTGACCCCTGCGGTACCCCACTGGTCACAGCGACCCAGTTAGAGACTATACCATTTATAACCACCCTCTGCTTTCTATCACTAAGCCAGTTACTAACCCATTTACACACATTTCCCCCCAGACCAAGCATTCTCATTTTGTGTACCAACCTCTTGTGCGGCACGGTATCAAACGCTTTGGAAAAATCGAGATATACCACGTCCAATGACTCACCGTGGTCCAGCCTATAGCTTACCTCTTCATAAAAACTGATTAGATTGGTTTGACAGGAGCGATTTCTCATAAACCCATGCTGATATGGAGTTAAACAGTTATTCTCATTGAGATAATCCAGAATAACATCCCTCAGAAACCCTTCAAATATTTTACCAACAATAGAGGTTAGACTTACTGGCCTATAATTTCCAGATTCACTTTTAGAGCCCTTTTTGAATATTGGCACCACAGTATATTGCCCAACCACGTAGTATATTGCCCAGCCATGTAGTATATTGCCCAGCCATGTAGTATATTGCCCAGCCACGTAGCATATTGCCCAGCCACGTAGTATATTGCCCAGCCACATAGTATATTGCCCAGCCACGTAGTATATTGCCCAGCCACGTAGTATATTGCCCAGCCACGTAGTATATTGCCCAGCTACGTAGTATATTGCCCAGCCATGTAGTATATTGCCCAGCCACGTAGTATATTGCCCAGCCACGTAGTATATTGCCCAGCCACATAGTTCACATAGTATATTGCCCAGCTACATAGTATATTGCCCATCCACGTAGTATATTGCCCAGTCACATAGTATATTGCCCAGCCAGAAAGTATATTGCCCAGCTTGCCCAGTCACATAGTATATTGCCCAGCCACATAGTAAATTGCCCAGCCACGTAGTATATTGCCCATTCACATAGTATATTACCCAGCTACATAGTATATTGCCCAGCTTGCCCAGTCACAGAGTATATTGGCCAGCCACATAGTATATTGCCGAGCCACGTAGTATACAGCACAGAGTAACATAGTATACAGCACAGACCCACATAGTATATTGCCCAGCCACATAGTACACAGCACAGAGCCACATAGTATATTGCCCAGCCACGTAGTATACAGCACAGAGCCACATAGTATACAGCACAGAGCGACATAGTATACAGCACAGAGCCACGTAGTATACAGCACAGAGCCACATAGTATACAGTACAGAGCCACGTAGTATAAAGCACAGAGCCACGTAGTATACAGCACAGAGCCACATAGTATACAGCTCAGAGCCACGTAGTATACTGCCCAGCCACGTAGTATACAGCACAGAGCCACGTAGTATATTGCCCAGCCACATAGTATATTGCCCAGCGACGTAGTATACAGCACAGAGTCACGTAGTATACAGCACAGAGCCACATAGAATACAGCAGAGAGCCATGTAGTATACAGCACAGAGCCACATAGTATACAGCACAGAGCTACGTAGTATAAAGCACAGAGCCACGTAGTATACAGCACAGAGTCACGTAGTATACAGCACAGAGCCACGTATACTGCCCAGTCACGTAGTATACAGCACAGAGCCATGTAGTATATTGCCCAGCCACGTAGTATATTGCCCAGCAACGTAGTATACAGCACAGAGTCACGTAGTATACAGCACAGAGCCACATAGTATACAGCACAGAGCTACGTAGTATACAGCACAGAGCCACGTAGTATACAGCACAGAGCCACGTATACTGCCCAGTCACGTAGTATACAGCACAGAGCCACATAGTATACAGCACAGAGCTACGTAGTATACAGCACAGAGCCACGTAGTATACAGCACAGAGCCACGTATACTGCCCAGTCACGTAGTATACAGCACAGAGCCATGTAGTATATTGCCCAGCCACGTAGTATATTGCCCAGTGACGTAGTATACAGCACAGAGCCACGTAGTATAAAGCACAGAGCCACGTAGTATACATCACAGAGCCACGTAGTATACTGCCCAGTCACGTAGTATACAGCACAGAGCCACGTAGAATATTGCCCAGCCACATAGCATATTGCCCAGCAATGTAGTATACAGCAATGAGTCACGTAGTATACAGCACAGAGCCACATAGTATACAACACAGAGTCACTTAGTATACAGCACAGAGCCACTTAGTATACAGCACAGAGCCATGTAGTGTACAGCACATAGCCACGTAGTATAAAGCACAGAGCCATGTAGTATACAGCACAGAGCCACGTAGTATACAGCATGGAGCCACGTAGTATACTGTCCAGTCACGTAGTATACAGCACAGTCACGTAGTATATTAGCCAGTCACGCAGTATGCACCATATCCCTGTTAAAAAAAGAATTAAAATAAAAAATAGTTACATACTCACCTCCTGGAGCCTCCAGATCGAAGCGGCCGGTTCCCGATGCTTGTCGCGCGCTCTAGTCTGAAGATTGCATTGCGGTCTCGCGAGATGATGACGTAGCGGTCTCGCGAGACCGCTACGTCATCATCTCGCGAGACCGCAATGCATGCAGCGGTCACCGGGGCGTCGCGCGGAGCGGGAAAGGACGTTTCCTGATCCGGGGGGGCCACCGGAGGATGAGTATGTAATTATTTTTTTTTTTTTAATTATTATTTTTAACATTAGATATTTTTAGTATTCATGCTGCATAGGCAGCATGAATAGTAAAAAGGTGGTCACACAGGGTTAATTGCAGCGTTAACCGAGTGCGTTACACCGCAGTCAACGCTGCCATTAACCCTGTATGAGCGCTGACCGGAGGGGAGTATGCGGACACCGAGCACTGACTGCGGGGAGGAAGGAGCGTCCATTTTCTTCCGGACTGTGGCCGTCGCTGATTGGTCGCGGCAGCCATGGCAGGCAGCTGCCGAGACCAATCAGCGAATGAATAACCGTGACAGAAAGAAAGAAAGACAGAAAGAAAGAAAGAAAGAAGGAAAGAAAGAAGGAAAGAAAGAAGGAAAGAAAGAAAGAGAGAAAGAAAGAAAGAAAGAAAGAAAGAAAGAAAGAAAGAAAGAAAGAAAGAAAGAAAGAAAGAAAGAAAGACATACGGAAGTGACCCTTAGACGATTATATAGTAGATGTTAATATCAATGATACTGCAATACAGAAGTAAATCTATAAATGCCATTGAAAAATGCACAATATACAATAGAATCCTCTACAACAATATTAATTTTTATTTCATTAGCACCAACAAATTCCTCAGCACTCAGCAATTCAGAGTGGACATATACATACAAACTAAGAAATTACAAAATAACATGTAATTCAACATATACGAAGAGGAGTGATGCAAGCTTACTGTCTATGAGGAAACAAGGGTGCCACAAAAGGTAAAAGACTGTTTGTCCTGATGGTTCAGCCTTCAAAATAAGAAATTGGAACATTCAAATAGAGCTGCACAAGCCTGTCACCAGTTAAATTCTGTATAAGTACAGATACAAAGTGCTTCTGATTGCATCAAGGGTGTGGCAAAAGATGACAGGAGAAACCAGATTCTGAGGAAAAGTTATGAACTGAGAACAGGGAATAACCAGTTTAAAGAAATATGTTTTTAGGATATGCATAAAACTGTTTGATACTGGGAATTAATGGGATTGTACAGGGTAGCACATTCCATAGAACTGGTGCAGCATGAGAAAAGTCCTGCAGACACGAGTTCAGATTATTGACTGTGTTAGGCTGTGTGCACACGTTGCGGTTTTTTCACGGTTTTTCCCGATAAAAACGCTATAAAACCGCAAAAAACCCGCATACAATAAGCATCCCATCATTTAGAATGAATTCCGCATGTTTTGTGCACATGATGCATCGCGGCAAAAAACGCAGCATGTTCATTAATTTTCCATTTTTTTTGCGGATTTCCCACTCCAAAATGCATTGGGAAGTGTCCGGAAAAAACCACGGCAAAACCGTGGCAAAAACGCGGCAAAACCGCGGCAAAATCGCGGCATAAACGCATGCGGTTTTCTTGCGGATTTCTTGCAGAAAATGTCTGGAATTCTCAGGAATTTTCTGCAAGAAATCCTGAACGTGTGCACATAGCCTTAGTGTTAGGCTTTAGCGGAATAAAGAGCACAGGTAGAGTGGTAAACAGATAATATTTAAATCATATGTAAAATACTGCTAATCAGGGACAGACAGAAGAAGCCCCCTATCAAGAACAGTGCATGGACCTTTTGCTGTCTAATAGCTCATTATAATGTACAATTCCACCTGCTTTGGATGTAGAAGCTGGTGCCCTTGACTCTTAAAGATTTGTCTGTATTTTTATGACTATGAAAATTGTAAATTCACACTGAAGGAATCAAAACTATGAATTAACACATGTGGAATTATATGCTTAACAAAAAGTGTGAAACAACTGAAAATATGTCTTATATTCTAGTTTCTTCAAAGTAGCCACCTTTAGCTTTGATGACTGCTTTGCACACTCTTGGCATTCTCTTGATGAGCTTCAAGAGGTAGTCACCGGGAATGGTTTTCACTTCACAGGTGTGCCCTGTCAGGTTTAATAAGTGGGATTTCTTGCCTTATAAATGGGGTTGGGACCATCAGTTGTGTTGAGCAGAAGTCTGGTGGATACACAGCTGATAGTCCTACTGAATAGACTGTTAGAATTTGTATTATGGCAAGAAAAAAGCAGCTAAGTAAAGAAAAACGAGTGGCCATCATTACTTTAAGAAATTAAGGTCAGTCAGTCTGAAAAATTGGGAAAACTTTGAAAGTGTCCCCAAGTGCAGTTGCAAAAACCATCAAGCGCTACAAAGAAACTGGCTCACATGAGGACCACCCCAGGAAGAGGAAGACCAAGAGTCATCTCTGCTTCTGAGGATAAGTTTATCCGAGTCACCAGCCTCAGAAATTGCACGTTATCAGCAGCTCAGATTAGAGACCAGGTCAATGCCACACAGAGTTCTAGCAGTAGACACATCTCTACAACAACTGTTAAGAGGAGACTTTGTGCAGCAGGCCTTCATGGTAAAATGGCTGCTAGGAAACCACTGCTAAGGACAGGTAACAAGCAGAAGAGACTTGTTTGGGCTAAAGAACACAAGGAATGGACATTAGACCAGTGGAAATCTGTGCTTTGGTCTGATGAGTCCAAATTTGAGATCTTATGTTCCACCCACCGTGTTTTGTGCGATGCAGAAAAGGTGACTGGATGGACCCTACATGCCTGGTTCCCCCCGTGAAGCATGGATGAGGAGGTGTGATGGTGTGGGGGTGCTTTGCTGGTGACACTGTTGGGGATTTATTCAAAATTGAAGACATACTGAACCAGCATGGCTACTACAGCATCTTGCAGCGGCATGCTATTCCATCCGGTTTGCGTTTAATTAGACCATCATTTATTTTTCAACAGGACAATGACCCCAAACACACCTCCAGGCTGTATAAGGGCTATTGGTCCAAGAAGGAGAGTGATGGGGTGGTCACCAGACCTGAACCCAATCGAGATGGTTTGGGGTGAGCTGGACCAGAGTGAAGGCGAAAGGGCCAACAAGTGCTAAGCATCTCTGGGAACTCCTTCAGGATTGTTGGAAGACCATTTCCAGTGACTACCTCTTGAAGCTCATCAAGGGAATGCCAAGAGGGCGCAAAGCAGTCATCAAATCAAAAGGTGGCTACTTTGAAGAATCTAGAATATAAGACATATTTTCAGTTGTTTCACACTTTTTTGTTAAGTATATAATTCCACGTGTGTTAATTCATAGTTTTGATGCCTTCAGTGTGAATTTACAATTTTCATAGTCATGAAAATACAGAAAAATCTTTAAATGAGGTGTGTCCAAACTTTTGGTCTGTACTGTACATTAAGAGCAGATGCTGAATTCATTTTCCAGCTTGAATCAGAACCTGGCTGCACGATTGCAGCCTGGTATATATTTCTCAGAAATGCTCTGGTGTTTCAGAGAAAATATACGGTAATTAGAAAATTCAACGGTGGAGCATAGCTGGTGCCGAGATTTGTCTGACTCCGACCATTCCCTATATTAACATGAGGGGGAGACCTGTCAACCACCTGTTAGATTTTGCTAGATGCTAGAGCATTTCAGAGAAAAATATTCCTGGCTATAAATCAGGCTCTTATTCATGCTACCATCGGATTGTGCAGCATGAATCAGATGAAAGGTTCCCTTTAACAATTTAAATATAAATCAGACGACATTTTTGCAGGGTTTTACTTGCACATACTGTATTTGTCATTCTAACCAAAATACTGTGGGCTTAGAATGGAAACTACAAATCAACAAATAAGTAAGGTATACCGCATTATAACAACTGAGATAGAAGATTAGCTGTTAAAATCTTTGTACAATTTATGTTATGAATGTAATTTAGCATTGGTATAAGCAGGTGTGTACTGTTATACTATTGTACTTTTCTGCAAAGGTTATTACACAAACAGTGTTTGGCAACATTGCAGGAGCCTAAGGCCATGTTCACACTATGCGGTTTTTACTGCGGAACCGCGGCGATTTTGCCGCTGCGGGTCCGCAGCTGTTTTCCATGCAGGGTACAGTACAATGTTACCCTATGGAAAACAGAAACCGCAGTGCACATGATGCGGAAAAAGCCGAAAAAAACCGCGCAGAATTGCTGCGGAAAAAAAGAAGGACCATGTCACTTCTTTGTGCAGAATCGCAGCGATTCTGCACCCATAGAAATGCATTGATCCGCTTACTTCCCGCATGGGGCTGTGCACACCATGCGGGAAGTAAGCGGATAATGTGCGGGTTATACCCGGGGTGGAGGAGAGGAGACTCTCCTCCAGGCCCCGGGAACCATATTTGTATTAAAAAAAAAGAATTAAACTACAAAATCATGTATACTCACCCTCGGAAATCTCAGCGCTGCACGCGGCCGTCCGGTCTCAGGTTTGCTATGCGACCAGGACCTTCGGTGACGTCGCGGTCACATGACTGTGACGTCACCAATGGTCCTGGTCGCACAGCATCTTTGGAACCGGACCGCCGCCTGCAGCGCCCAGGAGATCGGGACGTCAGAGGGTGAGTATATAATTATTTTATTATTTTTAACACTACTATTGATGCTGCATATTGCTGCATATGCAGCATCAATAGTAGGGGTAAATCCCGCAGCAGAACCCGCAGCGGAACCCGCAGGACAAACCGCAATAAATCTGCAGGGATAACCGCAGCGGGTTTGCCCTGCAGATTTATCAAATCCGCTGCGGGAAAACCCGCGGGACAAAAAGGAACGTGTGAATGTGGCCTAAATGAGAAGGCGTGTCCAAACGTTTGATCTGTACTGTATGTTTCCACGTTCAGGAAACGCTGCGTGTTTGACGCTGCATAGAGATGCAGCGTCAAACACGCAGAGCCCAGATGTTACAGCATAGTGGAGGGGATTTAATTAAATCCCTTCTCCACTATGCCTGGTAACTCGCATCTGGTGGCCCTGCGATTCCAGACATGCGGCGCGTCTTTTTAGATCGCAGCATGTCCATTTACCTTGCGGCGCCGGTGCGCTGCCACAAGGTATAACACAGGGCCCTATGTGTGGGGTGCGATGATACCGGATGTGTGCAATGAACACATCCGGCATCATCACGTCCCCAGAAGGGGGCAGCGCTTTGGGCGGAGCGATTTTGACGCTCCGTCCAAACCGACGGCCATCCTGAACGAGGACATGTACCCTTAGTCTTGGCAGGAATAAGAGGAGATATGCTCGAAGTGCCTAGATCCGTGTCCTTTTATTCTCTTCATGTGTTTGGATTGTTTTCATCTTCATGACCAGGCCAAGTTTTATAATTTTTACCAGTGTCACTTTATGAGCTAATAACTCTGGAAGGCTTCAATGTATCCCACTGATTCTGAGACTGTTTTTCCATGACATATTGTACTTCATGTTGATGGTAAAATGTCCTTGATATTACTTGTGCTTGTTTGTGAAAAAAAAATGGAGATTTGGCAAAAAATGTTAAAGTTTAGCAATTTTCAAACTTTTAATTTTCATACACTTAAATCGGAGAGATATGTCACACAAAACAGTTAATCAATAGCATTTCCCACATGTCTACTTTATATCAACACAATTCTTGAAGCACACTTCTTTTGTTAAAAGTTGTTTTCCCACAGAATTTACAAAACCATTTTAGGAACCACATTAGGGATACATTTAAAGTGACTTTGAGGGTCCTTTATGACAGAAAATAACCAAAAGTGACATATCTAAAAATGCACCCCTCATGGTGTTCAAAACCACATTCAATAAGTTTATTAACCCTTCAGATGCTTCACAGGAATTAATGGAATGTGGAAGGAAAAAATTTTTCACAAAAAATATAATTAAATGCAAATTTTGCATTTTCACAAGGGAAATAGGAGAAGAAAATAAACCTCAAATGTGTTGGGTAAATTCCGCTGAACATGCCGATTCCCAAAGTGTTGTGGAAAACCACTGTTTGGGCGCACAACGGGGATTGGAATGAAAGGAGCGCCATTTGACTTAATGGAATAATGAATTAATGAATAATTAGCGGACACCATGTCGCATTTGGAGAGCCCCTGATGTGCCTAAACAGTGGAAACCCCTCACAGATGACATTTTGGAAACTAGATCTCTCAAGGAATGCATCTAAATGTGTAGTGAGCAGCTTGAACCACCACGTGCTTCACAGAAGTTTATAATGTAAAATCATAAAAATAAAAAAAATTCCACACAAAATATTATTTTAGCCCCAAATTTTTATTTTCACAGGGGTAACAGGACAAAATGGACCCCAAAAATTGCTATGCAATTTCTCTTGAGTACCCCAATACTCCATATATGGTTGAAAAAAAACTTTTAAGATTTAGTGCAAAGGTCAGAAGTGAAGAAGTGCCATATTGAAGTTCAGATTTAGCTTGACTGATTTAAGGGCGCCATGTCATATTGGCAAAGCCCCTGAGGTTCTGGAACAGCAGAATCCCCCATAAGTGACCACATTTTGCAAACTACACTTCTCAATGAATTCTCCTAGGGGGTGCAATTATCATAATGACATCACAGATACGTCACAGAATGTACACCATTGTGCAATGAAGAAAAAATAATTTACATTTTTACAACAAAAATTTAGTTTTACCCCAGATTTTACATTTTAACACTGGGAAATGGTCAAAAATAGCACCAAAATTTGTCCCACCATTTTTGATGAATGTAGACATACCATATATGCGGCTGTCAGCCACACGGCAAGACTTGAGAGTGACAAAGCGCTATTTGCCTTCTGGAGCATAAATTTTCTTAAAATAGTTTGTGGACTCCATATACAGAGCCTCTAATTGCTAGAAAGGCAGAATTCCCCTCAAGTGGCCCCATTTAGGAAATTATACCCCTTTGGGAACTTATCTACAGGTGTAGTAAGAATTTTGACTTAATGAGTGTTTTCCAGAAACAAGAAGCATTGGAGGTTGCCAAGTGAAAATTGCAAACTACCATTGTTGTGACCAGTACATTGTATTGACTAGTACGTTGCAGTGCCCAGTACGTTATACCCAGCTTATGCTTCTGGAAACATGCACCCGTAAGTTATGCGGGCTCTCATCACAGTAGAAATGCCAAACATTTGGACGTTAAATGTGGTTTAAGCACCCTTGTACTCAAAAGCGAGGGGAAATTTGGATTAGAGAGCCCAGAATTTGTTGAATTTCTTTTGAGGCGCCATTTTACTTGTCCAGAGCCTTTGTACTACCAGCAATGTGGAAGCTCCCTATATTTCCGATAACAGATGACGGACCTGAGTGCGGACTTGCTTTTTTTGTGTGGATTGATGTGAAGCTTTTTTTTGGAACACTTTGCAAAACATTTGTGATCACATTTATCTTGCGCTCTAAGCTGAACACTTAGTTTGGGGTTTCCATCTAAATATCTGAGTGACATGATTCATATGAAACCCTCGAGGGAATCATTTACTATAATGAGGCAGCAGAGTTACTCTGGACTCCGTATGGCCTCTGTTGAGCGGTGTCCGCTCTTTTTTGCAAAGACAGCGCCGGATCATATACAGAGAGACGGCTTCCACAGTGCCTCAATATAGTCAAACTTATGTGGGGGGGGCTGTCTGAATTATGTATTTCAGAGATTTACATGAAAACCCCGGTGAAAACGCTCAGCGTACAGCATAGGATAAATGTGAGCCAAGCCTTACTGCGATCTTTACGAGGCAGAATGAAAAAATCAACAGCAGGTGAAGATTTGGTTTTATTTATTTTTTACGCCGTTCCTTGTGCAGTATAACTGGTTAGACTAATTTATTCTTCGGGTTGATGCGATTGCAGCGATAACAGATTTATATCGGGTTTTTATGTTTGTCTGCTGTTACACACTAATAATTATTTTTATTGCAAAAACTAGGTTTTGCATCACCATATCTAGATAATTATAATTTTTTTTGAGTTTGTCATGACTCTGTTGTCGGATGTCTTGGGACCAGGGGCTCCTTCCCTGTCCGTAATGCTAGGGACGCCCTAGCTCGCCTTGTTCTCCAGGTTACTTGTGATGGTGAAGACTAGGGTTGAGCGAAACGGGTCGTTCATTTTCAAAAGTCGCCGACTTTTGGGAAAGTCAGGTTTCATGAAACCCGATCCGACCCCTGTGTGGGGTCGGCCATGCGGTACGCGACTTTCGCGCCAAAGTCGCGTTTCAATGATGCTAAAAGCGCCATTTCTCAGCCAATGAAGGTGAACGCAGAGTGTGGGCAGCGTGATGACATAGGTCCTGGTCCCCACCATCTTAGAGAAGGGCATTGCAGTGATTGGCTTGCTGTCTGCGACGTCACAGGGGCTATAAAGAAGCGTTCCCGCCGACCGCCATCTTACTGCTGCTGATCTGAGCTTAGGGAGAGGTTGCTGCCGCTTCGTCAGAAGCAGGGATAGCGTTAGGCAGGGTCCATTAACCACCAAACCGCTTGTGCTGTAGCGATTTCCGCTGTCCAACACCACCTTCGGTTTGCAGGGACAGTGGAGGCTACATTTTTTTTTTCTCAGCGCTGTAGCTCATTGGGCTGCCCTAGATGGCTCCCTGATTTGGTTTCTAAATTCTACCTGTAAATATCAATAAATCAATCAGTGGGAGATAAATATTGGCCTCTGGGCTTGTGTGCCACTCCTGACTCTCCTGTGTGTGCCATCTCTCACTCAGTGGGCCTTAGAAAGCCTATTTTTTTTTTTTTGGTTGATTTGGTTTCTAAATTCTACCTGAAAAAATCAATAAATCAATCAGTGGGAGATAAATATTGGCCTCTGGGCTTGTGTGCCACTCCTGACTCCTGTGTGTGCCATCTCTCACTCAGTGGGCCATAGAAAGCCTATTTATTTTTTTGGTTGATTTGGTTTCTAAATTCTACCTGAAAAAATCAATCAGTGGGAGATAAATATTGGCCTCTGGGCTTGTGTGCCACTCCTGACTCCTGTGTGTGCCATCTCTCACTCAGTGGGCCATAGAAAGCCTATTTATTTTTTTGGTTGATTTGGTTTCTAAATTCTACCTGAAAAAATCAATAAATCAATCAGTGGGAGATAAATATTGGCCTCTGGGCTTGTGTGCCACTCCTGACTCCTGTGTGTGCCATCTCTCACTCAGTGGGCCATAGAAAGCCTATTTATTTTTTTGGTTGATTTGGTTTCTAAATTCTACCTGAAAAAATCAATCAGTGGGAGATAAATATTGGCCTCTGGGCTTGTGTGCCACTCCTGACTCCTGTGTGTGCCATCTCTCACTCAGTGGGCCATAGAAAGCCTATTTATTTTTTTGGTTGATTTGGTTTCTAAATTCTACCTGAAAAAATCAATAAATCAATCAGTGGGAGATAAATATTGGCCTCTGGGCTTGTGTGCCACTCCTGACTCCTGTGTGTGCCATCTCTCACTCAGTGGGCCATAGAAAGCCTATTTATTTTTTTGGTTGATTTGGTTTCTAAATTCTACCTGAAAAAATCAATAAATCAATCAGTGGGAGATAAATATTGGCCTCTGGGCTTGTGTGCCACTCCTGACTCCTGTGTGTGCCATCTCTCACTCAGTGGGCCATAGAAAGCCTATTCATTTTTTTGGTTGATTTGGTTTCTAAATTCTACCTGAAAAAATCAATAAATCAATCAGTGGGAGATAAATATTGGCCTCTGGGCTTGTGTGCCACTCCTGACTCCTGTGTGTGCCATCTCTCACTCAGTGGGCCATAGAAAGCCTATTTATTTTTTGGTTGATTTGGTTTCTTAATTCTACCTGAAAAAATCAATAAATCAATCAGTGGGAGATAAATATTGGCCTCTGGGCTTGTGTGCCACTCCTGACTCCTGTGTGTGCCATCTCTCACTCAGTGGGCCATAGAAAGCCTATTTATTTTTTTGGTTGATTTGGTTTCTAAATTCTACCTGAAAAAATCAATCAGTGGGAGATAAATATTGGCCTCTGGGCTTGTGTGCCACTCCTGACTCCTGTGTGTGCCATCTCTCACTCAGTGGGCCATAGAAAGCCTATTTATTTTTTTGGTTGATTTGGTTTCTAAATTCTACCTAAAAAAATCAATAAATCAATCAGTGGGAGATAAATATTGGCCTTTGGGCTTGTGTGCCACTCCTGACTCCTGTGTGTGCGCCATCTCTCACTCAGTGGGCCATAGAAAGGCTATTTTTTTAAATTTGATTTCTAAATTCTCCCTGAAAAAATCATTTTATTTTATTTGGTTTCTAAATTCTTCCTGAAAAAATCATTTTATTTTATTTTGTTTCTAAAGTCTCCCTGAAAAAAAAAATCAGTGGGAGATTAATATTGGCTTTTCTGCTTGTGTGCCAGTCTTGACTCCTGGGTGTGCCATCTCTCTCTCTCAAATAGTGGGCACTGGGCCATAGAAAGGCTTTTTTTTTTTTATTTGGTTTCTAAATTCTCCCTGAAAAAATCATTTTATTTTATTTGGTTTCTAAATTCTTCCTGAAAAAATCATTTTATTTTATTTTGTTTCTAAAGTCTCCCTGAAAAAAAAAATCAGTGGGAGATTAATATTGCCTTTTCTGCTTGTGTGCCAGTCTTGACTCCTGGGTGTGCCATCTCTCTCTCTCTCAAATAGTGGGCACTGGGCCATAGAAAGGCTATTTTTTTTTTATTTGGTTTCTAAATTCTCCCTGAAAAAATCATTTTATTTTATTTGGTTTCTAAATTCTTCCTGAAAAAATAATTTTATTTTATTTTGTTTCTAAAGTCTCCCTGAAAAAAAAAAATCAGTGGGAGATTAATATTGCCCTTTCTGCTTGTGTGCCAGTCTTGACTCCTGGGTGTGCTATCTCTCTCTCAAATATTGGGCACTGGGCCATAGAAAGGCTATTTTTTTTTATTTGGTTTCTAAATTCTCCCTGAAAAAATCATTTTATTTTATTTGGTTTCTAAATTCTTCCTGAAAAAATCCTTTTATTTTATTTTGTTTCTAAAGTCTCCCTGAAAAAAAAAAATCAGTGGGAGATTAATATTGCCCTTTCTGCTTGTGTGCCAGTCTTGACTCCTGGGTGTGCCATCTCTCTCTCTCTCTCTCAAATAGTGGGCACTGGGCCATAGAAAGCCTATTTTTTTTTTATTTGGTTTCTAAATTCTCCCTGAAAAAATCATTTTATTTTATTTGGTTTCTAAATTCTTCCTGAAAAAATAATTTTATTTTATTTTGTTTCTAAATTCTCCCTGAAAAAAAAAATACTGTGGGAGATTAATATTGACATTTGTGCTTGAGTGACAGTCCTGCGTGTGTGGCATCTCTCTGATTTGGTGCCACAGAAAACAGAGTGTGTAACATTGTGCCTGATTTTCCTTGCGGTCTCACCAACCTGTAAAGGGATATCGAAATCATACTGAAGTTATAGCTCACCGTGTAAGTTGTTTGACAGCAACAAATAAAGTTACTTTGGTTAAGTTTTTAAAACAATGAACGTGGGCGTTCATTGTCAGCTGGTAATGATGGTAGTGGTAGTGGAGCATCAGGTGGTCGTGGGAAAAAAAATATTCCACCTAAGTCTGGAGCTGTGGAGCCAGGTTCGTCGTCTGGCTACACAAGGCCTCGAACGCTCTCTTTTCTGGGAGTAGGAAAACCGCTTTTAAAGCCGGAGCAGCAACAGCAAGTTTTGGCTTACCTTGCTGACTCAGCCTCTAGCTCTTTTGCCTCCTCTTCTGAAACTGGTAAATGTAAAAGCAGCGCGTCGTTTGTGGATGTTCACGGTCAGGGACAAGTCGCTTCCTTGTCCTCTTCAGCAAAAACAACAACAAGAGAGAAGGATGCAGCAGGCGACACAACGGGTTACTCCATGGAGCTCTTTACACATACCGTCCCTGGCTTAGAAAGTGAAACAGTTAACAGGCCATGCCCATTACAAGTAGATTCTGACATGGAGTGCACTGATGCACAGCCACAGCCAGACTACTATGCTGGTCCTTTGACTCAGACCACAACATTGCCCTCTCAGGGTACTGATCCACAATCAGACCCTGATGAGACTATGTTACCCCGTCACGAACGCTATACCACCGACCTACACGGTGACACAGACGAAGTTGCACACAAGCTAGAAGAGGAGGTTATAGATGACCCAGTTGTTGACCCCGATTGGCAGCCATTGGGGGAACAGGGTGCAGGCGGCAGTAGTTCTGAAGCGGAGGTGGAGGAGGGGCCGCAGCAGGCATCAACATCGCAACAGGTTCCATCTGCCGGGCCCGTATCTGGCCCAAAACGCGTGGCAAAGCCAAAACCTGTTGGAGGACAGCGTGGCCATCCGGTTAAAGCTCAGTCTGCAATTCCTGAAAAGGGATCCGATGCTAGGAAGAGTGCAGTCTGGCATTTTTTTAAACAACATCCAATTGATCAGCGCAAAGTCATCTGTCAAAAATGTTCAACTAGCTTAAGCAGAGGTCAGAATCTGAAAAGTCTCAATACAAGTTGCATGCATAGACATTTAACCACCATGCATTTTCAAGCCTGGACTAACTACCAAACGTCCCTTAAGGTTGTAGCACCCTCAGCCAATGAAGCTAGTCAGCAACGCAACATCCCTTCCGTCACTGTAAGGCCACCATTTTCCGCACCACCGGCAGTATCTGTGCAGGTTTCTTTGCCAGCCCAAAGCAGTCAGGGTCAGGGAATCACCAGTTTTGTAGGAGGAAATACTGCATCTAGGGCACCGGCGGAAACAATACCGTCTCCAACCGTCTCTCAGTCTGCCATGTCCACCGGCACACCCGCTAGTTCCACGATCTCCAGCTCTCTAGTCCAGCTCCCCCTACATGAGACTCTGGTTAGAAAAAAGAAGTACTTATCCTCGCATCCGCGTACACAGGGTTTTAACGCCCACATAGCTAGACTAATCTCGTTAGAGATGATGCCCTACCGGTTAGTTGAAAGCGAAGCTTTCAAAGCCCTGATGGAGTACGCTGAACCACGCTACGAGCTACCCAGTCGACACTTTTTTTCGAGAAAAGCCATCCCAGCCCTGCACCAGCATGTTAAACAGCGCATCGTCCATGCACTCAGGCAATCTGTGAGTACAAAGGTGCACCTGACTACAGATGCATGGACCAGTAGGCATGGCCAGGGACGTTACGTGTCCATCACGGCACACTGGGTGAATGTGGTGGATGCAGGGTCCACAGGGGACATCAATTTCGGGACAGTTGTGCCTAGCCCACGGTCTAGGAAACAGTTGGCTGTAGGCGTTCGCACCCCCTCCTCCTCCTCCTCGTCCTCCTGCAGAAGCGAGAGCTCTTCCACAGACCGCAGTCGCCCAACCACTCCATCGGCAGCTGTCACTGTTGCACACCAGTTGTCCCATTATGGGCCAGCCACTGGCAAGCGTCAGCAGGCTGTATTGGCTATGAAGTGTTTGGGCGACAACAGACACACCGCGGAAGTTCTGTCCGAGGTCTTGCAGCAAGAAACGCAGTTGTGACTGGGCACAGTAGATCTTGAGGCAGGCAAGGTAGTGAGTGATAACGGAAGGAATTTCATGGCTGCCATCTCCCTTTCCCAACTGAAACACATTCCTTGCCTGGCTCACACCTTAAACCTGTTGGTGCAGTGCTTATTGAAAACTTATCCTGGGTTCTCCGACCTGCTCCTCAAAGTGCGTGGACTTTGCTCACATATCCGCCGTTCGCCTGTACACTCCAGCCGTATGCAGACCTATCAGCGGTCTTTGAACCTTCCCCAGCATCGCCTAAGCATAGACGTTGCAACAAGGTGGAACTCAACACTGCACATGCTTCAGAGACTGTGCGAACAGAGGCGGGCTGTTATGTTTTTGTGGGAGGATACACATACACGGGCAGGCAGTAGGATGGCAGACATGGAGTTGTCAGGTGTGCAGTGGTCGAAGATACAAGACATGTGTCAAGTCTTTCAGTGTTTTGAGGAATGCACACGGCTGGTTAGTGCAGACAACGCCATAATAAGCATGAGCATCCCCCTAATGTGTCTGCTGATGCAAAGTTTGATGCACATAAAGGATCAGGCGTCTGCACCAGAGGAAGAGGAAAGCCTTGATGACAGTCAGCCATTGTCTGGTCAGGGCAGTGTACAGGACGAGGTAGCGGGCGAAGAGGAGGTGGAGGACGAGGAGGATGATGGTGATTAGTATATTTTTAATGAGGAAGCTTTCCCGGGGGCACTGGAAATTGGTTGCGTGGCAAGGCCGGGTTCTGGTTTTTTTGAGGGACACAAGTGACGTAGATTTGCCTGAAACTGCCCCTCAACCAATCACAACCGCAGATTTGACAACTGGAACTTTGGCCCACATGGCGGATTATGCCTTACATATCCTCAAAAGGGACACACGCATTACTAAAATGATGAACGATGACGATTACTGGTTGGCCTGCCTCCTTGATCCTCGCTATAAAGGCAATTTGCAAAATATTATGCCACATGAGAACTTGGAACTAATATTAGCAACCAAACAATCAACTCTTGTTGACCGTTTGCTTCAGGCATTCCCAGCACACAGCGCCCTGTATCGTTCTCACACAAGCTCCAGGGGGCAGCAGACCAGGAGTGTTAGGTGTGCACACATCAGAAGTGGCGTTGGACAGAGGGGTTTTCTGACCAGGTTGTGGAGTGATTTTGCTATGACCGCAGACAGGACAGGTACTGCTGCATCAATTGAAAGTGACAGGAGACAACATTTGTCCAGTATGGTTACAAACTATTTTCATCCCTTATCGATGTTCTCCCTCAACCGTCATTCCCATTTGATTACTGGGCATCCAAATTAGACATCTGGCCAGAATTGGCAGAATATGCATTGCAGGAGCTTGCTTGCCCAGCAGCTTGTGTCCTATCAGAAAGAGTATTCAGTGCTGCAGGTTCAATATTAACCGAAAAAAGGACTCGTCTGGCTACCCAAAATGTTGATGATCTAACATTCATTAAAATGAACCACAACTGGATTTCGAATTCTTTTGCCCCACCTTGCCCGGCCGACACCTAGCTTTCCTATGAAAAGCTCTTGCCTGTGGACTACTGTGAATTACTTTTCTAATGTCTTAATTTGCTGCAGCTGATTGTCCAGCATACAACATGTATACACCTCCCTAAATGGCCAAACTCCCCACACGGGGCAGTGGTATCGCGACATGGCGCAAGCACCCGTGAGAGTGCTGTTTGTCTGAAGAGGTGGGTGTGCCCGCTTTTGGTCGACAGCACTGCCACTGGGTCCCTCATAGTACAATAAAGTGTCTCTGGCGGTGGTGGTGCGCACCCAACGTCAGACACACTGTTGTAACATGAGGGGCCCTGGGCCTGTACCGCCGGCCACAAGAGAGTTCACCCACCCCCAGGTCAAACATTGCTCTACCACTTCCACAGTTATCTCTCACACTTCCACCAATGTTTAGTCTATGCGCTGACATCCTTCCATTCCTGCCACTGACAATACTATTGTGTTGACATATATGATGGTACTTAACATAGTCAGGGGCAGTGTCCTCTATTTACCAAAGTAAATACTTTGCGCCAAATTAGTAGGTCTGAAACTACGCAGAGGATCCCACCCCTGTACCTAATGATTGCACCCTTTAGTGTTTTCGTTTTGTTTTAATGTGAGACATTCACATTTATTTATTGTTTTAGACTACTAACTGGCAGACACTCATTACAAGCGGCCTCCGCTGACCAGACCACTGCTGCCCGTGTACCCCTGGAACCAATTTTAAATTGCCTACAGCCAGTCCAATTTTATTATGTTAGGCCTTCGAAGCCTGTCTGCGGTCCTTCCTTCCACTAGGCCTCCACTGACCATACCACTGCTGCCCGTGTACCCCTGGAACCAATTTTAAATTGCCTACAGCCAGTCCAATTTTATTATGTTAGGCCTTCGAAGCCTGTCTGCGGTCCCTCCTTCCACTAGGCCTCCACTGACCATACCACTGCTGCCCGTGTACCCCTGGAACCAATTTTAAATTGCCTACAGCCAGTCCAATTTTATTATGTTAGGCCTTTGAAGCCTGTCTGCGGCCCGTTCTTTCTACTACTCCTACACTGACCAGACCACTGCTGCCCGTGTACCCCTGGAACCTATTTAAAAGTGCCTACAGCCCAATTTTTTTTATGTTAGGCCTTCGAAGCCTGTCTGCGGTCCCTCCTTCCACTAGGCCTCCACTGACCTGTCTACTGCTGCCCGTGAACCCCTGGAACCAATTATAAAGTGCCTACAGCCAGTCCAATTTTATTATGTTAGGCCTTCGAAGCCTGTCTGCGGTCCCTCCTTCCACTAGGCCTCCACTGACCAGACCACTGCTGCCCGTGTACCCCTGGAACCAATTAGAAAGTGCCTACAGCCATATGTTATTATGTTAGGCCTTAGAAGCCTGTCTGCGGCCCGTTCTTTCTACTACTCCTACACTGACCAGACCACTGCTGCCCGTGTACCCCTGGAACCTATTTAAAAGTGCCTACAGCCCAATTTTATTATGTTAGGCCTTCGAAGCCTGTCTGCGGCCCGTTCTTTCTACTACTCCTACACTGACCAGACCACTGCTGCCCGTGTACCCCTGGAACCAATTATAAAGTGCCTACAGCTATATGTTATTATGTTAGGCCTTAGAAGCCTGTCTGCGGCCCGTTCTTTCTACTACTCCTACACTGACCAGACCACTGCTGCCCGTGTACCCCTGGAACCTATTTAAAAGTGCCTACAGCCCAATTTTATTATGTTAGGCCTTCGAAGCCTGTCTGCGGCCCGCTCTTTCTACTACTCCTACACTGACCAGACCACTGCTGCCCGTGTACCCCTGGAACCTATTTAAAAGTGCCTACAGCCCAATTTTTTTATGTTAGGCCTTCGAAGCCTGTCTGCGGTCCCTCCTTCCACTAGGCCTCCACTGACCAGACCACTGCTGCCCGTGTACCCCTGGAACCAATTATAAAGTGCCTACAGCCATATGTTATTATGTTAGGCCTTAGAAGCCTGTCTGCAGCCCGTTCTTTCTACTACTCCTACACTGACCAGACAACTGCTGCCCGTGTACCCCTGGAACCTATTTAAAAGTGCCTACAGCCCAATTTTATTATGTTAGGCCTTAGAAGCCTGTCTGCGGCCCGTTCTTTCTACTACTCCTCCACTGACCAGACCACTGCTGCCCGTGTACCCCTGGAACCTATTTTTAATTGCATAGAGCATCCTTTTTTTAATAGTAGGCGTACAAAGTCTGTCTGTGGTCCACTATTGAAATTGTCCTCCACTGCCCAGAGCAATGCTGCCTGTGTACCCCTGTAACCTTTTTTAAACTGCAGTGAGCCACATTTTTGGTTTAAGGCCTACTACCTGTGTCTGTCTGCGCCACTCAATACAGCTGTCTTCCTTTGAAAAAAGCAGAGCGTCAATAGTCTTGTTTTCAGCCTCTAGGAATTTTAAAACTGCATTGGGGCTACAACTTTGGTAGGGCCTACTAACGGTGTCTGCCGCCCCAAGGTGTGCCCCAGGTTTCGTCCACATTGCTTCGATCTTCCTACTCTCGTTTAGTAGTTGGTGAAAACTACACTGCATTAGGCCTACAAATTGGGTATGGGGTGTAGAGACGGTGTCTTCCGCTCCAAGGTGTTCTCCAGGTTGCCTTTCCTAAGCTTCTATCTTCAGGCTCTTGTTAAATAGTGCTTAAATGGAACAACTGCATTTGGCGTACTAGTTGGTTTGGGGCCTACTAACAGTGTCTGCCGCTCCTTGGTGTTCTCCTGGTTTCCTGTCCTGAAATTCCATTTTCAGGCTCTCGTTAAGTAGTTGTTAATGTTAAACTGCATTTGGCCTACTAGTTGGGTTGGGGCCTACTATCGGTGTCTGCCACTCCTTGCTGTTCTCCTCCACTGAACAAAGCTATGCCGCCTGTTTACTACTGTTGCCAATTTTGAACTGCATTTCGACTACTTACTGATTTGGGCCTACTCTCTGTGTCAGCCTCTCATTCCAGTTGTCCTCCACTGCAATGCCCCCTGATTAGTCCTGTGTTACCAATTTTGAACTGCATTTAGCCCACTTTATTCTTTGGGCCTATATCTGTGTTTCCTCCTCATCCTGCCCATTGCCCAGCCAGTGATAGATGAGTCTGCTGGTACATTGACCCATAACGCAACATTTCCCGTGCACGCTACACAGCAAGATTGTGACCCTGCTGAAAGTCAGGTCCTCCTTCCCGCATACCATACCACCTTACACGGGGACAAAGAGGAAGGTGCAGATGAAAGTGCAGGTTCCTTCATCAGGTAGGGGGAGGAATACTAGTTGGCGACGTCACTGGCACAGGGCCTCTCATGGTACGCAAAAGTGTTGCTGCCGGTGGGAGGCGCCCCCGCCGTGCAAACACACCGCTGTACTTTGAGGGGCCCTGTGCCAGTGCCAATGCCAACGAGTGGGCCCCCCCTGCTTGCTCAGGATCACAGCACTTGCAAAGTTGAAATACTTACCTCTCCCTGCTCCACTGCCGTGACGTGGTTCAGATTTACTGGGCCCACTAATTACTTGAACCAGCCCTACCCCCCACAACTTTAGCCAAATGACCCCCAATTTCAAATGCCTTCCAATTATTATAAGCTAAATTACGATTGACAAGCTTCTGTAACAAGAATGGATGTTTTTGCCTTTAAAATGGGCAGTGTAGGTGTTTTCCTGGCCTTCACTCACTGCCGACTATGCTCCCCCATTGACTTGCATTGGGTTTCGTGTTTCGGTCCATACCCGACTTTTCGCGATAATCGGCCGATTCCACTCGACTCGACTTTTAAGATAGTCGGGTTTCGCGAAACACGGCTCGACTCCAAAAAGGTCAAGGTCGCTCAACCCTAGTGAAGACGCCTGTTCCACGTACCTTGCCTTAACTTCTGAACTCGCTCTCAGTCTGTACCCTTCCCTCACCCAGGGATGAGGGTAATAGTAGTGTACCGTAATAAACCAACCAGACTAACAAAAAAATACAACCAGGAATAATGAAAAATGCCAAACATACAAGTATATACTCATATACACAAGATGAATGCACCAGGGAGCGGAGAATTGGGTTAAACCAAAGTAGTAGAAGAATGGGAATTATCACACTCAAAACCTAGCAACAGTCATAGATAAATCCACCCACTGCCTTCTCCAGTATCCACCAACAACACTCTCCAGCCATGCAGCAAAAGTTTGATCTGACAATGAGTGAATGATTGCTAGCCAGGGCCCAGATTATACAGGAGATGGAAGTGGCTAACAGTGCACAGCTGAGAGACTTCACACAGGAATACTTCCAGGAGCTCTCATCTGAGCAGATTAACTGCTGCATAGCAAAAAGAAACTAGCACAATTTAATATGAAGGTGAAGTGCTTCTAATCAGTGCAGTATTAGAAGAAATCCTACGATGCAGTCTTCTGACTCCTCTCTGTTACGGTAAACCCGTGACAGTGGGCTTGCTTTTTGCGAAACGAGTTGACATTTTTATTGGTACCATTTTCGGGAGCATGACTTTTGTTTATCTCTTTCTATTCCGATTTTTAGAAGGCAGAGTGAACAAAAACCAGCAAGTCAGGAAATGCTTTTTATTTTTTTATATATGCCATTTTGCATGTGTTAAAATTGATAAAGCAGTTTTAATCCATATGATTACAGTAATGCCACATTTACAGTACAGACCAAAAGTTTGGACACACATTCTCATTTAAAGATTTTTCTGTATTTTCATGACTATGAAAATTGTACTTTCACAAAGAAAGCATCAAAACTATGAATTAACACATGTGGAATTATATACCGTATATACTCGAGTATAAGCCGAGATTTTCAGCCCAAATTTTTGGGCTGAAAGTGCCCCTCTCGGCTTATACTCGAGTCAAGGTGGGTGGCAGGGTCGGCGGGTGAGGGGGAGAGGGCGCTGAGGCATACTTACCTGCTTCCAGCGCTCCTGGCGCTCCCCCTGCCGTCCCACGGTCTTCGGTGCTGCAGTTCTTCCACTGTTCAGCGGTCACGTGGGACCGCTCATTAGAGAAATGAATAAGCGGCTCCACCTCCCATAGGGGTGGAGCCACATATTCATTTCTCTAATCAGCAGTGCCGGTGACCGCTGATAGAAGAAGAGGCTGCAGCACCGAAGACCAGCTGTCCGGGAGAAGTCGCCGGACGCCGGGACCAGGTAAGTATCGCATATTTACCTGTCCCCGTTCCACCCGCCGGGCGCCGCTCCATCTTCCCGGCGTCTATCTGCACTGACTGTGCAGGTCAGAGGGCGCGATGACGCATATAGTTGCGCGGCGCCCTCTGCCAGATCAGTCAGAGCAGAGAGACGCCGGGACCGGACGCTGGGAGCTGCAAGCAAGAGAGGTGAGTATGGCTTTTTTTTTTTATTGCAGCAGCAGCGGCACAGATTTATGTGGAGCATCTATGGGGAAATAATGAACGGTGCAGAGCACTATATGGGGCACAGCTATGGGGTAATATGAATGGTGCAGAGCACTATATGGCAGAGCTATGGGGCAATATGAACGGTGCAGAGCACTATATGGCAGAGCTATGGGGCAATATGAACGGTGCAGAGCACTATATGGCACAGCTATGGGGCAATATGAACGGTGCAGAGCACTATATGGCACAGCTATGGGGCAATATGAACGGTGCAGAGCACTATATGGCAGAGCTATGGGGCAATATGAACGGTGCAGAGCACTATATGGCAGAGCTATGGGGCAATATGAACGGTGCAGAGCACTATATGGCACAGCTATGGGGAAATATGAACGGTGCAGAGCACTATATGGCAGAGCTATGGGGCAATATGAACGGTGCAAGCACTATATGGCAGAGCTATGGGGCAATATGAACGGTGCAGAGCACTATATGGCAGAGCTATGGGGCAATATGAACGGTGCAGAGCACTATATGGCAGAGCTATGGGGAAATATGAACGGTGCAGAGCACTATATGGCACAGCTATGGGGAAATATGAACGGTGCAGAGCACTATATGGCAGAGCTATGGGGAAATATGAACGGTGCAGAGCACTATATGGCAGAGCTATGGGGAAATATGAACGGTGCAGAGCACTATATGGCAGAGCTATGGGGAAATATGAACGGTGCAGAGCACTATATGGCACAGCTATGGGGAAATATGAACGGTGCAGAGCACTATATGGCACAGCTATGGGGAAATATGAATGGTGCAGAGCACTATATGGCAGAGCTATGGGGAAATATGAACGGTGCAGAGCACTATATGGCAGAGCTATGGGGAAATATGAACGGTGCAGAGCACTATATGGCACAGCTATGGGGAAATATGAATGGTGCAGAGCACTATATGGCACAGCTATGGGGAAATATGAACGGTGCAGAGCACTATATGGCACAGCTATGGGGCAATAATGAACGGTGCAGAGCACTATATGGCACAGCTATGGGGCAATAATGAACATGCAGAGCGCTATATGGCACAGCTATGGGGCAAGAATGATCTATTTTTATTTTTGAAATTCACCGGTAAATGCTGCATTTCCACCCTAGGCTTATACTCGAGTCAATAAGTTTTCCCAGTTTTTTGTGGCAAAATTAGGGGGGTCGGCTTATACTCGGGTCGGCTTATACTCGAGTATATACGGTACTTAACAAAAAAGTCTGAAACAACTGAAATTATGTCTTATATTCTAGATTCTTCAAAGTAGCCACCTTTTGCTTTGATGACTGCTTTGCACACTCTTGACATTCTCTTTATGAGCTTCAAGAGGTAGTCACCGAGAATGGTCTTCACTTCACAGGTGTGCCTTGTCAGGTTTAATAAGTGGGATTTCTTGCCTTATAAATGGGGTTGGAACCATCAGTTGTGTTGTGCAGAAGCCTGTTGGATAGACAGCTGATAGTCCTACTGAATAGACTGTTAGAATTTGTATTATGGCAAGAAAAAAGCAGCTAAGTAAAGAAAAATGAGTGGCCATCATTACTTTAAGAAATTAAGGTCAGTCAGTCTGAAAAATTGGGAAAACTTTGAAAGTGTCCCCAAGTGCAATGGCAAAAACCATCAAGCGCTACAAAGAAACTGGCTCACATGAGGACCGCCCCAGGAAAGGAAGACCAAGAGTCACCTCTGATAAGTTTATCCGAGTCACCAGCCTCAGAAATCGCAGGTTAACCGCAGCTCAGAGTAGAGACCAGGTCAATGCCACACAGAGTTCTAGCAGCAGACACATCTCTACAACTGTTAAGAGGAGACTTTGTGCAGCAGGCCTTCATGGTAAAATAGCTGCTAGGAAACCACTGCTAAGGACAGGCAACAAGCAGAAGAGACTTGCTTGGGCTAAAGAACACAAGGAATGGACATTAGACCAGTGGAAATCTGTGCTTTGGTCTGATGAGTCCAAATTTGAGATCTTTGGTTCCAACCACCGTGTCTTTGTGCGACTCAGAAAAGATGAACGGATGGACTGTACATGCCTGGTTCCCACCGTGAAGCATGGAGGAGGAGGTGTGATGCTGTGGGGGTGCTTTGCTGGGGACACTGTTGGAGATTTATTCAAAATTGAAGGCATACTGTACCAGCATGGCTACCACAGCATCTTGCAGCAGCATGCTATTCCATCCGGTTTGCATTTAGTTGGACCATCATTTATTTTTCAACAGGACAATGACCCCAAACATACCTCCAGGCTGTGTAAGGGCTATTTGACCAAGAAAGAGAGTGATGGGGTGCTATGCCAGATGACCTGGCCTCCACAGTCACCAGACCTGAACCCAATCGAGATAGTTTGGGGTGAGCTGGACCACAGAGTGAAGGCAAAAGGGCCAACAAGTGCTAGGCATCTCTGGGAACTCCTTCAAGATTATTGGAAGACCATTCCCGGTGACTACCTCTTGAAGCTCATCAAGAGAATGCCAAGAGTGTGCAAAGCAGTCATCAAATCAAAAGGTGGCTACTTTGAAGATAAAGTACAAAGAAAGAAAAAAAAAGAAAAAAGCCAGCTCACCGATATGTGCAAGGAGCACGGAACTTCGTCCTGACTCGACGTAGTGCAGATCCAAGTAAAAGAGAAAAATGTTCCAGCTTCTTGATAAAATGTAAAACTTTAATCCATCATATAAAATAGTAGAAGACACACTCCTGGGACAATGCCATGTTACAAGTGAAGAAAGCTACGCGTTTCGACCATACGGTCTTTGTCACAGCTTTGAAGAACCTAGAATATAAGACATATTTTCAGTTGTTTTACACTTTTTTGTTAAGTATATAATTTCACATGTGTTAATTCATAGTTTTGATGCCTTCAGTGTGAATAGACAATATTCATGTCATGAAAATACAGAAAAATCTTTAAATGAGAAGGTGTGTTCAAACTTTTGGTCTGTACTGTATATATTTTTTTATGTTTTTATGCTTTTACACAATAAAAACTATTTTATAGGAGAAATAATTATTTTTGCATCGCTTTGTTCTGAGAGCTGTAACTTTTTTACTTTTTGGCTGATTGTGCTGTATCACAGCTTGTTTTTTGCGGCACGAGATAATGTGTTTAGCAATCTCATTTTGATCATGCTTAATTGCACTTTTTGTTCAGCTATATGAGAATAAAGCATTTTTTTTTATTCTTTTTTTATGGTGTTCACTGAAGGGGTTTACTAGTGGAACAATTTCTTAGGTTGGGTCTTTTCAAATACAGTAATACTAAACGTGTACTTTTATTGTTTGTTTATTTTTTCTTTCACAAAAATATTTATTTATGGGCATAATATATAATATTTATTACTTTGTAATTAAAAAAAAATTGTATAACTTTTTTCCTTTTATTTTTACTTTGGCCCAGGGTCACACTTGCGAGTGTGATGAGAGAAACCCACGCGAGTTTCTTACATCAACACCCGACACTGCCACCGGCACTTGAACTGGAGCGTGCGGCATGATTTAACTAACTTGCTAGTGCCTGGTGACTCAGATGTCGTCATAACTCATGATGACATCTCAAGGGCGCCGATCGGAGGGACATGGAAAGTATGTGAGAAGCTTTGTAATTTCATTTTGAACACAGACGGCACATGTACAGCACACGTACGGCACACGTATGGCACATGGACGGCATGTTTACATGAAGCCATAGACTGCAGCTGGGAAAACACAGACATGAGTGCAGCACTGTAGGTTAAATAGGGTACACGTGGCATCCGTGAAAAACATGATACACGGTTGTGTGAAGGGGCCATACAGTCAAATAATAGAAAACATCAGCAGAATTGCCGTCTTTTTCTACATCCTACCTCAGAAACAGCAGAATAAAAAGCCATAAAAAATGTCACCCCAAACTACTCTGCTAAGTCCCCTCTGGCTCCGAGGTCAATACTTCGGGGGCCCTGATGGTTACTATTCACTCTGCTGCTATAGTATAAGGTGCAGCCACAAGACCTCTGCAGCCCAGTGCTAAGACTGGCAGAGATCCTGGAGCCACAAGGCCACTGCAGACCAATGCTGAGACTGGCAGAGACCCCCTGAGCATCGGTGCTGGAGCTACGGGGGATTTATCATTTCATGCTAATTATTTTTACATTCTCAAAAAACCCCAGTAGACACTGTCCACACGCACCATTTTTGCTATGAATTGATCTACAGTGTTGGCAGGAAATATTCAGCATTTTTGCAGCCTTTTGACTTGCAGTTTTGTTTCCAATTCATTTGAATAGGGAAAAAAACGCTGCAGAAACACTGAAAGACGACAGCAACAGATTTATGAAAAAATGTTATAAAAAACGTGCCTTGTGGCCAGTGTCCGTGTCTGGCTGCTGTACAGGGACAGGACGGAATAGTATAGTAGACTGCACTGTTCCACACAATAGTATATTAAGCCCTGTTCACACTGCGCTTCTGCAGTGCGTCCGGGGGCTCTGCCTGAATTCCTCTAAAATAGGTTTCACATAAATCCCCGACAGGGCAACAGACTACACTGACACAAGCAGAGGTCAAAGTAATTTTTTTCTTTCTGAAATTGGCTGATTTATTTTCTTCAGGTATTTGCCCACAGTCAGGAATTGGCAGTGCTTTGGATGTAGCACATGTCCGCTGCCGGCTATTGAACACAGGTGACTCCTCTGTGATCACAGAGCCGTGCGGATTGACTGCATCCAATACAGTGTACGGGTGACATTTATCTCGCGTCTCTGCATGATAAATAGACATGCTGCAATCTGGAAAGTCGCGCCGCATGTCTGTCTCCATGGGTGAGCTGCGTGTAAAGGGGGAGAAACTAACTAGGTTTTTCTCATCCGCAATGGGTCCAGAACTGTTGGGTCTGTCACCTAGAATACAGGGGGAGAGCTTGGGGTGTCAGAGTGTTCCCTGTGCTCAAGAGAGGGGGCATAGCTAAGCAGACAGTTAATGCACATGCAGAAATTCAAACAGTTCAGGTGAGAACAACGCACGCCAGAAGTCCTATCAGAAAAGATCAGCTGTGAGGCGACGGGACAGCGCTGACTGGAGCTGGGGACGAGAGGATGCACTGACAGGAGTCTACAGAAGGGGTCCCACTGACACACCGGAGATACCGCTGTCCACCCTAATATCGCTGTCCCCGCTTACATAACGGACATTTATGAGACTGCTGACTTGGTCGACTACTTTAATAAATCCCTCCTGGCCAGTGACCGTGAGAGGCATTGTCTGAGTGCGGGATACAGGCACTCAAAGTACAGTGCAGTGGACCGGGCTGGCCATTATAAACATTGTCAGGAGAGTGGCATTGGCCCCACTAGTGTAAGAGCTCTCACCGCTGAGAGAAGAGATTATTCTCCTTCCTTCTTTCGTCCGTTAAGGCCAGTGCCCATGCTAGAGCCCCAGCCTATCGCCGCCATCATCAGGATTGGGGGAGGACGCCGCCATAGTCGGGACCACAACAGGACAATGCCTTCGTCAGGACCATTTGAGCACACTGTCAAAGTCAGGAAAGTTTTTTCCCATTCTCCTCAGAACTGTGATAAATCCCCTTTGAGCATAATCTAACGGTCTCAGTCGCGGACAGGAGCACATCCGTGACAGGAGCCTAAAGTGTTAAGTGCATAGTTTACATTTTTTTTCCCTTTTAGTATATTTTGTGTTAGGAACGGACACATTCAGAAAAAAAAAACATCACTTGTAGAATTCATGTGAACTCCATTTCTGCGTTCAGTGGCACCAACTGGACTGAATGAGGAGCTTTCTTTCACTGGTTTTCTAGGTTGAGAGACTACATTGATCCATATGACCCTTATTAAGTTCCCTTTCTTCTAGAAAATAGGAGGCATGGGATGAGACTCTATTAGGATTCCATTCCGAAGCTATTTGACTTAAGGATTTGGATCCAACTTTCCACTATTGGACATGTGCCCGGACTCATCTGAGGGGACACATCAATATATCATCTTTTGAGGAATATATGGATATGGACAAGGAAAGTAAATGGATCTACGCAACAAGAACAAGTGGCCTTTATGTCCAAATATTCCCTCTTGTATCATCAATAGACAAGTTGTTGGATTCAACTTAATTGGACATCTTAACAGACCATCCTTTGATGCCAATATAGATATGAACTGAGTGACCCAATGGACAACGGTCTGGGTATTAAGGGACTATGGAATCCTTTAGTTTTGTTTTCTTTTTTGTTGTTTTCTTTTCTCTTTATTATTTTCTCTATACACATGTTGTGCTTTTTATTGTTCGTATGGAAAGGAACTGCTATCCATAATAATATTTTGATCCCTGCCTTGGGACGTACCTCTTCTTAACACATTGATTCATCTGGTATCTTAGCCTATATATTCTGGATATATATATATATATATATATATATCTTTTTTTTTCTTGTTTCTCAGTATCTTGATATACCACTTGTTCACTGAGCTGGGTTTATTTAAGTATTTGGTGTTGAATCGTAACATACTGGATCTCCCGGTGGGACCTTAGATGTCTTAGCCACCAGAATCACCTGTCATCTCTGCATATATGCTTTTTTGACACATTTTTCTTCCTTTTCCGTCTAGAAAGTGGATATATCATTTATTCACTGAGCTAGTCTGACCCAATCCTTTGTGTTGAGGTCTAACACATTGGACTCATTTGGTGGGACCATTCCTTGTCTTTATATTATTGAGGCTCTTCATACATTTTGATGCGTATGTATATATGTTTGATGTATTTGTAATGACCAATTTAGAAATAGGACCCTAAAAGTTGTTGTGCCATTTGTCCTGAGTACGCCGATACCCCATATGTGGGGGTAAACCACTGTTTGGACACATGGCAGAGCTCGGAAGGGAAGGAGCGCCATTTGACTTTTCAATGCAAAATTGACTGGAATTGAGATGGGACACCATGTCACGTTTTGAGAGCCCCTGATGTGCCTAAACATTGAAACCCCTGTTGTGAATTCTGTTGTCGGGCTCCCTCCTGTGGTCATGAATGGTACTTCGGCTGGTTCTGTCCATGGACTTCCTCTGGTGGGTGTTTCTGAGTTTCCTTCCACAGGTGACAAGGTTAATTCGTTAGCAGGCTGCTCTATTTAAGTCCACTTAGATCTTTGCTCCATGCCACCTGTCAATGTTCCAGTATTGGTCTAGTTCACTCCTGGATCGTTCTTGTGACCTGTCTTCCCAGCAGAAGCTAAGTTCCAGCTTGTATTTCTTTGGTTTGCTATTTTTCTGTCCAGCTTGCTATTTTTATTGTTGTCTTGCTTGCTGGAAGCTCTGGGACGCAGAGGGAGCGCCTCCGCACCGTAGGTTTTTGTGCTGACCGCAAAGTAACCTTTCCTATCCTCGGTCTGTTCAGTAAGTCAGGCCTCACTTTGCTAAATCTATTTCATCTCTGTGTTTGTATTTTCATCTTTACTCACAGTCATTATATGTGGGGGGCTGCCTTTTCCTTTGGGGAATTTCTCTGAGGCAAGGTAGGCTTTATTTTTCTTTCTTCAGGGCTAGTTAGTTCCTTAGGCTGTGCCGAGTTGCATAGGGAGCGTTAGGCGCAATCCACGGCTATTTCTAGTGTGTTTGATAGGATTAGGGATTGCGGTCAGCAGAGTTCCCACGTCCCAGAGCTCGTCGTTTATTATCAGCAACTATCAGGTCATTCCGTGTGCTCTTAACCACCAGGTTCATTATTGTCCTGACCACCAGGTCATAACAGTACAGGTGGCCCAAAGTACTAATGCATCTCTATAGAGGGATAAGAGAAGTTCTGAGACCATTTTTTTTTCTTTGCACTGTGTTTTGTCTCTCTTTTCCTCTTTACCTCTGGGTGGTTCAGGACACAGGTGTAAACATGGACATTCAAGGTCTGTCCTCTTGGATGGATAATCTCACTACAAGGGTACAAAACATTCAAGATTTAGTGGTTCAGAATCCGATGTCAGAGCCTAGGATTCCAATTCCTGATTTGTTTTTTGGTGATAGATCTAAGTTCTTGAATTTCAAAAATAATTGTAAATTGTTTCTTGCCTTGAAACCTCGCTCCTCAGGTGACCCTGTTCAACAAGTAAAGTTCATTATTTCCTTGTTACGTGGTGACCCTCAAGACTGGGCATTTTCCCTTGTGCCAGGAGATCCGGCATTGCGTGATGTTGATGCGTTTTTCCTGGCGCTTGGATTGCTTTATGACGAACCTAATTCAGTGGATCAGGCAGAGAAAATCTTGCTGGCTCTGTGTCAGGGTCAGGATGAAGCGGAGATATATTGTCAGAAGTTTAGAAAGTGGTCTGTGCTCACTCAGTGGAATGAATGTGCCCTGGCAGCAATCTTCAGAAAGGGTCTCTCTGAAGCCCTTAAGGATGTCATGGTGGGATTTCCCATGCCTGCTGGTCTGAATGAGTCTATGTCCTTGGCCATTCAGATCGATCGACGCTTGTGTGAGCGTAAAGCTTTGCACCATTTGGCGGTACTATCTGAGCATGGGCCTGAGCCTATGCAATGTGATAGGACTTTGACCAGAGCTGAACGGCAAGAACACAGACGTCGGAATGGGCTATGTTTTTACTGTGGTGATTCCACTCATGCTATCTCCGATTGTCCTAAGCGCACTAAGCGGTTCGCTAGGTCTGCCACCATTGGTACGGTACAGTCTAAATTTCTATTGTCCGTTACTCTGATTTGCTCTTTGTCATCCTATTCTGTTATGGCATTTGTGGATTCAGGCGCTGCCCTGAATTTGATGGACTTGGAGTATGCTAGGCGCTGTTGTTTTTTCTTGGAGCCCTTGCAGTATCCTATTCCATTGAGAGGAATTGATGCTACGCCTTTGGCCAAGAATAAGCCTCAGTACTGGACCCAATTGACCATGTGCATGGCTCCTGCATATCAGGAGGATATCTGCTTTCTGGTGTTGCATAATCTGCATGATGTAGTCGTTTTGGGGTTGCCATGGCTACAGGTTCATAATCCAGTATTGGACTGGAAATCTATGTCTGTGTCCAGCTGGGGTTGCCAGGGGGTACATGGTGATGTTCCATTTTTGTCTATTTCGTCATTTACCCCTTCTGAAGTGGCCAGGGATGTTACATGTTCATCACGGCGCACTGGGTTAATGTGGTGGATGCAGGGTCCACAGGGGACAGCCATAGTGGGACAGTTGTGCCTAGCTCACGGGCTAGGAAACAGTTGGCTGTAGACGTTCGCCACCCCTCCTCCTCCTCCTTCAGAAGTGAAAGCTCATCCACAGAGCGCAGTTGCATGACCACTCCTTCCGCAGCTGCCAGTGTTGCACACGAGGTGTCCCATTATCGAACAGCTAGTGGAAAGCGTCAGCAGGCTGTGTTACAAGTGTTTGAGCGACAACAGCGGAGGTACTGGCTGAGTACTTGCAGCAACAAACTCAGTCATAACTGGGCAGTGTACATCTTGAGGCAGGCAAGGTAGTCAGTGATAACGGAAGAAATTTTATGGCTGCCATAGCCCTTTCAGAACTTAAACACATACCTTGCCTGGCTCACACCTTGAACCTGGTGGTGCAGTGCTTCCTCAAAAATTATTCGGAGTTACCAGCCCTGCACCTGAAGGTGAGAAGACTTTGCTCGTACATCCGCCAGTCGCCCGTACACTCCAGCCGTATGCTGAACCATCAGCGATCGCTGAATCTTCCACAGCACCGCCTAATAATCGACGTTTCAACAAGGTGGAACTCCACACTGCACATGGTTCAGAGGCTGTGTGAACAGAGGCGTGCTGTAACTAATTTGTGGGAGGATACACATACACGGGCAGGCACTTGGAATGCAGACATGGAGTTGTCTCGTGTGTAGTGGTCGGAGCTACAAGACCTCTGTCAAGTCCTTCAGTGTTTTGAGGAATGCACACGGCTGGTAAGTGCAGACGACGCCATCATAAGCATGAGCATCCCACTAATGCGTCTGCTGATGCAAAGTTTGACGCACATTAAGGAGCTGGCGTCTGCAGCCGAGGAAGAGTGAAGCCTTGATGACAGTCAGCCATCGTCTGCTCAGGGAACTCACCTGGACAAGGTGGCGGACGAAGAGGAGGAGGAGGAGGATGATGGGGATGAATATTTATGGGAGGAGGATGATTCTCAGGGGGCAATAGAAACTGGTGGTGTTGCAAGGTCAGGTACAGGGTTTTTGCGGGACACAAGTGATGTTGATTTGCAAGAAAGTGCTCCTCAAACCAGCACAAGCAGTGAATTGACACCTGGAACATTGGCCCACATGGCTAAGTATGCCTTGCGTATCCTAAAGAGCGACCCCCGCATCATAAAAATGATGACCGATGACGATTACTGGATGGCCTGCCTCCTGGATCCACAATATAAATGAAAATTACAAAATATCATGCCACATGAGAACCTTGAGCAAATATTGGCTACCAAATAAGCAACTCTTATAGACCGTTTGGTTCAGGCATTCCCAGCACACAGCGGCAGTGATTGTTCTCACACGAGCAGTAGGGGGCAACATGGCAGAGGTGTTAGAGGTGCACAAATCCAAAGTGGCATTGGACAGGGGGTTTTATGACCAGGTTATGGAGTGATTTCGCAATGACCGCTGACACGACAGGTACTGCTGCATCGATTCAAAATGACAAAAGAGAGCATTTGTCCAGTATTGTTACGAACTACTTTTCCTCCCTTATCTATGTTCTCCCTCACAGGTCATTCCCCTTTGATAGACACGTGGCCTAAAATAGACACGTGGCCTGAATTGGCAGAATATGCATTACAGGAGCTTGCTTGCCCTGCTTCTAGTGTGCTATCAGAAAGAGTCTTCAGTGCTGCTGGTTCAATACTGACTGAAAAAAGGACACGTCTGGCTACCCAGAATGTTGATGATCTAACCTTCATTAAAATGAACCAATCATGGATTTCAAATTATTTTGCCCCACCTTCCCCTGCTGACACGTAGCTTGCCTGAAAAATGACTTGCTTTTGGCCTCCTCTTACTGACTTCTCCAATTCCTCCATTTGCAGCTGCTGAATGTCCACCATAGGCCATTTTTATACCTCCCTAAATAGGCTGACTCCCCACACAGGGCCGTGGTCACCACCTGGTGCAAGCACCTGTGCGAGTGCCGTTTGCCTAGACAGGTTGGTGGGCCCACTCTTGGGCGATGGCAATGGCACAGAGTCCCTCATAGTACAATGAAGTGTCTCTGACGGTGGTGGTGCACAACCAACGACAGACACACCATCGTAATGTGAGGAGCCCTGTGCCAGTACCGTCGGCCACGAGAGAGTGTTCCCCTCCAGCTCGAACAGTGCTCTACCACTTGCAATACTTACCTCTCCCTGCTCCACCACTGTGTAGTCTGTGCTGTTAAATCCTTCAATGGCACTGCCAATACAAATTTGTTGAAATGATAGATGATAGTTAAAATATACAGGGGCCCTGGCCTCCATTTAGACCAGTTAATACTTTGCGCCTACTACCACTGTCTGCTACTCAGCAGAGAAGCCCACCCCTGTACTTAGCTATGCCACCTGTTTATTTATGAACAATTTTTTGGCAGACATTTAGCCCACTTTATTATTTGGGCATACTAACTTAGTCTGCTACTCATTACAATTTTCTGACACTGAGCAAAGCAATGTTGCCTGTTTATGTATGAACAATTTTTTGGCAGACATTTAGCCCACTTTATTATTTGGGCCTACTAACTGTGTCTGCCACTCATTACAGTTTTCCCTACTGAACAAATCAATGCCACCTGTTTAGTCCTGTTACCAGTTTTGAACTGCATTTAGCCTACTTTATTATTTGGGCCTACTAACTGTGTCTGCCACTCATTACAGTTTTCCTCCACTGAACAAAGCAATGCCACCTGTTTAGTCCTGTTACCAGTTTTGAACTGCATTTAGCCTACTTTATTATTTGGGCCTATATCTGTGTTTCCTCCTCATCCTGCCCATTGCCCAGCCACTCCTAGATGAGTCTGCTGGTACATTGACCCAGACCACTACATTCCCCTTGCACTCTACACAGCCAGAATCTGACCCCGCTGAAAGTCAGGTTCCCCTTCACGCATACTATAACACCTTCCACGGGGACAAAAAGGAAGGTGCAGATGAAAGTGTAGGTTCCTTCATCAGGTAGGGGGCATACTCGTTGGCGACGTCACTGGCACAGGGCCCCTCTTAGTACACAAAAGTGTCTCTGGCAGTGGGAGGCGCCACTCACCATCAAACACACCACCGTATGAAGGGCCCTGCGCCAGTGCCAATGAGTGGGCCCCCTGCTTGCACAGGTTCACAGCACTTGCAAAGTTGAAATACTTACCTCTCCCTGCTCCACCGCCGTGACGTATTCCGCATTTTCTGGGCCCATGAAAATCTTGAGGCAGCCCTACCCCCCCCCATAACTTTTGCCAAATGACCCCCAGTTTTCAATGCCTAACTATTATTACAAAGTAAATTAAGATTTACAAGCTTAAGTAATAAGAATTGATGTTTTGGGCATTAAAATGGGCACTGTAGGTGTTTTCCTGTCCTCCACTCACTGCCAACTTAGATTCCCCATTGACTTGCATTGGGTTTCGTGTTTCAGTCGGCCCCCGACTTTTCACAATAATCAGCCGATTTCACCCGACCTGACTTTTTACAAAGTCAGGTTTCGCGAAACCCGGCTCGATCCAAAAAAAGTCGCAGAGTCGTGAAAATAAAAAATCTTTTTTTTCTCACAAAAATGTTTTTTTTTTAACCCCCCAAAATTTTTATTTTCCCAAGGGTAACAAGAGTAATTGGACCCTAATAGTTGTTGTCCAATTTGTCCTGAGTATGCTGATACCCCATATGTTGGGGTAAACCCCTGTTTTGGCGCACGGGAGAGCTTGGAAGGGAAGGAGCACTGTTTTATTTTTTCAATGCAGAATTGGCTGGAATTGAGATCGGATGCCATGTCAAGTTTGTAGAGCCCTGATGTGCCTAAACAGTGAAAAACCCCAATTCTAACTGAAACCCTATCCCAAACACACCCTTAACCCTAATCCCAACCATAACCCTAACCACACCCCTAACCACGACACACCACTAACCCTAATCCCAACCGTGAATGTAATCCAAACCCTAACCCTAACTTTAGTCCCAACCCTAACCCTAACTTTAGCCCCAACCCTAACACTAACTTTGGCCCCAACCCTAACTGTAGCCCTAACCTTAACTTTAGCCCCAACCCTAACCCTAACTTTAGCCCCAGCCCTAGCCCTAACTGTAGCCCTAATCCTAGCCCCAACCCTAACCCTAGCCCCACCCCTAACCCCACCCCTAACCCCAACCCTAGCCCTATCCCTAAACCTAGCCCTAACCCTAACCCTAGCCCTAACCCTAGCCCTAACTCTAACCCTAGCCCTAACCCTAACCCTAGCCCTAACCCTAACCCTAGCCCCTGCCCTAACCCTAGCCCTAACCCTAACCCTAGCGCTAACCCTAACCCTAGCCCTAATGGGAAAATGGAAATAAATACTTTTTTTTAATTTTTTTGTTTCCCTAACTAAGGGGGTGATGAAGGGGGGTTTGATTTACTTTTATAGCGGGTTTTTTAGCGGATTTTTATGATTAACATCCGTCACACACTAAAAGACGCTTTTTATTGCAAAAAATATTTTTTGCGTTACCACATTTTGAGACCTATAATTTCTCCATATTTTGGTCCACATAGTCATGTGAGGTCTTGTTTTTTGTGGGACGAGTTAACATTTTTATCAGTACCATTTTTGGGCATGTGACATTTTTTGATCGCTTTTATTCTGATTTTTGTGAGGCAGAATGAACAAAAACCAGCTATTCATGAATTACTTTTGGGGGGGGGGTTTGTTCATACCGTTCCACGTTTGGTAAAATGGATAAAGCAGTTTTATTCTTCGGGTCAGTACAATTACAGCGATACCTAATTTAGATTATTTTTTTATATTTTGGCGCTTTTATACGATGAAAACTATTTTATAGAAAAAAATAATCATTTTTGCATCGCTTTATTCTGAGGAGTATAACTTTTTTATTTTTTTGCTGATGATGCTGTGTGGCAGCTAGTTTTTTGCGGGACAAGATGATGTTTTCAGCGGTACCATGGTTACCATATATACTCGAGTATAAGCTGAGATTTTCAGCCCAAATTTTTGGACTGAAAGTGCCCCTCTCGGCTTATACTCGAGTCACGGTAGCGGTGGGGTCGGCGGGTGAGGGGGTGAGGGCGCTGAGGCATACTTACCTAGTCCCAGCGATCCTCGCGCTGTCCCTGCCGTCCCACGGTCTTCTGTGCTGCAGCTTCTTCCCCTCTTCAGCGGTCACATGGGACCGCTCATTAGAGAAATGAATAGGCGGCTCCACCTCCCATAGGGGTGGAGCCGCGTATTAATTTCTCTAATCAGCGGTAACGGTGACCGCTGATAGAGAAAGAAGCTGCGGCACCGAAGACAGCTGTGACAGGCGGGAAGCGCCAGGATCGCTGGGACTAGGTAAGTATGTCATATTCACCTGTCCGCGTTCCGGCCGCCGATGCCGCTCCATCTTCCCGGCGTCGCTCCATCTTCCCAGCGTCTCCGCTCTGACTGTGCAGGTCAGAGGGCGCGATGACGCATATAGTGTGCACGGTGCCCTCTGCCTGATCAGTCAGTGCAGAGAGACGCCAGGAAGATGGAGGCGCCGGGACCGGATGCTGGGAGCTGCAAGCAAGAGAGGTGAGTATGGCTTTTTTTTTTTTTTTATTGCAGCAGCAGCGGCCATGGCACAGATTTATGTGGAGCATCTATGGGGATATATGAACGCTGCAGAGCACTATATGGGGCACAGCTATGGGGAAATATGAACGCTGCAGAGCACTATATGGGGCACAGCTATGGGGAGATATGAACGCTGCAGAGCACTGTATGGGGCACAGCTATGGGGAGATATGAACGCTGCAGAGCACTGTATGGGGCACAGCTATGGGGAGATATGAACGCTGCAGAGCACTGTATGGGGCACAGCTATGGGGAGATATGAGCGGTGCAGAGCACTATATGGCACAGCCAAGGGGGAATATGAACAGTGCAGAGCACTATATGGGGCACAGCTATGGGGAGATATGAACGCTGCAGAGCACTATATGGGGCACAGCTATGGGGAGATATGAACGCTGTAGAGCACTGTATGGGGCACAGCTATGGGGAGATATGAACGCTGCAGAGCACTGTATGGGGCACAGCTATGGGGAGATATGAACGCTGCAGAGCACTGTATGGGGCACAGCTATGGGGAGATATGAACGCTGCAGAGCACTGTATGGGGCACAGCTATGGGGAGATATGAACACTGCAGAGCACTGTATGGGGCACAGCTATGGGGAGATATGAACGCTGCAGAGCACTATATGGCACAGCCAAGGGGGAATATGAACAGTGCAGAGCACTATATGGGGCACAGCTATGGGGAGATATGAACGGTGCAGAGCACTATATGGCACAGCTATGGGGAAATAATGATCTATTTTTATTTTTGAAATTCACCGGTAGCTGCTGCATTTCCACCCTAGGCTTATACTCGAGTCAATAGGTTTTCCCACTTTTTTGTGGCAAAATTAGGGGGGTCGGCTTATACTCGGGTCGGCTTATACTCGAGTATATACGGTATTTTGTTATGAAGGCAATCCAGTAACACAGTGTGCAGTAATCAGAGCACATACAGTGATCTGACAATAACCCAAAAACAATAGAACGAGCTCTGAGACGTGGAATCTCTGTAGACCGCAATACCTGAACCTATCCTAAACACAACTAAAGGCAGCTGTGGATTGCGCCTGACACTACCTATGCAACTCGGCACAGCCTGAGGAACTGACTAGCCTGAAGATAGAAATACAAGCCTGACTTGCCTCAGAGAAATACCCCAAAGGAAAAGGCAGCCCCCCACATATAATGACTGTTAGCAAGATGAAAAGACAAAACGTAGGGATGAAATAGATTCAGCAAAGTGAGGCCCGATATTCTAGATAGAGCGAGGATAGCAAAGAGAACTTTGCAGTCTACAAAAAACCCTAAAGCAAAAAACCACGCAAAGGGGGCAAAAAGACCCACCGTGCCGAACTAACGGCACGGCGGTACACCCTTTGCGTCTCAGAGAATCCAGCAAAAACGAATAGACGAGCTGGACAGAAAAAACAGCAACAAAAGCAAAGAAGCACTTATCTAAGCAGAGCAGCAGGCCACAGGAAAGATCCAGAAGCTCAGATCCAACACTGGAACATTGACAAGGAGCAAGGAAGACAGAATCAGGTGGAGTTAAATAACAAGGCAGCCAACGAGCTCACCAGAACACCTGAGGGAGGAAGCCCAGAAGCTGCAGTACCACTTGTGACCACAGGAGTGAATTCAGCCACAGAATTCACAACAGTACCCCCCCTTGAGGAGGGGTCACCGAACCCTCACCAGAGCCCCCAGGCCGACCAGGATGAGCCACATGAAAGGCACGAACAAGATCTGGAGCATGGACATCAGAGGCAAAAACCCAGGAATTATCTTCCTGAGCATAACCCTTCCATTTAACCAGATACTGGAGTTTCCGTCTAGAGACACGAGAATCCAAAATTTTCTCCACAATATACTCCAATTCCCCCTCCACCAAAACAGGGGCAGGAGGCTCAACAGATGGAACCATAGGTGCCACGTATCTCCGCAACAACGACCTATGGAATACATTATGTATGGAAAAGGAGTCCGGGAGGGTCAGACGAAAGGACACAGGATTGAGAATCTCAGAAATCCTATACGGACCAATAAAACGAGGTTTAAATTTAGGAGAGGAAACCTTCATAGGAATATGACGAGAAGATAACCAAACCAGATCCCCAACACGAAGTCGGGGACCCACACGGCGTCTGCGATTAGCGAAAAGTTGAGCCTTCTCCTGGGACAAGGTCAAATTGTCCACTACCTGAGTCCAGATCTGCTGCAACCTGTCCACCACAAAATCCACACCAGGACAGTCCGAAGACTCAACCTGTCCTGAAGAGAAACGAGGATGGAACCCAGAATTGCAGAAAAATGGAGAGACCAAGGTAGCCGAGCTGGCCCGATTATTAAGGGCGAACTCAGCCAACGGCAAAAAGGGCACCCAATCATCCTGGTCTGCAGAAACAAAACATCTCAGATATGTTTCCAAGGTCTGATTGGTTCGTTCGGTCTGGCCATTAGTCTGAGGATGGAAAGCCAAGGAAAAAGATAGGTCAATGCCCATCCTACCACAAAAGGCTCGCCAGAACCTTGAAACAAACTGGGAACCTCTGTCAGAAACAATATTCTCAGGAATGCCATGCAAACGAACCACATGCTGGAAGAACAAAGGCACCAAATCAGAGGAGGAAGGCAATTTAACCAAGGGCACCAGATGGACCATTTTAGAAAAGCGATCACAGACCACCCAAATGACTGACATCTTTTGAGAAACGGGAAGGTCAGAAATGAAATCCATCGAAATATGTGTCCAAGGCCTCTTCGGGACCGGCAAGGGCAAAAGCAACCCACTGGCACGTGAACAGCAGGGCTTAGCCCTAGCACAAATCCCACAGGACTGCACAAAAGCACGTACATCCCGTGACAGAGATGGCCACCAGAAGGATCTAGCCACTAACTCTCTGGTACCAAAGATTCTTGGATGACCAGCCAACACCGAACAATGAAGTTCAGAGATAACTTTACTAGTCCACCTATCAGGGACGAACAGTTTCTCGGCCGGACAACGATCAGGTTTATTAGCCTGAAATTTTTGCAACACTCGCCGCAAATCAGGGGAGATGGCAGACACAATGACTCCTTCCTTGAGGATACTCGCCGGCTCAGATAAACCCGGAGAGTCGGGCACAAAACTCCTAGACAGAGCATCCGCCTTCACATTTTTAGAGCCCGGAAGGTACGAAATCACAAAATCGAAGCGAGCAAAAAATAACGACCAACGGGCCTGTCTAGGATTCAAGCGCTTGGCAGACTCGAGATAAGTAAGGTTCTTATGATCAGTCAATACCACCACGCGATGCTTAGCTCCTTCAAGCCAATGACGCCACTCCTCGAATGCCCACTTCATGGCCAGCAACTCTCGGTTGCCCACATCATAATTACGCTCAGCAGCAGAAAACTTCCTGGAAAAGAAAGCACATGGTTTCAACACTGAGCAACCAGAACCTCTCTGTGACAAAACCGCCCCTGCTCCAATCTCAGAAGCATCAACCTCGACCTGGAACGGAAGAGAAACATCTGGTTGACACAACACAGGGGCAGAACAAAAACGACGCTTCAACTCCTGAAAAGCTTCCAAGGCAGCAGAAGACCAATTAACCAAATCAGCACCCTTCTTGGTCAAATCGGTCAATGGTTTGGCAATGCTAGAAAAATTACAGATGAAGCGACGATAAAAATTAGCAAAGCCCAGGAACTTTTGCAGACTTTTCAGAGATGTCGGCTGAGTCCAATCCTGGATGGCTTGGACCTTAACCGGATCCATCTCGATAGTAGAAGGGGAAAAGATGAACCCCAAAAATGAAACTTTCTGCACACCGAAGAGACACTTTGATCCCTTCACGAACAAAGAATTAGCACGCAGGACCTGGAAAACCATTCTGACCTGCTTCACATGAGACTCCCAATCATCTGAGAAGATCAAAATGTCATCCAAGTAAACAATCAGGAATTTATCCAGATACTCACGGAAGATGTCATGCATAAAAGACTGAAAAACAGATGGAGCATTGGCAAGTCCGAACGGCATCACTAGATACTCAAAATGACCCTCGGGCGTATTAAATGCCGTTTTCCATTCATCTCCTTGCCTGATTCTCACCAGATTATACGCACCACGAAGATCTATCTTAGTGAACCAACTAGCCCCCGTAATCCGAGCAAACAAGTCAGATAACAATGGCAAGGGGTACTGAAATTTAACCGTGATCTTATTAAGAAGGCGGTAATCAATACACGGTCTCAGCGAACCATCCTTCTTGGCTACAAAAAAGAACCCTGCTCCCAGTGGTGATGACGATGGGCGAATATGTCCCTTCTCCAGGGATTCCTTCACATAACTGCGCATAGCGGTGTGTTCAGGCACGGATAAATTAAATAAACGACCTTTAGGGAATTTACTACCAGGAATCAAATTGATAGCATAATCACAATCCCTATGCGGAGGTAGGGCATCGGACTTGGGCTCTTCAAATACATCCTGATAATCAGACAAGAACTCTGGGACCTCAGAAGGAGTGGATGACGAAATAGACAAAAATGGAACATCACCATGTACCCCCTGACAACCCCAGCTGGATACCGACATAGAGTTCCAATCCAATACTGGATTATGGGTTTGTAGCCATGGCAACCCCAACACGACCACATCATGCAGATTATGTAGCACCAGAAAGCGAATAACTTCCTGATGTGCAGGAGCCATGCACATGGTCAGCTGGGCCCAGTACTGAGGTTTATTCTTGGCCAGAGGTGTAGCATCAATTCCTCTCAACGGAATAGGACACCGCAAAGGCTCCAAGAAAAACCCACAACGTTTAGCATAATCCAAATCCATCAGATTCAGGGCAGCGCCTGAATCCACAAACGCCATGACAGAATACGATGACAAAGAGCATATCAAGGTAATGGACAGAAGGAATTTGGACTGTACAGTACCAATGACGGCAGACCTATCGAACCGCTTAGTGCGCTTAGGACAATCAGAAATAGCATGAGTGGAATCACCACAGTAGAAACACAGCCCATTCAGACGTCTGTGTTCTTGCCGTTCAACTCTGGTCATAGTCCTATCGCACTGCATAGGCTCAGGTTTAATCTCAGACAATACCACCAGATGGTGCACAGATTTACGCTCGCGCAAGTGACGACCGATCTGAATGGCCAAAGACATAGACTCATTCAAACCAGCAGTCATAGGAAAACCCACCATGACATCCTTAAGAGCCTCAGAGAGACCCTTTCTGAACAAAGCTGCCAGCGCAGATTCATTCCACAGAGTGAGTACTGACCACTTCCTAAATTTCTGACAATATACTTCTATATCATCCTGACCCTGGCACAAAGCCAGCAAATTTTTCTCAGCCTGATCCACTGAATTAGGCTCATCGTACAGCAATCCGAGCGCCAGAAAAAACGCATCGACACCACTCAATGCAGGGTCTCCTGGCGCAAGAGAAAATGCCCAGTCCTGAGGGTCGCCGCGCAAAAAAGAAATAATAATCAAAACCTGTTGAACTGAATTACCAGAAGAATGAGGTTTCAAGGCCAGAAATAGCTTACAATTATTTTTGAAGCTCAGAAACTTAGTTCTATCACCAAAAAACAAATCAGGAATAGGAATTCTTGGTTCTAGCATAGATTTCTGATCAATTGTATCTTGAATCTTTTGTACATTTATAACGAGATTATCCATTGAAGAGCACAGAGCCTGAATATCCATGTCCACAGCTGTGTCCTGAAGCACCCTAATGTCTAGGGGAAAAAAAAGACTGAACACAGAGCTGAGAAAAAAAAATGATGTCAGAACTTCTTTTTTCCCTCTATTGAGAATCATTAGTTTGGCTCCTTGTACTGTTATGAAGGCAATCCAGTAACACAGTGTGCAGTAATCAGAGCACATACAGTGATCTGACAATAACCCAAAAACAATAGAACGAGCTCTGAGACGTGGAATCTCTGTAGACCGCAATACCTGAACCTATCCTAAACACAACTAAAGGCAGCTGTGGATTGCGCCTGACACTACCTATGCAACTCGGCACAGCCTGAGGAACTGACTAGCCTGAAGATAGAAATACAAGCCTGACTTGCCTCAGAGAAATACCCCAAAGGAAAAGGCAGCCCCCCACATATAATGACTGTTAGCAAGATGAAAAGACAAAACGTAGGGATGAAATAGATTCAGCAAAGTGAGGCCCGATATTCTAGATAGAGCGAGGATAGCAAAGAGAACTTTGCAGTCTACAAAAAACCCTAAAGCAAAAAACCACGCAAAGGGGGCAAAAAGACCCACCGTGCCGAACTAACGGCACGGCGGTACACCCTTTGCGTCTCAGAGCTTCCAGCAAAAACGAATAGACGAGCTGGACAGAAAAAACAGCAACAAAAGCAAAGAAGCACTTATCTAAGCAGAGCAGCAGGCCACAGGAAAGATCCAGAAGCTCAGATCCAACACTGGAACATTGACAAGGAGCAAGGAAGACAGAATCAGGTGGAGTTAAATAACAAGGCAGCCAACGAGCTCACCAGAACACCTGAGGGAGGAAGCCCAGAAGCTGCAGTACCACTTGTGACTACAGGAGTGAATTCAGCCACAGAATTCACAACAGTATTTATATCTGTCTTTTTGATCGCATGTAATTCCACTTTTTGTTCGGCAGTATGATAATAAAGCGTTGTTTTTTGCCTCATTTTTTTTTTGTTCACTGAAGGCGTTAACTAGTGGGCCAGTTTTATAGGTCGTTACGGACGTGGTGATACTAAATATGTGTACTTTTATTGTTTTTTTTATTTAGATAAAGAAATATATTTATGGGAACAATTTTTTTTTCTCTTTATTTAGGATTTTTTTTTTTTTTTTACACATTTAATTTTTTTTTTTTTTACTTTGTCCCAGGGGGGACATCACTGTATAGTGACAGATCGCTGATCTGACATTTTGCAGAGCATTGTGTCAGATCAGAGATCTGACATGCACGTCTCCTGGCTTACCAGCGCCTGCTCTGAGCAGGCACTGGGTAAGCCACTTCCCTGCAGGACCCGAAAGTAGCCCCGTGGCCATTTTGGATTCGGGGCCTGCAGGAAGGAGACGCTCGGTACAAGATGAGCACATCGCCTTGTATCGATCGTCTCAGGGAAGCACGCAGGGAGCCCCTTCCCTGCGCGATGCTTCCCTGTACCGCCGGAACCCTGCGATCATGTTTAATCGCAGTGTGCCGGGGGTTAATGTGTCAGGAGCGGTCCATGACTGCTCCTGGCACATAGTGCCGGATGTCAGCTGCCGATTGCATATGACGTACTATCCCGTCACTGGGAATTAAGTCCCAGGTCACCTTGATGGGTTAGTATGTCATATGGGATTAAGGGGTTAATACAGTGTATTGCCACCTCTAACATCAATGACAGCTTGAAGTCTGTTGTGGTAGTTGTGGATGAGGTTCTTTATTTTCTCAGATGGTAAAGCTGCCCACATTTCTTGGCAAAAAGCCTCCAGTTCCTGTAAATTCCTAGGCTGATTAGTATGAACTGCGTGCTTGAGATCTCCCCAGAGTGGCTTAATGATATTGAGATCAGGAGACTGAGATGGTAACTCCAGAACCTTCAATTTGTTCTGCTGTAGCCAAAGACAGGTCGACTGGGCCTTGTGTTTTTGATCGTTGTCATGCTGGAACATGCAAGTACGTCCCATGCGCAGCTACCGGGATGATGAGTGCAAATTTGCCACCAGTATTTGCTGATCACGTGCTGCATTCATCTTTCCTTCAACTTTGACCAAGTTTCCTGTGCCTTTGCAGCTCACACATTCCCAAAACATCAGTGATCCACCTCCGTGTTCCTTTCATCATAGGCCTTGTTGACCTCTCTCCAAATGAAGCATTTATGGTTATGGCCAAAAAGTAAAATTTTGGTCACATCACTTCAAATTATCTTGTTCCAGAAGTTTTGAAGCTTGTCTCTTTGCTGTTTTGCGCATTGTAGGCAAGATACTTTGTGGCATTTGTGCAGTAATGGCATTTTTCTTGCGACGCAACTACGCAGCCCATTTTTCTTCAAGTGTCTCCTTATTTTGCATTTTGAAGCAGCAACATTGCTAGTTTTCAGAGAGTCCAGTATTTCAGCTGATGTTATTTGTGGGGTTTTCTTTGCATCCCGACCAATTGTCCTGGCAATTGTGGATGACATTTTGGTTGGTCTACCGGACCGTGGTTTTGCTTTTACAGATCCCCTGATTTTTCATTTGTTAATCACAGTTTCAATGCTGCTGACTGGCATTATCAATTCCTTGGATATCTTTTTGTATCTCTTTCCTGTTTTATACAGTTCAACTACCTTTTTCCATAGATCCATTGACAATTCTGTTGCTTTTCCCATGACTCACAATCCAGAAACGTCAGTGGCTGGATGAAAAATGCAAGAGTCTGTCTGGATCCCAGAAACTCACTCAGCTTTTATGCACACACACTGATTACAAGCAAACAGGTCACAGGTGAGAATGTAGCCATTCAAATCCATTTGTGTCAATTTCTGTGCATGTTATTATGCCAAAATCACCAGGGTATGTTAATTGTTAATCGGGGTCATTTGGATGTTTTGGGTTGTCATTATGATTTAAAAAGAGAAAACGCAGTAGTTTGACAATAAATGGCTTCACCCACCCACTATCCATGAGTGGAGAAAAAGTTTTGGTGTTATCATTAATATTCTCTGAAAAAAGGCCAAGAAATCAAAAATTCTGTCAGGGTATGTAAACTTTTGAGCACAACTGTATATATATTTTTGCCTAGTGGCATTAGATCAATGTATGATTTCTGTAGGTGCTGTCCATTCTCTTTTTAAAGTATATTGCATAATCTGTCCTTTTTTTCTTTGGATGTGCATTCTGGCACAGGTGATTTTAAATTAGGAGACTGCAAGGAAAGGGATCTAGCCCATTTTTTCTGTCACTGGAGAACTTTAGGAAGGCAAGTTTCAATGCCCCTTTCATTTGGTGTTGCTGCTGTGTGGCGGCCATTGTTGCTGTGGTTTTGTGCTGGTGTGGTCAGGAGTCATGGGCATTCAGCTTGCAGCCTGGATGCTGTGAGGCATGAGACCATCCGTCCTGCCGGGACAGTGTCACAGTGGTCGGCTCATGGCTCCACTCTGTTAGGGCGATAGGGACCCACTAAGAGGTTTGCCGTGTCGTGGCAGTGGGCTTCATACAGTCTGATCAGAATGTTAAACTAAGAACTTCATGTTCAGTTATATAGATTTTTGTCTAGTGGCATTAGATCAATGTATGATTTTTGGAGGTGTAGTCAATTCTCTTTTTTGGCATACTGAATGTACGCAGAAAACTGTTGAGCGCGTGGGGTTAGCTTTTGAGCTCTGCTGCATACTACATCTAAAAAGTCTTATTGTGTTGCTTCTACTGCACACAGTAAACTAAGTGATACATTGCTGGACTCAGGGTCTTGTTTCCTACATTGTGCTGCTCTCAGATGGGGTAGCAAAAATCTGGTGACGGATTTCCTTCACAGTCATTGCTCCTGAGTAATGGGCTAAGAGTCCTCAAGAACAATGCCAGAAATTGGTGTCTAGCTATGCATCATGTTTGTCGCGGGTCATAATAGCTAAAGATGATCAACAATGTATTAAAGACGCTTGTTATGAAGAGGTTGAATCATACTGAGACTACAGCTGGGCCTACAAGGAGAAGCTGGCTATTGCACATCACATTACTAAAGATTATTCTGTGTTGCTGTTAAGTCTCAGCATAATGAAGATGAATGGAGTTGCATGACGACAAGAAAAGCACTGCAACCACATCAAGAATGTTGCCTAAAAAATCCAAATAGTCCTGACTAGGGATGAGGCCTCACTAAACTATGCAGCCCATAAAATGCTCAGAAGCTCGTTACTTGAACTGGTCAATTCCTAATGCTTAGATGCTCCTTTCAGGTAACGAGTAGTGATGAGCAAATGTGCTTGTGTTATCTGAGTATGCTTGGGTGTTATCCAAGTATCTCGGGCATGCTTGAATAATATATTCGAGTTCCTGCGGCTGCATGTTCTGCGGCTGTAGACAGCCAAGCAAACAGGCAGTCCCTGAATGTGTTGTGGCTGTCTGAAGCCAAAAACATGAAGCTGCAGGGACTCGCATATATTATCCCAGCACACCCAAAATACTCAGATAACACCCAAGCATGCTCTGATAACATGTTATCTGAGCATGTTCAGTCATTACCAGTAACAATGGGAAATCGGAGCATTTTTCTGACAGACCATACAAGGAAATCTGGGGGGCATTGAAAATGTTAAAATGGATGGGAAAAGTGCTGAATGGAAGGAGAACAGCATTGGGAAGCATCTGTGACTCCCAGATCACTGCTGAGAACAATGGTGCTACACTTTTACTGCACTTTAAGGAGTAATAATAATAATGGTGCCACACTTTTACTCCATTTTAAGGCGTGATAATAAAACATTTAGAATTTATGAGAAATTGGAGTTTACGGGAAAAAAAATGTTAAGAAACATTCTTTCCTGGATAATGACTTGTATATAAGGCAACATTTTAAAACTATTTTAAAAAAATATATAATTTAGGTAAGCCAAAATTGAAATCTTTATGAAAAAATTGGAAATTTCAATGTAATTTCTGAAGGAAGAAAGAACTGCGAAAAATTTGATGAAAGAGGGACTCAGAAACACCCTGTATTATACATAAAGGGTGGCCTCATACACATTCCGTTCAAATTGTCATGTAGTGGTACTCCTAAACCTATAAAGGCTATGCATTAAGTGCAAAGGCTGCCAAAATTTAGAAGCAGGGTCATCCATAATCCCTTGTAGGCACCAACAGTAGTACCTCGTTCAACTGTTGTAAACAAACTGTAATTGGGGAACACTCATAAAAGTTCTGCAGACAGTGCAAAGTCTGCCAAAAATTACATGCAGGGTCATCCATACACTCTTCAAAGCATCAACTGTAGTATCTCATTCAAATATTGTGAGCAAAGTATAGTTGTGGTACACCCACACTCATAAAAGCTCTGCACACAATGCAAAGCTTGCCAAAAATTACAAATAGGGTAATTCATTCACTTTTGAAGGCACCAATTGTAGAATTTCACTCAAATATTGTGAACAAAGTATAGCTGTGATACTTCCACACTCATAAAAGGTCTGCATATAGTACAAATCCTGACAAAAATTACAAGCAAGGTCACCCATAAACCCTTCAAGACACCAACTGCAGTATCTAATTCAAATATTGTGAACAAAGTGTAGCTGTGGTACTTCTGCAATCATAAAGGCTCTGCACATAGTGCAAAGCCAAAAATAATTATAAGAGGGTCATCTATAGACCCTTGAAGGCAACAACTGGAGAACCTGATTCAAATATTGAATAATAAAGACACTTTATATGCTGCTGTCATCTGGTGGTGTGGAAAAGTCAGGGCTAATCCAGGCTGTGTTTATTTTTATCAGAGCCAACCTGTCAGCATTTTCTGTTGACAGGTGAAACCACCTACCTGATAGCGATCCACCCACACTATTAATTAGTTAAATGCCACTGTAAAACGCTGACAGCGGCATTTAACAAGCACTTCCGGAAATCACGTCGGAAATACGCCCACTGTACCTGCGTAATGTGAACGTGGGCCACCGGTGTATTGGCATGACAACCGGAGGTCCCATGGAGAAAAAATCAAAATGCCAGAATTACATTTTTTGGGGCCCCCGCGACATTGCATTAAAATGCAATCAAAAGATCAAAAGATGGTATTTGCACGAAAATGGTATAGTTAAAAACGTCAGCTCAGTGTGCAATAAATAAGCCCTCTTCCAACCCAAGATCCCAAAAAATAGACGCTATGGGTATCGGAAAATGCCACAATTTTTTTTACAAAGGTTGGAAATTTTTTTCACCACTTAGGTAAAAAAGAACCAAGACAAGTTTGGTGTCTATAAACTTATAATGACCTGGAGAATCATAATGGCAGGTCAGTTTTAGCATTTAGTGAACCTAGTAAAAATGCCAAACAAAAAATGAGTGTGGGATTGTACTTCTTTTGCATTTTCACTGCACTTGGAAAAAAAATCCGTTTTCTAGTACATGACATGGTAAAACCAATGGTGTTGTTCAAAAATACAACTTGTCCTGCAAAGAACAAGCCCTCACACAGCCATATTGATGAAAAAATAAAAAGTTATGGCTCTGAGAAGAAGGGAAGCAAAAAACGAAAACGCAAAAAGGAAAAAAGCTTCGGGGGGTTAAGGGGCTAAAATCCGAAATGTTGGACTACTGAAATGTATGTTCCGTAAATGCACTCAATAGTTGGTCGGGGCTCTTTTTGCATCAAGTACTGCATCAATGCGGCATACCATGGAGGCAATCAGCCAGTGGCACTGCTGAGGTGTTATGGAAGCCCAGGTTGCTTTCATAGCAGCCTTCAGCTCATCTGCATTGTTGGGTGTGGTGTCACTCATCTTCCTCTTGAAATTAAATAAATTAACTTTTTTATGATATTCTAATTTAGTTAGAAGCACTTGTATGTGTCGTAGATGGGCATTTTGCTTGTGCTCCAGCAACAGGCGCAGTAGTCACATCCTCGCCGTCTGTGTACACCATCATCAGCACTTCTACTTCCCCACACCTTATCAGGCGCCTTGTGTATTTTGTAATAGCTAGGTCTCTAGAAGCCAAGTATCATTGATAAATTGAAGCTAAAAGTTAAAAAAAAATTAAAAAAATTTGCCACCTATAGCACGCCAAAAGGTATTTAAAAAACTTCAATCCACCATAATTTTACACAAAGCATGTTCAACTGTATGAATGACAATAGTCAATTTTTGGAACAAAAAATGTTGTGAACTGTTGCAGGACAATCAGGTAATGAGGCCAGCCATTCATAGTAATGCCTCTACCATGGTGGCTGCAGCATTACAGTGACAAGCAGGCAATTACCACATGTTTATTGGCTGTGTAACAGGCACCAAACATGCGGGGCAGGGATTCGTGCATTAAAACCAAGCACCAGCCAATGCCCGATGAGTGCAAAGTGAAAAGCGTATCCGAGCACCTAGATACTCGAGTAATATCCGAGTATCACTGAGCACATTCACTCATCACTAATTCTGACATTTTGCGACTTACATGTAGTGTTGAGCGACCTCCCTAGTGTTCGAGTTCGGTTCGTCGAACAGGGACGTGTTCGACGAAATGTTCGTTGAACACTAGGGTTGAGCGACTTTTAGTTTTTTAGGGTCGAGTCGGGTTTCGCGAAAACTGACTATCTCAAAAGTCGAGTCGAGTCGAGTTGAGTGGAATCGGCCGCTTATCGCGAAAAGTCGGGGATCGACCGAAACACGAAACCCAATGCAAGTCAATGGGGGAGCATAGTCGGCACTGAGTGGAGGCCAGGAAAACATGTACAGTGCCCATTTTAGTGGCAAAAACATACATTCTTGTTACTGAAGCTTGTCAATCTTAATTTACCTTATAATAATAGTAAGGCATTGGAAATTGGGGGACATTTGGCTAAAGTTGTGGGGGGTAGGGCTGGTTCAAGTATTTAGTGGGCCCAGGAAATCTGGACCACGTCACGGCAGTGGAGCAGGGAGAGGTAAGTATTTCAACTTTGCAAGTGCTGTGATCCTGAGCAAGCTGGGGGGGCCCACTCGTTGGCATTGGCACTGGCACAGGGCCCCTCAAAGTACGGCGGTGTGTTTGCACGGCGGGGTGCCTCCCACCGGCAGCGACACTTTTGCGTACTATGAGGGGCCCTGTGCCAGTGATGTCGTCAACGAGTATTCCTCCCCCCACCTGATGAAGGAACCTGCACTTTCATCTGCACCTTCCTCTTTGTCCCCGTGTAAGGTGGTATGGTATGCGGGAAGGGGAACCTGACTTTCAGCAGGGTCACAATCTTGCTGTGTAGCATGCACAGGGAATGTTGCGTTATGGGTCAATGTACCAGCAGACTCATCTATCACTGGCTGGGTAATGGGCAGGATAAGGAGGAAACACAGATATAGGCCCAAAGAATAAAGTGGGCTAAATGCAGTTCAAAATTGGTAACAGGACTAACCAGGGGGCATTGCTTTGTTCAGTGGAGTACAACTGTAATGAGAGGCTGACACAGTGAGTAGGCCCAAATCAGTAAGTAGGCTAAATGCAGTTCAAAATTGGTAACAGGAGTAAACAGGCGGCACTGGTTTGTTCAGTGGAGGAGAACATCAAGGAGCGGCAGACACCGATAGTAGGCCCCAACCCAACTAGTAGGCCAAATGCAGTCTAACATTAACAACTACTTAACGAGAGCCTGGAAATGGAATTTCAGGACAGGGAAACAGGAGAACAGCAAGGAGCGGCAGACACTGTTAGTAGGCCCCAACCCAACTAGTAGGCCAAATGCAGTTGTTCCATTTAACAACTATTTAACAAGAGCCTGAAGATAGAAGCTCAGGAAAGGCAACCAGGAGAACACCTTGGAGCGGCAGACACTGTTAGTAGGCCCCAACCAAACTAGTAGCCCCACTGCAGTTTTAAAATTCCGATATTCTGAAAACCTGATAATTGCAGGTCATTTTTTTAAAGAGGACAGCTGTATTGAGTGGCGCAGCCAGACACTGCATGTAGGCCTTACACCACAAAGTTGGCTCGTCGCAGGTTTAAAAAAGGTTACATGGGTACACGGTCTTCATTGGTGTGCTCAGTGGAGGACAATTGGAAGGAGGGACTGCAGAAAGACTTAGTAGTAGTGTTGAGCATTCCGATACCGCAAGTATCGGGTATCGGCCGATATTTGCAGTATCGGAATTCCGATACCGAGATCCGATATTTTTGTGATATCGGGTATCGGTATCGAATCAATAGGGATGTGGAAAATAAAGAATTAAAATAAAAAATATTGATATGCTCACCTCTCCGGCGGCCCCTGGACATCACGCTGCTATCGGGAGGCTTCTTTGTTTAAAAAGCGCGCCTTTCGGACCGGTGAATGACGTCCCGGCTTCTGATAGGTCGCGTGCCGCCCATGTGACCGGCACGCGACCAATCAGAGGCCGCGACGTCATTCGCAGGTCCTCAATTCCTAGAATTAGCAGTTTTGTGAATGAGAATGACGTCGCAGCCTCTGATTGGTCGCGTGCCGGTCACATGGGCGGCACGCGACCAATCAGAAGCCGGGACGTCATTCACAGGTCCGAAAGGCGCGCTTTTTAAACAAAGAAGCCTCCCGGTTAGCAGTGTGAAGTCCAGGGGCCGCCGGAGAGGTGAGCATATCAATATTTTTTATTTTAATTCTTTATTTTACACATCCCTATGGATCCCAGGGCCTGAAGGAGAGTTTCCTCTCCTTCAGACCCTGGGAACCATGAGAATACCTTCCGATACTTGATGTCCCATTGACTTGTATTGGTATCGGATATCGGTATCGGCGATATCCGATATTTCTCGGGTATCGGCCGATACTATCCGATACCGATACTTTCAAGTATCGGACGGTATCGCTCAACACTACTTAGTAGGCCTAAAATAACAAAATAGGCTCTATGCAGCTTCGATTATGTGGCAACCTGGAGAACACCTTGGAGCGGGAGACACCGTCTCTACAAGCCAGACCCAACTTGTAGGCCTAATGCAGTGTTTCAACAACTACTTAACGAGAGCTAGAAGATAGAAGCTATGGAGAGGCAACCTGGAGAACACCATGGAGAGGCAACCTGGAGAACACCTTGGAGCGGCAGACACCGTCTCTACAACCCAGACCCAACTTGTAGGCCTAATGCAGTGTTGTTTCAACAACTACTTAACAAGAGCATGAAGATTGAAGCTATGGAGAGGCAACCTGGAGAACACCTTGGAGCGGGAGACACCGTCTCTACAACCCAGACCCAACTTGTAGGCCTAATGCAGTGTTGTTTCAACAACTACTTAACAAGAGCTTCAAGATAGAAGTGAAGGAGAGGCAACAGAGAGAACACCTTGAAGCGGAAGACTCAGTATGTAGACCACAACGAAACTTGTGGCCCCAATGCAGTTTTATAATTCTGACAAGCTGAAAATCCGCCTTTTTTTTAGAGGAGGACAGCTCTATTAAGTGGCGCAGACAGACACTGCTAGTAGGCCTTACACCACAAAGTAGGCTCACTTCAGGATGACAAAAAGTTACATGGATACACGGTCGGCATTGGTGTGCTCAGCGGAGGACAAATGGAAGGAGGGACCGCAGACAGACTTAGTAGGCCTAAAATAAAAAAAATTAGCCTCAAAGCAGTTTCAATTATCTTGCAGGGGTACACAGGCAACATTGATGTGTTCAGCGGAGGACAATTGGAAGGAAGGACCGCAGACAGACTTAGTAGGCCTAAAATAAAAAAATTAGGCTCAAAGCAGTTTGAATTATCTTGCAGAGGTACACAGGCAGCATTGGTGTGGTCAGCGGAGGACGATTGGAAGGAGTGTCTGACACAGTTAGTACTCCCAAAAAAAAAATAGATGTTAATGTCTCGCAAAACAACAAAACCAAAAAACAAAAGGGCGGCATACTTAGGTACAGGGGTGGGCTCCTCTGCTGAGTTTCAAACATAGTAATTTGGCGCTAAGTATTTACTGGTGTCAATATAGGACAATGACCCTGACTATTTTAAGTAGCATCATACATGTCAACACATTGGTATTGTCAGTGCCAGGCATTGAAGGATGTCAGCGCATAGACTAAACATTGGTGGAGCTGTGAGAGATAATTTTGCAAGTGCTAGAGCACTGTTTGAGCTGGGGGGGAACTCTCTTGTGGCCGGCGGTACAGGCCCAGGGCCCCTCATGTTACAATGGTGTGTCTGATGTTGGGTGCGCACCACCACCGCCAGATACACTTTATTGTACTATGAGGGACCCAGTTGCACTGCCGTCGACCAAAAGTGTGCACACCCACCTCTTCAGACAATCGGCACTCTCACGGGTGCTTGCGCCAAGTGGCGCGACCACGGCCCCGTGGGGGGAGTTAGCCCATTTAGGGAGGTGTAAACATGTTGTATGCTGGACAAACAGCTGCTGCAAATTAAGAGATTGGAACAGTCAGTAAGACGAGTCCACAAGCAAGACCTTTTTATAGGAAAGCTAGGTGTCAGCTGGGAAATGTGGGGCAAAATAATTCGAAATCCATGAGTGGTTCATTTTAATGAAGGTTAGATCATCAACATTTTGGGTAGCCAGACGAGTCCTTTTTTCGGTCAATATTGAATGAGCAGCACTGAATAGGGTTGAGCGACCTTCACTTTTATAGGATCGGGTCGGGTTTCACGAAACCCGACTTTTGGAAAAGTCGGGTCGAGTGAAATCGGCCGATCCTATAAAAAAGTCGGGGTCGGGGTCGGCCGAAACTCGAAACCCAATGCAGTGCATTGGGTTTCCATGGTTCCCAGGGTCTGAAGGAGCGGAAACTCTCCTTCAGGCCCTGGGATCCATATTTAAGTGTAAAATATAGAATTAAAATAAAAAATATTGCAATACTTACCCTCTGACGCGCCCTGGTACTAACCGGCAGCCTTCCTCCTTCGAATCCGCGCTTCTAGGACCTTGCCGTGACGTCGCGGTGACGTCGCGGCTTGTGATTGGCCGCGCGGCCGCCCATGTGACCGCTCGCGCGGCCAATCACAAGCCGCGACGTCACCCGCGACGTCACCGAAGGTCCTGGAAGGGCTGATTCTTAGGAAGGAAGGCTGTCGGAAGGAAGCAGGGCGCTTCCGAGGGTGAGTATATACCTAATACCTAATAGGAATATACTCACCCTCGGAAGCGCCCTGCTTCCTTCCGACAGCCTTCCTTCCTAAGAATCAGCCCTTCCAGGACCTTCGGTGACGTCGCGGGTGACGTCGCGGCTTGTGATTGGCCGCGCGAGCGGTCACATGGGCGGCCGCGCGGCCAATCACAAGCCGCGACGTCACCGCGACGTCACGGCAAGGTCCTAGAAGCGCGGATTCGAAGGAGGAAGGCTGCCGGTTAGTACCAGGGCGCGTCAGAGGGTAAGTATTGCAATATTTTTTATTTTAATTCTATATTTTACACTTTAATCTGAATTCCGATACAAATTCCCGATATCTTAAACATATCGGGAATCGGGATCGGAATTCCGATTCCAGATTCAAAAGATCGCCGACTTCATGGCCGACCCCCCACTGGGGTCGGGTCGGGTTTCATGAAACCCGACCTTGCCAAAAGTCGGCGACTTTTGAACAATTTCGACCCGTTTCGCTCAACCCTAGCACTGAATACTCTTTCTGATAGCACACTAGCTGCTGGGCAAGCAACCTCCTGCAATGCATATTCTGCCAATTCAGGCCAGGTGTCTATTTTGGATGCCCAGTAATCAAATGGGAATGACGGTTGAGGGAGAACATCGATAAGGGATGAAAAATAGTTAGTAACCATACTGGACAAATGTTGTCTCCTGTCACTTTGAATTGATGCTGCAGTACCTGTCCTGTCTAAGGTCATTGCGAAATCACTCCACAACCTGGTCAGAAAACCCCTCTGTCCAACGCCACTTCTGATTTGTGCAACTCTAACACCTCTGCCCTGTTGCCCCCTGCAGCTCGTGTGAGAACCATCACCGGCGCTGTGTGCTGGGAATGCCTGAATCAAACGGTCTACAAGAGTTGCTTGTTTGGTTGCTAATATTTGTTCGAGGTTCTCATGTGGCATGATATTTTGCAATTTGCCTTTATAGCAAGGATCAAGGAGGCAGGCCAACCACTAATCATCATCGGTCATCATTTTAATAATGCGTGGGTCCCTTTGAGGATACGTAAGGCATAATCCGCCATGTGGGCCAAAGTTCCAGTTGTCAAATCTGCGGTTGTGCTGGGTTGAGGGGCAGTTTCAGGCAAATCTACGTCACTTGTCTCCCTAAAAAACCCTGAACCCGGCCTTGCAACGCCACCAGTTGCTATTGGCCCCGGAGAAGCTTCCACATACAAAAAATACTCATCCCCATCATCCCCCTCGTCCTCCTCCTCTTCGCCCGCTACCTCGTCCTATAGACTGCCCTGACCAGACAATGGCTGACTGTCTTCAAGGCTTCCCTCTTCCTCGGCTGCAGACGCCTGCTCCTTTATGTGCGTCAATCTTTGCATCAGCAGACGCATTAGGGGGATGCTCATGCTTATTATGGCGTTGTCTGCACTAACCAGCCGTGTGCATTCCTCAAAACACTGAAGGACTTGACACAGGTCTTGTACCTTCGACCATTGCACACCTGACAACTTCATGTCTGCCATCCAACTGCCTGCCCGTGTATGTGTATCCTCCCACAAATACATAACAGCACGCCTCTGTTCGCACAGTCTCTGAGGCATGTGCAGTGTGGAGTTCCACCTTGTTGCAACGTCGATGATTAGGCGATGCTGGGGAAGGTTCAAAGACCACTGATGGTTCTGCATACGGCTGGAGTGCACAAGCGAACAGCGGATATGCGAGCAAAGTCTGCACACTTGGAGGAGCAGGTTGTGTAACCCCGGATAACTTTTCAGGAAGCACTGCACCACCAGGTTTAAGGTGTGAGCCAGGCAAGGAATGTGTTTCAGTTGTGAAAGGGCTATGGCAGCCATAAAATTCCTTCCGTTATCACTCACTACCTTGCCTGCCTCAAGATGTACAGTGCCCAGCCATGACTGAGTTTCTTTCTGCAAGAACTCGGACAGAACTTCTGCGGTGTGTCTGTTGTCGCCCAAACACTTCATAGCCAATACAGCCTGCTGACGCTTGCCACTAGGTGTCCCATAATGGGACACCTCATGTGCAACAGTGGCAGCTGCGGATGGAGTGCTCATGCGACTGTGGTCTGTGGACGAGCTCTTGCTTCTGCAGGAGGACGAGGAGGAGGAGGAGGGGGGGCGAAAGCCTACAGCCAACTGTTTCCTAGACCGTGGGCTAGGCAGAACTGTCCCAATATTGCTGTCCCCTGTGGACCCTGCATCCACCACATTAACCCAGTGAGCCGTGATGGACACGTAACGTTCCTGGCCATGCCTACTGGTCCATGCATCTCTTGTCAGGTGCACCTTTGTACTCACAGATTGCCTGAGTGTATGGACGATGCGGTCTTTTACATGCTGGTGGAGGGCTGGGATGGCTTTTCTCGAAAAGAAGTGTCGACTGGGTAGCTCGTAGCGTGGTTCTGCATAGTCCATCAGGGCTTTGAAAGCTTTGCTTTCAACTAACTGGTAGGGCATCATCTCTAATGAGATTAGTCTAGCAATGTGGGCGTTCAAACCCTGTGTACGCGGATTCGAGGATGAGTACTTCCTTTTCCTAACGAGAGTCTCATGTAGGGTGAGCTGGACTGGAGAGCTGCAGATCGTGGAACTAGCGGGGGTGCCGGTGGACATGGCAGACTGAGAGAGGGTTGGAGATGGTATTCTTGCTGGTGCCCTACATGCAGTGTTTCCTACTATGAAACTGGTGATTCCCTGACTGCTTTGGCCTGGCGACGAAATCTGCATATTTGCTGCAGGTGGTGCGGGAAATGGTGGGCTTACAGTGAGGGAAGGGATGTAGCGTTGCTGACTAGTTTCATTGGCCGAGGGTGCTACAACCTTAAGGGACGTTTGGTAGTGAGTCCAGGCTTGCAAATGCATGGTGGTTAAATGTCTACGCATGCAACTTGTATTTAGACTTTTAAGATTCTGACCTCTGCTTAAGGTAGTTGAACATTTTTGACAGATGACTTTGCGCTGATCATTTGGATGTTGTTTAAAAAAAAATGCCAGACTGCACTCTTTCTACTATCGGATACCTTTTCAGACATTGCAGACTGAGCTTCTTTAACCGGATGTCCACGCTGTCCTACAACTGGTTTTGCCACGCGTTTTTGGCCAGATACGGGCCTGGCAGATGGAACCTGTTGAGATGTTGATGCCTTCTGCGGCTCCTCCTCCTCCACTACAGAGCTACTGCCGCCTGCACCCTGTTCCCCCGATGGCTGCCAATCGGGGTCAACAACTGGGTCATCTATGACCTCCTGTTCTATCTCGTGTGCAACTTCGTCTGTGTCACCGTGTAAGCCGGTGGTATAGCGTTCGTGACGGGGCACCATAGTTTCATCAGGGTCTGATTCTGGATCAGTACACTGCGAGGGCAATGTTGTGGTCTGAATCAAAGGAACAGCAGAGTAATCTGGCTATGGCTGTGCATCTGTGCACTCCATGTCCAATTCAACTTGTAATGGGCATAGCCTGTTAACTGTTTCACTTCCTAACCCAGGAACGGTATGTGTAAAGAGCTCCATGGAGTAACCCGTTGTGTCACCTGACGCATCCTTCTCTGTTGTTCTTGGTGAAGAAGACAAGGAAGTGACTTGTCCCTAACTGTGAACATCCACTAACGACGCGCTGCTTTTACATTTAGCAGTTTCAGAAGAGGAGGCGAAAGAACTAGAGGTTGAGTCAGCAAGGAAAGCCAAAACTTGTTCTTGCTGCTCCGGCTTTAAAAGAGGTTTTCCTACTCCCAGAAAAGGGAGTGTTCGAGGCTTTATGTAGCCAGACGACGAACCTGGCTCAACAACTCGAGACTTAGGTGCTATATTGCTTTTCCCACGACCACCTGATGCTCCACCACTACTACCATCATTACCAGCTGGCAATGACCGCTGTTGTGAATTCTGTTGTCGAACTCCCTCCTGTGGTTGTGAATGGTACTTCGGCGAGTTCTGTCTATGGGCTCCCTCTGGTGGCTATGAGTGAAGCTGCTGCTTCTGAGGTTCCTTACACCGGTGACGTGGTTTATCCTTTGGTTGGCTGTTCTATTTAACTCCTCTCAGATCGTTACTCCATGCCAGCTGCCAATGTTTTTGCATTGGTTCAGTTCGCTCCTGGATCTCTCTGGTGACCTGCCTTCTCCTGCAGAAGCTAAGTTCCTGATTGTCATTATTTGTTCACTGTTTTCTTGTCCAGCTGGTTATCATGATTTTGTCTTGCTAGCTGGAAGCTCTGGGATGCAGAGTGGCCCCTCCGCACCATGAGTCGGTGCGGAGGTCTTTTTTTGCACACTCTGCGTGGTCTTTTGTAGGTTTTTGTGCTGATCGCAAAGTTACCTTTCCTATCCTCTGTCTATTTAGTAAGTCTGGCCTCCCTTTGCTGAAACCTGTTTCATTTCTGCGTTTGTGACTTTCATCTTTACTCACAGTCAATATATGTGGGGGGCTTCCTTTACCTTTGGGGAATTTCTCTGAGGCAAGGTAGGCTTTATTTTCTATCTCTAGGGCTAGATAGATCTTAGGCTGTGACGAGGCGCCTAGGTCTGGTCAGGAGCGCTCCACGGCTATTTCTAGTGTGTGTGATAGGATTAGGGCTTGCGGTCAGCAGAGTTCCCACATCCCAGAGCTCGTCCTGTATGAGGTTTAACTATCAGGTCATTCCGTGTGCTCTTAACCACCAGGTCCATTATTGTCCTGACCACCAGGTCATAACAGTACAATGGCCAAAAAGTATTAATGCATCTCAATAGAGGGATAAGAGAACTTCTGAGACCATTTTTTTTTCTTTGCATTGTGTTTTGTCTTTCTTTTTCCCTAGACCTTAGGGTGGTTCAGGACACAGGTGTAATTATGGACATTCAAGGTCTGTCCTCATGTGTGGATCATCTCACTGCAAGGGTACAAAACATTCAAGATTTTGTGGTTCAGAATCCTATGTTAGAGCTTAGAATTCCTATTCCTGACTTATTTTCTGGGGATAGATCTAGGTTCTTGAATTTCAAAAATAATTGTAAACTGTTTCTAGCTTTGAAACCCCGCTCCTCTGGTGACCCCGTTCAACAGGTAAAAATCATTATTTCTTTGTTGCGTGGTGACCCTCAAGACTGGGCATTTTCCCTTGCGCCAGGAGATTCTGCATTGCGTGATGTTGATGCGTTTTATCTGGCGCTTGGATTGCTTTATGATGAACCAAATTCAGTGGATCAGGCAGAGAAAATCTTGCTGGCTTTGTGTCAGGGTCAGGATGAAGCGGAGGTGTACTGTCAGAAGTTTAGAAAGTGGTCTGTGCTTACTCAGTGGAATGAATGTGCCCTGGCGGCAATTTTCAGAAAGGGTCTTTCTGCAGCCCTTAAGGATGTCATGGTGGGATTTCCCACGCCTGCTGGTCTGAATGAGTCTATGTCTTTGGCCATTCAGATCGATCGGCGTATGCGTGAGCGCAAAGCTGTGCACCATCTGGCGGTATTCTCTGAGCATAGGCCTGAGCCTATGCAGTGTGATAGGACTTTGACCAGAGCTGAACGGCAAGAACACAGACGTCGGAATGGGCTGTGTTTTTACTGTGGTGAATCCAGTCATGCTATCTCCGATTGTCCTAAGCGCACTAAGCGGTTCGCTAGGTCTGCCACCATTGGTACGGTACAGTCTAAATTTCTTTTGTCCGTTACTCTGATTTGCTCTCTGTCGTCCTATTCTGTAATTGCATTTGTGGATTCAGGCGCTGCCCTGAATTTGATGGACTTGGAGTTTGCCAGGCGCTGTGGTTTTTTCTTGGAGCCCTTGCAGTATCCTATTCCATTGAGAGGAATTGATGCTACGCCTTTGGCCAAGAATAAGCCTCAGTACTGGACTCAATTGACCATGTGCATGGCTCCTGCACATCAGGAGGATATTCGCTATTTGGTGTTGCATAATCTGCATGATGTGGTCGTTTTGGGGTTGCCATGGCTACAGGTCCATAATCCAGTGTTGGATTGGAAATCTATGTCTGTGTCCAGCTGGGGTTGTCAGGGGGTACATGGTGATGTTCCATTGCTGTCAATTTCGCCTTCCACTCCTTCTGAAGTCCCTGAGTTTTTATCAGATTACCGGGATGTATTTGAGGAGCCCAAATCTGGTGCCCTACCTCCTCATAGGGATTGCGACTGTGCTATTAATTTGATTCCTGGTAGTAAGTTTCCTAAGGGCCGTCTGTTTAATTTATCTGTGCCAGAGCACGCCGCTATGCGGAGTTATGTAAAGGAATCCTTGGAGAAGGGTCATATTCGTCCGTCGTCGTCACCATTGGGAGCAGGGTTCTTTTTTGTGGCCAAGAAGGATGGTTCTTTGAGACCTTGTATTGATTACCGCCTTCTTAACCCCTTCTTGACTGGGGGATTTTTCGTTTTTCCGTGTTCGTTTTTCGCTCCCCTCCTTCCCAGAGCCATAACTTTTTTATTTTTCTGTCAATTTGGCCATGTGAGGGCTTATTTTTTGCGAGACGAGTTGTACTTTTGAACGACGTCATTGGTTTTAGCATGTCATGTACTAGAAAACTGGAAAAAAATTCCAAGTGCGGTGAAATTGCAAAAAAAGTGCAATCCCACATTGGTTTTTTGTTTGGCTTTTTTGCTAGGTTCACTAAATGCTAAAAATGACCTGCCATTATGATTCTCCAGGTCATTACGAGTTCATAGACACCAAACATGACTAGGTTATTTTTTATCTAAGTGGTGAAAAAAAATTCCAAACTTTGCTAAAAAAAAAAAAAAAAAAAAAAATTGCGCCATTTTCCGATACTCGTAGCGTCTCCATTTTTCATCATCTGGGGTCGGTTGAGGGCTTATTTTTTGCGTGCCGAGATGACGTTTTTAATGATAGCATTTCGGTGCAGATACGTTCTTTTGATAGCCCGGTATTGCATTTTAATGCAATGTCACGGCGACCAAAAAAACGTAATTCTGGCGTTTCGAATTTTTTTCCCGCTACGCTGTTTAGCGATCAGGTTAATACTTTTTTTTAATTGATAGATCGGGTGATTCTGAGCGCGGCGATACCAAATATGCGTAGATTTGATATTTTTTTTATTGATTTATTTTGATTGGGGCGAAAGGGGGGTGATTTAAACTTTTATGTTTTTTTTATTTTTTTCACATTTTTTTAAACTTTTTTTTTTAACATTTGCCATGCTTCAATAGCCTCCATGAGAGGCTAGAAGCAGGCATAGCACGATCGGCTCTGCTACATAGCAGCGCTCTGCTGATCGCTGCTATGTAGCAGAATTGCACGTGTGCTGTGAGCGCCGACCACAGGGTGGCGCTCACAGCGACGGGCAATCAGTAACCATAGAGGTCTCAAGGACCTCTATGGTTACCATTCACAAGCATCGCCGACCCCCGATCATGTGATGGGGGTCGGCGATGACGTCATTTCCGGCCGCCTGGCCGGAAGCGGTAGTTAAATGCCGCTGTCTGCGTTTGACAGCGGCATTTAACTAGTTAATAGGTGCGGGCAGATCGCGATTCTGCCCGCGCCTATTACGGGCACATGTCAGCTGTTCAAAACAGCTGACATGTCCCGGCTATGGTGCGGGCTCACCGCAGAGCCCTGCATCAAAGCAGGGGAGCCGGCATCGGACGGTATAGTACGTCCGATGCCGGTAAGGGGTTAATAAGATCACAGTCAAATTTCAGTATCCTTTGCCACTGCTGTCTGATTTATTTGCTCGGATTAAGGGGGCTAGTTGGTTCACCAAGATAGATCTTCGTGGTGCATATAATCTTGTGCGAATTAAACAGGGTGATGAATGGAAAACGGCATTTAATATGCCCGAGGGCCATTTTGAGTACCTGGTTATGCCATTCGGGCTTTCTAAGGGAATATTTAGAGAGATAGGGAGCACCACAACTGGGCGACTAACATAATTATGATGAACATATAAAGGGGTGCAGCTCAATGCATAGCAAAAACATCATGGAAAAACAACAAGAGAAAGAAAGCTATGCAAATAGGGCGCACGCCCAAAAAAATACAAACTGAATAGCAAAAAATACAAAAATAATTTATTAAAGAAAGAGACAAATGCACAAAAATAAAAACATAAAAAATACAACCACACTACTGGTCCCAAGATATTCATATATAAACAGCCCAAATATAAATGATATTAAACGACAACAATAAAGACATGCCACAATTGGATTGTTATACCATAGAAGTATATGCATGAATATATATACATACCTTTCCCAAAACAATATATGGGAAAGGCCTATAATATGGGAAAATAAGGATTAGGGCTTGCGGTCAGCAGAGTTCCCACATCCCAGAGCTCGTCCTGTATGAGGTTTAACTATCAGGTCATTCCGGGTGCTCCTAACCACCAGGTCATAACAGACCGCCCACGGCCACGACCTCTTCCACCAGACTTCCTCATTGTTTGAAAAACGTAACCAAACTAACGGTATTTGTTACTGTAAAACCAGTTACAAGGTGAACTCAAACTTCTGTTGGATTTATATATCCCTTTATAGGTGGGTCAGACTGCAGGAAAATCAGGCCCAATGTATAACAGTACACAGCTTCAGTGGCAGACAGATATGCCACTAACAGGAATGACGCTGATGCAGACACTAACAATTCAAATCTCCCCCTTTTTATTTTTTCTGGGAGAATATTGAAGAAATGTGGCTCACTCTCATACAGTATATGTTCTGTGGCACAAAATTTGAGACAGGTGGCACACACAGGAGTGGCACTGAAGCAGAAATGCCAATCTTAATCTCCCACTATTTTTTTTTTCAGGGAGAATTTAAAAGAAATCTGAGCCAGTATTACACACTAGGTTTAATGTGGCACACAATTTGAGACAGGTGGCACACACAGGAGTGGCACTGAAGCAGAAATGCCAATCTTAATCTCCCACTATTTTTTTTTTCAGGGAGAATTTAAAAGAAATGTGACCCAGTATTACACACTAGGTTTAATGTGGCACACAATTTGAGACAGGTGGCACACACAGGAGTGGCACTGAAGCAGAAATGCCAATCTTAATCTCCCACTATTTTTTTTTTCAGGGAGAATTTAAAAGAATTCTGACCCAGTATTGCACACTAGGTTTAATGTGGCACACAATTTGAGACAGGTGGCACACACAGGAGTGGCACTGAGGCAGAAATGCCAATCTTAATCTCCCACTATTTTATTTTTCAGGGAGAATTTAAAAGAAATCGGCCCAGTATTACACACTAGGGTTAATGTGGCACACAATTTGAGACAGGTGCCACACACAGGACTGCCACTGATACAGATTTGCCAATTTTAATCTGCACTCTTTTCTTCTTCAGGGAGACTAGTGAATAAATCTGGGCCACTGTATTAGAGTATATTTTCTGTGGCAGAAAGTGGCTTGAAGAGATATAACGAAACCAAAAAAAAGGGACTGTCCTACAATTACTATCTCCCTGCAGTAATCTCAGCAATGTATGGCAGGCAGCAAAAACAAGGAGTGGACTGCTGCACAAAAAAGTCAACAGTGTGGACAAACAAACAAGGAAGCTGTGCAGAAAGGAAGGAGCAACAGGACTTATGCTTTGAAAAAAGCAGTTGGTTTGCACAGCGGTGTACAAACAGCAATGCAGCTATCTGGGAGCCTTCTAAGGCAGCCCAATGAGCTACAGCGCTGAGGAAAAAAAAATGTAGCCTCCACTGTCCCTGCAAACAAAAGGTGGTGTTGGACAGCGGAAATCGCTACAGCACAAGCGGTTTGGGGGTTAATGGACCCTGCCTAACGCTATCCCTGCTTCTGACGAAGCGGCAGCAACCTCTCCCTATGCTCAGATCAGCAGCAGTAAGATGGCGGTCGGCGGGAACACCCCTTTATAGCCCCTGTGACGCCGCAGAAAGCAAGCCAATCACTGCAATGCCCTTTTCTAAGATGGTGGGGACTGGGACCTATGTCATCACGCTGCCCACACTCTGCGTCCACCTTCATTGGCTGAGAAATGGCGCTTTTCGCGTCATTGAAACGCGAAAGTCACGTACCGCATGGCTGACCCCACACAGGGATCGAGTCGGGTTTCATGAAACCCGACTTTGCCAAAAGTCGGCGACTTATGAAAATGACCGACCCATTTCGCTCAACCCTATTGAACACCGTCGAACTCCATTGAAACCAATGGCAGGCAAACACAAACACATACAAACACATGGAAAACACATAGAAAACAACATAAAAGGTGTCCAAAAGCTGACAAACTGCTCAGAAGACACAACAAACACATGGAAAAGTCACAACTAGATATAGTCATGCGAAAATAAAAGAGGTGGAGGAGTAAAAGGAGGAGGAGACACAGATATAGGCATAAGTAAAAAGGGCAGCATACTGCAGCGCCAAAACATGCAAACTTGAAAACACGAAATTTGAACTGCATTACTGCACTAGAAATATGAAAAATGAGAGCTTTTAGCGCATAAAAATGGCCATATTTATGTGTACCTCGTAGCCACTTTACGGCATCTCTCTTATACGAGGTCCTACGCTTGACCTACCTCACCGAGAATAAACGTCTCCATCTGAATGGGTACATGTGAAACCTCTTCTTGGACTCAAATTCTCTCTTTCTGTGGAGGGGTATTGGACCTACTATAATTAAAACACCTGTGGCTAGGAGGCGGGGAGTGCACGATCAGAAGGCTAAAGAATACATTTCAAAAACCTGACCTGCACATCCAAACATAGACTGAGTGTGAACAGGTGCTGAACCCAGAGTCGCCAACTCGTATATAGTTAAGTAAAAAGGGCAGCACACTGCAGCGCCAAAACATGCAAACTTGAAAACACGAAATTTGAACTGCATTACTGCACTAGAAATATGAAAAATGAGAGCTTTTAGCGCATAAAAATGGCCATATTTATGTGTACCTCGTAGCCACTTTACGGCATCTCTCTTATACGAGGTCCTACGCTTGACCTACCTCACCGAGAATAAACGTCTCCATCTGAATGGGTACATGTGAAACCTCTTCTTGGACTCAAATTCTCTCTTTCTGTGGAGGGGTATTGGACCTACTATAATTAAAACACCTGTGGCTAGGAGGTGGGGAGTGCACGATCAGAAGGCTAAAGAATACATTTCAAAAACCTGACCTGCACATCCAAACATAGACTGAGTGTGAACAGGTGCTGAACCCAGAGTCGCCAACTCGTATATAGTTAAGTAAAAAGGGCAGCACACTGCAGCGCCAAAACATGCAAACTTGAAAACACGAAATTTGAACTGCATTACTGCACTAGAAATATGAAAAATGAGAGCTTTTAGCGCATAAAAATAACCATATTTAGGTGTACCTCGTAGCCACTTTACGGCATCTCTCTTATACGAGGTCCTACGCTTGACCTACCTCACCGAGAATAGACGTTTATTCTCGGTGAGGTAGGTCAAGCGTAGGACCTCGTATAAGAGAGATGCCGTAAAGTGGCTACGAGTTACACATAAATATGGCCATTTTTATGCGCTAAAAGCTCTCATTTTTCATATTTCTAGTGCAGTAATGCAGTTCAAATTTCGTGTTTTCAAGTTTGCATGTTTTGGCGCTGCAGTGTGCTGCCCTTTTTACTTAACTATATACGAGTTGGCGACTCTGGGTTCAGCACCTGTTCACACTCAGTCTATGTTTGGATGTGCAGGTCAGGTTTTTGAAATGTATTCTTTAGCCTTCTGATCGTGCACTCCCCGCCTCCTAGCCACAGGTGTTTTAATTATAGTAGGTCCAATACCCCTCCACAGAAAGAGAGAATTTGAGTCCAAGAAGAGGTTTCACATGTACCCATTCAGATGGAGACGTTTATTCTCGGTGAGGTAGGTCAAGCGTAGGACCTCGTATAAGAGAGATGCCGTAAAGTGGCTACGAGGTACACATAAATATGGCCATTTTTATGCGCTAAAAGCTCTCATTTTTCATATTTCTAGTGCAGTAATGCAGTTCAAATTTCGTGTTTTCAAGTTTGCATGTTTTGGCGCTGCAGTGTGCTGCCCTTTTTACTTAACTATATACAAGTTGGCGACTCTGGGTTCAGCACCTGTTCACACTCAGTCTATGTTTGGATGTGCAGGTCAGGTTTTTGAAATGTATTCTTTAGCCTTCTGATCGTGCACTCCCCGCCTCCTAGCCACAGGTGTTTTAATTATAGTAGGTCCAATACCCCTCCACAGAAAGAGAGAATTTGAGTCCAAGAAGAGGTTTCACATGTACCCATTCAGATGGAGACGTTTATTCTCGGTGAGGTAGGTCAAGCGTAGGACCTCGTATAAGAGAGATGCCGTAAAGTGGCTACGAGGTACACATAAATATGGCCATTTTTATGCGCTAAAAGCTCTCATTTTTCATATTTCTAGTGCAGTAATGCAGTTCAAATTTCGTGTTTTCAAGTTTGCATGTTTTGGCGCTGCAGTGTGCTGCCCTTTTTACTTAACTATATACGAGTTGGCGACTCTGGGTTCAGCACCTGTTCACACTCAGTCTATGTTTGGATGTGCAGGTCAGGTTTTTGAAACAGATATAGGCATGTCATGCTCTTCTAAAATCAAGAAAGTCTGGAGTAAAAATATAAACTCACTCTACCAACACCCAGACGTCTTGACAAAAAAAAAAAATATATCTTTAGGTAGAATGGCGGCGGGTCCATTCAGAACACTTTACTTAGAAGACGTAGTGGTACCCCCGTTGGGAGTTGTGCCAAAAAATGAACCCAGACTAATCCACCATTTGTCATATCCAAGGGGCAGGTCAATAAACGACAACATCGACGCGGAACCAAGTGCAGTACTATGTACTGTACCTCCTTTGATGAGGCATTCAGGCAGGTCAAGAAGTTGGTAAAGGGCACCCTAATGGCCAAAACAGACATTGAGGGCGTGTTCCGGTTACTACATGTGCCTCCGAATAGTGTCCTCCCATTGCGCTGCTTCTGTGAAGGAGCATACTACATAGATCGCTGTTTGCCCATGGGGTGCTCCATATCCTGCTCACTATTTGAGGCGTTTAGTTGCTTCCTTAAATGTGTCGTCATGGACGTTTGTAAGGCGGCACATATTATCCATTACCTCGATGACTTCTTATGCCTGAGCCCAAAAGATTCGCCACAGTGTGAAAACACGCGGTAGTCCACCTATGAGAAGGAGAGAGCTGGGGGGAGAGTGGACACCCCAGAGCCGAGGGGTTAGATTGAGAAAGAAAGAAGGCGGTGTAGCTTGCTTCATGGACTCACATGGACTCACATAAGCTGCAGACACAGCCAGCATCTTTGACCTCTTTAGGGGACCTCCCAGCCACTGCGGGACCCTCTTAATCATCTAGTATGGACCGATACTAATACGGACTCTATGGAATCGCTTCTGGACTATCCTGTTTAGGACTTTGTGAGCGGACCCACTGGTTCCTTTTCTTTATATAACTCCCCTGATGATGCTCCCCCATCGGAGTTGAAACGCGTAGGGAGAAGAGAGACATTTAGGGTCACATTTTTGGGTTGGTGGTCTCCCATAGTAGGGCACACTTGGGGCCTGTCCTTGTCAGGACAGGAGTTCTTCTAAGGGATTACAGGGAAGAAAGTGGCAGTGTACCTTCCCTACCCTTGGCCCTTTACATCTGGAACCACCACCCTCATGGACTTTGAGGGGTCCTTTCTATATGTCCGTCCAAATTGGTAAGACCGATCCAATTTTTTATCTCAAGCACTGGTTCACTTGAGCACGTTTGTATTGTTTTTGTATGTGTCGTGTTAGGATCCGAATTTTTTATCCATATATGTATTAAAGGTTATGTTTTAATTTAGTGGATATCCTCCATAGCTATTCCCATAATCTTCCAGAAGGTACAGACAGGGCTGGTTTCTATATAGGCCTCAGCTATTTCATGCTGATAATGGCATCGTCAGCACTAAACATCTTCGTCGCTATTTCAAAACTATGCAGAAGGGTGCATAGGTCCCTGATCTGAGACCACTCCTGCAGCATGATTTGCCCCACCTCTTGATCTCATTGGCCCAGGATATACGTCAAAACGTATCGCACCAGGGCTCTTCGGTGCTGCCACAGTCGCTGCAACATGTGCAGAGTTGAATTCCACCGTGTGGGCACATCGCATTTCAGCCAGTGAACTGGCAGGCCCAACGACTTCTGTAGAGATGCAAGTCGTCGAGCTGCGGGATGCAAACGGCGGAAGTGAGCACACAGCGACCGTGCCCTCTGCAGAAGCTCATCTAGTCCGGGATAGTGGGATAAAAATTGCTGGACAACCAGGTTCAAAATGTGAGCCATACAAGGCACTTGTGTGACATTGCCCCTGGTGAAGGGCCGCACCCAGGTTTGCAGCATTGTTGCACACAGCCTTCCCTGGCTGCAGGTTAAGTGGAGACAACCATTGATGAAACTCGGTCTCCAGAGATGACCACAACTCCTCAGCTGTGTGACTCACATTTCCCAGACATTTCAAAGTAAACACTGCCTGATGCTGTTGAGGCCTGGTGTTAGCATAGTGAGGAGGTGTGCAGGATTCCTTCTGCGCAGTTACAACGCGGGTGGCATTACCAGACAGGCTTTGGATGCAGGTGGAGAATCAAGAGGAGGTTGAGGAGGCAGAAGCAGTGAAGGGACTTCTAGATACAGAGGATCAACAAGCAACTTGTGGCAACGGCAAGACTTGGACAGCAGCCCCTTCTCCTGATGTCGCCGTAGTTACCCAGTGCCCAGTCACCGACATGTAACGCCCCTGTCCATGTCTACTCGTCCAAGTGTCTGTGGTGAAATGCACCCTGTCACACACAGAGTTTCTCAAGGAAGCAGTGATGTTGTGTGCAACATGCCAGTGTAGCGCAGGCACAGCTTTCTTTGAGAAGTAGTGTCGACTGGGCATCTGGTACTGTGGCACTGCGACGGACATAAGGTCTCGAAAATCCTCTGTGTCCAGCAGGCAGAAAGGCAGCATTTCTGTAGCCAACAGCAGATGGAGAAATTCAACCTCTTAGCTTTGTCATGGCTTGGAGGAAATGGTCTTTTACTTGTCCACATCTGAGGGACTGAGGGCTGGCTGCTGTGCTTAGACGGAGTTGAGAAGGGTGTCCCCAACAAACTGCTGGTCTATGAGGAAGGTGCAGGCGGAGATGTTATGTTGCCTTGATCAAAATGTGGTGTCGATGTCAGAGAGTGCTCAACACCAGCAGGTATTTCCACTTGCAAATGTCCTGATGACCTGCCAATCACACTGGCTGTTGCGGGTAAAGAGGTGGAAGGTCTGCATCCAAAACCATGTGCGACTGCTGTCCCCACAGTCACAGAGGATGAAGAGGATGCAGATGCACTTGATGGGGCAGATGGTGGTTGACCCGGCCCACTAGGCCACATTGTAGCACAGTGAGCTTCCCACTGCAACTTATGCCTCATACCCATGTGACGGTTCATGCATGAAGTACTCAGGCTAGTGATTTTTTGGCCTCTACTGAGATTTTGTTGACAATACTTACAGACAACATGCGTTGGGTCATCCTTTGCGATGTCAAAAAATGCCCAGGCTATGCAAGGCTTAGAGCCCGTGTGACCTGAAGAGCCACCACGACTTCTGGTCTGAAGCACAGTTGGGGTTCAGGATGCAGTTGTTGACGTGCTTCCAGCACTCCATCTCTGTCCAGGAAGGCGCACCATTACCTCGTCATCAGACTCGTCTCTAGCATCCTCCTCCACTTCCTCTGCTGACCTCATGGACTGGCAGACTGGGGGTTGACAGTAAGTGGGGTCTACAACCTCGTCATCATCATCCTGTGTGTTCTCACACTCGTCATCCTCAGAGCCAATCTCTTCCTGCCCCGACCGAAAAGTCAAGTTTCCGTTCCAATCAGGTATCTCAGTCTTATCATCATCTTCCTCATTGTCTCCACCAACAGGAGTTACAGTTTGGGAATGAGGGTCTACATTATGTTCAGAACCTTCTTCATCTGGGCCTGGATCCCACTCACAAAGATTCTGGGCATCAGTGCAGATCATTTCCTCGTCTGGATTCAAAGAAGCTCTGGAGCAGACCTCTGATTCCCACGCTATAGTATGCATAAACAGCTCTGCAGACTCAACCATGTGTGTTACCCCATGCTCAGACGGGTAGCTGGAGACTTGGGAGCTGTGAGGAAGCAAGTGCGATTGGGGTGACAACTCTGAGGACTGGAGTAGTTGTGATGTTGAAGTTGACATGGAGGAGAGCCCACTTGAACGAGCACTTGATATCCGTTCAAGCACCTGCTGTTTTTGTGCTTCATCTGGAATTTTTGGCGATGCTTGTAGCGAAGAAAGGGATCATATCAGATTGTCCACGAAAAGAAGTAGACATCTTACTTTGGCTGGAAGATGGTCTTTCTTCTGCAGGTGTTACTGTTGCTTTACTACCTACCCCACGGACACAACCTTTATTTCCCTTTCCAACATGCCTATTCCCCTTTCCACCAGCAGCAGGCCTTTTGCCACTCATTTTAGTGCTTAACTGATTGGCAACTCTGTATCTGTAGTTGTTGGCACAACAACCGATGGATGAAAACTGAGCAGAACTGAGTGGCCAAACTGTGGTACTAGGACCAAAACTAATAACTGGATTAGATGCAGTGAAAGTTGAGATACACAGGTGGTATAGTTTGTTTCACAGGCGGGCTACTCTGCTGATGTGCAGACACTGCTCCTAGGCCCTAAACTATTAACTGGATTAGATGCAGTGAAAATAGAGATACACAGGCGGTGTAGTTAGTTTCACAGGCGGGCTACTCTGCTGACGTGCAGACACTGCTCCTAGGCCCAAAACTAATAACTGGATTAGATGCAGTGAAAATTGAGATACACAGGCGGTATAGTTAGTTTCACAGGCGGGCTACTCTGCTGACGTGCAGACCCTGCTCCTAGGCCCAAAACTAATACCTGGATTAGATGCAGTGAAAATTAAGATACACAGGCGGTATAGTTAGTTTCACAGGCGGGCTACTCTGCTGACATGCAGACACTGCTCCTAGGCCCTAAACTAATAACTGGATTAGATGCAGTGAAAATTGAGATACACAGGCGGTATAGTTAGTTTCACAGGCGGGCTACTCTGCTGACGTGCAGACCCTGCTCCTAGGCCCAAAACTAATAACTGGATTAGATGCAGTGAAAATTAAGATACACAGGCAGTATAGTTAGTTTCACAGGCGGGCTACTCTGCTGACGTGCAGACACTGCTCCTAGGCCCTAAACTAATAACTGGATTAGATGCAGTGAAAATTGAAATACACAGGAGGTGTAGTTTGTTTCACAGGCGGGCTACTCTGCTGACAGGTAGACACTGCTCCTAGGGCCTAAACTATTAACTGGATTAGATGCAGTGGAAATAAAGATACACAGGAGGTGTAGTTAGTTTCACAGGCGGGCTACTCTGCTGACGTGCAGAGACTGCTCCTAGGCCCTAAACTAATAACTGGATTAGATGCAGTGAAAATAGAGATACACAGGAGGTGTAGTTTGTTTCACAGGCAGGCTACTCTGCTGACGTGCAGACACTGCTCCTAGGCCCAAAACTATTAATTGTGTTAGATGCAATAAAATTGAGATACACAGGTGGTGTAGCTAGCTTCACAGGCGGCCTACTCAGATGACTATCAGACAATGCTACTAGCCCAAAAGGATTGGCTGAGCTAGATTACACCAAATGCTGTGACAAACACTTGCACAGCACTGGCACAGACCTGCCTGGCAAACAGTGCTATGAATTGCTGTAACCTACCCTGAAAAGGGCTGATATTACAACTAGTCCCAACTCCTCCCAACTCCCTAAACCTAACTCTCTGACAATTCGCTCCAAAAAACACTCTTAGTCTGTATAGTGCCCACAGCAGCAGCGGTGCCGTCTAACACTAAGCTGCAGCAGTGAGGAAATGGTAGCAAATGGCTGGTTCTTATAGGGCAAAGAGGACATGTGACATACACAGCCAATGACACATGCCCTTGCTTGTGTGCATCACATGAACATTGCTGTGTGTGTGCGCACTGCTGATAGGCTGAGAGACTGCACCGCCCCACTGTAAATGCGGGAAAGAAAAAAAAATGGAGATCAGCGTTATTTCAGCACAGATATATCCCCCGCCCACTGTACACTGAAACAGTCTATTAACAATGATAAAATGATAAACAAATTTAATGTGCAAATCAAGCTAGGCTTTTGGTGAATGAACAGTTATCGAACAGAAACTCGAACAGCCGAATTTTAACCCCTTCATGACCTTGGGATTTTTCGTTTTTCCGTGTTCGTTTTTCACTCCCCTCCTTCCCTGAGCCATAACTTTTTTATTTTTTCGTCAATTTGGACATGTGAGGGCTTATTTTTTGCGGGACGAGCTGTACTTTTGAACAACATCATTGGTTTTAGCATGTCGTGTACTAGAAAACAGGAAAAAAATTCCAAGTGCGGTGAAATTGCAAAAAAAGTGCAATCCCACACTTGTTTTTTGTTTGGCTTTTTTGCTAGGTTCACTAAATGCTAAAACTGACCTGACATTATGATTCTCCAGGTCAGTACGAGTTCATAGACACCTAACATGACTAGGTTGTTTTTTACCTATGTGGTGAAAAAAAATTTCCAAACTTTGCTAAAAAAAAAATTGTGCCATTTTCCGATACTCGTAGCGTCTCCATTTTTCATGATCTGGGGTCGGTTGAGGGCTTATTTTTTTGTGTGCCGAGATGACACTTTTAATGATAGCATTTTGGTGCAGATACGTTCTTTTGATCGCCCGTTATTGCATTTTAATGCAATGTCACGGCGACCAAAAAAAGTAATTCTGGCGTTTCGAATTTTTTTCTCGCTACGCTGTTTAGCGATCAATTAATAGATCGGGCGATTCTGAGCGCGGCGATACCAAATATGTGTAGATTTGATTTTTTTTTATTGATTTATTTTGATTGGGGCGAAAGGGGGGTGATTTAAACTTTTATATTTTTTTATTTTTTTCACATTTTTTTAACTTTTTTTTTTTTACTTTTGCCATGCTTCAATAGCCTCCATGGGAGGCTAGAAGCAGGCACAGCACGATCGCCTCTGCTACATAGCAGCGATCTGCTGTTCGCTGCTATGTAGCAGAATTGCAGGTGTGCTGTGAGCGCCGACCACAGGGTGGCGCTGACAGCTACTGGCGATCAGTAACAATAGAGGTCTCAAGGACCTCTATGGCTACAATGGAGAAGCATCGTCGTCCTCCGATCATGTGATGGGGGTCGGCGATGACGTCATTTCCGGCCGCCCGGCCGGATGCGGTAGTTAAATGCCGCTGTCTGCGTTTGACAGCGGCATTTAACTAGTTAATAGGCGTGGGCAGATCGCGATTCTGCCCGCGCCTATTACCGCCGGAGCCCGCATCAAAGCGGGGCTTCTAACCTCGGACGTACTATCCCGTCCGAGGTCAGAAAGGGGTTAAGCAAATTGTTCGGGTTCATCGAACAACTCGAAAACCGCCCAAAACAGCTTGAATTTGAAATGGGCGAACAGTTCGAGTCGAACACCACTCATCTCTACTTACATGTCACTGTTGCAGTAGCTTGTAGGTCATAATGCAACCTCATTCACCTCCTGCATTATGCTGTAATGTAACAACAATGTAGAGCAATAGTTTTAGCTGTGTAATCCCGGCCAAAAAGTGACATTTTGTGCTGAGTTTTACATCACTTGATCTATTATTTGTGGTGAGTTGAGATGAGCAGATAAACTTTGAGCCAAATTTCCTGAAATTCACAAGTCTCTGTGAATTTTAACACTTTGTGATACAATTAGTAATGATTGCAAAAAAAATAAAATGGTTGATGCTATTTCTCATAACAATGAATCATCATAGACTGGGCTAATGATGTTTTGCAAGGCCACACGGGCTGCCCTGCATCTATGCTATAGCTTGGTCATAACTGCAGTGAATTATAGGGAAGTCGAAAAGGGGTATTATTACACCCTATATAAAAGACAAGGCAGAGAGTCCTGCAGCCATTTTAGGGTGATTTTAGGTGCCTATTGAGGTTGTTAGCATTCAGCAATCAGGGCAGAGAAACAGTCCCTCTAGTACAGGGATACATAACGTGCGGCTTAAGTGCTACATGTGGTCCGCGATGCCATTCTTTGCGACCCGCAACTATGTGGGCATAAAAATATTTGTCTGACAGTTTAATAATGTGTAAGCTGAGCAGCCGCACAAAGAAAAGTAGGGATAAGCCACTAAGCAGCAGAGACTGGCAAGTACTGATGGTATACGGTGTGGACATATCTGGATGCCTCATACCTCAGGAGAATGAGGTCTTGTCACCTGATGGACACTCCAGAAAGCAGTATGTGAATTAGACAGATGGCCTTCCATGTCTGTGGCTCGCTCCCAGGGCCAGTTCAAGATTTTTGTGAGCCCTGGGCGAAAGAGTCTCAGTTTGCCCCTTTAACATATACCACGATTCACGATGCACAGATTAGAAATATAGTATAGTACAATACCAAAGATTTCACTTACTTCTTACATTACATGAGTGATATCTATCTTTTATGTCAGAAATCGGTTATTCCACTCAGTGCGTGTGCTGGGGGGGATTTAAATGTCTACTCCATTATTAGTCCTCCATTATTATTATTATTATTATTATTATTGTGCCATTTATTCCAAGGCGCTTTACATGTGAGGAGGGGTATACATAATAAAAACAGGTACAATAATCTTGAACAATACAAGTCACAGCTGGTACAGGAGGAGAAAGGACCCTGCCCCCGAGGGCTCACAATCAACAAGGGATGGGTGAGGATACTGTAGATAAGGATAGAGCTGGTCGTGCAGTGGTTTGGTCAATCAGTGATTACTGCAGGTTGTAGGCTTGCCGGAAGAGGTAGGTCTTCAGGTTCTTTTTGAAGGTTTCGATGGGAGGTGAGAGTCTGATATGTTGTGTTAGAGAGTTCCAGAGTAGGGGTGACTGCGAGAGAAATCTTGTATGCGATTGTGGGAAGAGGAGATAAGAGGGGAGTAGAGAAGGAGATCTTGTGAGGATCGGAGGTTGCGTGCAGGAAAGTACCGGGAGACGAGGTCACAGATGTACGGAGGAGACAGGTTGTGGATGGCTTTGTATGTCATGGTTAGGCTTTTGTACTGGAGTCTCTGGGTAATGGGGAACCAGTGAAGGTATTGACAGAGGGGAGAGGCCGGGGAATAGCAGGGGGACAAGTGGATTAGTCGGGCAGCAGAGTTTAGAATAGATTGGAGGGGTGCGAGAGTGTTCGAGGGGAGGCCACAGAGCAGGATGTTACAGTAGTCAAGGCAGGAGATTATGAGGGCATGTACTAGGGTTTTTGCATATTCTTGGTTTAGGAATGTACGGATCCGTGAAATATTTTTGAGTTGAAGGCAGCAAAATAATAATAATAATCTTTATTTTTATATAGCGCTAACATATTCCTCAGCGCTTTACAGTTTGCACACATTATCATCGCTGTCCCCATTGGGGCTCACAATCTAAATTCCCTATCAGTTTGTCTTTGGAATGTGGGAGGAAACCGGAGTGCCCGGAGGAAACCCACGCAAACACGGAGAGAACATACAAACTCTTTGCAGATGTTGTCCTGGGTGGGATTAGAACCCAGGACCCCAGCGCTGCAAGGCTGCAGTGCTAACCACTGAGCCACCGTGCTGCCCGAAATGTGGAAAGGGCTTGGTTATGCGGTTTGAAGGAGAGATCATTGTCAAGGATCACCCCGAGACAGCGAGCTTGTGGGACTGGGAAGAGTGGGCAGCTGTTTACTGTAATGGATAGGTTCATTGGGGGGTCGCGTGAGATGGGAGAAAGACAATGAATACTGTTTTGCCCATGTTAAGTTTTAGAAATCTAGTGGAGAAGGATGAAATAGCGGATAGACATTGAGGGATTCAGGTTAGTAGGGTGGTGATGTCTGGTCAAGAGTTGTAGATCTGTAGATCTGTGTGTCATCAGCATAGAGATGATACTGAGATTCTATGAGCTGCCAGGCCAAAAGTGTAAATGGAGAAGAGCAGGGGCTTTTGAACTGAACCTTGCGGGACTCTGACAGACAAGGGGCGATGTGACAAGGTGGTGTGTGAATGGGAGATGCTGAATGTTCGGTCAGTTAGGTATGAGGAGATCCAGGATAGGGCCAAGTCTGTGATGCCAAGGGCATAAGCATACAGCATAAGCAACATATAGACCTCCATACAGTATTATGGGCACCCCATAGTACTACATACAGTATTATGGGCACCACGTAGACCTCCATACAGTATTATGGACCCCACATATTGCTCCATACAGCATAATTGTTACCACATAGAGTATAATGGGCTCATGGAACTCTATGCAAAAAATGACCAAGTTCTCCAAAAAATATGACATTGTGGTCATGGGAGATTTCAACTATCCAGACATTTGTTGGGAATCTCTCTCAGGCAAAACTAAGGGGTCAAGCAAATTCTTATACTCTCTTACCGACAACTTTATCTTCCAAAAGGTAGGGGAGAAAACAAGGGGATCTGCTACCTTGGATCTAATCCTTATAAAAAGGGAGGAAATGGTTGAGGATGTAAGAGTGGCTGGGACCCTAGGAGGTAGCGACCATGTTATTTTAGAATTTTGGATGACTAGAGAAGGAAGACCTGTGAAGACTAAGACTTCATGGTTAGATTTCAGAAAGGCAGATTTTAAGGGACTCAGAAAGAGAATCAGAGGGATCCAATGGCTGAATATCCTTAAGGACAAAAATGTCCAGGAAGGATGGGAAATCTTCAAAAATGAGATTCTCAAAGCACAATCATTAACAATTCCAAAAAGAGGGAAGAATATGAAGCATTTAAGGAAACCAGTATGACTGAAAACAGAACTTAAACACATGCTAAAAAGGAAGAAAGAAATGTTTATCAAATGGAAAGAGGGAGGCATATCTAAAGCAGAATATTATGCTGTCTGCAGAACCTGCAGGGCACAAATAAGATTAGCTAAGCCTGTCAATGAATTAAGGCTTGCAAAAGACATCAAAATCAATAGAAAAAGATTCTGGGATATGTCAAAAGTAAAAGAAAAGTCAAAGATATAAATAAACTGGAGCAGTGGGCAGCAACTAACAGAATGGTTTTTAACAGGAAAACTGTAAAGTACTACATCTGGGCAATAAAAATGAAAAAAGCATATACAGAATTGGAGGAATAGGGTTGAGCAACAGCACATGTGAAAAAGACTTGGGTATACTAATAAATCATAAAGTGAACAGAGTCAGCAGTGTGATGTAGCAGCAAAAAAGGCTAATGCAATTCTGGGATGTATTAACAGAAGCATAGAGTCTAGATCACGTGAAATCATTATTGTCATCTACTCCTTTTTGGTCAGACCTCATCTGGAATACTATGTCCAGTTTTGGGCGCCACATTTTAAAAAAGACATCGACAAACTGGAGCAAGTTCAGAGAAAAGCGACTAGAATGGTGACTGGTCTGCAAACCTTGTCCTATGAGGAACGGTTACAGGATTTGTGAATGTTTAGCTTGAAAAATAGTAGACTGAGAGGAGACTTAATAGCTGTCTACAAATATCTCAAGGGCTGTCACATTGTAAAAGGATCATCTTTATTCTCATTTGCACAAGGAAAGACTGGAACTAATGAGATGAAACTGAATAGGAGGAGACACAGATTAGATATTAGAAAAAACTTTTTGACAGTTAGGGTGATCAATGAGTGGAACAGGCTGCCATGAGAGGTGGTGCGTTCTCCTTCCATGGAAGTCTTCAAACAGAGGTTGCACAGACATCTATCTGGGATGATTTAGTGAATCCAGCTTTGAGCAGGGGGTTGGACCAGATGACCCAGGAAGTCCCTTCCAATGTTACCATTCTATGATTCAATCATTCTAGACACCAAATCTTGGTAGCCCCAGGATTTGTGGGACAAACCTCTGTATCTAACACTTCTTGCAGTGATTCTGCCTCCTCCACCCCCTCTAGGGCCTCCACCTGCGCCGTCAACCTCTGCCTTAATGAGACACACGTTCCAACACTGCAGAGAGAATCCAACTCACTTCCATACTGTGCAGCCAGGGCTCAACGCAAGTGTTTGCGAGGGTTTCCTCCCAGTACTCATCTTTATTCCCATACTCCAAAGACATACTGATAGGAAATTTTGATTGTGAGTCCCAGTGTGGACAGTACCACTAGTGTGTTGAATGTGATGTGGAATTATTGGCACTATTTAAGGGATAAAAAAATAGAAATTGATGCTGCAAGAAGTTTTTATGCTTTCCCCGTGTTTACGTGGGTTTACTCTGGTTACTCCGGTTTCCTCCCACACTCCAATGACATACTGATAGGGAATTTAGATTGTGAGCCCCATTGGGGACAGTGATGATAATGTATGTAAAGCGCTGCGGAATTAGACCAAAACATAATAAATAAACAAATACCAGCCCCAAATAATTAAAAGATAAAATGTGACCTGCTTTATGTAGCACGGTACTAACAGAAAAAATTAGATTTGTTTTTGTTATTGTGGATGAATCTTGGATACAGCAGAACCTGAGCACAAAAGAATTACAACCTCAGCTGTGGCCAAATTTTTGGAGCACGGTAGAAACAGAACAAATTTTTATTTTATCATGTGTACCGCTGTATGTAGGACAATATGTGCACCAAACAATGAAAAGATGAAACATAGCCTGCTTTTGGAAGCATTATAGTAAGAAAACCTATTTTGATTTTATGTGTACCCTTATATGGAGAACAATATCTGCATCCAAAAATTTGAAACTGACATCTAGCCTGCTGTATAATGTTACTAACAGAAGAAACAATTGCTTAACTGTGGATGAGGCCTGTATACAATCAAAGAAATGCCCAAAACAATTTCAAACTCAGATTTAGCCTGTTGTTTCATGTTTGCAACAGAACAAATTTTTATTTTTTTCTGCATAAGCTATGCAGACAGCTCAATTTCACCACCACTAAATGACTAGGAGGGATATGGCATGCTGAATCACATTTGTAACAGAAAAAAATGTGTTTTTTTAATATGCATGGGCTATGCCGACAGCTTAATTTCCTCACCAAAAAATGACAAGGATATGGTGTGCTGATGGATAAAGATGGTTGCAGAAAAAATATTTTTTTTAATTTGCATGAGCTATGCACTTCTCAGTTTCACCGCCACTAAATGATAAGATGAGATATGGTGTGCTGAATTACATTAGCAACAGCCCATAAAATTTTTTTTACTGTGCAACAGCTCTGCACACAGAACAATTTCACCACCACAAAATTATAATGTGGGATATGGTGGGCTGTATTACATTTAGCAGCAGAAAATTTAATTTGTTTTTAATGTGCATGAACTCTGCAGACAGCTTCATTTAACCACCACAAAATGACAAGGTGGGATATAGTGTGCTGTATCACGTTTAGCAACAGAAAAACTGATTTTTAATTTGCATGAGCTATGCAGACAGTTGTATTTCACTGCCACTAAATGGCAAGGTGAGATATGGCGTGCTGAATCACGTTAGCAGTTGCCAAAAAAAAATATTTTTTCCTGGCCAACACCTCAAATCACAAGATAATGTCACCACCACTAAATTTCTAACATTACCATCGGCTGCATACTAAATTAGGAAGACTGAAAAATAAGAATTGTAATGACTACTTTGCACAACTATTAGCAGTTAGCCCTTTAAGAGTATTATTATACATTATGAAGTCTAGTGTCAAGGCAATTTTATTACCTTTGCTGGAAGAATTGAAGATCGTTTTATGCAATAAAGATAGAATAACTTTATGGATACTGTATAATATTACCTGTCTGTATTATTCATCAAGTCGCAATATTATTCATGTACAGAACCAACAATTGCCCTTCTTTGTACTTGTACTAAGCTATCTATCAATTCGTTCAAAGGTCTAATTGTCTTTCACAACACTTGTAGATCTATTTATCACATATATAGCCAGCACAAAGCGCTTTAGAAATAGCAGACATAATGTATATAGTGTGAATATATCTTTTATTAACTGCTGTTAGTGGCTACAATAATATTGTTCAGCTTTGGAGAATCAAAGTTTATAAGTCTGAGCTTTTCTTTTGTAATACATCTGCGGTTCAAGTATTAAAGCTTCATATATTTAAGGCTGAGGTCCTTTGGGGACTAAACAGCTTGATTATTGCACTACTGTGATCACAATCTGATATCATGGCAAATGCAATCATATTTGGATGTTCTGCAATAAACGCATTTCGCTTGAAATATTCTTTAAAGAATGAAACGCATTATTATGCAATAGCCATTGTACACTATGCTACAATGTAATTTCACTTATTACTCTTTCTTTAACTCCTTCATGCCAAAGCACTTTTTTATTTTCCATCAATGTGGCCATGTGAGGACTTGTTGTACTCTTGAACAATACCATGGGATTTACCATATCGTGTACTTGAAAACGGGAAAAAAAATTCCAAAAAAAGCCCAATTCCACAACAGTTTTTTGAATTTTTTTTATCATGTTCACAAAATGCTAAAACTGACCTGTCATTATGATTGTCAAGGTCATTATGAGTTCATAGATACCAAACATGTATAGGTTGTGTTTTTATTTAAAAGGTGAAAATAAAATCCAAACCTTGTTAAAAAAAATGGCGCTATTTTCCAAGACCCGTAGTGTTTCCATTTTTCATGATCTTGAGTTGGGTTAGGGCTTATTTTTAGCGTGCCGAGCTGATGTTTTTAATGATACCATTAAAATGATATGGATACGACCTTTAATCTCCTGTTATTGTATTTTAATGCAATGTTGCGGCAACCAAAAAAACGTAATTCTGGTTTTTTGCCTTTTTCTTTTTGGCAACATTGTTTATCGATCGGATAAATTCTTTTCATAGCTTGATAGATTGGGTGATTCTGAACGCAGTAATGCCAAATATGTGTTTTTTGTTTTTTTTTATTGTTTTATTTTGAATGGGGCGAATGGGGATGATTTGAACTTTTATATTTTTTAATTTTTTTATATATATATTTTTTTAAATTTTTACTTTTTACATGCTTCAGCAATCTCCATGGGAGACTAGAAGCTGCAGTTGTCTGATCGCCTCTGATCAGATTGCCTGTGTGTAGCAGAAATGCTCACTAGCTATTAGAGCCGACCGCTGGTCAGCGCTCATAGCAATCCAGCAATGACAACCGCATGGGTCTCCTGCAGACCCCAGGTTGAAGCCAACCCATCGACGACCCGCAGTCATGTGACACTGGTGCCAATGGGTGGGATTAGTGATGCGTTCTCGGCGCGAATACATTAAATGCCACTGTCAGAGATTGACAGCAGCATTTAATGGGTTAACAGCTATGGTTGGATCACAATTACACATGCAGCTGTTAGGGGTATATGTCAGCTGTTCTAAACAGTTGACATGTGCTGGGAAAGATCGCCAAAGCCCACATCAAAGGGAGGGATACAACATGCAAAGTACATGTACAGTGTATGTCGTGAAGGGGTCAAATTCAAGATTGATCAGCTCACCAAGTATAGCAGATGCTCCAAATAGTTGCGACAGGTAAGTGACAAAAGCCAAGAGGAAAATAATCCAATGTTCTTTAGCCTTACCTGAAAAAGAAAACCTTTGCCTTAAATTGTAGAAGATCACATTTAAAAGTGCATGTAATTTTCTGCTGTGTCATGTATAAAGAGCCTGATGTTAAAATTGTCATTTTGCAGTATGATTGCATTTGATTTAACCTAAAACCGTTTATATAAGAATTGTTAACCTATTGGAATTATATATGGGTTTTATACACACATTAATTTTGAATTTGGAAAATTTTAGAATATACCCAATTTCTAGCTTACCCAAAAATGATTAAAGATTTTCAAGATTTTTTAGTAGCACATCGGTTGCTCTTGTTTCACAAATATATTATCAATAGCCGGCCTTCCATAGATGTAGCCATGGAAACAAATAGCGCAGTCCACAGTTTGGTTAGTTTCCAGGGTTACACCTCAAACAAAAGGAAATCAATAAACTGCCAACATATCTGGGACTTTGTAGCTACATAAATACCCTCTTATTTAGCTTCTGAACGGTAAAACACAACTGTGCTGGATACAAAGTCATTTGTTCTTCTTACTATAAAAGGTATGAAAAAAAGTGATGACAATGCATGTTGTTTCTCTATGTGTTTGCTTAATATTGTAACACCTTAAAAATATTCAACAAGCTCTTCTTCACATACTTATTACTTAAAAGATTGATGTAGCCCCTTTCCCGCCCGATGGCTTGGGAATACTAGTGCTTCCTCTTAATGTTCCCTTGCGAATGAGGCTATATACCTTAGGTACCCAACCTGTGGTTCGGGAGCCTAATGGTCTCGCGGGTCCATGATGTGTGGGTCATGGCTGTCTACCAGCTTGGTGCAATAGCACCTGGTCTAGCAAGTCACCTGATGGTGATTTTTGTAAGTACCCAGTACAGAAGAGAAAATCTGGTTGTGCATATTCTGGCCATAAATGAAAAATAAATATGGTAAGTTGGAGATAGGATGATACTTCCAGATAGATAACTGCTTGAAGCTGGATACAATAGCTTGGTGGGAGTGCTTGATGCGTAAATACCAAATGTGGATAAAGTGGAAACCTTTAGATATAAGTATACTGCCTATAAGGAGGAACAAGATCTCAGAGTACCTTTGGCTGTATACCAGTAATGGCGGACTCTGGGTGTCTGTTGTGAATTCTGTGGCAGAGCTCCCTCCTGTGGTCACAAGTGGTACTTCGGCTGATTCTCTCTGTGAGCTTCCGTTGGTGGAGGAGAGTGGTACTGCGGCTTCTGAGTTTCCTTCCTCAGGTGATGTGGTGAAGTCGTTAGGTGCTGCTCTATTTAACTCCACCTAGTGCTTTGATCCTGGCCTCCAGTCATTGTTCTAGTATTGGACCTGTTTCCTCCTGGATCGTTCCTGTGGCCTGCTGCTCTGCATAGCTAAGTTCCGCTTTTGCTTTTTGTTTGCTGTTTTTTTCTGTCCAGCTTGCTTATTTGTTTTTTCTTGCTTGCTGGAAGCTCTGGGATGCAGAGGGTGTACCTCCGTGCCGTTAGTTCAGTACGGAGGGTCTTTTTGCCCCATTTGCGTGGTTGTTTGTAGGGTTTTGTGTTGACCGCAAAGTTACCTTTCCTATCCTCGCTCTGTTCAGAAAGTTGGGCCTCACTTTGCTAAATCTATTTCATCTCTACGTTTGTCTTTTCATCTTAACTCACAGTCATTATATGTTTCGGCTACCTCTAGTGTGGTTGGAGAGGATTAGGGATTGCGGTCAGCAGAGTTCCCACGTCTCAGAGCTCGTTCTATGTTTTTGGGTTATTGTCAGGTCACTGTATGTGCTCTGACTTCTATGTCCATTGTGGTACTGAATTACCAGATCATAACAGGTGTCACGACTGGGGGCGCTGGATGTGGCCCACAATCATTTATCAAAGCTTATTGTGGCTCTCAAAGTAAGAAGGATTGGGGACAACTGCTATATATAGTTCTCATTCACTCTAAAACCTAACACTCTCAACCTCCCTCTCACCACCTCTTCCTGTGAGTCACAGAAACATTTAACCCCTTAATGACCAGAGGTATTTTTGGTTTTGCATTTTCATTTTTTGCTCCCCTTCTTCCCAGAGCCAAAACTTTTTTTATTTTTTGGTCAAAATGGCCATTTGAGGGTTTGTTTTTTGCGGGATGGGTTGTACTTTTGAATGACACTCTTGGTTTTACCATATTGTGTAATAGAAAACAGGAAAAAAATTCCAAGTGCGGTGAAAATGCAAATAAAGTGCAATCCCATACTTGTTTTTTGTTTGGCTTTTTTACTAGAACACGAAATGCTAAAACTGACCAGCCATTATGATTCTCCAGGTCATTACAAGTTCATAGACACCAAACATGTTTAGGTTCTTTTTTATCTAAGTGGAGAAAAAAAATTCAAAATTTTGAAAAAAAAAGTTGCTATTTTCCGAGACCCATAGCATCTCCATTTTTCAGGTTCTGGGGCCGGGTGAGGGCTTATTTTTTGCACGCTGATCTGACGTTTTTATTGAAACCATTTTAGAGTCTATAAGATCTTTTCATCACCGGTTATTATATTTTATTGCAATGTTGCAGCGACAAAAAAAGTAATTCTGGTATTTTTATTTTTTTTCTCGCTATGCCGTTCACTGATTGGATAAATTATTTTTTTATATTGATAGATTGAGCGATTCTAATGCGGCGATACCAAATATGTGGATATTTCATTTTTTTTATTGTTTTATTTTGAATGGGGCAAAAGGGGGGTGATTTGAATTTTTATCTTTTTTATTTTTTTAATATTTTTAAAAACATTTTTTTTACTTTTTATTTGCTTCAATAGTTTCCATGGGAGACTAGAAGCTTCACCTTTCCGATTGCCTCTGAAACATAAAAGTTATTTTTCTTCTTTTCCAGGTTGGGTTGAGGGAAAATATACAGCATTATCGCATGCTGTGTACATGCTCAAAAAGGAGGTGGATGTAGCTTGCATCGGCAACACCTGGTGATAGGTTCCCTTTAAAAAGAGACATTTTCCTGGTGGAACGCATGCAGCGTTCCATCTTACATGTGGTGAGGAAAGCAGGGCTGGAAGTGAAGGGAAAGTATGCACTATAAATAAGAACTTTTATGATTGGTGAGAAGGGAAGTCACATAGGATATAAATAAATATCATATAAAAATATCATTTTTATTGTCCAGATGTAGTACTTTGCTTTTTTCCTTGTTAAAAACCATTCTGTGGGCTGCAACTAACAGAATGGTTTTTAACATGGAAAAAGCAAAGTAATACATCTGGGCAATAAAAATGAAAAAAGCATTTATAGAATGGTAGGCATTGGGCTAAGCAACAGCAAATGTGAAAAAGACTTGGGTATACTAATAGATCATAAACTGAACAGAGTCAACAGTGTGATGCAGCAGCAAAAAGGCAAATGCAATTCTGGGATGTATTAACAGAAGCATATAGTCTAGATCACGTGAAGTCATTATTGTCCTCTTTGGTCAGACCTCACCTGGAATACTGTGTCCAGTTTTGGGCACCACATTTTAAAAAAGACATCAACAAACTGGAGCAAGTTCAGAGAAGGAACGTCCTGTGAGGAACGGTTGGAGGATTTCGGAATGTTTAGCTTGCAAAAAAGAAGACTGAGAGGAGACTTAATAGCTGTCTACAAATATCTCAAGGGCTGTCACGTTGTAGAAGGGTTATCTTTATTCTCATTTGCACAGGGAAAGACTAGAACCAATGGGATGAAACTGAATGGGAGGAGACACAGATTAGATATTAGAAAAAACTTTTTGACAGTTAGGATGATCAATGAGTGGAACAGGCTGCCACGAGAGGTGGTGTGTTCTCCTTCCATGGAAGTTTTCAAACAGAGCCTGGACAGACATCTGTCTGGGATGATTTAGTGAATCCTGCTTTGAGCAGGGGGTTGGACCAGATGACCCAGGAGGTCCCTTCCAACTGTATCATTCTATGATTCAATGATTCTATGAAATGGTAGTCAATCCAGCAGCTATGACATAAAACTTAAAAGATTAAGGGTTGGGTTAGACATCAAGACACCACCCCTGCTCTCCCAAGCAAAAAAAGATTTCTTCCACATTCCAAACTATATCAAAAGATAAACCCTAGCTGGAAGTTCACTGACTGGCTTTAAACTACAGCAGAATGGGTGAACATGCAAAAGAGGCTACCACCAGCAGGAAATGCCAGCAGGAGGAAAGAATATAAAACTGAAAGGTGATAGGGCAGACAAATGAAAACATCTGTGTTATGCTACACAGACTGCAGCCAGAATAACAGAACTTAAACACCTGGAGAAAATGTATATCTGCTGTGACTTGGAGGACAGAGAAGCCAACCACAAGACACAGGCTGAAGGTTTCATACATAAGAGGAGCATGACAGGTATGCGGTGATTTTTTTCCTGTTTGAGGAAAAAATCGAACATGTGCACAGCCCGAAAATAACATTGGACCAAGTGCGATCCATTGTTTGCTGAATCGCACTTGAGCTGAAAATGCAGTTGTCTGTTCCTACCCATAGATCAATCAATTAGCTTAGCAAAATCTACAAATTAAATTGGTCTAATTATATTAAGCAAGTCTCCCTTAAGGTACCGTTACACTAAACGACTAACCAACGATCACTACCAGCGATACGACCTGGCCGTGATCGTTGGTAAGTCATTGTGTGGTCGCTGGGGAGCTGTCACACAGACAGCTCTCTCCAGCGACCAATGATTAGGGGAAAGACTTCGGCATCGTTGAAACTGTCTTCAACGATGCCGAAGTCCCCGGGTAACCAGGGTAAACATCGGGTTACTAAGCGCAGGGCCGCGCTTAATAACCCGATATTTACCCTGGTTACCATTGTAAAAGTAAAAAAAAAACACTATATACTCACATTCCGATGTCTGTCACGTCCCCCGGCGTCAGCTTCCCGCACTGACTGTGTCAGCGCCGGCCGTAAAGCAGAGCACTGTGCTCTGCATTAAGGCCGACGCTGACAGTCAGTGCAGGGAAGCTGACGGCGGGGGACATGACAGACATCGGAATGCGAGTTTGTACTTTTTTTTTTTTACTTTTACAATGGTAACCAGGGTAAATATCGGGTTACTAAGCGTGGCCCTGCGCTTAGTAACCCGATGTTTACCCTGGTTACCAGTGAACACATCGCTGGATCGGCGTCACACACGCCGATCCAGCGATGACAGAGGGTGATCAGCGACCAAAAAAAGGTCCTGATCATTCCCCAGCGACCAACGATCTCCCAGCAGGGGCCTGATCGTTGGTCGCTGTCACACATAACGATTTTGTTAACGATATCGTTGCTATGTCACAAAAAGCATGATGTTGCAATGATATCGTTAACGAAATTGTTATGTGTGAAGGTACCTGGAGTGTCCAGCAGAGTTGTGGAACATGCCCTGCAGGCTGTGAGAAATTTGTTCTCCAGATCGCTGTCTGACGGATTATAGCTGCAATATGGTCAGGCTTGGAGTTTGTGGGAAACATGGGGGCTTCCTTAAGAGATGGAATGGAGGATGAGTTTAGTCTATTGTTGGTGTTACGACATTATTGGGAGTTAGGTTGGTCGGTTGCCAAGATGAATAAGGTTTTAGTGGGCTTGTCTTTTGGCTTCAAGGTCAGAGGTCTTAAAGATGAAACAAAATCTTTCTTGGTACGTCAATTGGTAAGGGGTTGGAAAAAAGGGTGTAAGGCAGTTGATGATAGACATCCTGTGTATTTTGAGGTATTGTTGACTATTGGGAGGCAGCTACCAGGGGTGTGTTTTTCTGATTGGGAAGTTGATTTATTTAAAGCGGCTTTTACATTGGCCTTTTTCTGAGCTTATTGGCTGGGAGAACTTATTAGCCCCTCTAGGTGCAAGAAAGGCGGTTTGTTAAGATAGGGTGGTGGTATTCATTCATTCTTCTAAGATGGATGTGTTTGGGAAGGGTTGTAAAGTGGTACTATTTCAGCTGGAGGGCTCTCCATTATGCCCGGTGGCTTGTGTTAGAACTTTTATGAGCAGGTGTTGTGAATTCTGTTGTCAAGCTCCCTCCTGTGGTCGTGAATGGTACTTCGGTGAGTTCTGTCCGCGGGCTCCCTCTGGTGGCTGTGAGTGGAGCTGCTGCTTCTGAGGTTCCTTACACAGGTGACATGGTTTATCCTTTGGTTGGCTTCTCTATTTAACTCCACTTAGATCGTTACTCCATGCCAGCTGTCAATGTTTCTGCATTGGTTCAGTTCGCTCTTGGATCTTTCTGGTGACCTGTCTACTCCAGCAGAAGCTAAGTTCCTGATAGTATCTAATTCGTTCATTGTTTTCTTTTCCAGCTGGATATCATGATTTTGTCTTGCTAGCTGGAAGCTCTGGGATGCAGAGTGGCATCTCCGCACCGTTAGTCGGTGCGGAGGTCTTTTTGCACACTCTGCGTGGTCTTTTGTAGTTTTTTGTGCTGATCGCAAAGCTACCTTTCCTATCCTCTGTCTATTTAGTAAGTCTGGCCTCCCTTTGCTGAAACCTGTTTCATTTCTGCGTTTGTGACTTTCATCTTTACTCACAGTCAATATATGTGGGTGGCTGCCTTTTCCTTTGGGGAATTTCTCTGAGGCAAGGTAGACTTTATTTTCTATCTCTAGGGCTAGCTAGCTCTTAGGCTGTGACGAGGCGCCTAGCGAGCGTCAGGAGCGCTCCACGGCTATTTCTAGTGTGTGTGATAGGATTAGGGATTGCGGTCAGCAGAGCTCCCACATCCCAGAGCTTGTCCTGTTTGAGGTTTAACTATCAGGTCATTCCTGGTGCTCCTAACCACCAGGTCATAACAAGCAGGGGTGGAATTTTGAATGAACCATTATTGGTGTACGCAGACGGCTCTTTCTTGTTGTGTTTTCAGTTCATCACAGTATTTAGACGTTGTTCAGTGCTTTGTTCACCTGGACCGCGCTCCGGACGTGGTGATTATTCATCTAGGCGGGAATGACTTGGGTAAAAGGCCTTGCAGAGAGTTGATAAAAGACATTAAATTTGACATGTTGAGGTTATGGGCCATGTTTCCAAAGGTCTTGGTGGTCTGGTCAGATATTATTCCCCGCAAGGTTTGGAGAGGCACCGGATCTGTTGATGGGATTATTAGGGCTAGGATTAAGGTTAACAGAGCAGTATCTCGTTTCATGGCGCGGAATGATGCAGTGGTAGTAAGTCGTGGATTTGGAGTCAGGTGAAGGAGGATTTTGGAGAACGGATGGTGTTCACTTAAATGCAGTGGGCATGGATATGTGGTGTCTGGCTATTCGTGACAGCGTAGAAACTGGCCTTAAAGTATGGGGGGACATAAATGTTTAAGGTTTCAGAACATTTATGTTGGTGGCGGGGGAGGATCCTCGAAGTGGGTGGAATGTGATAATGGCAGATTTGTGGTGGGGGGATCTTGAAAGGTCCTGGACTCCCCCTGGGGGAATTTAATTGGACAGGGTCTGTTTGGATAATCCCATGGAGGAGATACCTAAGTGACTCATGGATGGGTGTTTTGGTTTTGCCAGGTTAGTCATTATCTGCCTCTGAGCTGGAGCATAGCGGCTGGGGGTAAGACTTAACCAGAGGGGCCAAAAGTTGGGATTTGGATATTTGAGGCTTACATTGTTGGGGCTTCGAGGACCACCCCCCTTTCCTTGGGAGGTTATTGTTTTGATATGTTTTGTATTAAATGTTGATAAAGGCTGTGTGGCCCTTTAAATCCAATGTGTCTAATGTGTTTATTGGGGTGGATTTTGTTTAGTGTTAAGGGATTGGACCTTTTAGTGCTTCGTTAAGGAGTGGAGGATCAAGGGGTCGTTAGTGAAGCTCACCTGAGTCACGTATACCCTTATGTCATATACGTGCAGCCATATTTGCATTAGTAAATTAAACTCTAAACTTTAATCCAATTCAGGAGCTGTTTTAGAATGGATCTAATGTGAAGTATATAAATCCAAAAACATGCCATGCAGACGTTCAAGGTTTAGGAATTGGAAAGGCCAGGAACTCCTTATACAGCCAATCAAGAGAGTCATTGTGATGCATTCAACAGATCACATATATTTAGCGCATTTTAATGCAACTCTTACTTGCTAACATTCAATGTTTTGGAAATAAAAAGCTTATCTATAAAACAAATCTTCTGCAATTGCTGTGCTCTGTTGCACATTGTGCATATTTGTCTACACACGACTTTCAACCCAAACAGCACTCACCATAGTAACTAATGACCTTCATATTTCCACATCCCAAGGCCTCTTTTTCTTTTCAGATTCTACTTGACCTTTGTAAGCTTTTGACAGTGAATCATCCTCTTCTTCATATATTTCTTTCACTTGGTATCCAAGAAAAAAATCTCCTATTGGCTTCCTTTGTCTCTATTGAAGAACTGTTTTGAGTTTCCCGTGGCAAGTCCTTTTGCCTCATAACATTCTTTTGCATGCTCACCTTGTAACCCTATGAATTCCTTGAATGTAGCTGAATGACAATAATTGTATGTTCAATATGCTAATAAAAAATTTTTATGGCTTTTTTCAATTTATATGTCCTTCTTTCCTGGGTTGTTCGTAAGAATATGTCAAACATGATTCTTTTGATTCCTTTAATACCATAGTCTGAAAACTTATGTCTTTGAGAGGTAAGAAAATTATATGTACTATATGTACAAGAAAAACTTGTTTAAAAAATAAATATATACATTATAATTTTTTTAATATGAACTATTGATACACCTATCCCCGGCTTTTCCCCAGCATCTCCTCTATCAATCCCTTCACTGGCTCACCATTGCCCACAAATTCTGATTCAAAATCTTAACCATGACATACAAAGCCATCCACAACCTGTTTCCTCCATACATCTGTGACCTAGTCTCCCGGTACCTACCAACACGCAACCTCCGATACCCATAAGAACTCCTTCTCTACACCCCTCTTATCTCCTCTTCCCACAATCACATACACAATTTCTCCTGTGCATCTTCCTTTCTCTCTAACCAAACATATCAGACTCTCACTTACAGTGGAGACGTTCAAAAAGAACGTGAAGACCTATCTGTTCTGATAAACGTACAATCTGCAGTAACCCTTGTTCCACCATACCGCTGCACAACCAGTTCTGTTCTCACCTACTATAGCCTCACCCATCCCTTGTAAACTGTGAGCCCTCGTAGGCAGGGTCCTCTGTCCTCTTCTAACAGTCAGTGACTTGTTTTGTTCAAGATTATTGTACTTGTTTTTTATTATGTATACCATTTTCACATGTAAAGTTCCATGGAATAAACGGTGCTATAATAATAAGTAATAATAATAATTATTATTATTATTACTGGATGGTGGCCCGATTCTAACGCATCGGATATTCTAGAATATGCATGTCCATGTAGTATATTGCCCAGTCACGTAGTATTTTGCCCAGTCACATAGTATAATGCTCCATGCAGTTATGGCCCCATGGATGCCCCATATAATGCTCCACGCAGTTATGGCCCCATAGATGCTCCATATAATGTTCCATGCAGTTATGGCCCCATAGATGTCCCATATAATGCTCCATGCAGTTTATTATGGCCCCATAGATGCCCCATATAATGCTCCATGCAGTTATGGCCCCATAGATGTCCCATATAATGCTCCATGCAGTTATGGCCCCATAGATGCCCCATATAATGCTCCATGCAGTTATGGCCCCATAGATGTCCCATATAATGCTTCATGCAGTTATGGCCCCATAGATGTCCCATATAATGCTCCATGCAGTTCATTATGGCCCCATAGATGTCCCATATAATGCTCCATGCAGTTATTGCCCCATAGATGCCCCATATAATGCTCCATGCAGATATGGCCCCATAGATGCTCCATATAATGCTCCATGCAGTTATGGCCCCATAGATGCCCCATATAATGCGCCATGCAGTTATGGCCCCATAGATGCCCCATTTAATGCTCCATGCAGTTCTTTATGGCCCCATAGATGCTCCATATAATGCTCCATGCAGTTATGGCCCGATAGATGCCCCATTTAATGCTCCATGCAGTTCTTTATGGCCCCATAGATGCTCCATACAGCATTGTGCCACATGTAATGCTGCTGCTGCAATAAAAAAAGCACATACTCACCTCTCGTCGCTGCTCCTCAGCGTCCCGTCTCTCTGCACTGACTGTTCAGGCAGAGGGCGGCGTGCACACTAATATGTCATCGCGCCCTCTGACCTAAACAGTCACTGCAAGAGGACAGGAAGACGGAGCGGCGCCCGGCGGATGGAACGCGGACAGGTGAATATGAAATACTCACCTGCTCCTGATGCTGTCCCTGCCTGTTCCATGGTACCGCAGCTTCTTCGCGCCTGCGAGAGAAGGACCTGCCGTGAAGTAACGGTCACATGACCGTGACATCATGGCAGGGCCTTCTCGCGCAGGCACGCAGGGCCTGTGATGACGTCGCGGTCACATGAGCGTGATGTCATGGAAGGTCCTTGTCGCATACCATCCTTAGCACCGGAACATCGCGAAAAGCGGGAAAGGCGCTGGAGGGTGAGTATATGATGATTTTTTTTTTTTTTTTTTAATTATTTTTAACATTAGATCTTTTTACTATTGACGCTGCATAGGCAGCATCAATAGTAAAAACTTGGTCACAAAGGGTAAATAGCAGCGGTAACGGAGTGAGTTACCCACGGCATAACGCAGTCCGTTACCACCGGCATTAACCCTATGTGAGTGGTGACCGGAGAGGAGTATGCGGACGCCGGGCACTGACTGCGGGGAAGAAGGAGCGGCCATTTTCTTCCGGACTGTGCCCGTTGCTGTTTTGCCATGACCAATCAGCGACTTGGATTTCCATGACTGACAGAGGTCGCGACCAATGAATATCTGTGACAGACAGAAGGACAGACAGACGGAAGTGACCCTTAGACATTTATATATATAGATTATAAACCACCAAGTCACCGAAAGTTTAAGTAAATTATTTTAAAATTATATCACATTAACTTTTATTACAAGGCAAAGATTCAGTTACCTGCCCTAGCCCTGTATCTAAATTCACTAACCTAGGAAAAGTGGTCTTTATAGTGCCCCCTGGCAAACAGCACCTAGTGTGCATGACATGGTTGCCCTCCTAACTCTAAGCTTGTGTGCACCTGCCAGGTGTCGTGTAGGAAACGGTAATAAGCAAAACATTTCCCAATTTAGTGAAAATAAAAAAATACCTGGCATTAGTGTATAAATGTAATATAAGAATTAATAATTTAGGAGAAAAGTGTGTTTTCTAACAATTTGAGTCTTTTAAAAAATTAAAGAAATTATTAGAACTTGGCACTCCAGAGATGATGCAAGAAGAATAAGTGGTTTCTTGTATGTCACTGTATACGGTGATGTTTTGGCCAATCATCAGGCCTTCATCAGAACAGATTGCAAGAGGAGAAAGAATATGGGCAGAAGTAATGGGCAGAGTATTAGCAACGCTCAGGAGAAATGCACGTCCGTGCTGTATGCATACCTACTACATTCTTTCTCCTCTTTCAACCTGTTTTTATGAAGGCCTCTGATAATTGTCTGAAACATCAATTTATACATGTGAAATGCAATATACCACAAATTCTTCTTGCATCTAGTTCTAATTTTTTTACACTTGGAGTGGAATGATGCTTGAGCACTTTGGCATAGGTGTTCCAGGCAGCCTCATTTTTTCTTTAAAAAAAAATTTGAAGCACCAGTTTTGATAAATCGTATCCCCTGTGTTTCTAGTCACAATCTTTGCATGTTTGTTCAAATATATATATGCCCAGATGCATAAAATTATGCTATTTCATACTATTTGCACAGTTGTTGCATGTTCTTCAACTCCTAGTTGTCTTTGTAAAATACTGCATAAAGTTGAAGATGGGTGTGACAGAGAGTAAACAGCTAATTTTATTTACTGCTAACCTCACATTAATTCATAACTGTACAGACTTGAAAATATCATAACTTTAAAACTTTAGGTGATTTTTTTCATAGATTTTTAATTTATCTTTAAAACTGACTTCCTAGTTCTTCAAACTAGACTTTGCTGGACTGCATGAGGATCTGTTCCTCACAGCCAAAGTATCTTCTTTAGCTTCTATTTAGCAATAATTTTCTGGGCACAGAGTGGGTCTGTCTATGCAATTAAATACTGTATTTTTTAGACCCACATTATAAAGAGAAAAAATAATTTTATTTTAGTTCAACTTAAAGTTATCTTCAGGACACTAGAGAATTTCTGCATACTTGTAACACTAAAATCTGATAGGTATAATATACTCTCCTGTACCCACTGTAACATTGTGTGAAAGCAGGGGAGGTGTTGGTGATGCATAGCACATTCTGTTAACAACTTTCTTGGTGGACGAGTTTCTTCTCATCCAGGTGGATTGTGTATGTGCCATTCAGCCATGAATTTAAGCAGCTCAGCCATCCAATCTGGTACAGGGGCGTGCTGAGCTGTCAGTCTGTTGATTGACAGCTCAACTAACTAAATCTGAGACTGGTAGGCCCTGGCTGTCTCCAAGTATTCAATATCTTAGGTGATTGCCATGCTGCTTAACTGAGCTGTTTCGCCCACACCTCTGCCAGATGTACACTCAGCTAAGTTTGATTTGTTTCCTCTGTGCCTTGAGTCCATTATGTTGATCTTCCAGTGCCTCACCTTGGACCTCATTCTGCTCATCCATCTGTTTAACCCATTCTGCTCTGGCCCACTGTTCTCCTGGTATTCTGACCTCAAAATGTTACCTGACTATGCTTTTGTCTCTTCTTTCTGTTTATGACGAACACTCCTGACTTATCACTTTTGACTCCTTGACTATCCTGACTCAAGGCTTGGCTGTGAGAAGTGACTAGTGTCTCAATATAACAGTATAAGTGTTTATTGAATCTTCAGTTTAGGACCATTTTCACATGACTAAACAACCAGATATTAAAATAATTTGAAAAAGACCATATATGTTGAAATCCAAGACTTAAAGCCTTGCAAGCATTTATCATATTTTTTCAGACTATAAGACTCATCGGACCATAAGATGCACCCCAAATTTTTAGAAGGAAAATAGGGAAATAATTAATTTGTCAAATAGGGGTCCATCTTACAGTCTGAATTCAGCTTACTGAAAGGATCGGCAGCGCTGATGGAGTGGGGTCACCAGAAGTGTTCAATGGTCTGGCGATGATCTGACTCCCATCCCAGGCTCCTGCAGCAGGTTCTGCGGTGCACAGTGGTATGGGGGCTCTACCGACATTTTGTGAAACCCAGAGCCAGAGCCCCCACACAGTGCAGTGGCCTCAGGAAAATCCCATTTCAGGTTGGTTCGGTGGTGATTGAGATCTCAGCAATGCTGCCATTTTCTCGGAGGCCACCGCATTACAGCAATGGATATATGGGAGCTCCAGTCTTTCACAAAATGTCAGTGGAACCACCAAGTACCCCTGATCCAGCCTGGGATGGGAGTTAGATCATCGCCCTGCAGCATCGGACCACCAAACACCCCCTCTTTCCAGCCCAGGGAAGCAGAATCACCTGACTCCTGCTGCTGCCACAATCCTGGTAAGTACATTTGGACTATAAGACACACACCCATTTTCCCAAAATACATTTTGGGGAAAAAAGTGTGTATTATAGTGAAAAATATGGTAAATATTATATTGCAATCTTAAAATACAGTTATGAGAAAGCTAAGTATACCTTCTGTGAATTCTATTTTTTATGACATTCTAAGAATCAGAATTTGATGTCCTTGCTACTGTATGTCTTTATTACTTACTTTTACAGTTAGTGTATTTGTAAGGCATTTTTAATGGCAATATGAATGTAGACAAGGTATAGCAGTAATCCCAAGAAATGCATATCTACATTTATAGACTAGATAGCACTTATCTATGAGGCCAATTCACCAAAATGTTTTCTGGCATGAAGCATTTTGAAAAGTTGCTAAATTTTTGGTGCAACGTGTAACTAATGTGCAACACGTAACTATCAACAGAAATATTTCTGCTGAGGTGTACAAAGGTGTATGCCACTGACAAGATGCCATGACTTCATTAAGCGGTATGCGTCTCTTAATGAATTCTATGCATATTGCCTCACCATGCAGCACGGTGGCTCAGTGGTTAGCACTGCAGCCTTACAGCACTGGTTCAAATCCCACCAAGAGCAACATCTGCAAGGGATGGGATGTTTGTATGTTCTCCCCATGTTTTTGTGGGTTTCCTCCGGATTCTCCGGTTTCCTCCCACATTCCAAAGACATACTGATAGGGAATTTAGATTGTGAGCCCCATCGGGGACAGGGTTGATAATGTGTGTAAACTGTAAAGCGCTGCGGAATATGTTAGCCCTATATAAAAATAAAGATTATTATTATTATTACCATGCCCCTTCAATAAGACTTATGCGCACAATGCCAGTGATAAAAACATTTGTCAACTGCCCGCCCAGCAGCAGGATTAAGCATGGAAGCTGGAAGAAAATGTGGGCATGCAAAAAAGAGTGTCAGTGAGAAATCTGTAAAGTGAGTATACTGTACATTATATATTTTTTTTAATTTTGAGAATTCTTCAACTTTAGAGGTGGGCAAATTCTTTTGAAAATCCAAGAACATGACAAAACAGGTAACTGTTACAGGAACAAAACATACTTATTTCTTAGATGAAAACAGATCTCCAAATTTTGTTGCATTTCGAAGGACAAAAGAGCTGTAAAATAGCTGAGTTTGCAGGTGGCATTCATAGTTTGTTGTGATTAATGTTTTGAATTACAGCAGAGTACATTTTTGTAACCCAGCCCTCATACATATTGTGGTTCTTCAGTGTCATCTATTCCCCGCATCCCTTGATGAATATTTACTCAGCTGCAGGGCATTTATTTCTTTCTACAATGAGCCTTAGCCCATATAAGCTTCCCATGTTTACAGATACTTAGAGTATCACTCATCTAAATGTACATCTCTAGAATTAGCACATCATTACAATGTGCTGCATGTATTAGGCACCAGTATTAAGACACCAGAAGAGAAGAATCCAATGACCATTTGATTACTGGAGAACATTAGATGTTTTGGATGAAACCACTATTACTGGTTTTCACTTAATCTCACAAATAAACTGCTCACTAAGGCCGGGTTCACATTAGCGTATCTGAGCGCAGCGTATGCCCGCGCACAGATCCGCATAGATCCACATGCGTACCTATCTTTAACATTGTGTGTGCATGGATATGTGTGTGCATCAGTTTGGGTGCGGATGCGTCCGCATGTGTTGTTACATCATGGCCGCCGAACGCAAGATATGTGTTAAAAATAGTACCATTGTATGTTGTTATTTGGGTTACACCCATTATAAATTGTGGTATCAAGCACTGTTTGCATTTTCTATTTTCTATTGCACATTTGATTGCATTCATTAATCATTATCATTTTTATGTAGTATGGTTTTATTTTCACACTAGATATTGACATATTTATAGTGTTTGATATTGGTTCATTTCACATTGTTTCTTTGAGTATTATTTACACAATTTTGACACATATTTTTTAGCATGGTATTTTGGTATATTTATTATTAAATGTTGGGCTCGCTTTGTATCTTTATTCTATGTGCTCCTATTATCAGCTGTACATAACATTTTTTTAATACATGATATTATTTTTCAATAAAGCTATAAAATTTTAGTAAAATATTGTCTTTTACTGCACTCTTTTTTTGGAGGATTTTACAGGCATGCATATGCAGATGAGTGCGTCAAAGCAACGTATTACTGTTTATGGGAATGCGTTGGTACCCGAGGACATGCATACGCATGCGTTCGATGTGCTTGCGTACTTAGGACTGCGCATGTCCAGGAAATGATTTCACCACCTCCAAATTCCCAGCTGTATAAAAGGAGGGTGTGGACACTGGAAGTTCAGTACTCTCAAGACTCTGGATGCGAGCTCAAGACTCTTTATGTAAGTATAGAAGCTTTGAAAATGTCTGCCTCTGCAATCTGTACTCTGTACTTATGTTTTGCTTTTTTTTCAATGTAGACTGTGCGGTGCTACTGTCTTGGAATGCTGCTGTGACGCCCCAGGGTCCTGGCCGTCACAGTGGCATTGCTTTCCCCACGGGAAGGTGATGCAGGATCACTTTAACCAGGTAAATCTCACATACAACACGTTCACACTCCAGGCCAGAAGGGGGAGCTCTGAACCCAGATTAAGGGGAGCTGCCCTTATATACTTATATATTCTGGCTGAAGGGGAAGTTGGTCCAGAGAGACCAAGGGAGCAGAGAGTGCCTGACAGCAGACTGGAGCAGTCTGGGGATAGGAACGTGTTTGGAGCCATGCAGCTGGAGGTGCTGCAGCTCAAGCATTGAAAGGATTAAGAAAGATGAACAGATTGTGGAAGAGATTGCAGGAGGGAGAAGTGCAGGTGAATAGAGCCAGTGAAACAGAGCTGAGAAGTGGCTACCTCCCTGGCTAGTGCAGATTCCGGTAGCCGGAAGACCGTGGCCGTGCTCAACTATATAGTGGCATAGCAGAAACCGGAAGGACAGCTGGATTGTAGATCACCTGTCCGCATTGATACCCAGGAGACACAGTGATAATTATATTGCCCAGGTCATGATAGAGACCCTGCAAAATGGCCCAGTTCACCTGTGTCTTAACCTTTATGGTGGACAGAGAGGAACTGTTTTTTCTCATTTTCACTGCTGGCGACATATCCATCAATCCTGACCCCCCCGCCTCATACATCCCACTAATCCTCACCCCTATTAGAGCGCCCCAGACACAGGGCCACGCGTTTCGGTAACGGGCCTCTCTGGTTCGGTTCTGAGGCTGTCACGGTGGCCAGACCCGGTCTGCGACCCTGCTAAGGGGCGTCCAATGAAAGCTTTGAAGCAGTCTGTCAGTGGTTCGTGACGCCACCTGTGGTGTTCGGTCAGGGTGACCGACGCTGCTATAGGTTCCACTGGGGTGATGGAATGGCAGCTGTATGTCCCCAGGGCTTCCCAGTAAGGTGGATGGTGATGGTGTGAGGTACAGTCAATAATGAGGACACAAGGTTGCAGTCTCTTTACCTCTTTACTGAAGGCTTCAGGATCCTCAATTCAGAGTATGTTTAACAGGGCTCTCAGAAACCGGCTGGTCCGATGGGCACATCCAGAGTTTTCCTCGCAGATGGAAATCGTTGCCTACCAATAGCGCCTGTGTGTTGTAGTCCTATCCTGCTGAGCATTCGGAATAGTCCTCACAACTGCTGTTCTCGTTCGTTCGTTCTCTACAGCTCTCTCTCTCGTTCTTTGGTTCCAGATGTTACTAGTTTCTAACGTCCCCCAGATATGTTATGGCTAGGACGCCACCCGTATGACAGGAAGGCTTGGAGGTCTTCCGGGACCCTAGAGATGCCCCTCTCCCAATGTTGCCCCCTATGTCTTCGTAGGTGTAGTAAGGTAGACAGCCAACCTATGACTAACTGTCCAGCAGAGTTTGAAGTAAGGCCTGAAGTCAGTTACTCCTACGGTGTTCCGGCCACTGACTACGCGCCTCAGTAAGATGTTGCCTATCTCTCTCTCGGCACGACTCATACTGGCTCTCCTTTGTGCTTGATCTCATTTACACGTTTCCACAATATCCTTCCCTTCGTGTCTCTTTCTTAGGATACCACCGCAGGGTGTGCAGGCGCGGTTCCGATACGTTCTGTTCTGTTCGCTAGGCACCTGCCAGGTTCCCACGCCTGACAGGGGCCCCCCTGTGCCTTCTCCCTGCAACACCCCCTGCCATGGGATGTTGCCTGGTTCCAACCCAGTCAGCTTCTGACTAACTTCCTCCCCAGCCCCTAGTTTTACCAGTATGAGGAGTGGCCCAATAAATAAAGCCTTTTTCTCCCCCTAGTCGCAGGAGTGTGAAGTGTAATGTGTTCTAGTGATACCTGGTCAGGAGAACTCCTTAGTGCCATCAGACGTACCGCTACTCCCCTTAGCGGCAGAGTGCCATACTGCAACGACCAGGTCTCTGGGGCGCTGCACTCCCCCCCGGTTAAATCCAGTACTCCTGGACTGGGAAGAAGAACAACAATATAATACAGCAAAAGACATACAAATTTTTGGAATGCTTAGAACAAGTAAATAGAAAAGGTGCTTCCCTTTATGGGAGGTAAGGACACTTGAACGTTACAAACAAAAACAAGATTAAATATTTTTAAATAACATTTTTGACTATAAATAACTCTCAGTACCCAGCCGGCTATTCTACTAAGTACAAACTCTGAACAATAAGTTAACTTTTCCTTTAAGGGCGTACACGCTGAACCCACTAAAGGCCTACCATAAAATGCTATATAACTCAACTTCTCTTTCCGTTCCAACTTCACTAATGCAGGACCGCCTAGCTCCTTGACTGGGCCTACTGCCATTGTGCCGACCATCTTTCTACATCTCTCAGGAGGACTCTCTCTCTAACCCCTACGGGTTCACTTAAAGCTTTCCTGTCCTCAGTCTTTATTAACATTATCAAACTTTCTAAATTTTAACATTATTAACGTTCAACTTTTATTAAAGCCATCATGTAAAGATTCCCTTTAAGAGGGACCCAAGTCTCTGGTGCAGGTTCTCTCTCTGTCTGCCAGTCCACCGAAAGCAAGACCTTCTGCATCATATCTGGAAGCATCATCTTCGCAAAGTCTTCTCTCACTTGTAAAACCAGTAGGGAGCACCTTTAAGAAGGTGCAAACTATATACAAAACAGTTTTGAATCATTCACCGTCCATGATCCGGCAGTCTTTGAAACAATGATGAACTTTGTGCAAAAGTAGAAAAGAAATAGAAAACATTAGGGATCCCGGGTAAACAAAGGGATCCCTAGGAGTTAACCCTGGACGGGTTTAAAGTAGCAGCAACAGCAGGAAACAGTTAACTATATACATTTCGGTTCTTCGAGGATTAGTGCTGTAATAGGTGACACGACATCAGCCGGTGGTGACCACGTCCCGGCCGGGGAAGGTCTGGCCCTGTGTCACAGCCCAGCACCATCTCCATCGGATCAGCAACGGTCTGGGTACGAGCGGTGAGGCTGATGGCAGACTCCGCAAGCAGGACACCACCCGCCGGGGTGGTAGCGCTGGGTCCGGTGGGGTCAGGAGTAGGGTTGAGCGAAACGGGTCTGCCATACCTGGCTGAGATTACTGCAGGGAGATAGTAATTGAAGGACAGTTCCTTTTTTTTTTTTTTTGTGGGAGATTAAGATTGACATTTCTGCTAGAGTGCCATCTCTGTCTGTGTTATCTCTCACTCAGTGGGCCATAGAAAGCCTATTTATTTTTTTGCTTGATTTGGGTTCCAAAATCTACCAGAAAAAATCACAACATCAATCAGTGGGAGAAAAATATTGGCCTCAGGGCTTGTCACTCCTTACTCCTGTGTGTGCCATCTCTCACTCAGTGGGCCATAGAAAGCCTATTAATTTTTTTGCTTGATTTGGGTTCTAAATTCTACCTGAAAAAATCAATAAATCAATCAGTGGGAGATTAATATTGGCCTTTGGGCTTGTGTGCCAGTCCTAAGCGTGCCATCTCTCTCTCTCTCTCAGATAGTGGGCCATAGAAAGCCTATTTTTTTATTATTTTATTGGGTTTATAAATTTTCCCTGGAAAAAAAAAAAGTGGGAGATTAATATTGGCCTCTGGGCTTGTGTGCCAGTCCTGAGCGTGCCATCTCTCTCACAAATATTGGGCCATAGAAAGCCTATTTATTTTTTTTTTTTTGGTTTTATAAATTCTCCCTGAAAAAAAAAGGGAGATTAATATTGGCCTTTGGGCTTGTGTGCCAGTCCTAAGCGTGCCATCTCTCTCTCTCAGATAGTGGGCCATAGAAAGCCTATTTATTATTATTTTTTTTATTGGGTTTATAAATTTTCCCTGGAAAAAAAAAAATGGGAGATTAATATTGGCCTCTGGGCTTGTGTGCCAGTCCTGAGCGTGCCATCTCTCTCACAAATAGTGGGCCATAGAAAGCCTATTTATTTTTTTGGTTGATTTGGGTTCATAATTCTACCTGAAAAAATCAATCAATCAATCAGTGGGAGAAAAATATTGGCCTCTGGGCTTGTGTGCCACTCCTGACTCCTGTGTGCGTCATCTGTCACTCAGTGGGCCCTAGAAAGCCTATTTTTTGTTTTATTTGTTTTCTAAATTCTCCCTGAAACAATCATTTTATTTTCTTTGGTTTCTAAATTATTCCTGAAAAAAATCATTTTTTTTGTATTTTTTTTTTCTCTCAAGTCTCCCTGAAAAAAAAAAAAATCTGTGGGAGATTCATATTGCCCCTTCTGCTTGTGTGCCAGTCTTGACTCCTGGGTGTGCCATCTCTCTCTCTCTCCCCAATTGTGGGCCATAGAAAGCCTATTAATTTTTTTGCTTGATTTGGGTTCCAAAATCTACCAAAAAAAATCACTAAATCAATCAGTGGGAGATTAATATTGGCCTCTGGGCTTGTGTGCCACTCCTGACTCCTGTGTGCGTCATCTGTCACTCAGTGGGCCCTAGAAAGCCTATTTTTTGTTTTATTTGTTTTCTAAATTCTCCCTGAAACAATCATTTTATTTTCTTTGGTTTCTAAATTATTCCTGAAAAAAATCATTTTTTTTGTATTTTTTTTTCTCTCAAGTCTCCCTGAAAAAAAAAAAAAAAAAATCTGTGGGAGATTCATATTGCCCCTTCTGCTTGTGTGCCAGTCTTGACTCCTGGGTGTGCCATCTCTCTCTCTCTCCCCAATTGTGGGCCATAGAAAGCCTATTAATTTTTTTGCTTGATTTGGGTTCCAAAATCTACCAAAAAAAATCACTAAATCAATCAGTGGGAGATTAATATTGGCCTCTGGGCTTGTGTGCCACTCCTGACTCCTGTGTGCGTCATCTGTCACTTAGTGGGCCCTAGAAAGCCTATTTTTTGTTTTATTTGTTTTCTAAATTCTCCCTGAAACAATCATTTTATTTTCTTTGGTTTCTAAATTATTCCTGAAAAAAATCATTTTTTTTGTATTTTTTTTTCTCTCAAGTCTCCCTGAAAAAAAAAAAAAAAAAAAATCTGTGGGAGATTCATATTGCCCCTTCTGCTTGTGTGCCAGTCTTCACTCCTGGGTGTGCCATCTCTCTCTCTCTCCCCAATTGTGGGCCATAGAAAGCCTATTAATTTTTTTGCTTGATTTGGGTTCCAAAATCTACCAAAAAAAATCACTAAATCAATCAGTGGGAGATTAATATTGGCCTCTGGGCTTGTGTGCCACTCCTGACTCCTGTGTGCGTCATCTGTCACTCAGTGGGCCCTAGAAAGCCTATTTTTTGTTTTATTTGTTTTCTAAATTCTCCCTGAAACAATCATTTTATTTTCTTTGGTTTCTAAATTATTCCTGAAAAAAATCATTTTTTTTGTATTTTTTTTTCTCTCAAGTCTCCCTGAAAAAAAAAAAAAAAAAAAAAAATCTGTGGGAGATTCATATTGCCCCTTCTGCTTGTGTGCCAGTCTTGACTCCTGGGTGTGCCATCTCTCTCTCCCCAATTGTGGGCCATAGAAAGCCTATTAATTTTTTTGCTTGATTTGGGTTCCAAAATCTACCAAAAAAAATAACTAAATCAATCGGTGGGAGATTAATATTGGCCTCTGGGCTTGTGTGCCACTCCTGACTCCTGTGTGCGTCCTCTCTCACTCAGTGGGCCCTACAAAGCCTTTTTTTTTTTTTTTTTCCTAAATTCTCCCTGAAACAATCATTTCATTTTATTTGTTTTATAAATTCTTCTGTAAAAAATAATTTTTTTTTAATTTTTTTTTTTTCTGAAGTCTCCCTTTTAAAAAAAACAAACACAAATCAGTGGGAGATAAATATTTACATTTGCGCTTCAGTGACAGTCCTGCGTGTGTGCCATCTCATTTGTTGCCAACAACAACAGAGTGTGTAACATTGTGGCTGATTTTCGTTGTGGTCTCACCCACCTGTAAAGGGGTAGCTAAATCATACTGAAGTTATAGCTCACCGTGTAAGTTGTGTGACAGCAACAAATACCGTTCGTTTGGTAACGTTTTTAAAACAATGAGGAAGTCTGGTGGAAGAGGTCGTGGCCGGGGGCATTCATTGTCAGCTGGTAATGAGGGTAGTGGTAGTGGTGGAGCATCAGCTGGTCGTGGGAAAAAAAATATTGCACCTAAGTCTGGAGCTGTGGAGCCAGGTTCGTCGTCTGGCTACACAAGGCCTCGAACGCTCCCTTTTCTGGGAGTAGGAAAACTGCTTTTAAAGCCGGAGCAGCAAGAGCAAGTTTTGGCTTATCTTGCTGACTCAGCCTCTAGCTCTTTTGCCTCCTCTCATGAAACTGGTAAATGTCAAAGCAGCGCGTCGTTAGTGGATGTTCACGGTCAGGGACAAGTCGCTTCCTTGTCCTCTTCAGCAAAAACAACAACAGAGAAGAATGCAGCAGGCGACACAACGGGTTACTCCATGGAGCTCTTTACACATACCGTCCCTGGCTTAGAAAGTGAAGCAGTTAACAGTCCATGCCCATTACAAGTTGAATCTGACATGGAGTGCACTGATGCACAGCCACAGCCAGACTACTATGCTGGTCCTTTGACTCAGACTCAGACCACAACATTGCCCTCGCAGGGTGCTGATCAAGAATCAGACCCTGATGAGACTATGTTGCCCCATCACGAACGCTATACCACCGACCGACACGGTGACACAGACGAAGTTGCACACGAGCTACAAGAAGAGGTAATAGATGACCCAGTTCTTGACCCCGATTGGCAGCCATTGGGGGAACAGGGTGCAGGCGGCAGCAGTTCTGAAGCGGAGGAGGAGGGGCCGCAGCAGGCATCAACATCGCAACAGGTTCCATCTGCCGGGCCCGTATCTTGCCCAAAACGCGTGGCAAAGCTAAAACCTGTTGGAGGACAGCGTGGCCATCGGGTTAAAGCTCAGTCTGCAATGCCTGAAAAGGTATCCGATGCTAGAAAGAGTGCAGTCTGGCATTTTTTTAAACAACATCCAATTGATCAGCGCAAAGTCATCTGTCAAAAATGTTCAACTACCTTAAGCAGAGGACAGAATCTGAAAAGTCTCAATACAAGTTGCATGCATAGACATTTAACCACCATGCATTTGCAAGCCTGGACTAACTACCAAACGTCCCTTAAGGTTGTAGCACCCTCGGCCAATGAAGCTAGTCAGCAACGCAACATCCCTTCCGGCAGTGTAGGGCCACCATTTTCCGCACCACCTGCAGTATCTGTGCAGGTTTCTTTGCCAGGCCAAAGCCGTCAGGGTCAGGGAATCACCAGTTTCGTAGTAGGAAACACTGCATCTAGGGCACCGGTGGCAACAATACCATCTCCCACCGTCTCTCAGTCTGCCATGTCCACCGGCACCCCCGCTAGTTCCACGATCTCCAGCTCTCCAGTCCAGCTCACCCTACATGAGACTATGGTTAGAAAAAGGAAGTACTTAGCCTCGCATCCGCGTACACAGGGTTTGAACGCACACATAGCTAGACTAATCTCGTTAGAGATGATGCCCTACCGGTTAGTTGAAAGCGAAGCTTTCAAAGCCCTGATGGACTACACTGTACCACGCTACGAGCTACCCAGTCGACACTTTTTTTCCAGAAAAGCCATCCCAGCCCTCCACCAGCATGTTAAAGAGCGCATCGTCCATGCACTCAGGCAATCTGTGAGCACAAAGGTGCACCTGACAACAGATGCATGGACCAGTAGGCATGGCCAGGGACGTTACGTGTCCATCACGGCACACTGGGTAAATGTGGTGGATGCAGGGTCCACAGGGGACAGCAAGTTTGGGACAGTTCTGCCTAGCCCACGGTCTAGGAAACAATTGGCTGTAGCCGTTCGCACCCCCTCCTCCTCCTCTTCGTCCTCCTGCAGAAGCGAGAGCTCGTCCACAGACCGCAGTCGCACAACCACTCCATCCGCAGCTGCCACTGTTGCACACCAGGTCTCCCATTATGGGGCAGCTACTGGCAAACGTCAGCAGGCTGTATTGGCTATGAAGTGTTTGGGCGACAACAGACACACCGCGGAAGTTCTGTCCGAGTTCTTGCAGAAAGAAACGCAGTCGTGGCTGGGCACTGTAGATCTTGAGGCAGGCAAGGTAGTGAGTGATAACGGAAGGAATTTCATGGCTGCCATCTCCCTTTCCCAACTGAAACACATTCCTTGCCTGGCTCACACCTTAAACCTGGTGGTGCAGTGCTTCCTGAAAAGTTATCCGGGGTTATCCGACCTGCTCCTCAAAGTGCGTGGACTTTGCTCACATATCCGCCGTTCGCCCGTACACTCCAGCCGTATGCAGACCTATCAGCGTTCTTTGAACCTTCCCCAGCATCGCCTAATCATAGACGTTGCAACAAGGTGGAACTCAACACTGCACATGCTTCAGAGACTGTGTGAACAGAGGCGGGCTGTTATGTTTTTGTGGGAGGATACACATACATGGGCAGGCAGTAGGATGGCAGACATGGAGTTGTCAGGTGTGCAGTGGTCGAAGATTCAAGACATGTGTCAAGTCCTTCAGTGTTTTGAGGAATGCACACGGCTGGTTAGTGCAGACAACGCCATAATAAGCATGAGCATCCCCCTAATGCGTCTGCTGATGCAAAGTTTGACGCACATAAAGGATCAGGCGTCTGCAGCTGAGGAAGAGGAAAGCCTTGATGACAGTCAGCCATTGTCTGGCCAGGGCAGTGTACAGGACGAGGTAGCGGGCGAAGAGGAGGAGGAGGACGAGGAGGATGATGGGGATGATTATATTTTTAATGAGGAAGCTTTTCCGGGGCCACTGGAAATTGGTGGCGCGGCAAGGCCGGGTTCTAGTTTTTTGAGGGACACAAGTGACGTTGATTTGCCTGAAACTGCCCCTCAACCAAGCACAACCGCAGATTTGAGAACTGGAACTTTGGCCCACATGGCGGATTATGCCTTACGTATCCTCAAAAGGGACACACGCATAACTAAAATGATGAATGATGACGATTACTGGTTGGCCTGCCTCCTTGATCCTCGCTATAAAGGCAAATTGCAAAATATAATGCCACATGAGAACTTGGAACTAATATTAGCAACCAAACAATCAACTCTTGTTGACCGTTTGCTTCTGGCATTCCCTGCACACAGCGCCCGTGATCGTTCTCACACGAGCTGCAGGGGCCAGCAGACCAGAAGAGTTAGAGGGGCAGAAATCAGAAGTGGCGTTGGCCAGAGGGGTTTTCTGACCAGGTTGTGGAGTGATTTTGCTATGACCGCAGACAGGACAGGTACTGCAGCATCAATTCAAAGTGACAGGAGACAACATTTGTCCAGTATGGTTACAAACTATTTTTCATCCCTTATCGATGTTCTCCCTCAACCGTCATTCCCATTTGATTACTGGGCATCAAAATTAGACACCTGGCCAGAATTGGCAGAATATGCATTGCAGGAGCTTGCTTGCCCGGCAGCTAGTGTCCTATCAGAAAGAGTATTCAGTGCTGCAGGTTCAATACTAACAGAAAAAAGGACTCGTCTGGCTACCCAAAATGTAGATGATCTAACCTTCATTAAAATGAACCACAACTGGATTTCGAAATCTTTTGCCCCACCTTGCCCGGCTGACACCTAGCTTTCCTATGAAAAGGTCTTGCCTGTGGACTATTCTGAATGCCTTTTCCAATCTCGTAATTTTCAGCACCTGATTGTCCAGCATACGACATGTTTACACCTCACTAAATGGCCAAACTCCCCACACGGGGCCGTGGTATCGACACTTGGCGACAGCACCCGTGAGAGTGCAGTTTGTCTGAAGAGGTGGGTGAGCCCGCTTTTGGTCGACGGCACTGCCACTGGGTCCCTCCTAGTACAATAAAGTGTCTCTGGCGGTGGTGGTGCGCACCCAACGTCAGACACACCGTTGTAATATGAGGGGCCCAGGGTCTGTACCGCCGGCCACAAGACAGTTTCCCCCCACCCCAGCTCAAACAGTGCTCTACCACTTGCAAAATTATCTCACAGCTCCACCAATGTTTAGTCTATGCGCTGACATCCTTCAATGCCTGCCACTGACAATACCATTGTATTGACATTTTTGTTATGTTAGGCCTTCGATGCCTGTCTGTGGTCACTCCTTCCACTAGGCCTCCACTGACCACACCACTGCTGCCCGTGTACCCCTGGAACCAATTTAAAATTGCTTACAGCCATGTGTTATTATTTTAGGCCTTCGATGCCTGTCTGTGGTCACTCCTTCCACTAGGCCTCCACTGACCACACCACTGCTGCCCGTGTACCCCTGGAACCAATTTAAAATTGCCTACAGCCAGCCCAATTTTTTTATTTTAGGCCTTCGATGCCTGTCTGCGGTCCATTCTTTCAACTACTACTACACTGACCAGGGCACTGCTGCCCGTGTACCCCTGGAACCAATTTAAAATTGCCTACAGCCATGTGTTATTATTTTAGGCCTTCGATGCCTGTCTGTGGTCACTCCTTCCACTAGGCCTCCACTGACCACACCACTGCTGCCCGTGTACCCCTGGAACCAATTTAAAATTGCCTACAGCCATGTGTTATTATTTTAGGCCTTCGATGCCTGTCTGCGGTCACTCCTTCCACTAGGCCTCCACTGACCACACCACTGCTGCCCGTGTACCCCTGGAACCAATTTAAAATTGCCTACAGCCAGCCCAATTTTTTTATTTTAGGCCTTCGATGCCTGTCTGCGGTCCATTCTTTCAACTACTACTACACTGACCAGGGCACTGCTGCCCGTGTACCCCTGGAACCAATTTAAAATTGCCTACAGCCATGCGTTATTATTTTAGGCCTTCGATGCCTGTCTGTGGTCCATTCTTTCAACTACTACTACACTGACCAGGGCACTGCTGCCCGTGTACCCCTGGAACCAATTTAAAATTGCCTACAGCCATGTGTTATTATTTTAGGCCTTCGATGCCTGTCTGTGGTCACTCCTTCCACTAGGCCTCCACTGACCACACCACTGCTGCCCGTGTACCCCTGGAACCAATTTAAAATTGCCTACAGCCATGTGTTATTATTTTAGGCCTTCGATGCCTGTCTGCGGTCACTCCTTCCACTAGGCCTCCACTGACCACACCACTGCTGCCCGTGTACCCCTGGAACCAATTTAAAATTGCCTACAGCCAGCCCAATTTTTTTATTTTAGGCCTTCGATGCCTGTCTGCGGTCCATTCTTTCAACTACTACTACACTGACCAGGGCACTGCTGCCCGTGTACCCCTGGAACCAATTTAAAATTGCCTACAGCCATGTGTTATTATTTTAGGCCTTCGATGCCTGTCTGCGGTCACTCCTTCCACTAGGCCTCCACTGACCACACCACTGCTGCCCGTGTACCCCTGGAACCAACATCAGAAAATATAAAAATAAGTATTTTGCTTATAAAAAAGAAAATACTGGAGAGATATCAAATGCAGACATTTTAACATTAAAAACAAACACACAACTAAAATCTGGTACAGTACTAAAAATGGCCACCAGCTACAATTACTTTCTCCTGCAAGTAGTTAACTGAAAGGTTTTTTAAATTGAAAACACAGATATGGCATCCACCGAGTGTTGTCCTGTCGCGTCTTCTTTATATTATTGCTGAGAAGATGCAAAACAATGAAAATAATAAAATCATTAATTACCAAAATAATAGAGAAAGTCAACACCACATTGCAAATAAACATTCATTCCAAATAAAGAAGCAGGGCGCGTCCGAGGGTGAGTATATACCTAATAAGAATATAATCACCCTCGGACGCGCAATGCTTATTTCCAACAGCCTTCCTTCCTAAGAATCAGCAAGGAAGTGGTGTAGAGAGACGTTGTGTTACACTCCAAGGTGTTCCCCAGGTTGCCTTTCCTGAGCTTCGATCTTCCGGCTCTCGTTTAGTAGTTGTTGGAAACTACGCTGCATTAGGCCTTCAAATTGGGTATGGGGTGTAGAGAGATGGTGTGTTCCACTCCAAGGTGTTCCCCAGGTTGCCTTTCCTGAGCTTCGATCTTCTGGCTCTCGTTTAGTAGTTCTTGGAAACTACACTGCATTAGGCCTTCAAATTGGGTATGGGGTGTAGAGAGAGGGTGTGTTACACTCCAAGGTTTTCCCCAGGTTGCCTTTCCTGAGCTTCGATCTTCATGCTCTCGTTTAGTAGTTGTCGGAAACTACGCTGCATTAGGCCTACAAATTGGGTATGGGGTGTAGAGAGAGGGTTTGTTACACACCAAGGTGTTCCCCAGGTTGCCTTTCCTGAGCTTCGATCTTCCGGCTCTCGTTTAGTAGTTGTTGGAAACTACGCTGCATTAGGCCTTCAAATTGGGTATGGGGTGTAGAGAGAGGGTGTGTTACACTCCAAGGTGTTCCCCAGGTTGCCTTTCCTGAGCTTCGATCTTCCGGCTCTCGTTTAGTAGTTCTTGGAAACTACACTGCATTAGGCCTTCAAATTGGGTATGGGGTGTAGAGAGAGGGTGTGTTACACTCCAAGGTGTTCCCCAGGTTGCCTTTCCTGAGCTTCGATCTTCATGCTCTCGTTTAGTAGTTGTCGGAAACTACGCTGCATTAGGCCTACAAATTGGGTATGGGGTGTAGAGAGAGGGTTTGTTACACTCCAAGGTGTTCCCCAGGTTGCCTTTCCTGAGCTTCGATCTTCCGGCTCTCGTTTAGTAGTTGTTGGAAACTACGCTGCATTAGGCCTTCAAATTGGGTATGGGGTGTAGAGAGAGGGTGTGTTACACTCCAAGGTGTTCCCCAGGTTGCCTTTCCTGAGCTTCAATCTTCCGGCTCTCGTTTAGTAGTTCTTGGAAACTACACTGCATTAGGCCTTCAAATTGGGTATGGGGTGTAGAGAGAGGGTGTGTTACACTCCAAGGTGTTCCCCAGGTTGCCTTTCCTGAGCTTCGATCTTCCGGCTCTCGTTTAGTAGTTCTTGGAAACTACACTGCATTAGGCCTACAAATTGGGTATGGGGTGGAGAGAGATGGTGTGTTACACTCCAAGGTGTTCCCCAGGTTTCCTTGCCATTGCTTCGGTCTTCCGACTCTCGTTTAGTAGTTGTAGAAAAGTACACTGCATTAGGCCTACAAAATGGGTATGGGGTGGAGAGAGATGGTGTGTTACACTCCAAGGTGTTCCCCAGGTTGCCTTTCCTGAGCTTCTATCTTCAGGCTCTCATTAAATTGTGGTTAAATGGAACAACTGCATTTGGCGTACTAGTTGGTTTGGGGCCTACTATCGGTGTCTGCCACTCCTTGCTGTTCTCCTGGTTTCCTGTCCTGAAATTCCATTTTCAGGCTCTCGTTAAGTAGTTGTTAATGTTAGACTGCATTTGGCCTACTAGTTGGGTTGGGGCCTACTATCGGTGTCTGCCACTCCTTGCTGTTCTCCTCCACTGAACAAAGCTGTGCCGCCTGTTTACTACGGTTGCCAATTTTGAACTGCATTTCGACTACTTACTGATTTGGCCCTACTCTCTGTGTCAGCCTCTCATTCCAGTTGTCCTCCACTGCAATGCCCCCTGGTTATTCCTGTGTTACCAATTTTGAACTGCATTTAGCCCACTTTATTCTTTGGGCCTATATCTGTGTTTCCACTTCATCGTGCCCATTGCCCAGCCAGTGATAGATGAGTCTGCTGGTACATTGACCCATAACGCAACATTCCCCGTGCATGCTACACAACAACATTGTGACCCTGCTGAAAGTCAGGTTGCTCTTCCCGCATACCATACCACCTTACACGGGGACAAAGAGGAAGGTGCAGATGAAAGTGCAGGTTCCTTCATCAGGTGGGGGGAGGAATACTAGTTGGCGACGTCACTGGCACAGGGCCTCTCATAGTACGCAAAAGTGTTGCTGCCGGTGGGAGGCGCCCCCGCCGTGCAAACACACCGCTGTACTTTGAGGGACCCTGTGCCAGTGCCAATGCCAACAAGTGGGCCCCCCCTGCTTGCTCAGGATCACAGCACTTGCAAAGTTGAAATACTTACCTCTCCCTGCTCCACTGCCGTGACGTGGTCCAGATTTCCTGGGCCCACTAATTACTTGAACCAGCCCTACCCCACACAACTTTAGCCAAATGACCCCCAATTTCAAATGCCTTCCAATTATTATAAGGTAAATTACGCTTGACAAGCTTCATTAAGAAGAATGGATGGTTTTGACATTAAAATGGGCACTCTAGGTGTTTTCCTGGCCCCCACTCACTGCCGACTATGCTGCCCCATTGACTTGCATTGGGTTTCGTGTTTCGGTCGATCCCGACTTTACGTCATAATCGGCCGATTTCACTCGACCCGACTTTTGAGATAGTCGGGTTTCGCGAAACCCGGCTCGACTCTAAAAAGGTCAAGGTCGCTCAACTCTAGTCAGGAGTCAGCGGGGTCCCGCCACCAGTTTTGGTCGTGATCGTAGATGGCGTGACCACTAGCGCACAGCGTTTGACTCTCTTAGCATACCACCCTCGCTCACTCCAGTGGCGGGTGTAGGTCACATGGTCCCCTCTGTACAAGTTTCAGAGTGGAGGTACACTGCGGGACTGGGGTTCCACGTTGCAACTTGTCACATAGACCTCGGTCAGTAGCCCTGGTTCTAATATGAAGCCACAACCCCTCCCCCGGTGGAAGGCCAGCACAATCCCCTGTTTTATCAAACTCTCGGGGCAGCAGTTGACAAGGGGCACCCGTTCTTCTGGTCGGACAGTCTGTTCCATACGTTCTCGGTCTTCCCATTGTGAAATCAAACTTCGTCTATACTGATCCCAGGTGAGCCTGATGACATAGGAGCCCTCCTGTCGGGACCCATCTGGTCGGAACCGGGGAGCATTCCACTCAAAGACCACTCACCTGGGGCTGATGTCTGTCGGTGTACCCAGAGGTGTTGGCAGCGGGGGTAGGATCCCCTTCATGGCGCAAAGAGCCGCCACCACAATCTCAGTAGCGGGAGACCAGTCATCAATGGGCTGGGGAGCGGTCACCGGAGCCGGAGCGGTCGGTGGAGCAGGGTCACTGTTGGTACCTGCGTCTGATGTGGTTCCACCGATGTTGGTCGGCTCCGTTGACGAGGATGCTGGAGTCCGCTGTGGCCCTGACCTCGGCTCTTCCCGGGTGGCCTTCCAGCACAGCTCCGACTTCCATTTCCTCGCCATCGCCGACCCCCGTCTGGAGTCGGGTGGTCCGATGCCTCCTCCGGCAACTCAAAGGGATCCGGGTTCCCCTGTGACGGCAAGCCCTGGTCCGAGTCCGCTGGGCTGCGGTGCTCCCGGGTCACTTTGTCATCGTTCAGGTACCCGCTGGTCATCCGCTCCGCTCCTGGGTCTGCAGCAGCACACACATGAGGCTCCGTCATTTTCTGGGGTTTGAGCGCCTCCATTCCTGAGCTCGTCATCCTGCAGCCGAAGTCGGAGTGGGCGGATCTTGCTGTTCGCGCCGTTTTCTCGATCTCCTCCCATGACACGCCCTCCTTCTTCTCCTGCGCTCCTCGTGGCGCGGCAATGGCGACAGTTTTGGCGGGAATCATGCAACAATAGCAGTACACAGTCTTTGCAATAAATCACAGTCCAACACGTTTCAATCACAGTTCCAAGGCACACATGACCTGCCTCTCAGGCTTAACCCTCCGTCACATACAACTGATCTGACAGGCGCTTCTCTTTTACTTTCATTTCTCCTTCCTCACCAGATTGTGAGGAAACCCCCTCCCTCCAGGTAGTCTCCTGTCTCTTGAAGGTCTGTGAAACCTGATATCACAGTTGGATTTCAGAGCTTCAGGGGAGAGGATATAGCTGCACAGATCTCTCAGGCTCATTGTATGTGAATACGTCACATTCAGTAAGGTTGGTATTTTATGTTTTTATTCATCACAATAGTTTATTTAGCTTGTTTTATGAATGTATAGCACAAAATGTGAGGATATTTCATAGAAATAAGGGAGATTTTATAAAAGAAAGTGTGCTGCTCAGGCATATACAGTAGTTCCCTAACATATTCCTTCTCTTGCTTCAGATTATCTGCTGAAATGGAGAGGAAAATGTACAATTTATCCAAACAACTTGATGTTGAGGAAGTAACAAACATGCTGTTAGATGATAGAGACCTCACACTGAATGAGGATTTAGGAGAGGAAAGTGAGATTGATTCTCATGATGAGGTGGAAGAATGTGTCCTGGATTCTGAAACAGAGCAAGATGGTGACAGTGGTGAGGATGAAGAAGTTGGATCATATTATATTGGAAAAGATAAAAATACTAAATGGAACAAGAAGCCATTCCAGAAAAAACGTAGGGAACCTTTAAACATTATTACTCACCTTCCTGCAGTAATAGGAACTGCACGTAATGCAAAAACTGCAGTTGAATGCTGGAACAGTATATTTACAGATGACATTCTGGACTCTATTGTCACATATACCAACCAATATATAGACATTATAAAGGACAAGTACATCTGCAACAGAACCATCAAGCCCACAGATGAAATAGAACTGCGTGCTTTTTTTGGATTACTGTACCTTGCAGGAGCTTATAGGGCAAATAGACAAAGTTTGGAGGAACTTTGGGGTAAAGATGGGGATGGAGTTGAAAAATTTAGCCTTGTTATGTCCATAAACAGATTCAAGATTCTAATTCGTTGCCTTCGGTTTGACGACAGAACTACCCGAACCGAACGCAAAACACATGACCGACTTGCTCCAATTCGTGATATATTTCAAAGATTTGTTGTAAACTGTAAACAAAGTTATTACCCTGGAGAGAATCTCACTATTGATGAAATGCTCCCTGGTTTTCGTGGTAGATGTGCCTTTCGTCAATATATTCCATCAAAGCCAAACAAATATGGAATAAAAATGTATGCCCTTGTTGATGCCAGTAAGACCTACACTTACAACCTGGAAGTTTATGCAGGAAAACAACCAGAAGGTCCTTACTGTGTGAGCAACAAACCCATTGATGTTGTAAAAAGACTGGCTGAACCCTTATTTGGATCGGGTCGCAATATTACAGCTGACAATTGGTTTACAAGTTGTGATCTGATTGATTATCTGAAAATTCAGAAGCTGTCATATGTGGGAACTGTAAGAAAAAACAAAAGGGAATTGCCGCCACAGTTTGTAAGTGTGAAAGAGAGACAACAGTACAGCAGTATGTTTGCATTCCATAATGGAAAGGCTTTAGTTTCCTATGTACCACATGCCAAAAAAATCGTACTTCTTCTATCAACACTTCATGATGATGCTGCCATCGATCCTGGGACTGGGGCAGAAAAACCCCCGGAGATAATTACATTTTACAATGCCACCAAAGGGGGTGTGGATACAGCAGATCAGATGTGCTCCACTTTCAACGTCAGCAGAAACATCAAACGCTGGCCAATGGTCATATTTTTTGCTATGTTGAATTTGGGTGGTATAAATTCACAAGTAATTTATCTTGAAAACAAGCTTGAACCACTCCGTAGACGATTGTATCTGAAAAAATTGGCCCATGAACTAGTACTTGGAGAGCTACGCAGGAGAAGCGTGAAAACAATCGGTATCCCCTCTCGCCTTCAAGTTCAGCTCAAAAGGTTCCGCCCAGAAGATGATGGTGAAAAGTCACCATCTGCACCACCTCACAAAAGAAGGAGATGCACCACCTGCCAAACGGAAAGCGGAACCAGAAGGCTTTCAAATTATGAATGTCTCAAATGTCATAAAGCAATTTGCCTGACACATGCAAAAATGGTGTGTAATTCTTGCTATTTGCTCTGCAAATGTGACTTTTCTGGGGGAACCTCAGCATCTACTTCTGATTGAATATGTTTTTAATAGTACTTAAGGTACCTTAAAATTAAGTTTGTGTTCAAAAATTTTCTTTGTACATTTTTTTGAGAGAGTCGAACTGGGGACTATTTGGCGGGAGTTTTGAAAAGTTTGTATTTCATAGTTATTAGTTTTATGTTAAGTAAATGTTTTTTTTTGCAACTGATTATGTGTAGTCTCTTTTATTACATCCCTATGAAGGTCACTGATCACTTTTAGAGCACTGAAATTGCAAACATTAGATATTATAGGTATTTTTCCAGCAGGCGCCTGACAGGCACATTGTATGTGAACTCGTTAGTCCGAATATTGTATGTGACGGAGGGTTAAGTAGGATCCTGTTCGTGACGCCAAGTTAGAACGCCCCCAGACACAGGGCCACGCGTTTCGGTACCGGGCCTCTCTGGTTCGGTTCTGAGGCTGTCACGGTGGCTAGACCCAGTCCGCGACCCTGCTAAGGGGCGTCCAATGAAATCTTTGAAGCAGTCTGTCAGTGGTTCGTGACACCACCTGTGGTGTTCGGTCAGGGTGACCGACGCTGCAATAGGGTCCACTGGGGTTATGGAATGGCAGCTGGATGGTATACCTTCCCACAGGTGAAGTATGTCCCCAGGGCTTCCCAGTAGGGTGGATGGTGATGGTGTGAGGTACAGTCAATAATGAGGACAAAAGGTTGCAGTCTCTTTGCCTCTTTACTGAAGGCTTCAGGATCCTCAATCCAGAGTACGTTTAACAGGGCTCTCAGAGACCGGCCAGTCCGATGGGCACATCCAGTTTCCCTCGCAGATGGAAATCGTTGCCTACCAATAGCGCCTGTGTGTTGTAGTCCTATCCTGCTGAGCATTCGGAATAGTCCTCACAACTGCTGTTCTCGTTCGTTCGTTCTCTACAGCTCTCTCTCTCTTGTTCTTTGGTTCCAGATGTTACTAGTTTCTAATGTCCCCCAGATATGTTATGGCTAGGACGCCACCCGTATGACGGGAAGGCTTGGAGGTCTTCCGGGACCCTAGAGACGCCCCTCTCCCAATGTTGCCCCCTATGTCTTCGTAGGTGTAGTAAGGTAGACAGACAACCTATGACTAACTGTCCAGCGGAGTTTGAAGTAAGGCCTGAAGTCAGTTACTCCTACGGTGTTCCGGCCACCGACTATGCGCCTCAGTAAGATGTTGCCTCTCTCTCTCGGCACGACTCTTACTGGCTCTCCTTTGTGCTTGATCTCGTTTATACGTTTCCACAATATCCTTCCCTTCGTGTCTCTTTCTTAGGATACCGCTGCAGGGTGTGTAGGCGCGGTTCCGTTACGTTTTGTTCTGTTTGCTAGGCACCTGCCAGGTTCCCACGCCTGACAGGGGCCCCCCTGTGCCTTCTCCTTGCAACACCCCCTGCCACGGGATGTTGCCTGGTTCCAACCCAGTCAGCTTCTGACTAACTTCCTCCTCAGCCCCTAGTTTTACCAGTGTGAGGAGTGGCCCAATAAATAAAGCCTTTCTCCCCCTAGTGGCCGGAGTGTGAAGTGTAATGTGTTCTAGTGATACCTGGTCAGGAAAACTCCTTAGTGCCATCAGACGTACCGCTACTCCCCTTAGCGGCAGAGTGCCATACTGCAACGACCAGGTCTCTGGGGCGCTGTACTATCCTTCTCACACTAAGAGAAACTACTGAAATCCCTCACACTTAATATTTGTGCAACTGACCCCCACCCCCCTGATTCCTCTCTCTGGGGAACTTTGGAATGCCCGCTCTGTCTGCAACAAGCCCCACGTGATCCATGATCTCTTTACTTACCACAACCTTTCCTTCCTGGCCCTCACTGAGACCTGGCTGATGCCCCCTGACATGGCCTCCTGTTATGACCTGGTGGTTAGGAGCACCTGGAATGACCTGATAGTTAAACCTCATACAGGACGAGCTCTGGGATGTGGGAACTCTGCTGACCGCAAGCCCTAATCCTATCACACACACTAGAAATAGCCGTGGAGCGCTCCTGACCAGACCTATGCGCCTCGTCACAGCCTAAGAACTATCTAGCCCTAGAGAAGGAAAATAAAGCCTACCTTGCCTCAGAGAAATTTCCCAAAGGTTAAGGAAGCCCCCCACATATATTGACTGTGAGTAAAGATGAAGTCACAAACGCAGAAATGAAACAGGTTTAGCAAAGGGAGGCCAGACTTACTAAATAGACAGAGGATAGGAAAGGTAACTGCGATCAGCACAAAAACCTACAAAAGACCACGCAGAGTATGCAAAAAAGACCTCCGCACCGACTCACGGTGCGGAGGGGCCTCTCTGCATCCCAGAGCTTCCAGCTAGCAAGACAAAATCATGATAACCAGCTGGACAAGAAAACAAAGAACAAATAATGACTATCAGGAACTTAGCTTCTGCAGGAGAAGGCAGGTCACCAGAGAGATCCAGGAGTGAACTGAACAAATGCAAAAACATTGACAGCTGGCATGGAGTAACGATCTGAGAGGGGTTAAATAGAGCAGCCAACCAAAGGATAAATCATGTCACCTGTGTAAGGAACCTCAGAAGCCGCAGCTTCACTCATAGCCACCAGAGGGAACCCATAGACAGAACTCGCCGAACTACCATTCACGACCACAGGAGGGAGCTCGACAACAGAATTCACAACAGTACCCCTTCCTTGAGGAGGGGTCACCGAACCCTCACCAGAGCCCCCAGGCCGATCAGGATGAGCCAGATGAAAGGCACGAACAAGATCGGCAGCATGAACATCAGAGGCAAAAACCCAGGAATTATCTTCCTGACCATAACCCTTCCACTTGACCAGGTACTGAAGTTTCCGTCTCAAAACACGAGAATCCAAAATCTTTTCCACCACATACTCCAACTCCCCCTCGACCAACACTGGGGCAGGGGAATCAACGGAGGGAACCATAGGCGCCACGTATCTCCGCAACAACGACCTATGGAACACATTATGGATGGCAAAAGAAGCTGGATGGTCCAAACGAAATGACACAGGATTAAGAACTTCAGAAATCTTATAAGGCCCAATGAAACGAGGCTTAAACTTAGGAGAAGAAACCTTCATAGGAACGTGACGAGATGACAACCAAACCAAATCCCCAACACGAAGTCGGGGACCCACACAACGCCGGCGGTTAGCGAAACGTTGAGCCTTCTCCTGGGACAATGTCAAATTGTCCACCACATGAGTCCAAATCCGCTGCAACCTGTCCACCACCGCATCCACACCAGGACAGTCCGAAGGCTCAACCTGCCCTGAAGAGAAACGAGGATGGAAACCAGAATTACAGAAAAAAGGAGAAACTAAAGTAGCCGAGCTGGCCCGATTATTGAGAGCGAACTCAGCCAAAGGCAAGAAGGACACCCAATCATCCTGATCAGCAGAAACAAAGCATCTCAGATATGTCTCCAAAGTCTGATTAGTTCGTTCGGTTTGGCCATTAGTCTGAGGATGGAAAGCCGAAGAAAAAGACAAATCAATGCCCATCTTAGCGCAAAACGACCGCCAAAACCTCGAAACAAACTGGGAACCTCTGTCCGAGACGATGTTCTCTGGAATGCCATGCAAACGAACCACATGCTGGAAAAACAATGGCACCAAATCAGAGGAGGAAGGCAATTTAGACAAGGGTACCAAATGGACCATCTTAGAGAAGCGATCACAAACCACCCAAATGACCGACATCCTTTGAGAAACAGGGAGATCTGAAATAAAATCCATGGAAATATGCGTCCAGGGCCTCTTCGGGATAGGCTAGGGCAAAAGCAACTCACTGGCATGAGAACAGCAGGGCTTAGCCCGAGCACAAGTCCCACAGGGCTGCACAAAAGAACGCACATCCTGTGACAAAGAAGGCCACCAAAAGGATCTAGCCACCAAATCTCTGGTACCAAAGATTCCAGGATGACCAGCCAACACAGAACAATGAATCTCAGAGATAACTCTACTAGTCCATCTATCAGGGACAAACAGTTTCTCCGTAGGACAACGGTCAGGTCTATCAGCCTGAAACTTTTGCAGCACGCGCCGCAAATCAGGGGAAATGGCAGACAAAATTACCCCCTCTTTAAGAATACCCTCCGGCTCCGGAACACCCGGAGAGTCAGGCACAAAACTCCTTGACAGGGCATCAACCTTCACATTCTTAGATCCCGGAAGGTATGAAACCACAAAATCAAAACGGGAGAAAAAGAGCGACCATCGAGCCTGTCTAGGATTCAACCGTTTGGCAGACTCGAGATAAGTTAAATTCTTGTGATCCGTCAAGACCACCACGCGATGTTTAGCTCCTTCAAGCCAATGTCGCCACTCCTCGAATGCCCAATTCATGGCCAACAACTCCCGATTTCCCACATCATAATTGCGCTCAGCAGGCGAGAATTTTCTAGAAAAGAAGGCACAGGGTTTCATCACCGAGCCATCAGAACTTCTTTGCGACAAAACAGCCCCTGCTCCAATTTCAGAAGCATCAACCTCAACCTGAAAAGGGAACGAAATATCTGGCTGGCACAACACAGGGGCAGAAGCAAAACGTCGCTTCAACTTCTGAAAAGCCTCTACAGCCGCAGAGGACCAATTGACCACATCAGCATCTTTCTTGGTCAAATCAGTCAACAGTTTAGCAATACTGGAAAAATTAGCGATGAAGCGACGATAAAAATTAGCAAAGCCCAGGAACTTCTGCAAGCTCTTCACAGATGTCGGCTGAGTCCAATCGTAAATGGCCTGAACTTTAACAGGGTCCATCTCGATAGTAGAAGGGGAAAAAATGAAACCCAAAAATGAAACCTTCTGAACTCCAAAGAGACACTTTGACCCCTTCACAAACAAGGAATTCGCACGAAGGACCTGGAACACCATTCTGACCTGCTTCACATGAGACTCCTAATCATCCGAAAAGACCAAAATGTCATCCAAATATACAATCATGAATCTATCCAGGTACTCTCGGAAGATGTCATGCATAAAGGACTGAAACACAGATGGAGCATTAGAAAGCCCGAATGGCATAACCAGGTACTCAAAATGGCCCTCGGGCGTATTAAATGCCGTTTTCCATTCATCACCCTGTTTAATTCGCACAAGATTATACGCACCACGCAGATCTATCTTGGTGAACCAACTAGCCCCCTTAATCCGAGCAAATAAATCAGACAGCAGCGGCAAAGGATACTGAAATTTGACTGTGATCTTATTAAGAAGGCGGTAATCAATACAAGGTCTCAAAGAACCATCCTTCTTGGCCACAAAAAAGAACCCTGCTCCCAATGGTGACGACGACGGCGAATATGACCCTTCTCCAAGGATTCCTTTATATAACTCCGCATAGCGGTGTGCTCTGGCACAGATAAATTAAACAGACGGCCCTAAGGAAACTTACTACCAGGAATCAAATTAATAGCACAGTCGCAATCCCTATGAGGGGGTAGGGCACCGGATTTGGGCTCTTCAAATACATCCTGGTAATCTGATAAAAACTCAGGAACTTCAGAAGAAGTGGAAGGCGAAATTGACAGCAATGGAACATCACCATGTACCCCTTGACAACCCCAGCCGGACACAGACATAGATTTCCAATCCAATACTGGATTATGGACCTGTAGCCATGGCAACCCCAAAATGACCACATCATGCAGATTATGCAACACCAAAAAGCGAATATCCTCCTGATGTGCAGGAGCCATGCACATGGTCAATTGGGTCCAGTACTGAGGCTTATTCTTGGCCAAAGGCGTAGCATCAATTCCTCTCAATGGAATAGGATACTGCAAGGGCTCCAAGAAGAAACCACAGCGCCTGGCAAACTCCAGATCCATCAAATTCAGGGCAGCGCCTGAATCCACAAATGCCATTACAGAATAGGACGACAGAGAGCAAATCAGAGTAACGGACAAAAGAAATTTAGACTGTACCGTACCAATGGTTACAGACCTAGTGAACCGCTTAGTGCGCTTAGGACAATCGGAGATAGCATGAGTGGATTCACCACAGTAAAAACACAGCCCATTCTGACGTCTGTGTTCTTGCCTTTCAGCTCTGGTCAAAGTCCTATCACACTGCATAGGCTCAGGCCTATGCTCAGAGGACACCGCCAGATGGTGCACAGCTTTGCGCTCACGCATGCGCCGATCGATCTGAATGGCCAAAGACATAGACTCAGTCAGACCAGCAGGCGTGGGAAATCCCACCATGACATCCTTAAGGGCTTCAGAAAGACCCTTTCTGAAAATTGCTGCCAGGGCACATTCGTTCCACTGAGTAAGCACAGACCACTTTCTAAACTTCTGACAGTACACCTCCGCTTCATCCTGACCCTGACACAAAGCCAGCAAGATTTTCTCTGCCTGATCCACTGAATTTGGTTCATCATAAAGCAATCCAAGCGCAAGAAAAAACGCATCAACATCACGCAATGCAGGATCTCCTGGCGCAAGGGAAAATGCCCAGTCTTGAGGGTCACCACGCAACAAAGAAATAATGATTTTTACTTGTTGAGTGGGGTCACCAGAGGAGCGGGGTTTCAAAGCTAGAAACAGTTTACAATTATTTTTGAAACTCAAGAACCTAGATCTATCCCCAGAAAATAAGTCAGGAATAGGAATTCTAGGCTCTAACATAGGATTCTGAACCACAAAATCTTGAATGTTCTGTACCCTTGCAGTGAGATGATCCACACAAGAGGACAGACCTTGAATATCCATCTCTACACCTGTGTCCTGAACCACCCAAAGGTCTAGGGGAAAAGAGAAACAAAACACAGTGCAAAGAAAAAAAAATGGTCTCAGAAGTTCTCTTATCCCTCTATTGAGATGCATTAATACTTTGGGCCAGCTGTACTGTTATGACCTGGTGGTTAGGAGCACCCGGAATGACCTGATAGTTAAACCTCATACAGGACGAGCTCTGGGATGTGGGAACTCTGCTAACCGCAAGCCCTAATCCTATCACACACACTAGAAATAGCCGTGGAGCCCTCCTGACCAGACCTATGCGCCTCGTCACAGCCTAAGAACTGTTATGGCTGGCAATCAGGCAACACAGCGTGCAGTAATCAGCGCACATACAGAGATCTGGCAATAACCCAAAACAATAGGACGAGCTCTGAGACGTGGAATCTCTGTAGACTGCAGTACCTGATCTATCCTCACACAACTGGAAGCAGCAGTGGATTGCGCCTATCCACTACCTATGCAACTCGGCACTGCCTGAGGAGCTGACTAGCCTGAAGATAGAAATACAAGCCTGACTTACCTCAGAGAAATACCCCAAAGGAATAGGCAGCCCCCACATATAATGACTGTTAGCAAGATGAAAAGACAAACGTAGGAATGAAATAGATTCAGCAAAGTGAGGCCCGATATTCTAGACAGAGCGAGGATAGCAAAGAGAACTATGCAGTCTACAAAAAACCCTAAAACGAAAACCACGCAAAGGGGCAAAAAGACCCACCGTGCCGAACTAACAGCACGGCGGTGCACCCCTTTGCTTCTCAGAGCTTCCAGCAAAAGATAATAACAAGCTGGACAGAAAAAACAGAAAACAAACTAGAAGCACTTATCTAGCAGAGCAGCAGGCCCAAGGAAAGATGCAGTAGCTCAGATCCAACACTGGAACATTGACAAGGAGCAAGGAAGACAGACTCAGGTGGAGCTAAATAGCAAGGCAGCCAACGAGCTCACCAAAACACCTGAGGGAGGAAGCCCAGAGACTGCAATACCACTTGTGACCACAGAAGTGAACTCAGCCACAGAATTCACAACAGTACCCCCCCCTTGAGGAGGGGTCACCGAACCCTCACCAGAACCCCCAGGCCGACCAGGATGAGCCACATGAAAGGCACGAACAAGATCTGGGGCATGGACATCAGAGGCAAAAACCCAGGAATTATCTTCCTGAGCATAACCCTTCCATTTGACCAGATACTGGAGTTTCCGTCTAGAGACACGAGAATCCAAAATCTTCTCCACAATATACTCCAATTCCCCCTCCACCAAAACAGGGGCAGGAGGCTCCACAGATGGAACCATAGGTGCCACGTATCTCCTCAACAACGACCTATGGAATACATTATGTATGGAAAAGGAGTCTGGGAGGGTCAGACGAAAAGACACCGGATTGAGAATCTCAGAAATCCTATACGGACCAATAAAACGAGGTTTAAATTTAGGAGAGGAAACCTTCATAGGTATATGACGAGAAGATAACCAAACCAGATCCCCAACACGAAGTCGGGGTCCCACACGGCGTCTGCGATTAGCGAAAAGCTGAGCCTTCTCCTGGGACAAGGTCAAATTGTCCACTACCTGAGTCCAGATCTGCTGCAACCTGTCCACTACATTATCCACACCAGGACAGTCCGAAGACTCAACCTGTCCTGAAGAGAAACGAGGATGGAACCCAGAATTGCAGAAAAATGGAGAGACCAAGGTAGCCGAGCTGGCCCGATTATTAAGGGCGAACTCAGCCAATGGCAAAAATGACACCCAATCTACCTGGTCAGCGGAAACAAAACATCTCAGATATGTTTCCAAGGTCTGATTGGTTCGTTCGGTCTGGCCATTAGTCTGAGGATGGAAGGCCGAGGAAAAAGATAGGTCAATGCCCATCCTACCACAAAAGGCTCGCCAGAACCTCGAGACAAACTGGGAACCTCTGTCAGAAACAATATTCTCAGGAATGCCATGTAAACGAACCACATGCTGGAAGAACAAAGGCACCAAATCAGAGGAGGAAGGCAATTTAACCAAGGGCACCAGATGGACCATTTTAGAAAAGCGATCACAGACCACCCAAATGACAGACATCTTTTGAGAAACGGGAAGGTCAGAAATGAAATCCATCGAAATATGTGTCCAAGGCCTCTTCGGGACCGGCAAGGGCAAAAGCAACCCACTGGCACGTGAACAGCAGGGCTTAGCCCTAGCACAAATCCCACAGGACTGCACAAAAGCACGCACATCCCGTGACAGAGATGGCCACCAGAAGGATCTAGCAACCAACTCCCTGGTACCAAAGATTCCTGGATGACCGGCCAGCACCGAACAATGAAGTTCAGAGATAACTTTACTAGTCCACCTATCAGGGACGAACAGTTTCTCGGCCGGACAACGATCAGGTTTATTAGCCTGAAATTTCTGCAACACTCTCCGCAAATCAGGGGAGATGGCAGACACAATGACTCCTTCCTTGAGGATACTCGCCGGCTCAGATAACCCCGGAGAGTCGGGCACAAAACTCCTAGACAGAGCATCCGCCTTCACATTTTTAGAGCCCGGAAGGTATGAAATCACAAAATCAAAACGAGCAAAAAACAACGACCAACGGGCCTGTCTAGGATTCAAGCGCTTGGCAGACTCAAGATAAGTAAGGTTCTTATGATCAGTCAAAACCACCACGCGATGCTTAGCACCCTCAAGCCAATGACGCCACTCCTCGAATGCCCACTTCATGGCCAGCAACTCTCGGTTGCCCACATCATAATTACGCTCAGCAGCAGAAAATTTCCTGGAAAAGAAAGCACATGGTTTGAACACTGAGCAACCAGAACCTCTCTGTGACAAAACCGCCCCTGCACCAATCTCAGAAGCATCAACCTCGACCTGGAACGGAAGAGAAACATCAGGTTGACACAACACAGGGGCACAGCAAAAACGACGCTTCAACTCCTGAAAAGCTTCCACGGCAGCAGAAGACCAATTAACCAAATCAGCACCCTTCTTGGTCAAATCGGTCAATGGTCTGGCAATGCTAGAAAAATTACAGATGAAGCGACGATAAAAATTAGCAAAGCCCAGGAATTTCTGCAAACTTTTTAGAGATGTCGGCTGAGTCCAATCCTGGATGGCCTGAACCTTAACCGGATCCATCTCGATAGTAGAAGGGGAAAAGATGAACCCCAAAAATGAAACTTTCTGCACACCGAAGAGACACTTTGATCCCTTCACGAACAAGGAATTAGCACGCAGTACCTGGAAAACCATTCTGACTTGCTTCACATGAGACTCCCAATCATCTGAGAAGATCAAAATGTCATCCAAGTAAACAATCAAGAATTTATCCAGATACTCACGGAAAATGTCATGCATAAAAGACTGAAAAACAGATGGAGCATTGGCAAGTCCGAACGGCATCACCAGATACTCAAAATGACCCTCGGGCGTATTAAATGCCGTTTTCCATTCATCTCCCTGCCTGATTCTCACCAGATTATACGCACCACGAAGATCAATCTTAGTAAACCAACTAGCCCCCTTAATCCGAGCAAACAAGTCAGAAATCAATGGCAAGGGATACTGAAACTTAACAGTGATCTTATTAAGAAGGCGGTAATCAATACACGGTCTTAGCGAACCATCCTTCTTGGCTACAAAAAAGAACCCTGCTCCCAATGGTGACGACGATGGGCGAATATGTCCCTTCTCCAGGGACTCCTTCACATAACTGCGCATAGCGGTGTGTTCAGGTACGGACAAATTAAATAAACGACCCTTAGGGAATTTACTACCAGGAATCAAATCGATAGCACAATCACAATTCCTATGCGGAGGAAGGGCATCAGACTTGGACTCTTCAAATACATCCTGAAAGTCCGACAAGAACTCTGGGATGTCAGAAGGAATGGATGACGAAATAGACAAAAATGGAACATCACCATGTACTCCCTGACAACCCCAGCTGGTTACCGACATAGAGTTCCAATCCAATACTGGATTATGGGTTTGTAGCCATGGCAACCCCAACACGACCACATCATGCAAATTATGCAGTACCAAAAAGCGAATAACTTCCTGATGTGCAGGAGCCATGCACATGGTCAGCTGGGCCCAGTACTGAGGCTTATTCTTGGCCAGAGGTGTAGCATCAATTCCTCTCAACGGAATAGGACACCGCAAAGGCTCCAAGAAAAATCCACAACGTTTAGCATAATCCAAATCCATCAGATTCAGGGCAGCGCCTGAATCCACAAACGCCATGACAGAATATGATGACAAAGAGCACATTAAGGTAATGGACAAAAGGAATTTGGACTGTACAGTACCAATAACGGCAGAGCTATCGAACCGCCTAGTGCGTTTAGGACAATTAGAAATAGCATGAGTAGAATCACCACAATAGAAACACAGTCTGTTCAGACGTCTGTGTTCGTGCCGTTCTACTTTAGTCATAGTCCTGTCGCACTGCATAGGCTCAGGTTTACTCTCAGACAATACCGCCAGATGGTGCACAGATTTACGCTCGCGCAAGCGACGACCGATCTGAATGGCCAAGGACATAGACTCATTCAAACCAGCAGGCATAGGAAATCCCACCATTACATCCTTAAGAGCTTCAGAGAGACCCTTTCTGAACAAAGCCGCTAGTGCAGATTCATTCCACAGAGTGAGTACTGACCATTTTCTAAATTTCTGACAATATACTTCTACATCATCCTGACCCTGGCATAAAGCCAGCAGATTTTTCTCAGCTTGATCCACTGAATTAGGCTCATCGTAAAGCAATCCCAGCGCCTGGAAAAATACATCAACATTACTCAATGCAGAATCTCCTGGTGCAAGAGAAAACGCCCAGTCCTGTGGGTCGCCGCGCAAAAAAGAAATAATAATCAAAACCTGTTGAATAGGATTACCAGAAGAATGAGGTTTCAAGGCCAAAAATAGCTTACAATTATTTCTGAAGCTCAGGAACTTAGTTCTGTCACCAAAAAACAAATCAGGAATCGGAATTCTTGGTTCTAGCATCGATTTCTGATCAATAGTATCTTGAATCTTTTGTACATTTACAACGAGATTATCCATTGAGGAGCACAGAGCCTGAATATCCATGTCCACAGCTGTGTCCTGAAGCACTCTAATGTCTAGGGGAAAAAAAAGACTGAAGACAGAGCTAAGAAAAAAAAATGATGTCAGGATTTCTTTTTTCCCTCTATTGGAAATCATTGAATGGCTCCTTGTACTGTTATGGCTGGCAATCAGGCAACACAGCGTGCAGTAATCAGCGCACATACAGAGATCTGGCAATAACCCAAAACAATAGGACGAGCTCTGAGACGTGGAATCTCTGTAGACTGCAGTACCTGATCTATCCTCACACAACTGGAAGCAGCAGTGGATTGCGCCTATCCACTACCTATGCAACTCGGCACTGCCTGAGGAGCTGACTAGCCTGAAGATAGAAATACAAGCCTGACTTACCTCAGAGAAATACCCCAAAGGAATAGGCAGCCCCCACATATAATGACTGTTAGCAAGATGAAAAGACAAACGTAGGAATGAAATAGATTCAGCAAAGTGAGGCCCGATATTCTAGACAGAGCGAGGATAGCAAAGAGAACTATGCAGTCTACAAAAAACCCTAAAACGAAAACCACGCAAAGGGGCAAAAAGACCCACCGTGCCGAACTAACAGCACGGCGGTGCACCCCTTTGCTTCTCAGAGCTTCCAGCAAAAGATAATAACAAGCTGGACAGAAAAAACAGAAAACAAACTAGAAGCACTTATCTAGCAGAGCAGCAGGCCCAAGGAAAGATGCAGTAGCTCAGATCCAACACTGGAACATTGACAAGGAGCAAGGAAGACAGACTCAGGTGGAGCTAAATAGCAAGGCAGCCAACGAGCTCACCAAAACACCTGAGGGAGGAAGCCCAGAGACTGCAATACCACTTGTGACCACAGAAGTGAACTCAGCCACAGAATTCACAACAAAGAACTATCTAGCCCTAGAGAAGGAAAATAAAGCCTACCTTGCCTCAGAGAAATTTCCCAAAGGTTAAGGAAGCCCCCCACATATATTGACTGTGAGTAAAGATGAAGTCACAAACGCAGAAATGAAACAGGTTTAGCAAAGGAAGGCCAGACTTACTAAATAGACAGAGGATAGGAAAGGTAACTTTGCGATCAGCACAAAAACCTACAAAAGACCACGCAGAGTATGCAAAAAAGACCTCCGCACCGACTCACGGTGCGGAGGGGCCTCTCTGCATCCCAGAGCTTCCAGCTAGCAAGACAAAATCATGATAACCAGCTGGACAAGAAAACAAAGAACAAATAATGACTATCAGGAACTTAGCTTCTGCAGGAGAAGGCAGGTCACCAGAGAGATCCAGGAGCGAACTGAACAAATGCAAAAACATTGACAGCTGGCATGGAGTAACGATCTGAGAGGGGTTAAATAGAGCAGTATATATATAAGTAGCGTGGTGTATTTATCCAATAATATTTATACCGTATAGTAGCAAAAGGATAAAATTTAACCTTTATTAGGTATGTATTAAAAATAGGCCTCAAATAGGACCTGACTATAGACCAAAAAACAAAAATAATAAGACAAACCAAAATAGAAAACCAAACGTGGTATGTGCCCTATTACCTACACAGAAAGGAAAAACAAGAAACAGACAGACAAATAACATATATTCTGCAGCACTGACCGTGCCAATACTGAGTAACCAATCCACAATAGTCTTTACAGGCTCACGCAAAGTGGGCCAACTATTGAACCAACCAGCTTGACATAAATATATTTATGACACAGGATGCACCTCTATATGAAGGTATTATGGCTATAACTATGTCTATACAAACAGAATATCACCTTGTCACAGCTGGTTATTAAACCGAAGAATGTACTTATAGTATATCACTGGTAGATAACATATCATTGCTCTACCAAAATATATATACCCAGATGGAAATAACGTCAGTGCAGAGTAGCAGACCACATATGGAGCATAGTGAGATGCCCAACAATAAAAAATAATACCCTTCCATATAACTTAGGGATACATGTTAACTCATTTACATATACTATGAGTGTTCCCTGAAGGATTCAGTTGTGGCATTCTTAAAAGGGTTAATGACGGTGGGGTATAGTAACGGGAACGCTGTGATACGCGAGATCAGTCATGTAACCACCATGTAAATTGGTTAGATCTCACCGCGTGTTCAACTCATCACCAGCTGATCCTCTTTCTTCGTCCACCTCATATCCTGACCCTTAGTCTTTTACAGAGTGGTACTGCAGAGAGCGTCTCCCGACGCGTTTCCTCCTTGCGGATTCATCAGGGGAGAATGCTGCTGCCATTACGGGTCTCCCCCTTCTGTGTCCTTTGTAGATTAAGCTCGTGCCGCGCTGACATAAGCCCCGCCCACCTGGCGTGTGACGCGCTGCTCGAGCTTGTCCAGGCTGTACCAGCCGCTCACCGTCTTCGTTGAACCTAGGGAATCCCGGCACAGTAGCGCATGCGCGTCTGCCGTAGCGGGGATAGAGATGTCCCAGGGTATGTGAGTGAACTGTATCTTATTCTTGATACGGGGGAATAAAGCGTAAATGTATGAATTCATACATATACCCCCCTAAGGTGTCTGTACACATTGCCGCACGGAATCAATAATCCATCCAATATGCCGCACACTTAGTCAGCACCCTAAAAACAGGACCTGCAATAGAACACCGATCCTGTTCACCAAACGACATGATTCATGGAAAAACTCAGCATATTATCATACCAATTAAGTTACAGTAGACCAACAGAGGGTTGTCTACTTTTAGTATATGACCATATCAAATATAAACTGCGAGAAACAAGGACGAGAGAGCCTAAAAAAAGTAAGAATTTAAATACTGATTTGTTAATATACAGAAATATATAGGGTAAAAATTCCTATGCGCGGGACACCACCATCCATCACCAAAAAACCCAAAGGAGGGAAAAGGTGACCCTAAAAACATTACCCTATCAAAATATCCCTACTCTCCTGTCCCTGCCTGTCGCGGAGGTTGGCACCCTACAAAGAACCCTGCGCAAATGGCGCCCCCACTCGACGTCGACTCACCCAAAACTATCTCTCCCTATAGCACCCTCATATCTACAAAGGACAGCTATAAAGAAAGAAACACAGATAGGGGGGAGAAAAGGAACTGTAGGATTTTCCAATAATTTGAAAATATTTATTAAGGTCAGATCCGTAATTAGGCGATATAAACAATCCCTAAGATCCTGACCCTACCTGTCGCGGGGGTTGGCACCCTACAGCCTTCGCATGTGGCGCCCCCACTCCACGACGGCTTGCCCTAATTGGAAACCCTATCAGATATAATCACAAAAGAGGTGGTAAAAATGGTAAAATACAGGACCACTTGAATACATACTACAGAAAACAACTGTATGATTGTGTCTCATTTAGTCCTAACGGTTGTACAGTCTTCAACATGAATATCCATCTTGTCTCTTTTTGCAATATTTGTCTGTCCCAGTCGCCTCCTCTTGGTGGAGGTATAATCCTGTCAATCCCTACGAAATAGATCTTATCGGGGTTACCCTGATGAAACTGATTCATGTGAATAGCCACGGGAGTGTCCCTTTTATTAGCAATATCACGGAGGTGCTCACCAATTCTCTTACGAAACTCCCTTTTTGTTTTACCCACATACTCCAGGTTACAATCACATGTGGCCTTGTAAATAACCCCCTTGGTCCGGCAGTTGATAAAATGCCGAATTGTGTATGTGGTACCTGTGACATTGCTTATAAAGCTCTTTGAGGGTCTGATGGATGCACAGCTTTTGCAGCCACCACACTTATAACAACCCTTAGTCTGGTTTGTCGTTAACCAAAGGCTGTTACCTGAGTCAAAATGGCTGTGAACCAATCTGTCATGAAGAGATTTGCCCTTTCTGTATGTGATCTGAGGTACCGGTGGGACATGTTTGTTTATATCCCTATCCATCTGCAGGATGGGCCAATGTTTCTGAAGAATTTCTCTGACATAATTCGACCCATTGGAATATCTAGTGATGAAGCGAATAACATTGTCTTCATCAGACTTGGGCTTGGGTATCAATAAATCTTTCCTTTCTTTTTTCAGAGATTCTTTGTAGGCCTTATTAAGTACCCCCTCCGGATATCCTCTTTCCAAGAACCGATGCTTCAAATCAATGGCTTGTTCTTGGAACACTTCATTGTTTGAGCAATTTCTGCGCACCCTTAAATATTGCCCCTTAGGGATCCCTCTTTTAAGAGGAGCAGGGTGACTGCTTTCCCACCTGAGGAGAGAATTTGTGGCCGTGTCCTTTCTGTGTGTTTTTGTGGTCAATTCACCATTAGGACGTTTATTAATGCGTATGTCCAGAAATGCCAGGCTAGTGTTGTTGGCTTCAAAAGTGAAGTGCAGGCCTAGGTCATTGATGTTTAGCCCCTCAACAAAGTTGCCAAAATCAGTGGCTTCTCCTCTCCAAATTACAAACACATCATCAATATATCTTAGCCACAAAATTATCCTCTCTTCAGGATGGGTCAAAGTGTCTCCAAAAACTACCGTTTCCTCCCACCAGCCCAGGAGCAAATTTGCATACGAGGGCGCACAAGGGCTGCCCATCGCAGTGCCCCTGAGCTGGTGGAAGTACTTCCGGTCAAACAGGAAAAAATTATGGGTCAAACAGAATTCTAGGGCCTTTATCACAAAATCATTATGTCTGTTATATTGTGTGCCTCTGGTATGTAAGAAGTGGCTCACAGCCATTAGGCCCTTGTCATGTGGTATTGAGGAGTATAGTGACTCCACGTCAATGCTGCCTAAGATCATGTCTGGGTCCAGGCAAACATCTTCCAATTTAAGCAAGAGGTCAGTGGTGTCCCGCACATAAGAATTCAGAGCTCCCACAAATGGTTTTAAGATCTTATCGATATAAACACCAAGTCTTTCTGTCAAACTGTTGTTTCCTGAAACAATCGGGCGCCCCTTAAGGGGATTGGTCCCCTTGTGAATCTTTGGAAGACAATAAAAAGTTGGAGTAACCGGATGCTTGGGTACCAGATACTCCCTCTCGTCCTTGCTTAACACTCCTTCTCTAAAGCCCTCCTCAACGATAGATCTGAGTTCACACTCATATTGTTTAAGGGGGCCATGTGGTAGTATCTTATAATCCTCCTCACCCTCCAAAAGAGAAAGGCATAGAGTACGGTATTTAATAGTATCCATTACCACCACATTACCCCCTTTATCTGAGGGCTTGATGGTAATATTTTTGTCCTTTTCCAAATTACACAGACAGTTCATTTCACTTCTGGATAAATTGTGGGAATTTTTACTTTTTTTGTCTGATATTCTCATGAGATCTTCCGTGACCAAGTTTAAAAAAATATCAATGGAGCTTAAGTCTCCCATAGGTGGGGGCATACTGGAGCTTTTATTCTTAAGTTTGGTGAAAGGTCCCAACCCTTCCATATTGGGATCAACATCTCCCAGATGGAACAACAACCGAACGTCCTGCAATAGATCCTCTGCTATACCCAAATCTGCACATTGTTTTCTCTCTTCCCTCAGAAAAAATTTCTTCCACTTGAGACGTCTTACAAATAGATTTACATCCTTAATAACCTCAAAAGTGTCCATGTCTGAACTAGGTACAAAAGAAAGACCCCTACTTAATAATGATATTTCAATCTCTGATAGTGCTCTGGAAGAAAGGTTTACTACCTGCATATTTAAGTTGGGGGATTGGTTCGACTCCTGAGCGGATAACTGAGGTCTAAAAAATTGTTCTTAACCGGTGATTTTTTGTTACTCCCGCGTCCCCAGTTACCACCTCTCCCCCTATTCTTTCCTTTTCCTCTCTGTCCTCCAGCTCTACCTTCACTGTCTGAAACTTCTGCCTCTGAGGATGAAATATCAGTCTCTGTTTTTCGGGGAAATCTACTGGCTGAAAAGGTATATGCTTTATTATCTTTGAACTCCTGAAGATCTCTTATGAAAAACTTATGTTTTTTATCCTTCAGATGATACTGGAATCTCTCTACCGAGTTCTGTAATTGAATTTCTTTTTTAGAAAATTCAGGTTCAGCCGAGAATTTCTTTGTTATATCTATATGTTCTTTCAGGGATTCATTCAAACTGTTCAAATTTTGTTTTTCTTCTTCTAATAATAGTCCCATCAATCTAAGAGAACTCGCCGTGGCCTCCTTCTCCCATTTAGCTAACAAACTGGGATTTTTATAACGATAACCAGGTGCCAAGGTGATCCTTAAATGTCTGGGAACAATACCAGATTTAATGTAGTTGTCTAAACTTTGTACCTCCCACCATGAGGCAATTTGATCTTTGTATACTTTGGTCAGCTCTTTAAATGCCGCATTAAATGAGGGAACATATTTTTTTGGGTATAAGATCTTTCAGAGAAAACCTCCCTTGCCTCCGTAACCCACTGATTAGTATCAATTCCTGTGCTGAGAAATCCTGCCATGCCAAAAATAAATATATATAAGTAGCGTGGTGTATTTATCCAATAATATTTATACCGTATAGTAGCAAAAGGATAAAATTTAACCTTTATTAGGTATGTATTAAAAATAGGCCTCAAATAGGACCTGACTATAGACCAAAAAACAAAAATAATAAGACAAACCAAAATAGAAAACCAAACGTGGTATGTGCCCTATTACCTACACAGAAAGGAAAAACAAGAAACAGACAGACAAATAACATATATTCTGCAGCACTGACCGTGCCAATACTGAGTAACCAATCCACAATAGTCTTTACAGGCTCACGCAAAGTGGGCCAACTATTGAACCAACCAGCTTGACATAAATATATTTATGACACAGGATGCACCTCTATATGAAGGTATTATGGCTATAACTATGTCTATACAAACAGAATATCACCTTGTCACAGCTGGTTATTAAACCGAAGAATGTACTTATAGTATATCACTGGTAGATAACATATCATTGCTCTACCAAAATATATATACCCAGATGGAAATAACGTCAGTGCAGAGTAGCAGACCACATATGGAGCATAGTGAGATGCCCAACAATAAAAAATAATACCCTTCCATATAACTTAGGGATACATGTTAACTCATTTACATATACTATGAGTGTTCCCTGAAGGATTCAGTTGTGGCATTCTTAAAAGGGTTAATGACGGTGGGGTATAGTAACGGGAACGCTGTGATACGCGAGATCAGTCATGTAACCACCATGTAAATTGGTTAGATCTCACCGCGTGTTCAACTCATCACCAGCTGATCCTCTTTCTTCGTCCACCTCATATCCTGACCCTTAGTCTTTTACAGAGTGGTACTGCAGAGAGCGTCTCCCGACGCGTTTCCTCCTTGCGGATTCATCAGGGGAGAATGCTGCTGCCATTACGGGTCTCCCCCTTCTGTGTCCTTTGTAGATTAAGCTCGTGCCGCGCTGACATAAGCCCCGCCCACCTGGCGTGTGACGCGCTGCTCGAGCTTGTCCAGGCTGTACCAGCCGCTCACCGTCTTCGTTGAACCTAGGGAATCCCGGCACAGTAGCGCATGCGCGTCTGCCGTAGCGGGGATAGAGATGTCCCAGGGTATGTGAGTGAACTGTATCTTATTCTTGATACGGGGGAATAAAGCGTAAATGTATGAATTCATACATATACCCCCCTAAGGTGTCTGTACACATTGCCGCACGGAATCAATAATCCATCCAATATGCCGCACACTTAGTCAGCACCCTAAAAACAGGACCTGCAATAGAACACCGATCCTGTTCACCAAACGACATGATTCATGGAAAAACTCAGCATATTATCATACCAATTAAGTTACAGTAGACCAACAGAGGGTTGTCTACTTTTAGTATATGACCATATCAAATATAAACTGCGAGAAACAAGGACGAGAGAGCCTAAAAAAAGTAAGAATTTAAATACTGATTTGTTAATATACAGATGCGGCATTTAAAGAGCTGACCAAAGTATACAAAGATCAAATTGCCTCATGGTGGGAGGTACAAAGTTTAGACAACTACATTAAATCTGGTATTGTTCCCAGACATTTAAGGATCACCTTGGCACCTGGTTATCGTTATAAAAATCCCAGTTTGTTAGCTAAATGGGAGAAGGAGGCCACGGCGAGTTCTCTTAGATTGATGGGACTATTATTAGAAGAAGAAAAACAAAATTTGAACAGTTTGAATGAATCCCTGAAAGAACATATAGATATAACAAAGAAATTCTCGGCTGAACCTGAATTTTCTAAAAAAGAAATTCAATTACAGAACTCGGTAGAGAGATTCCAGTATCATCTGAAGGATAAAAAACATAAGTTTTTCATAAGAGATCTTCAGGAGTTCAAAGATAATAAAGCATATACCTTTTCAGCCAGTAGATTTCCCCGAAAAACAGAGACTGATATTTCATCCTCAGAGGCAGAAGTTTCAGACAGTGAAGGTAGAGCTGGAGGACAGAGAGGAAAAGGAAAGAATAGGGGGAGAGGTGGTAACTGGGGACGCGGGAGTAACAAAAAATCACCGGTTAAGAACAATTTTTTAGACCTCAGTTATCCGCTCAGGAGTCGAACCAATCCCCCAACTTAAATATGCAGGTAGTAAACCTTTCTTCCAGAGCACTATCAGAGATTGAAATATCATTATTAAGTAGGGGTCTTTCTTTTGTACCTAGTTCAGACATGGACACTTTTGAGGTTATTAAGGATGTAAATCTATTTGTAAGACGTCTCAAGTGGAAGAAATTTTTTCTGAGGGAAGAGAGAAAACAATGTGCAGATTTGGGTATAGCAGAGGATCTATTGCAGGACGTTCGGTTGTTGTTCCATCTGGGAGATGTTGATCCCAATATGGAAGGGTTGGGACCTTTCACCAAACTTAAGAATAAAAGCTCCAGTATGCCCCCACCTATGGGAGACTTAAGCTCCATTGATATTTTTTTAAACTTGGTCACGGAAGATCTCATGAGAATATCAGACAAAAAAAGTAAAAATTCCCACAATTTATCCAGAAGTGAAATGAACTGTCTGTGTAATTTGGAAAAGGACAAAAATATTACCATCAAGCCCTCAGATAAAGGGGGTAATGTGGTGGTAATGGATACTATTAAATACCGTACTCTATGCCTTTCTCTTTTGGAGGGTGAGGAGGATTATAAGATACTACCACATGGCCCCCTTAAACAATATGAGTGTGAACTCAGATCTATCGTTGAGGAGGGCTTTAGAGAAGGAGTGTTAAGCAAGGACGAGAGGGAGTATCTGGTACCCAAGCATCCGGTTACTCCAACTTTTTATTGTCTTCCAAAGATTCACAAGGGGACCAATCCCCTTAAGGGGCGCCCGATTGTTTCAGGAAACAACAGTTTGACAGAAAGACTTGGTGTTTATATCGATAAGATCTTAAAACCATTTGTGGGAGCTCTGAATTCTTATGTGCGGGACACCACTGACCTCTTGCTTAAATTGGAAGATGTTTGCCTGGACCCAGACATGATCTTAGGCAGCATTGACGTGGAGTCACTATACTCCTCAATACCACATGACAAGGGCCTAATGGCTGTGAGCCACTTCTTACATACCAGAGGCACACAATATAACAGACATAATGATTTTGTGATAAAGGCCCTAGAATTCTGTTTGACCCATAATTTTTTCCTGTTTGACCGGAAGTACTTCCACCAGCTCAGGGGCACTGCGATGGGCAGCCCTTGTGCGCCCTCGTATGCAAATTTGCTCCTGGGCTGGTGGGAGGAAACGGTAGTTTTTGGAGACACTTTGACCCATCCTGAAGAGAGGATAATTTTGTGGCTAAGATATATTGATGATGTGTTTGTAATTTGGAGAGGAGAAGCCACTGATTTTGGCAACTTTGTTGAGGGGCTAAACATCAATGACCTAGGCCTGCACTTCACTTTTGAAGCCAACAACACTAGCCTGGCATTTCTGGACATACGCATTAATAAACGTCCTAATGGTGAATTGACCACAAAAACACACAGAAAGGACACGGCCACAAATTCTCTCCTCAGGTGGGAAAGCAGTCACCCTGCTCCTCTTAAAAGAGGGATCCCTAAGGGGCAATATTTAAGGGTGCGCAGAAATTGCTCAAACAATGAAGTGTTCCAAGAACAAGCCATTGATTTGAAGCATCGGTTCTTGGAAAGAGGATATCCGGAGGGGGTACTTAATAAGGCCTACAAAGAATCTCTGAAAAAAGAAAGGAAAGATTTATTGATACCCAAGCCCAAGTCTGATGAAGACAATGTTATTCGCTTCATCACTAGATATTCCAATGGGTCGAATTATGTCAGAGAAATTCTTCAGAAACATTGGCCCATCCTGCAGATGGATAGGGATATAAACAAACATGTCCCACCGGTACCTCAGATCACATACAGAAAGGGCAAATCTCTTCATGACAGATTGGTTCACAGCCATTTTGACTCAGGTAACAGCCTTTGGTTAACGACAAACCAGACTAAGGGTTGTTATAAGTGTGGTGGCTGCAAAAGCTGTGCATCCATCAGACCCTCAAAGAGCTTTATAAGCAATGTCACAGGTACCACATACACAATTCGGCATTTTATCAACTGCCGGACCAAGGGGGTTATTTACAAGGCCACATGTGATTGTAACCTGGAGTATGTGGGTAAAACAAAAAGGGAGTTTCGTAAGAGAATTGGTGAGCACCTCCGTGATATTGCTAATAAAAGGGACACTCCCGTGGCTATTCACATGAATCAGTTTCATCAGGGTAACCCCGATAAGATCTATTTCGTAGGGATTGACAGGATTATACCTCCACCAAGAGGAGGCGACTGGGACAGACAAATATTGCAAAAAGAGACAAGATGGATATTCATGTTGAAGACTGTACAACCGTTAGGACTAAATGAGACACAATCATACAGTTGTTTTCTGTAGTATGTATTCAAGTGGTCCTGTATTTTACCATTTTTACCACCTCTTTTGTGATTATATCTGATAGGGTTTCCAATTAGGGCAAGCCGTCGTGGAGTGGGGGCGCCACATGCGAAGGCTGTAGGGTGCCAACCCCCGCGACAGGTAGGGTCAGGATCTTAGGGATTGTTTATATCGCCTAATTACGGATCTGACCTTAATAAATATTTTCAAATTATTGGAAAATCCTACAGTTCCTTTTCTCCCCCCTATCTGTGTTTCTTTCTTTATAGCTGTCCTTTGTAGATATGAGGGTGCTATAGGGAGAGATAGTTTTGGGTGAGTCGACGTCGAGTGGGGGCGCCATTTGCGCAGGGTTCTTTGTAGGGTGCCAACCTCCGCGACAGGCAGGGACAGGAGAGTAGGGATATTTTGATAGGGTAATGTTTTTAGGGTCACCTTTTCCCTCCTTTGGGTTTTTTGGTGATGGATGGTGGTGTCCCGCGCATAGGAATTTTTACCCTATATATTTCTGTATATTAACAAATCAGTATTTAAATTCTTACTTTTTTTAGGCTCTCTCGTCCTTGTTTCTCGCAGTTTATATTTGATATGGTCATATACTAAAAGTAGACAACCCTCTGTTGGTCTACTGTAACTTAATTGGTATGATAATATGCTGAGTTTTTCCATGAATCATGTCGTTTGGTGAACAGGATCGGTGTTCTATTGCAGGTCCTGTTTTTAGGGTGCTGACTAAGTGTGCGGCATATTGGATGGATTATTGATTCCGTGCGGCAATGTGTACAGACACCTTAGGGGGGTATATGTATGAATTCATACATTTACGCTTTATTCCCCCGTATCAAGAATAAGATACAGTTCACTCACATACCCTGGGACATCTCTATCCCCGCTACGGCAGACGCGCATGCGCTACTGTGCCGGGATTCCCTAGGTTCAACGAAGACGGTGAGCGGCTGGTACAGCCTGGACAAGCTCGAGCAGCGCGTCACACGCCAGGTGGGCGGGGCTTATGTCAGCGCGGCACGAGCTTAATCTACAAAGGACACAGAAGGGGGAGACCCGTAATGGCAGCAGCATTCTCCCCTGATGAATCCGCAAGGAGGAAACGCGTCGGGAGACGCTCTCTGCAGTACCACTCTGTAAAAGACTAAGGGTCAGGATATGAGGTGGACGAAGAAAGAGGATCAGCTGGTGATGAGTTGAACACGCGGTGAGATCTAACCAATTTACATGGTGGTTACATGACTGATCTCGCGTATCACAGCGTTCCCGTTACTATACCCCACCGTCATTAACCCTTTTAAGAATGCCACAACTGAATCCTTCAGGGAACACTCATAGTATATGTAAATGAGTTAACATGTATCCCTAAGTTATATGGAAGGGTATTATTTTTTATTGTTGGGCATCTCACTATGCTCCATATGTGGTCTGCTACTCTGCACTGACGTTATTTCCATCTGGGTATATATATTTTGGTAGAGCAATGATATGTTATCTACCAGTGATATACTATAAGTACATTCTTCGGTTTAATAACCAGCTGTGACAAGGTGATATTCTGTTTGTATAGACATAGTTATAGCCATAATACCTTCATATAGAGGTGCATCCTGTGTCATAAATATATTTATGTCAAGCTGGTTGGTTCAATAGTTGGCCCACTTTGCGTGAGCCTGTAAAGACTATTGTGGATTGGTTACTCAGTATTGGCACGGTCAGTGCTGCAGAATATATGTTATTTGTCTGTCTGTTTCTTGTTTTTCCTTTCTGTGTAGGTAATAGGGCACATACCACGTTTGGTTTTCTATTTTGGTTTGTCTTATTATTTTTGTTTTTTGGTCTATAGTCAGGTCCTATTTGAGGCCTATTTTTAATACATACCTAATAAAGGTTAAATTTTATCCTTTTGCTACTATACGTTAAATAGAGCAGCCAACCAAAGGATAAATCACATCACCTGTGTAAGGAACCTCAGAAGCCGCAGCTTCACTCATAGCCACCAGAGGGAACCCATAGACAGAACTCACCGAAGTACCATTCACGACCACAGGAGGGAGCTCGACAACAGAATTCACAACAGCCTCCCTTACTGCACTGAATTACGGTGGCCTCCACTTTATCCACACTCCTCGCTCTGGCAACAGACATGGCAGGGAAGTGGCTTTCCTTCTTTCCAAAAACTGTTACTTCAACCCTATCCAACCCCCACCCTTCCTTACCCTCCCTTCTTTCGAGATTCACTCTGTCCGTATCTATTCTCCCTCTAATTTCCAAATGGCTGTCATATGCCGACCACGGGGCTCAGCCACTGCCTTCATTGACCAATTCTCCACCTGGCTTCTTCACTTTCTCTCTGCTGACATCCCCACCATCATAATGAGTGATGTACCCAACAGACACCCGCCAGCCAGCAGCCTCCAAGCTCCTGGCCCTTACCTCATCCTTTAGGCTTACTCAGTGGTCCTCCACAACCTCCCACACAGACGGACATACACTAGACCTCATCTTCACCTACCTCTGTTCCTTATCTAATCTCACAACCTCTCCCTTCCCCCTATCTGACCATCATCTACTCTCCTTCTCATCCTTGTCCTCCTCACCTGCCCCCCATGTCCAGCCACTACCACATCCTCACAGAAACCTTGCATGTCTAGACATTCACAGACTCTCAGACTCTCTTCTACCCCTGTCCTCCATATCTTCACTCCACGACACGGATAGCACCACCGCTTTCTATAACTCAACCCTCATATCAGCCATAGACTCAGTCGCCCCTCTCATGCATGGCAAAGTGCGACAAATCAATAGGCAACCCTGGCATAACAACCTCACCAAAAAACTCCGACAAGCATCCAGGGGCGTGGAGCTGCGTTAGAAAAAAACATGCCTGCCAGACAACTTCACCGCTTTCAAACAAGCTACACTTACATTCAAACTAGCCCTCACTTCTGCTAAACAGACCTATTTCACTAACCTTGTATATTCACTATCCTACAACCCAAAAGAACTGTTTAGCACATTTAACTCTCTCCTCCGCCCTCCACTGCCACCTCCAACTCCCCTCATCTCTTCTGAGGACTTTGCCACCTACTTCACAAACAAGATCGAACAAGCAAGGCAAACCTTTACTGTTCCACCACCCCAACTACTCCATATACCAGACGTCTGCCTTCCCCAATAACTTCCCTTTCCAGCATCACTGAAGGAGAACTTACTCGCCTCCTTTCCAAATTACACTTCACCACCTGTGCACTTGACCCTGTCCCTTCCCACCTGCTCCCCAACCTCACTAACACGCTCATTCCAGCCCAAACCCATCTCTTCAACCTCTTGCTATCTTCTGGTACTTTCTCCTTTGCCTTAAAACATGCCACCATCACACCCATCCTCAAAAAAGCTAACCTTGACCCAACTGTGCTATGCCTAGCTATCACCCCATATCACTGCTCCCATTTGCTTCCAAACTCCTTGAGCAGCATGTCCATGGTAAACTTTCCTCCCACCTCTCATCTAACTCTCTCCTTGACAACCTCCAATCTGGCTTCCGCCCCCACCACTCCACCGAAACTGCTCTGGCCAAAAGTACTAATGCCTTACTCACAGCCAAAGCTAACAGACAGTTCTCCATCCTTCTCCTTCTTTGACCTGTCCTCTGCTTTCGACACAGTCGACCACTGCCTACTGCTACAGATTCTTTCTTCCCTCGGCATCAAAGGCCTTGCCCTGTCCTGGATTGCCTCATACCTTTCCAACTGCACATTTAGCGTTTCTCACTCCCACACTACCTCCTCACACCGCCCTCTCTCTCTGTTGGAGTCTCTCAAGGCTCTGTCCTAAGGCCCCTACTTTTTTCCATCTATACCCTAAGCCTAGGACAACTCAAAGTCCCATGGCTTCCAGCACCACCTATATGCGGACGACACTCAGATCTACCTCTCTGGCTCAGATGTTGCCTCTCTTCTGTCCAGAATCCCGGAGTGTCTGTCAGCCATATCCTCCTTCTTCAACTTCCTAAAACTCAATGTAGACAAAACCGAACTCATCATCTCTTCCCCATCTCGCTTATCCCCCCTACCTGATCTATCTATTATGGTAAATGGCATCACACTCTCTCCCGCACCTGAAACGCACTGCCTCGGGGTAACTCTTGACTCTGCCCTGTCCTTCAAACTGCTTGTCCAAACTCTCGCCACCTCCTGTCGCCTCCAACTCAAAAATATTGCCATAATCCGTTCCTTCCTCAGCCCACAATCTACTAAAACTCTTGTGGATGCCCTCATCATCTCCCGCCTCAATTACTGCAACACCCTCCTCTCTGGCCTCCCCGCTAACTCCCTTGTACGACTCTAGTCTGTCCTCAACTCTGCTGCTCGGCTAATCCACCTCTCTCCTCGCTATTCCCCTGCTTCTTCCCTCTGCAAATCCCTCCACTGGCTCCCAATTCCCCAACTAATCCAGTTCAATCTACTAACACTAATCTACAAAGCCATCCACAACCTGTCCCCTCCTGATATCTCTGAACTAATCTCCCACTATCTTCCCTCACGTAATCTTTGATCCTCCCAAGACCTCCTACTCTCCTCCACACTTATTCATTCCTCACACAACCGCCTCCAAGATTTCTCCCGAATATCCCCCTTCCTCTGGAATTCCACGCCTCAACACGTCCGATTATCCACCACCCTCGGATCCTTCAGACGTAACCTGAAAACCCATCTCTTCAGGAAAGCCTACAGCCTGCAATAACCATTCTGCCACCTCACCAACCACCTGAGCTGCCACCTCACCAACCACCCGACCTGCCGCCTCATCAACCACCCAACCTGCCACCTCACAAACAACCCGACCTGCAGACTCACCAACCACCCGAGCTGCCGCCCCACCAACAACCCGAGCTGCTGCCACGTCACCAACCACCTGAGCTGCCGTGTCGCCACAGCCAGAGCTGCCGCCTCACCAACCACCCAAGCTGCCGCCTCACCAACCACCTAAGCTGCCGCCTCACCACCAGTGCTGCAGCACACCGACCTCCTGTCTCTTCCCCATTATCCAAAGAATGTATGTCCGCAAGGACAGGGTCCTGTATCAGTCTGTCATTGTAAATTTGCTTACGATATCTATAACCCTATATGTATCCCCTTTTCACATGTACAGCACCATGGAATTAATGGTGCTATATAAATAAATAACAATAATAATAATTTGAAGCTTTAGGCAGTAAGGAACCACATCACCACCGCACTTTTAGGAAGGCTTTGATCTCCACCTGGTGGGACGACTGTGGAGTCGCCTCCAAACCAGCCGGACTCTGCCTGTACCTGTTGTCCAGTGCCCTGGACTGCGGTTGCCTGAAGCTACAGTAAACAAGGTAAAGACATTGCAAACCTGTGTCCTCGTTCTTCATCACACCATTCACCATCTTCACCTATACACCGGGAGCCCTGGGGACCTACTTCACCTGTGGGAAATTATACCATATAGCTGCCATACCATCACCCGAGAGGACCCCTTTAAGCAGCGTCGGTCCCTACTGACTGAATACCACAGGTGGTGTCACGAACACGAACTTTATTAATAAAACCCCTAAAAGACTTTCCCTTTGATTGGGCGCCCAGGGCCACGGACCGGGTCGCAGCCACTGTGACATCCCATTTAAGACTGAATCCAGTACCGAGTACCCCACGTTCCTGGAGGGCATTCAATTCCTGTCCGGTGGTGTGCTCCTGTAACAGATTTCTCCTGTCCGGTGGTGTAGTACTGGCCCTGATTTCTCCTGTCCTGTGGTGTGATACTGGTCCTGATTTCTCCTGTCTGGTGGTGTGGTACTGGCCCTTGCAGCTGCTACGTAATGTAAGTATGAGTATCTGTACTTTTCAATTACTGTGTTGCTCAGCCCAGTCTCACAGTCTACCCAGTCTCACACTCTTCGTCACTTTGTTTCTTATGTTTTGCTTTCTTTTCCTTGTATACTGTGCGGTGCTCCTGTCACGGATTTCTCCTGTCTGGTGGTGTGGTCCTGTCATGGATTTCTCCTGTCCGGTGGTGTGGTTCTGGCTCTGATTTCTCCTGTCCGGTGATGTGGTACTTCCCATGATTTCTCCTGTATGGTGGTGTGGTACTGGACGATTTCTCTTGTCCAGTGGTGTTTTACTGGCCCTGATTTCTCCTGTCTGGTGGTGTGGTACTGACCCTTTCAGCTGCTACAGTACTTATTGTAAGTATGAGTGTCCGTACTTTTATATTACTATGTTGCTCTGTTCAGTCTCAAACTCTGCCCAGTTTCACACTCTTCTTCACTTTGTGTCTTATGTTTTGCTATTTCTTCCTTGTAGACTGTGCGGTGCTGCTGTCCTGGTGTTGTGCTGCTGTCCCAATGTTGTGTTGCTATCCCGGAGTTGTGCTGCTGTCCCGGTGTTGTGCTACTGTCCCGGGGTTGTGCTGCTGTCCTGGTGCTGTGCAGCCTGACTGCTGTGCTGTTGGACTATTGCCTGTAGTGTAAGTATTGGCATCCATTGTGTTTTTAATTTTGTTTTTTTATTTATTTATTTTTTCTGTGGCTACATTGTTGTTGGCTCTTTTACAACTTCATTTTTCTTATCTGTTCTTTTCTGCTTTTCTGTAGTGTTTCACTTGACTGCTGCCTGCTCTTCCAATATGTCCTCCAGTGAAGACTCTGCTTCCAAGAGTGGACATGAAACTGATTACGTAATCACATTTGATATACTGACTGGTATGTATTGACTGTCAATACTACACATGTGGTAAATCATGTATATTCTTTACAGGAACCTTCCAGTGCGGAAGAGCAGGAGCAGTTGAGTGGAAATGAATCTTCCCAGGGTCGTCCGGCTCAAGATCATGAGGATGAAAGTCGGCATGTACGTACTGTAGTATTTTCATTATCAGAGTTGTAAATGCATTTGTTTCCAGTTTTGTATCTTTAAAACTATATGACTTATATTTTTTTAAATTTCCTCTATAGGTTTCACAACATGAGGATGGCAAACCCAAGATTGACAATTGCAAACTCATTCCTCTTGTGCAAGAGCGAGTAGCATTGTGGGGCACTCGTGATCATCAGAATTCTGACTCAGGATTGATTTGATGACTTTGGGAAGAAGTGGCCAGAATGCTATTGGCTGATTGGGACCATACTACCTCACAAGACAGAAAGGATTTTCATAAGTATTGCAATGTGGTCTGACACGTCTGTTTTCCTGTAAATGTAGGTGCCCTTTTTTTTAAATTTATTTTAAAAAAAATTGTTCCCCCTTCACAGTGAAGAGAGTAAACGTCCGATGGCATTTGATGAAGGATCGCTTCAACAAGGATATGAGAGAGGAGAATCAGGTTCGAAGTGCTGCTGCTCCAAAGCTCAAAAAATATAAATACCATCGTATGATGTTTTTTCTGAGGCCTGTAGTTGCTCAGCAAACGTGAGTATCTTTTATGTTGTCTTACTATTATATAAAGTATTTAATTTTTTTTAGTAATGTTTCTCTTTTATTTTCCACACAGAACCTGGAGCAGCACAACACAACCTGGATCTTCATCAGTTGGAGCAGCCCCTCATCGACTAGCCAATGAACAGTCCCAATCATCCACCAGTGATGGAGCAACCAGGCAGGCTTCACAGGCTGGGGAGCAGGCAGCCAGTCCATTAGGTTTTCCCTTATCCCAGCCCTCTGCCACTGGTTTTCTTGGGTTTTCTTGTCAGCGGCAGAGGGCATGGGAGAGGAAAATCATGCTAGAGTTTATTCACTTAAGCTCGATCTTCCAAGATGGGATAAGGTCAGTTGTAGAAAGATTGGATAGTGGGTTCACTCAGATGAACACACTTTTCCAGGAATTCCACAGATGCCTTAACTGCCTGGAAGCCAACCTTCAGAGACTGGTGCGACATTTTTTTTCTGCAATAGAGCAGGGCATGTCAGAAAACCTGCCGCCTGATCTCCAGCTTTATCCAATGAAGGCCTGTCAGTCTGCTTACACCGAGGCCATGTAGCAGTCACAAATGCAGTCAAGATATCACCAGATGCCACCCATTTTGTTTTTCTACATGGCAACAAGGGCCATCACAGCACCAGTGGCAGAATAAGCCAGCCCCACAAGGACTTGGATATCAACAACTGACTTCAGCGCAAGTGAACTTTCCTTCACTACCACCGCTGGACATTACGGCAGCTGTTCCTACAGTTCCCAACTACACCACGCAGCTGAGTGCAGCACCCCTGCAGCATGCAGCTCCCACCAGGCAGCGGAGTGCAGCATGAATGCAGCATGCAGCTCCCACCACGCAGCTGAGTGCAGCAGCCCTGCAGTATGCATCTCCCACCACACAGCCAAGGGCAGCACCACTGCAGCGTGCTGCTTCAACCACACCACCGAGTGCAGCACCCCCTGAACAAGAAAGAAAAAAAACGCTGAGGGAACAACAAAAAAAGGCACCCAGTACACACCAAAAACAAAAGACGGGGAGAAGAAAACTTGGCAAAAAAATTACCCACCACCTCTATCCTCCACTCCCAATGTGTCTCTGTTATCCACTCTGTCTACACCTACCCTTGTGTCTATCCCTTCCAATGTGAAAATCCCTTCCAATTTATTTTCCACTCCTAATGTGTCTTCTTCCCCCAATGACCCAATGCTCCATTTTGTTGCCACTTCCCCTGTAACCACTCCCTCACCCACTCCTACCCAATCATCCCAGCCCAACACCCCCCCTGGTCCACAATGTCACCTTATCTAACAGACCCCGAAGCTAAACCCCATTTTTATATATTGTTTTCAAATTAACATTTGTTAAACTAAATTTTTTTATTTTGTTAATAAAAAATCTTTTGTTTTCACAATCACTGTGTTTATCTCTTTATTTGAAAATGCACACATGTGGGTATCGTATAATGGGTGTTAGAGTGGACGGGTTGTTATTATTATTATTAAAGTCAGCAAACAATACAGGTACATTTATAAGCAGATTAAAGAATTTCATCTTACCATGCCACACGTCCAATATCAGAAACAAAGTAAGCAGCAAAGTTATCCCTCATTTGGAGAACTTCCACTGTAGTCCTCAGAGGGTGATCTTGGTAATCCCACAATGTGCTAACAACAGGCTCTTCAAGTTCTAAGTGGTGTCAATCTTTTGCCAGGATGTAATTGTGCAGAACAACACATGCTTAGACAACCTCATCAATTGTCTCAGTATTTAGATTGATGGCTGTTCCCAAAATGCGCCATTTAGATGCTGGCAAACCAAAGGCACACTCCACCATTCTTCGTTCCCTTGTCAATCGGTAGTTGTAAATCCCTTTGGTGTGATTCCAGTCCCGACTTGAGTATGGTTTTATGAAGTTGGCACACATTTGAAATGCCTCATTCCCAACCACAACAAATGGCATTGGCAGTCCTTCAGAGTTCGGAAGAGGTTGTGTTGTTGGAAAATTTAAATTATTCCCATACAAATGTTGGCCCATGTCAGAGTCTTTGAAAGTCTGAGAGTCATTTCCTCATCCAAATGAGCCAACATCAACAAATCGACAATCAGCATCTGCAATTGCCATGAGAACAATCAAAAATATTTTTTTGTAATTGAAATACTCTGATCCACTTCCAGCAGGTTTCATAATCCGAATATATTTGCCGTCCACAGCCCCCAAACAGTTTGGAAAGTTACAAATGTCCTGGAATTTTGCAGCATTTTCCAGCCAGAGTTCAGTTGTGGGTTTGGGGAGGAATTCTTCATGCAGAATGTCACATAAAGCACGGCATGTGTCTGCAACTATTCCAGAAAGGGTGGACACTCCATTCAGGAATTGAAAATGTAGAGATCTTAAGGTCTCTCCGGTAGCCAGGAATCTGCAGAATAGAAAATGGATAAAAAATCAGTACATGGCTTTTATAACAATAATACTAATGACAAGTGTTTATTTTTCAAAATTACGTACCTCAGGGTCACCAACAGACGTTCTTCAGCAGAAATTGCTTGATGTAGTTGTGTTTGTCCTGCCTGGTGATGAATCCTCAGACACGTATCAGCAAGTCATTGAAGCTCTGTTCCGACATCATCGTGTAGTCGAAAAACTTCTCTGCATTTTCAAGAAACTCGGTGTACAAGAAGTGGTAGGCTCTACGGCTCTCTCGTAATTCAATGATGGGGTGTTGCCAATAGCGACAATGAAGTCTTCTCCGTCTTTCTCTTCTTTCTTCTTCACAAGCCATAGCAAAAGCGAAAGTCAATTTCAATGACAACTCAAGATTAAAATTGAAGATCTCCATGGAACGATCTATCTTGCAGCTGCATACAGCATCAAAAGACGAAGATTTCATCTGTGCAGTGTGTCTAAATATAGAAATCCCATGATACATGCCCACTGTGTCTTGTGTCAAGGAAATTCTTCAGGAAAAGCATTGTCCTCATAACCATTTTCCCCGGGAAATATCAAATGCATGTGCATAAACAACGCAAACACATGCAAAAACGCATTTAATCACATGCACACACAGCTTTTTTTGGTGTCATGCATAAGCTGATGCGGCTAAAAAATGCAGTGTAAGGACGCGTTTAAATGTATTTTGGCATGCGTTTGCGCATGCAGATGATACGCTGCACACAAATACGCTAATGTGCACTTAGCCTTATTTCTTATTTAAATGAAACTTTTAGGAGTTCATTAAATGTATAACATTACGAGAAAGAAATTATATATTTAAATTAAAAAGGTGCCCAAGACAAGTCTAATGAAAAAATTGAATGTATACATTATGTTTATGCCATATTACAATATTTTGAAAAAGGAAAAGGAATTAGGCACACTCAATATATAAATCTAATTGTATAATTTTGCCACAATTGCATTAATACTTTTGCATTGGTCTAGACTCACTGATTTATTGGAAGGCACCCCTAAAAAGTTTATTCTCAAGTTTCCCCTCATGGATGGTTGGAATAATTAAATTCTCTACATTTTTTCAAAAAAATATGTGGCTCATTTGAAATTCAAATTAATCGGTTTTGATAAATTTTCCCACCAAATTTAATTTTCAGGAAATAAATTTGTGTGAATCTCAATAATGGAAAGCTCATAATTGCTCAGACTTTACACATGGGGAAGAATAGTAGAATCATAGAATGTTAGAGTTGGAAGGGACCTCCAGGGTCATCAGTTTCATCCCATTGATTTTCGTTTTTCCATGTGCAAATGAAAATAACGATCCCTCTATATTGTGACATCCCTGTGACATTATTATAGAGGACTTCAACTACCCTGAAATACAAAGGGGAACAGAAACCAGCAGTTCAAGCAAAGGTAATAGGTTTTTAACAACTATGAGAGACAAATACCTTTCACAACTGGTTCAGGACCCAACAAGAAGGGGGGCACTGCTAGACTTAATATTAACCAACAGGCCACACCGCATATCAAACATAAGGATTGGGGGTCACTTGGGGAATAGTGGTCATAAAATAAAAAGTTTTCATGTATCCTTTAATAAGATGTGTAGAAGAGGGGTTACAAGGACACTAAACTTCAGGAAGGCAAATTTCCAACGGTTGAGAGATGATCTTAGTGCAATAAACTTTGACGATATCCTGAGACATAAAAGTACACAAAAAAATGAGAGATGTTTAACCCCTTCATGACCCAGCCTATTTTGACCTTAATGACCTGGCCGTTTTTTGCAATTCTGTCCAGTGTCCTTTATGAGGTAATAACTCAGGAACGCTTCAACGGATCCTAGCGGTTCTGAGACTGTTTTTTCATGACATATTGGGCTTCATGGCAGTGGTAAATTTAGGTCGATAATTTTTGCGTTTATTTGTGAAACAAATGGAAATGTGGCGAAAATTTTAAAAAATGTTGCAATTTTCAAATTTTGAATTTTTATTCTGTTAAACGAGAGAGTTATGTGACACAAAATAGTTAATAAATAACATTACCCACATGTCTACTTTACATCAGCACAATTTTGGAAACAAAATTTTTTTTTGCTAGGAAGTTATAAGGGTTAAAATTTGACCAGCGATTTCTCATTTTTACAACTAAATTTACAAAACCATTTTTTTAGGGACCACCTCACATTTGAAGTCAGTTTGAGGGGTCTATATGGCTGAAAATACCCAAAAGTGACACCATTCTAAAAACTGCACCCCTCAAGGTGCTCAAAACCACATTCAAGAAGTTTATTAACCCTTCATTTTTTCCTTCCATGTTGCTTCTGCTGCTGTGAAACACCTGAACATTTAACTTTTTAGGCACAAAAATGATATTTTAACAACAATTTTTTTCTTTTCCCAAGGGTAAAAGGAGAAACTGGACCTCAATAGTTATTGTACAATTTGTCCTGAGTATGCCAATACCCCATATGTGGAGGGGAACCGCTGTTTGGGCGCACGACAGGGCACGGAAGGGAAGGAGCGCCATTTGACTTTTTGAATGAAAAATTAGCTCCAATCGTTAGCGGACACCATGTCGTGTTTGGAGAGCCCCTATGCCTAAACATTGGAGCTCCCCCACAAGTGACCCCATTTTGGAGCCTAGACCCCCAAAGGAGCTTATCTAGATGCATAGTGAGCACTTTGAACCCCCAGGTGCTTCACAAATTGATCCATAAAAATGAAAAAGTACTTTTTTTCACAAAAAATTTCTTTTAGCCTCAATCGTTTCATTTTAACATGGGCAACAGGATAAAATGGATCCTAAAATGTTTTGGGCAATTTCTCCTGAGTACACTGATACCTCATATGTAGTCACAAAACACTGTTTGGGCACACGGCAAGGCTTGGAAGGTAAGGAGCGCCATTTGACTTTTGAATAAAAAATTAGCTCCAATCGTTAGCGGACACCATGTCGCGTTTGGAGAGCCCTGTGTGCCTAAACAATGGAGATCCCCCACAAGTGACCCCATTTTTGAAACTAGACCCCCCAAGGAACTTATCTAGATGCATAGTGAGCACTTTGAAACCCAAGGTGCTTCACAAATTCATCCGTAAAAATGAAAAAGTATTTTTTTTCACAAAAAATTTCTTTTAGCCTCAATTTGTTCATTTCCACATGGGCAACAGGATAAAATGGATCCTGAAATTTATTGGGCAATTTCTTCTGAGTACACTGATACCTCACATGTGGGGGTAAACCACTGTTTGGACACACAGCAGGGCTCAGAAGGGAAGGAGTGCCATTTGACTTTTTGAATGAAAAATTAGCTCCAATCGTTAGCGGACACCATGTGGCGTTTGGAGAGCCCCTGTGTGCCTAAACATTGGATCTCCCCCACAAGTGACCCCATTTTTGAAACTAGATCTCCCATGCAACTAATCTAGATGTGTGGTGAGCACTTGAAACCCCCAAGTGCTTCACAGAAGTTTATAACGCAGAGCCATGAAAATAAAAAATCATTTTTCTTTCCTCAAAAATTAATTTTTAGCAAGCAATTTTTTATTTTCACAAGGGTAACTGGATAAATAGGACCCCAATATTTGTTGTCCAGTTTGTCCTGAGTATGCTGATACCCCATATGTGGGGGTAAACCACTGTTTGGGCACACATCGGGGTTCGGAAGGGAAGTAGTGACGTTTTGAAAGGCAGACTTTAATGGAATGGTCTGCAGGCGTCACATTGCATTTGTAGAGCCCCTAATGTACCTAAACAGTAGAAACCCCCCACAAGTGACCCCATATTGGAAACTAGACCCCCAAGGAACTTATCTAGATGTGTTGAGAGAACTTTGAACCCCTAAGTGTTTTACTACAGTTTATAATGCAGAGCCGTGAAAATAAAAAATCATTTTTTTCCCACAAAAAGGAATTTTTAGCCCCCCAAATTTTTATTTTGCCAAAGGTAACAGGAGAAATTGGACCAAAAAAGTTGTTGTCCAATTTGTCCTGAGTATGCTGATAACCCATATGTTGGGGTAAACCCCTGTTTAGGCGCACGGGAGAGCTCGGAAGGGAAGGAGAACTGTTTTACTTTTTCAACGCAGAATTGGCTGGAATTGAGATCGGACGCCATGTCGCGTTTGGAGAGCCCCTGATGTGCCTAAACAGTGGAAACCCCCAATTCTTTCTCCAACCCTAACCCCAACACACCCCTACCCCTAATCCCAACCCTACCCCCAATCCCAACCCTACCCCTAATCCCAACCCTACCCCTAATCCTAACCCTACCCCTAATCCCAACCCTAATCCTAACCCTACTCCTAATCCCAACCCTAATCCTAACCCTACCCTTAATCCCAACCCTAATTTTAGCCCCAACCCTAACCCTAATGGGAAAACTGGGGCTGGGGGTGATCAGCGGGTCAGGGGGGACATCAGCGGGGCAGGGGGAACATCAGCGAAGCAGGAGGGACATCAGCAGGGCAGTGGGGAGCTCCACGGGGCAGGGGGGAGATCTGCGGGGCAGGGGGGAGATCTGCAGGGAAGGGGAGGACATCAGCGGGGCAGGGGGCGATCCACAGGGCAGGGGGGAGATCTGCGGGGCAGGGGGGACATCAGCGGGGCAGGGGGGAGATCTGCGAGGAAGGGGAGGACATCAGCTGGGCAGGGGAGAACATCAGCGGGGCAGGGGGCGATCCACAGGGCAGGGGGAGATCTGCGGGGCAGGGGGGACATCAGCGGGGCAGGGGGGAGATCTGTGGGGCAGGGGGGAGATCAGCGGAGCAGGGGAGGACATCAACGGGGCAGGGGAGGACATCAACGGGGCAGGGGAGGACATCAACGGGGCAGGGGAGGACATCAACGGGGCAGGGGGCAATCCACAGGGCAGGGGGGAGATCCACCGGGCAGGGGGGAGATCTGCGGGGCAGGGGAGGACATCAGCGTGGCAGGGGAGGACATCAGCGGGCAGGGGAGGACATCAGCAGGGCAGGGGGAGATCTGCGGGGCAGGGGAAGACATCAGCGGGGCAGGGGGTGATCCACAGGGCAGGGGGGAGATCTGCGGGGCAGGGGGGACATCAGCGGGGCAGGGGGGAGATCTGCGAGGAAGGGGAGGACATCAGCTGGGCAGGGGAGAACATCAGCGGGGTAGGGGGCGATCCACAGGGCAGGGGGAGATCTGCGGGGCAGGGGGGACATCAGCGGGGCAGGGGGGAGATCTGTGGGGCAGGGGGGAGATCAGCGGGGCAGGGGAGGACATCAACGGGGCAGGGGAGGACATCAACGGGGCAGGGGGCAATCCACAGGGCAGGGGGGAGAACCACCGGGCAGGGGGGAGATCTGCGGGGCAGGGGAGGACATCAGCGTGGCAGGGGAGGACATCAGCGGGCAGGGGAGGACATCAGCAGGGCAGGGGGAGATCTGCGGGGCAGGGGAAGACATCAACGGGGCAGGGGGTGATCCACAGGGCAGGGGGAGATCTGCGGGGCCGGGGGGAGATCTGCGGGCAGGGGGGAGATCTGCGGGGCGGGTGGACATCAGCGGAACAGGGGAGGACATCAGCAGGCAGGGGGCGATCCACAGGGCGGGGGGGAGATCTGCGGGGCAGGGGAGGACATCAGTGGGGCAGGGGATGATCCACAGGGCAGGGGGGAGATCTGCGGGGCAGAGGGGAGATCTGCGGGGCAGGGGAGGACATCAGCGGGGCATGGGGTGATCCACAGGGCAGGGGGGAGATCTGCGGGGCAGGGGGGAGATCTGCGGGGCAGGGGGGAGATCTGCGGGGTGGGTGGACATCAGCGGAGCAGGGGAGGACATCAACGGGCAGGGGGCGATCCACAGGGCGGGGGGACATCAGCGGAGCAGGGGAGGACATCAGTGGGCAGGGGGCGATCCACAGGGCAGGGGGGAGATCTGCAGGGCAGGGGGGACATCAGCGGGGCAGGGGAGGACATCAGCGGGGCAGGGGGCGATCCACAGGGCAGGGGAGAGATCTGCGGGGCAGGGGAGGACATCAATGGGGCAGGGGAAGACATCAGCGAGGCAGGAATGAACCACAGGGCAGGGGGGAGATCAGGGGGCGATCAGAGGGGAGATCAGGGGGATCACTGGGGTGGGGGCTGTCAGGTGCGATGCAGCAGAAGGAGGAAATGGAGCCAGCAGCAGCAGGGGGGTGATCTCCAGGGCAGGGGGGAGGGGGTGATGACCGGGGGCAGGGGGAGGGAGCAAAGGTCGGGGGCATGGAATCGCAAGACAAGGGGGAAGAGAAGCAGAGGGGAGCACCTGGTGGTGGCGGCCACTGCAGCGGTGGCAGAGACTGCAGCGGCGGCGATGACTGTGGCGGCGGCGGCGATGACTGCAGCGGCGGCGGCGATCGCTGTATGTGGCAGGGCAGTATGCAGGCACCTCGCTGTTCAGCTTCCACGGAAGGCATGAAGCTGGACAGCGAGGCAGCCATGGTTTTCTCCGCCCCCCACATCTGAATGGAGAGCTAGCGTCACATGGACGCTAGCTCCAATCAGATCTGGGGGGTGGTGACAAAGTGGTCACCAGGGTGATCGTAGCCAAGTGGGGGCTAAGCCACCCCCCCCTTGGGCTAAAGTACAAGTTCCCCTGTCCCTGCAGGTCGGGTGAAATTTCAGTTAACCCTTTCACCCGACCTGCAGGAACGCGATTCCGCCATGACGCATACGCTGCGTCACAGGTCGGATTGGCACCGACTTTCATGAAGCAGCATATGCGTCATAGGTCGGGAAGGGGTTAATAGTATCCTGAATAGGACTTGTGCACAGGATATACGCTATGGGAATAAACATGCTAGAAATATCAGGAAACTAATATGGCTATACAGAGCTGTAAGGGGTACAATAAGTGACAAAAAAAAGCATTTAAGAATTACAGCAAGTAGGTAGTGATGAGGCATTAAATAAATACAGAAAATTGACTAACATCGGTAAAAAGCAAATCAAGGCAGCAAAGATTGAGAGAGACTGATTGCTAGAGAGTAAAAATAATCCCAAAATATTCTTTAACTACATCAATAGTAAGAAACAAAAAATGATAGTGTTGGCCCCCTTAAAAATAGTCTGGGTGAAATGGTGGATGAGGATGAGGAAAAAGCCAATATGCTAAATGACATTTTTTCAACAGTATTTACACAAGAAAATCCCTTGACGGACATCATGATCAGTGATAACAAAAATTCTCCATTAAATGTCACTTGCTTAACCCAGCAGAAAGTACGGTGGCATCTAAAATTCACTAATGTTGCCAAATCCCTGGGCCTGGATAGACTACACCCCCGAGTACTGCAGGAATTAAGCACAGTTATTGATAGACCATTATTTTTCATCTTTATAGATTCCATAATAACATGGTCTGTACCACACGACTGGCATATAGCAAATGTGGTGCCAATATTCAAAAAGGGGACAAAAACTGTACTTGGAAATTATAAGCCAGTAAGCTTAACCTCTACTGTGGGTAAAATCCTGGAGGGTATTCTAAGAAATGCTATACTGGAGTATTTGAGGAAGAATAACCTCATGACCCAATATCAACATGGGTTTACTAGGGACCGTTCCTGTCAGACTAATCTGATCAATTTCTATGAAGAGATAACTTCCGGACTGGACCAAGGGAACGCAGTGGACGTAGTTTATATGGACTTTTCAAAAGCTTTTGATATGGTGCCACACAAAAGGTTGATAAATAAAATGAGAACAATGGGAATAGGGGAAATATGTGTAAGTGGGTCAAGAGCTGACGCAGGGATAGGAAACAACGGATGGTTATTAATGGAGCACACTCGGACTGGGTCGTGGTTAGCAGTGTTGGGCCCACTTCTTTTTAATATATTTATTAATGACATTGTAGGGGGTATACAGAGTAGAATTTTAATATTTGCAGCTGACACTAAACAATAAGCACCCTGTGTACTGCACCCTAACAATAAGCACCCTAAACAATAATACGAGATTGGCGCCCCCACTCGGCTGGCCATATGTCTCCTGAAATGAGCCCTAATTGTAGTGTCTCATATGGGCCAACAACTATACATGACAGGAAAATATAGATAGAATTTAAACCTTGTATATTGGCTTAGTTGTTACAGGGTGCAGTACACAGACAAAGACAGTGGTTCAAAACAAAAAAGTGCATGTGAAAACAAAAATAAGAACGAACTCTCACTGTCCCTTGCTGATATTCACCTGCCTAACTGCGGGGGTTGGCACCCTACTTGTCAGCGGATATAAAGAAATCTCATCAACTCTGCCCTCATGTATCTCGTTCATATGTCTGGCTATTAGAGTGTCATGTTTGTGCTTGATATCACCCACGTGTTCTCCCACGCGTCTCCTAAACTCTCTTTTGGTCTTGCCAACGGAGTCTTTTGGACAGCTACATGCAGCGAGGAGGGCCATGGCAGCTTTAGGCTTAGGTGGGGTTGCCTATTGTCTATGGTGATCCTCTGGCTATTTAATCGAACTACAATCAAATTATTATTATTATTTATTTAAATAGCACCATTGATTCCATGGTGCTGTACATGAGAAGGGATTACATACAAGTTACAGATATCACATACAGTAAACAAACTAACAATGACGGACTGATACAGAGGGGCGAGGACCCTGCCCTTGCGGGCTTACATTCTACAGGATTATGGGGGAGGAGACAGTAGGTTGAGGCTCTATGTCTGCCCCTGTTGTTTATTCTAAGCACTGCCCACATGGTTATTGGTATATGTATATAAGTGGATGAACCTTGATTCCATGCAGCATCTACATATCATGGCCTCCTGATGATCCGCTGAGGTGAAACGCGTAGAGGCGTATTAACCAACATCATTTGATAAGTATCATGTTCCTTACCCTCTGCTGTCATGTCTTGCATATACATATAATTTTCAGCTGATGATCAGAGCTGGATATTGTTGCTTTTCACATTGACTTATATGATTATTTTAGATATGGCTATTACCCAGTTAACCCATTAAGTTAACATTTAAATATCAATAGGGCCTATTAGGGTCAGCCGCCGCTGAGTGGGGGCGCCATATCCGCTGACAAGTAGGGTGCCAACCCCCACAGTTAGGCAGGTGAATATCAGCAGGGGACAGTGAGAGTTCGTTCTTATTTTTGTTTTCACATGCACTTTTTTGTTTTGCACCATTGTCTTTGTCTGTGTACTGCACCCTGTAACAACTAAGCCAATATACAAGGTTAAAATTCTATCTATATTTTCCTGTCATGTATAGTTGTTGGCCCATATGAGACACTACAATTAGGGCTCATTTCAGGAGACATAGGGCCAGCCGACGGTGAGTGGGGGCGCCAATCTCGTATTATTGTTTAGGGTGCCAACCTCTGCTGACAGGTAGGAATCGATATAGGATTATTAGACACGGAGCTACCTAGAGTGCACGGTTGTGTGTTATTTTTGTGAACAATTGTTTGTGGCTGTTTCATGGTTTTAAGATTAATATAAATAAATTTAGTATTTTATCTTTGCCATCAAAAAAACTTATAAGTTATTCTTGGATTTTTCTATACAGATTTTAGTATACTTCTCCTCTTCTCCAGAATATTTTAAAGATTCTGGCTCGTGGTTCTGCAATTTCGTCTGCTCTCTCTTTTAGTACCTTGAGGTGTAATTCATCTGGACCAGGAGATTTAAATTAATTTAAATTATCTAAGTGTTCCCTCACCATCTCTGTTTAAAGACATTGTGGATTCTTTATTCCTTAGCACAGTGAAGATTAGTTGATGTTACATTTGCCTTCTTAGAGAAAACAAATTAAAAATAGGAATTTAAAAGTTCAGCTTTCTCAACATCAATTTTGACCACTTCCTCCTTTTCATCCTGTAAAAATCCTATAACATCTCTGACTTTCTTTTTGCTTTTGACATACACCCAAAATACTTCTTTATTGCTTTTGGTCTCCCTTGCAAGCTTCACTTCATTACTGATGTGACAGTCAGCATAGTCAAGGAGTCCAAGGTCAGAAGCCAGGAGGGTAGTCATAAACAGAACATAAACAGAAGGAAGAGACAAAAGCCTAGTCAGCTAAGGTTCAGAGGTCAGAATACCAGGTGGATAGCGGATCAGAGCAATAGGGGTTAAACAAACGGATGACCAGAATGAGGTTTAAGGTCAGGCAGCAAAAGATCAACATACAGAACAAAAGGCACAGCGTAACAAACCATAGCTGAATGTACGTCTGGCAGAGATCTGGCAGAAACAGCTCAGTTAAGTTGCTTGACAATCACCTAGGATAATGAACACCTAGAGACAGCCAGTGCCTCACAGTCTTGACTGAATGACCGAGCTGTCAATCAACACACCGACAGCTCAGCACCCCCCTGCACCAGACTGGATGGCTGAGCTGTCAGTAACTGCATCTCAGACACACTGAAGGGTGGAACCGTGGCAACTGGCTTTAGCTCTTTTAGCTCTTCATTCCCTTCAGACAGCATAATATTCTTCTTTAGATATGTCCCCCTTTTTCCATTTCATATACGCTTCCTTTTTATCAAGTGTTTAAGTTCTGTATTCATCTATCCCGGTGATATAGAAGGGTTAATGTTTTGTCTTTAAAGGGAACCTGTCACCTGAATTTGGCGGGACTGGTTTTGGGTCATATGGGCGGAGTTTTCGGGTGTTTGATTCACCCTTTCCTTACCCACTGGCTGCATGCTGGCTGCAATATTGGATTGAAGTTCATTCTCTGTCCTCCATAGTACACGCCTGCACAAGGCAAGAGAATGAACTTCAATCCAATATTGCAGCCAGCATGCAGCCTGCTGGTAAGGAAAGGGTGAATCAAACACCCGAAAACTCCGCCCATATGACCCAAAACCAGTCCCGCCAAATTCAGGTGACAGAGTCCCTTTAATTGCCTTTTGCCTTTAATTGCTAGAATGTATTCTTAGGATGCTGTAGTCTGGTAGTCTCCCCTTCAAGGATTGTATGCTTCTTATCTTATATGTTTTCAATAGTCAGCAAACAGCATGTTCTGGGTATGTGGGAAATAAAGGTCAGCGTGACCAGGTGTAAAAGGGGGGAGGGCTGCATGAATTACATTGAGAGTTACATTTGTTTTTAATGGTATAAAATACTGCCTCTTGCTTCATTAGATCAGATAAAGTGACTTTGCTCACAGCACATGTGCGGTTTACTTTTTCTCCAAGCGTGCTTGTCAATGAAGTGCGTAACCTCCTGATTTGGCCTCACTGGTGATCTGGCATGTCTGACATTGGGTCAGAATGCAAACAGCTACGACACTGGTCTCTTTAATTCTCTTTAATTCTTATAATTCTTATTTATGTTTGGGATTGTTACTAATTGTGCCGGGAGAATTTCATTTAGCAAACATTCCCATCCTTCTTGGACATTTATATTATTTAGAACATCCATCCATTGAACCTTTCCAGCCCTCTTTCTGAGTCCATTAAACTCTGCCTTTTTGAAGTCCAACCTTAAAGTCTGAGTCCTCGCAGGTCTTCCTTCTCCTCTTGTAATCCAAAATTCAAGGATAGCATGATCGCTGCCTCCTAAATTCTCAGCCACCTTTACTTCCTCAACGATTTCCTGCCTGTTGTTAGGAATTAGGTCCAACATGGCAGATCCTCATGTTCTCTCTACTGTGTTTTGAAATATAAAGTTGTCAGCGTGAGAAGACAAGAATTTTCTGGACCCATTACTTTTGCATGAGAGAGATTCCCAGCAAATATCTGGATAGTTAAAATCTCCCATGATCACTATGTCGTATTTTTTTTAGAACAAAGACATCTGATGTAAAGAGTTCATCCATATCTTCAATCTGTCCAGGTGGCCTATAGTAAACACCTACAATGGTGTCCTTTCTGTTTTTCTTTTCTTGTAGTTTTACCCAGTTTCTACTGAGCTACCATTCTTTGAAGATTGGATCTCTGTGGAGATATACGCTTCCCTAACATACAGTGCAACACCTCCCAACATCTTGTTAAGCTTCTTTCTAACAAATAAGTTGTAGCTTTCAAGGTATGTATTCCAATCATGTGTATTATCCCACCAAGTTTCAGTGATGCCTATGACATCATATCTCTCTTCCTGTGCTAGCAGCTCCAATTCTCCTTGTTTGTTTCCCATGCCGTGTGCATTTGTCTAGACACATTTTAGTTTGTTGTCAGTTTTGCTAGCTCTTCTATTTTCATTCAGAATTTGTTGTCTTTGTTCTTTATTTCCACTTCTAATAGCAGGGTTCTCAAAAGAATTAATTATCTGCACACTTTTTCTTGGCCCTATATTTAACATCCCATATTGCTTTAGTTTAAAACTCTCCTGATAAGTATAGCAAGGCATCTACCAAATATATGTATCCTATTTTGTGAGATGCAACCCATCTCTAGCAAGGAGTCACTCATACAGGTAATTCACTTCATGTTAAAGGGAACCTGTCACCTCTAAAAATCGAAGTTGAGCTAAGCCCATGGGCATCAGGGGCTTATCTACAGCATTCTATAACAATGTTGATAAGCCCCGGATGTATCCTGAAAGATGAGAAAAAGAGGTTGGATTATACTCACCCAGGGGCGGTCCCAGTTCTCTTCTGGTCCAATGGGCGTCGCGGTCTGGTCCGGGGCCTCCCACCTTCTTACAATGACGTCCTCTTCTTGTCTTCACTTTGCGGCTCCGGTGCAGGCATACTTTGTCTGCAATGTTGAGAGCAGAGCAAAGTACTGCAGTGCGCAGGTGCCGGTGTAACAGGCCAAAGTAACCCCGTCCCAGATTAACCCCGGGTATAATTTGGCCTAGGCCAGAGTATACCCCGGGGTATAAACTGGCCTAGGCCAAACTATACCCGGGCATAAAATGGCCTAGGCCAAACTATACCCCGGGGTGTAAAATAGCCTAGGCCAAAGTATACCCCTCCAGGCCAGATTATACCCCCCAGGGTAAGCTGAGGGAAAGCTGCTCATTCTTCTAGGTCACAGCTCCCCCTCCCATCGGGCACTGCTCCTTTTCAAGCTCCTCCACCTCTGGTGACGCCAGGGATCTCCCTTTCTAAGCCCCACCCCCTCCCTATAGTCACATGTGACATGAAATCTTCAGCCCTGCTCGGGCCAGCTCGTTGTCTTGGCGCCTTGGATATGCTTGGAAAAGGGCTTTGTATACCTAGGGGGCACTGACGAGCACTGAGGGGTGGGTGGGGAACCCCTTTACTGGTTGCTATGGGATATAGCATGATCACTCTATCCTAGCAACACCTTGGATACGCTTGGAAAAGGGGTTTATCTATCTTGGGGGCCCCATTGCAGCACTGCGGGTGGGTGGGGAAACCTTTTACTGGTTGCTATGGGATTTTACATGACCAATTTATCCTAGCAACGCCTTGTATACGCTTGGAAAAGGGGTTAATCTACCTTGGGGGCACTCTCGCAGCACTTAAGGATAGGTGGTTAACCCCTTAGGTGGTTGCTATGGGATTTTACATGACCACTTTATCCTAGCAACGGCTTGTATACGCTTGGAAAAGGGGTTTATCTACCTTGGGGGCACCCTTGCAGCACTGCGGGTGGGTGGGGAAACCTTTTACTGGTTGCTATGGGATTTTACATGATCACTCTATCCTAGCAACGCCTTGAATACGCTTGAAAAAGGGGTTAATCTACCTTGGGGGCACTCTCGCAGCACTTAAGGATAGGTGGTTAACCCCTTAGGTGGTTGCTATGGGATTTTACATGACCACTTTATCCTAGCAACGGCTTGTATACGCTTGGAAAAGGGGTTTATCTACCTTGGGGGCACCCTTGCAGCACTGCGGGTGGGTGGGGAAACCTTTTACTGGTTGCTATGGGATTTTACATGATCACTCTATCCTAGCAACGCCTTGAATACGCTTGAAAAAGGGGTTTATCTACCTTGGGGGCACTCTCGCAGCACTTAAGGATAGGTGGTTAACCCCTTAGGTGGTTGCTATGGGATTTTACATGACCACTTTATCCTAGCAACGGCTTGTATACGCTTGGAAAAGGGGTTTATCTACCTTGGGGGCACCCTTGCAGCACTGTGGGGAAGCCGGGGAACCCTTTTACTGGTTGCTATGGGATTTTACATGACCAATTTATCCTAGCAACGCCTTGTATACGCTTGGAAAAAAAACTATACCCCTCCAGGCCAGATTATGTAACTAATCTGGGGTTAAAGTTGCCTAGCCCAATTTATACCTCTCAGCTCATATTATACCCCAATGAAATCATTTGCATTGAGTGATATACACAAGAATTACTTAATGCTTCAACATTTTATTGAGAAACCAAACTGACAATTCTTAAAGAGTACCTCCCACTATACAAAACTTTTGGGAGGGGGGGCAATAATTTCTCATTAGCTATAAGTCACTTATCATGCAATGCAATTATCTGGGGCAACAAATCGCCCAACAGTCATTCTGTGTATTATGACATTTAGTCTAGCATGTCCTTGCTACCAAATTAATGTTTAAAGCTAAACACTGATAACAACATTGAAATGATCGTGCTTATTTTCAAGATACAGTGCATGTTCAGTTGTTGACTGCAGATTGAAGCTTGCAGGATATGTCAACCAATCCATGGAGTCACCGACGTTTGTGTAGATTATTATGTCGCAACTCAACAGATTCGCCGTGGTCATGATCTCTGCATCAGTTGCCCAGACTCCATCACGAGAGATTCCAGAGATGTTCACATATTCATTCACATTTTGGTTCAAGTAGTCCTGTAGTTTTTTTGTCAAGTCAGTTTTCATATGGTGGATGACTTTATCTCTGAGAAGGGAATGGTTGTCCTCTGTTCCTGTCAAGATGTAGCTGATGGCCCGGAAGAAGCAGTTTCCATCACCTTTGGTTTTATATGTACGCCGTGGTTGTTCAAGGTCTCGTCTGCATCCACAGTATACAACCTTACTAAACGTAAGGCCAAGAGTGGTGCTAAGATACTTCCTTCTTGAACTTGGTAGTAGGTTGAAAGCCTTAGTTTGCTTATTTTTCTGTGTGGCAGAGTCACTGGAATAATCATCATCGGATGGTGGAGAAGCCTCTTTATCCTGGTAAATCTTTAGGTTGCTGGTGTGGTATGTGTTGCTTAATATCTTGCCAGTTTTGTTGTTCTTAAGTTTTACTCGTCCCTTGGTCAAGGATTCCACAACTAAATAAGGTCCAATCCAGCGTGGTTCCATCTTTGAACCTATGCGTTGAATACGGCGCTGATTCTTGATATAAACTATGGTACCAGCAGTGATTTCTTTGTTACTTTTGTGTCGGCGATCAAAGGCACACTTCTGGTGTTCTTGAGCAGAGTGGATGTTGGTACTGACGTCTGAGTGCAGCTTTTTAAGAATGCTTGACAGTGTATTTAGCACATCAGGGGTGGCATGATCTGAAATGGGCATGGGATCCACCGTATCATCTTTTGAGGGATTAAGGTCCATGGGAAGCTTGGCCTTCCGTCCATACATGACCTCAAATGGAGTAACCTTGGTTGAAGCATGCACAGATGTGTGATAGGCAAACAGAACACCAGGGATGAATTGATCCCAGTTGTTTCCTTGGTCATTGACAAGCTTACTAAGAGCTTCTTTAAGTGTCCGATTATCACGTTCCCGCTGGCCATTTGTTTGTGGGTGGTATGCAGATGAAATACGGTGATCTGTTTGAAAATGTTCCATCAGGTTGTCAATGATCGAGTTTACAAACTCTCGTCCCTGGTCGCTAATCAGAGTCTCCATACAGCCAAGGCGACAGATAACGGAGTACAAAAAATTTGCCACTGACTTGGCACTCTTATCTGGGACAGCTGTTGCTTCAGTCCATTTGGAGAAATGATCAGTGGCAGCAACTATATATTTGTTGCCATTTGATGTTTCCTGAAGAGGGCCAATCATATCAATCCCAACTAAGCTCCATACTTTTCCAGGCACTGATATACTGTTGAGTGGTGGAGCTTCCTTTGTGATTTTGGGATTTATAACAAAACATTTTTGACAGGCTTTCACATACTGGTGAACGTCATTTTTCATTCCCTTCCAGTAAAACCGGTCAGAGATTTTGGCTAAAGTTTTATCTCTGCCAAAATGGCCCCCAGATATTGGGTTGTCATGACAGGCCTTCAGGATATTTGGCAGTCGACTTTTAGTAAGAACCTCCTTTTCCCTATGATAAACAATTCCTCCTTGGGTTCGATATGGCTTTGCTGTTTGTCTAAACTGGGACTTGGCATTTGCACGTTTCTCAGGAGGTAGATCGTAGGTATACTGAGGGTACCTTTGTTCTGTTGCAGTGTAGAATCTCAAAAGCTGGTCATACAATTGATCTTCCATGGTTGTCAAAATTGGAAAAGATTTGGTGTCATAGAGAGCAGAGAGGTGTCATAGAGAACATACAAAACAAGTTATCATTAACTATGCACTGACAGGACAGCGCCATCTACTGTCAGTTCAGATCTGCACACTTTTCAACAAATAAGCAATAGGGTGAGAAAAACAGTGAAGTGATAACATTATGGCCTAGAGAAATACTATAAAAACTATTTTATACCCCCTGGTATAAAGTTTATCCCCCGGGGGTATACTATGGCCTAAGTCAGCTTTTGAATTTTTGTGCTGTTTCCTTCCTCAGTAAAAGGGTTCCCCGGCTTCCCCACAGTGCTGCAAGGGTGCCCCCAAGGTAGATAAACCCCTTTTCCAAGCGTATACAAGCCGTTGCTAGGATAAAGTGGTCATGTAAAATCCCATAGCAACCACCTAAGGGGTTAACCACCTATCCTTAAGTGCTGCGAGAGTGCCCCCAAGGTAGATAAACCCCTTTTTCAAGCGTATTCAAGGCGTTGCTAGGATAGAGTGATCATGTAAAATCCCATAGCAACCAGTAAAAGGTTTCCCCACCCACCCGCAGTGCTGCAAGGGTGCCCCCAAGGTAGATAAACCCCTTTTCCAAGCGTATACAAGCCGTTGCTAGGATAAAGTGGTCATGTAAAATCCCATAGCAACCACCTAAGGGGTTAACCACCTATCCTTAAGTGCTGCGAGAGTGCCCCCAAGGTAGATAAACCCCTTTTTCAAGCGTATTCAAGGCGTTGCTAGGATAGAGTGATCATGTAAAATCCCATAGCAACCAGTAAAAGGTTTCCCCACCCACCCGCAGTGCTGCAAGGGTGCCCCCAAGGTAGATAAACCCCTTTTCCAAGCGTATACAAGCCGTTGCTAGGATAAAGTGGTCATGTAAAATCCCATAGCAACCACCTAAGGGGTTAACCACCTATCCTTAAGTGCTGCGAGAGTGCCCCCAAGGTAGATTAACCCCTTTTTCAAGCGTATTCAAGGCGTTGCTAGGATAGAGTGATCATGTAAAATCCCATAGCAACCAGTAAAAGGTTTCCCCACCCACCCGCAGTGCTGCAAGGGTGCCCCCAAGGTAGATAAACCCCTTTTCCAAGCGTATACAAGCCGTTGCTAGGATAAAGTGGTCATGTAAAATCCCATAGCAACCACCTAAGGGGTTAACCACCTATCCTTAAGTGCTGCGAGAGTGCCCCCAAGGTAGATTAACCCCTTTTCCAAGCGTATACAAGGCGTTGCTAGGATAAATTGGTCATGTAAAATCCCATAGCAACCAGTAAAAGGTTTCCCCACCCACCCGCAGTGCTGCAATGGTGCCCCCAAGATAGATAAACCCCTTTTCCAAGCGTATCCAAGGTGTTGCTAGGATAGAGTGATCATGCTATATCCCATAGCAACCAGTAAAGGGGTTCCCCACCCACCCCTCAGTGCTCGTCAGTGCCCCCTAGGTATACAAAGCCCTTTTCCAAGCATATCCAAGGCGCCAAGACAACGAGCTGGCCCGAGCAGGGCTGAAGATTTCATGTCACATGTGACTATAGGGAGGGGGTGGGGCTTAGAAAGGGAGATCCCTGGCGTCACCAGAGGTGGAGGAGCTTGAAAAGGAGCAGTGCCCGATGGGAGGGGGAGCTGTTACCTAGAATAATGAGCAGCTTTCCCTCAGCTTACCCTGGGGGGTATAATCTGGCCTGGAGGGGTATACTTTGGCCTAGGCTATTTTATACCCCGGGGTATAGTTTGGCCTAGGCCAAAGTATACCCGGGGTATAATCTAGCCTAGGCCACTTTAACCCCGGGTATAGTCTGGCCTGGGGGTATAATCTGGCCTGTTACACCGGGAAAGGTCAGAGAGGCCCGGTGCCTGTGCACTGCAGGCTCTGCATATAGTTTGCAGGTACTTTTTTTGCTGTGTCATTTATTCCTACATGTATTAGTAGACGTTGGTAGTCATCTGTAGCACTAAATAGTCTTGATAACCTATCAGATACATCTTTGATTTGGGCACCTGGGAGACCGTACACTTCTCGTGAGGTGATGTCTGGTTGGCAGATAGCAGCTTCTGTTCCTCTCAGTAGGGAATCACCCACAACCGCGACTCTCCTTTTCTTCTTTACCACATCTTTTTGTCCCTTCAAGAGGCTTTTAATTGCCTAGTGTTCTTTGTGGGCAAAACAATTGTTTGATGTATATTTTCAAAATTGTCTGGCATGCTGGCTGTCTCCACATCTTGTTGATTCTTCGGGTCACAATCTTCCATTTCTCTTCATCTGCAGGTACATAGAAAGGTTCTTCTCTTCGAACATTCCAAATAGTTATTTCTACTCTGTCATTAGCTTCTGTAGGAACGCGGAAAAGTTCTTCTCTTGCAATATTCTGAAGAGATTCTTCTGCTCTGTCAAGGAGATCCTCATCTTCTTCGATGTGCAACAATGTAGCTATTCTGTCCTGAAGACTTGCAACTTTTCCTCCAACAGAGTCACAAGCTTGCATTACTGGCACGTAAAATTTGTCTTTACCACTGGCAAGTCTGTAAACATATAGCACAGATTGCAGCACACCATATGGGGAATCTGCTTCTCCATGATGAGCAAAATGAATTGTTGAATTGTTGTAAAGATACTCCTAAAGATCTTTAAGCTCATGGCGACTCTTTGCTCTTCCCACAATGCACTGGGAAAAGGCAAATTTTCTCCATTGAGCTTCATTTCCTGGTTTAATGATTTCCTTCAGGCAGCTTGATCCAGCTACAACCAAAGATCGAAAGAGAAGAGAGAGCGAGAACTCAGCTGACCGTAAGTGCTAACACTTTACAGCGAGGGAGAGGATCCTGCTGACCATAAGAACTTGCATTTTACAGGAGAGAGATGAAGGGAGAGGGCTCTGATAACCATAAGAGCTTACACTCTATAGGAAATAGAGACGAAGGGAGAGAGAGTAAGCTCCACTGATCAGCATACCTTACACTTTACAGGAGAAAACCAGGGAGGGAGAGAGAGAGGACCCAACTGATCATAAGAGATTACACTCTACAATTAAAAGAGAGAATCCTGCTGACCAAACTAGCTTTCAATTTCCAGAAGACAAAAGGACCCCAATGATCATAAGAACATACTCTCTACAGAAAGATCTTGCTGACAATAAGAGCTTACACTCTACAGGAGAGAGAGAGAGTACCCTACAGATGAAAGAGACTTACCAATGACTATGGAGATGGAAAATGACTCTGTTGTACAAACTGTGCGAATTGCTGATCTGTGATGGCTTAAATACTAACAACCACTATGCAAGGTATGATAATGTGCTAGATGTCATAGCTGCAGTGCATTATCGGAAAGCTCATATGGCCACAAAAATAGACATTAGCCCATTCTCTGATGCATCAGCAGTGTGGGAAATTGTGTAGGGCAAGGATGTTGTTTTTTGTGAACCCGAGAATCGAATCTCAAAGTTTTTGAATTTATGTGAAACTGATTTCCAGGAAATTTAAATTTGATCCTTTGCAAATTGATCCAATCATTTTTAGAATGGCAAACAGACACCATGGTACCAAGTTGAACCCAATGATAGCTTGGTATATTTAACTGAAAAAAAGAAAACATCAGCTTCATGTTTTGGTATATTTTGCATTGTCTAATATGTAAAATCTAATATGCAAAATTGTGGCTGCTAAAGATGAAAGGATTGTTCCAAATTCTAATTCACCAGCTTGGCTGTATTTTCCCCCAAAAAAAATTCTTTAGCAGCCAATGTGAATCAAGCCTCTAACTGCTGGTATAATATGTGTACAACATTTGAATGATTTCTAAAACTAGAATGAGCCCTTTTGAGCTCTTTAATGCAAACACAGTCTTAGGCTGGTTTCACATTTGCGTTTTTTGCCGCTGCGTTTTAGCGCAAAAAAAGCATGCGTTTTTTTTCCTATACTTAACATTAAAAATGCGTGCATTTGTTAGCATGCGTTTTTCCGCGTTTTGCCGCCGCATGAGTCTTTTCTATGCATGCGTTGTGTTGCAGAAATGCAACATGTAGTAATTTCTAGCGGTGTTTTTTTGCCCTAAGGGATCCTAACCCTAACCCTAACCCTAAGGGATCCTAACCCTAACCCTAAGGCATCCTAACCCTAATCCTAACCCTAACCCTAAGGGATCCTAACCCTAACCCTAACGGTTAGGGTTAGGGTTAGGATCCCTTAGGGTTAGGGTTAGGATCCCTTAGGGTTAGGGTTAGGGTTAGGATCCCTTAGGGTTAGGGTTAGGGATAGGGTTAGGGTTAGGATCCCTTAGGGTTAGGGATAGGATCCCTTAGGGTTAGGGATAGGGTTGGGTTAGGGTTAGGATCCCTTAGGGTTAGGATCCCTTAGGGTTAGGGTTAGGGATAGGGTTAGGGTTAGGGTTAGGATCCCTTAGGGTTAGGGTTAGGATCCCTTAGGGTTAGGGTTAGGGATAGGGTTAGGGTTAGGGTTAGGATCCCTTAGGGCTAGGGTTAGGGATAGGGTTAGGGTTGGGTTAGGTTTAGGATCCCTTAGGGTTAGGGTTAGGGTTAGGATCCCTAGGGTTACTAGGGATCCTAACCCTAACCCTAGCTATTTCTGTTTATAGTGGGTTTTCTTGTTGATTTTGATGATTGGCAGCTGTCACACACTTCTCATCATGCGTTTCAAAAATGCAAACGCAGGAAAAAACGCATGTAAATGCGTCAAAATGCCGCATTTGTATTAAAACATGCAAAAACGCATGCGTCTAAAAAGCGCAGCATTTTAACGGGTTTACATGTGTTTTTTGCACCACATGCGTTTGCGTTTAAAACACTGCATTTTTAAACGCAAATGTGAAACCAGCCTTAGTAGTGTCCAAATGATATCAACCTATCTGGATAGGAGAAAACAGATAACAACTAGTGGTAACCAGTAGAGATGAGCCAACTTGATAGGAAAACGTTTGCAATCTTAAATTCAGCAGGAAAATAGCTCATTTGGATTCATGTTCGGTTCCTGAGAATTTTTCTTCAAAGTCGGCTAAATTCGGGTGCAGTTTTTATGAGAGGAGGTGGTGGGTATAGGTCAGAGGAGCGTCAGACTGTATTTTTTTTAAATTAACTTAATGTGAATACATTACGGCAGTCAATCAGGGCTCAGAAACCATCCACAACCTACAGACACAAATGCTTCTGTCATTGACTACCGAAGTCACATGTCTCTCTCCATATAAAAAGCGGACATGTTGTTTTGCTGGTGCCATTTTGTTAGTGTAACAGTGCAGAGAGGCTGCTCCTGCTGATGCAAGTTGTCATATAGTGTGAAAGGATCTTGTGTGAAATCAACCATCCATCATGTAACTAGTTTGTGCTAATGGTGTTGTGCAGGCAGGAGTCCAGATTTCCTAATCAAAATAGTTATTGCAAGTACTGTGTTGGAGTCAGGAGGTCACATTTCCTAATCAAAATCATGTGGGCTAATATTGGGGTGCAGGTACTAGGCCCCATTTTCTAATCAAAATTGTTTGGGCTAATATTGTTGTGCAGCGACCAGGCCCCATTTCCTAATCAAAATCATTTGGGCTAATATTGGGGTGCAGTTCCTCAGGCTTAGGAGGAACTGCTCGAGGAGTGATACCTTCAAAAGTCAGGCGGGGGACATGTTTGACAGGTTCAAAGAAAAGGGATATCCGAGACCGATCTTGAGTAGGGCTTTTGAGTCAGCCAAAAAAAGGCTGACAGACAGGGTCTGTTACAGAAACAAGTTAAAACCGAAGGGTGTGATACCGTTAGAGTTATTGGCACCTATGATGCACAGCACCAAGACATCAGGAGGGTGTTTGCTAGACACTGGGATGTTCTGAAGTTTGATCCCGACCTTGCAGATGCGATAGGTGAACGCCCCAATATTACGTTTAGGAAGGGCAGATCCATCAGGGACATGCTTGTACACAGTCAATATCAGCGCCCGAAGGCTGGGGGGACATGGTTGGAAAGGAGACCTTGTGGTTTTTAAAAATGCGGTGATTGCAGTCTCTGCAAGTGGATGAGACCATGTAAATGTTTCCAGAGCTCCACTACGGGTAAAACCTTTTACCAACGAGATTTTTCCAACTATAAAACAACAGGGGTGGTATATGTAGCCTCCTGTCCCTGCCCGAAGGACTACATTGGGAAAACTAAGAGGGAGTTCAGGAGGAGAGTGGGGGAGCATATGGGTGATATTCGTAACAACAGAGATACCCCACTGGCTAAACATATGCATGCTTACCACAGGGAGGATCCAACAGAAGTAAGATTTACCGTCATAGAGGTGGTCAGGGCGAACCCGAGGGGCGGTAATCTTGATAAGATGATCCTCAGAAGGGAATGTGAATGGATCTTCAGGATGGAGTCTTTAGAACCCAAGGGGATTAATGAGCAAATATCATACGCGTGCTTTCTGTAGATATCTGGTTAGTCTGTGCAACCTCTGGTTTATACATCTACTAGCCTAAATGAAGAATTTTGTAAGGGTTCGTAAAGTGGCAGGTTTCTACCATTTGTTCGAAGGGGTTCCTCTTTTTTTGAGGTCCTACATGGATTGCCATGGAATTATTTGGTAACGTATCATTTCTTTTTTGTTATCTATTGTACAGTATTTTACATTATTTGCCGCCATACACTGTCCCTGGGGCGTGTAGCCTGGTAATATACTGCCCAACCAGACGTACTATTGGCAGAGTGTCTTCTATGGCTACCAGCCATGGATATAAAATAGGTGTGGTGGCTTGGTTACTGCCTGTGATGTCCTAAAGGGGCATAGTATGCTGTAAGGTGCCCGGTATTTGGTTTATAGATGGTGAGGTACAATGTATATCAGTTATACCTACTTTATGGTGATTATACGTGACACGTTTCCCATACTGTGCGTGCTCGATATCCCCTTATATCGGGGAGGGCAGCAATTAAGGTGGATATGATATGATATGATTCAGGGTGATTGGCCCTGCGACATGTGCGTGCGATGGTTTGGAGGCGACCGGTTTTGCCACAGCAGCATTATGTATGGTCTCTAAGGAGGACGCTAGCTATCTGCTCCATCTGCGGTGATGTATTAGTCCCTCCTTTTATTTATGCTGTTTGTGGCTATGGATAGCGGTCATTCTAGGAGGTGGAAAATGGGTGACACCTCCCTCTAGGGCTTTGTACCAGCTTTCAGCCTGGCTACGTCATCGGTACCTACCAATGTAAATGCTTCCCCTGTAAGCGCTATCCATGTCTTTCAGAGCATGTGCAATTGAGCGAGAGAAGGGCCGGACATGCGCAGTAACAGAGCGTAAAATAGAACGCTCCAGCGCAACAACAGGTCTCTGTAGCGTGCGCCCCAGGTCTTTGGAGCGTGCCCAATGGAGCGGAAGGAGAGCCGGCCTTTTGGGCATGCGTAATAACAGAGAACTCTCTAGCGTCATAACGAGTGTCTCTGGAGCGCGCAGCCTAGCCCTCTGGTGCGTGCGTGACGAAGCAATCGACTGGTCGACTCTTTGGGCATGCACAGCAATGGATAACGCTCCAGCGGTTCGATGCGCAGGAGCAGGAGTTTTCTGCTCCTTCTGTGCAAAGGCGATGCGGACATGCGCAATAGACTCCATGAGACGCTATAGGAAGTAGAGAGGAGGTGCTCCGGCTGGCTGGTATCGGCGGCAGATATAAAAGTGAGTTATGTGGCATAGGGCATTCAGCTATCCACAATCTGATGTGACACAAGATATCAGTACATCTGGCCTCCTGATGAGCCTGCATAGGCGAAACGCGTTGAGGCGTGTTCTTTAATATGGCGTTCGGTGCTACACAGCGGCACAGATGAGTATTTATGGCCTAACTCTGTGGCTCTATGTGGGTAATTGTAAACACTGCTAAAATTGTATGGGAAGACCGGAGCTAGATAGCAGGGACACATCATTGGTATATTAGTCCATGCATAAAATGAGCTGATCCGGCTGTACTTATCTTGATTTCTACCCACATTACTCTGAGTGTTAGCCCATGTAAATGTATATAGATGATCCGGCTGGACTTATCTAGAAGTGTATCTATACTGTGCTAAGGATCTCGGGGCCGCTGTTAATGACTATCCAGTTGTGATATACTTATCACAACTCGCTACACTCATCAGGAGGGCGTTAAACTAGAAGAAGAGGGGACGGGAAGAAAAACATTAGACTCGAACAAAGACGACCCAGGAAAACATACTCAGAAGGGAGGTAAGAACATTTCTAAAACAATCCACAGTGAGGAGATTGGAACAAAACAAAATCCTCTAAACTGCATGCTCGCAAACGCCAGAAGCCTGACAAACAAGATGGAAGAACTAGAAGCAGAAATATCTACAGGTAACTTTGACATAGTGGGAATAACCGAGACATGGTTAGATGAAAGCTATGACTGGGCAGTTAACTTACAGGGTTACAGTCTGTTTAGAAAGGATCGTAAAAATCGGAGAGGAGGAGGGGTTTGTCTCTATGTAAAGTCTTGTCTAAAATCCACTTTAAGGGAGGATATTAGCGAAGGGAATGAGGATGTCGAGTCCATATGGGTTGAAATTCATGGAGGGAAAAATGGTAACAAAATTCTCATTGGGGTCTGTTACAAACCCCCAAATATAACAGAAAGCATGGAAAGTCTACTTCTAAAGCAGATAGATGAAGCTGCAACCCATAATGAGGTCCTGGTTATGGGGGACTTTAACTACCCGGATATTAACTGGGAAACAGAAACCTGTGAAACCCATAAAGGCAACAGGTTTCTGCTAATAACCAAGAAAAATTATCTTTCACAATTGGTGCAGAATCCAACCAGAGGAGCAGCACTTTTAGACCTAATACTATCTAATAGACCTGACAGAATAACAAATCTGCAGGTGGTTGGGCATTTAGGAAATAGCGACCACAATATTGTGCAGTTTCACCTGTCTTTCACTAGGGGGACTTGTCAGGGAGTCACAAAAACATTGAACTTTAGGAAGGCAAAGTTTGAACAGCTTAGAGATGCCCTTAATCTGGTAGACTGGGACAATATCCTCAGAAATGAGAATACAGATAATAAATGGGAAATGTTTAAGAACATCCTAAATAGGCAGTGTAAGCGGATTATACCTTGTGGGAATAAAAGGACTAGAAATAGGAAAAACCCAATGTGGCTAAACAAAGAAGTAAGACAGGCAATTAACAGTAAAAAGAAAGCATTTGCACTACTAAAGCAGGATGGCACCATTGAAGCTCTAAAAAACTATAGGGAGAAAAATACTTTATCTAAAAAACTAATTAAAGCTGCCAAAAAGGAAACAGAGAAGCACATTGCTAAGGAGAGTAAAACTAATCCCAAACTGTTCTTCAACTATATCAATAGTAAAAGAATAAAAACTGAAAATGTAGGCCCCTTAAAAAATAGTGAGGAAAGAATGGTTGTAGATGACGAGGAAAAAGCTAACATATTAAACACCTTCTTCTCCACGGTATTCACGGTGGAAAATGAAATGCTAGGTGAAATCCCAAGAAACAATGAAAACCCTATATTAAGGGTCACCAATCTAACCCAAGAAGAGGTGCGAAACCGGCTAAATAAGATTAAAATAGATAAATCTCCGGGTCCGGATGGCATACACCCACGAGTACTAAGAGAACTAAGTAATGTAATAGATAAACCATTATTTCTTATTTTTAGTGACTCTATAGCGACAGGGTCTGTTCCGCAGGACTGGCGCATAGCAAATGTGGTGCCAATATTCAAAAAGGGCTCTAAAAGTGAACCTGGAAATTATAGGCCAGTAAGTCTAACCTCTATTGTTGGTAAAATATTTGAAGGGTTTCTGAGGGATGTTATTCTGGATTATCTCAATGAGAATAACTGTTTAACTCCATATCAGCATGGGTTTATGAGAAATCGCTCCTGTCAAACCAATCTAATCAGTTTTTATGAAGAGGTAAGCTATAGACTGGACCAAGGTGAGTCATTGGACGTGGTATATCTCGATTTTTCCAAAGCGTTTGATACCGTGCCGCACAAGAGGTTGGTACACAAAATGAGAATGCTTGGTCTGGGGGAAAATGTGTGTAAATGGGTTAGTAACTGGCTTAGTGATAGAAAGCAGAGGGTGGTTATAAATGGTATAGTCTCTAACTGGGTCGCTGTGACCAGTGGGGTACCGCAGGGGTCAGTATTGGGACCTGTTCTCTTCAACATATTCATTAATGATCTGGTAGAAGGTTTACACAGTAAAATATCGATATTTGCAGATGATACAAAACTATGTAAAGCAGTTAATACAAGAGAAGATAGTATTCTGCTACAGATGGATCTGGATAAGTTGGAAACTTGGGCTGAAACGTGGCAGATGAGGTTTAACAATGATAAATGTAAGGTTATACACATGGGAAGAGGGAATCAATATCACCATTACACACTGAACGGGAAACCACTGGGTAAATCTGACAGGGAGAAGGACTTGGGGATCCTAGTTAATGATAAACTTACCTGGAGCAGCCAGTGCCAGGCAGCAGCTGCCAAGGCAAACAGGATCATGGGGTGCATTAAAAGAGGTCTGGATACACATGATGAGAGCATTATACTGCCTCTGTACAAATCCCTAGTTAGACCGCACATGGAGTACTGTGTCCAGTTTTGGGCACCGGTGCTCAGGAAGGATATAATGGAACTAGAGAGAGTACAAAGGAGGGCAACAAAATTAATAAAGGGGATGGGAGAACTACAATACCCAGATAGATTAGCGAAATTAGGATTATTTAGTCTAGAAAAAAGACGACTGAGGGGCGATCTAATAACCATGTATAAGTATATAAGGGGACAATACAAATATCTCGCTGAGGATCTGTTTATACCAAGGAAGGTGACGGGCACAAGGGGGCATTCTTTGCGTCTGGAGGAGAGAAGGTTTTTCCACCAACATAGAAGAGGATTCTTTACTGTTAGGGCAGTGAGAATCTGGAATTGCTTGCCTGAGGAGGTGGTGATGGCGAACTCAGTCGAGGGGTTCAAGAGAGGCCTGGATGTCTTCCTGGAGCAGAACAATATTGTATCATACAATTATTAGGTTCTGTAGAAGGACGTAGATCTGGGTATTTATTATGATGGAATATAGGCTGAACTGGATGGACAAATGTCTTTTTTCGGCCTTACTAACTATGTTACTATGTTACTATGTTACTATGTTACCCTACTCCATTCTTTCTCAGCACAGCGGCCAGCTCTCGGTCCTGCAGTTGTGGTCACGAAAAAAATGTTTCCTTCTACACATACCAATACTAACAGCTTGAACTCCATCATCTCCAATCTGGAGGCCACAGAAATGCTGCCTTTCAGCCTGGTGAATACAGACGGTTTCCAAAAGCTAATGGCTGTTGCGGTCCCTCAGTACCAGTTGCCCAGTCACCATTATTTCTCTAAGAAAGCTGTGTCTGCGCTACAACAGCATGACAAAGACAACATCACCCGTTCCATGATAAATTCTATGTCTGCCAGGGTGCACTTCACACGTATACAAGAAAACATTGCCAAGTGCATTACATCTCACTGTCTTTGCATTGGGTGTCTCTTTTGGCTATGATGGGCAAGGGACTGTTCCACAAGTCTTGGAATCCCCAAGGCTTGTGGGACAAACCTTTGCGGCTAACACTTCCTCCACTTTTTCTGGCTCCTCCACCTCCTCTAGAGCCTCCACTTGCGCCCTCAACTCTCCCTTTATGAGACACAAGTTCCAACAGTGCAGAGAAAGTCCCCCCACCTCCGTACTGCGCAGCCAGGGCTTGCCACAATCAGGCAGTGTTTAAATTAATATGCCTTAGAGATCAGTCACGCAGCTCAAGAGTTGTGGACAGCTATCCAGACCAAGTTTGAGCAATGGCTCTCTCCACTGAACCTGGAGCCAGGGTCGTGTGCAATAACAGTGCAAACTTGATGGCAGCCCTACACCAGGGCAACCTCACACATGTGCCTTGCATAGCTCACATCCTAATTCTGGTGGACCTGCAATTTTTCATGAAATCTTGCATGTTTTTAAGTGACCAAATACCCAAATACTTATTTTCCACCACAATTTGCAAAATAAATCTTGCCAAATCAGACAAGGTGATTTTCTGGATTTGTTTTGTCATTTTGACTCTCATAGTTGTGGTCTACCTATGATGTCAATTACAGGCCTCGCTCATCTTTTTAAGTGGGAGAACTTGCACAATTGGTCGCTGACTAATAGAGTGATCTATTTCAAGTGTTTATTTCTGTTAATGTTGATAATTATGGCTTATAGCCAATGAAAACCCAAAAGTCATTATCTCAGTAAATTAGAACATTTTATAACACCAGCTTGAAAAATTATTTTAAAATCCGAAATGTTAGCCTACTGAAATGTATGTTCAGTAAATGCACTCAATACTTGGTTGGGGTTTCTTTTGCATCAATTACTGCATCAATGCAGCATGGCATGGAGGCGATCAGCCTGTGGCACTGCTGAGATGTTATGGAAGCCCATGTTGCTTTGATAGCAGCCTTCAGCTCATCTGCATTGTTGGGTCTGATGTCTCTTATCTTCCTCTTGACAATACCCCATAGATTCTCTATGGGGATAAAGTCAGGCGAGTTTGCTGGCCAATCAAACACAGTGATACTGTTGTTTTTAAACCAGGTATTGGTACTTTTGGCAGCGTGGACAGGTGCCAAGTCCTGCTGGAGAATGAAATTTTCATCTCCAAAAAGATTGTCGGCAGAGGGAAGCATGAAGTACTCTAAAATTTTGTGGTAAATGGCTGCTCTGACTTTGATCTTGATAAAAGACAGTGGACCTACACCAGCAGATGACATGGCTCCCAAACCATCACTTATTGTGGAAACTTCACACTAGACCTCAAGCAGCTTGGATTGTGTGCCTCTCCACTCTTCCTTTGAAGTCTAGGACCTTGATTTCCAAATGAAATGCAAAATGTACTTTCTCATGAAAACAACAACTTGGACAACTGAGCAAAAGTCCAAGTCTTTTTCTCCTTGGCCAAGGTAAAACGCTTCTGGCATTGTCTATTGGTCCTGAATGGCTTGACACAAGGAATGCGATACTAGTAGCCCATGTCCTGTATATGTTGCTGTGTGGTGGATCTCGAAGCAATGACTTCTTGTGAATCTCCCCCAAATTTTTGAATGTCCTTTTCTTAATAATCCTTTCAATGCTGCGGTTATCCGGTTGATTGTGCACCTTTTTCTACCACACTTTTTGCTTCCACTCAACTTTCCATTTATATACTTGGATACAGCAAACTGTGAACAGCCAGCTTCATTATCAATTACCTTTTGTGTCTTTCCCTCCTTGTTGAGTGTGTCAATGGATGCCTTCTGGACATCTGTCAAGTCAGCAGGACTATGGGACCTTTTTAAATACTTAGAAATCCTTTGCAGGTATTTTTGTTAATTATTCTAATTTGCTGAGATAATGACTTTTGTGTTTTCTTTGACTGTAAGCCATAATCATCAACAATAACAGAAATAAAAACTTGAAATAGATCGCTCTGTTTGTAATAACTCTATATAATATGTGAGATTCACTTTTTGCATTGAAGAACTGAAATAAATTAACTTTCCTGTATGTGGCAGATGAGGGCCAGCAATGGCAGCAGCAGTACTACATTATAGATAGCATAATGGACAGACAGTAGATGAGTGACTGAGTGAGGGCCATTGTAGACGTTTGACAGCAGACAGTCAGGTAGGTAAATGATATGACTGATTTAATCATTGACATGAGCTATAGATGAATGAAAGTCATCACTGACCTATGCCTAATTAGTTTTGACAAATGTAAGGTTTTTCATGCTGGGAGGGAATAACCAGCTCCGCTTAGGTGTGACAAAGTTAGTTATTGGGCAGAAATCCCACTCTAACAGTACAATTGATGTTGGATATGACAGTAATGCAACCAGAGCAAACTGTGACACTTCTTTCCACTGGCCAATCTGTTGAGCCAGAGATCCATGGAATTGGAGTTCAAGGTATGTGCTGGAGAAAAGACATAGTGCAACTATACAACTTAACCTGGCTGTTCAGGCAGTGCAACTTTGATTGTTGATGTGCGTCAGTTTGTTGCACCAACAGATAAACCATCTGGTCCGTCATGTGATGTCGTATGTATTGTAATTGATGCTGCGCTGCCTTGTATATTTATTTAGCACTTACAGTGGCATGTGAAAGTTTAGTCCTCCCTGTTCAAAATTACTATTATTGTTAAGCATGTTGAAGATGAAAATGATCTCCAAAACGCTTAAAGTTAAATATGACACATTTTCTTTGAATTTTAGGCAAAAAGAAAATATATACTGTATTTTCATCTTTTATGTTTAAAAAATTTGAAACAGGAAAATGGGTTAATGCAAAAGTTTGGGCACCATGCATGATTAGTACCTAGTAGCACCCCCTTTTTCAAGTATCACAGCTTGTAAACGCTATTTGTAGCCAGCCAAGGATCTCTCATTTCTGGTTTGTGGGATTTTTATCCATTCTTCCTTGGAAAATTCTTCCAGTTCTATGAGATTCCTGGATTGTCTTGCATGCACTGCTATTTTGATGTATAGTCACAGATTTTCAATGATGTTCAGATCAGGACACTGGGAGGGCCATTGTAAAACCTTCGGCTTGTGCCTTTTGAGGTGGTCTATTGTGGGTTTTGAAGTATGTTTAGGCTTATTGTTCATTTGTAGAAGCCATCCTCTTTTCATATTCAGCTTTTTTACAGATGGTGTTGCTTGCATCAAGAATTTGTAGAAATTTCATTGAATCCATTCTTCCTTCTACCTGTGAAATGTTCGCCTTGCCATTGGCTGCAACATGCTTAATAGATGGCGAGATGTTCTTTTCCTGAAACTCTGTGCTCTTTTTTCTTCACACATACCTTTGATCATTGGTGCCAAAGAGTTCTATTTTAACCTTATCAGTCCTCAGGACTTGTGTCCAAAATGCATTATGCTTATTTAGATGCTCTTTTGCATACTTCTGAGGCTGAATGTTGTGGTGAGGACACCAGAGTGGTTTCTTCTGATCACTCTTCCATGAAGGCCAAATTTATGGAGGTCTTTCTGAACAGTAGAACAATGTACCAAAACTTCAAAGTCTGCTAAATTTTCTGAAGGTCTTTTGCAGTCAAGCAAGTGCTAAGCAGCTGCTTAGAAGAACCCATGGTTGCTCTTTTTTGGAACAAGGTTAGAGAAGGTTGGGTTTTATAAAGTTAGGAAATTTGCATCACGTGGCCTTTCCTAACTATGATAGTGAACAAGCCATAACTCTAACATTCTAATTAAAGGGAACCTGTCACCCCGAAATTCGCGGGTGAGGTAAGCCCACCGGCATCAGGGGCTTATCTAAAGCATTCTGTAATGCTGTAGATAAGCCCCCGATGTTTCCTGGAAGAGGAGAAAAAGACGTTATATTATACTCACCCAGGGGCGGTCCCGCTGCTGGTCAGGTCAAATGGGCGTCTCCGGTCCGCTGCGGCGCCTCCCATCTTCATTACAAGACGTCCTCTTCTGATCTTCAGCCACGGCTCCGGCGCAGGCGTACTTTGCTCTGCCCTGTTGAGGGCAGACAAAGTACTGCAGTGCGCAGGCGCCGGGCCTCTGACCTTTCCGGCGCCTGCGCACTGCAGTACTATCCTCTGCCCTCAACAGGGCAGAGCAAAGTACGCCTGCGCCGGAGCCGTGGCTGAAGATCAGAAGAGGACGTCTTGTAATGAAGATGGGAGGCGCCGCAGCGGACCGGAGACGCCCGTTTGACCTGACCAGCAGCGGGACCGCCCCTGGGTGAGTATAATCTAACGTCTTTTTCTCCTCTTTCAGGTAACATCGGGGCTTATCTACAGCATTACAGAATGCTGTAGATAAGCCCCTGATGCCGGTGGGCTTACCTCACCCGCGAATTTCGGGGTGACAGGTTCCCTTTAAGGTCCAAAACACGTCCTCCACTTTCTACTACTAAATTCTCGGGGTCCTTAGACCAAGCTACTAGAATTGTACACACCAGAACTAAATTGTTTATAAATACTGCTCTGACAAAAATTGAGAGACCACCACATCAAAACCATTTCATGAGCAGCCCAATCTCCAGACCTGAACCCGATTGAAAACCTCAGGAATGTAATGAAGAGGATGATGGATAGTCATAAGCCATCAAACAAAGAACTGCCTAAATTTTTGTACCAGGAGTGGAATAAGGTCACCCAAAAGCAGTGTGAAAGGCTGGTGGAAAGCATGCCAAGATGCATGAAAGCTGTGATTATAAATCATGGTTATTCCACAAAATATTGATTTCTGAACTCTTCCTGAGTTAAAACATTAGTATTGTTGTTTCTAAAAGATTATGAACTTCTTTTCTTTGCATCATCTGAGGACTGAAAGCACTGTTTTTTTTTTTAATTTTGACCATTTTTCTTTTTTTTTTTTCATTTTTCTTTTTCAGAAAAAAATACAAAATGTGTTGCTTGGAAATTCGGAGACGTGTTATCAGAAGTTTATAGAATAAGAGAATTTATAGAATAATTTACATTTTACTCAAAAATATACCTATAAAGAGAAAAATCAGACAAACTGAACATTTTGCAGTGGTCTCTTAATTTTTGCCAGAGCTGTATGTGAGGCTCTCTATTATAGAGTTTGCATTGGACTCAGGAGCTTTTAGTTTTACCTCTGTGGGCTTGGCTTTCTTGCCACATGCAATATTTATTAAATATTAAAAATTAAGAATTTTTTATAAAGTTGAGATAAACCTGTTTGATAAATAAAATGTTTCAGACTGTAATTCATACGAGGCAGAATTGTTGGCCTCTGGATTGAAAAAATAACAAACGCCCACCCCTTCAATGCCAAGGATCATTAGGAAGCAGCTTCACCAAAAACAAAGATGCAATTTTGAAATTACAAGGTCTAGCGTCATAATGAAACAAAGAAAACACTTTTCAGAAAAAAAATATTGTGGAGTTATATTATTTCAAACCTGCATAATTGCACAATTCTGCTGCCAGAGCTTCAATGTAGCTAAAAGCTGTTCCAAGTTTGTTTTACTTTGTAATGTAAAAATCCAATGTATAATTTGAATATTAAATAAGAAACATCCTGCATTACAAATGCATCTTTAATTTTGCTGTGCATTTAACTCACAAAGTAAAGTGCTATCTGAGCATTCGTGACATCTAGTCCTGTCTGCCGGAAAACAAAAGGAAACTCACATGGTCTATTAAGCACTGTATTCAATCACTCTCTAAGTATGGCCCATACATTATTCCACTGTCATAGTTTATTAACTAATTCTATGGTGACTTAAGCATTTCTTCTGATTATGCCCCTAATGTTACTAATGGATGAGCAATCAACATGCAAGTGAGACAGTTTAATCTGTACTCATTAGCTGACAAAATTGTAAAGCAATTGTAGTTAATGTTAATGCAATTGTAATGAGTTTAGTAAGGAGTTGTTTGTACTTACCTACTTGTAGGTTTTATCAAAAGTAGTAACAAATAAACTAGGTGTGTCTATGTTCTGTATTTCAAAGCATGAGTAACATTGCCCCAAATCAAGAAGGCTACTCATAATTTAAAGTGATACTCCTACACTTTATCAAAAGCATCTGAATTCTTCAAGAAGTAGATCAGAGGATGTTAAATCATAATATGCTAATTACAGAACCTCCCTGCTTAATTGGCTAGGTAGCACCACATGGTCATGGCTGAGGCACTTTACGGCAAAAGAAGTCTTGGTCAGTCAATCTGGGAGAGCCATAAATGGCAGACAGCATGCATTTTAGAATAACATTCCATTGCAATATGAGAATAAAATGGAAGGATGATATTAAGAAAGAAATTGGAGTGTTTTTGTCACGCACAGTGCAGGAAAGACTAAGTGCAACACGAAGGGATGAGGGCAAGGGAGCGCCCAACATCAGGGAAGGGGGGAGTGGAGACCCTTAGGCTACTTTCACACTAGCGTCGGAATCTCCCCGTCGCAATGCGTCAGGCAGAGATTCCGACGCTAGCGTTTGACGCACTGCACAACGGGTGCAGCGGATGCATTTCTCCGGCGCATCCACTGCCCCATTGTGAGGTGCGGGGAGGTGGGGGCGGAGTTCCGGCCGCGCATGCGCGGTCGGATAAAGCGGTCCGTCAGGAGCAAAAAACATTACATGTAACGTTTTTTGCTCCCGGCGGTCCGCCACAACACGGCGCAACCGTCGCACGACGGTTGCGATGTGTGGCAAAGCGTCGCAATGCGTCGCTAATGTTAATCTATGGGGCAAAAACGAATCCTGCAAACAACTTTGCAGGATGCGTTTTTTGCCATAAACGACGCATTGCGACGTTTGGCAAAAAACGCCAGTGTGAAAGTAGCCTTAGACATAAGTCACCCTGTTCGCCCTGAACGTTCCTATATAGGTTCTGCTCCTGCTTAGGGAATGACGAGGTGAGAACTATTCAATCACCACTATCACTAAAAACAGCTGGGATAGACAAGGGGAACACTTATTTTGAGGAGACTCAGAGCTGTGACACAGATGTCCTCCAGCAACACCAAAGAGGAAGATAGCCAACTGCTATAGCTCCAAGCCTTAACAGGGGGAAATGGAAATATCACCGGCAACTCCCAGCAGCAGGCTGGGAATATATAAACACCCTGGTCCAAGTGCGTCAATTAGGCTGGTTTCACATTTGCGTTTTTTGCCGCTGCGTTTTAGCGCATAAAAAACGCATGTGTTTTTTCCCCAAAGGGTTAGGGTTAGGGATAGGGTAAGGGATAGGGTTAGGGTTAGGGATAGGGTTAGGGTTGGAGTAGGGTTAGGGTTAGGATCCCTTAGGGTTAGGGATAGGGGTAGGGTTAGGGTTAGGGTTAGGATTAGGGTTAGAATCCCTTAGAGTTAGGGTTAGAGGTAGGGTTAGAGTTAGGGTTAGGGTAAGGGTTAAGATCCCTTAGGGTTAGGGTAAGGGTTAGGATCCCTAGGGTTACTAGGGATCCAAACCCTAACCCTAACCCTAGCTATTTCTGTTTATAGTGGGTTTTCTTGTTGATTTTGATGATTGGCAGCTGTCACACACTTCTCATCATGCGTTTAAAAAACGCAAACGCATGAAAAAACGCATGTAAATGCGTCAAAATGCCACGTTTCTAATAAAACATGCAAAAACGCCTGCGTCTAAAACGCGGCGTTTTACCGCGTTTACATGTGTTTTTTTAACCACATGCGTTTGCGTTTAAAACGCTGCGTTTTTAAACGCAAATGTGAAACCAGCCTTAGAGCCGCAGAAAGGATGCCACTGGGTCAAAGAGTCAGAAAGGAAGGTGTCTGCAAAAGCTAAACGCAGAGACCTTCTGCAGCTGGATGCAGTGCAACTGTCTACAGCTTCTGACATACCCGTGATAATGTTTCAAATGTTTTTGGTGCAATTTCTATATTTTGGAACAAGTTCATCAAACAGTTTTTGCCAGAATTCCAACTTGAAGTTATGCAAAAATTTTGCCACATTTGTAATGTCTATACTGGTCAGCATTGCCCAATTTTTAAAACGTGGGTGGAACTTGGGCAGAAAGGGGTGTGACTAAGCATGCTCAACAAATTTAGCATAATTTACACTACCAAAGGGGTCCCTAGCTTGCTTGTATTTCTGGAGGTGGCATATGACAGTCAAAAATTCAATAAATTCATTATAGAGACGCTTGCCACTTATAATGACTCTCTTAACCCTTCAGTAAGACAGGAGCACTAAATGCTGGTCTTTATTAGGCCGTTAGTGTTCCTATAACCTTGGAATTTAAGTGAAAGATTAACGATAAAGCGGCACACTGATCATTTTCAATATAACTTACTCACTGCTTTACAAGATGTTAGAAAATTATTACCAAGGTAATAATACACTATTGAAAAGGTGATCTTTTTTTAATTCTCTGAGTTTACACAATTGTGTAAAAGAGGTGATGGTCAGAAAAATAGATGACTGATCATATGTAAAATATACCAAATTCAACATTCTATTGCTTTCGGTTTTGCACTTATATTTACAGGTAGAATTTGTTTGAAGATATTAAATACTACCAGAGGAGAGAAAATAACTTATTTTAAATCCACTTTAAACTGTTGCCTCCTTTAAATTTGCAACATGTTTGTGATTTGTAGAAAACATGTCCATGCAAGAAGTATTATGACTAGTGTAGGGCGAGCGTGCTCGGCACTGCTCGATACTCGATAGGGTATTAGGGTGCTCAATTGATTATCACATAGTGTCGAGTATTGCATTGTGCTCGAGTGCTTGGGTCCCTTGCTTTAACCCCTCTGTGACCTTAGACGTACTATCCCGTCGAGGTGCCCTGGGCTTATCTGACCCTGGACGGGATAGTACGTCATAGCCGATCGGCCGCGCTCACGGGGGGAGCGCGGCCGATCGCGGCCGGGTGTCAGCTGCTTATCGCAGCTGACATCCGGCACTATGTGCCAGGAGCGGTCACGGACCGCCCCCGGCACATTAACCCCTGGCACACCGCGATCAAAGATGATCGCGATGTGCCGGCGGTGCAGGGAAGCACCGCGCAGGGAGGGGGCTCCCTGCGGGCTTCCCTGAGACCCCCGGAGCAACGCGATGTGATCGCGTTGCTGCGAGGGTCTCACCTCCCTCCCTGCTCCCTCCAGCCCCGGATCCAAGATGGCCGCGGATCCGGGTCCTGCAGGGAGGGAGGTGGCTTCACAGAGCCTGCTCAGAGCAGGCACTGTGAAGCCTGCAGCGCTGCATGTCAGATCAGTGATCTGACAGAGTGCTGTGCAAACTGTCAGATCACTGATCTGTGATGTCCCCCCCTGGGACAAAGTAAAAAAAAAAATTTCCAAATGTGTAAAAAAAATAAAAAAAAATATTCCAAAATAATGAAAAAAAAAAAAAAATATTATTCCCATAAATACATTTCTTCATCTAAATAAAAAAAAAAAAACCAATAAAAGTACACATATTTAGTATCACCGCGTCCGTAACGACCCGACCTATAAAACTGTCCCACTAGTTAACCCCTTCAGTAAACACCGTAAGAAAAAAAAAAAAAAAAACGAGGCAAAAAACAACGCTTTATTATCATACCGCCGAACAAAAAGTGGAATAACACGCGATCAAAAAGACAGATATAAATACCCATGGTACCGCTGAAAGCGTCATATTGTCCCGCAAAAAAAGAGCCGCCATACAACATCATCAGCAAAAAAATAAAAAAGTTATAGTCCTGAGAATAAAGCGATGCAAAAATAATTATTTTTTCTGTAAAATAGTTTTTATCGTATAAAAGCGCCAAACCATAAAAAAATGATATAAATGAGGTATCGCTGTAATCGCACTGACCCGAAGAATAAAACTGATTTATCAATTTTACCAAACGCGGAACGGTATAAACGCCTCCCCCAATAGAAATTCATGAATAGCTGGCTTTTGGTCATTCTTCCTCACAAAAATCGGAATAAAAAGCGATCAAAAAAATGTCACGTGCCCAAAAATGTTTTGAATAAAAACGTCAACTCGTCCCGCAAAAAACAAGACCTCACATGACTCTGTGGACCAAAATATGGAAAAATTATAGCTCTCAAAATGTGGTATTGCAAAAAATATTTTTTGCAATAAAAAGGGTCTTTCAGTGTGTGACGGCTGCCAATCATAAAAATCCGCTAAAAAACTCGCTATAAAAGTAAATCAAACCCCCCTTCATCACCCCCTTAGTTAGGGAAAAATAAAAAAAAAATGTATTTATTTCCATTTTCCCATTAGGGCTAGGGTTAGGGCTAGGGTTAGGGCTAGGGCTAGGGCTAGGGTTAGGGCTAGGGTTAGGGCTAGGGTTAGGGTTAGGGTTAGGGCTAGGGCTAGGGTTGGGGCTACAGTTAGGGTTGGGGCTAAAGTTAGGGTTAGGGTTTAGATTACATTTACAGTTGGGAATAGGGTTGGGATTAGGGTTAGGGGTGTGTCAGGGTTAGAGGTGTGGTTAGGGTTACCGTTGGAATTAGGGTTAGGGGTGTGTTTAGATTAGGGTTTCAGTTATAATTGGGGGGTTTCCACTGTTTCGGCACATCAGGGGCTCTCCAAACACGACATGACGTCCGATCTCAATTCCAGCCAATTCTGCGTTGAAAAAGTAAAACAGTGCTCCTTCCCTTCCGAGCTCTCCTGTGTGCCCAAACAGGAGTTTACCCCAACATATGGGGTATCAGCGTACTCAGGACAAATTGGACAACAACTTTTGTGGACCAATTTCTCCTGTTACCCTTGGGAAAATACAAAACTGGGGGCTAAAAAATAATTTTTGTGGGAAAACAAAAAGATTTTTTATTTTCACGGCTCTGCGTTATAAACTGTAGTGAAACACTTGGGGGTTCAAAGTTCTCACAACACATCTAGATAAGTTCATTGAGGGGTCTAGTTTCCAATATGGGGTCACTTGTGGGGGGTTTCTACTGTTTAGGTACATTAGGGGCTCTGCAAACGCAATGTGACGCCTGCAGACCAATGCATCTAAGTCTGCATTCCAAATGATGCTCCTTCCCTTCCGAGCCCTCCCATGCGCCCAAACGGTGGTTCCCCCCCACATATGGGGTATCAGCGTACTCAGGACAAATTGGACAACAACTTTTGGGGTCCAATTTCTTCTCTTACCCTTGGAAAAATAAAAAATTGGGGGCAAAAATATAATTTTTGTGAAAAAATATGATTTTTTATTTTTACGGTTCTGCATTATAAACTTCTGTGAAGCACTTGGTGGGTCAAAGTGCTCACCACACCTCTAGATAAGTTCCTTAGGGGGTCTACTTTCCAAAATGGTGTCACTTGTGGGGGGTTTCAATGTTTAGGCACATCAGTGGCTCTCCAAACGCAACATGGCGTCCCATCTCAATTTCTGTCAATTTTGCATCGAAAAGTCAAACTGCGCTCCTTCCCTTCCGAGCTCTCCCATGCGCCCAAACAGTGGTTTACTGCCACATGTGGGGTATCAGCGTACTCAGGACAAATTGGACAACAACTTTTGAGGTCCAATTTCTTCTCTTACCCTTGGAAAAATAAAACAAATTGGAGCTGAAGTAAATTTTTTGTGTAAAAAAGTTAAATGTTCATTTTTATTTAAACATTCCAAAAATTCCTATTAAACACCTGAAGGGTTAATAAACTTCTTGAATGTGGTTTTGAGCACCTTGAGGGGTGCAGTTTTTAGAATGGTGTCACACTTGGGCATTTTCTATCATATAGACCCCTCAAAATGACTTCAAATGAGACGTGGTCCCTAAAAAAAAATGGTGTTGTAAAAATGAGAAATTACTGGTCAACTTTTAACCCTTATAACTCCCTAACAAAAAAAAAAATTGGTTCCAAAATTATGCTGATGTAAAGGAGACATGTGGGAAATGTTACTTATTAAGTATTTTGTGTGACATATCTCTGTGATTTAATTGCATAAAAATTCAAAGTTTGAAAATTGCGAAATTTTCAAAATTTTCGCCAAATTTCCGTTTTTTTCACAAATAAACGCAGGTACTATCAAAGAAATTTTACCACTATCATGAAGTACAATATGTCACGAGAAAACATTGTCAGAATCACCAGGATCCGTTGAAGCGTTTCGGAGTTATAACCTCATAAAGGGACAGTGGTCAGAATTGTAAAAATTGGCCTGGTCATTGACGTGCAAACCACCCTTGGGGGTAAAGGGGTTAAGCACAAGGACTCCTCTTTCAGTCAAACTCTTTGTGAGATATACAACTCTGAAGAGAGAACTCTGGAAAAATGCTTGAGTTTCACATTAATTTCCATTATGTTTGATACTCAAGCAGAGCACATATGAGCATCTGACATGATCAATTTGAGTACCGAGCACACAAGCATTTCAGTGCTCAATCATCACTAATTATGACCCAATAATCTGCTTGCAAATGCTGTGCAATCTACGAGCAGCATGTGATAATATATATCAGGTGACAGGATACAACCCACAGTTGGCATGAGGCGGCAACAGAAAACAGACTAGTTATTTCTTCCCATATGACGGGAACTTACAGTAGTTGAGAAACAGTTAAGCAATATGAAATCGGTTAAGCACAAGTTAATTATACAACATGGAACATACTCAGTAATAGATCTTAAAGTTCAGTTTAAATAACACAGAATATAAACCTACAGTGACTATGAAGGAACAACACGATCAAAAATTATACTAAAATAACAATTTTATTACAATATTATGATAAAAATGAATGAACTGAAGTCTCTTAGGGATTATACTTGTGCCCCTCTGACAGGGGTGATACACCCATTCCTGGGAGACCTACTACATTGGCTCCTTTTGAAGTAATGGCCCTAGCGGGAGTCACCGGGTTTTTCCGCTAGGCCGCAAGACTTCTTAACAAAGTCTATCAAGAAAAGCGGAGCCTCCTTTGCCACTTCTGACCCCCACCTCACTTGTTTTCCTAGCCCATTCCCACTCTTGTACCATACATAGGTGCTGGAAGCAAAGACCTAGCTCACTCATGTCTCCCTTCTATCACCGCAGGCATCATCCTCCGATTGAAATCTACTCACCGCTCTTTGGTGCTTTTTGGGCATGAGGAAAAGAGGGCTGGACTCCGGCTCTCGACCGCCATCGTCTAGACTCTAGAACATGACCTGCACAGAGTGGTGATTCAGACCTTGACTGGCGCAGTCTGGGCTCTGGGTCTTGACCAGCAGAGATCGGGTCCTCAGGTCTTGACCGGCGTACTTAGGTCTTCAGATCTCACTTCACGACATCCGGGCTCTGTCTGACATTGGCCAGCACCTTGTTGGCATGTGCTTTCTGCTGAGGCCTGTCAATATGGCTTCAGTGTCATCCCTGGTCTGTGTCTGCACCTTCCTCTTTTTTGGTGCCAAATCCTCTCATGGAATCTTTATATCCGGGAACCTCTTCAACAGAGGCACCTGACAGGGTGTCTCATTTGGACTCATCCACCCTGCAACTCTACCTGCACCGGATGGTTCTGCCTGGTCCCATTTGGACAGCAGGTAGCAGCCTTTTTGTAATAATGATACATCACGCTGGGGTTCTTCAGGAGTATCATTGCCTCCTCTAACAAGTAGGAGGTGATGCTACCTGGTTACTTAAGTTGCTGTTCCACTGTACAAATGTCATGTTATATATGTGCTGCTATATGTATTGCAATGTCATATATTATTCTAAGTGTTTATGTGAATGTTTCAACAATTGTTTGAAAGTTCCACATACTTGACATGAGGAATTAGCCATAAATAGTGTTGAGCGATACCTTCCGATATCAAGAAGTATCAGCATCGGATTGGATCGGCAGATATCCAAAAAATATCGGATATCGCCGATACCCGATACCACTGCAAGTCAATGGGACACAAATATCGGAATGTAAATAAGCCCTTTCTGTCCTTCTACATCCTGTTCCGGAGGGGGGGAAGAGTGTGGGCGGTGCGTAGGCAGACACTGCGTGTCTGTGTGTGCAGGTGGGGTCTGTGTGGACCTGCCGGGGCTTGGTACGGGCGACTCGGGGGTCTGTGTGGGCTGTCGGAGGTCTGTGCGTGCCTGCCAGGGCTCTGTGCAGTCTGCTGGGGCTCTGTGCGTGCCTGCCGAGGCTTTGCGCAGCCTACCGGGGCTCTGTGCATGCCTGCCGGGGCTCTGTGCGGCCTGCCGGGGCTCTGTGGGGGCTTGCCGGGGCTCTGTGCGGGCTTGCCGGGGCTCTGTGCGGGCTTGCCGGGGCTCTGTGCGGGCTTGCCGGGGCTCTATGCATGCTGCCTGGGGTCTGTGCAGGCATCGTCTAATGGGACTACAAGTCCAATCGGATGATGCCTGTGACAGTGATTGACACATTAGCCAATGATGGGACAGTAATAGCCCCATCATCCGGATAATGTGTTGAATGTTAAAAAAAACCATACATACTACATACATTACATTCATACATTGCATACAATACATACATACAGACATACAGTACATATAACATAGAGTACAAACTCACCATTACTTGTCATTTTTATCCCCGAAGCCACTGTCACCTGTAAAAAATATTAAAATAACAAACAACCAATTTACTCCCTGTCCGAAGAAATCCACGAGTGTCCCACGACGATCTCCAGTGGAGAACAGCAGCATCAGCAGGCTCCAGGAATACAATGATGGGTGGAAGTTATCATTCCGAACTGTATTCCTCCACTGCTGTAAAAATATAGTCCCTAGTCTCACTTTTGGCATTGCTGTGTGAGAAATTTTCCCATGCAGCAATTGCCATAAAGTGAGACTTTGTCCTAAGGTAACCTCTCAGTGATGCACTGCAGGAGCCATTGTCTCCTGTCAGTGTGTCACTGAGGGTCCTATAGAGCAGTGACATCACCCGATGTCACTGTTCTATAGGGGAGATCATCGTGGGACACTCGTTATTAATTGGACTATGGCAGACAGGTAGTATACGGTTTATTATTTTACGCTTTTTGCAGGCGCTGAAGTATGGTAAGTATGGTTAAATGAAGAATATTAAAATACTTTTTTCCTAATGTGCGCGTGTTTTATTAACCCTTTATTACTATTGGATTAATATTGGATAGGCATCTTTTTGACGCCTGTCCGTTATTAACCCGGCTTAATGTCACCTTACAATAGCAAGGTGACATTAACCCCTTATTACCCCAAATTCCACCGTTACATGGGAGTGGGAAGAGAGGGGCTAAGTGCCAGAATTAGCGCATCTAACAGATGCGCCATTTCTGGGGCGGCTGCGGACTGGTATTTGTAGCCGGGGGGGGCAATATCCATGGCCCCTCTCTAGGCTATGAATATCAGCCCACAGCTGTCTGCATAGCCTTTCTGGCTATAAAATATAGGGGGACCCCCATGTCATTTTTGGGGGGTCCCCCTATTTTAATAGCCAGTAAAGGCTACGCAGACAGCTGCAGGCTGATATTCATACCAGGCTACAAATATTGGCCCCCAGCCGTTGGCTTTCCCACTCTGGCGCAGAAAATTGTGGGGGAGCCCACGCCGTTTTTTTCCATTTTTTTTTTTTTATTAAATGCTCATTAAGGAATCCTTCACATTTGCGTCGGTACGGGTCCGTCGCTATGCGTCGGCCGACGTACCGACGCACGTTGTGAAATTTGTGCACAACATGGGCAGCGGATTCAGTTTTTCAACGCATCCGCTGCCCATTCTGAAATCCGGGGAGGAGGGAGCGGAGTTTCAGCCGCACATGCGCAGTAGAAAATGGCGGACGCGACGGACAAAAAAACCTTCACTTGAACGTTTTTTCGTGGCGACGGTCCGCCAAAACACGACGGATCCGTTACACAACGGACGCGACGTGTGGCCATCCATCGCGATCCGTCGCTAATACAAATCTATGGGTAAAAACGCATCCTACGAGCACATTTGCACAATCCATTTTTTCCCAAAACTACAGATTGCGACGTATTACTAAAAACGCAAGTGTGAAAGTAGCCTTAGAAACATCGGCCTTTCTATTATGTATCTATGGATATATCTATCTATAGATATATTTATAGATAGATATATCTATAGATACATAGATGTATCTATCCATATATCTGGCTGCTATCACACATCAGGTTTTTGCCGGCAGGCACAATCCGACGAGTTTTGAAAAAAACGGATCAGGCGGAAAAAAAATGGAACCGGCGGAAAAAAAGATGGATCCGGCGGAAAAAAACAGATCTGGTGGAAAAAACGGATTTGGTAGAAAAAAAACGGATCCTGCGGAAAAAAATGGATCCGGTGGAAAAAAACGGATCTGGTGGGAAAAAAAACAGATCCTGCAGAAAAAACTGAACCGGTGGAAAAAACTGATCCGGCGGATGCGTTTTTTACCCATAGACTTGTAATAGCAACGGATCGCGACGGATGGCCTCACGTCGCGTCCGTTGTGCAACAGATCCGTCGTGTTTTAGCAGACAGTCGGCACAAAAAAAACGTTCAAGTGAACGTTTTTTGTCCATCGCGGCTGCCATTTTCTACCGCGCATGCACGGCCGAAACTCCGCCCCTCCTCCCCAGACTTCAGAATGGGCAGCAGATGCATTGGAAAACTGCATCCGCTGCCCACGTCGTGCACAAATTTCACAACGTGCGTCGGTATGTCGGCCCGACGCATAGCGACGGATCCATACCGACGCAAGTGTGAAAGATTCCTTAATGAGCGTTGAATTTTAAAAAAACGGAAAAAAACGGCGTGGGACACTTGTGGATTTCTGCAGACAGGGAGTATATTGTTTTTTGTTATTTTAATCTTTTTTACTGATGAGTGGCTTCGGGGAACAAAGTGACAAGTAATGGCGAGTGTATACTCTATGTTTAATCTAATGTATGTCTGTATGTATGTATTGTATGTAATGTATGAATGTATTGTATGCAGTATGTATGTAGTATGTATGCAGTATGTTGTATGTAGTATGTATGTAGTATGTATGTAGTATGTTGTATATAGTATGTATGTAGTATGTATGTAGCATGTGTCATGCCCTCAGCTGCAGGTCCGGTCTCCGCTGTCACCTTTCACGCAGCTCCACTGGTACTACTCACCCTGTCCGTGGCTCCAGACAATCAGCGGCTCCTTTCTCTGCTAAGAACCTGCATCCTCTTGGCAGGTCTCCTGGAAATGCTCTTAGGAAGCGCGCCCCGCTTCCTGCACATACTTAAAACAGCAGAGCACCTGTTCTCTATTAAGGCCAGCCAGGGCCCCATTAAAGTGGTAGGGTCAGGTGTGGGTCCCAGTACGCCGTCCTGCCCCTTTAACGCCGCTTACGGCGTGGCAGTATCACTGCCCCTACCACCTTAATGGGGCCCTGGCTTTCCCTTATCTCGGGGGTACCTATGAAGGTTAGGAGGCCCAAGCCGCCAGCGTATCCCTGTCTCCTATGCAGGCCCTATGAGTGGCCCCCTCTCCCCCCAAAGGAGGTGGAGTGCACCCGTGTAATAATACAACAAATAACAGGGTAAACAGATAAGGTAACTAAAAGATACTAACTCACCAAATGCTCACACAACCACAGAGGAAACAGAGAAGGGAAGAGAAGGAATAAACTAGGAAGGAAAACAGGTTTAACATGCAACCAAAACTGCAGACACCAATCTCTGTAAATAAACCTCCAACACCAACACCTCTCTCCATCAACCTCCAACCAGGCAGTAGAACTGATCACTGACAATAGCTGAAGTCAGGACTGGGTCTATATAGAGGATCAGATTACAAAATCTAGTTCAGCTGAGAGAGACCCAGCTCTCAGCAATAAGGTTAACTCCTGCACTGCTGGCACAAAGCAGCCAGGTCAGAATATAGGTGAAGAGCTTCTGTTCGCAGAGTGTGAACGAGGCCCAGAGCGCTGCGGTTCTCTGGAACCTCTCTGTCGCTGTAGCCCCGTGACACTCAGATATCAGGGGCAGAGGATACTTATTCCTAACGGTGATGGCGTTAAGACCCCTGTAAGCTATGCATGGATGTAGTTCCCGGTTCTTCATCTGCACAAAGAAGAACCCAGCCTTTGCAGGTGACAATGACTTCCTAATGAATCCTCTTGCCAGATTTTCCTGGATGTACTGTGACATTGCCTCCACCTCCGAGAGAGATAACAGATAGACTCGATCCCGGGGAGGCTCAGCACCAGGCAAGAGGTCAATAGGACAGTCAGGGGTGGTGAGGCGGAAGGGTCTCCAAAGCTCTTTAGGAGAACACGTCCACCGATATGCGGGTACCTCAGTAGTAGCAACCTGAACACATTCCCTCTGACATCTACCCCCACAAGATTCACCCCATCCCTAAATTCTGCCTGTGGACCACTCAATATGAGGAGAGTGGTACCGTAGCCAAGGTATCCCTAACAGGACCTCATCAATTCCCTCAGGAATTACAAGCAGAGATATAATTCCCTGATGAGAAGGCGACATGGACAGAGAAAACTGGATGGTCTGGTGTGTTATCTATGAGGGCAGTGTCGACCCCTTTACCACTTGTACGGTTACTGGTTGAGCTAACATTACCAGGGGAATTGCGTGATGTTGGGCGAAGGCAGAAGACATAAAATTGCCCTCCGCCCCAGAATCCACGCTTAGCTCTACCGAGTTTGTAAAGCCTATAGTAATTTTCCCCTTAAAGGACAATTTGGAGGCAAACGTCGCCGTGTCCCCCGGAAGAAGGCACTGTTAGCCGAAACACGCGTTGGTGTGGGTGCTGCTGCGGTATACACAGGTATATACTGGCCTTACATTTTATGGCATTCTTTCCTCTCTAGGTCTCTTACTTTGCTGCTTCTTATGGCTTTTGCACTTTGCTAGCATCCATATTATGTTGCACACCTGCACTTTATTTCTTATATGCATTAGTGGCATGGCCAAGATACCCTTACTTATGTAACCTGCTTGTTTACTGTGGTTTCACCCTTCAGTGTATCATTGTCTTGTCCCTGCTCTCATTTTACTTGTCCTCTTACTGTTGTGTATTAATAAAGTTGACATATTGTTTTAGTAATCTTTGCTTCATTTGGTGCTTTTTTTCTTTGGTATGATTTTCGTATGTTTGCACTGAACCTCATTCCATATATCCTGGCACCATGGTTTATTTTGAACTTTTACTTTTGCACTAAGCATGTTTGGTTTGTGGTCAGGTGTATAGGTATATGTCGTTGCTGAACATTGCTGGCTACAAGGACAGAGCCTGGAAGGGCAGTAGTAACCAGTCGTCCAGTATCAGCCTGAGCTAGACGCTGGGACCGACGTCTCCTCTGAGCAGATTCCACTGTGGCTGGAGAAGAATGGGAGACTGCAGCGGAGATGGTTCAAGATTCCCCCTGTGCAGAGGCAGGAATTCGACACCTAACATCGGGTATTCTAGAATCTGTATGTAGTTTATTTATGACGATTTAAGAATAATGCAATGAATACACAGGATTTGGCTGGACAGGCGCAACTAATCAGTGAAGCGTGGTTCAAATCCCGCGCCAATTCGCAGCTGGACTGCACCTGTAGCTGATTGATTGGTCGCGCCCAGCCAGTGAAGCCAAGGCCGGCTCCAGGTTTTTGAGGGCCCCGGGCGAAAGAGTCTCAGTGGGCCCCCCCTTTAACATATACCACGATTCATGATGCACAGATACAGCAGAGAAATATAGCACAGCCCACGTAGCATATAACACAGACCACATAGTATATAACACAGCCCACGCAGCATATAGCACAGCCACATAGTATATTGCACAGCCCACATAGCATATAACACAGCCCATGTAGTATATAACACAGCCATGTAGTATATAGCACAGCCATGTGGTATATAGCACAGCCCATGTAGTGTATAACACAGCCCACGTGGTATATAGCACAGCCCATGCAGTATATAACACAGCCCACATAGTATATAACACAGCCACGAAGTATATAGCACAGCCATGTAGTACATAACACAGCCCACGTAATATATAACACAGCCCACGTAGTATATAGCACAGACCACATAGAAGATAACACAGCCCATGTAGTATATAGCACAGGCCACGCAGTATATAACACAGCCCACGTAGTATATAGCACAGCCCACGTAGTATATAAAACAGCCACGTAGTATATAGCACAGCCATGTAGTATATAGCACAGCCCACATAGTATATAGCACAGCCCATGCAGTATATAACACAGCCAGTGGCGTAGGAAGGGGAGTGCGGGGGGGGCGGTCCGCCCCAGGCGGCACAATGCTGGGGGCGGCCGGCGCTGCAGGAGAAGAAGATTAAAAAAAAAAAAAAAAAAAAAGACGCCCCTTTAAATCTTCGTGCGGCGCCGTCCGCCGCCACGACCAGGGCCAGCTCCCCCCACCCCCGGGTCCTGCCCCCGCCCCCGCCCCCGCCCCCCGCTCTAATACTCACCTCTCCTGGTTCCTGCGGCTTCAGCGTCCTCTGACTCTGCGACGTCTCAGAGCAGAGGGCGCGATGACGTCACTACTGTGCGCGCCGCTCTGCCTCTCTGTCCTGAGCGTCGCAGAGCCGGAGAGACGCTGACTGCACCGGACCTGCGCTGGGAACGGGAGAGGTGAGGATTTTACTTTTTTTTTTTTTTTCTTTGTCTGACTGTCTGGGGCTGGGGCAATGCTGGAGACCATGGGGCAGATTGCTGGACACACTGGGGCAATGCTGGAGACCATGGGGCAGATTGCTGGACACACTGGGGCAATACTGGAGACCATGGGGCAGAATGCTGGACACACTGGGGCAATACTGGAGACCATGGGGCAGAATGCTGGACACACTGGGGCAATACAGGAGACCATGGGGCAGATTGCTGGACACACTGGGGCAATACAGGAGACTATGGGGCAGATTGCTGGACACACTGGGGCAATACAGGAGACCATGGGGCAGATTGCTGGACACACTGGGGCAATACAGGAGACCATGGGGCAGATTGCTGGACACACTGGGGCAATACAGGAGACCATGGGGCAGAATGCTGGACACACTGGGGCAATACAGGAGACCATGGGGCAGATTGCTGGACACACTGGGGCAATACAGGAGACCATGGGGCAGATTGCTGGACACACTGGGGCAATACAGGAGACTATGGGGCAGATTGCTGGACACACTGGGGCAATACAGGAGACCATGGGGCAGATTGCTGGACACACTGGGGCAATACAGGAGACCATGGGGCAGATTGCTGGACACACTGGGGCAATACTGGAGACCATGGGGCAGAATGCTGGACACACTGGGGCAATACTGGAGACCATGGGACAGAATGCTGGACACACTGGGGCAATACTGGAGACCATGGGGCAGAATGCTGGACACACTGGGGCAATACTGGAGACCATGGGGCAGAATGCTGGACATACTGGGGCAATACTGGAGACCATGGGGCAGATTGCTGGACACACCGGGGCAATACTGGAGACCATGGGGCAGAATGCTGGACACACTGGGGCAATACAGGAGACCATGGGGCAGATTGCTGGACACACTGGGGCAATACTGGAGACCATGGGGCAGAATGCTGGACACACTGGGGCAATACTGGAGACCATGGGGCAGAATGCTGGACATACTGGGGCAATACTGGAGACCATGGGGCAGAATGCTGGACATACTGGGGCAATACTGGAGACCATGGGGCAGATTGCTGGACACACCGGGGCAATACTGGAGACCATGGGGCAGAATGCTGGACACACTGGGGCAATACAGGAGACCATGGGGCAGATTGCTGGACACACTGGGGCAATACTGGAGACCATGGGGCAGAATGCTGGACACACTGGGGCAGTACAGGAGACTATGGGGCAGAATGCTGGACACACTGAATACTGGAGACCATGGGGCAGATTTCAGGACACATTGAGGCAATGCTGGAGACCCTGGGGCAGACTTCTGGACATACTGGGGCAATACTGGAGACCATGGGGCAGATTGCTGGACACACTGGGGCAATACAGGAGACCATGGGGCAGATTGCTGGACACACTGGGGCAATACTGGAGACCATGGGGCAGAATGCTGGACACACTGGGGCAATACTGGAGACCATGGGGCAGAATGCTGGACACACTGGGGCAATACTGGAGACCATGGGGCAGAATGCTGGACACACTGGGGCAATACTGGAGACCATGGGGCAGAATGCTGGACATACTGGGGCAATACTGGAGACCATGGGGCAGATTGCTGGACACACCGGGGCAATACTGGAGACCATGGGGCAGAATGCTGGACACACTGGGGCAATACAGGAGACCATGGGGCAGATTGCTGGACACACTGGGGCAATACTGGAGACCATGGGGCAGAATGCTGGACACACTGGGGCAGTACAGGAGACTATGGGGCAGAATGCTGGACACACTGAATACTGGAGACCATGGGGCAGATTTCAGGACACATTGAGGCAATGCTGGAGACCCTGGGGCAGACTTCTGGACATACTGGGGCAATACTGGAGACCATGGGGCAGATTGCTGGACACACCGGGGCAATACTGGAGACCATGGGGCAGAATGCTGGACACACTGGGGCAATACAGGAGACCATGGGGCAGATTGCTGGACACACTGGGGCAATACTGGAGACCCTGGGGCAGATTGCTGGACACACTGGGGCAATACAGGAGACCATGGGGCAGATTGCTGGACACACTGGGGCAATACTGGAGACCATGGGGCAGAATGCTGGACACACTGGGGCAATACTGGAGACCATGGGGCAGAATGCTGGACACACTGGGGCAATACTGGAGACCATGGGGCAGAATGCTGGACACACTGGGGCAATACTGGAGACCATGGGGCAGAATGCTGGACACACTGGGGCAATACTGGAGACCATGGGGCAGAATGCTGGACACACTGGGGCAATACTGGAGACCATGGGGCAGATTGCTGGACACACCGGGGCAATACTGGAGACCATGGGGCAGAATGCTGGACACACTGGGGCAATACAGGAGACCATGGGGCAGATTGCTGGACACACTGGGGCAATACTGGAGACCCTGGGGCAGATTGCTGGACACACTGGGGCAATACAGGAGACCATGGGGCAGATTGCTGGACACACTGGGGCAATACTGGAGACCATGGGGCAGAATGCTGGACACACTGGGGCAATACTGGAGACCATGGGGCAGAATGCTGGACACACTGGGGCAATACTGGAGACCATGGGGCAGAATGCTGGACACACTGGGGCAATACTGCAGACCATGGGGCAGAATGCTGGACACACTGGGGCAATACTGGAGACCATGGGGCAGAATGCTGGACATACTGGGGCAATACTGAAGACCATGGGGCAGATTGCTGGACACACCGGGGCAATACTGGAGACCATGGGGCAGAATGCTGGACACACTGGGGCAATACAGGAGACCATGGGGCAGATTGCTGGACACACTGGGGCAATACTGGAGACCATGGGGCAGAATGCTGGACACACTGGGGCAGTACAGGAGACTATGGGGCAGAATGCTGGACACACTGAATACTGGAGACCATGGGGCAGATTTCAGGACACATTGAGGCAATGCTGGAGACCCTGGGGCAGACTTCTGGACATACTGGGGCAATACTGGAGACCATGGGGCAGATTGCTGGACACACCGGGGCAATACTGGAGACCATGGGGCAGAATGCTGGACACACTGGGGCAATACAGGAGACCATGGGGCAGATTGCTGGACACACTGGGGCAATACTGGAGACCCTGGGGCAGATTGCTGGACACACTGGGGCAATACTGGAGACCCTGGGGCAGATTTCTGGACACATTGAGGCAATGCTGGAGACCCTGGGGCAGACTTCTGGACACACTGGGGCAGACTTCTGGACACACTGGGGCAATGCTGGACACTGGGGCAGATTGCTGGACACACTGGGGGTAATATACTGGACACACTGGGGCAATGCTGGACACTGGGGGTAATATGCTGGACACACTGGGGCAGACTGCTGGACACACTGGGGAAAGGCTGGACACTGGGGCAGATTGCTGGACACACTGAGGGCAGATTGCTGGACACACTGGGGGTAATATGCTGGACATACTGGGGCAGATTGCTGGACACACTGGGGGTAATATGCTGGACACACTGGGGCAGATTGCTGGACAACATGGGGGTAATATGCTGGACACACTGGGGCAGATTGCTGGACAACATGGGGGTAATATGCTGGACACACTGGGGGCAGGACTTGAGGCATGGGCAGAATGTAGATACGGGGCATGATTGGAGACACGGGGCAGGATTGGATCATGGGGCAGGACGGATACGATGGAGGCTGGTGGGGCAGGATGGGGAGATCATATGGGGTAGAATGGATACTCATGAGGGCAGGATACGACAACATATGGCTGGAGCCAGGAATGAGATAAACGGGGCCAGGGTGGGGAATATTATTACCATAGGGGATAATTAAGGGATATTGTTACTGCAGTGATGTATTTATTTTATTTTTTGAGTATACTGTTTTAAATGGGGGGGCGGTCCTGTTACTGTGCAGAGTGACACTATATCACCTTTTTTTCTTCATTTGGTGTAATGTAGAAGTTGTGAAAAATTAAGTAATGTGTTCTGCAAGCGGAGCTTGAGATAACTGTGTTATTTCCTGCAGAAACGAGTCCTGGCTGGAAGGAATGATGGCGGTCTGTGCTGGATGAAAGATGAAGGACTTCACCTAGAGACGTCACTGGTGAGTCAGTGTTACCTATACACTGACACTATACACTGTATACTATATAGAGGTCCTGTGTATAATGTCACCAGTGATCTCTGTATTACCTGTACACACACTGCATACTAAGTACAGATCTCCTGTGAATACTGGCACTTATGGTGATAGTATTGTGGGGTTTTTTTTTATTACTGATCAGTATTGTAGTATTCAGTCACTATGTGGTGGTAATATGTGGTCTGGAAATGGTGCGGTGGTATTTGTCCCTTGTATGTAGTATTATTCGGTCACTGTGGCCTGGTCATGGTGTGGTGGTACTAAGTCACAGGTGTGGCATGTGGGGGTGACACCATTAGGCCCAGTTTAAGTTCTACAAAACAGGAAAACCATTTTTGGTAACCTTTGTGTGTATTGAGCTGGGGGGGGGGGCGCCAAACTCGGGATCAGCCCCGGGCGGCAAAAGCTCTAGCTACGCCTCTGAACACAGCCCATGTAGTATATAGCACATGCCGCGCAGTATATAGCACAACCCATGTAGTATATAGCACAGCCCACGTAGTATATAGCACAGCCCACGCAGTATGTAACAGACCACATAGTATATATCACAGCCACGTAGTATATAGCAGCGTGGGCACCATATCCCTGTTAAAAAAAGAATTAAAATTAAAAATAGTTATATACTCACCTTCCGGCGGCCCCCGGATCCAGCCCAGGCCTTTAGCGATGCTTCCGCCAGGTTCGTTCCCAGTGATGTTTTGTGACAATAACCCGTGATGATGTAGAGGTCTCGCGAGACCGCTACGTCATCTGGGATCATTACCGCAAAGCTTTACTGGGACCGGAGCATCGCGAGGAGCAGGAAAAGCTGTCGGGGTCACCAGAAGGTGAGAATATCACAATTTTTTTTATTATTATTTTTAACATTATATCTTTTTACTATTGATGCTGCATAAGCAGCTGACTGGAGGGGAGTATGGAGGGGGCACTGACTGGAGGGAAGTAGGGAGGGGCCAATTTGCGGCCGGACTGTGCCTGTTGCTGATTGGTCACACCCAGCCAGCCGCGACCAATCAGCGACGCGGGATTTCTGTGACAGACAAACAGACGGAAGTGGATCTTAGACGATTATCTATAGATATGAGTTTCACTTTTTGTATTGAAGAACTGAAATAAATCAACTTTTGATGATATTCTTATTTAGTGAGAAGCACCTGTATATTCACCTTGGACATACCCTAAGGGCAGAATCACAAAATGCAGATTTTGTCCAAAAATTTCTGTTTTAAGGGTTACTCCTAAAAGAACAATTCCCCCATCAAACAAAAACAGGATTTCTAGCTGATTTGGCTCTAAAATCTTGAAAATCCTTGTCGCGTGCTCAGGCTCCACTCTAATCATTGTCAGAAATAACTAAGTGCACCTCACAACGTTCTCCAGTAGGCCCTTTGACACACGTCCGTCGCTACGTCTTGGCGACGCAGCAGGAGGGGAGCGTTCCGACGGAAGTGTGAAAGAGGCCTAGTGAAAATTACAATATTTTAGAAATTCTCTTATTATGGATAGCTTCATGAATAACATTACAAAATCGTACAAAATCTTTGACATAAAACTTGTGAATTTATTATGACCTGACAGTATCCTAGCTACATCATGCAGGGGACTACTAATCAGAAGAGGCAAACAGGATGCTAGCAGGTTGTAGGAAGTGTGCAGTGCTCTGTTCTGGCTGCCATGTTGTACCAACTTGGCTGCTTGACTAGGATCCTGGGAATTGTTTTAATCAACTCTCTTTTTCAGCCCCATATACTTCGGATCATAACCGTCTTATGGTACATTCCAATACAGAAGAAGTTAAAGGGTTAATCCCCTTAGATTAAGTTATTCCCAATCCTTGGTAGAGGGGATAACTTGCTGATCACTGTGGGTCCGGTTGCTGTGACCTTCAGTGATTCCAAGATCAAGGCCCTGCGACCCAGAGAATATAGCGCTGCAGTTCCATGTGAATGAAGCAGTAATGCTACATCCTGCTAGTGCATTTGCCATTGGACAGGGTTTTGGGAAGGCCGTATTTTATGGTATGTGTTATTTGATTTTTTTTATTGTTCTGTAGTATACAGATCATTTTCCTGAGTCATCTCATTGCAGGTTTCCAATAAAAGGGGTCAACTACATATGGATTAAGTTACAAAAATATATAAAATAACTTGAATTGAAAAAAAAAAGTTTTTGAAAAAAGTATTTCTCAGTATCTAGATATAATCACTGAATAATTTAAATGATACATGTTAAATAGCAGGTGTATAAAAGAAATCTATCAGAAATGTCATAGTGAGTTTGCGCCCTATTATGACACATCTAATAGATTTCTCTTTTTTTAATCTGACACCACTTTGGACACTGATCTGAATGTCATTGTGAAACCGTTGGGTATACAATTTGTTCTCTGTAAGCCTCTGTAAGTAATACTTGTTATTGTAATACTCTATATAGTAAAATAAAATATTCAAGATATACGTCATGTGTACCAACTTGTTGGAAGTCAAAAATACATATATTTAGCTATTTTAGATAAATAGGGAGCCGATGTGTTGTGATAGGCAATTCAGTATCACAATGGACATAGCGGTCAGAGCACATACAGTGATCTGACAATAACCCAAAATAATAGAACGAGCTCTGAGACGTGGGAACTCTGCAGACCGCAATCCCTAATCCTCTCCAAACACTACTAGAGGCAGCCGTGGATTGCGCCTAACTCTGCCTATGCAACTCGGCACAGCCTTAGAAACTAACTAGCCTGAAGATAGAAAATAAGCCTACCTTGCCTCAGAGAAATACCCCAAAGGAAAAGGCAGCCCCCCACATATAATGACTGTGAGTTAAGATGAAAAGACAAACGTAGGGATTAAATAGATTCAGCAAAGTGAGGCCCGACTTTCTTAACAGAGCGAGGATAGGAAAGATAACTTTGCGGTCTACACAAAACCCTAAAGAAAACCACGCAAAGGGGGCAAAAAGACCCTCCGTACCGAACTAACGGCACGGAGGTACACCCTTTGCGTCCCAGAGCTTCCAGCAAAACAATTAGACAAGCTGGACAGAAAAAATAGCAAACAAATAGCAAAGAAGAACTTAGCTATGCAGAGCAGCAGGCCACAGAAATGATCCAGGGAAAAACAAGTCCAACACTGGAACATTGACAGGAAGCAAGGATCAAAGCATTAGGTGGAGTTAAGTAGAGAAGCACCTAACGACCTCACCAGATCACCTGAGGGAGAAAACTCAGAAGCCGCAGTACCACTTTCCTCCACAAACGGAAGCTCCCAGAGAGAATCAGCCGAAGTACCACTTGTGACCACAGGAGGGAGCTCTGCCACAGAATTCACAACACCGATGGATGTGTTTAACAATGCTCTTTGACATTTCCCTGCACATGGGGAAAGAGGCACTGCAAAGAAGTATGAAATATTTTTTACTTAAAAAGCACTCCCATCAAAATATTTATCCTCTTCATATATTGTAGTCATCATATTATACAGCACTGTGTACTTATAATTGCTCATTTTGCCTTTCTAACTGTTAAGGACTGGCGGAACGCACCAAGTATAGATGATATGAAACTAGGTGCGTTCGCAGTCCGAGGTCCACCGTGCAGGTAAAAACCCTGCTGCTAGTAAGACGGACTATATGGCGGTACTAAAAGTATACACGCACGGGTTAACTTCACCCTGCGTGAAGGAAGCGATCCTGTTGAGTAACAGGACCGCGGTACCGCACATAGAGCGCGAGCAAGAAGTCAGCGAACACAACCCCAACACAGGATTGAAGTCTGATTAGACCACTTGCTGGCACAACACCGCAACTGGGTGTGTAAGGAAACTATTAAAATAGTATATAAAGGCACGAGAGTGCATGCAGTGCCGCTCTGACGAACGCCACTAACCACCCAGGCTTGGGTAAGGAAAGCGCAGAGGAAGCGCACGGCGCCGTACAGGCGGTCACAGCAACTAGACGCTGTTATGTGTGTAACGTGCTGTTGGATAAGTCGGGTGCTAGATAGCAAACATACACCTTCCGCGAACAGTCATCCAATAGGGAGGGTATTTTAAAGAGCGACTTTCACACACAACACACACACATATTATCAAGACAATACTAGCGCATGGCCGTGCGGTCATGCGCAGTTTATATAGTTGCAGCACAGGAAGCTGCTACTTAAGTTTTGCCCTTTCAGGACCTTCCTGGAGGACCAATGGAATGAGCTGCAGTACCTGAGCATGTGACCCTCGATCTCCAACGGGAGATCTTGCCCTGGGCATGCTCAGTGTGTGCAAATAAGGACTTAGTCCCAGAGAAGCCCGCTCGCCGCAGATCAGTGCAGGGTACAACAGGAGAGCCAGAAAAGGCAACAGTAACCCTTTGCACAGAATCAGTCCCAGCAAGACGCTGGGAGCGACGCCTCCGCTGAGCAGGCCCCACTGCGGCCGGTACAGAATGGGAGACCGCAGCAGACAGGGATCGAGATTCCCCCTGTGCAGCAGAGGAAACTCGACTCCTAACATTACCCCCCTCCTTGGGCCTCGCTACGCTCGAAGGCAGCAATGAGCTGCGGAGCCCGAATGTGCTCAGCAGGCTCCCAGGACCTCTCCTCAGGACCATAACCCTTCCAGTCCACCAAAAAAAATTTTTTGCCACGTACCACCTTGCACCCCAAAATAGCATTCACCTCATAATCATCCGAAGACGAACCCGATGTCCCAGCAGATGACTCGGAAAACCGGGACATGTACACGGGTTTCAGGAGGGACACATGAAAGGTGTCGGTGATACCCAGGCGTGGCGGAAGAGCCAAGCGATAAACCACAGGATTAACCTGTTCGAGCACTTTGAAGGGACCCAAGTAGCGAGGAGCAAACTTAGTGGACTCAACTCGCAGCCTGATGTTACGGGCGGAGAGCCACACCAAGTCGCCAGGAGCAAAGGTCGGAGCGGGGCGCCGATGAGCATCGGTGGAGGACCTCATTCTCTCCTTAGAGGCCCGAATGGCATCCTGAGTGCGGTCCCAAATATCCCGTGCCTCCACAGCCCAGTCTGCCACCCTGGAGTCTGCGGAAGACACGGGCATAGGCACAGGTACCCGTGGATGCTGACCATAGTTGAGGAGGAATGGGGTTTGTCCAGTGGAGTCGGCTACGGCGTTGTTCAGCGCAAACTCTGCCCATGATAGCAAGGATGCCCAGTCATCCTGCCTGGCTGAAACAAAATGTCGCAGGTATGTGACCAAGGTCTGGTTGGCCCTCTCTACCAACCCATTCGTCTCGGGATGATAAGCGGAAGAGAGATTCAACTCAATACTGAGAAGATGACAAAGCTCTCTCCAGAACCGAGACGCAAACTGGGGACCCCGGTCACTGACAATTTTGTCAGGCATACCATGTAGGCAGAAGATGTGTTTAATGAACAACGCTGCCAAGGCCCGTGCAGAAGGTAACCGTGGTAGCGGCACCAAATGCACCATTTTTGAGAAATGATCGTTGATGACCCAAATGATGGTACAGCCGCGAGATTTGGGTAAACCCACGACAAAGGCCATCCTGACCATCTCCCAGGGCCGATCTGCCACCGGCAAGGGATAGAGCAACCTGTTGTGAATTCTGTGGCAGAGTTCCCTCCTGTGGTCACAAGTGGTACTTCGGCTGGTTCTCTCTGTGAGCTTCCGTTGGTGGAGGAAAGTGGTACTGCGGCTTCTGAGTTTCCTTCCTCAGGTGATGTGGTGAAGTCGTTAGGTGCTGCTCTATTTAACTCCACCTCGTGCTTTGATCCTGGCCTCCAGTCAATGTTCTAGTATTGGACCTGTTTCCTCCTGGATCGTTCCTGTGGCCTGCTGCTCTGCATAGCTAAGTTACTCTTTGCTATTTGTTTGCTGTTTTTTTCTGTCCAACTTGTCTATTTGTTTTTTTCTGCTTGCTGGAAGCTCTGGGACGCAGAGGGTGTACCTCTGTGCCGTTAGTTTGGTACGGAGGGTCTTTTTGCCCCCTTTGCGTGGTTTTTGTAGGGTTTTGTGTTGACCGCAAAGTTACCTTTCCTATCCTCGCTCTGTTCAGAAAGTTGGGCCTCACTTTGCTAAATCTATTTCATCTCTACGTTTGTCTTTTCATCTTAACTCACAGTCATTATATGTGGGGGCTGCCTTTTCCTTTGGGGTATTTCTCTGAGGCAAGGTAGGCTTATTTTCTATCTTCAGGCTAGCTAGTTTCTCAGGCCGTGCCGAGTTGCATAGGGAGCGTTAGGCGCAATCCACGGCTGCCTTTAGTGTGGTTGGAGAGGATTAGGGATTGCGGTCAACAGAGTTCCCACGTCTCAGAGCTCATTCTTGTTTTTTGGGTTATTGCCAGGTCACTGTATGTGCGCTGACCTCTATGTCCATTGTGGTACTGAATTACCTTTCATAACAGCAACCCAGCTGGCCTTTGACGCGGAGATTTATTTTTGGCGCAGGAGACACACGCCAGAATATAATCTCTGATATCCCGGGCCATATGCGGCCACCAGTACGTCCTCGCCAGTAGCTCAGATGTCCTCTTTGTCCCAAAGTGTCCACCCACCCTGGACGAATGAGCCCAAGAGAGAACCTCCGGTCGCAAATTAATGGGCACAAAAGTCTTGCCCGGAGGCACAGACTCCAGCGAAACTGGCGCTACGGTTCTCAGGCTCTCGGAAGGGACAATAAGCCGAGGCTCCTCTTCCTCCTCTTCAGTTGACATAAGGGAGCGAGAGAGAGCGTCAGCACGAATATTCTTCTCCCCGGCGAGAAAATGAAGGGAAAAGTGGAACCGGGAAAAAAACAAGGACCATCTGGCCTGACGAGAATTTAGCCGCTGGGCTGTTTGCAAATAGACCAAATTTTTGTGGTCCGTGTAAACTTGGAAGGGAAAGCGTGCACCTTCCAGAAGATGTCTCCACTCAGAAAAGGCCAATTTCATTGCTAGCAGCTCCCTATCCCTGATGGAGTAGTGTCTCTCCGCTGGCGTGAAGGTCTTAGCGAAGAAGAAGCATGGATGCTTCCGACCTTGAGCATCCTTTTGATAGAGGACTGCTCCAGCACCAACGGATGAGGCATCCACCTCCATTAGGAATGGCTTATCCACATCGGGACGATGTAAGATGGGAGTGCTAGCAAAGTGGGACTTAATAGAAGTGAAGGCCTTGGAGACCTCTTCCGACCACAATTTGGGGTTCGCTCCCTTCTTGGTGAGGGCTACCAAGGGAGCTACCAGAGTTGAGAAGTGGGGAATGAACTGGCGGTAATAGTTAATGAACCCCATAAAGCGCTGCACCGCTTTAAGAGAATGGGGCTCTTGCCAGTCCATCACAGCCTGTAGTTTGGCAGGATCCATAGCCAATCCCTGGGCGGAAATGATATAGCCCAGGAAAGGTAAGGACTCCTGCTCAAACATACACTTCTCCAACTTAGCATAAAGAGAGTTTGCCCGTAGGAGGTCGAAGACTCTGCCAACATCTCTCCGGTGGGAGTCAATATCTGGAGAAAAGATGAGAATATCATCCAGATAGACTACAACTGAGGTGGAAAGCATATCCCGGAAGATGTCGTTGACAAAGTCTTGGAAAACGGCTGGGGCATTACAGAGCCCGAAGGGCATCACCAGATACTCATAGTGCCCATCTCTGGTGTTAAACGCCATTTTCCATTCGTCCCCCTCACGGATGCGAATCAGGTTATAAGCACTCCGCAGATCTAATTTAGTAAACACTCTAGCTCCCCGAAGCCTATCGAAGAGCTCGGATATCAAGGGCAAAGGATACTTGTTCTTAATGGTGATAGCGTTACGACCCCTGTAGTCTATGCATGGACGTAATTCCCCATTCTTCTTCTGCACGAAGAAGAACCCTGCCCCAGCAGGTGACACTGACTTCCTGATGAACCCTCTTGCCAGATTCTCTTGAATGTACTGAGACATGGCCTCCGTCTCCGGGAGAGATAATGGATAAACTCGACCCCGGGGAGGCTCCGCACCTGGCAAGAGATCGATAGGACAGTCATAGGGGCGATGGGGCGGAAGGGTCTTCACCGCCTTTTTGGAGAACACGTCTGCATAAGACCAATATTGCTTGGGAAGAGAGGAAAGATCTGCGGGTACCTCAGTAGTAGCAACCTGAACGCACTCTCGGTGACACCTACCCCCACATGATTCACCCCATCCCAGAATTCTGCCTGAGGACCACTCGATGTGAGGAGAGTGGTACCGTAACCAAGGTATCCCCATCAGGACCTCATCAATCCCCTCAGGAATGATGAGCAGAGATATAATCTCATGATGGGATGGTGACATGGACAGAGTAAAAGGGATGGTCTGATGTGTTATCTGTGCGGGGAGTGTCGACCCATTCACCACTCGTACCGTTACTGGTTGAGATAGCATAACCAGGGGTATTGCGTGACGTTGGGCGAAGGCAGAAGACATAAAATTGCCCTCCGCTCCAGAATCCACGCAGAGCTCAACCGAGTGGGAGGATGAGCCAAAAGTTATTGTCCCCTTAAAGGACAATTTGGAGGCAAACGTCGCCGTGTCTAGTGCACCTCCACCTACTACCACTAGACGCTGACGTTTCCTCGACCGCTGGTGACATCTGGTGGCTAGATGTCCTGACTGTTGGCAAATATGGCAAACCTGGAGTGCACGAGCGGTCCGGGACTTAGATCCCGCTCGTGACGCTACCTTAGGTTCATGAGACTCAGGAGCCTGGGCTGGAGATTCCAAAGGTTTGGCGAAGGTGGGAGCCAGCCGAAACCTCTGCCTACACTGGGCTCGCTCTAACCTCCGCTCGTGAAAAGGGAGGTCAATACGAGTAGATACTGTTATTAATTCTTCCAGTGTGGCGGGAATCTCCCTAGTGGCCAGGGCGTCCTTAACGTGGTCAGCCAGCCCCCTCCAAAATATGGGAATAAGGGCTTTATCCGACCACTCCAGCTCAGATGCCAGAGTGCGGAAGTGGACGGCAAAATGGCTGACCAAGGACGAGCCCTGAGTCAATGTCAACAGTTGGAGCGCCGTATCATGGGTGACACGAGGTCCTAAAAAGACCTGTTTCAGAGTGCTCAGGAATAACAGAGCACTCTGCACCACATGATCGCCACGCTCCCACAGCGGCGTAGCCCACTGCAACGCCCTGTCCGACAATAAAGATATGATAAAGCCCACCTTAGCCCGCTCTGTAGGGAAACGAGAGGCCAGAAGCTCGAGATGTATTGAGCACTGACTCACGAAACCCCTACAGGACTTACTGTCACCAGAAAATTTCTCTGGTAGCAGGAGGCGAGATAGCGTCGGTAGAGGGGCGGCAGTGGACAAGGTAGCTGCAGCCACACTTGCAGCCTGAACAGCGACAGCAGTAACATCCACAGCTGAGGTTGAACGCTCAAGAGCCGCCAACCTTCCCTCCAGCTGCTGGATGTACCGCTGTAAACGCTGATCGTCCGTCATTACTAGCCAGACCTTGGCGCTAGTATTAATTTAAGGACTGGCGGAATGCACCAAGTATAGATGATATGAAACTAGGTGCGTTCGCAGTCCGAGGTCCACCGTGCAGGTAAAAACCCTGCTGCTAGTAAGACGGACTATATGGCGGTACTAAAAGTATACACGCACGGGTTAACTTCACCCTGCGTGAAGGAAGCGATCCTGTTGAGTAACAGGACCGCGGTACCGCACATAGAGCGCGAGCAAGAAGTCAGCGAACACAACCCCAACACAGGATTGGAGTCCGATTAGACCACTTGCTGGCACAACACCGCAACTGGGTGTGTAAGGAAACTATTAAAATAGTATATAAAGGCACGAGAGTGCATGCAGTGCCGCACTGACGAACGCCACTAACCACCCAGGCTTGGGTAAGGAAAGCGCAGAGGAAGCGCACGGCGCCGTACAGGCGGTCACAGCAAGTAGACGCTGTTATGTGTGTAACGTGCTGTTGGATAAGTCGGGCGCTAGATAGCAAACATACACCTTCCGCGAACAGTCATCCAATAGGGAGGGTATTTTAAAGAGCGACTTTCACACACAACACACACACATATTATCAAGACAATACTAGCGCATGGCCGTGCGGTCATGCGCACTTTATATAGTTGCAGCACAGGAAGCTGCTACTGAAGTTTTGCCCTTTCAGGACCAATGGAATGAGCTGCAGTACCTGAGCATGTGACCCTCGATCTCCAACGGGAGATCTTGCCCTGGGCATGCTCAGTGTGTGCAAATAAGGACTTAGTCCCAGAGAAGCCCGCTCGCCGCAGATCAGTGCAGGGTACAACAGGAGAGCCAGAAAAGGCAACAGTAACCCTTTGCACAGAATCAGTCCCAGCAAGACGCTGGGAGCGACGCCTCCGCCGAGCAGGCCCCACTGCGGCCGGTACAGAATGGGAGACCGCAGCAGACAGGGATCGAGATTCCTCCTGTGCAGCAGAGGAAACTCAACTCCTAACACTAACCACCTAATTCTTGTGTTTTTTATTAGATCTATGATATCACATGGTTAAAAATTGACAAGCTGAATTCTTGTAAGCTCTATGTAGCAGTCTATTTTCCCTGTATGAGTCATGAGTCACTGCAGAAGTTCCTGGCAGGGGAGAGGAGGGAGATGCTGGGACAGCAGTTGAAAAAGGGAGTGATAAATGCAGGAATATGAGATTTCCTGTTTCTACATAGAGTAGAGTACAGAGAATATTTATGTTGGTAGAAGGGAAAAAGGAGCAATTGTAAGTTCAAATTGTTATATAATATGATGATTGCAATATATTAAGAGTATAAAAACTTTGATGTGAGTGTTTCTTTAAGCAACGACATGCCCTTGTTATGGTTACTGCATTATGGGCAAAACTTATAAACAACAGAAAAATTAGAATTTATTGCTACTAATATTTACTATACTTTTTGGACTATAAGACCCAAGTTTGAAAAGAAAATAGTGAACAAATATTATAAAACTACCCTGGTGATGTACACTGTGTTCCAAATTATTATGCAAATTGGATTTAGGTGTCATAAAAATTTACCGTATATACTCGAGTATAAGCCGAGATTTTCAGCCCAAATTTTTGGGCTGAAAGTGCCCCCCTCGGCTTATACTCGAGTCACGGTAGCGGTGGGGTCGGCAGGTGAGGGGGTGAGGGCGCTGAGGCATACTTACCTAGTCCCAGCGATCCTCGCGCTGTCCCTGCCGTCCCACGGGCTTCGGCGCTGCAGTTTCTTCCTCTCTTCAGCGGTCACGTGGGACCGCTCATTACAGAAATGAATAAGCGGCTCCACCTCCCATAGGGGTGGAGCCGCCTATTCATTTCTCTAATCAGCGGTGCCGGTGACCGCTGATAGAGAAAGAAGCTGCGGCACCGAAGACAGGAGGGGACAGCGCGAGGATCGCCAGGACTAGGTGAGTATGTTATATTCACCTGTCCTCGTTCCAGCCGCCGGGCGCCGCTCCATCTTCCCGGCCGGCGCCTCCATCTTCCCGGCGTCTGCGCTCTCTGATCAGGCAGAGGGCGCGATGACGCATATAGTGTGCGCGGCGCCCTCTGCCTGATCAGTCAGAGCAGAGACGCCGGGAAGATGGAGGCGCCGGAACGAGACGCCGGGAGCTGCAATCAAGGGAGGTGAGTATGTGTTTTTTTTTCTTTATTGCGGCAGCGGCGGCACAAATTTATGTGGAACATCTATGGGGCACAGTGAACGGTGCAGAGCACCGTATATGGCACAGCACAGCTATGGGGCACAGTGAACGGTGCAGAGCACCGTATATGGCACAGCACAGCTATGGGGCACAGTGAACGGTGCAGAGCACCGTATATGGCACAGCACAGCTATGGGGCACAGTGAACGGTGCAGAGCACCGTATATGGCACAGCACAGCTATGGGGCACAGTGAACGGTGCAGAGCACCGTATATGGCACAGCACAGCTATGGGGCACAGTGAACGGTGCAGAGCACCGTATATGGCACAGCACAGCTATGGGGCACAGTGAACGGTGCAGAGCACCGTATATGGCACAGCTATGGGGCACAGTGAACGGTGCAGAGCACCGTATATGGCACAGCACAGCTATGGGGCACAGTGAACGGTGCAGAGCACCGTATATGGCACATCTAGGGGGCACAATGAACGGTGCAGAGCACCGTATATGGCACAGCTAGGGGGCACAATGAACGGTGCAGAGCACTATATGGTTCACACCTATGGGGAAATATGAACGGTGCAGAGCACTATATGGCACAGCTATGGGGAAATAATGATCTATTTTTATTTTTGAAATTCACCGGTAAATGCTGCATTTCCACCCTAGGCTTATACTCGAGTCAATAAGTTTTCCCAGTTTTTTGTGGCAAAATTAGGGGGGTCGGCTTATACTCGGGTCGGCTTATACTCGAGTATATACGGTAATTGTTTTGTTTTTCAAATAAACTCATAGATGGTATTGTGTCTCAGGGCTCAATGGATCACAGAAATCAATCTTAAACACGTGATAATTAATTTTCCAGGTGATTCTAATTAAAGGAAAACTACTTAAAACTCATGTTCCACATTAACCCCTTCATGACCCAGCCTATTTTGACCTTAAAGACCTGGCCATTTTTTGTAATTCTGACCAGTGTCCCTTTATGAGGTAATAACTCAGGAATAAAAAATCATGTTTCTTTTCTCAAAAATGATGTTTTAGCAAGCAATTTTTTATTTTCACAAGGGTAAAAAGAGAAATTGGACCCCAATAGTTGTTGCTGAGTTTGTCCTGAGTAGACTGATACCCAATATGTGGGGGTAAACCACTGTTTGGGCACACGTCGGGGCTCGGAAGGGAAGTAGTGACTTTTGAAATGCAGACTTGATGTAATGGTCTGCGGGCGTCATGTTGCATTTGCAGAGCCCGTGATGTGCCTAAACAGTAGAAACCCCCCACAAGTGACCACATTTTGGAAACTAGACCCCCCCAGGGAACTTATCTAGTTATGTGGTGAGCACTTTGAACCCCCAAGTGCTTCACAGAAGTTTACAACGCAGAGCCGTGAAAATAAAAAATCATTTTTCTTTCCTCAAAAATTGTTTAAGCAAGCAATTTTTTATTTTCACAAGTGTAACAGGAGAAATTGGACCCAAATAATTGTTGCCCAGTTTGTCGTGAGTATGCTGGTACCCCATATGTGGGGGTAAACCACTGTTTGGGTGCACGTCGGGGCTCGGAAGGGAGGGAGCACCATTTGACTTTTTGAATGCAAGATTGACTGGAATCAATGGTGGCGCCATGTTGCGTTTGGAGACCCCTGATGTGCCTAAACAGTGGAAACCCCTCAATTCTAACTCCAACACTAACCCCAACACACTCCTCACCCTAATCCCAACTCTAGCCATAACCCTAATCACAACCCTAACCCCAACACACCCCTAACCCTAATCCCAACCCTTACCCCAACACACCCCTAACCCTAACCACAGCCCAATCTTAACCCTATTTCCTACCCTAGCCCTAATTCCAACCCTAACCCTAAGGCTATGTGCCCATCTTGCAGATTCGTGTGATATTTTTCTGCACCATTTTTGAAAAATCCGCAGGTAAAATGCACTGCATTTTACCTGCGGATTTACCGGGGATTTCCAGTGTTTTTTGTGCGGATTTCACCTGTGGATTCCTATTGAGGAACAGGTTTAAAACGCTGCGGAATCCGCACAAAGAATTGACATGCTGCGGAAAGTACAACACAGCTTTTCCGCGCGGTATTTTCCGCACCATGGGCACAGCGGATTTGGTTTTCTATAGGTTTACATGGTACTGTAAACCTGATGGAAAACTGCTACGAATCCGCAGCGGCCAATTCACTGCAGATCCGCAGCCAAATCTGCTGCAGATCCGCAGCCAAATCTGCACCATGCGCACAAAGCCTAATTCTAAAGGTACTGTCACACTAAGCGACGCTGCAGCGATACCGACAACGATCCGGATCGCTGCAGCGTCGCTGTTTGGTCGCTGGAGAGCTGTCACACAGACAGCTCTCCAGCGACCAACTATGCCGGTAACCAGGGTAAACATTGGGTTACTAAGCGCAGGGCCGCGCTTAGTAACCCGATGTTTACCCTGGTTACCAGTGTAAAAGTAAAAAAAAAACAAACACTACATACTTACGTTCCACTGTCTGTCCCTCGGCGCTCTGCTTCTCTGCCCTGTGTAAGCCCTGTGTAAACCCGATGTTTACCCTGGTTACCAGCTAAAACATCGCTGAATCGGCGTCACACACGCCGATTCAGCAATGTCAGCAGGAAGTCCAGCGACGAAATAAAGTGCTGGGCTTTCTGCAGCGACCAACGACATCACAGCAGGATTCTGATTGCTGCTGTGTGTCAAACTGAACGATATCGCTAGCCAGGACGCTGCAACGTCACGGATCGCTAGCGATATCGTTCAGTGTGACGGTACCTTTACCCTAACCCCAGTTCTAACCCTAATTCTAGCCGTAACCCAAACCCTAACCCTAAGGCCAGGTTCACATTGCGCTAGCAGCAGCCCATTCAGCACATACGCTAATGGGCTGCTGCTAGTGCAAGTGCCGACGTTTGCATCGTGCTAGTGCAGATAGAGCATCTGCTAGCTCTATCTGCGCTAGTAGTGACGGACCCGGAAATGCTGCAGCCCGCGTCTCCGGGTCCGTCACTCAATGACGGCACATCCCTAGCATACGCCCATTGTGGGCGTGCGCTAGTGATGCATCCGACATTGCTGTCAATGGCGGCCATAACGGACTACGTTACACCGCGTTTATGCCGTGGTGTAACATAGTCCGTCTAACGGACTGCTTAGACACAGTGTGAACTAACCCTAACCCTAACCCTAGTGGGGCAAAGAAAAAAAATAAAATTTCTTTATTTTATTTTTGTCCCTTCCTATGGGGGTGATAAAGGGGGGGTTTATTTATTATTTTTTATTTTGATCGCTGTGATAGAACCTATTACAGCGATCAAAATGTACTTGTAACGAATCTGCCGGCTGGCAGATTCCTCCGGTGCACTGTGCATGCGCCCGCCATTTTCCAAGAAGCGGGGGGGGACCGGACAGCGGGGGGAGCGGACAGGAGGACGGAGGGGAGCAGGGGACACTATTTGACCGGACAGAGGACCGGAGGGGGGTGATCGTGACGGGGGGGCACATCGCGATCTCCAGCCATGGCTGATGCTATTGCAGCATTGACATGGCTGGATTGTAATATTTCACCAATTTTCATTGGTGAAATATTACTATCGCTCTGATTGAAAGTGAAAGTGAAACGTCACTTTCAACAGCCAATCAGAGCGATCGTAGCCACGGGGGGTGAAGCCACCCCCCTGGGCTAAAGTACAACTCCTCCTGTCCCTGCAGGCCGGGTGAAATTACAGTTAACCTTTTCACCCGGCCTGCAGGAGCCCAATCCGGCCATGACGCATATGCTGCGTCACATGTCGGAATGGCACAGGTTTTCATGACGCATACGCTGCGTCAAAGGTCGGGAAGGGGTTAAGCAGGCTACAGTTTTCAAGTAGCATGGGAAAGAAAAAGGATCTCTCCGCTGCTGAAATGCATCAAATAGTGCAATGCCTTGGTCAAGGGATGAAAACATTAGATATTTCCCGAAAAATTAAGTGTGATCTTCGTAATGTTAAGAGATTTGTGGCTGAATCTGAGCACAGATGTGTTTGTGCTGATAAAGGCATATTGAGGAAGGTTTCTGCCAGGCAAGTTCATTGGATTAAGAGAGCAGCTGCTAAAAAACCATTACAAACCAGCAAACAGATATTTGAAGCTGCTGGTGCCTCTGGAGTCCCTCGAGCATCAAGGTGTAGGATCCTTCAAAGGCTTGTTGTGGTGCATAAAACCTACTAAACAGTGTTCATAAGCAGAAACGGTTGCAGTGGGCCCAGACATACATGAAGACTAATTTTTAAACAGTCTTTTTTACTGATGAGTGTCGAGCAACCCTGGATGGTCCAGATGGATGGAGTAGTGGATGGTTTGTGGCTGGCCGTCATCTCCCAACAAGGCTGCCACGTCAGGAAGGAGGTGAAGGAGTCATGTCTTGGGCCGGAATCATGGGGAAACAGCTGGTAGGGCCCTTTAAGGTTCCTGGAGCTGTGAAAATGACCTCTGCAAAGTATATAGAGTTTCTGACTGACAACTTTCTTCCATGGTATAAAAAGCAGAAACGTGCCTTCAGGAGCAAAATCATCTTCATGCTGACAATGCACCATCTCATGCTGCAAAGAATACCTCTGAGTCATTGTATGCTATGGGCATAAAAGGAGATAAACTCATGGTGTGGCCACCATCTTCCCCTGACCTCAACCCTATAGAAAACCTTTGCAGTATCATCAAGCAAAAGATCTATGAGGGTGGGAGGCAGTTCACATCAAAACAGCATCTCTGGGAGGCGATTCTGACTTCATGAAAAGAAATACAAGCAGAAACTCTCCAAAAACAAGTTCAATGGATGCAAGAACTGTGAAGGTGATATAAAAGAAGGTTCCTATGTTTACATGTAACTTATGCTCAAAAACCACAGGAAAAACAGTCAAAAGGGACCCGTAAAACCAAAAGCTTTATTCAATAACCATTAAAACATTACAAACGTCAGGTAAATGTCATAGAGTGGATGATAAATGTGCCCACAACGAGGCACGGACAAGCATAAGGGACTAAATCAGCAACATACCCCCGCAGCACCACTCACCCATCCATGATGAGAACGTATAGTCATAATCACAGTAGCGGTATACATATACCTTCACTGATAATAACGACACATGGCCACAAGTATCATACCTGGGTGATGCAGGAGTAGGGAGTCGCAAGTCCTATTCCCGACGCGCGTTTGGGAGTTACACCAACTCCTTCCTCAGGGGGAACACATGTAACTTAGAATGTTAGGATGTTTTGGAGTTAAATAGCTGTTTTGTTCAGTGAATGTGACCTCCTAATGCTGCAAATTCCACAAATGAGCATTTTCAGTTCTTTAAAACATATCAAATGTTTAGAAATTCTACTGTGCCTAATAATTTGGAACAGTGCATTTTGAGTTTTTATTCATTTTGGAGATTATACTGTTATCATTGGGAGGTTTCTTCAATAAAATTTAATGTATACTCTAACGGGTGATGACTTTTATTAGACTGACTGTCATTTGCACTGACCATTTAGGAAAATCTGAGAAAAATATAATTTGCATAATAATTTGGAACATGGTGAAAAGATGTGGAGGGGTGATGTTTTTGTTCTATGGTTGTGCTTGTTTCTTGGAGCTCTAGGGTAAAAGGAATTTATTCCTAAGTGAAATGTGTATATTAGGAGGGTTGTACTAAAAAATAAAAGGCATTATATACTGTGTTCAACAGTGACACCCCGTAGAATGTAAGTCCGCAAGGACAGGGTCCTCTCCCCTCTGTACCAGTCGATATCTTTAACTTTGTATGTAACCCCTGCTAATGTACAGCACCACGGAATTAATGGTGCTATATAAATAAATATAAATAAATAAATAATAATAATAATAACATAGTCTCGATACAGTTTTCATTGGTTGCCTTGTTCCAAAGTTCATAAAGAACACAAATTTATTGTTGAATCAACTATGTGCCTGGTGTCTCATGTGTAATGTCTGATACAGGAAAATGTATATCTTTGTACCATGTTAGTAGGTAGAAAAATATTAATCCCTTTACCCCAAGGGAGGCTTCCATGTTAAAGGGAACCTGTCACACACACACACCCTCCCTCCCCCCCCCTTCCCGGCTTTTTTAAGTAAACGAGCCACCTTGTGCAGCACTAATGCTGCATTCTGTCAAGGTGGCTATTTTAGCTCAGGTCCCTGCAAAAGCTGAAATAATTGCTTTTATAATGTGCCCCTCATACCTAAATTTGTCAGGGGGGCATGTCTTTTCCCCCCTGACACAAACGCCTCCCAGCCATCACTCAGGGCCTCCGTGCGCCGACTCCATTTCCTTCCTGAACATCCCCGGCACCTGCGCTGTGAGTTCGAAGGGCAGCGCAAACTACGCATGCCCGAAAACAAAAACTTACAGCCCTCCGTTCCCCTTCACTTGCTGGCTGCCCAGCCCTTGCTATATTGTCTCTATATTTTGTGAGCCTTTTGTCTGGATCACCTTCTAGCTGCCGCAGCATGTTCCCCTCTTATGCTCAGGACGGGTGACAGCCGTGCTCCTTTTTCCTATTTGGGGTAATTGTTTGGCCGTATTTGCATGTGCCCTACTCTTTATATACCAGGAGGACTATTTGCTGTGGGTAAGCTGCAGCCTGACAGGGTTTTGCTATTGACAGATATATCTTTTGCTGATCAGGACAGGGCGGCTTTGCCAGTAATTATTTATGTGTGTATACTATTTGATTATCTGCCATATTTGATGCATGTTTTCCACCACTATATGGAAGTATTGTGTATTGGGCAGTGTTGGGCACACGTATATGGAGGGAGTTTTGTGTGTATGGTTTTAATTGTTTTTATATGTTACCAATAAAGCTTGTGTGACTTATTATAACTTTTGGTGGTGGGCATACATTATAGTGGCTTTTCTTTTCTTGTTTATTATCTGCTCTGTGTATTAGCCATTGTTTTGCACCACCAATATATATTTATTTATTTGATATCATTGTGGTGCACCAACTAATTTTTCTATGATGCAAAATAAAGGGGAATCCACGCCATTTTTTCTTTTATTTCTTTATTTATTAGCTAAATGCATGTACAGTAAGCTTTACACCCAAGACACTAATTATATATCTCACTGATATATTTCTTACTATGCACAAGCGCCAACTGGTGAATACTCTCATCAGTGTCACCTGCTTTCGCTGCTATCAGTGAGACCAGGTGTATGCTGATGAGAGCAGTAGTCATCAGCCGACACCTGACTGGCGGTAACCTTTTCACTGCCAGTCACAGCTGCTGACTCACTGTCCTCTGTGTGACAGTTTAGGAACTGCAGTGCTGTGACCGGCAGTAATGTCAGTAAGGTTACCTCCGATCAAATTTGGTATTTCCCGTACTGTCACACAGATGACAGCGTGGGAACCGCCAGATGTTCAGTAATGTTCAAGATGTTCACTTGAATAGGGTCTGGGTTCAGGATCAAGTTTAGGCACCAACCAAATTTTTTATAAAGCTTAGCTGAACACGACTGACCCCAACCTTATCGGGTATGCCCATCTCTATCTAGGAGTCTCCCAGACTCTCGACAGAGAGTGCACAAGCTTCACAGAGCTCCGACCCTTCCAGTACTATTATTTTTATGGTTATTGCTTTTATAAATTTATTTAAAACATGTTTTTTGTTAGTTTTAACTTATTCATGACCTTTAACATACGATTTTAAAAAATAAGCAACCAGCACTGCAAGTTAAATTCTGTGTGTAAGACTGTTCTCACACTCTAAAATCCCATATAAATTTAACCACCAGACAAATATATTCTTCAAATAGAAATAATTGTATCCACTAAAGTTCAAAAATACAGTCCAGCAAGGATACAATCATATAGTAATTGCTGAAAGTGTTGGCACCCTTGAAATTGTTCCAGAAAATGAAGTATCTCTCCCAGAAAATTATTGCAGTTGCATGTTTTGATATGCCCTTGCTTATTTCCTTTGTGTGTATTGGAACAACATAAAAATTGAGGGAAAAGAGGTAAATTTGACAATATTTCACACAAAACCCCAAAAATGGTCCAGAAAAAATTGTTGGCACCCTCAACTTAATATTTGGTTGCGAAACCAAAAAGGTCCAGCTAAATGACAAATGGTACTTCCTAGCATACATATAAACCACAAGATGGCAGTAGATCCCTGTCATCTATAAAGAAGCCAACCATACGTAAAGATAAAAAATATAAAGTTTATTACAGAAAAGATACAAATAATATACAAACATCTAAAAAAAGGCCACAAGATATCATCCTAGTTGTACCCCATGGGAGGGTGGCGAGGAACACCAAATAAGAATACCATGCGATACTATCTATAATAGTCGACTACCTATTTCGCATATACCAATAAAGCTGCACAAAGGCATCCCTTACTAACACCTCACAGACTGAGGTAAAAAGACGGCAGTCATACAAACCCTCTAGTCTCACCATGTATAAATAAGCCTATACTGAAAATTCATACAAGAATATGGCACAAGGGAGAAAGGGTCCAAATAGTTACCAATGCCGGTTCCTACAAAGTGTGTCCTCCCACATCACAGTCCCAGCACCCCGACGCGCGTTTCACCCTGGCTTCTTCCGGGGGCGTATCCCTACCCAGGTTGAGTGATGTTAAATAGTACCCCTAAGCCAATCCCGTGCTGCCGCCCTATCACATGTTACCGCCAATGCAAAGATGTAACACTCCGAGAATGGCCAGAATGGCGCATGCGCCGGTCACCTCACCTCCGGATGGAAAGGCACTTCCTGACAACCGCCGGGTGGACCGCAAGCTGGAACGCAAGCGGAAACCACCAATGACGTTCCAGCTTGCGGTCCACCCGGCGGTTGTCAGGAAGTGCCTTTCCATCCGGAGCTGAGGTGACCGGCGCATGCGCCATTCTGGACCCGTTGAAGCGCCCTAGTCCTTACCGGTTCCCTGCACCCTCTCCTGTTCACGTCCTGCCGCCTCTCCATATGTACCTGATTGCTGTTCGTAGCAAATAAAGGACTTCATCACAGCATCTCCAGGGGTGAGTGCCATACTTTCTTTTCTGATAAACTTTATATTTTTTATCTTTACGTATGGTTGGCTTCTTTATAGATGACAGGGATCTACTGCCATCTTGTGGTTTATATTAATATTTGGTTGCACAGCCTTTGGAAAAATTGACCTATGATGCAAACCAAGCTTTCTGATATTGGGCACTTTATTGTGACTCAAAATCTTTTGGTAATCTTCAGATTTTATGATGCCTTGCACATAGTTAAGGCAACCAGTGCCAGAGGCAGCAACACAACCCCAAAACATATTTGAACCTCCACCATATTTGTCTGTAGGTACTGTGTTCTTTTCTTTGTAGGACTCATTCCATTTTCTGTAAACAGTAGAATTATGTGCTTTACCAAAAGCTCTATCGTGGTTTCATCTGTCCACATGAACCTTTCATAGAAGGATTTTAGCCTATGTGCACACGTTGCAGATTTGACTGTGGGATTTTCTGTGCAGATTCTGCATTTCTTGGCAGAAAATACAGGTCAGAATCTGCACCTTTTTTTGGTATTTGTACTCGTTGCAGATTTTTGTGCAGATTTTTTCCTTTTTTTTACCCCAGCGGATTTCTATTATGGAATGGGTGCAGAAACGCAGCAGATCTGCACTAAGAAGTGACATGGTACTTTTTTGAATCTGCTGCGTTTTCCCTGCAGATTTTTCCGCACCATTAGCACAGCATTTTTTTTTGCCATTGATTTACATTGTACTGTAATTCACTTGCAGATCTGCAGCGTTTCTGCACGGAAAAAAAAAGCTGCAGATCTGCAGGAAATCTGCAACGTGTGCACATTAGCTTACTCAAGTATATTTTGGCAAACTGCAGTTTGTCTCTGTGCCAGCAGTGGGTTTCCTGCCAGAGTGTTTCATTTCATTCAATTGTCAATGGATAGTTCGCAATCACTAATGCACCCTGAGCTTGCAGAATCACTTTCATTTTTTGGGGAACTTGATTGCGTCTGCTTATCCACCATCCAGTCTATCCTCTGTTGCAACCTTTTATCAATTTTTCTCTGCCGTCCATGTCCACGGAGATTAGCTACAGTGCCAACGGTTGTAAACTTCTTCTCTTTCTGTTCTCCATGCTTAGTGTGGCACACACATGCCCCTAAAAGTCTTTTTGAAAACTATTCCTAAAAGTTTGACAAATTTAACTTAGAATGTGTAAACACAAATATTGTTTAATCTCATACAAGGTATGGGTTGCATTTATGTAAGGTATTGCGTGGGGGTCCCATACATAAAGAAATATTTTAACAGTCCTATACAATATTTATGTAATACTGGCATACGAGATGTGTGGTAGTCACAGTTTTATACACTAGGCTACTTGTAACGCCTTCTTCATTGTGGATGAATGTCCTCAACATTATTCACTATTTCTTTTCATGTCTCATTTTATAAACCTACATATATGGAATATTTCAATCTAAAGATTATTTTGAATGTTTTAATTGAATTAATTGCATCACCTATCAAGTGTTCCAGTGGAATAGAGCCAGCAATCTCTCATTTTTCCATAGACTTATTTGATGTTATTTCACTTGCCAAGTAAAAAAAAAAAAATAGACGCTATACTTTATGTTTTGACCATTTTAAGGCTATGAAAGTATAAATATTAAAAAAAAAATGCTCGTTCGGACTCGTGCCAATATCCAGCTGATGGAAGCATTTTGCAAGGATTCTACTGCCACCTAGTGGCATTTAAAAATATACCTTGCTGGGAATAGAATTTAGATTTTGAATTAGTGTAGCTAAAAACACTACAGAGTAGAAAAACAGTATGACATTTTCCAAACGACATCCTAAGAATGCCTTTTAAAGCCTCTTGGGGAGATAAATACAGTTTCGAAAGGACATCTAACTGTACCCATCTTATTGGGCTAGCCTAAGGATCCTATTTAAACCAAACAATTCACTCCCACTGAGCGGAAAATAGTGGGGATCTTTATTGTGCCAATGTGCTAGTGACTCATGCACTAGTTTGGACATAAATGATAGAAGTATACAGTAGTGATCTGTACTAAACAACAGTTCCGTCCATGTGCAGCCAAGCCCACAGCAAGATTACATTCAGCTTCTGCCAGGGCACAGCTTAAAACATCTATTAAACAGAACACACAAATTATAAGAATAAAGGGCAGCAAAATATAAGATTAACAAATTATAATAGCTTTAACACATGGTATTACATGAAACAATAAACTGCTTAAACACAGCCGTGGTGTATGTTCAGCATTTTCTACAGCCGGTTAGTGAATGTATATAGAAAATGATTAAGTGCTTAACACAGTATGCAAAGCATTAGACGCCTGAGCTTCTTGTACGTGCGTAAAAAAATATCTCTCAAAGTAAAAAGTGGGCAGACAAAGTGAGCAATGGGCAGTAGAAAATTAAATTAGAGTAATATGGAGTATAATGCATAAGAATGGCATGGCTACCTTTGCTGCTTATCAATGGAAACGCATGGGGACGTAAGGAAAGGAGCATATGTCTACTTTTAAAAGGCTAACAAACTCATTGGTTGGCAATGTATATTTAATTCCTGCTGGAAAACAACAAAAAAAATAAGTCTTCAGAAAAGAACAAACATTGCTGCATTATTTTGTACCTGCAGAGAAATATTATGCCTGCATGCTGAACTCTTGGAAAGGCATGCATGATCACCTGAGATCCAAAATGACATATAGTATACAAAGCTAACGATTCTTAAAGAAATGACAGCAGCATTGGCAGTGATTGCTAGAGTTCAGAAGGAAGTGCTTTTTGTTTAATTAGCCAGTACATGAACAGCTTCTGAAAAGTTTTTAGGTTAAGAAGTTTATGCCACCATTTTAGTTTTATTTTATTTAGTTACAGTAACCTATGTAGTAGTGTATTTTTTTATTTTTTTATTGACTGGCTAATACAGTAGAAAAAATGTGTTCAAAATAAGATCAAGATAAGGGGCCTCGATGAATCTAACAAAAGCAGAGACGTGATACATTGTGCTGTTACTTGTGTCTCCATAGTCTAGATATGCTGTGCTGGCATTTATATTACCTCATCATCAGAGGCACATGAGTGGGTCCATAACTAATAACCCTAATTACAACTACGGTGGAGCAGCCTAATAGTTGGTATGAGGGAACCTCAACAGACGACCGCGCTATTACTAAAAATAAATCCGCATACAAAGACCAACACAACTATTACTGCCATATGGTGACATATAGTGGTAGATACCAGTGCTGCAGAACTTACAAGTGATTACAATACAGTTACAGAGAGTGACTTACAGATGATGCTCTTTTCTGGAGTCATTCACTTTTCCCGAATTTTCAGACTGACAACTTCTTCCAGCCAAGACCCCGTATGCAGAGATTACAACAAAGACACGCCTGACTTCTCACATTCCCACCCCCGTCCCATCTATCCCCATGGGAAACTGCTGCAGATCCGCAGCGTTTTCCGCAGTGTGTGCACATACCTTTAGAATTAGGCTATGTGCACACGGTGCGGATTTGGCTGCGGATCTGCAGCGGATTGGCCGCTGCGGATTCACAGCAGTGTTCCATCAGGTTTACAGTACCATGTAAACCTATGGAAAACTAAATCCGCTGTGCCCATGGTGCGGAAAATACCGCGCGGAACCGCTGCATTGTATTTTCCGCAGCATGTCAATTCTTTGTGCGGATTCCGCAGCGTTTTACACCTGTTCCTCAATAGGAATCCACAGGTGAAATCCGCACAAAAACGCTGGAAATCCGCAGGTAACACGCAGTGCCTTTTACCCGCGAATTTTTCAAAAATGATGCTGAAAAATCTCACACGAATCCACAACGTGGGCACATAGCCTTAGGGTTAGGGTTGGAATTAGGGTTGTGGTTAGGGTTAGGGGTGTGTTGGGGTTAGGGTTGTGATAAGTAGGGTTGAGCGAAACGGGTCGTTCATTTTCAAAAGTCATCGACTTTTGGCAAAGTCGGGTTTCATGAAACCCGATCCGACCCCTGTGCGTGGTCGGCCATGCGGTACGCGACTTTCGCGCCAAAGTCGCGTTTCAATGACGCGAAAAGCGCCATTTCTCAGCCAATGAAGGTGAACGCAGAGTGTGGGCAGCGTGATGACATAGGTCCTGGTCCCCACCATCTTAGAGAAGGGCATTGCAGTGATTGGCTTGCTGTCTGCGGCGTCAAGGGGCTATAAAGGGGAGTTCCCGCCGACCGCCATCTTACTGCTGCTGATCTGAGCTTAGGGAGAGGTTGCTGCCTAAGCAGGGATAGCGTTAGGCAGGGTCCATTAACCACGAAACCGCTTGTTCTGTAGCGATTTCCACTGTCCAACACCACCTTCGGTGTGCAGGGACAGTGGAAGCTACATTTTTTTTTTTCCTCAGCGCTGTAGCTCATTGGGCTGCCCTAGAAGGTTCCCTGATAGCTGCATTGCTGTGTGTACGCCGCTGTGCAAACCAACTGCTTTTTTCAAAGCACAAATCCTCTTGTTCCTTCCTTTCTGCACAGCTATCTTTTTTTTTTTGTCCACACTTTTTATTTAATTTGTGCATCAGTCCACTCCTTATTGCTGCCTGCCATACCTGGCTGAGATTACTGCAGGGAGATAGTAATTGTAGGACAGTCCCTTTTTTTTTTTTTTTTTTGGTTTCTAAATTCTTCCTGAAAAAATCATTTTATTTTATTTTGTTTCTAACGTCTCCCTGAAAAAAAAAAAAACCAGTGGGAGATTAATATTGCCCTTTCTGCTTCTGTGCCAGTCTTGACTCCTGGGTGTGCCATCTCTCTCTCTCTCTCTCTCAAATTGTGGGCCATAGAAAGCCTATTTTTTTTTTTGCTTGATTTGGGTTCTAAAATCTACCTGTAAAAATCAATAAATCAATCAGTGGGAGAAAAATATTGGCCTCTGGGCTTGTGTGCCACTCCTGACTCCTGTGTGTGCCATCTCTCACTCAGTGGGCCATAGAAAGCCTATTTATTTTTTTGCTTGATTTGGGTTTTAAAATCTACCTGAAAAAATCACTACATCAATCAGTGGGAGAAAAATATTGGCCTCAGGGCTTGTGTGTCACTCCTGACTCCTGTGTGTGCCATCTCTCACTCAGTGGGCCATAGAAAGCATATTTATTTTTTTGCTTGATTTGGGTTCTAAAATCTACCTGAAAAAATCACTACATCAATCAGTGGGAGAAAAATATTGGCCTCTGGGCTTGTGTGCCACTCCTGACTCCTATGTGTGCCATCTCTCACTCAGTGGGCCATAGAAAGCCTATTTATTTTTTTGCTTGATTTGGGTTCTAAAATCTACCTGAAAAAATCAGTACATCAATCAGTGGGAGAAAAATATTGGCCTCAGGGCTTGTGTGCCACTCCTGACTCCTGTGTGTGCCATCTCTCACTCAGTGGGCCATAGAAAGCCTATTTATTTTTTTGCTTGATTTGGGTTCTAAAATCTACCTGAAAAAATCACTACATCAATCAGTGGGAGAAAAATATTGGCCTCTGGGCTTGTGTGCCACTCCTGACTCCTGTGTGTGCCATCTCTCACTCAGTGGGCCATAGAAAGCCTATTTATTTTTTTGCTTGATTTGGGTTTTAAAATCTACCTGAAAAAATCACTACATCAATCAGTGGGAGAAAAATATTGGCCTCTGGGCTTGTGTGCCACTCCTGACTCCTGTGTGTGCCATCTCTCACTCAGTGGGCCATAGAAAGCCTTTTTTTTTTATTTGGTTTCTAAATTGTCCCTGAAAAAATCATTTCATTTTATTTTGTTTCTAAATTATTCCTGAAAAAATCATTTTATTTTATTTTGTTTCTAACGTCTCCCTGAAAAAAAAAAAAAAAAACAGTGGGAGATTAATATTGCCCTTTCTGCTTGTGTGCCAGTCTTGACTCATGGGTGTGCCATCTCTCTCTCTCTCTCTCTCAAATTGTGGGCCATAGAAAGCCTATTTATTTTTTTGCTTGATTTGGGTTCTAAAATCTACCTGTAAAAATCAATAAATCAATCAGTGGGAGAAAAATATTGGCCTCTGGGCTTCTGTGCCACTCCTGACTCCTGTGTGTGCCATCTCTCACTCAGTGGGGCATAGAAAGCCTTTTTATTTTTTTGCTTGATTTGGGTTCTAAAATCTACCTGAAAAAATCACTACATCAATCAGTGGGAGAAAAATATTGGCCTCTGGGCTTGTGTGCCACTCCTGACTCCTGTGTGTGCCATCTCTCACTCAGTGGGCCATAGAAATCCTTTTTTTTTTTTGCTTGATTTGGGTTCTAAAATCTACCTGAAAAAATCACTACATCAATCAGTGGGAGAAAAATATTGGCCTCTGGGCTTGTGTGCCACTCCTGACTCCTGTGTGTGCCATCTCTCACTCAGTGGGCCATAGAAAGCCTTTTTTTTTTTTTAATTGGTTTCTAAATTGTCCCTGAAAAAATCATTTTATTTTATTTTGTTTCTAAATTATTCCTGAAAAAATCATTTTATTTTATTTTGTTTCTAACGTCTCCCTGAAAAAAAAAAAAAAAAACAGTGGGAGATTAATATTGCCCTTTCTGCTTGTGTGCCAGTCTTGACTCCTGGGTGTGCCATCTCTCTCTCTCTCTCAAATTGTGGGCCATAGAAAGCCTATTTATTTTTTTGCTTGATTTGGGTTCTAAAATCTACCTGTAAAAATCAATAAGTCAATCAGTGGGAGAAAAATATTGGCCTCTGGGCTTGTGTGCCACTCCTGACTCCTGTGTGTGCCATCTCTCACTCAGTGGGGCATAGAAAGCCTTTTTTTATTTTTTTATTTGGTTTCTAAATTGTCCCTGAAAAAATCATTTTATTTTATTTTGTTTCTAAATTCTTCCTGAAAAAATCATTTTATTTTATTTTGTTTCTAAAGTCTCCCTGAAAAAAAAAAAAATAGGTGGGAGATTAATATTGACATTTGTGCTTGAGTGACAGTCCTGCGTGTGTGGCATCTCTGTGATTTGGTGCCACAGAAAACAGAGTGTGTAACATTGTGCCTGATTTTCCTTGTGGTCTCACCAACCTGTAAAGGGATATTGAAATCATACTGAAGTTATAGCTCACCGTGTAAGTTGTTTGACAGCAACAAATAAAGTTACTTAGGTTAAGTTTTTAAAACAATGAGGAAGTCTGGTGCAAGAGGTCGTGGCCGTGGGCGTTCATTGTCAGCTGGTAATGATGGTAGTGGTAGTGGAGCATCAGGTGGTTGTGGGAAAAAAAATATTCCACCTAAGTCTGGAGCTGTGGAGCCAGGTTCGTCGTCTGGCTATACAAGGCCTCGAACGCTCTCTTTTCTGGGAGTAGGAAAACCGCTTTTAAAGCCGGAGCAGCAACTGCAAGTTTTGGCTTACCTTGCAGACTCAGCCTCTAGCTCTTTTGCCTCCTCTTCTGAAACTGGTAAATGTAAAAGCAGCGCGTCGCTTGTGGATGTTCACGGTCAGGGACAAGTCGCTTCATTGTCCTCTTCAGCAAAAACAACAACAAGAGAGAAGGATGCAGCAGGCGACACAACGGGTTACTCCATGGAGCTCCTTACACATACCGTCCCTGGCTTAGAAAGTGAAACACTTAACAGGCCATGCCCATTACAAGTAGATTCTGACATGGAGTGCACTGATGCACAGCCACAGCCAGACTACAATGCTGGTCCTTTGACTCAGACCACAACATTGCCCTCTCAGGGTACTGATCCACAATCAGACCCTGATGAGACTATGTTGCCCCGTCACGAACGCTATACCACCAACCGACACGGTGACACAGACGAAGTTGCACACGAGCTAGAAGAGGAGGTAATATATGACCCAGTTGTTGACCCCGATTGGCAGCCATTGGGGGAACAGGGTGCAGGCGGCAGTAGTTCAGAAGCGGAGGTGGAGGAGGGGCCGCAGCAGGCATCAACATCGCAACAGGTTCCATCTGCCGGGCCCGTATCTGGCCCAAAACGCGTGTCAAAGCCAAAACCTGTTGGAGGACAGCGTGGCCATCCGGTTAAAGCTCAGGTTGCAATCCCTGAAAAGGGATCCGATGCTAGGAAGAGTGCAGTCTGGCATTTTTTTAAACAACATCCAATTGATCAGCGCAAAGTCATCTGTCAAAAATATTCAACTAGCTTAAGCAGAGGTCAGAATCTGAAAAGTCTCAATACAAGTTGCATGCATAGACATTTAACCACCATGCATTTTCAAGCCTGGACTAACTACCAAACGTCCCTTAAGGTTGTAGCACCCTCGGCCAATGAAGCTAGTCAGCAATGCAACATCCCTTCCGTCACTGTAAGGCCACCATTTTACGCACCACCGGCAGTATCTGTGCAGGTTTCTTTGCCAGCCAAAAGCAGTCAGGGTCAGGGAATCATCAGTTTTGTAGGAGGAAATATTGCATCTAGGGCACCGGCGGAAACAATACCGTCTCCAACCGTCTCTCACTCTGCCATGTCCACCGGCACACCCGCTAGTTCCACGATCTCCAGCTCTCCAGTCCAGCTCACCCTACATGAGACTCTGGTTAGAAAAAGGAAGTACTTATCCTCGCATCCGCGTACACAGCGTTTTAACGCCCACATAGCTAGACTAATCTCGTTAGAGATGATGCCCTACCGGTTAGTTGAAAGCAAAGCTTTCAAAGCCCTGATGGAGTACGCTGAACCACGCTACGAGCTACCCAGTCGACACTTTTTTTCCAGAAAAGCCATCCCAGCCCTGCACCAGCATGTTAAACAGCGCATCGTCCATGCACTCAGGCAATCTGTGAGAACAAAGGTGCACCTGACTACAGATGCATGGACCAGTAGGCATGGCCAGGGACGTTACGTGTCCATCACGGCACACTGTGTGAATGTGGTGGATGCAGGGTCCACAGGGGACATCAATTTCGGGACAGTTGTGCCTAGCCCACGGTCTAGGAAACAGTTGGCTGTAGGCGTTCGCACCCCCTCCTCCTCGTCCTCCTGCAGAAGCGACAGCTCTTCCACAGACCGCAGTCGGCCAACCACTCCATCGGCAGCTGACACTGTTGCACACCAGTTGTCCCATTATGGGCCAGCTACTGGCAAGCGTCAGCAGGCTGTATTGGCTATGAAGTGTTTGGGCGACAACAGACACACCGCGGAAGTTCTGTCTGAGTTCTTGCAACAAGAAACGCAGTCGTGGCTGGGCACAGTAGATCTTGAGGCAGGCAAGGTAGTGAGTGATAACGGAAGGAATTTCATGGCTGCCATCTCCCTTTCCCAACTGAAACACATTCCTTGCCTGGCTCACACCTTAAACCTGGTGGTGCAGTGCTTATTGAAAACTTATCCTGGGTTCTCCGACCTGCTCCTCAAAGTGCGTGGACTTTGCTCACATATCCGACGTTCGCCTGTACACTCCAGCCGTATGCAGACCTATCAGCGGTCTTTGAACCTTCCCCAGCATCGCCTAATCATAGACGTTGCAACAAGGTGGAACTCAACACTGCACATGCTTCAGAGACTGTGCCAACAGAGGCGGGCTGTTATGTTTTTGTGGGAGGATACACATACACGGGCAGGCAGTAGGATGGCAGACATGGAGTTGTCAGGTGTGCAGTGGTCGAAGATACAAGACATGTGTCAAGTCCTTCAGTGTTTTGAGGAATGCACACGGCTGGTTAGTGCAGATAACGCCATAATAAGCATGAGCATCCCCCTAATGTGTCTGCTGATGCAAAGTTTGACGCACATAAAGGATCAGGCGTCTGCACCAGAGGAAGAGGAAAGCCTTGATGACAGTCAGCCATTGTCTGGTCAGGGCAGTGTACAGGACGAGGTAGCGGGCGAAGAGGAGGTGGAGGATGAGGAGGATGATGGGGATGAGTATATTTTTAATGAGGAAGCTTTCCCGGGGGCACTGGAAATTGGTTGCGTGGCAAGGCCGGGTTCTGGTTTTTTGAGGGACACAAGTGACGTAGATTTGCCTGAAACTGCCCCTCAACCAATCACAACCGCAGATTTGACAACTGGAACTTTGGCCCACATGGCGGATTATGCCTTACGTATCCTCAAAAGGGACACACGCATTACGAAAATGATGAACGATGACGATTACTGGTTGGCCTGCCTCCTTGATCCACGCTATAAAGGCAAATTGCAAAATATTATGCCACATGAGAACTTGGAACTAATATTAGCAACCAAACAATCAACTCTTGTTGACCGTTTGCTTCAGGCATTCCCAGCACACAGCGCACGTGATCGTTCTCACACGAGCTCCAGGGGGCAGCAGACCAGGAGTGTTAGGGGTGCACACATCAGAAGTGGCGTTGGACAGAGGGGTTTTCTGACCAGGTTGTGGAGTGATTTTGCTATGACCGCAGACAGGACAGGTACTGCTGCATCAATTGAAAGTGACAGGAGACAACATTTGTCCAGTATGGTTACAAACTATTTTTCATCCCTTATCGATGTACTCCCTCAACCGTCATTCCCATTTGATTACTGGGCATCAAAATTAGACACCTGGCCAGAATTGGCAGAATATGCATTGCAGGAGCTTGCTTGCCCGGCAGCTAGTGTCCTATCAGAAAGAGTATTCAGTGCTGCAGGTTCAATATTAACCGAAAAAAGGACTCGTCTGGCTACCCAAAATGTAGATGATCTAACATTCATTAAAATGAACCACAACTGGATTTCCAATTCTTTTGCCCCACCTTGCCCGGCCGACACCTAGCTTTCCTATGAAAAGCTCTTGCCTGTGGACTACTGTGAATTACTTTTCTAATGTCTAATTTGCTGCAGCTGATTGTCCAGCATACGACATGTTTACACCTCCCTAAATGGCCAAACTCCCCACACGGGGTTGTGGTATCGCGACTTGGCGCAAGCACCCGTGAGAGTGCTGTTTGTCTGAAGAGGTGGGTGTGCCCTCTTTTGGTCGACGGCATTGCCACTGGGTCCCTCATAGTACAATAAAGTGTCTCTGGCGGTGGTGGTGCGCACCCAACGTCAGACACACTGTTGTAACATGAGGGGCCCTGGGCCTGTACCGCCGGCCACAAGAGAGTTCACCCACCCCCAGGTCAAACATTGCTCTACCACTTCCACAGTTATCTCTCACACTTCCACCAATGTTTAGTCTATGCGCTGACATCCTTCCATTCCTGCCACTGACAATAGCATTGTGTTGACATGTATGATGGTACTTAACATAGTCAGGGGCAGTGTCCTCTATTTACCACAGTAAATACTTTGCGTTAAATTAGTAGGTCTGAAACTACGCAGAGGATCCCACCCCTGAACCTAATGATTGCACCTGACCTGTCTACTGCTGCCCGTGTACCCCTGGAACCAATTTTAAATTGCCTACTGCCAGCCCATTTTATTATGTTAGGCCTTCGAAGCCTGTCTGCGGTCCCTCCTTCCACTAGGCCTCCACTGACCTGTCTACTGCTGCCCGTGTACTCCTGGAACCAATTTTAAATTGCCTACAGCCAGCCCATTTTATTATGTTAGGCCTTCGAAGCCTGTCTGCGGCCCGTTCTTTCTACTACTACTACACTGACCAGTCTACTGCTGCCCGTGTACCCCTGGAACCAATGTTAAAGTGCCTACAGTCCAATATTTTTTTATGTTAGGCCTTCGAAGCCTGTCTGCGGCCCGTTCTTTCTACTACTACTACACTGACCAGACCACTACTGCCCGTGTACCCCTGGAACCAATTTTAAATTGCCTACAGCCAGCCCATTTTATTATGTTAGGCCTTCGAAGCCTGTCTGCTGTCCCTCCTTCCACTAGGCCTCCACTGATCTGTCTACTGCTGCCCGTGTACCCCTGGAACCAATTTTAAATTGCCTACAGCCAGCCCATTTTATTATGTTAGGCCTTCGAAGCCTGTCTGCGGTCCCTCCTTCCACTAGGCCTCCACTGACCTGTCTACTGCTGCCCGTGTACTCCTGGAAACAATCATAAATTGCCTACAGCCAGCCCATTTTATTATGTTAGGCCTTCGAAGCCTGTCTGCGGCCCGTTCTTTCTACTACTACTACACTGACCAGTCTACTGCTGCCCGTGTACCCCTGGAACCAATGTTAAAGTGCCTACAGTCCAATATTTTTTTATGTTAGGCCTTCGAAGCCTGTCTGCGGCCCGTTCTTTCTACTACTACTACACTGACCAGACCACTACTGCCCGTGTACCCCTGGAACCAATTATAAAGTGCCTACAGCCAGCCCATTTTATTATGTTAGGCCTTCGAAGCCTGTCTGCTGTCCCTCCTTCCACTAGGCCTCCACTGACCTGTCTACTGCTGCCCGTTTACCCCTGGAACCAATTTTAAATTGCCTACAGCCAGCCCATTTTATTATGTTAGGCCTTCGAAGCCTGTCTGCGGTCCCTCCTTCCACTAGGCCTCCACTGACCTGTCTACTGCTGCCCGTGTACCCCTGGAAACAATCATAAATTGCCTACAGCCAGCCCATTTTATTATGTTAGGCCTTCGAAGCCTGTCTGCTGTCCCTCCTTCCAGTAGGCCTCCACTGGCCTGTCTACTGCTGCCCGTGTACCCCTGGAACCTATTTTTTATTGCATAGAGCATCCTTTTTTTAATAGTAGGCGTACAAAGTCTGTCTGTGGTCCACTATTGAAATTGTCCTCCACTGCCAGAGCAATGCTGCCTGTGTACCCCTGTAACCTTTTTTAAGCTGCAGTGAGCCACATTTTTGGTTTAAGGCCTACTACCTGTGTCTGTCTGCGACACTCAATTCAGCTGTGTTCCTTTTAAAAAAGCTGAGCGTCAATAGTCTTGTTTTCAGCCTCTAGGAATTTTAAAACTACATTGGGGGTACAACTTTGGTAGGGCCTACTAACGGTGTCTGCCGCCCCAAGGTGTTCCCCAGGTTTCGTCCACATTGCTTCGATCTTCCTACTCTCGTTTACTAGTTGGTGAAAACTACACTGCATTAGGCCTACAAATTGGGTATGGGGTGTAGAGACGGTGTGTTCCACTCCAAGGTGTTCTCCAGGTTGCCTTTCCTGAGCTTCTATCTTCAGGCTCTCGTTTAGTAGTTGTTTGAAACTACACTGCATTAGGCCTACAAATTGGGTATGGGGTGTAGAGAGATGGTGTGTTCCACTCCAAGGTGTTCCCCAGGTTTCGTCCACATTGCTTCGATCTTCCTACTCTCGTTTAGTAGTTGGTGAAAACTACACTGCATTAGGCCTACAAATTGGGTATGGGGTGTAGAGACGGTGTGTTCCACTCCAAGGTGTTCCCCAGGTTTCCTCGCTATTGCTTCGATCTTAATGCTCTCGTTTAGTAGTTGATGGAAACTACACTGCATTAGGCCTACACATTTGGTATGGGATGTAGAGACGGTGTCTTCCACTCCAAGGTGTTCTCCAGGTTGCCTTTCCTGAGCTTCTATCTTCAGGCTCCTGTTAAATAGTGCTTAAATGGAACAACTGCATTTGGCGTACTAGTTGGTTTGGGGCCTACTAACAGTGTCTACCGCTCCTTGCTGTTCTCCTGGTTTCCTGTCCTGAAATTCCATTTTCAGGCTCTCGTTAAGTAGTTGTTAATGTTAGACTGCATTTGGCCTACTAGTTGGGTTGGGGCCTACTATCGGTGTCTGCCACTCCTTGCTGTTCTCCTCCACTGAAAAAAGCTGTGCCGCCTGTTTACTAAGGTTGCCAATTTTGAACTGCATTTCGACTACTTACTGATTTGGGCCTACTCTCTGTGTCAGCCTGTCATTCCAGTTGTCCTCCACTGCAATGCCCCCTGGTTAGTTCTGTGTTACCAATTTTGAACTGCATTTAGCCAACTTTATTCTTTGGGCCTATATCTGTGTTTCCTCCTCATCCTGCCCATTGCCCAGCCAGTGATAGATGAGTCTGCTGGTACATTGACCCATAACGCAAAATTCCCCATGCACGCTACACTGCAAGATTGTAACCCTGCTGAAAGTCAGGTTCCTCTTCCCGCATACCATACCACCTTACACGGGGACAAAGAGGAAGGTGCAGATGAAAGTGCAGGTTCCTTCATCAGGTGGGGGGAGGAATACTAGTTGGCGACGTCACTGGCACAGGGCCTCTCATAGTACGCAAAAGTGTTGCTGCCGGTGGGAGGCGCCCCCGCCGTGCAAACACACCGCTGTACTTTGAGGGGCCCTGTGCCAGTGCCAATGCCAACGAGTGGGCCCCCCTGCTTGCTCAGGATCACAGCACTTGCAAAGTTTAAATACTTACCTCTCCCTGCTCCACTGCCGTGACGTGGTCCAGATTTCCTGGGCCCACTAATTACTTGAACCAGCCCTACCCCCCACAACTTTAGCCAAATGACCCCCAATTTCCAATGCCTAACTATTATTATAAGGTAAATTAAGATTGACAAGCTTCAGTAACAAGAATGGATGTTTTTGCCATTAAAATGGGCAGTGTAGGTGTTTTCCTGGCCTCCACTCACTGCCGACTATGCTCCCCCATTGACTTGCATTGGGTTTCGTGTTTCGGTCGATACCCGACTTTTCACGATAATCGGCCGATTCCACTCGACTCGACTTCTAAGATAGTCGGGTTTCGCGAAACACGGCTCGACTCTAAAAAGGTCAAGGTCGCTCAACCCTAGTGATAAGGGTTATGGCTACAGTTGGGATTAGGGTTAGGGGTGTGTTGGGGTTAGTGTTGGAGGTAGAATTGAGGGGTTTCCACTGTTTAGGCACATCAAGGGTCTCCAAACGCAACATGGCGCCACCATTGATTCCAGCCAATCTTGTATTCAAAAAGTCAAATGGTGCTCCTTCACTTCCGAGCCCCGACGTGCGCCCAAACAGTGGTTTACCCCCACATATGGGGTATCAGCATACTCAGGACAAACTGCGCAACAATTACTGGGGTCCAATTTCTCCTGTTACCCTTGTGAAAATTAAAAAATGCTTGCTAAAACATCATTTTTGAGGAAAGAAAAATGATTTTTTATTTTCACGGCTCTGCGTTGTAAACGTCTGTGAAGCACTTGGGGGTTCAAAGTGCTCACCACATATCTAAATACGTTCCTTGGGGGGTCTAGTTTCTAAAATGGGGTCACTTGTGGGGGGTTTCTACTGTTTAGGCACACCAGGGGCTCTGCAAACGCAACGTGACGCCCGCAGACCATTCCATCAAAGTCACTTCTGAGCCCCGAAGTGTGCCCAAATAGTGGTTTACCCCCACACATGGGGTATCAGCGTACTCAGGAGAAACTGGACAACAACTTTTGGGGTCCAATTTCTCCTGTAACCCTTGGGAAAATAAAAAATTCTGGGCTAAATAATTATTTTTGAATAAAGAAAACATATTTATTATTTTCACGGCTCTGCATTATAAACTTCTGTGAAGCACTTGGGGGTTCAAAGTGCTCACCACACATCTAGATAAGTTCCTTTCGGGGTCTAGTTTCCAAAATGGGGTCACTTGTGGGGGGTTTCTACTGTTTAGCCACATCAGGGGCTCTGCAAACGCAACGTGACGCCCGCAGAGCATTCCATCAATGTCTGCATTTCAAAACGTCACTACTTCACTTCCGAGCCCCGGCATGTGCCCAAACATGTGGTTTACCCCCACATATGGGGTATCAGCGTACTCAAGAGAAACTGGACAACAACTTTTGGGGTCAAATTTCTCCTGTTACCCTTGGAAAAATAAAAAATTGCAGGCTAAAAGATCATTTTTGAGAAAATAATTTTTTTTTTTTTTCATGGCTCTGCGTTATAAACTTCTGTGAAGCATTTGGGGGTTCAAAGTCCTCACCACACATCTAGATTAGTTCCTTTGGGGGTCTAGTTTCCAAAATGGGGTCATTTGTGGGGGATCTCCAATGTTTAGGCACACAGGGGCTCTCCAAACGTGACATGGTGCCCGCTAATGATTGGAGCTAATTTTCCATTTAAAAAGCCAAATGGCATGCCTTCCCTTCCGAGCCCTGCCGTGCACCCAAACAGTGGTTTACCCCCACATATGGGGTATCAGCGTACTCAGAACAAACTGGACAACAACATTTGTGGTCCAATTTCTCCTATTACCCATGGCAAAATAGGAAATTCCAGGCTAAAAAATCATTTTTGAGGAAAGAAAAATTATTTTTTATTTTCATGGCTCTGCATTATAAACTTCTGTGAAGCACCTGGGGGTTTAAAGTGCTCAATATGCATCTAGATAAGTTCCTTGGGGGGTCTAGTTTCCAAAATGGGGTCACTTGTGGGGGAGCTCCAATGTTTAGGCACACAGGGGCTCTCCAAACGCGACATGGTGTCCGCTAACAATTGGAGCTAATTTTCCATTCAAAAAGTCAAATGGCACGCCTTCCTTTCCGAGCCCTGCCGTGTGCCCAAACAGTGGTTTACCCCCACATATGAGGTATCGGCGTACTCGGGAGAAATTGCCCAACAAAATTTAGGATCCATTTTATCCTATTGCCCATGTGAAAATGAAAAAATTGAGGCGAAAAGAATTTTTTTGTGAAAAAACGTACTTTTTCATTTTTACAGATCAATTTGTGAAGCACCTGAGGGTTTAAAATGCTCATTAGGCATCTAGATAAGTTCCTTGGGGCGTCTAGTTTCCAAAATGGGGTCACTTGTGGGGGAGCTCCAATTTTTAGGCACACGGGGGCTCTCCAAACGTGACATGGTGTCCGCTAAAGAGTGGAGCCAATTTTTCATTCAAAAAGTCAAATGGTGCTCCTTCCCTTCCAAGCCCTGCCGTGCACCCAAACAGTGGTTTACCCCCACATATGAGGTATCAGCATACTCAGGACAAATTGGACAACAACTTTCGTGGTTCAGTTTCTCCTTTTGCCATTGGGAAAATAAAAAAATTGTTGCTAAAGATAATTTTTGTGACTAAAAAGTTAAATGTTCATTTTTTCCTTCCATGTTGCTTCTGCTGCTGTGAAGTACCTGAAGGGTTAATAAACTTCTTGACTGTGGTTTTGAGTACCTTGAGGGGTGCATTTTTTAGAACGGTGTCACGTTTGGGTATTTTCCGCCATATAGACCCCTCAAACTGACTTCAAATGTGAGGTGGTCCCTAAAAAAAATGGTTTTGTAAATTTCGTTGTAAAAATGAGAAATCGCTGGTCAAATTTTAACCCTTATAACTTCCTAACAAAAAAAAATTTTGTTTCCAAAATTGTGCTGATGTAAAGTATACATGTGGGAAATGTTATTTATTAACTATTTTGTGTCACATAACTCTCTGGTTTAACAGAATAAAAATTCAAAATGTGAAAATTGCGAAATTTTCAAAATTTTCGCCAAGTTTCCATTTTTATCACAAATAAATGCAGAATTTATTGACCTAAATTTACCACTAACATGAAGCCCAATATGTCACGAAAAAACAGTCTCAGAACCGCTAGGATCCGTTGAAGCGTTCCTGAGTCATTACCTCATAAAGGGACACTGGTCAGAATTGCAAAAAACGGCAAGGTCTTTAAGGTCAAAATAGGCTGGGTCATGAAGGGGTTAAGGGCTTCAGAAAGACCCTTTCTGAAAATTGCTGGCAGAGCGATCTCATTCCATTTAGTGAGCACAGACCATTTTCTAAATTTCTGGCAGTATAATTCTGCCGCTTCCTGACCCTGACACAGGGCCAACAGTGTTTTCTCAGCATGCTCTACAGAGTTAGGTTCGTCATACAATAATCCGAGCGATTGAAAAAATGCATCTACATTAAGCAATGCCGGATTCCCTGACTCAAGTGAGAATGCCCAGTCCTGAGAGTCACCACGCAGCAGAGAAATAACTATCTTTACTTGCTGAATGGGGTCACCAGAGGAACGGGGTTTCACAGCAAAAAACAATTTGCAGTTATTTTTAAAGTTCAAAAACTTAGATCTATCCCCGTAAAACAAATCCGGAGTAGGAATTCTAGGCTCTAAGGCCGGAGTCTGAACCACATAATCTTGAATACTCTGTACTCTTGCAGCAAGCTGATCCACACGAGAAAACAAACCCTGAACATCCATGCCTGCATCCAAATCCCGAATCACCCAGAGATCAAGAGGAAGGAAAAAGACAAAACAAACTAAAGAAAAAAAAATGGCTCAGAACTCTTTTTCTCTTCCTTCTTTTGAAATGCATTCAGCTCATTTTTGGCCAGTTGTACTGTTATGGTCTGGTGATTAAGGAGCGACATGCGACTAGCTCTCAGCAGGTGGCAACTATACTGACCGCAGTCCCTAAGCTCAACACAACACTAGAAGTAGCCATGGAATGCTCCTAACTCTGCCTAGGCATCTCGTCACAGCCTAAGAGCTAACTACCCCTAAAGATAGAAGGAGGAAAACTGTCTTGCCTCAGAGAAAATCCCCAAAGGATAGATTAGCCCCCCCACAAATAATGACTGTGAGAGGAGAAGGAAATGACATGCGTAGTATGAAACAAGATTTAGCACAGGAGGCCACTTCTAGCTAGATAGAAATAGTACAGGACAGAACGCTGTGCGGTCAGTAATAAAAACTAGAAAAAGTCCACCGCAGAGAAATGCAAAAATCTCCACACCTGACTAAAGGTGTGGAGGGCAAACTCTGCTGCCCAGAGCTTCCAGCTTAGCTGAATAGATCCATACTGAAAAGCTGGACAAATGAACAAAAACAAAGAAAGTGCTGAACAACAAAGTCCACAACAAGTGAACCGCAAAAGGACAAGCAAGGACTTAGCTTAGATGAACTGGTCAGAGTGTCAGGAAAGTCCTAAGAGCAATGACTCCAGGCAGGAACAATTGACAACTGGCATTGAATGAGGGATAAGGCCAGACTAATATAGCCGAGCCAGAAAGACGATCAGTGAAAACAGCTGCTGAAGCTAAATCCAAGAAGCAGCCACACCACTCAAAACCACAGGAGGGAGCCCAAGAGCAGAACTCAAAAAAATGCTACTTACAACCACCGGAGGGAGCCCAAGAGCGGAATTCACAACACTAACCCTAACTTTAGCCCCAACCCTAACCCTAACTTTAGCCCCAACCATAACCTTAACCCTAATCGGAAAATGGTAATAAATACATTTTTTAAAATTTTATTATTTTTCCCTAACTAAAGGGGTGATGAAGGGGGTTTTGATTTACTTTTACAGCAGGTTTTTTAGCGGATTTTTATGACGAGCAGCCATCACACACTAAAAGACGCTTTCTATTGCAAATAATAGTTTTTGCATCTCCACATTTTGAGAGCTATAATTTTTCCATGTTTTGGTCCACAGAGTCACGTGAGGTCTTGTTTTTTGCAGGACGAGTTGACATTTTTATTGGTACCATTTTCAGGCATGTGACATTTTTGATCGCTTTTTATTCCGATTTTTGTGAGGCAGAATGACCAAAAACCAGCTATTCATTAATTTCTTTTTGGGGAGGGGTGTTTATACCATTCCATGTTTGGTAAAACTGATAAAGACGATAAAAATTATTTTATATAAAAAAATAATTATTTTTGTATCACTTTATTCTGAGGACTATAATTTTTTTATTTTTTCACTGATGATGCTGTATGGCAGCTGGTTTGTTGTGGGACAAGATAACGTTTTCAGCGGTACCATGGTTATTTATATCCGTCTTTTTGATCTCGTGTTATTCCACTTTTTCTTCGGCGGTATGATAATAAAGCGTTGTTTTTGCCTCGCTTTCTTTTTTTACGGTGTTCACTGAAGGGGTTAACTAGTGGGACAGTTTTATAGGTTGGGTCATTATGGACGCGGCGATACTAAATATGTGTACTTTTATTGTTTTTTTTATTTAGATAAAGAAATGTATTTATTGGAACAATATTTTTTTTTCATTATTTAGGAATTTTTTATTTTTTTTTTACACATGTAAATATTTTTTTCTTACTTTGTCCCGGGGGGGGGGACATCATACTATAGTGTCAGATCACTCTGAGCCGGCACTTGAAAGCCACCTCCCTGCAGAACCCGGAAGGAGCCCCGCGGCCATTTTGGATCTGGGGCCTGCAGGGAGGAGGAGGTAGGAGACCCTCGGAGCAGCGCGATCACATCGCGTTGCTCCGAGGGTCTCAGGGAAGCACGCAGGGAGCCCCCTCCCTGCGTGATGCTTCCCTATGCCGCCGGAACATTGCAATCATGTTTGATCGCAGTGTTCCGGGGGTAAATGTGCCGGGAGCGGTCCGTGACTGCTCCTGACACATAGTGCCAGATGTCAGCTGTAATAATCAGCTGACACCCGGCGGCGATCGGCCACACTCCCCCCGTGAGCACAGCCGATCGTCTATGACGTACTATCCCATCACTGGGAATTAAGTCCAAGGTCACTTCGAGTGAGTTTCTGTGATCCAGACAGACTCTTGCATCTATCATCCAGCCACCGATGTTTCTGGATTGTGAGTCATTAGAAAGCAAAATAGTTGTCAACGGATCTACAGGAAAAGGTAGTTGAACTGTATAAAACAGGAAAGAGATACAAAAAGATATCCAAGGAATTTATATCCAAGGAATCTCAGTCTCCTGACCTCAATATCATTGAGCCACTCTGGGGATATCTCAAGCGTGCAGTCCATGTTAGACAGCCAGGGAATATACAGAAACTAGAGGCTTTTTGCCAAGAAGAGTGGGCAGCTTTACCATCTGAGAAAGTAAAGTACCTCATCCACAACTACCACAAAAGACTTCAAGCTTGTCATTGATGTTAGAGGGGGCAATATACTGTATGGTATTAAGGAATGGGGTATGTGAACTTTTATTCAGGGTCATTTGGATGTTTTGGGTTGTCATTGTAATTTAAAAAGAGAAAACACAGTAATTTGACAATAAATGGCTTCACCCAAGCACTAACCATGAGTGGTATTATCATTCATATTCTCTGAAAAAAGGCCAGGAAAGCAAAAATTCTGCCAGGGTATGTAAACTTTTGAGCACAACTGTATGTATTCTGTGTGTATTTATCTATTCTATTGTAACCTATCACGCTGTGATATTAATGTACGCTGCAAATTATTTTCCGGCTTTTCTTCTATCCATCTATATAATATATATAGGTATACTGTATATATGTGTGTCACTGACATCTATATATGTATTATCTGTGTATATATCTATTTTATTCTAACCTCTCAGTGTGATTTTACTGTACGCGGCACATGAATTGCCGGCTTTTACAAGGAGATCGGTATGTTGAAATCGGACAGCACTCGCATGCTCCAAGTACTGTGCAATTTTTTTTTCTCGCACCCAATGACTTCTATTGCGTGATGCAATTCGATTTCCAATTGCAATCACAGCATGCTGTGAGTTTTTTCCAGTCTGATCGTGATCCAGTCCGAGCAGGAAAAAATGCAGATGAACACATGATGATAGAATAACATAGCTCCAAATGCAATCTGCTTTTTAATAGGATTGCATTCGTCCGATTTCATCGCAAATGGGAATGAGTGTAACTCCTGCGTTAGGCCTACAGCTGCCATAGATATCAGTGGTTATTTTGTGCTCAAACTGAACACATTCATTATTGAACATGGCATATGACAAGTCAAATGGCCAAAGATCAGAATTATGTCTGAACTCACCAGTACAAAAAGAACGACAAGACATAATAATGATTTGAAAAAAAAAACAAATTATGAATTAGGCCAAAACAGAGATAGTTAGGGATTGGAATATACACACATGTCATGTGACTGCAATTCTCAGACCAGCGAGCGAAATCAAATACATTTTTGACTGTGTCACAGTTGAGATAAGTGGCAGCTGATAACCAAGTGATACCATAAGAAGTCATTAGGTGCAATGTCACACATCGATCTCAATGTCGCACAACTGCAATAGATAAATTTATGAGTTTTGGATGTGCGGTCCATGTCTTTTTTTCTACAGTTGTGCCAGTGTAACATTAATCCTAAATACTTTTAGTACATAAATTGATTATGGTATTTAGTATTGGGCTTTATTTTTCCTGATTTTAAGCCAGTTCAAACATCTATAACGCATCCAGGCTCTAAAAAAGGTCGTTCTTGAAGAAATGAAAATGATAGATGTTGCAATATGTCAGTAACTCCTTTATTCTGTGCCTAAAAGACTTGGTGCTGATCTTAAAAATCATGGAGGCCATACAAAATACTAGATGTAATAGTTTCTGATGTGGGGTGTATTTGCAGCAACCCAGGGTCCTGGTCATTGCAGTAATGTCATTTTCCTCTAGGGGGAGTGATATTACGTTTGGAGGCAAAGAAGGACAACTGCATCCAGGTATCACAAACATGCAACACATTTCACACTCCAGGCCACCAGGGGGAGCTCTGCTCCTATTTATTAGGGCACTCCTCACACTTAGGTAAAACTGGTTGCCTGGGGAGGAAGTTAGTTAGTTGCTGGCTGAGCTTCGCTTAGGTAGTTGGTCCCTGACAGGGGTGGGATCCTCTCAGAGATCAAGACAGAAGGACATGGAGCTGTGCATACCCTGAGAGCTGCAGCTTCTAGAAAGAGACACTGAAGGAGAACTGTATTGCAGAGAGGGTGAAAGAAGTCGTAGCATAGGAGTGGATACCAGGAGGGGAACAGCCCTACACAGGCTGCCTCCTTCTGAGGGGCAGGAACACGGTAGCTGGAACACTAAGGGAGCAACTATCCTTTATGCCTTGCTCCAGAGGCAAGGTGGCACCCCTTAGAGGCTGGGGCTTGATAGAGTCCCTGTAAAACGCCTCAAGACACCGGTCATACAGGTTTGTCCTATCCATCTGGGGACAGAGAGAGAGACATAACATCTATAACATCTGTGAGGACCTTATGGGAAGCTTAGCAGTAAGGGACTACAACACTGCAGCGCTAGAGGAAGGCTACTGATTTCTACCTGGACAAGCGGACTCTGGACTTGCCTCCAGGCCGGCCGGACTCTGTTTGCCCTGTGATCTGGTGCTCTGGACTGTGGATGCTGAAGTCTTCAGTAAAGGTAAAGAGACTGAAAACTTGTGTCCTCGTTCTTCACTACGCCTCTCACCATCCACCATCTAAACACTGAGAAGCCCTGGGGATACACTTCACCTGTGAGAAGGTATACCATCTAGCTGCCATAACATCACCCCAGAGGACCCCTTAAAGCAGCGTCGGTCACCCTGACCGAATACCACAGGTGGCATCATGAACATTATCCCTTTAAAGACCTTTCCCTTTTACACGGACGTCCCAGGGTCACGGACCGGGTCAGCCACCGTGACATCCCCCTGTGAACCGCAGGATCCGGTACCGAGTACCCCGCTGCCCTTGGGGGTGCTCCATATTCATTTTTGCATCAACTGCAAAACTGAAGGTTTTGTGATGTATGTTAACTTTACTTTCATGTTATGGGTTAAAAAATGTTCTATGAAACTCAGTTTTATCAAAATTTTAGTAATTGTTCTTGTGTTCAGTGAGATATTGATTAAAATCTTACTTTTCAAAGGGCGTATACTCATTTATGCTGGTCACTGTATATTAATGTTGGGTTTCGTGAAGGAGGCAAATGGTAGCTCTTATCTGACTTCTTCTGTGACAGTAATTGATTTCAACTTGGCACAGAAGTTGTCCCAAACATGTTTTTCATTTCAAGGAACTAACCACTAGAGATGAGTGGATCTGTGAAGATTGGAAATTAAATTTGTCTCAAAGTTTTTCTTTGTGAAGTGAATGTTCCTTAATATGCTGTAGGGTATCTCCAGACCACACAGCACAATAAAAGTAAGATGTAAAAAAAGGGTAAAAATAATACTTGCCTTACAGCTCACCTGTGCAGCCGCACCCACTGCTTACCGAATGCCATTTGGTCCTCCACGCCTCTTCTTTTGAGTGCACATCCCATATATCATCACGTTATTTCAGCACTCCCAGTCACAAACAGGAGTCTGATGTCCCTGTATGCAGACATGACATTTGTCGTGACGTCACAATGTTGTGAACTATGTCATATTGCTATGATGTCACGAAATTGCGGTGATCAATGGCAGAAAAAAGAGGCTCAGAGGATTTGATGGAGGGCAGAGAGCAGCAGGGGCAGTGGCATAGATGAGCTGTGAGATGGGATTAACATTTTTAGTTTGGTTTTCAACCTTTTAATGGCTTTCTATGGTTCCACTAAATGGTAATCAGATGTTTTTTATATAACAAACTGCGCCTGTGCACCGGTATTTTTTGAAAGGGGAAAACCTCTTTAACCCCTTTCTGCCATTAGACGTACTATTCCGTCCATGTGGGGTGGGCTTCACTTCCCAAGGACGGAATAGTACGTCATAGCCGATCGGCCGCGCTCACGGGGGGAGCGCGGCCGATCGCGGCCGGGTGTCAGCTGCTTATCGCAGCTGACATCCGGCACTATGTGCCAGGAGCGGTCACGGACCGCCCCCGACACATTAACCCCCGGCACACCGCGATCAAACATGATCGCGATGTGCCGGCGGTGCAGGGAAGCATCGCGCAGGGAGGGGGCTCCCTGCGGGCTTCCCTGAGACCCCCGCAGCAACGCGATGTGATCGCGTTGCTCCGGGGGTCTCCTACCTCCCTCCCTGCATCAAGTCCCGGATCCAATATGGCCGCGGATCCGGGTCCTGCAGGGAGGGAGGTGGCTTACCAAGTGCCTACTCAGAGCAGGCACTTGGTAACGCTGCAGCGCTCTGAGACAGATCGGTGATCTGTCAGAGTGCTGTGCAAACTGGCAGATCACCGATCTGTATTGTCCCCCCCTGGGACAAAGTAAAAAAAAAATTTTTTACAAGTGTGCAAAAAAAAAAAAAAAAAAATCCTAAATAATGAAAAAAAATATATATATATTATTCCCATAAATACATTTCTTTATCTAAATAAAAAAAAAAAACAATAAAAGTACACATATTTAGTATCACCGCGTCCGTAACGACCCGACCTATAAAACTGGCCCACTAGTTAACCCCTTCAATAAACACCGTAAGAAAAAAAAAAAAACGAGGCAAAAAACAACGCTTTATTATCATACCGCCGAACAAAAAGTGGAATAACACGCGATCAAAAAGACAGATATAAATAACCAGGGTACCGCTGAAAGCGTCATCTTGTCCCGCAAAAAATGAGCCGCCATACAGCAACATCAGCAAAAAAATAAAAAAGTTATAGTCCTCAGAATAAAGCGATGCAAAAATAATTATTTTTTCTATAAAATAGTTTTTATCGTATAAAAGCGCCAAAACATAAAAAAATGATATAAATGAGGTGTCGCTGTAATCGTACTGACCCGAAGAATAAAACGGCTTTATCAATTTTACCAAACGCGGAACGGTATAAACGCCTCCCCCAAAAGAAATTCATGAATAGCTGGTTTTTGGTAATTCTGCCTCACAAAAATCGGAATAAAAGGCAATCAAAAAATGTCACGTGCCCGAAAGTGTTACCAATAAAAACGTCAACTCGTCCCGCAAAAAACAAGACCTCACATGACTCTGTGGACTCAAATATGGAAAAATTATAGCTCTCAAAATGTGGTAACGCAAAAAATATTTTTTGCAATAGAAAGCGTCTTTCAGTGAGTGACGGCTGCCAATCATAAAAATCCGCTAAAAAATCTGCTATAAAAGTAAATCAAACCCCCCTTCATTACCCCCTTAGTTAGGGAAAAGTAAAAAAAAATTAAAAAATGTATTTATTTCCATTTTCCCATTAGGGCTAGGGTTAGGGTTAGGGCTAGGGTTAGGGTTAGGGCTAGGGTTAGGGCTATGGTTAGGGCTGAGGTTAGGGCTAGGGTTAGGGTTAGGGCTAGGGTTAGGGCTAGGGTTAGGGCTAGGGTTAGGGTTAGGGCTAGGGTTAGGGTTAGGGCTAGGGTTAGGGCTAGGGTTAGGGCTAGGGTTAGGGCTAGGGTTAGGGCTAGGGCTAGGGTTATGGTTAAGGCTAGGGTTAAGGCTACAGTTAGGGTTAAGGCTACAGTTAGGGTTAAGGCTACAGTTAGGGTTAAGGCTACAGTTAGGGTTGGGGCTAAAGTTAGGGTTAGGGTTTGGATTACATTTGCGGTTGGGAATAGGGTTGGGATTAGGGTTAGGGGTGTGTCAGGGTTAGAGGTGTGGTTAGGGTTACCGTTGGAATTAGAGTTAGGGGTGTGTTTGGATTAGGGTTTCAGTTATAATTGGGGGGTTTCCACTGTTTAGACACATCAGGGGCTCTCCAAACGCAACATGGCGTCCGATCTCAATTCCAGCCAATTCTGCGTTGAAAAAGTAAAACAGTGCTTCTTCCCTTCCGAGGTCTCCCGTGTGCCCAAACAGGAGTTTACCCCAATATATGGGGTATCAGCGTACTCAGGACAAATAGGACAACAACTTTTAGGGTCCAAGTTTTCCTGTTACCCTTGGGAAAATACAAAACTGGGGGCTAAAAGATAAGTTTTGTGGGAAAAAAATTTTTTTTTAATTTTCACGGCTCTGCGTTATAAACTGTAGTGAAATACGTGTGGGCTCAAAGTTCTCACAACACATCTAGATAAGTTCCTTGGGGGGTCTAGTTTCCAATATGGGGTCACTTGTGGGGGGTTTCTATTGTTTAGGTACATTAGGGGCTCTGCAAACGCAATGTGACGCCTGCAGACCATTCCATCTAAGTCTGTATTTCAAATGGCGCTCCTTCCCTTCCGAGCCTTCCCATGCGCCCAAACGGTGGTTCCCCCCCACATATGGGGTATCAGCGCACTCAGGACAAATTGCACAACAAATTTTGGGGTCCAATTTCTCCTGTTCCCCTCGGGAAAATACAAAACTGGGGGCTAAAAAATAATATTTGTGGGAAAAAAAATTTGTTTTATTTTTACGGCTCTGCATTATAAACTTCTGTGAAGCACTTGGTGGGTCAAAGTGCTCACCATACTTCTAGATAAGTTCCTTAGGGGGTCTACTTTCCAAAATGGTGTCACTTGTGGGGGGTTTCAATGTTTAGGCACATCAGTGGCTCTTCAAACGCAACATGGCGTCCCATCTCAATTCCTGTCAATTTTGCATTGAAAGGTCAAACGGCACTCCTTCCCTTCCGAGGTCTCCCATGCGCCCAAACAGTGGTTTACCCTTACATATGGGGTATCAGTGTACTCAGGACAAATTGTGCAACAACTTTTTGGTTCCAAATTCTTCTCTTACCATTGGGAAAATAAAAAATTGGGGGCAAAAAGATCATTTTTTTTACAAAAAATATTTTTTATTTTTACGGTTCTGCATTATAAACTTCTGTGAAGCTCTTGGTGGGTCAAAGTGCTCACCACACCTCTAGATAAGTTCCTTAGGGGGTCTACTTTCCAAAATGGTGTCACTTGTGGGGGGTTTCAATGTTTAGGCACATCAGTGGCTCTCCAAACGCAACATGGCGTCCCATCTCAATTCCAGTCAATTTTGCATTAAAAAGTCAAATGGCGCTCCTTCGCTTCCAAGCTCTGTCATGCGCCCAAACAGTGGTTTACCTCCACTTATGTGGTATCAGCGTACTCAGGACAAATTGTACAACAAGGTTTGGGGTCCATTTTCTCCTGTAACTCTTGGCAAAATAAAACAAATTGGAGCTGAAGTAAATTTTTTGTGAAAAAAAGTAAAATGTTAATTTTTATTTAAACATTCCAAAAATTCCTGTGAAACACCTGAAGGGTTAATAAACTTCTTGAATGTGGTTTTGAGAACCTTGAGGGGTGCAGTTTTTAGAATGGTGTCACACTTGGGTATTTTCTATCATATAGACCCCTCAAAATGACTTCAAATGAGATGTGGCCCCTAAAATAAAATGGTGTTGTAAAAATGAGAAATTGCTGGTCAACTTTTAACCCTTATAACTCCCTAACAAAAAAAAATTTTGGTACCAAAATTGTGCTGATGTAAAGTAGACATGTGGGAAATGTTACTTATTAAGTATTTTGTGTGACATATCTCTGTGATTTAATTGCATAAAAATTCAAAGTTGGAAAATTGCAAAATTTTCAAAATTTTCGCCATATTTCCGTTTTTTCACAAATAATCGCAAGTAATATCAAAGAAATTTTACCACTATCATGAAGTACAATATGTCACGAGAAAACATTGTCAGAATCACCAGGATCCGTTGAAGCGTTCCAGAGTTATAACCTCATAAAGGGACAGTGGTCAGAATTGTAAAAATTGGCCCGGTCCATAACGTGCAAACCACCCTTGGGGGTAAAGGGGTTAAAGGGGTTGTCAACTACTTGGACAATTGTTGTGAATTCCGCTCTTGGGCTCCCTCCGGTGGTTGTAAGTGGCACTTTTGTGAGTTCTGCTCTTGGGCTCCCTCCGGTGGTTTTAAGTGGTATGGCTGCTCCTTGGATTTAGCAGTCTGCAGCTGCTTCCACTGATTGTCTTTCTGCTCGGCTATTTATGCCTGGCTCTCTCTTCAGCCAGTGCCACTTGTCAATGGTTCCTGGTTGGATTCACATCTCTTTGGATTTCCCTGTTATCCTGACCAGTTCAGCAAAGCTAAGTCCTTGTTTGCTCTTTTCTGTCCACAGGTTGTGGACTTATCCGTTCTGTGCTTTCTATGTTTGTCCAGCTTGTCAGTATGAATTATTCTGTGTAGCTGGAAGCTCTGGGAAGCAGATTTACCCTCCACACCTTTAGTCAGGTGTGGAGATTTTTTGTAAACTCTGTGTGGATTTTTTTGTAGTGTTTTATACTGACCGCACAGTATTCCACCCTGTCCTATCTATCTAGTTAGACTGGCCTCCTGTGCTCATCCTGGTTTCATCCTGTGTATGTCTTTTCCCTCTCCACTCACAGTCATTACTTGTGGGGGGCTATCTATCCTTTGGGGATTTTCTCTGAGGCAAGATACTTTTCCTGTTTCTATCTTTAGGGGTAGTTAGTAGGGTTGAGCGAAACGGGTCGAACATTTTCAAAAGTCGCCGACTTTTGGCTAAGTCGGGGTTTCATGAAACCCGATCCGACCCCTGTGCGGGGTCGGCCATGCGGTACGCGACTTTCGCGCCAAAGTCGCGTTTCAATGACGCGAAAAGCGCCATTTCTCAGCCAATGAAGGTAAACGCAGAGTGTGGGCAGCGTGATGACATAGGTCCTGGTCCCCACCATCTTAGAGAAGGGCATTGCAGTGATTGGCTTGCTGTCTGCGACGTCACAGGGGCTATAAAGAGGCGTTCCCGCCGACCGCCATCTTACTGCTGCTGATCTGAGCTTAGGGAGAGGTTGCTGCCGCTTTGTCAGAAGCAGGGATAGCGTTAGGCAGGGTCCATTAACCACAAAACCGCTTGTGCTGCAGCGATTTGCACTGTCCAACACCACCCTCGGTGTGCAGGGACAGTGGAAGTTTTTTTTTTTTTTTTTTTCCCCTCAGCGCTGTAGCTCATTGGGCTGCCCTAGAAGGCTCCCTGATAGCTGCATTGCTGTGTGTACGCCGCTGTGCAAACCAACTGCTTTTTTCAAAGCACAAATCCTCTTGTTCCTTCCTTTCTGCACAGCTATCTTTTTTGTTTGTCCACACTTTTTATTTCATTTGTGCATCAGTCCACTCCTTATTGCTGCCTGCCATACCTGGCTGAGATTACTGCAGGCAGGGAGATAGTAGCTGCCTGCCATACCTGGCTGAGATTACTGCAGGCAGGGAGATAGTAATTGTAGGACATTCCCTGTTTTTTTTTTTTTTTTTTTTTGGTGGGAGATTAAGATTGGCAATTTGGCATTTCTGCTAGAGTGCCATCCCTGTGTGTGCCATCTCTCTCACATAGTGGGCCATAGAAAGCCTTTTCATTTTTCTGTATTTTTTTTTGTGGGGTGTATAAATTCTCCCTGATAAAAATACAGTGGGAGATTAATATTGGCCTTTGGGCTTGTGTGCCAGTCCTGAGTGTGCCATCTCTCTCACAAATAGTGGGCCATAGAAAGCCTATTTTATTTTTTTTGGGGTTTTATAAATTCTCCCTGAAAAAAAGGGAGATTAATATTGGCCTCTGGGCTTGTGTGCCAGTCCTGAGCGTGCCATCTGTGCCAGCCCTGAGCGTGCCATCTCTCTCACAAATAGTGGGCCATAGAAAGCCTATTAATTTTTTTTTTTTTGGTTTTATAAATTCTCCCTGAAAAAAAGGGAGATTAATATTGGCCTCTGGGCTTGTGTGCCAGTCCTGAGCGTGCCATCTGTGCCAGCCCTGAGCGTACCATCTCTCTCACAAATAGTGGGCCATAGAAAGCCTATTTAATTTTTTTTTTTGTTTTATAAATTTTCCCTGAAAAAAGGGAGATTAATATTGGCCTCTGGGCTTGTGTGCCAGTTGTGAGCGTGCCATCTGTGCCAGTCCTGAGCGTGCCATCTCTCTCACAAATAGTGGGCCATAGAAAGCCTATTTAAATTTTTTTTTGGTTTTATAAATTCTCCCAGAAAAAAAGGGAGATTAATATTGGCCTCTGGGCTTCTGTGCCAGTCCTGAGCGTGCCATCTGTGCCAGTCCTGAGCGTCCCATCTCTCTCACAAATAGTGGGCCATAGAAAGCCTATTTTATTTTTTTGGGGGGTTTTATAAATTCTCCCTGAAAAAAAGGGAGATTAATATTGGCCTCTGGGCTTGTGTGCCAGTCCTGAGCGTGCCATCTGTGCCAGCCCTGAGCGTGCCATCTCTCTCACAAATAGTGGGCCATAGAAAGCCTATTTATTTTTTTTTTTTGTTTTATAAATTTTCCCTGAAAAAAGGGAGATTAATATTGGCCTCTGGGCTTGTGTGCCAGTTGTGAGCGTGCCATCTGTGCCAGTCCTGAGCGTGCCATCTCTCTCACAAATAGTGGGCCATAGAAAGCCTATTTAAATTTTTTTTTGGTTTTATAAATTCTACCAGAAAAAAAGGGAGATTAATATTGGCCTCTGGGCTTCTGTGCCAGTCCTGAGCGTGCCATCTGTGCCAGTCCTGAGCGTCCCATCTCTCTCACAAATAGTGGGCCATAGAAAGCCTATTTTTTTTTTTTTTTGGGTTTTAGAAATTCTCCCTGGAAAAAAAAAGGGAGATTAATATTGCCCTTTGGGCTTGTGTGCCAGTACTAAGCGTTCCATCTCTCTCTCTCTCTCTCTCAGTCAGTGGGCCATAGAACGCCTATTTTTGGTTTTATTTGTTTTCTAAATTCTCCCTGAAAAAATCATTTTATTTTATTTGGTTTCTAAATTCTTCCTGATAAAATCACATTTTTTTTATTATTTTTTTTTCTAAAGTCTCCCTGAAAAAAAAAAAAAAAACAGTGGGAGATTAATATTGGCCTTTCTGCTTGTGTGCCAGTCTTGACTCCTGGGTGCGTCATCTCTCAGTCAGTGGGCCATAGAACGCCTATTTTTGGTTTTATTTGTTTTATAAATTCTCCCAGAAAAAATCATTTTATTTTATTTGGTTTCTAAATTCTTCCTGATAAAATCACATTTTTTTTATTATTTTTTTTTCTAAAGTCTCCCTGAAAAAAAAAAAAAAAAACAGTGGGAGATTAATATTGGCCTTTCTGCTTGTGTGCCAGTCTTGACTCCTGGGTGCGTCATCTCTCAGTCAGTGGGCCATAGAACGCCTATTTTTGGTTTTATTTGTTTTATAAATTCTCCCAGAAAAAATCATTTTATTTTATTTGGTTTCTAAATTCTTCCTGATAAAATCACATTTTTTTTATTATTTTTTTTTCTAAAGTCTCCCTGAAAAAAAAAAAAAAAAACAGTGGGAGATTAATATTGGCCTTTCTGCTTGTGTGCCAGTCTTGACTCCTGGGTGCGTCATCTCTCAGTCAGTGGGCCATAGAACGCCTATTTTTGGTTTTATTTGTTTTCTAAATTCTCCCTGAAAAAATCATTTTATTTTATTTGGTTTCTAAATTCTTCCTGATAAAATCACATTTTTTTTATTATTTTTTTTTCTAAAGTCTCCCTGAAAAAAAAAAAAAAAAACAGTGGGAGATTAATATTGGCCTTTCTGCTTGTGTGCCAGTCTTGACTCCTGGGTGCGTCATCTCTCAGTCAGTGGGCCATAGAACGCCTATTTTTGGTTTTATTTGTTTTATAAATTCTCCCAGAAAAAATCATTTTATTTTATTTGGTTTCTAAATTCTTCCTGATAAAATCATATTTTTTTTATTATTTTTTTTTCTAAAGTCTCCCTGAAAAAAAAAAAAAAAAAAAAAAAAAAAAAACAGTGGGAGATTAATATTGGCCTTTCTGCTTGTGTGCCAGTCTTGACTCCTGGGTGTGCCATCTCTCTCTCTCTCTCTCTCTCTCCAATTGTGGTCCATAGAAAGCCTACATTTTTTTTCCTTGATTTGGGTTCCAAAATCTACCAGAGAAAATAACTCCATCAATCATTGGTAGAAAAATATTGGCCTCTGGGCTTGTGTGCCACTCCTGATTCCTGTGTGCGTCATCTCTCACTCAGTGGCCCATAGAAAGCATATAGTTTGTTACATTTGTTTTCTAAATTCTCCCTGCAAAAATCTTTTTTTTTTTTTTGGGGGGGTTTCTAAAGTGTTCCTGAAAAAAAAAAAAATAAAAAAAAAATAATAGTGTGACATTAATATTAACATTTGTGCTTCAGTGACAGTCCTGCGTGTGGGGCATCTCTCTAATTTGCAGCCACCAAAAAAAGAGTGTGTAACATTGGGCCTGATTTTCGCTGTGGTCTCACCAACCTGTAAAGGGGTAGCTAAATCATACTGAAGTTATAGCTCACCGTGTAAGTTGTGTGACTGCAACAAATAACGTTAGTTTGGTTACGTTTTTAAAACAATGAGGAAGTCTAGTGGAAGAGGTCGTGGCCGGGGGCGTTCATTGTCAGCTGGTAATGAGGGTAGTGGTAGTGGTGGAGCATCAGGTGGTCGTGGGGGAAAAAATATTGCACCTAAGTCTGGAGCTGTGGAGCCAGGTTCGTCGTCCGGCTACACAAGGCCTCGAACGCTCCCTTTTCTGGGATTAGGAAAACCGCTTTTAAAGCCGGAGCAGCAAGAGCAAGTTTTGGCTTATCTTGCTGACTCAGCCTCTAGCTCTTTTGCCTCATCTCGTGAAACTGGTAAAAGTAAAAGCAGCGCGTCGTTAGTGGATGTTCACGGTCAGGGACAAGTCACTTCCTTGTCCTCTTCAGCAAAAACAACAACAGAGAAGAATGCAGCAGGCGACACAACGGGTTACTCCATGGAGCTCTTTACACATACCGTCCCTGGCTTAGAAAGTGAAGCAGTTAACAGTCCATGCCCATTACAAATTGAATCTGACATGGAGTGCACTGACGCACAGCCACAGCCAGACTACTATGCTGGTCCTTTGACTCAGACCACAACATTGCCCTCGCAGGGTGCTGATCAAGAATCAGACCCTGATGAGACTATGTTGCCCCATCACGAACGCTATACCACCGAACGACACGGTGACACAGACGAAGTTGCGCAGGAGGTACAAGAAGAGTTATTAGATGACCCAGTTCTTGACCCCGATTGGCAGCCATTGGGGGAACAGGGTGCAGGCGGCAGCAGTTCTGAAGCAGAGGAGGAGGAGGGGCCGCAGCAGGCATCAACATCGCCACAGGTTCCATCTGCCGGGCCCGTATCTTGCCCAAAACGCGTGGCAAAGCCAAAACCTGGTGGAGGACAGCGTGGCCATCCGGTTAAAGCTCAGTCTGCAATGCCTGAAAAGGTATCCGATGCTAGAAAGAGTGCAGTCTGGCATTTTTTTAAACAACATCCAATTGATCAGCGCAAAGTCATCTGTCAAAAATGTTCTACTTCCTTAAGCAGAGGTCAGAATCTGAAAAGTCTCAATACTAGTTGCATGCATAGACATTTAACCACCATGCATTTGAAAGCTTGGACTAACTACCAAACGTCCCTTAAGGTTGTTGCACCCTCGGCCAATGAAGCTAGTCATCAACGCAACATCCCTTCCGGCAGTGTAGGACCACCATTTAGCGCACCACCTGCTGTATCTGTGCAGGTATCTTTGCCAGGCCAAAGCAGTCAGGGTCAGGGAATCACCAGTTTCGTAGTAGGAAACACTGCATCTAGGGCACCGGCGGCAACAATACCATCTCCCACCGTCTCTCAGTCTGCCATGTCCACCGGCACCCCCGCTAGTTCCACGATCTCCAGCTCTCCAGTCCAGCTCACCCTACATGAGACTATGGTTAGAAAAAGGAAATACTTAGCCTCGCATCCGCGTACACAGGGTTTGAACGCCCACATAGCTAGACTAATCTCGTTAGAGATGATGCCCTACCGGTTAGTTGAAAGCGAAGCTTTCAAAGACCTGATGGACTACGCTGTACCACGCTACGAGCTACCCAGTCGACACTTTTTTTCCAGAAAAGCCATCCCAGCCCTCCACCAGCATGTTAAAGAGCGCATCGTCCATGCACTCAGGCAATCTGTGAGCACAAAGGTGCACCTGACAACAGATGCATGGACCAGTAGGCATGGCCAGGGACGTTACGTGTCCATCACGGCACACTGGGTAAATGTGGTGGATTCAGGGTCCACAGGGGACAGCAAGTTTGGGACAGTTCTGCCTAGCCCACGGTCTAGTAAACAGTTGTCTGTAGCCGTTCGCACCCCCTCCTCCTCCTCCTCCTCGTCCTCCTGCAGAAGCAAGAGCTCGTCCACAGACCGCAGTCGCACAACCACTCCATCCGCACCTGCCACTGTTGCACACCAGGTCTCCCATTATGGGGCAGCTACTGGCATACGTCAGCAGGCTGTATTGGCTATGAAGTGTTTGGGCGACAATAGACACACCGCGGAAGTTCTGTCCGAGTTCTTGCAGCAAGAAACGCAGTCGTGGCTGGGCACTGTAGATCTTGAGGCAGGCAAGGTAGTGAGTGATAACGGAAGGAATTTCATGGCTGCCATCTCCCTTTCCCAACTGAAACACATTCCTTGCCTGGCTCACACCTTAAACCTGGTGGTGCAGTGCTTCCTGAAAAGTTATCCGGGGTTATCCGACCTGCTCCTCAAAGTGCGTGGACTTTGCGCACATATCCGCCGTTCGCCTGTACACTCCAGCCGTATGCAGACCTATCAGCGTTCTTTGAACCTTCCCCAGCATCGCCTAATCATAGACGTTGCAACAAGGTGGAACTCAACACTGCACATGCTTCAGAGACTGTGCGAACAGAGGCGGGCTGTTATGTTTTTGTGGGAGGATACACATACACGGGCAGGCAGTAGGATGGCAGACATGGAGTTGTCAGGTGTGCAGTGGTCGAAGATTCAAGACATGTGTCAAGTCCTTCAGTGTTTTGAGGAATGCACACGGCTGGTTAGTGCAGACAACGCCATAATAAGCATGAGCATCCCCCTAATGCGTCTGCTGATGCAAAGTTTGACGCACATAAAGGATCAGGCGTCTGCACCAGAGGAAGAGGAAAGCCTTGATGACAGTCAGCGATTGTCTGGTCAGGGCAGTGTACATGACGAGGTACCGGGCGAAGAGGAGGTGGAGGATGAGGAGGATGATGGGGATGAGTATATTTTTAATGAGGAAGCTTTCCCGGGGGCACGGGAAATTGGTGGCGTGGCAAGGCCGGGTTCTGGTTTTTTGAGGGACACAAGTGACGTAGATTTGCCTGCAACTGCCCCTCAACCAAGCACAACCGCAGATTTGACAACGGGAACTTTGGCCCACATGGCGGATTATGCCTTGCGTATCCTCAAAAGGGACACACGCATTACAAAAATGATGAACGATGACGATTACTGGTTGGCCTGCCTCCTTGATCCTCGCTATAAAGGCAAATTGCAAAATATTATGCCACATGAGAACTTGGAACTAATATTAGCAACAAAACAATCAACTCTTGTTGACCGTTTGCTTCTGGCATTCCCTGCACACAGCGCCCGTGATCGTTCTCACACGAGCTCCAGGGGCCAGCAGACCAGAGGTGTTAGAGGGGCAGAAATCAGAAGTGGCGTTGGCCAGAGGGGTTTTCTGACCAGGTTGTGGAGTGATTTTTCTATGACCGCAGACAGGACAGGTACTGCAGCATCAATTCAAAGTGACAGGAGACAACATTTGTCCAGTATGGTTACAAACTATTTTTCATCCCTTATCGACGTTCTCCCTCAACCGTCATTCCCATTTGATTACTGGGCATCCAAATTAGACACCTGGCCAGAATTGGCAGAATATGCATTGCAGGAGCTTGCTTGCCCGGCAGCTAGTGTCCTATCAGAAAGAGTATTCAGTGCTGCAGGTTCAATACTAACAGAAAAAAGGACTCGTCTGGCTACCCAAAATGTAGATGATCTAACCTTCATTAAAATGAACCACAACTGGATTTCAAAATCTTTTGCCCCACCCTGCCCGGCTGACACCTAGCTTTCCTATGAAAAGGTCTTGCCTGTGGACTATTCTGAATGACTTTTCCAATCTCGTAATTTTCTTCACCTGATTGTCCAGCATACGACATGTTTCCACCTCACGAAATGGCCAAACTCCCCACACGGGGCCGTGCTATCGCCACTTTGCGCTTGGACCCTTGAGAGTGCTGTTTGTCTGAAGAGGTGGGTGTGGCCGCTTTTGGTCGACGGCACTGCCACTGGGTCCCTCATAGTACAATAAAGTGTCTCTGGCGGTGGTGGTGCGCACCCAACGTCAGACACACCGTTGTAATATGAGGGGCCCTGTGCCTGTAACGCCGGCCACAAGACAGTTCCCCCCCCCAGCTCAAACAGTGCTCTACCACTAGCAAAATTATCTCTCACAGCTTCACCAATGTGTAGTCTAGGCGCTGACATCCTCCAATGCCTGGCACTGACAATACCATTGTTTTGACATTTTTGTTATGTTAGGCCTTCGAAGCCTGTCTGCGGTCCCTTCTTTCTACAACTACTACACTGACCAGGCCACTGCTGGCCGTGTTACCCTGGAACCAATTTAAAAGTGCCTACAGTCAGCCCAATTTTGTTATGTTAGGCCTTCGAAGACTGTCTGCCGTCACTCCTTCCACTAGACTTCCACTGACCATACACTGCTGCCCATGTACCCCTGGAACCAATTTAAAGTGCCTACAGCCAGCCCAATTTTGTTATGTTAGGCCTTGGAAGCCTGTCTGCGGTCACTCCTTCCACTAGACTTCCACTGACCAGACCACTGCTGCCCGTGTACCCCTGGAACCAATTTAAAAGTGCCTACAGCCAGCCCAAGTTTGTTATGTTAGGCCTTGGAAGCCTGTCTGCGGTCACTCCTTCCACTAGGCCTCCACTGACCACACCACTGCTGTCCGTGTACCCCTGGAACCAATTTAAAATTGCCTACAGCCATGTGTTATTATTTTAGGCCTTCGATGCCTGTCTGCGGTCACTCCTTCCACTAGGCCTCCACTGACCACACCACTGCTGTCCGTGTACCCCTGGAACCAATTTAAAATTGCCTACAGCCAGCCCAATTTTTTTATTTTAGGCCTTCGATGCCTGTCTGCGGTCCATTCTTTCAACTACTACTACACTGACCAGGTCACTGCTGCCCGTGTACCCCTGGAACCAATTTAAAATTGCCTACAGCCATGTGTTATTATTTTAGGCCTTCGATGCCTGTCTGCGGTCACTCCTTCCACTAGGCCTCCACTGACCACACCACTGCTGTCCGTGTACCCCTGGAACCAATTTAAAATTGCCTACAGCCAGCCCCATTTTTTTATTTTAGGCCTTCGATGCCTGTCTGCGGTCCATTCTTTCAACTACTACTACACTGACCAGGTCACTGCTGCCCGTGTACCCCTGGAACCAATTTAAAATTGCCTACAGCCATGTGTTATTATTTTAGGCCTTCGATGCCTGTCTGCGGTCACTCCTTCCACTAGGCCTCCACTGACCACACCACTGCTGCCCGTGTACCCCTGGAACCAATTTAAAATTGCCTACAGCCAGCCCAATTTTTTTATTTTAGGCCTTCGATGCCTGTCTGCGGTCCATTCTTTCAACTACAACTACACTGACCAGGTCACTGCTGCCCGTGTACCCCTGGAACCAATTTAAAATTGCCTACAGCCATGTGTTATTATTTTAGGCCTTCGATGCCTGTCTGCGGTCACTCCTTCCACTAGGCCTCCACTGACCACACCACTGCTGCCCGTGTACCCCTGGAACCAATTTAAAATTGCCTACAGCCAGCCCAATTTTTTTATTTTAGGCCTTCGATGCCTGTCTGCGGTCCATTCTTTCAACTACTACTACACTGACCAGGTCACTGCTGCCCGTGTACCCCTGGAACCAATTTAAAATTGCCTACAGCCAGCACAATTTTTTTATTTTAGGCCTTCGATGCCTGTCTGCGGTCCATTCTTTCAACTACTACTACACTGACCAGGTCACTGCTGCCCGTCTACCCCTGGAACCAATTTAAAATTGCCTACAGCCATGTGTTATTATTTTAGGCCTTCGATGCCTGTCTGCGGTCACTCCTTCCACTAGGCCTCCACTGACCACACCACTGCTGTCCGTGTACCCCTGGAACCAATTTAAAATTGCCTACAGCCATGTGTTATTATTTTAGGCCTTCGATGCCTGTCTGCGGTCACTCCTTCCACTAGGCCTCCACTGACCACACCACTGCTGCCCGTGTACCCCTGGAACCAATTTAAAATTGCCTACAGCCAGCCCAATTTTTTTATTTTAGGCCTTCGATGCCTGTCTGCGGTCCATTCTTTCAACTACTACTACACTGACCAGGTCACTGCTGCCCGTGTACCCCTGGAACCAATTTAAAATTGCCTACAGCCATGTGTTATTATTTTAGGCCTTCGATGCCTGTCTGCGGTCACTCCTTCCACTAGGCCTCCACTGACCACACCACTGCTGTCCGTGTACCCCTGGAACCAATTTAAAATTGCCTACAGCCATGTGTTTTTATTTTAGGCCTTCGATGCCTGTCTGCGGTCCATTCTTTCAACTACTACTACACTGACCAGGGCACTGCTGGCCGTGTACCCCTGGAACCAACATCAGAAAATATAAAAATAAGTATTTTGCTTATAAAAAAGAAAATACTGGTGAGATATCAAATGCAGACATTTTAACATTAAAAACAAACACACAACTAAAATCTGGTACAGTACTAAAAATGGCCACCAGCTACAATTACTTTCTCCTGCAAGTAGTTAACTGAAAGTTTTTTTAAATTGAAAACACACATATGGCATCCACCGAGTGTTGTCCTGTCGCGTCTTCTTTATATTATTGCCGAGAAGATGCAAAATAATGAAAATAATAAAATCATTAATTACCAAAATAATAGAGAAAGTCAACACCACATTGCAAATAAACATTCATTCCAAATAAAGAAGCAGGGCGCGTCCGAGGGTGAGTATATACCTAATAAGAATCTAATCACCCTCGGACGCGCAATGCTTATTTCCAACAGCCTTCCTTCCTAAGAATCAGCCCTTCCGTCGTGTAGAGAGACGTTGTGTTACACTCCAAGGTGTTCCCCAGGTTGCCTTTCCTGAGCTTCGATCTTCCGGCTCTCGTTTAGTAGTTCTTGGAAACTACACTGCATTAGGCCTTCAAATTGGGTATGGGGTGTAGAGAGAGGGTGTGTTACACTCCAAGGTGTTCCCCAGGTTGCCTTTCCTGAGCTTCGATATTCCGGCTCTCGTTTAGTAGTTGTTGGAAACTACACTGCATTAGGCCTTCAAATTGGGTATGGGGTGTAGAGAGAGGGTGTGTTACACTCCAAGGTGTTCCCCAGGTTGCCTTTCCTGAGCTTCGAAATTCCGGCTCTCGTTTAGTAGTTGTTGGAAACTACACTGCATTAGGCCTACAAATTTGGTATGGGGGAAACATTGGCGCATCTGCGGTCCCTCCTTCCTCTAGGCCTCCACTGACCTGTCTACTGCTGCCCGTGTTCCCCTGGAACCAATTTTAAATTGCCTACAGGCAGCCCAATTTATTATGTTAGGGCTTCGAAGCCTGTCTGCGGTCCCTCCTTCCACTAGGCCTCCACTGACCTGTCTACTGCTGCCCGTGTACCCCTTGAACCAACATCATAAAATAAAAAAAAAAGGATTTTGCTTATAAAAAAGAAAATACTGGTGAGATATCAAATGCAGACATTTTGACATTAAAAACAAACAAACAGCTAAAATCTGGTACAGTACTTAAAATGGCCACCAGCTACAATTACTTTCTCCTGCAAGTAGTTAACTGAAAGGTTTTTTAAATTGAAAACACACATATGGCATCCACCGAGTGTTGTCCTGTCGCGTCTTCTTTATATTATTGCCGATAAGATGCAAAATAATGAAAATAATAAAATCATTAATTACCAAAATAATAGAGAAAGTCAACACCACATTGCAAATAAACATTCATTCCAAATAAAGAAGCAGGGCGCGTCCGAGGGTGAGTATATACCTAATAAGAATCTAATCACCCTCGGACGCGCAATGCTTATTTCCAACAGCCTTCCTTCCTAAGAATCATCCCTTCCGTGGTGTAGAGAGACGTTGTGTTACACTCCAAGGTGTTCCCCAGGTTGCCTTTCCTGAGCTTCGATCTACCGGCTCTCGTTTAGTAGTTGTTGGAAACTACGCTGCATTAGGCCTTCAAATTGGGTATGGGGTGTAGAGAGATGGTGTGTTCCACTCCAAGGTGTTCCCCAGGTTGCCTTTCCTGAGCTTCGATCTTCCGGCTCTCGTTTAGTAGTTCTTGGAAACTACACTGCATTAGGCCTTCAAATTGGGTATGGGGTGTAGAGAGAGGGTGTGTTACACTCCAAGGTGTTCCCCAGGTTGCCTTTCCTGAGCTTCGATATTCCGGCTCTCGTTTAGTAGTTGTCGGAAACTACGCTGCATTAGGCCTACAAATTGGGTATGGGGTGTAGAGAGAGGGTGTGTTACACTCCAAGGTGTTCCCCAGGTTGCCTTTCCTGAGCTTCGATATTCCGGCTCTCGTTTAGTAGTTGTCGGAAACTACGCTGCATTAGGCCTACAAATTGGGTATGGGGTGTAGAGAGAGGGTTTGTTACACTCCAAGGTGTTCCCCAGGTTGCCTTTCCTGAGCTTCGATCTTCCGGCTCTCGTTTAGTAGTTGTTGGAAACTACGCTGCATTAGGCCTTCAAATTGGGTATGGGGTGTAGCGAGAGGGTGTGTTACACTCCAAGGTGTTCCCCAGGTTGCCTTTCCTGAGCTTCGATCTTCCGGCTCTCGTTTAGTAGTTCTTGGAAACTACACTGCATTAGACCTTCAAATTGGGTATGGGGTGTAGAGAGAGGGTGTGTTACACTCTAAGGTGTTCCCCAGGTTTCCTTGCCATTGCTTCGGTCTTCCGACTCTCGTTTAGTAGTTGTAGAAAAGTACACTGCATTAGGCCATACAAAATGGGTATGGGGTGGAGAGAGATGGTGTGTTACACTCCAAGGTGTTCCCCAGGTTGCCTTTCCTGAGCTTCTATCTTCAGGCTCTCATTAAATTGTGGTTAAATGGAACAACTGCATTTGGCGTACTAGTTGGTTTGGGGCCTACTATCGGTGTCTGCCACTCCTTGCTGTTCTCCTCCACTGAACAAAGCTGTGCCGCCTGTTTACTACGGTTGCCAATTTTGAACTGCATTTCGACTACTTACTGATTTGGCCCTACTCTCTGTGTCAGCCTCTCATTCCAGTTGTCCTCCACTGCAATGCCCCCTGGTTTTTCCTGTGTTACCAATTTTGAACTGCATTTAGCCCACTTTCTTCTTTGGGCCTATATCTGTGTTTCCACTTCATCGTGCCCATTGCCCAGCCAGTGATAGATGAGTCTGCTGGTACATTGACCCATAACGCAACATTCCCCGTGCACGCTACACAACAACATTGTGACCCTGCTGAAAGTCAGGTTGCTCTTCCCGCATACCATACCACCTTACACGGGGACAAAGAGGAAGGTGCAGATGAAAGTGCAGGTTCCTTCATCAGGTGGGGGGAGGAATACTAGTTGGCGACGTCACTGGCACAGGGCCTCTCATAGTACGCAAAAGTGTTGCTGCCGGTGGGAGGCGCCCCCGCCGTGCAAACACACCGCTGTACTTTGAGGGGCCCTGTGCCAGTGCCAATGCCAACGAGTGGGCCCCCCCTGCTTGCTCAGGTTCACAGCACTTGCAAAGTTGAAATACTTACCTCTCCCTGCTCCACTGCCGTGACGTGGTCCAGATTTCCTGGGCCCACTAATTACTTGAACCAGCCCTACCCCCCACAACTTTAGCCAAATGACCCCCAATTTCAAATGCCTTCCAATTATTATAAGGTAAATTACGCTTGACAAGCTTCATTAAGAAGAATGGATGGTTTTGACATTAAAATGGGCACTCTAGGTGTTTTCCTGGCCCCCACTCACTGCCGACTATGCTGCCCCATTGACTTGCATTGGGTTTCGTGTTTCGGTCGATCCCGACTTTACGTCATAATCGGCCGATTTCACTCGACCCGACTTTGGACATAGTCGGGTTTCGCAAAACCCGGCTCGACTCTAAAAAGGTCAAGGTCGCTCAACTCTAGTAGTTAGTTCTCAGGCTGTGACGAGGTGCCTAGGGAGTGTCAGGAGCATCCCACAGCTACTTCTAGTGTTGTGTTGAGCTTAGGGAATGCGGTCAGTACAGGTACCACTTCCTTCAGAGCTCGTCCCATGTTGCTCCTAAACCACCAGATCATAACAGATAATCCTGTCTCAATCGGCATGTTTGCCCCCAGTAAAATAACAACACTTATGCTCACCTCCGGTGCCGGCGCCATTCTAGCTGTGTCAGCACTCACTCTCCCAGGGCTGGCATAGCATTGTTAAGTCACACTATGCCTGCGCCCAATCAGCGCTGACTTCCAGCTCCCTGCCTTCAATTGAATCAGACATCAAGAGTAGGGTTGAACGAAACGGGTCGTTAATTTTCAAAAGTCGCCGACTTTTGGCAAAGTCGGGTTTCATGAAACCCGATCCGACCCCTGTGCGGGGTCGGCCATGCGGTACGCGACTTTCGCGCCAAAGTCGCGTTTCAATGACGCGAAAAGCGCCATTTCTCAGCCAATGAAGGTAAACGCAGAGTGTGGGCAGCGTGATGACATAGGTCCTGGTCCCCACCATCTTAGAGAAGGGCATTGCAGTGATTGGCTTGCTGTCTGCGGCGTCACAGGGGCTATAAAGGGGAGTTCCCGCCGACCGCCATGTTACTGCTGCTGATCTGAGCTTAGGGAGAGGTTGCTGCCGCTTCGTCAGAAGCAGGGATAGCGTTAGGCAGGGTCCATTAACCACCAAACCGCTTGTGCTGTAGCGATTTCCACTGCCCAACACCACCTTCGGTGTGCAGGGACAGTGGAAGCTACTTTTTTTTTTTTTCCCCCTCAGCGCTGTAGCTCATTGGGCTGCCCTAGAAGGCTCCCTGATAGCTGCATTGCTGTGTGTACGCCGCTGTGCAAACCAACTGCTTTTTTCAAAGCACAAATCCTCTTGTTCCTTCCTTTCTGCACAGCTATCTTTTTGGTTTGTACACACTTTTTATTTAATTTGTGCATCAGTCCACTCCTTATTGCTGCCTGCCATACCTGGCTGAGATTACTGCAGGGAGATAGTAATTGAAGGACACTCCCTGTTTTTTTTTTTTTTTTTGTGGGAGATTAAGATTGACATTTCTGCTAGAGTGCCATCCCTGTCTGTGTCATCTCTCACTTAGTGGGCCATAGAAAGCCTATTTATTTTTTTGCTTGATTTGGGTTATAAAATCTACCTGAAAAAATCACTACATCAATCAGTGGGAGAAAAATATTGGCCTCAGGGCTTGTGTGCCACTCTTGACTCCTGTGTGCATCATCACTCACTCAGTGGGCCATAGAAAGCCTATTTATTTTTTTGCTTGATTTTGGTTCTAAAATCTACCTGAAAAAATCACTACATCAATCAGTGGGAGAAAAATATTGGCCTCAGGGCTTGTGTGCCACTCCTGACTCCTGTGTGCATCATCACTCACTCAGTGGGCCATAGAAAGGCCATTTTTTTTTTTTTTTGCTTTATTTGGGTTCTAAATTCTACCTGAAAAAATCAATAAATCAATCAGTGGGAGATTAATATTGGCCTTTGGGCTTGTGTGCCAGTCCTAAGCGTGCCATCTCTCTCTCTCAGATAGTGGGCCATAGAAAGCCTATTTATTTTTTATTTTTTTTATTGGGTTTATAAATTTTCCCTGGAAAAAAAAAAAAAGTGGGAGATTAATATTGGCCTCTGGGCTTGTGTGCCAGTCCTGAGCGTGCCATCTCTCTCACAAATAGTGGGCCATAGAAAGCCTATTTATTTTTATTTTTTTTGGTTTTATAAATTCTCCCTTAAAAAAAAAAGGGAGATTAATATTGGCCTTTGGGCTTGTGTGCCAGTCCTAAGCGTGCCATCTCTCTCTGTCTCTCAGATAGTGGGCCATAGAAAGCCTATTTATTATTTTTTTTATTGGGTTTATAAATTTTCCCTGGAACAAAAAAAAAAAAGTGGGAGATAAATATTGGCCTCTGGGCTTGTGTGCCACTCCTGACTCCTGTGTGCGTCATCTCTCACTCAGTGGGCCATAGAAAGCCTTTTTTTGTTTTATTTGTTTTCTAAATTCTCCCTGAAAAAATCATTTTATTTTATTTGGTTTCTAAATTCTTCCTGAAAAAATCATTTTATTCTATTTTTTTTTTCCTAAAGTCTCCCTGAAAAAAAACAAAAAAAAAACAAATCAGTGGGAGATTAATATTGCTCTTTCTGCTTGTGTGCCAGTCTTGACTCCTGGGTGTGCCATCTCTCTCTCTCTCTCCAATTGTGGGCCATAGAAAGCCTATTATTTTTTTAGCTTGATTTGGGTTCCAAAATCTACCTGAAAAAATCACTACATCAATCAGTGGGAGATAAATATTGGCCTCTGGGCTTGTGTGCCACTCCTGACTCCTGTGTGCGTCATCTCTCACTCAGTGGGCCATAGAAAGCCTATTTATTTTTTTGCTTGATTTGGGTTATAAAATCTACCTGAAAAAATCACTACATCAATCAGTGGGAGAAAAATATTGGCCTCAGGGCTTGTGTGCCACTCTTGACTCCTGTGTGCATCATCACTCACTCAGTGGGCCATAGAAAGCCTATTTATTTTTTTGCTTGATTTTGGTTCTAAAATCTACCTGAAAAAATCACTACATCAATCAGTGGGAGAAAAATATTGGCCTCAGGGCTTGTGTGCCACTCCTGACTCCTGTGTGCATCATCACTCACTCAGTGGGCCATAGAAAGGCCATTTTTTTTTTTTTTGCTTTATTTGGGTTCTAAATTCTACCTGAAAAAATCAATAAATCAATCAGTGGGAGATTAATATTGGCCTTTGGGCTTGTGTGCCAGTCCTAAGCGTGCCATCTCTCTCTCTCAGATAGTGGGCCATAGAAAGCCTATTTATTTTTTATTTTTTTTATTGGGTTTATAAATTTTCCCTGGAAAAAAAAAAAAAGTGGGAGATTAATATTGGCCTCTGGGCTTGTGTGCCAGTCCTGAGCGTGCCATCTCTCTCACAAATAGTGGGCCATAGAAAGCCTATTTATTTTTATTTTTTTTGGTTTTATAAATTCTCCCTTAAAAAAAAAAGGGAGATTAATATTGGCCTTTGGGCTTGTGTGCCAGTCCTAAGCGTGCCATCTCTCTCTGTCTCTCAGATAGTGGGCCATAGAAAGCCTATTTATTATTTTTTTTATTGGGTTTATAAATTTTCCCTGGAACAAAAAAAAAAAAGTGGGAGATAAATATTGGCCTCTGGGCTTGTGTGCCACTCCTGACTCCTGTGTGCGTCATCTCTCACTCAGTGGGCCATAGAAAGCCTTTTTTTGTTTTATTTGTTTTCTAAATTCTCCCTGAAAAAATCATTTTATTTGGTTTCTAAATTCTTCCTGAAAAAATCATTTTATTCTATTTTTTTTTCCTAAAGTCTCCCTGAAAAAAAACAAAAAAAAAACAAATCAGTGGGAGATTAATATTGCTCTTTCTGCTTGTGTGCCAGTCTTGACTCCTGGGTGTGCCATCTCTCTCTCTCTCTCCAATTGTGGGCCATAGAAAGCCTATTATTTTTTTAGCTTGATTTGGGTTCCAAAATCTACCTGAAAAAATCACTACATCAATCAGTGGGAGATAAATATTGGCCTCTGGGCTTGTGTGCCACTCCTGACTCCTGTGTGCGTCATCTCTCACTCAGTGGGCCATAGAAAGCCTATTTATTTTTTTGCTTGATTTGGGTTATAAAATCTACCTGAAAAAATCACTACATCAATCAGTGGGAGAAAAATATTGGCCTCAGGGCTTGTGTGCCACTCTTGACTCCTGTGTGCATCATCACTCACTCAGTGGGCCATAGAAAGCCTATTTATTTTTTTGCTTGATTTTGGTTCTAAAATCTACCTGAAAAAATCACTACATCAATCAGTGGGAGAAAAATATTGGCCTCAGGGCTTGTGTGCCACTCCTGACTCCTGTGTGCATCATCACTCACTCAGTGGGCCATAGAAAGGCCTTTTTTTTTTTTTTTTGCTTTATTTGGGTTCTAAATTCTACCTGAAAAAATCAATAAATCAATCAGTGGGAGATTAATATTGGCCTTTGGGCTTGTGTGCCAGTCCTAAGCGTGCCATCTCTCTCTCTCAGATAGTGGGCCATAGAAAGCCTATTTATTTTTTATTTTTTTTATTGGGTTTATAAATTTTCCCTGGAAAAAAAAAAAAAGTGGGAGATTAATATTGGCCTCTGGGCTTGTGTGCCAGTCCTGAGCGTGCCATCTCTCTCACAAATAGTGGGCCATAGAAAGCCTATTTATTTTTTTTTTTTTTGGTTTTATAAATTCTCCCTTAAAAAAAAAAGGGAGATTAATATTGGCCTTTGGGCTTGTGTGCCAGTCCTAAGCGTGCCATCTCTCTCTGTCTCTCAGATAGTGGGCCATAGAAAGCCTATTTATTATTTTTTTTATTGGGTTTATAAATTTTCCCTGGAACAAAAAAAAAAAAGTGGGAGATAAATATTGGCCTCTGGGCTTGTGTGCCACTCCTGACTCCTGTGTGCGTCATCTCTCACTCAGTGGGCCATAGAAAGCCTTTTTTTGTTTTATTTGTTTTCTAAATTCTCCCTGAAAAAATCATTTTATTTTATTTGGTTTCTAAATTCTTCCTGAAAAAATCATTTTATTCTATTTTTTTTTTCCTAAAGTCTCCCTGAAAAAAAACAAAAAAAAAACAAATCAGTGGGAGATTAATATTGCTCTTTCTGCTTGTGTGCCAGTCTTGACTCCTGGGTGTGCCATCTCTCTCTCTCTCTCCAATTGTGGGCCATAGAAAGCCTATTATTTTTTTAGCTTGATTTGGGTTCCAAAATCTACCTGAAAAAATCACTACATCAATCAGTGGGAGATAAATATTGGCCTCTGGGCTTGTGTGCCACTCCTGACTCCTGTGTGCGTCATCTCTCACTCAGTGGGCCATAGAAAGCCTTTTTTTGTTTTATTTGTTTTCTAAATTCTCCCTGAAAAAATCATTTTATTTTATTTGGTTTCTAAATTCTTCCTGAAAAAATCATTTTATTCTATTTTTTTTTTTCCTAAAGTCTCCCTGAAAAAAAAAAAAAAAAAAACAAATCAGTGGGAGATTAATATTGCCCTTTCTGCTTGTGTGCCAGTCTTGACTCCTGGGTGTGCCATCTCTCTCTCTCTCTCCAATTGTGGGCCATAGAAAGCCTATTATTTTTTTTAGCTTGATTTGGGTTCCAAAATCTACCTGAAAAAATCACTACATCAATCAGTGGGAGATAAATATTGGCCTCTGGGCTTGTGTGCCACTCCTGACTCCTGTGTGCGTCATCTCTCACTCAGTGGGCCATAGAAAGACTTTTTTTGTTTTATTTGTTTTCTAAATTCTCCCTGAAAAAATCATTTTATTTTCTTTGGTTTCTAAATTCTTCCTGAAAAATTCATTTTATTCTATTTTTTTTTTCCTAAAGTCTCCCTGAAAAAAAAAAAAAATCAAATCAGTGGGAGATTAATATTTACATTTGTGCTTCAGTGACAGTCCTGCGTGTGTGGCATCTCTCTCATTTGTTGCCACCAACAACAGAGTGTGTAACATTGTGCCTGATTTTCGTTGTGGTCTCACTCACCTGTAAAGGGGTAGCTAAATCATCCTGAAGTTATAGCTCACCGTGTAATTTGTGTGACAGCAACAAATACCGTTAGTTTGTTTACATTTTTAAAACAATGAGGAAGTATGGTGGAAGAGGTCGTGGCCGGGGGCGTTCATTGTCAGCTGGTAATGAGGGTAGTGGTAGTGGTGGAGCATCAGCTGGTCGTGGGAAAAAAAATATTGCACCTAAGTCTGGAGCTGTGGAGCGAGGTTCGTCGTCTGGCTACACAAGGCCTCGAACGCTCCCTTTTCTGGGAGTAGGAAAACCGCTTTTAAAGCCGGAGCAGCAAGAGCAAGTTTTGGCTTATCTTGCTGACTCAGCCTCTAGCTCTTTTGCCTCCTCTCGTGAAACTGGTAAATGTCAAAGCAGCGCGTCGTTAGTGGATGTTCACGGTCAGGGACAAGTCGCTTCCTTGTCCTCTTCAGCAAAAACAACAACAGAGAAGAATGCAGCAGGCGACACAACGGGTTACTCCATGGAGCTCTTTACACATACCGTCCCTGGCTTAGAAAGTGAAGCAGTTAACAGTCCATGCCCATTACAAGTTGAATCTGACATGGAGTGCACTGATGCACAGCCACAGCCAGACTACTATGCTGGTCCTTTGACTCAGACCACAACATTGCCCTCGCAGGGTGCTGATCAAGAATTAGACCCTGATGAGACTATGTTGCCCCATCACGAACGCTATACCACCGACCGACACGGTGACACAGACGAAGTTGCACACGAGCTACAAGAAGAGGTAATAGATGACCCAGTTCTTGACCCCGATTGGCAGCCATTGGGGGAACAGGGTGCAGGCGGCAGCAGTTCTGAAGCGGAGGAGGAGGGGCCGCAGCAGGCATCAACATCGCAACAGGTTCCATCTGCCGGGCCCGTATCTTGCCCAAAACGCGTGGCAAAGCTAAAACCTGTTGGAGGACAGCGTGGCCATCCGGTTAAAGCTCAGTCTGCAATGCCTGAAAAGGTATCCGATGCTAGAAAGAGTGCAGTCTGGCATTTTTTTTAAACAACATCCAATTGATCAGCGCAAAGTCATCTGTCAAAAATGTTCAACTACCTTAAGCAGAGGACAGAATCTGAAAAGTCTCAATACAAGTTGCATGCATAGACATTTAACCACCATGCATTTGCAAGCCTGGACTAACTACCAAACGTCCCTTAAGGTTGTAGCACCCTCGGCCAATGAAGCTAGTCAGCAACGCAACATCCCTTCCGGCAGTGTAGGGCCACCATTTTCCGCACCACCTGCAGTATCTGTGCAGGTTTCTTTGCCAGGCCAAAGCCGTCAGGGTCAGGGAATCACCAGTTTCGTAGTAGGAAACACTGCATCTAGGGCACCGGTGGCAACAATACCATCTCCCACCGTCTCTCAGTCTGCCATGTCCACCGGCACCCCCGCTAGTTCCACGATCTCCAGCTCTCCAGTCCAGCTCACCCTACATGAGACTATGGTTAGAAAAAGGAAGTATTTAGCCTCGCATCCGCGTACACAGGGTTTGAACGCACACATAGCTAGACTAATCTCGTTAGAGATGATGCCCTACCGGTTAGTTGAAAGCGAAGCTTTCAAAGCCCTGATGGACTACGCTGTACCACACTACGAGCTTCCCAGTCGACACTTTTTTTCCAGAAAAGCCATCCCAGCCCTCCACCAGCATGTTAAAGAGCGCATCGTCCATGCACTCAGGCAATCTGTGAGCACAAAGGTGCACCTGACAACAGATGCATGGACCAGTAGGCATGGCCAGGGACGTTACGTGTCCATCACGGCACACTGGGTAAATGTGGTGGATGCAGGGTCCACAGGGGACAGCAAGTTTGGGACAGTTCTGCCTAGCCCACGGTCTAGGAAACAATTGGCTGTAGCCGTTCGCACCCCCTCCTCCTCCTCTTCGTCCTCCTGCAGAAGCGAGAGCTCGTCCACAGACCGCAGTCGCACAACCACTCCATCCGCAGCTGCCACTGTTGCACACCAGGACTCCCATTATGGGGCAGCTACTGGCAAACGTCAGCAGGCTGTATTGGCTATGAAGTGTTTGGGTGACAACAGACACACCGCGGAAGTTCTGTCCGAGTTCTTGCAGAAAGAAACGCAGTCGTGGCTGGGCACTGTAGATCTTGAGGCAGGCAAGGTAGTGAGTGATAACGGAAGGAATTTCATGGCTGCCATCTCCCTTTCCCAACTGAAACACATTCCTTGCCTGGCTCACACCTTAAACCTGGTGGTGCAGTGCTTCCTGAAAAGTTATCCGGGGTTATCCGACCTGCTCCTCAAAGTGCGTGGACTTTGCTCACATATCCGCCGTTCGCCCGTACACTCCAGCCGTATGCAGACCTATCAGCGTTCTTTGAACCTTCCCCAGCATCGCCTAATCATAGACGTTGCAACAAGGTGGAACTCAACACTGTACATGCTTCAGAGACTGTGTGAACAGAGGCGGGCTGTTATGTTTTTGTGGGAGGATAGACATACACGGGCAGGCAGTAGGATGGCAGACATGGAGTTGTCAGGTGTGCAGTGGTCGAAGATTCAAGACATGTGTCAAGTCCTTCAGTGTTTTGAGGAATGCACACGGCTGGTTAGTGCAGACAACGCCATAATAAGCATGAGCATCCCCCTAATGCGTCTGCTGATGCAAAGTTTGACGCACATAAAGGATCAGGCGTCTGCAGCTGAGGAAGAGGAAAGCCTTGATGACAGTCAGCCATTGTCTGGCCAGGGCAGTGTACAGGACGAGGTAGCGGGCGAAGAGGAGGAGGAGGACGAGGAGGATGATGGGGATGATTATATTTTTAATGAGGAAGCTTTTCCGGGGCCACTGGAAATTGGTGGCGCGGCAAGGCCGGGTTCTGGTTTTTTGAGGGACACAAGTGACGTGGATTTGCCTGAAACTGCCCCTCAACCAAGCACAACCGCAGATTTGAGAACTGGAACTTTGGCCCACATGGCGGATTATGCCTTACGTATCCTCAAAAGGGACACACGCATAACTAAAATGATGAATGATGACGATTACTGGTTGGCCTGCCTCCTTGATCCTCGCTATAAAGGCAAATTGCAAAATATAATGCCACATGAGAACTTGGAACTAATATTAGCAACCAAACAATCAACTCTTGTTTACCGTTTGCTTCTGGCATTCCCTGCACACAGCGCCCGTGATCGTTCTCACACGAGCTGCAGGGGCCAGCAGACCAGAGGGGCAGAAATCAGAAGTGGCGTTGGCCAGAGGGGTTTTCTGACCAGGTTGTGGAGTGATTTTGCTATGACCGCAGACAGGACAGGTACTGCAGCATCAATTCAAAGTGACAGGAGACAACATTTGTCCAGTATGGTTACAAACTATTTTTCATCCCTTATCGATGTTCTCCCTCAACCGTCATTCCCATTTGATTACTGGGCATCAAAATTAGACACCTGGCCAGAATTGGCAGAATATGCATTGCAGGAGCTTGCTTGCCCGGCAGCTAGTGTCCTATCAGAAAGAGTATTCAGTGCTGCAGGTTCAATACTAACAGAAAAAAGGACTCGTCTGGCTACCCAAAATGTAGATGATCCAACCTTCATTAAAATGAACCACAACTGGATTTCGAAATCTTTTGCCCCACCTTGCCCGGCTGACACCTAGCTTTCCTATGAAAAGGTCTTGCCTGTGGACTATTCTGAATGCCTTTTCCAATCTCGTAATTTTCTGCACCTGATTGTCCAGCATACGACATGTTTACACCTCACTAAATGGCCAAACTCCCCACACGGGGCCGTGGTATCGACACTTGGCGACAGCACCCGTGAGAGTGCAGTTTGTCTGAAGAGGTGGGTGAGCCCGCTTTTGGTCGATGGCACTGCCACTGGGTCCCTCCTAGTACAATAAAGTGTCTCTGGCGGTGGTGGTGCGCACCCAACGTCAGACACACCGTTGTAATATGAGGGGCCCTGGGCCTGTACCGCCGGCCACAAGACAGTTTCCCCCCACCCCAGCTCAAACAGTGCTCTACCACTTGCAAAATTATCTCACAGCTCCACCAATGTTTAGTCTATGCGCTGACATCCTTCAATGCCTGCCACTGACAATACCATTGTATTGACATTTTTGTTATGTTAGGCCTTCGATGCCTGTCTGTGGTCACTCCTTCCACTAGGCCTCCACTGACCACACCACTGCTGCCCGTGTACCCCTGTAACCAATTTAAAATTGCCTACAGCCATGTGTTATTATTTTAGGCCTTCGATGCCTGTCTGCGGTCACTCCTTCCACTAGGCCTCCACTGACCACACCACTGCTGCCCGTGTACCCCTGGAACCAACATCAGAAAATATAAAAATAAGTATTTTGCTTATAAAAAAGAAAATACTGGAGAGATATCAAATGCAGACATTTTAACATTAAAAACAAACACATACAACAAAAATCTGGTACAGTACTAAAAATGGCCACCAGCTACAATAACTTTCTCCTGCAAGTAGTTAACTGAAAGGTTTTTTCAATTTTAAACACAGATATGGCATCCACCGAGTGTTGTCCTGTCGCGTCTTCTTTATATTATTGCCAAGAAGATGCAAAACAATGAAAATAATAAAATCATTATTTACCAAAAAAATAGAGTAAGTCAAAACCACATTGCAAATAAACATTCATTACAAATAAAGAAGCAGGGCGCGTCCGAGGGTGAGTATATACCTAATAAGAATATAATCACCCTCGGACGCGCCCTGCTTCTTTCCGACAGCCTTCCTTCCTAAGAATCAGCCCTTCCGTGGTGTAGAGAGAGGGTTTGTTACACTCCAAGGTGTTCCCCAGGTTGCCTTTCCTGAGCTTCGATCTTCCGGCTCTCGTTTAGTAGTTGTTGGAAACTACGCTGCATTGGGCCTACAAATTGGGTGTGGGGTGTAGAGAGATGGTGTGTTCCACTCCAAGGTGTTCCCCAGGTTGCCTTTCCTGAGCTTCGATCTTCCGGCTCTCGTTTAGTAGTTGTTGGAAACTACGCTGCATTAGGCCTACAAATTGGGTATGGGGTGTAGAGAGATGGTGTGTTCCACTGTAGAGAGATGGTGTGTTCCACTCCAAGGTGTTCCCCAGGTTTCCTCTCCATTGCTTCGATCTTCCGGCTCTCGTTTAGTAGTTGTTGGAAACTACGCTGCATTAGGCCTACAAATTGGGTATGGGGTGTAGAGAGATGGTGTGTTCCACTGTAGAGAGATGGTGTGTTCCACTCCAAGGTGTTCCCCAGGTTTCCTCGCCAATGCTTCGATCATCATGCTCTCGTTTAGTAGTTGTTGGAAACTACGCTGCATTAGGCCTACAAATTGGGTATGGGGTGTAGAGAGATGGTGTGTTCCACTCCAAGGTGTTCTCCAGGTTGCCTTTCCTGAACTTCTATGTTCAGGCTCTCATTAAATTGTGGTTAAACGGAACAACTGCATTTGGCGTACTAGTTGGTTTGGGGCCTACTATCGGTGTCTGCCGCTCCTTGCTGTTCTCCTGGTTTCCTGTCCTGAAATTCCGTTTTCAGGCGCTCGTTAAGTAGTTGTTAATGTTAGACTGCATTTGGCCTACTAGTTGGGTTGGGGCCTACTATCGGTGTCTGCCACTCCTTGCTATTCTCCTCCACTGAACAAAGCTGTGCCGCCTGTTTACTACTGTTGCCAATTTTGAACTGCATTTCGACTACTTACTGATTTGGGCCTACTCTCTATGTCAGCCTCTCATTCCAGTTGTCCTCCACTGCAATGCCCCCTGATTAGTCCTGTGTTACCAATTTTGAACTGCATTTAGCCCACTTTATTCTTTGGGCCTATATCTGTGTTTCCTCCTCATCCTGCCCATTGCCCAGCCAGTGATAGATGAGTCTGCTGGTACATTGACCCATAACGCAACATTCCCCGTGCACGCTACACAACAACATTGTGACCCTGCTGAAAGTCAGGTTGCTCTTCCCGCATACCATACCACCTTACACGGGGACAAAGAGGAAGGTGCAGATGAAAGTGCAGGTTCCTTCATCAGGTGGGGGGAGGAATACTAGTTGGCGACGTCACTGGCACAGGGCCTCTCATAGTACGCAAAAGTGTTGCTGCCGGTGGGAGGCGCCCCCGCCGTGCAAACACACCGCTGTACTTTGAGGGGCCCTGTGCCAGTGCCAATGCCAACGAGTGGGCCCCCCCTGCTTGCTCAGGTTCACAGCACTTGCAAAGTTGAAATACTTACCTCTCCCTGCTCCACTGCCGTGACGTGGTCCAGATTTCCTGGGCCCACTAATTACTTGAACCAGCCCTACCCACCACAACTTTAGCCAAATGACCCCCAATTTCAAATGCCTTCCAATTATTATAAGGTAAATTACGCTTGACAAGCTTCATTAAGAAGAATGGATGGTTTTGACATTAAAATGGGCACTCTAGGTGTTTTCCTGGCCCCCACTCACTGCCGACTATGCTGCCCCATTGACTTGCATTGGGTTTCGTGTTTCGGTCGATCCCGACTTTACGTCATAATCGGGCGATTTCACTCGACCCGACTTTTGAGATAGTCGGGTTTCGCGAAACCCGGCTCGACTCTAAAAAGGTCAAGGTCGCTCAACTCTAATCAAGAGGATGTCAGAGCTGCATCTGGCAACTCATTTCCACTTGATGTTTGATTCATCCGAAAGCGAGGAGGATGAAGCCGTGTTGGTTGGGTGCAGGCATCACATGACATACAGTGCCTTGCAAAAGTATTCGGCCCCCTGGAACTTTTCAACCTTTTCCCACATATCATGCTTCAAACATAAAGATACCAAATGTAAATTTTTGGTGAAGAACTGTAACAATGTGGTGCAAGCCCCAGGAAAGTGAGTGGCGACACCACTGGAATATATATAGTATAGTTGTTGTCTTGTTATTTTATTGATGGTATATATACTGACTGTGACGGGGTTGTCCGCGTAGTGGCCAACCTCTTTAAGTCTTGGGAAGCATAACCATTCCAGTGACCAGGACCAAAGTGTACAATAGTTAGAAATATCAAGTGTAAATGCCACTGTTTTATGTATTAATTGTACCACCAATAAAAATACTTTTTGTCATAGCAATAATTCTCATTGATCTTCTCCTTTATTATCTTTGAATAGTTATCATTATGATTCATCAAGAATGTGAAAATCATGATGTCGAGTGTAATGGGTCTTGAATGGAAATGCACTTAGGTTTTGTCCCTAGGGAAACATGAACTGTAATTTCAGCCATGACTATTACCAAAACATAAGACCAAGTCCATATGTCAATGTGAGCTGCTAAAAAACAAACAAATGGTTTGATAGTCCACGTTTTATAATTCCTGCCTAATATCTGTGAACTTATGCCCCTGAGAGAAGTTTATGGTTACAAGTAGTACAATGGTACTTTTCAGTATACATTTATTAGAAGACTAGATGGTGGCCCGATTCTAACGCATCGGGTATTCTAGAATATGCATGTCCACGTAGTATATTGCACAGCCCACGTAGTATATTGCCCAGCCACATAGTATATTGCCCAGCCACATAGTATATTGACCAACCACGTAGTATATTGCCCAGCCACGTAGTATATTGCCCAGCCACGTAGTATATTGCCCAACCACGTAGTATATTGCCCAGCCACATAGTATATTGCCCAGCCACGTAGTATATTGCCCAACCACGTAGTATATTGCCCAGCCACGTAGTATATTGCCCAGCCACGTAGTATATTGCCCAGCCACGTAGTATATTGCCCAGTCACGTAGTATATTGTCCAGCCATGTAGTATATTGCCCAGTCACATAGTATATTGCCCAGACACGTAGTATATTGCCCAGTGACGTAGTATATTGCCCAGCCACGTAGTATATTGCCCAGCCATGTAGTATATTGCCCAGTGACGTAGTATATTGCGCAGCCACGTAGTATATTGGCCAGTTACGTAGTATATTGCCCAGTCACATAGTATATTGCCCAGTTACGTAGTATATTGCCCAGCCACGTAGTATATTGCCTAGTGACTTAGTATATTGCACAGCCACGTAGTATATTGGCTAGTTACGTAGTATATTACCCAGTCACGTAGTATATTGCCCAGTCACGTAGTATATTGCGCAGCCACGTAGTATATTGCCCAGTTACGTAGTATATTGCCCAGTGAGGTAGTATATTGCCCAATCACATAGTATATTGAGCAGCCACGTAGTATATTGCCCAGTTACGTAGTATATTGCCCAGCCACCTAGTATATTGCCCAGTCACGTAGTATATTGCGCAGCCACGTAGTATATTGCCCAGTTACGTAGTATATTGTCCAGTGACGTAGTATACAGCACAGAGCCACGTAGTATATTGACCAGTGACGTAGTATATTGCCCAGTGACGTAGTATATTGCCCAGTGACGTAGTATATTGCCCAGTGACGTAGTATATCGCACAGCGACGTAGTATACAGCACAGAGCCATGTAGTATATTGGCCAGTAATATAGTATATTGCCCAGTTATGTAGCATATTGCCCAGTGACGTAGTATATTGCACAGCGAATTAGTATACAGCACAGAGCCACGTAGTATATTGGCCAGTCACGTAGTATATTGCCCAGCTACGTAGTATATTGCCCAGCCAGGTTTGTCACAGGTGAAAAAATAAAAAATAAACATATACTCACCTTTCCGAAGGCCCCTTGTAGTCCACGGCAGCTTGCGGTCCCAGGTTTGGTATCAGAGCGCAGGACCTGTGATGACGTCGCGGTCACATGACCTTGATGTCATGGCAGGTCTTTCTAGCACAGGCGCGCAGGGCCTGTGATGACGTCGCGGTCACATGACCGTGACGTCATGGCAGGTCCTTGTCGCGCAGGTGCACAGGGCCTGTGATGACATTGCGGACACATGACTGTGACGTCATGGCAGGTCCTTCTGCCATACCATCTTTGCCACCAGAAACTGAAGCGGAAGATGGCGGCTGGCAGGAGCGGGTCAGCGGACTACGGAGGGTGAGTACAGCAGGTTTATTTTATTTTTATTATTTTTAACATTACATTTTTTACTATTGATGCCGCATAGGCAGCGCCAAAAGTAAAAATTTGGGGACACACAGGGTTAATAGCGGCGGTAACAGAGTGCGTTACCCGCGGCATAACGCGGTCCGTTACCGCCGGCATTAACCCTGTGTTAGCGGTGACCGGAGGGGAGTATGCGGGCGACAGGCACTGACTGCGGGGAGTAAAGAGCGGCCATTTTCTTCCGGACTGTGGCCGTCGCTGATTGGTCACGGCAGCCATGACAGGCACCTGCCGAGACCAATCAGCGAATGAATAACCGTGACAGAAGGACAGACAGACAGACGGAAGTGACCCTTAGACAATTATATAGTAGATAGGAACCTAGTTTATCAAATATTTACTTGGGAATAAAATGACTATTTGCCAAAATACGTGCTTATGTTTGCATAATCTGACATTACTAAATGCGATGATAGGGTTTTGCACTTGATATTTTGCCTTTACGGCATCTGAAATTCACGCACCATTTGTCTATATCACATGTTAATTATCTTGATGTTACTCTCTTTGGAGACATTGGTACCAAAAGCATTTCCATTTCTCCTTATAAAAATCCAACGGACAGCAATTCTATTTTGGATGCCAGGTCATGTCATCCACCTCATGTTATACAAAATATTCCAGTTGGTGAACTCACCAAGATTAAAAGGAATTGTTGTTCCAGTGATACATTTATCATTGAACAACAAAATTAATAATAGATTATAAAACCAATCTTACTCTAGAGCCACTTCCATAGTCAGTAGGATAGATAAGAACCATTATCAGATTGTTCCATTATAAAGAATAATAATCCATTTATAACATACAATATCCTAAAATAATGAATATTATATATAAATATTTACCCATCTTAACCCTTTTCTGACATTTGTCGTAATAATACATCCCTGTGCCCTGGACCTATCTGACCAGGGACCTATTATTACTGCATGGCAATCATGCGCGCACACAGGCTGTGCATGAGTAATCGCCTCTGTCAGCTGATTCTAATAGCTGACACCCAGCACTAAGTGCCAGGAGCAGTCACACACACCTCCTGGCGTTCAAACACAATAGCACCATTCTGGGAATCGGCAGAGGGATGACAGCCCTTCTGCCTTTGGATCGGAGACCCCACGACGTGACACAGGTCCCGATTGTTGCCATGGTGACCCGATGTCATCATGACGACATCCAGGTCACCAGATGTAGGAAAGTTGCTTGATCATGTGCAGTCCATGATCAGCAACTTTCTCTGTCAGTGCAGAGCTGTTTCTGTAGAGTTTTTACAGCATGTGGATGCATCTTGGAATGGCTGAAAGAGGCAAGGAAGCAGTAATCCAACTTTTTTTTTCATTTTTTTGCATTTTCTTTATGAAGCTGTCTAGAACCACGAGATGTAGGTCCAAGTAGAGGAAGAGGTGCATGTGGCGGTATAGGTGGAAGAGGCATGGGAGGAGGAATCCTACACTGTTTTGGGGGGTTTTAATGTTTTTTTAATTTTGTTATTTTATTTTATTTATGTAACTCACTTAAAACAACCTAGAATTTGCAAAACTAAAACTAGCTTTCTACAACCAGGATTCGGAGGTCCAACTGGAGGAGGAGGTAGACGTGGCGGTGTAGGTGGAAGAGGAAGAGGAGGAGGAAGCCAACTCAGTTTTTGAGGTTTTTTTATTTAGGGAAGAGGCACCAAAATGGAATGAATGTCAAATAGAGTTGAAGACTGGCTGGGTGTGGCCATTATAGTTGTTTAGTCATCAAAAGGTATGGACAAGTCCTATGGGATCCATGCCTAGTTCATTTTCAGGAATATTAGCTTCCCCACATTGGATGTGGACAGGTGCATACACCTGTCTGTGATGACACCCCTACTGTGATAAACACACTTTCCAACACTACACTTGCCACAGGGCAGGCCAGAATCTCCAAGGGCCTAAAGGGTATAAAGGGCAACTTCAGACCATGTGTCCAATTTGGAGAACTAAAAGTTAAATGGTGCAGACCCATCCGCTAGTATGTGGAGACGTGTGGACATACTCTTCAACCATGCTATTGTAATGCTGCCTCCTGCTAACACGGACCATATCAAATGGTGGTACCAGATGTTGTGGTGTGCTCATAAAGTTTTTCCACATTTCGGCCATGCAAACCCTGCCTTCAAAGGTGCATGGCGGTGTCCCAGCTGCGTTGGCTACTTCCTCCTCCGCCTCTGCAATGCTGTTCCACTGAGCCATTCGTAGTTTTTCTACCAGCATGTGCTTGTATTCATATATTTTGCAATTCCTCTCCAGTGATGGAAGTAATGATGGTATGTTGTCATCCTTGTATGGGGGATTCAGCAGGGTAATCACCCAGTAATCTGCACTGGTAACAATACTGACAACCTGGCGGTCATTGCGCAGGTACTGCAGCATGAATTGGCTCATGTTTGCCAGGCTGCAAGAGGCAACGGACAAGCTGTCCTCGGTGAGAGGTATATTGTCTGGGTCATTGGCGGACACAGACGGCTTGGGGCCCCTCTGCAGGAAATGTATGCACACACTAAGGGACTGTGCTATCCATAAGTAAGTACACTTTATACTAAGGGACTGTGTTAGACATAATAATCGACAATAATGTCTTTCTCCACCTTCCCCTGTTCCTAAATCCATTATAAATCCCCCTTCCTCCCATCCCAATCCCCCACACCCCTCATTGTCCTCCTCTCCCGCATCCCATTATTGCCCTCCCCCACCCCCATGATTGCCCTCTTTACCACCTCCATCATTGCCTCCTCCCCATCACCCCAACATTATCCTTTCCACTGCCACCATCAGAGCCTTCTCCCCCACCACCCCATCATTACCCATTCCACCACCTCCATCATTTCCTCCTCCCCCACTACCCCTATCATTGCCCTCCATCAATCCAATCATTGCCTTCCACCTCATCACCCCCATCATTGCCCTCTCTGTCAACGCAATCAGTGCCTTCTGCCCCATCACCCCATCATTGCCCTCTCTGTCAACCCAATCATTGCCTTCTGCCCCATCACCCCATCATTGCCCTCTCTGTCAACCAAATCAATGCTTTCTGCCCTATCATTGCCCTATCTGTCAACACAATCATTGCCTTCTGCCCCATCACCCCCATCATTGCCCTCTCCTCCACCTACACACACACAGACACACAGCACCATTCGCCTCTCTGCATACACACACACATAGCACCATTCGCCTCTCTGCATACACTCACACACACATACACACACACAGACCGACATCACCTCACCTCTGCACATAGGTATTCTGAAGTGCACCATAGCCGGCAACTTCCTGTCTCGCACAGCTGCGGCGCTGAATGATGACGTCATTCAGCTGCTGCTGTGTGAGTCATAACAGCTCCAGATCCAGGCTGGCGGGCATGCTGGGACTTCTGCTTCTTCGGGTATATGGCGCCAGCTTGTGCTCTGACCCCCCAGTTATACAGCAGATGTCTCATCCTCGTTGCTTCATATCCATACACCCCTCACATCAGGTTCGGATGCCCGCTCCTCACCCTGCATCGGACTGCGTGGCTAGCCCCTGGGGACCCCGGTTGTTCTTGTAGTTGCCATGGTGTCGGGAGCAGCAGCGCTCCTCACAGGGAGAGTAATGTCACGCTTGGAGGCAAGGGAAGATCTCTTCTATCAGGTAAACACATACATGCAACATGTTTGCACTCCAGGCCAGCAGGGGGAACTCTGAACTTGGCTTTCCAGGGAGCTGCTCCTGATATATATACTGGCTGGAGGGGAAGTCAGTGAGCAGTCTGTCAGGAGGACAGGAAGAGAGCAGTCAGACAGTGAGTGTCAGAAAGACTGAAGGGGCCATGTAGCCAGAGTTGCTGCAGCTCCTGGAGAAAGAGAACTGAGAAGGAAAGGACAGTTTGTAGAAAGTGTGCAGGAGAGCAAAGCACAGGAGAGTGACATCTGGGGAGGATAGCTGTGACTGGGCTACCTCCCTGGCAGAGCGCAGATCCCGGTAGCCAGAAGACCAAGGTTGTGTTGGACTCTAAGAGGCACAGCAGAATCCGGCAGGGCAGCTGGATTGCATATCACCTGTCTGCCCTAATACCCAGGAGGCACAGTGGCAGATAGAGCCCAGGTCATGATAGAGACCCTGTAAAAAGGCTCGAGCCACCTGTCATATGGGTTTGCGTCCTAACCTTTATGAAGGACAGAGAGAACTGTGAGGACCTTGCCAGATGCCATAGGCAGTAAGGGACTACAACACCACTGCGCTGTGAGGAAGGCATTCATCTCCACCTGGTACAGGGGACTCTGAACTTGCTTCCAAGCTGGCCAGACCCTGCCTATACCTGTGATCTGGTGCCCTGGACTGTGGATACCTGAAGTCTCCAGTAAACCAGGTAAAGAGACAGCAAACCTGTGTCCTCGTTCTTTACTGCACCATTCACCATCTTCATCTGTACATCGGGAGCCCTGGGGACCTAATTCACCTGTGGGAAGTTATTCCTTCTAGCTGCCATAACATCACCCCAGCGGACCCCTTTAAGCAGCGTCGGTCCCCACTGACCGAATACCACAGGTGGCGTTACGAACACAAACTTTATTCACCAAACCCTTAAAAGACCTTTGCCCTTTAATTGGGGCCCAGGGCCACGGACCGGGTTGAAGCCACGTGAGATCCCCTTTAAGTGCGACTGGACCCGGTATGAGTACCCCACGGCCCTGGCGGGTGACTCACCCTCATTATTAGCCACCCTGCAGGGGCCCCCCGGAGCCTCTGGGCATCAATGCAGCCGCACCGGTTGGACCGGCGGTATGTCCGCCCATGGCCTGGGTACTCTGTACCCACTGCCACACTCCAGTAATGCCCGTGCGCTGATCTGAGTGCCACCCTGCCATGAACATGGTTATTCTTCCTCCTCGGCCTACTGTTTCTCATCATCATCCTCACATACTGTCCCATGGCTGTAAAGTTGGGTACCTGGCCAATGTTGGGACAGTAACCCACACTCCGAGCCATGTGTGGATGACAGGCCTGATAGCAGTGTGAAATGGCTCTGCTACTCTTGCTCATGAGCCACCATATCATGTACTATGGCTTGAATTGTTTTTTCCAGCAGGTCTATAAGTGGTATAGTACCGTTGGCATCATCAGCGCTGGCCATATTGGTGGCAGCACAGCACGACACACACATCTCGCATTGAGGCCCAGTCATTGGTGGTGAAGTGTTGTTCTTCAGAGCAACTCAGCCGTGCTCCCTTAGTCTCTCCAGCATATGCAAGGGAGAGTTCCACCTTGTTGGTATGTTGCAAGCCAGTGAGTGGGAAGGCAGAAGTGATGCTACAGCGCAGACAGGCGAGCAGCAGCAAGGTGAGAACATCCTAAAAAGAGCACTCACTGTCCACACTTTCAACAGCAACTCTGACATGTTTTTCAGGAAGCTCTGCATCACCAAGTTTAGCACATGTGCCAGGCAAGGGATGTGTGTCAAACCAGCTAAGCCCAGAGCTGTTTCGAGATTTTGTCCGTTATTATCACACATTACCAGACCAGCACCAATCATTCATCTGTCTGCTGTTTGATCCCAGTCCACAGCTCCTGCGCTTTGCGGGATTTGTCCCCCAAACAGTAAAGTTTAATAACAACCTGCTGTTGTTTTCCCCGGCTGTGCTCAAGTTAGTGGTGCAGGTCTTCCTGCCACCAATTTGTTGGGGAGGCGGTGGAGGAAGCAGAGTAGCAGGAGGCAACCTGGACAGATAAACTTCCAGTAGTACTAAGTGGTGATAAGACATGAGCTAGAACACCTTCCACCTCTGTCCCAGCCACCATATTTATTAAGTGGACAGTTAGGGAGATGTGACTTCCCTGACCGTGCTTACTGGTTAACGTATCCTTGGTTATATGGACCTTGCCACTGATGGCATTGCGCAGTGCAAAACCTGATTTGGTCTGCAACATGTTTATGCAGGGTATGGATGGCCAGTCTGGAAACGTAGTGGTGGCTGGAAACAATGTACCATGGGACAGCCACTGCCATCAGTTATTTAAAACTGTCCATCTCCATCAGCCATAATGGCAGCATTTCAAAGGCCATTAATTTGGAAATGCTGTCATTCAGGAAAATGGCTCATAGGTTGCTATGGAAGTATCTCCTCTTTCTCTTGAGGATTTGGGGGATGGAAAGCTGAACACTTCCGTGGGATGGTGTGGAGATGCTGAATGACACTGGTGGTGGTGGTGATGCTGTCACATTCTCTCTTTGCAGGTAGGCAGGTGGCACTGTTGATCGTGAGCGGGAGGAAAATGCCAAGACTGCAGCAGAGGGAGCGGGAGGAGGCTCAGATCTGTCATGCTTTTTAAGGCGTGTATGCGACAGCACTTTGTGCTTGAAATTCAGTTACCTCATCATATAGGTGGTGCTCAGGTTCAGAACAATTATTCAGGGTCTGATGGCACAGAGCACAAACCACCTGTTGCTTGTCAGCAGCACATTCTCTGAAGAAATGTCATACCAGGGAGCTTGTTTGAGTTGTCTTTGGTGTGCTTATTTCAATGGGGTAGTGGGCAGTAGCAGCCAACATACAGGCTAGGGGCCGCCCCTGTGCCTTTACACCCTGCTCCCTCTTTTGCCGTGCTGCTGTGGCAGCGTGGCCACTCCTCTTTCTCCAAACTGCGCACGCCACTAGGGTGGCTTCTGTTCTATGTAGAGTCTAGGACCTCATCATTCCACACATAATTTTCCACCGACTACTCTACGGGGACCCGTAGAAGCGCATATACCTGTGCATCTCCACTAAATAACTCTCCTGCCTCTGTTTTCATGTGAATCCAAATAAAAGACATTTGTTGGATCGGTGAGTGCCATTCTCTCCTCCCTTGTTTTGTGGATTTGGACATTTACTGAGAACTTTACATTTTGATTGTGGCACCTGGGATCCCTGAGTCGCCGTTTAATCACAGTCCTGGAGCAGTGCAGCTGTGTCGGTCATCTTTGTTTGCTTGCTACTGAGATTTGACCCAACAAACAAGAGTTAACAAATAACTCCAAGCATACAAAATATTCACTCACATATAACAGAGGAATACATCGGGGTGCGAAGGTAGGGGAATAAACCGAAATAGAGGATAGGGAATTACCACGCATACAAATCAAGAAACAGTCACTAATAACTCCTCCAACTCTCCTTCTCATAAGAATTGCTCTCCCTCCGTTAGCCATGCAGCAAATGCTAGCTCTGACAAGGATTTGTATCATAACCCAGATTATAAAGGGAAAAGGAGTGGCTAACCAAGCTCAGCTGTGAGCACAGGGATTTCCAACATGGCCTGTTAACTCATGTTTTTCTAGAAGGAATAAACACATTTAAAATGAAGGAGAAGTGCTTCTGCTCAGCGTCGGAGTAGAAGCAATCAGACGCTGTGGTCTTCTGGCTCCACCCTCTCATGGTAACCCCGTGACAGTGGCTTTTACCACAAAACTCTCACAGATGGGTTTCCAGAGTACACATAGCAGCTTTTAGCACAGTACTAGCACTGTACAACCACAGATATGGGTTGCAGAGTATACACATGCTCTTCTATCACTAGATAGCACATATCTCCACCTAATTCATTCTCTGGAAGCAGTATAATGAGGCATCCTTTAAAAAAGAGGAGATATCTTATGACTATATTTATGATATGTTACATTATTCCCCTCATGTTTTCAAGAAATTATATCATAGTATAATATGCTTTATGTTTTAGTTTTAAGATGTTGCACTAGTTCGAAAAAATGTAGAGAAAATAAATGCATTAAATTATCTACAGAATGCAGTTATTGCTGTTAACCACCAGAGGGTGCTGTTTATCCCTTTCAGCAGAATAACTGGTAATCAAATTTTAAGTGAATTTTGTTTCTTCCACACGGTCAGATTTACATAAATTTACATTCACTTTAACTGCAGTTATGGCCACATCAAGTAAAGTTCACTGTATTTAATTGACTACATATTCTTTTCTTAGAAATATTTTGAATGCAGAATGTAAGCGTGTCCAAAATTACAGTGACACTCTGAATAGTGGATTCTTAGAATGATATTCGCCTGTTTGAACTATAAAATTTGATGACATCTTTTCCGGACTCAATTGTAATTGAGGTTAAACATCACTACGCTATTTTACATACTTAGAAAGGTTGTCTGTGTCCACTGCTAAACAACCCCTTTTTAATCACTCAAGTGCCTGTCCTAAAATAAAAACACATGGTACTTACCTCCTGAAGCAGAGCGGTTCTAATGATGTCAGCACTGCAATTCCCAGCAGTTACATGATATAACAATGTCTACACTGACAGAATAGTAAAGTTTGCAGATAATCAATGGCCACTGATTGTTATGTCGCAAGTAGGGATGAGCAAACCCGAACTCTAAAGTGCCGAATTTGGTACCAAACTTTTAAAACAAAGACTTTTTCTGGAATTCCGTTTTACTGTTCGGGTTTGGTGCTGAATAAAGTTTGTTGAAAGGCTGCAGTGCAGCCAATCAACAAGCTTTTAGGCTGTATGTGCAATAGCACTGGTATGGAGCTACTCTGTTCCCTGTTATCCACCCCCACGCAGTGTCCACAGCTGATTGAATAACCACAGACAACAGGTCTTGGGGATAACAGCTGCTTTACTTCAGCAGAATGGGGAGATATAACATGTAGTAATGGTTTACAGTTCACATGGAGGATCCGCGGCCAATACAGTTCAGGATTGGATTCTGACACAGTATTGAGGTTCCGGAACTTTAAGAACCTGTATTAGTTAGAAGCAGTACTCGCAGGTAATTGTAAGAGAGTTCAAAGTCTTTTGGGGCATATAAGTAGAAAAGGAGATATATAGTCATGGTATTTACAGACCTGGTGTCCTGTATCCATTTTACAGCTTGTCGCGGTCTATGCTGAAATATACTTGCAGTAAATAATGGATAATTTGTGGTGAGGTGGGAGACCCTCAATTTCCTCAACACGCGGGGCAATAGGTTCTTCTGTGCACTTCAGTGCGACCTAATGCTGGAGAAGCATGGGTCAATCTGGACAGCGCAAGACCCAAGGGTTAAAAGAAAAAATTTAAAAGTCTTTAGCCATCTTGGCTGTAGAAGCCAAGGGAAAATCCTAGGCATTAGGCCTGACTGTAAGTCTTTAGATGAATAACAGAAGGATGAACCTCCAGGCATTTGGCCTGGAGGGGATGTGGAGACCCCTCAAATGAGGTCTGCTCTGGACATGGGCGGATATACCGCCGGTTCAGCCGGTGCGGCTGCACAGGGGCCCCGAAGGTGAAGGGGCCCGATCAGCTGTTGAAGTGTTTTGTTCTTTCATTGAGCCAGCGGCAGCATCTCCAGTAAGTGGAGAGGAAGGGGGCCGGTACCTGAGTCATTTGCTGTCATAGAGGGCCCTGCACGCTGCAGGAGACGCTGTAAGGCCATGTTCACATGTTGCGGTTTTTACTGCGGATCTGCGGCATTTTTGACGCTGCGGATCTGCAGCAGTTTTCCATGAGTTTACAGTACCATTTAAACCTATGGAAAACCATATCCGCTGTGCACATGCTGCGGAAAAAAGCGTGCGGAAGCGCAGCGTTGTTTTTTCCGCAGCATGTCAATTCTTTGTGCGGATCTGCAGCATTTCTGCACCTATTGGCTTGTATTGAGTCGGGCACTTCCACAGCAAAACCGCAGATGTAAAAAACATTTGCAGTTTAGCTGCGGGTGAAAATGCTGCAGATCGGGAGGGAGTAGAGTGTGGGCGGAGTGTGGGCGGAGACTGTGCGCATCAGTGTGTGTGTGGGCGGGGTCTGTGCGGGCCTGTCGGGGGTCTGTGCGGGGCTCTCGGGGGTCTATGCGGGCCTGCCGGGGGGTCTGTGCGGGCTGCGGGGGGTCTGTGCGGGCCTGCCGGGGGACTGTGTGTGCCTGCCGGGAGTCTGTGCGGGCTGCCGGGGGTCTGTGTGGGCCTGCCGGTGGTCTGTGCGGGCCTCTGGGGGGTCTGTGCGAGCCTCTCGGGGGTCTGTGCGGGCTGCCGGGGGTCTGTGTGTGTGTGTGTGTGTGTGTGCAGGCATCGTCCGATGGGACTACAAGTCCGATCAGGCTATGCCTGCTTCAATTACAGTGATTGACACATTAGCCATTGATGGGACAGTAGTAGTCCCATCATCCGGCTAATGTATTGAATGTAAAAAAGAAAAAAAAAACACAAACATATAACATACAGCATATAACATATAGCATATAACATATAACAGAACATACAACATATAACATACAACATATAACAGAACATACAACATATAACATACAACATATAACAGAACATACAACATATAACATATAACAGAACATACAACATATAACATACAACATATAACATATAGCAGAACATAAAACATAACATACAACATATAACATATAACAGAACATACAACATATAACATACAACATATACCATATAACAGAACATACAACATGTAACAGAACATACAACATATAACAGAACATACAGCATATAACATATAACATACAACAGATAACAGTACATACAACATACAACATATAACAGTGCATACAACATACAACATATAACATACAATACATACATACAGTACATTCATACAATACATACATATAACATACAGTACATATCACATAGATTACATACTCACCATCACTTGTCACTTTGATCCCCGAAGCCAGTGTCACCTGTAAAAAATATTGTAATAATAAACAAACACTATACTCCCTGATCCGCAGAAATCCAATTAAAACGAGTGTCCCACGACGAACACCCGTGGAGAGCTGCAGCATCAGCTGATACGACCGCTCTCCAGGGGCTCCAGGAATACAATGACGGAAGGTATCCTTCCGCACGGTATTCCTCCGCCACTGTAAAAAATAGTCCCTAGTCTCACTTGTGGCACTGCTGTGTGAGAAAGCTCCCGCGCAGCAATGCCATAAAGTGAGACCAATGAACTCAGGTAACCTCAGTGATGCACTGCAGGAGCCATTGTCTCCTGTCAGTGTGTCACTGAAGGTCTAAAGAGCAGTGACATCACCCGATGTCACTGTTCTATAGGGGAGATCATCGTGGGACACTCGTTATTAATTGGACTATGGCGGACAGGTAGTATACGGTTGGTTTATTATTTTAATTTTTTTGCAGGTGATCGAGTATGGTAAGTATGGTTAAATTAAGAATATTAAAATACTTTTTTCTGGCTGTGTCTTTATTTATTTTTTTAACTCTTTCACTACTATAGGATTAATAATCGATAGGCGTCTTATTGACACCTCTCCATTATTAACCCAGCTTAATGTCACCTTACAAGATCCCACCGCTATACGGGAGTGGGAAGAGAGGGGCTAAGTGCCGGAATTGGCGCATCTCACAGATGTGCCATTTCTGGGCCGGCTGGGGGCTGGTATTTGTAGCCGGGGGGCCAATATCCATGGCCCCTCTCTATACTATGAATATCAGCCCACAGCTGTCTGCGTAGCATTTCTGGCTATAAAATATAGGGGAACCCCACGTCATTTGTTTTGGGGGGTCCCCCTATTTTAATAGCCAGTAAAGGCTACTCAGACAGCTGTGGGCTGATATTCATAGCCTTGGAGGGGCCCATGGGTATTACCCCCTTCCCAGGCTACAAATATTGGACCCCGGCCATCGGCTTTCCCCCTCTGGTGCAGAAAATTGCGCGGGAGCCCACACCGTTTTTTTCCGCTTTTTTATTTTTTTTTAAATAAACGTTCATTACGAAACATAGGCCTCGCTATTATATATCTATGGATATATCTATGGATATGTCCATAGATAAATCTATCTATACATGGATAGCTATAGATGTATCTATAGATGGATAACTATGGCTATATCAATCTATAGATATATTTATAAATAGATAGATATATCTGTAGATACATAGATATATCTATCCATATATCTATCTGGATATTTTCACATATCAGGTTTTTGCCGTCAGGCACGATCCGGCGGGTTTAGAAAAAAATGGATCAGTGTTTTTTTCCACTGGATCCGTTTTTTCTCATAGCGTTGTATTAGCACCAGATTGTGCCTGCTGGCCACACGTTTCATTCATTTTTTGATCCATGATGGTTAGGTACTTGGCCCCAGCCAACTGATCAAGCAGGTCATTGATGCGTGGAACTGGGTATGCATCGGTGGCCGTGACAGTGTTGACAGCCCCCTGTAATCCACGCAGAACCGAGTTGCCAAGTTCTTCTTTGGGACAAGGACTACAGGCAAGCTCCAAGCGCTAATGTACCTAAAATGTAATCCTAGTAGAAGAATGTGTGACCAAGAAGAAATTTGGGTATCGTCAAATGGCTCAGTACTGAGCGTATAAATGATGCCATGTAACCCCAAAAAAATAGGATTAGAAAAGCAATATCAAAATTTATTGACAATAAATGCAAACAGTGTTAATCCAAATAACAGTTGGTGAGAAGAACAGCTAAAAATACATATGTGGAGAACATAGAATGTCAGAACCCCAGAGGTATATCTAGGTTTTCTGGCACCCGAGGCAAGAATTCAGTTTGGCACCCTTCCGCCCACCCCAAGCATATATGAAATTTGAACACTTAGTCACGTGCCGACGAGCTTCTCGCCCTAAGGCTAAGTACACACTTGCATTTGGTTGGTCTGCGTATGGCCGCGTACTTCCTCCCTTAAGCTCCGCCTATGCAGGGAGGATGTACGCAGCCATACGCAGACCAGCCAAACGCAAGTGTGAAACCAGCCTAATTCAGTGTTCAGTTAAAAACTGAGAGAAGCAGAAGAGAGGCCCATTGTTACGCAACAGTATGAAAATTGCATATGAGTGAAGCAGCCAAGTGATGACTGCTGGAACCAGCAAGCCAAGCTGAATCTTGACAGTGAATATATTTCAGGCTGTTAGGATTGGCTGCAGGGCTTCATTTTAGGTGTCTGCAGGCTTCCAAATTCTCACAGTGCATGCTCTGCACACTTTTAGCATTCTCCCCTGCGCAAGTATGTGATTTGCATTCTTCTGGCCACATTCCGACTAGACGTGGCCAGCCTCACTCAACTTCATTTTCTCAGCACGTGACCACATGTATGCAAATTGCTGGAACCAGAGAATCCTGACAGAATACAGTGCACACTGTGAGAATTCAGAAGTCTACAGTCACATAGAATGACATCACAAACTTGGATAACCCCTTTAATATTCCTAATATAAATAAAAAATATGAGAATTAGTCAGTATCACAAAAAAATTACATCCATCTTATACCTTATACATGACGTGTCACGATGCAGAAATAGGAAAACAGGAGATGAGGAATCTGGGCCCCTGAACTGCCCCTCAGGCTAGGGGAAGCTCTGTCTTTCCTTAACCTGGGGGTACCCTTGAAGGTAGGGAGGCCCAAGTCACTGACCTGTCCCTGTCTCCTGTTAAACCCTGAACTAAACCCCAAACCCCCACCCCAGGAGGTGAACAGAGAAAACAGCACCACAAAGCAAATAAACAGGAATAAACAATATGAGAGTGAGGGGAACACGATACCAAAAGGTGAATGCACAAACTACAAAGTAACAATAACACCACACTTAGCTTTCTCTGCTGCAATGCACTGCACAGCAGAGTAAGGCACCAGGAATAAGTATTAAGCTGTAGAACAACAGCACTCAGCAAGCTCCTATTCCAGCAAGGTTGGTATCCAAAGGACCTGTATAACCAACAGTCAGCTGAAGCACCAGGTGACCTTATAAAGGATGGTGGGAGTGATCACAAACATCAGCTGACCCAGCAGCAATGCAATAACACCAGCAGCCACTGGGGGAAGTAAACTGCATTAACCCCCAATGACCAGAAAGGAAAAAAGTTTATATCTGAGGGAAACCAGATCTGCCACAGATCCAAACATGGATCGTGACACGTTGTCTCTGGAGTTGTTCTCTTTCTTTTCTTCTTCATCTTTGTTTTGATCCAGAAAGGGTTTTGGGCCCTCTCTTCCCCTTTTTTCGGTCTGGTTGTGCCGGGGTTGACTTTCTTGGCCTCAGTCTGGTCTCCGGTTTGCTGTTTGTCTCCACTGTGTCCTGCGGGCCATGTCGGTTGTAGTTTCTGCCTACGGCGTGTGTAGCTGACTCCATTTGCACTGATTTGTCCTGCTACTTGCTTACTGAACCCATGTCTGTTTATCCCCTCTTCCCTTTCTGACTCTGTGTTCCCCTTTCGTGTATTGACTCACTTGTTTTGACTTGGCTTGGACCCTGACCTGTTGTTTTGTCTCTTGTCTTTGGCATATCTGCTCCTGACTGGTACTGACCCATTTGGCTTGTTATTGACTCTGTGTTTGCTTATTCCTTTTGTACTGCGCTACAGTCTTATATCCACCCAGCTTGTTTTGTCTATTCTGCTGCCACCAGGGGGTGGCCTCATCGCTGCATTGCAGGTCTGGTCTTGCTATGTGCAGTCCTCCCTCCACTCTATTGCCACCTAGTGGAGCTATTACCTGCATTGCAGCGGCGTGACAATCTTGTCCAGACTCCATGAGTTTTCTCATCCACAGCCGTCTCTGCAGACTTCCATCTTCTCTGGTCTTCTACATTCCCACACAACACCCTTAAAGATAGCAGTGTCAATATAGTGCTCCCAAATAAAAATATCTGCCCTATGCTAAGCCCCTGAATAAATAATTGATCATCACTATATTCCCTGCACAAAATATGACCCTCACACTGTCCTTCTTATAGTACATGCCCTTCACACTGTCCCCTCCTTTCCATACTGGGCCACCTCTTCACACTGCTCTCTCACACTGAGTCACCCCTATAGGGCCCAGTCTCTAAACTGTGCCCCCTTGTCACACTCTCCCTCCTTGGTATACTTTTGCCTCCTGGCTGTACCCTTACACTGTTCCCCCATGCTACACCCCCACACTACTCAATCTCTTTTCTATGCCCACTCGCACTTTTTTCCCACCATAATATCTCTTTGCAAGTTTCTTCCTCCCTCCTCATACATTTACCTTCTCACTTTCCATACTACCTCTTCATACATCACTCCAACTTCCCATACTGTTTCCACACCCATCCCATCACCCTCACTCCCCACACTATGTCCTCATACAGTTTTCCCTCATTCCTCATATTGTGTAATCAAATTTCTCCCGCTCCCCATATTGTGTCTGCACCTGTCCCTTCTTTGCTCCCCAAATTTGTGTCCTCCAATCATTCCCCGTTACACAAAATCTCACCCAGCCCCATTATACTAAATACTCCATCACAGCAAATCTCCGTCTCCCCCACACAGTAAATACCCCCCTCACACACAGTAAATATTTACCCACAAACAGTAAATACCCCCATCACACACATTAAATTCCCCCCTTTCACACAGTAAATACCCCCTCACAGTAAATGCCCCACCTATTCAGTAAATACCCCCCCACACACACACACACACAGTAAATACCACCTCACACACACACAGCGAATACCCCCACACACACTAAACACAATCACATTCAAACACAGTAAATGCACTACCCCCAGTAAACACCACTCACAACCAGTAAATACCCCACACACTAAATACAACAACACACACAGAGAAGGAGTCGTATAACCGAACCTTGGGGGGCACCGACAGGCAGTGGGCAAAATAAGGAACTGGTGTGTGAGTGGGACACTCTGAATGTCCAGTCTGTTAGGTATGAAGAGATCCACGATAGGGCTGTAGTAAGAGGGAATGGTTCACTGCGTCGAAGGCAGAGGACAGGTCTAGGCGTATTAAGTATTAAGGGACCAGCTGGTTGTGGACATAAGAGACACCTACATGAGGCAGGTACTGAAAGGACAGCTGCTCTACAATCCCATCATGAGGTTCCACAAGGTCAGAGCAGATGCTAGAGTTTGAGAACAAGAGACCGGACGGTGGAAGGTCTAGTCCGAAGTCATGAATTAAGCGCTTCGGGGGCTATGAATGTCGAATCAGACTGGGCCCATGAGTTGCGGAAAGAAATGAAACATATCAGTGGGGAGATACGAAGCATAAGAAAAACCCCTGCAGCTATGCCGAAACCAAATCCTGTACCCTGGAATCAAGAACGACTAGAGAAGGGGTATCCTCCTCCGGGAGAACAGCGTAACAGACCTAAGCACCCACCAGACAAGCACAGAATTGAGTGTTCCTGTGGAGGAATATGATACATGTCGTGGAGAACTCACCACCTCTTGTAGCAGCCTGTTCAACTTATTGATCACCCTAACTGTCAAAAAGTTTTTTCTAACATCTAATCTGTATCATCTCCCTTTCAGTTTCATTCCATTGCTTCTCACGTTTACATGTGCAAATGAGAATAATGCACATGGAAACATCCAGCCTGGTCAGCTTCCCTGAGCGAACTGACTAAGGAGAACATGTAGAGTAATTATATACAGGGCTAGTGTTAGCAGCAGGTTAATCAGCGTGATGTCCACAACGAGCAACAGAGAATGTTCATTTATTAAGAATTAAGAACATCCAGCTTACAACATGAGAACAGGATTAATCTGGTTTCTGAGAGAGAGAGAGCTGCTGTGACCTTCAGCTTCAGCTGCACACACAAGAATGTGCTCACAGAGAAAAGGGGAGGAGGAACATCCTGTCTGTAAATGAGGACTCCTTTTTTTTTTAACTTTGTTGACATGTGAACAATATGCGTGCAGATATATAAATCATTTTACGAGACACAAAACTGTATATAACAGTATATGTACCTGCGCTTGACCTTATTGAGAAACTATAGTACATAAACACGATAGGTAGTTACCTTCAAGGTGGGAAAACAGTAATGGATCCGTTTAGGGTGCATAAAGTAAGACTGGAGTGGCTGGTATGCAGGGACTGACTGAAATAATCGGTGTGCCGGGACTAGAATGGGGAAGAACAATGGCAATGTTGCAATAAATATGTAGATAAAATCATACGAGTAATAACTAAAAACCCCGAGCAGTAAACAGCCTCATATAAATAGTGCGTATATATATGTGGTCTTACAGGCGGTACCTCCAATATAGTAGAGATCAAGTACCTGTCTTATGGTAAGCCCCGGGGAGGAAGTTAGAAAAAATAATACTAAAAGAAATCCGCAACTTGTAGGTAATAGTCGCACTGTAGAAACGTTGCACTTAGCTCAATTGAGCGTAACAGTGTAGAAGTTAGGAGCGTTGTACTTAGCTCAATGAAGCGATGTGGTTGAAGTGTCCTCAGGAGGTTAATGCAGGCGCCGTCCCGGCCGGTGACGGGCGCTCGCGCGGCCTGTGTGAAGTCCTGTACGATGCTGTGCAGGACCTGCGGTGACGTTCGGGTCACGTGCTAAGGAGTCACGTGGTGCCCTGGATGATGCTACGGAGCGCTGTGGGAGCCAAACCAACGCGTTTCGGAAAAAACTTCGGTTTCCTTCATCAGGGTCCCCTGGTTTGGCTCCCACAGCGCTCCGTAGCATCATCCAGGGCACCACGTGACTCCTTAGCACGTGACCCGAACGTCACCGCAGGTCCTGCACAGCATCGTACAGGACTTCACACAGGCCGCGCGAGCGCCCGTCACCGGCCGGGACGGCGCCTGCATTAACCGCCTGAGGACACTTCAACCACATCGCTTCATTGAGCTAAGTACAACGCTCCTAACTTCTACACTGTTACGCTCAATTGAGCTAAGTGCAACGTTTCTACAGTGCGACTATTACCTACAAGTTGCGGATTTCTTTTAGTATTATTTTTTCTAACTTCCTCCCCGGGGCTTACCATAAGACAGGTACTTGATCTCTACTATATTGGAGGTACCGCCTGTAAGACCACATATATATACGCACTATTTATATGAGGCTGTTTACTGCTCGGGGTTTTTAGTTATTACTCGTATGATTTTATCTACATATTTATTGCAACATTGCCATTGTTCTTCCCCATTCTAGTCCCGGCACACCGATTATTTCAGTCAGTCCCTGCATACCAGCCACTCCAGTCTTACTTTATGCACCCTAAACGGATCCATTACTGTTTTCCCACCTTGAAGGTAACTACCTATCGTGTTTATGTACTATAGTTTCTCAATAAGGTCAAGCGCAGGTACATATACTGTTATATACAGTTTTGTGTCTCGTAAAATTTTTTCCCCCTTCTCCTCGGTGTGGTGAGGAGCAGTACCTGCAGCTACCTCTATCCATCTCACAAGCGCCGCTAGTGTATACATTACTGTACATCTAGATATATAAATCACATCATATTAAACAAACAATAGTTGTTGCAATACATACAGATCAATATGCATTAGGCCAACAGCTAGCTAGGTAATCTAATCAGAACCTGTAGAACTAGGATTTAACCCTAGCCAGCCTGGCTTTGTTAAAGTATATATACAGTATGTATATATAAGTGCAGCGCCCCAGAGATCTGGTCGTTGCAGTATGACACTCTGCCACTAAGGGGAGTGATGGTACGTCTGATGGCACTGAAGGAATTCTACTGACCAGGTATCACCAAGCACACATTACACTTCACACTCCGGCCACTAGGGGGAGAAAAAGGCTTTATTTATTGGGCCACTCCTCACACTGGTAAAACTAGGGGTTGGATAGGAAGTTAGTCAGAAGCTGACTGGGTTGGATTCAGGCAACATCCCGTGGCAGGGGGTGTTGCAGGGAGAAGACACAGGGGGGTCCCTGTCAGGCGTGGGAACCTGGCAGGTGCCTAGCGAACAGAGCAGAACGTTACGGAACCGCGCCTGCACACCCCGCGGCGGTATCCTAAGGAAGTGACACGAAGGGAAGGATATTGTGGAACAGTGAGAAACGAGATCAAGCACAAAGGAGAACCAGTCGGAGTCGTGCCGTGAGACCGAGGCAACATCCTACTGAGGCGCGTAGCCGGTGGCAAGAACACCGCGGGAGTAACTGACTTTAGGCCTTACTTCGAACTCCGCCGGACAGTTAATTATAGCTTGGCTGTCTACCTTAAATTTCCTACGAAGACATAGGGGGCAACGTGTGGAGAGGGGCGTCTCTAGGGTCCCGGAAGAGCTCCGTGCCTTCCCGTCATACGGGTGCGTCCTAGCCAAAACATACTGGGGGACGAGAAACTAGTAACATCTGGAACAAGCGAGAGAGAATTAGAAAGAACGAACGAACGAGAACAGCAGTTGTGAGGACTATTCCGAATGCTCAGCAGGGTAGCGCTACAACACACAGGCGCTAGTGGTAGGCACTGATTTCCACCTGCAAAGGGAACTCTGGAAGTGCCCATCAGACCGGCCGGTCTCAGATAGCCCTGTTAAGCGTGCTCTGGATTGAGGATCCTGAAGTCTTCAGTAAAGAGACTGCAACCTTGTGTCCTCGTTATTGACTGCACCTCACACCATCACCATCCACCTTACTGGGAAGCCCTGGGGACATACTTCACCTGTGGGAAGGTATACCATCCAGCTGCCATTCCATCACCCGAGCGGACCCCACAGCAACGTCGGTCACCCTGACCGAACACCACAGGTGGCGTCACGAAACCTTGACATACTCCTATCACCTTTTATTGGACGCCGCTTAGCAGGGTCACGGACCGGGTCTAGCCACCGTGACAGCCTCAGCCTCAGAACCGAATCAGAGAGGCCCGGTACCGAGAACTCGTGGCCTGGTGTCTGGGGGCGCTCCATATATATATATATATATATATATATATATATATATACAGTCATGGCCAAAACTATTGACACCCCTGCAATTCTGTCAGATAATACTCATTTTCTTCCTGAAAATGATTGCAAACACAAATTATTATTTATTATCTTCATTTAATTTGTCTTAAATGAAAAAACACAAAAGAGAATGAAGCAACAAGCAAAGATTGATCATTTCACACAAAACTCCAAAAATGGGCTAGACAAAAGTATTGGCACCCTCAGCCTAATACTTGGTTGCACAACCTTTAGCCAAAATAACTGCGACCAACCGCTTCTGGTAACCATCAATGAGTTTCTTACAATGCTCTGTTGGAATTTTAGACCATTCTTCTCTGGCAAACTGCTCCAGGTCCCTGATATTTGAAGGGTGCCTTCTCCAAACTGCCATTTTTAGATCTCTCCACAGGTGTTCTATGGGATTCAGGTCTGTACTCATTGCTGGCCACCTTAGAAGTCTCCACTGCTTTCTCTCAAACCATTTTCTAGTGCTTTTTGAAGTGTTTTGGGTCATTGTCCTGCTGTGGAAGACCCATGACCTCTGAGGGAGACCCAGCTTTCTCACACTGGGCCCTACATTATGCTGCAAAATTTGTTGATAGTATTCAAACTTCATAATGCCATGCACACGGTCAAGCAGTCCAGTGCCAGAGGCAGCAAAGCAACCCTAAAACATCAGGGAACCTCCGCCATGTTTGACTGTAGGGACCGTGTTCTTTTCTTTGAATGCCTCTTTTTTTTCTCCTGTAAACTCTATGTTGATGCATTTGCCCAAAAAGCTCTACTTTTGTCTCATCTGACCAGAGAACATTCTTTCAAAATGTTTTAGGCTTTTTCAGGTAAGTTTTGGCAAACTCCAGCCTGGCTTTTTTATGTCTCGAAGTTTTTTATGTAAGAAGTGGGGTCTTCCTGGGTCTCCTACCATACAGTCCCTTTTCATTCAGACGCCGACGGATAGTACGGGTTGACACTGTTGTACCCTCGGACTGCAGGGCAGCTTAAACTTGTTTGGATGTTAGTCGAGGTTCTTTATCCAACATCTGCACAATCTTGCGTTGAAATCTCTTGTCAATTTTTCTTTTCCATCCACATCTAGGGAGGTTAGCCACAGTGCCATGGGTTTTAAACTTCTTGATGACACTGCGCACTGTAGACACAGGAACATTCAGGTCTTTGGAGATGGACTTGCAGCCTTGAGATTGCTCATGCTTCCTCACAATTTGGTTTCTCAAGTCCTCAGATAGTTCTTTGGTCTTTCTTTTCTCCATGCTCAATGTGGTACACACAAGGATACAGGACAGCGGTTGAGTCGGCTTTAATCCATGTCAACTGGCTGCAAGTGTGATTAAGTTATTGCCAACACCTGTTAGGTGCCACAGGTAAGTTACAGGTGCTGTTAATTACACAAATTAGAGAAGCATCACATGATTTTTCGAACAGTACCAATACTTTTGTCCACCCCCTTTTTTATGTTTGGTGTGGAATTATATCCAATTTGGCTTTAGGACAATTCTTTTTGTGTTTTTTCATTTAAGACAAATTAAATAAAGATAATAATACCAAATAATTTGTGTTTGCAATTATTTTCAGGAAGAAAATGAGTATTATCTGACAGAATTGCAGGGGTGTCAATACCTTTGGCGATGACTGTATATATATCCTTTTACATTATTTCAAAACACTCTTTTTTGGTGATTACTTTGTATCTCCATTCATACTGCACCCACACACACAAATGACACACCATTTGAAAGGTTAGCTTGCCCCCTTCAGCAAGAAAATAGCCAAACAAACCACGCATTCATGATGTGATCACAAAATACACTTTAAACATTAATTTTCATAAACCTGTAGTAAGGAAAAATGACCTGCATGTGGCACCACACTACCCCAAAGCATACTAATACAAAGCTGAAACAAATCCTAACATTTGCCTTGGGGCTTTCCAGCTTGCCAAACTCATTGCCCAGCCGATTTCAGGCAGGTACATTTAAAATATTTGCTACATATGTGGAAGTAGAATAAAAATAAAACTTTACCTATTTAAGACTTCAGCTTTAAAACTGAAGATATAAATGAATGCAAACTAAAAGGGACCGGACAGGTTCTGAACCATCAGATTTTACGTATTATTGGACAGTCATTGAAAAGTCTATTTTCCTTCTAAGGTTGTAGCTTATTGGTGACCTGGAGTCACCTCTGGTTCCATGTAAAAAACTACAGCATTGGCATAACTCAGACTGTACATTGTTTCCCGATGGGAGAGAAAAAAATCCAACCATAGGGAAAAAAAAGGTTAAATAATCTGCAGGTATTACTTTTTTTAAAAGGGATATTCCCAATTATTATACAATGGTGTAAATACGCTCAGTTATGGGGTCAATCCTCCATCATTTTTACTGTCAAAGTGGCACTGCTGTATGTTGTAGGCTATGTTGTGAGGCAAAATTTTAACCCCGCGCGTTCCAATTCACCAAACAATTTTGCCCCTATTTACATAATGGGGAAAAAGTGAAAGGAAAAGTGTTGGAGGCAAATTGACAGCCAGGAGGAGATGGCATACAGGTATATACTATATACAGGGGAGATGACTTACAGGTATATCTAATATATAAAGCTGAATGTGTGTGTGTATGTCTGGGATTGGCATCTGCACCGTTGCAGCTACAGCCACAAAATTTTGCACAGTCACACGTCTGGACCCCGAGAGCGTCATAGGCTATGCTGTGACGCGAAATTTTAACCCCGCGCGTTCCAATTCACCAAACAATTTTGCCCCTATCTACATAATGGGGAAAAAGTGAAAGGAAAAGTGTTGGAGGCAAATTGACAGCTACCAGATGTGAACAAGGGGGACTTAAAGAGTGAGAGCGATAGCGCCAAAGAGTATATACCATACAGTTGCTAAGGTGGGGCCCCGACATGGGATACTCACCACACACGGGGATATGAACACACACACACAAAATGCGCCACACACTACCACGTGCTTGAACACATATACCACCATCAGCACACATTTCACCACACATACACCAACCTCGCCACATAAAAGTCGAAACACAAAAGTCACCGCTCAAAACTTGCCACGCGCAAAACACGCCACGTGCAAAACTAGGCTCACGTAAAACTCGCCACACGTGTAAAACTCACCTCATGGAAAACTCGCCACACATAGAAAAATTGCCACATGCACAAAAGTTGCAACACATGCAAAAGTTGCCTCACACAAAACTTGCACATACTCAAAACGCACCACACATAAAACTCGCCACGCGCAAAACTCACCATGCGCAAAACTTGCTGCACACAACTTGCTACACTAACCTGTCACATGCAACTCGACACAAAAAGTTGCTACACGCATGTCGCCACACAAAACTCATCTCACAAAAGTCGCTACATGCATGTCGCCACACGCAACTCAACACACACAACTTGACACATGAAACTCGCCCTAAAACACACACAAGTCTGGTATTATCCTTCAAAAATAAAAATCTGATTAATAAGCAGACAAACTACAAGAGCAACAACTGTACCATAATAGAAATACGGCAGCTGTCAGTCACATGACCTGTCTATTATGTGTATGTGTGAGCTAATATATACTGCCAGGGGGGAGGGCTTCCTGTTGGCTGGGGATTTATCAGGCTGCCAATTTAGCTTACAAATAATAAGGTAAAAATACTGAGCAAATAACGTGTGAACGATGTCTAATACAGGAGGAGATGACACACAGATATATACTATATACAGGAGGAGATGACACACAGGTATATACCATATACAGGGGAGATGACACACACATATATACTATATACAGGGGAGATGACACACACAGTAGACGGGCATGGCACCAGGAGATGGAACAGGATCCTTGATGCGAACAACTGGCTAAAACGATGGTGCAGACAACAAGGATTCGGATTCCTGGACCACGGTGTGAATTACTTGTACGATGGACTCCTCGCCAGAGACGGACTACACCTCAACAAACCTGGGAAACACACATTCGCCAGAAGACTCGCTACACTCATCAGGAGGGCGTTAAACTAGAAAAAGAGGGGACGGGAAGAAAAACATTAGACTCGAAAAAAGAAAACCCAGGAAAACATACTCAGAAGGGAGGTAAGAACATTTCTAAAACAATCCACAGCGAGGAGATTGGAACAAAACAAAATCCTCTAAACTGCATGCTCGCAAACGCCAGAAGCCTGACAAACAAGATGGAAGAACTAGAAGCAGAAATATCTACAGGTAACTTTGACATAGTGGGAATAACCGAGACATGGTTAGATGAAAGCTATGACTGGGCAGTTAACTTACAGGGTTACAGTCTGTTTAGAAAGGATCGTAAAAATCGGAGAGGAGGAGGGGTTTGTCTCTAAGTAAAGTCTTGTCTAAAGTCCACTTTAAGGGAGGATATTAGCGAAGAGAATGAGGATGTCGAGTCCATATGGGTCGAAATTCATGGAGGGAAAAATGGTAACAAAATTCTCATTGGGGTCTGTTACAAACCCCCAAATATAACAGAAACCATGGAAAGTCTACTTCTAAAGCAGATAGATGAAGCTGCAACCCATAATGAGGTCCTGGTTATGGGGGACTTTAACTACCCGGATATTAACTGGGAAACAGAAACCTGTGAAACCCATAAAGGCAACAGGTTTCTGCTAATAACCAAGAAAAATTATCTTTCACAATTGGTGCAGAATCCAACCAGAGGAGCAGCACTTTTAGACCTAATACTATCTAATAGACCTGACAGAATAACAAATCTGCAGGTGGTCGGGCATCTATGAAATAGCGACCACAATATTGTACAGTTTCACCTGTCTTTCACTAGGGGGACTTGTCAGGGAGTCACAAAAACACTTAACTTTAGGAAGGCAAAGTTTGACCAGCTTAGAGATGCCCTTAATCTGGTAGACTGGGACAATATCCTCAGAAATAAGAATACAGATAATAAATGGAAAATGTTTAAGAACATCCTAAATAGGCACTGTAAGCGGTTTATACCTTGTGGGAATAAAAGGACTAGAAATAGGAAAAACCCAATGTGGCTAAAGAAAGAAGTAAGACAGGCAATTAACAGTAAAAAGAAAGCATTTGCACAGGATGGCACCATTGAAGCTCTAAAAAACTATAGGGAGAAAAATACTTTATCTAAAAAACTAATTAAAGCTGCCAAAAAGGAAACAGAGAAGCACATTGCTAAGGAGAGTAAAACTAATCCCAAACTGTTCTTCAACTATATCAATAGTAAAAGAATAAAAACTGAAAATGTAGGCCCTTTAAAAAATAGTGAGGAAAGAATGGTTGTAGATGACAAGGAAAATGCTAACATATTAAACACCTTCTTCTCCATGGTATTCGCGGTGGAAAATGAAATGCTAGGTGAAATCCCAAGAAACAATGAAAACCGTATATTAAGGGTCACCAATCTAACCCAAGAAGAGGTGCGAAACCGGCTAAATAAGATTAAAATAGATAAATCTCCGGGTCCGGATGGCATACACCCACGAGTACTAAGAGAACTAAGTAATGTAATAGATAAACCATTATTTCTTATTTTTAGGGACTCTATAGCGACGGGGTCTGTTCCGCAGGACTGGCGCATAGCAAATGTGGTGCCAATATTCAAAAAGGGCTCTAAAAGTGAACCTGGAAATTATAGGCCAGTAAGTCTAACCTCTATTGTTGGTAAAATATTTGAAGGGTTTCTGAGGGATGTTATTCTGGATTATCTCAATGAGAATAACTGTTTTACTCCATATCAGCATGGGTTTATGAGAAATCGCTCCTGTCAAACCAATCTAATCAGTTTTTATGAAGAGGTAAGCTATAGGCTGGACCACGGTGAGTCATTGGATGTGGTATATCTCGATTTTTCCAAAGCGTTTGATACCGTGCCGCACAAGAGGTTGGTACACAAAATGAGAATGCTTGGTTTGGGGGAAAATGTGTGTAAATGGGTTAGTAACTGGCTTAGTGATAGAAAGCAGAGGGTGGTTATAAATGGTATAGTCTCTAACTGGGTCGCTGTGACCAGTGGGGTACCGCAGGGGTCGGTATTGGGACCTGTTTTCTTCAACATATTCATTAATGATCTGGTAGAAGGTTTACACAGTAAAATATCGATATTTGCACATGATACAAAACTATGTAAAGCAGTTAATACAAGAGAAGATAGTATTCTGCTACAGATGGATCTGGATAAGTTGGAAACTTGGGCTGAAACGTGGCAGATGAGGTTTAACAATGATAAATGTAAGGTTATACACATGGGAAGAAGGAATCAATATCACCATTACACACTGAACGGGAAACCACTGGGTAAATGTGACAGGGAGAAGGACTTGGGGATCCTAGTTAATGATAAACTTACCTGGAGCAGCCAGTGCCAGGCAGCAGCTGCCAAGGCAAACAGGATCATGGGGTGCATTAGAACAGGTCTGGATACACATGATGAGAGCATTATACTGCCTCTGTACAAATCCCTAGTTAGACCGCACATGGAGTACTGTGTCCAGTTTTGGGCACCGGTGCTCAGGAAGGATATAATGGAACTAGAGAGAGTAATAATAATAATAATAATCTTTATTTATATAGCGCCAACATATTCCGCAGCGCTTTACAGTTTAACAGTTTCAAACACAAAAGTCATAAGTAACAACGTTAACAATACAATAATTAAAGCAAAATAAGACGACCCTGCTCGTGAGAGCTTACAATCTACAATGAGGTGGGGGAGATACAAAGTACAGGTGTGTATTTACAATGATGTATTTACAATCATGGTCCAGCCATCTTCAGGGGGTGGGGAATAGATGGGGATAGTGAATGGGCTACACACACACACACAAACATAACATAACTTTGATTAGTGAACGTGATAGGCCGCTCTGAACAAATGTGTTTTGAGCGAGCGCCTAAAACTATGCAAATTATGGATGGTCCTAATATCTTGGGGTAGAGCATTCCAGAGGATTGGCGCAGCACGGGAGAAGTCTTGGAATCGGGAGTGGGAGGTACGGATTAGTGCAGAGGTTAGCCGAAAGTCATTTGCAGAGCGCAGTGGTCTGTTAGGCTGATAGACAGAAATGAGGGAGGAGATGTAAGGGGGTGCCGCACTGTGGAGAGCTTTGTGGGTGAGAACAAGTACTTTGAATTGTATCCTGTAATGAATGGGCAGCCAGTGTAACGACTGGCGAAGAGCGGACGCGTCCGAGTAACGATTAGCCAGATGGACGACCCTGGCTGCTGCATTAAGGATGGACTGGAGAGGGGAAAGTCGAGTGAGGGGGAGGCCAATTAATAGAGCGTTACAGTAGTCCAGGCGGGAGTGGATCAGGGCGACCGTGAGGGTTTTAGCTGTCTCCATGGTGAGAAAAGGGCGGATTCTAGAGATGTTCTTTAGGTGTAAGTGGCACGAGCGGGCAAGAGATTGTATATGGGAGGTGAAGGAGAGATCGGAGTCAAACATAACACCCAGACAGCGCGCCTGCTGCCGGGGTGTTATTATGGTGCCACCCACGGAGAGGGAAATGTCAGATTTAGGGAGGTTAGTAGATGGTGGGAGCAGAAGAAGTTCAGTTTTGGAGAGGTTGAGTTTCAGATAGAGAGCGGACATGATGTTGGAGACTGCGGACAGACAGTCAGTGGCATTCTGTAGTACAGCGGGGGTAAGGTCAGGGGATGACGTATATAGTTGTGTGTCGTCGGCATAAAGATGGTACTGAAAGCCAAATCTGCTGATGGTCTGTCCAATTGGGTCCGTGTAGAGAGAGAACAGAAGGGGGCCAAGGACTGAGCCCTGAGGTACCCCAACAGTGAGAGGAAGAGGAGATGAAGTGGAGCCAGAGAACAGAACACTGAAGGAGCGGTCGGAAAGATAGGAGGAGAACCAGGAGAGAGCAGTGTCCTTAATGCCTAGTGACTGGAGCCTAGAGAGCAGGAGAGGGTGGTCAACAGTGTCAAAAGCTGCAGAAAGGTCGAGAAGAATGAGCAGAGAGTGGTCACCATTACGTTTTGCTGTCAGAAGGTCATTGGTCACTTTGATGAGTGCAGTTTCTGTCGAATGTAGGGGGCGGAAACCGGACTGTGAAGGGTCTAGGAGGGAGTGAGTGGAGAGGTAACGGGTAAGGCGGGAGTATATCAGGCGCTCCAAGAGTTTAGAGATGAAGGGGAGATTGGAGACCGGTCTGTAGTTGTTTGTGCAGGATGGGTCGAGGGTGGGTTTCTTTAGTAATGGAGTAATGATAGAGTGTTTGAAGGAGGAGGGGAAAATGCCAGAGGAGAGGGAGAGATTAAAGATTATAGTTAGGTGACTTGTGACAACTGGAGAGAGAGACTGGAGGAGATGTGAGGGAATGGGGTCGGTAGTGCATGTAGTCGGACGAGAAGAGGAGAGGAGCTTGGAGACTTCTTCTTCTGTGATGGGATCGAATGTGGAGAGTGAGCCAGGGGCAATGAGGGGAGGGATGGGAGTCACTGAACTTAGTTGTTGGGAGCGGATTTCCTGACGGATATTGTCTATTTTCTCTATAAAGTGGGAGGCCAGGTCACCAGCACAAATATCTGTGATAGGGGCTTGTGCTTTTGGCCTGAGGAGGGAGTGAAAGGTGTCAAAAAGTTTCTTGGGGTTGTTGGATAGTGAGGAGATCAGAGTGGTAAAGTAGGTCTGTTTAGCGAAGTGAAGGGCAAAGTTATAGGTCCTTAACATAAATTTGAAGTGTATGAAGTCTTCTGGTGTGCGTGTTTTCCTCCATAAGCGTTCAGCACACCTAGAGGATCGCTGGAGAAATCAGGTTTGCGATGTGAGCCAGGGCTGTTTTATTCTGTGTTTGGAGGTCCTGAGGGTGAGGGGAGCTACTTGGTCAAGGGTGCTTCTAAGAGTGTCATTGAAGTGATGTACCGCCAGATCAGGACAGGAAAAGGAAGAGATTGGGGACAATGATAAGCGTAGGGAGTCTGAAAGTGTAAGAGGGTTAATGGCTTGTAGATTTCTGACTGAATGGTGTGTAGGAGGGTGCTGGGGTGAGCGAGGATATGTGAGTGTGAAGGAGAGAATGTTGTGGTCAGAGAGGGGAAGCGGTGAGTTATCTATGTAGGAGATTGAGCAGAGCCGGGCAAAAACCAGGTCCAGGGTGTTACCGTCCTTGTGTGTCTCAGAGGTTGAGAGCTGTGAGAGGCCGAGAGAAGTGGTTAGTGACAGAAGCTGGGATGCAGATGTGGAAGTGGGGCTGTTAATGGGGATGTTGAAGTCTCCCAGGATAAGGGTTGGTAGTTCTGAGGACATGAAGTGCGGCAGCCAGGCAGAGAAATGGTCCACGAAGCGGGTGGGTGAGCCTGGGGGCCGGTATATGACCGCTACTCTGAGGGAGAGGGGGCGAAAGAGCCTGATGGTGTGGACCTCAAAAGAAGGGAATGAGAGTGATGGAACTGAGGGGATGACCTGGAAAGTGCATTGTGGGGACAGGAGTATGCCAACTCCACCACCAGGTCTGTTTGTTGGTCTCGGGGAATGGGAGAATTGTAAGCCACCATGGGTAATGGCAGCAGGAGAGACAGTGTCAGAATCCTGAATCCAGGTTTCCGTGAGGGCCAGCAGATTCAGAGAGTTTTTCAGAAAGTAATTGTGTAGGAAAGGAAGCTTGTTACATACAGACCGTGGATTCCAAAGGGCACAATTAAAAGAAGGAGGGGATGAAGGAGTGCAATTAATATTAGTAAGATTAGTAAGGTTTCGATGTGAGGTAGGGTAGGGGTTGAGGTTGGTGGATGGTGGACCGGGGTTTGGGGAGATGTCTCCTGATATCAGCAGGAGTAGGAAGATAAAAAGCAAGTAGCTTTTGGGATTGTATGAAGTTTTTTTATGCAGTCTGTTTGGGTAAGATGGACTGAGGTTTTTCAGGAAGGTGAGAAGTGCATGGGAGCTGTACATGGGAGAGGGAAGGAGAGAGGAGCTGATGTATGTGAGTCGTGATGGAGGGGGGATTGGGCGGTGAATGTGGATTGCAAGGGAGCATAGGAGGATAGGAATAATGCACATGGATAGAAGGGAGAGCAGAGTGTGGGTTACCTGACTCCTGCCCTGACTAACTGCCATGGAATAACTGCGGTGTCACGACGCTTACAAAGGAGTGCAACAAAATTAATAAAGGGGATGGGAGAACTACAATACCCAGATAGATTAGCGAAATTAGGATTATTTAGTCTAGAAAAAAGACGACTGAGGGGCGATCTAATAACCATGTATAAGTATATAAGGGGGCAATACAAATATCTCGCTGAGGATCAATTTATACCAAGGAAGGTGACGGGCACAAGGGGGCATTCTTTGCGTCTGGAGGAGAGAAGGTTTTTCCACCAACATAGAAGAGGATTCTTTACTGTTAGGGCAGTGAGAATCTGGAATTGCTTGCCTGAGGAGGTGGTGATGACGAACTCAGTCGAGGGGTTCAAGAGAGGCCTGGATGTCTTCCTGGAGCAGAACAATATTGTATCATACAATTATTAGGTTCTGTAGAAGGACATAGATCTGGGGATTTATTATGATGGAATATAGGCTGAACTGGATGGACAAATGTCTTTTTTCGGCCTTACTAACTATGTTACTATGTTACACATATATACTATAAACAGGAGGAGATGACATACAGGTATATACTATATACAGGAGGAGATGACACACACTTATATACTATATACAGGGGAGATGACACACAGGTATATACTATATACAGGAGGAGATGACACACTGGTATATACTATATACAGGGGAGATGACATACAGGTACATACTATATACAGGGAAGAAGACACACAGGTATATACTATATACAGGGGAGATGACACACAGGTATATTCTAGATACAGGAGGAGATGACTTACAGGTATATACTAGATACAGGAGGAGATGACACACTTATATACTATATACAGGAGGAGATGACATACAGGTATATACTATATACAGGGGAGATGACATACAGGTATATACTATATATAGGAGGAGATGACATACAGGTATATAGTATATACAGAAGAGATGACATACAGGTATTTACTATATACAGGAGGAGATGACACGTAGGTATATACAATATACAGGAAGAGATGACATACAGCAGGTATATACTATTTACAGGGGAGATGACATACAAGTATATACTATATACAAGAGATGACATACAGGTGTATACTATATATAAGGGAGATGACAAACATGTATATACTGAGGGGAAAATGAGAGGTGTGAGGTGAAAATGAGGGGTGTGAGGTGAAAATGAAAAGGTGTGAGTGCAAAATGAGAGGAGTGAGGGAAAATAGTGGAGTGATCGGAAAATGACAGATGTGAGGTCGAAATGACAAGTGTTAGGGGGGAATGAGAGGAGTGAGGGGGAAAATAAGAGGAGTGAGGGGGAAAATGAGAGGTGTAAGGGAGAAAATGAGAGATGTGAGGGGGAAAATGAGAGGCGTGATGGGAAAATAAGAGAAGTGAGGTGCTATAACTAACCACAGATATTTACTATGCCCAGGCAACGCCGGGCTCTTCAGCTAGTATATTATATACATGCACTAATTAACAAAAATGTTTGATTTATCTGGATATGGAACATGCTCTGGGATGGACTCCCTGGTTTTAACATGCGCCTCTTGGTCTTTAAAGACTTGAACATTTAAAGGGACACTGTCACCTGAATTTGGAGGGAACAATCTTCAGCCATGGAGGCGGGGTTTTTGGGTGTTTGATTCACCCTTTCCTTACCCGCTGGCTGCATGCTGGCTGCAATATTGGATTGAAGTTCATTCTCTGTCCTCCGTAGTACATGCCTGCACAAGGCAATCTTGTCTTGCGCAGGCGTGTACTATGGAGGACAGAGAATGAACTTCAATCCAATATTGCAGCCAGCATGCAGCCAGCAGGTAAGGAAAGGGTGAATCAAACACCCAAAAACCCCGCCTCCATGGCTAAACATTGTTCCCTCCAAATTCAGGTGACAGTGTCCCTTTAAGGGTGCGGTTTAACAACTTTTTTTGTTTGCTCATTTAGGCTGGAGTCACACACAACGTATAAAAAAATCGGTCCGATTTACATGGACGAGAATCGTAGAAATGTTCCCTGAACAGTGATCCGTATGTCATCCATGTGCAGTGTGAGGATGCGATTTTCTCGCATGTAAGCATCCATGTGACATCTGTATGACATCCGTATGGTGAGATGTTCTCGCCGGCCTGCAAAATGGACATATAATGGATCCATGGGCTCAAATAGACGTGAAAACATATATATATATATATATATATACTAGATGGCAGCCCGATTCTAAAGAATCGGGAGTCTAGAATCCATATATACTTTATTTATTCAAATGTAAGAATAATACAATTAATAAATAATAGTAAGAAAGAACAAAAATAATAGGCAGTATATGGAGAAAACACCAAACAAAAGTTCAAAATTGGTGTGAAAATGTCACTGAACCACTTCACAACTAAATATATATAGTTTTGGTAAATGGTATTATCATTTTTTTGACGAAATTCGGCAGGAGCTTGAAGAGCAACGTCACTGGGCCCGCCTCCACGCAGTAGAAACTTGCTGTGAGGTAAAAATTCAAAAATCACACCAAAATGGCGGGCGGAGTGTGTCACAGTACGGCACGTTTCTGATTGGTCGCTCGCAGCAGGCGGCAACCAATCAGACACTGGACACTGTTGACGTCACTTATCTCCGGACATTAGCTCCGGACATTAGCTCCGGACATTAGCTCCGGACATTATCTCCGCACATTAGCTCCGGACATTAGCTCCGGACATTAGCTCCGGACAAAGCCACGGAAGTTGGCACAAATTGCAGGAAGTAGTATTCTAGGCAATTAATCTCCGGACATTAGCTCCGGACATTAGCTCCGGACATTAGCTCCGGACAAAGCCACGGAAGTTGGCACAAATTGCAGGAAGTAGTATTCTAGGCAATTATATATTAGATATATGTCAGTGACACACATACCTCTCTGTGTTCACCATCTCATTAAATTTACATTTGACCAGCTTAATTTTCCTGAAATAGCCTGCGCCTCCGACAACCAATTTGCGAAAATTTCGCATGGGCCAACTAGTATGTGGGTATATATATATATATATATATATATATATATATATATATAGTATATTGTACACAATTATAGGATATTTGCATACTGATAAAGCAATTTTAGAAATATCATAATCTATATATTTTCAGACCATTCAAACAATATCGCAATGAGGAGGGTCAGGCTTGAATAAAGAAACAGCTGCATGGTAGTTTTAAAGATATAATTTTTCATAGTAGAAATAATTATTGAAGGGAATATAATTACACAATCTATCATACCAGTGGCAGACATATTATTGGTGCAACCTGTGCAGTGGCAAAAGGGCCCAAGAGGTAAGGAGGCCAGTTCTACCTCCAAAGCAGGCGGAATTTTGCATTATGATGAGCTATTGGATTGCAATGGCCAAGTATTGTTCTTGTGTCTGCCATTGCATCACACCATAATATGCATTTTAGGCTTTATTTTACACATACCGGGTTTTTTTGCGGGCCGTTATTGCGGGCCTTTTTTGTGGGCCGTATAGCCTCTATTTTCACAATCTGCCACAATAACGAACCGCAAAAAACTTGCGGATTGACGTATTTTGAGTTTCCAAAAAGTATTGAAAAAAAAACGTCATTCTGCAAAACCGGGAGTTACGGTGCACCGCAAAAACAAGCTTCCGTTGTTTTTGCAGCCCCATTTATTTTTGTATCCGTAATCCATGAAAAATATTGAGCAGACCTTTTTTCCCGGCCGTAAATACGGCCCTCACGGCCATACGGCGCATGTCGCACCGTGAAATTATTGCGGGCCATTTTTGCGGCCCCATAGAAATCTATTGGGGCTGCAAAAACGGGCCGCAAAACCACGGTACGTATAAAAGAAGCCTTCGGGTAGTGAAAGTAAAATTAGTATAATAGTGCACTATTGTAGATATGTAGCAATCTAACTGCTGTACACGGTGCTGATTAAATTCAGTTCCTTTCCTTTCCCCGGCTGTCTCTTCCGGTATCTTTCCCTCTTCATTTAAGCATGCCATCATACACCCACTACTTAAAAAACCATCCCTCTATGAAAACTGTGCCGCTAATTATAGACTCGTCTCTAATCTTCCCTTCATCTCTAAACTCCTCGAATGCCTGGTCCACTCCTGTCTTACCCGCTATCTGTCAGATAACTCTCTTCTCGACACTCTTGAATCTGGTTTCCGCTCGTTACAATCTACTGAAACTGCCCTCACTAAAGTCTCTAATGACCTTCTAACAGCTAAATCTAATGGTCACTACTCCATGCTAATTCTCTTGGAACTCTCCGCAGCATTCGACACTGTGGATCATCAGCTCCTCCTCACTATGCTTCGCTCCATCTGCCTCAAGGAAACCGTTCTCTCCTGGTTCTCCTCCTATCTCTCTGACCGCTCCTTCTCTGTATGTTTTTCTGGTTCCTCCTCCTCTCACCTTCCCCTTACTGTTGAGGTTCCTCAAGGATCAGTCCTAGGCCCCCTCCTCTTCTCTTTGTATACTGCCCCTATTGGACAAACAATCAGTAGATTTGAGTTCCAGTACCATTTCTATGCTGATGACACCCAATTGTACACCTCCTCTCCTGATCTCATGCCTGCCTTCTTAGAAAACACCAGTGATTGTCTCACCACTGTCTCTAACATCATGTCCTCCCTCTATCTGAAACTGAACCTGTCAAAAACTGAACTCCTCGTGTTCTCTCCCTCTACTAACCTTCCTTTGCCTGACATTGCCATCTCCGTGTGCGGTTCCACCATTACTTCAGAGCAACATGCCCGCTGCCTTAGGGTCATACTTGATTCCGAGCTTTCATTCACCCCCCACATCTGATCACTGGCTCGCTCTTCTCATCTGCACCTCAAAAACATTTCTAGAATTCGCCCTTTTCTTACTTTCGACTCTGCAAAAACTCTTACTGTTTCACTTATTCATTCTCGTCTGGACTATTGTAACTCTCTACTAATCGGCCTCCCTCTTACAAAACTCTCCCCGCTGCAATCTGTCCTGAATGCTGCAGCCAGGATCATATTCCTCACCGATCGTTATACCGATGCCTCTACCTTATGCCAGTCATTACACTGGCTACCCATCCACTCCAGAATCCAGTACAAAACTACTACCCTCATCCACAAAGCACTCCATGGCTCAGCACCACCCTACATCTCCTCTCTGGTCTCAGTCTACCACCCTACCCGTGCCCTCCGCTCCACTAATGACCTCAGGTTAGCATCCTCAATAATCAGAACCTCCCACTCCCGTCTCCAAGACTTTACACGTGCTGCGCCGATTCTTTGGAATGCACTACCTAGGTTAATACGATTAATCCCCAATCCCCACAGTTTTAAGCGTGCCCTAAAAACTCATTTGTTCAGACTGGCCTACCGCCTCAATGCATTAACCTAACGATCCCTGTGTGGCCCATAAAAAAAAAAAATAAAAAAAAACTTAAACTATAATCAGGTTCCTCATATCATGTTCTCATACACTTTATGCAGTTATTAGCCCTCTGTGTCTGTACTGCTACATACTTAGGCAGTTTACTGGTTCATGCAGCTTTACATGAACACCCGAGCCTTACACTATAGCTGGTCCGAATAACTAAAGCAATTGTTACCATCCACCTCTCGTGTCTCCCCTTTTCCTCATAGATTGTAAGCTTGCGAGCAGGACCCTCATTCCTCCTGGTATCTGTTTTGAACTGTATTTCTGTTATGCTGTAATGTCTATTGTCTGTGCAAGTCCCCTCTATAATTTGTAAAGCGCTGCAGAATAAATTGGCACTATATAAATAAAATTATTATTATTATTATTTGAACTACTGACAAGGAGCAATGTGGTCCCAAAGACAGGATCCTAGCCATTGGGTTTTTAATGGGATGTATGTTCAATGTATAGAAACATTTTACTATATATACGCATAGTATTATCTTTTTGCTTCATTGCTGTACCCAATCATTACACTAGATGGTGCCATGCTACATAAGATTTGCTGTAAATTGTACAACTGTCTGTAAATAAATAATACATCAAAGCGAAAATTATCTTTTTCAGTTAGCTCAGTAAGCATACTTAATCTGGAAGTTAGTTAAAATGCTACAATGCATGTAAATTTATCCAAAGCCTTTTCCTAGTACATACTTATATATTAGTTATAAATTAGTCAATTTTGCCATGTTCTAAATGGAAACATTTTCACACATAATATTTTTCGCCTGCAGATGGCACTGTGATCTGACAAGTTCCCTGTCCCCATGTACTATTGAGGACAAAGTATTCTTCCTGTTTATAAAGGTCATTTTGAAATAAATTAGTGGTAATTTATGATCTACAGTAGGGCTTGTACAGATTTAACTCTTTATAGAAATGGCCATAAAACACCATCAAACATAATCATGTATATAGCCTAACCCCACCCATGCATATAAATTGTACAGAACAAATCCCACGTTGCCTTGTGTCTTAGTAGAATCAACCAGTACATCTATAACATTTAGTAAGTAGTACATTTAGTCAAATCATGTGTATGATTTACAGATAAAACGTATAGTTACAGAGACCATATACGTTCCTAAATTACGTTTAAAGTCAAATTTGGCATTTCCTTTTAATTTCTGATGTACAATAACAAATTGCATTGTGGTACCGTGTTAATTTCTAAAACAAATAAATAATAACATTAAAAATAAATGTGAAATGTACCTTAGAATGATTAGGGAATTGCGTCAATTTGAAACAAAAAGGTTTATTTTTATGCATTCTGCTAATAACAATGCATTTATAAATTCAGCGCTCAAATTTATATATGAAAATAAGGGAAAAAGGGGGACAAAATAGAAAAAAAATCATAATATAGCTAAAGGAAAATGATGAAATATACTATATCCTAAAGAAGAAACCAAGTCAAGTCATGAAGGGGTTAACAGGTAAAGGCAGAAGTTCATATTCTGAGTTTTATTCTTATCCCATATCCATTGCCTGTTATCTAATCATCAGTAAGAAAATTTAGTGTCCAATAAAATGCTTAAAAGATTGGCATGGTTTTTATTCCAAACTGTGCAATCGAACATTTCAGGTATTTATTAATTTTTTTACCTGCAAAATGACATCTTATCCTTAGTAAGTACTAAAAGTTTTCTCCTGCACCCATACATAATCATATTTGCCTTTGCTCCCCTCACATAATGCACCGTGGCTGATGTGACAACCCTGCTATACAAATTGGGGAAAAAAAACTTGGAGATATTGGTGATCAAGAGAGTTGACATTTCTCTATCGAGAGCAAAGATTCCAAGCTTAAAGGCCAGCGATCATCAGAAAATTACCTAATGTTTAAATTAGGTTTTTTTCTGAAACGTTTATATACCGGTATATCTATTTTTTATTTTTTTTTGCCAATGTTATTTTTTCAGATCACAATCTCCATTAAAAACAAAAAATAGAAATCTCGCAATTTTCACATTTGATTCCCCATGAGAGAGCGTAACAGCAAAACGCGTGTCGGGGCACAAGTGGCTGTATGTAGGGTCCCTTCACCTTAATATGGTAAGGTCTATACCACCTTTATATTAGATAGGAACTGATTAAGCGTTTTTTTTTTTTCTTGTATTCCAATATTATACTGCATGATGTACAGAGAAAAAAAATTAGAATGCCAGAACTGAAGGTTTTTTGGTTTCTGCAAATCCACAATAAGTTGCAAAGTGTTGAATTTACCCCCAAAATAGTATCAATTAAATCATCAGGTTATCATGCAAAAAAAAAAAAAGAGTCATCACACAACTGCATCGAACCGAAAAATAAAATTGTTATGTATCTCTGCCATGTATTTTTAGGAAACATGTTCGTTTGTTTTTTTCCAACACCTAATTAAAACTGATAAAATATAAAAATTGAGAGTCAGTGGATGCTAAAGTGTTTAATATCGTGTCAAGAATATCACACCGAGCCGCTGGTCGCATTTTAATTCACATGAGGCCACCTGCTATGACTTTCTGTCATGTATTGTATCTTGCTATCAATCTTTAAGAGACCATATACATTATTAATTCTATCCCTCCTGCTGCAGAACAAGCAGTGTGAAAACTTCTGCTACATATAAAGAATTAAGGTTAATGCCAGTGTGATGTGGTCATAGAACAAAAGAAAAATGTAATAATAACCCTTTAGTTTCTGACAGGAGAAAACTTGCTGTTCTATCTCTTCTGACATTCCCACAACATGCTGCCCTGGGATATCTCTGCTTTCTGCTCTGGCCCTCCCTTTTCTCATACTCAGCAAGCGGAGGAATATTGTGCACAATGTGGAGAGGGAGAAAAGCATCTAAAGTTAATCTCACATGTTAGAATAATGTCAGCTGAATCCATGATTTTCAGGGGACAAGCTAACCATTTAGTGTGTATTGGGTATGATTACTCTAGCCGAACAGCAGGTGTTGGTGGAGAGTTGAATTGACTTCTCAGGAGAGATACGCTCACAACAGAAATATCTGCTTACTTGCTACACCCCATTTATAATGTATGGGGAAGCAGTGATACCCTTGTGGAATCCTTGCAGGATGCAATCATAGTGAGGAAGGATCGCCATCTACTGGACTGGCGTAGGCAGGTGGAACCAACTCATACTGGAAGTGTTTCAGGGAGGGCAGCTTTATGTAGTGTTCCTAGTCAGGTGACTCACGGGGCAGAGCCCTGGGGTATAAAAACCTTATGCGCAAAACCCAAAGAGGTTATAGTGCCAAGAGCAGCAGGAAAGACGGAACAGGCCCATAGTGGTGTAGAGGATGGCGTGATAGGCCTCAGCAGGAAACCTATGCTACCGGAGCACTGGACACCGCCTGCTAAGAGTCAGACCACATCTGAGGAGACCTGGAGGCCAGACTCCACCAGACAAGTGCCAAGTCCTCTTCCCCTCCACTCAGAAACCCAGCTGACATTCAGACTACGAGGACCTGCGAAGAGGCGATGTCACAAGAGGCACAACTGCGATTGCACTGAGGTGGCAGGAGTTTACAGTGCCATCACTTCCAGCCTAAACATATGGTACCGGGGTTGATCGGGGTTAGGATGACAGGTTGGGAGGGGACCATTAGGGGCAACTGGAGGCTCAGAACGCACTAATAGACTACTTCAGAGAGAGACTTGCAGCCTAGTAGTAAAATCTGGTGACCCCCCACTATTGCCAGACCACTGGAAAGAGAGCCAGAGCCACTGTGTGGTAATTCCTGTGAACGGGTGTACCAGGGTCGGGCGGAGAACTACAGCAGTGCATAGTGAAGAACTTCCATTATTAATTGACTCATCGCAGACTCTGGTTTATTGTTTAGTTTATCCTGTTACTATTAATTATGGCCTAGAATTGCTGTAAATTATTGTTGCATATAAACAAAGTTATATCATTCGCTGACTGTTCTCGCCTTACGTTTTCTGTGAGTTGCATTCAGTCTCCTGCATTATAATAACACATGCGCACTTGGACAAGCCAAGTGTGCAGATGTGCAGATGTATGGTTGGTGAGGTCTGTAGAGAAAGATATTGGTCAAAAAATCATCTGCTTTGGGAGGAAGGGAAAAAAGATCACACAGAACTCACATGCAGCTTGGGTTTCAAAAAGAAATGGATAGACATCAGTGTTAGATGTTTGAATTTAAAGTATCAGCTAAATCTTTCTTCTTTTCTACTGAACAACATGGACATGAACTTAACTCATTATTTTTTCCCCCATCTCCCTCTACCCCAACCACTATATCTATCAATCGCAATCTATACTTTCTTATCTGAGAAATCGGTTGCATTGATGTAATCATTGACTCTACTCTACTTTTCAAGTCTTTACAGCTTCCTACCTCTTCCAACACGAAAACATCTCATATCTACACTTTTCTTAACTTTTACTCAACAACTTCTTAGTGCATGCCATTAACATTTTGCACCAAGACTACTGCAATATCCTTTTTTTCTAGCCACCTATCTAACACACTAGCACCATTATGAACTTTATGTCGCCTTTTTAATACATCTTCCCACTTCGCTGTTATTACTCTATGCCAATCCTTTCACTTTCTACTCATTTTCATACCCCGATTTATGATGCACAGATACGGCAGAGAAATGTATAGTACAATGCCAGATTTCACTTCTTACATGAGTGACAGCTATTGTAGATTCTGCAGTGTATATATACAGGAGGAAAGGTGCTGTGCAGTGTATATATACAGGAGAGGTGCTTTTCTGTTTTGAGTTTTTCTATGAAACAAAGACTTTTCTACATAAACAACGTTGTTTGGTTTTGCGGCCCCAACAGATCTGTGCTACAAAGTAACAGGCGGCTCGGGCATTAATGAGGGACCTGATGCTGAATCCTTTCCACAAACCCTAATGACCCAATTAGTGCCCTGTCATTAGAAGCTCATTAAACGCCTCCCTGTCCCGAGCAGTCATGTACAATATGGGGGGATCCTGCAGCTCACCCCCTGACTGCTCCATACCATACACTGCCCTCTGTCACGCTCACTATTATCCTGTGCATTTCTCCGTCATCGTTACCCCATGTTACACTTGTCACCCCCCACTACAGAGTAGCAGGGCAGCCAATGTCACTCCCTCCCGGACCCTAATGGCAGCAGGAAATGTCTGCTCCTCTATTGGGTTGGAACCTGATTTAATCAAGGAATAATGTGGATTTGTTGCCGGTGGCTGCAGGGGAAAGGTTAAGTGATGCCATGTCCTTGGTGGGAGCAGTGGCAGCTGCTGGACCTGGACAGAGACAACCAATGTTGCTGTGACTGCACAGTGTGATGTGGAGGAGAGAAGCTGAGACTCCGGAGCAGAAATCACCCACATGCCAGCACTGGGCAGAGTCCCTCCAGTCACCAGCCTGGGGCCACGGGGCCCCAACGTACAGCCCACAGCTCAGTTTTATCCATGGCAGCAGCTCCCCTTCCTCCTGGCATCTGGTTAACCCCATTTATGCGGGTCGGATTGTTATCTTTAAGGTTCAGCAATAACCTTCATACAGATGGGAAGGGGTTAAGCTTCTTCCTACCCCACTGGTGCAGGTTTGGTGCAGCATGCATGTATTCTGGGTGAGCTGGGCGGCTACAGGCTGCACCCCATCAGCTGCTCCTCCAGACATCACCCACATTTTTAGGCAGCGGAGACAGACAGCAGCAGACTGAGCCACAATTGCAACCACTGATGGATACCTTTGCACTCACTCAGTCACTAGTAGGACGGAGCTCCTCGGAATCTGCCTGATAAACTTCAGCACTGTCTGCAGCCACCCAGGGGGGAGAGCAGAGAACGTGCTCTCTCCGCCCACAATGTCACACTGGCTGCCTTCTGTTAACCCCTATGTGTGCCTGCCTGGTTGCACTGACTGAGTGAGAAGATGCTTGTGTCAGAGCTGGCACATAGGGGTTAAGAGAACGCAGCCAGCAGTGACTTTGTGAGGGGAGAGAGCATGTTATCTCCTGCTCTGCTCTCCCAGCTGTATCTATGACAGCGTGAGTGGGCCCCCCCTCTCCCCAGGGCCCCGGCATTTGCCCGCTGTGCCGGGTGCTGACGCCGGCCCTGGCTGTAAGGACAGGGTTCTCACTACCTCCATACCAGTCTGTCACCATTTATTCATGTTTATTGAACTTGCTTTCTATTTTATGTATGTAAATCCTCTTTACATGTACAGCATCCTGGAATTAAAGGCGCTGTGTGGGCAATATTGAACTTTTACCAATAGCTTGGTATATTAAGAATTAACTAACAAAGGTATACCTATCGGTGCTTTTTAATATGATGAAAAATAAATGTCAAGTTTTAGGAATCATTTCTGCTGTGGTCGCTGGAGACAACTTTTCTACACATTGGATATCGGCACTCACTGGGGTCCAGCACAGGCTACTCTGTGGCTTTCATATACATTGGAAGGAAATTGCCATCATTCAAAGCGGCAGCAGGACCACTGGGACCTGTGATTAGCTGCAGCGGTCAGGTGATTTCAGCCTCGCGTCGTTGCTGGTAACAACCAATTACATCATTTTCCGCTGTAAAAGAAGACCATGGAGTGATGTGTGCTGGATCCCTCTAAGTGCCGATAGGTGAAAATAGCTTTGTTTGTTATTTTTTAATATACTATGCCACTGTTAAAATTTTAACTTTAATGGTGTTTTTTTAAAAAATGGCTAGGAAGAGTAAAAGAAGTGGGCACTATTTAAACTTAACTTTTTGTACCAGTTGGTCTCTTTGGCACTCATAAATGAAGTCTCATGTTTTCTAAGACTGACATTTTTATGGCAGTCAAAGTAATCGAAATAGTTGCAGTTATGTGCTTTAAAATTATTAAAAGGTACAACACATTCTTAACAGCGAGGAGGCAAATGTAGATTTCCTCCTACGTCAAATAATAAATTATAGCCTAATCTACTTTTTTTTTAAGAATGTGACTGTTTTGTGACTTAGAAAATTTTCAAACATCTATTTGCAGGGTTTTTTAAGGAACTTATGCAAAGACCATCTTCAGTTCCCCATTGGTAGTGTTGGGCGAATGTTCTGGTCCGGCAACATCGGCAAAACAATTTTAAAAAGTTCAGTTTGGGTACCAGAGCAGTACCCTAACCCAAACCCAAACCTGAGCTCAGACCTCATTAAGATGACATGACAGTGCAGGAAACACTGCCTCTGATCGGCGGTAAGATCCTTACCGGAGGTCAGAGAGCTGCGGTTCTTATGCTGTCAGATGACAGGGTGAACCAGCAGCTGTGACCAGAGATAAAAAGTTTACCTATGGTCACAGGCATCAGCTGATGAGAGTACTGGCGTGTGTCCCCCTCTATTTTGGATAGCCAGCATTTTTAATAAACAAAAATACGCCCATTCTATTGAAATCCTTGTCTCCTGTAAAAAAAAAAAAAAAACTAAAAAACAACCATATTCCTCACCTGTCCGACATACTGTCCGATGCCATAATCCATGTCTGCAATAAGTGGTTTTCAACCTGTATGGTGCCAAGATGCAACAGTCCAGGCTAAAAACTACAGGAGAATGAGCTGATGCAAGCGCAACATCAGTGACTAGCAGTGACATCATCAAGATTACCGCATGTCACTGAGGATGCGTCCTCAGCTCACTTTGCTGTGAGTCGGGCCAATGAAAAAGTCTCATGGTGCAGCATTGAGCTCATTGAGTTCACTGCAGTTCACCTTAATAAATTCTCACAAATATTACCCCACCTGCCACCACCAAACCTTTTTTGAAGTGACTGCAGGCTGTTATTTTTAGACTGGGGAAGGCAATATCCATGGCCCCTTACCATCCTGAGAATGCAAGCCCCCAGATGTCTGCTATAGCTTGGCTGGTAGTCAAAAATAGAGGGGACGCCATGCCATTTTTAAAAATTATTTATTTAAACAGTTTAACAAAATGGTTTGGGGACCCCTTTATTCTTGATAACCAGCCATAATAAAGCTGACAGCTGAGGGTTGCAGCTGTCAGTTTTGCCAAGCTGGTTATCAAAAGTAAAGGGGGAACCCCCACCATTTTTTTATATATATTCGATTATAGCACAGGCGCCGGCTGATGAATACTCCCATCAGCCGCCACCTGCTCTTGCTGTTATCAGCGACAGCAGACACAGGCTGATTGGAGTAGTACTCCTATCAGCCAATGCTTGTGACAGGAGGTAAACTTTTTACTGCTGGTCACAGCTGCTGGCTCACTCTGTGTGACTGCAGACTTATGAATCCACCCAGCGCATGCAATGTGTTCTGCGAAGATTCACCAGTCTCTGAGCCGTGACTGGAGGGTATGTACAGTGAAAAGCAAAAAGGTAACTGTTATGGACCTGGTGGTTAGGAGCACCCGGAACGACCTGATGGTTAAACTCACACAGGACAAGCTCTGGGAAGTGGGAGCTCTGCTGACCACAACCCCTAATCCTATCACACAACTAGAAATAGCCGTGGAGCGTACCTAACACGACCTAGATGCCTCTTCACAGCCTAAGAGCTAACTAGCCCTAAAGATAGAAAATAAAGCCTACCTTGCCTCAGAGAAATTCCCCAAAGGAAAAGGCAGCCCCCCACATACATATTATTTCCACCATAATATGCAAATAAAATGATAAAAAAACAGACAATGTGATTTTCTGGATTTTTTTTCTCAGTTTGTCTCACATAGTTGAGGTCTACCTATGATGTAAAATACAGACGCCTCTCATCTTTTTAAGTGGTGGAACTTGCACTATTGCTGACTGACTAAATACTTTTTTGCCCCACTGTATATTGACTGTGTGTTAAGATGAAAGTCACAAACACAGAAATGAAACAGGTTTCAGCAAAGGGAGGCCAGACTTACTAAACAGACAGAGGATAGGAAAGGTAACTTTGCGGTCAGCACAAAAAACTACAAAAAGTCCACGCAGAGTGTGCAAAAAGACCTCCGCACCGACTCACGGTGCGGAGGTGCCACTCTGCATCCCACAGCTTCCAGCTAGCAAGACAAAATCATGATAGCCAACTGGACAAGGAAACAAAGAACAAATAATTATCTAGCAGGGACTTAGCTTCTGCTGGAGTAGACAGGTCACCAGAAAGATCCAAGAGCGAACTGAACCAGTACAAGAACATTGACAGCTGGCATGGAGTAACGATCTGAGTGGAGTTAAATAGAACAGCCAGCCAAAGAATAAACTACGTCACCTGTGGAAGGAACCTCAGAAGCAGCAGCTCCACTCACAGCTACCAGAGGGAGTCCATGGACAGAACTCGCCGAAGTACCATTCATGACCACAGGAGGGAGTTCGAAAACAGAATTCACAACAGGTAACAATATTTTGAACTTTTGACTTTCAGGCTCCATATCTCACCATCAACTACTGCTTTGATTGTGAGACTACCATCATTTTATAGACAATCATCTTGGCTATCTCGTACATAAATTTGACTTGCAACTATTTAGCATATTATTAGTTATGCAGATTCTTGTCATGTCACTGCATTGTTGCTATTTTTCTTCTTGAATGCTGCAAAATTCAACCTGTTCTCACGTTTCTTAATAGCTCAGTGTATTATTAGTTTGATTCCTAAGTGAAAGGTCATTGGTTCAAATCAAGGAGCAGCCATGGGGATGATTTCCCAAGAAAAGAGAAACAGCATCATTCAGCTCATTGATAGCAGTCTCTTGGCCAAGAAAATTGCCAAACTGCTTCATCTAAGTTCCATGACAGTTGGAAGAATACAAAATGAAGTCCGTCCATCCATTCAGGAGCTAAAAGGTGGACATCCAGGCAAAATATTGGTGACAACAAGTCAGCTCATCTCAAGGTCTATCAGTTCTGGAGCGACAAAGACAGCAGTGGAGGTGGCTCGTATGCTTCAAAATAGTAAAATCACACACGTCAATGCAAGCACTGTGCAACGCACATTACACAAGTCTTTAATGGTGGCCCCAAAATAGGTGAAGAAGCCTCAACTTCAACACTGTCATAAGGAGTGTTGGTTCGAGCTTGCAAACAAGTATGAAAAGTGGATATTTAAAGATGTGAAACAGGTGATTTGGAGGCACAAAAATAAGAAATTATATGCAAAAAGCCAAAAATCACACAAGAACAACACACAATTGTTTAAAAACACTTTAAAAAGTCCACAACATGGACTATGGTCTTACCATCTTACTATCCGACTCTATCTCTGTCTTTAAATTACAGATGGACAGACTGTGATCTATGTTATTACAGCATGGAATTATCAATAGGAAGGAGGCTGATTTTCTATCAGTAAAACATCCTGTGGTACCAGCATTTTATATTGCTACTGAAAGTCTACAAATCCATCACAGAACCCCTAGCTAGACTCATCATTTCGGGGATAGGGGGTTTGTATGAAAGGCCTTGCATTTACTTGGACTATTTTTTGCAGCCTATTGTCCATATACTGGGTTCCTACATGAGATTCATCCCATCTTATCCAGCAGCTAGAGGGCTTGGAACTACCAGAGAATACCATCCTTGCTTCTTTGGATGTGGAGGCATTATATACCAATATAAACCACAATCTAGACATTACTACAGTCTCACACTTTCTGGACCATCATACTACCGGGGAAAAAAGGCATGATTCGTTTGTTTTGGAACTGTTAAAATTTGCCCTGGTGAAAAATTATTTTGATAGGGCTTCCTATAAGCAAGTGTCTGGGATGGCTATGGGGGCAAGATGCGCACCCTCATAAGCCAACCTCTTTATGGGATGGTGGGAAGACACCCATGTACATGCACTTTCGCCTTTCCAGTCCTATGTACTACATTGGCATAATTTCATCGACGATATTATCATCCTTTGAACGGGTACAGCTGAACAACTGGAGTTATTTGTTAGACAACTGAATGAGAATTGTTGGAATATTAAATTAACATCATGTTTCTCCACCAGATTTGTGGACTTTCTGGATCTCAAGATTCTATACAAGGCAACCATATCATCACGACCTTACATCGCAAGACTATTGCCACCAACAACTTATGGCACTACTCGGGGTTCCATCCGGCACATTTACGCAACGGCATCCCAAAAGGACAACTTTTACACTTGCCAACAGATTTCGGGAATTGGATTATCTACGCAGGATAATTTCTAGGTCTTTTGAGCACTCCTGTTGCAGTACAAGAGAGGAGCTGCTGAAGCCCTGGGTGAGACAACCATTAAGGACAATAAACTTGATCACCCAGTTGAACAATCAGTGGGGTGATATATGTCACATACTTGAAAAGAACTAGGGAATATTACTCAGTGAACCAAGACATAGACCTTTTATCATGGATAGCCCAAAAATGGTGTCAAAAAGGGCAAAAAATCTGAAGAACCATTTGACCAGCAGTCACTATAGATGAGCTAGACACAAACTGAGGACAAAAGGTTCATTCCCATGTGGGGGTTGAACGGTCTGTCCACTTATGGTGTCAGATATTGGTGTCTCACTTTCTTATCTGCCCACATAGGTACAGTAACAATCATACTTCAATTGCCATTCTCGCAATCTTATTTAAGCCCTGACTTGTGGGTGTGACAAAGTATATGTGGGACAAACCACACAGGATTTGCACTGGAGGGTCCAGCAGCATCTGTCAAACATCACCACAGCAAGAAATGACAGACTCAAAGGTAAATAATAAACTTCGGTAGCTTCCCACTTCCTTGACTACCATAATGGGCTTCCAGGAACTCTTGGGGTTATGGGCATAGAAGGTGTTCTCTCTAACATAAGGGGGAGAGGATCACTGATGAACTATAACGACGAGAAGCCAAATGGGACTATAATCTCAAAAGTTTGGCACCATGGGGTCTTAGTGAGGGACTATTATATACAGGGTTCTATAAAAAAAAACATAGTCACTTTGTGGGGTATATATGTATATTTTTGTCTAATTTGTATACTCATCTTTTGCTTGTTCACAAGACACTGTTAATCCTTGGTACCTTTTCCAGTCACCAGAATACTGAGCACGCCTGCACTTTACAAGATTGTTATGGATGTCTTAGCTTGCATTTATCTAATCACTTTCTATAATCATGCTGTCAGCACAATTTAAAATACTGTTTTCTACATTTACTCACTATGTATATAAATATATTTTATGACTTATTAGATATATAGCACCATTTATTTTTAATTGGGAGTTTTCAGGGTTTTTTTCTCCTTCTCCCTGGTCATAGGTTGTGATCCTTGAGCTAGGGGACTTATTATGTGCCTCATGTTCATCCTGTATAATACTTACCCTTCTACTCACTGGACATATTCACCAGATGATCGTTACCATATTTAAAATGACCATATTTGTGTCTCTTGCCTGGAATATGCCCTTTGGGATTAAGATCATCCGTGTATTTGTAGACACATTTCCAGATTGGAGAATTTATGATAGGCTATGTGCCGCATGCTGACACAGCTTTTTGTATCACTTACATACGAATCCTGTAGAGAAGACATGTGCAGTTTGCACGTGTTACTCTGACGTACCAGACATAGGTGCGCGGCTGATATATTACACCTATAAAAGTATGTGTGAGGTCTTTGAATAGCGCATGCTTGTCTTCTTTAAACCCAGCTAGTTGTCAGTTTACATACTGACTTCCGGTTATCGTGTCTGACCCATGCGCAATCATCATACTCTGGTCTCAATGATGCCTATAAAGTGTGTGTGAGGTTTTGTGAATAGCGCATTCGCTCGCTTTCCTTATACCCAACTGTCAGTCAAAATACTGACTTCCGGTTATCACGTGGTTGACGCAGACGCAATTGTCGTCTTCTGATCTGAATGATACTCTCGGCACTTCCGGATATGATGTTTTTGGGCACTTGTGGAGTACTTCTGACAGGACGCTGACTGTGTGGCCATGCTTCCCCTGATCACCGCCGAACTGAATTGGTTATTACTTATTCCTGATTATCTAACCTTTTTATAGCTGAACATAGAACTCATAGGTTAACTTACCTTGAGGAAGACACCTTAGGTGTCGATAAGCGTGGGTGCATGTACCTTACACAGCCTGGTCTGCTTGCATGTGGGGGTCACTTTACCTGATTTGTGCTAAGTATTCATTATACATCTGTTCCTCCATCCTCTCTCTTCTTCCCTTTTGTATGCCACTGTTTTATGCGCACACATATGGGTTGGAATTTATTTTTAGACATAGTACAGCTATTGTGCTGACAGCATGTATATACAGTACAGACCAAAAGTTTGGACACACCTTCCCATTTAAAGATTTTTCTGTATTTTCATGACTATGAAAATTGTACATTCACACTGAAGGTATCAAAACCATGAATTAACACGTGGAATTATATACTTAACAAAAAAGTGTGAAACAACTGAAATTATGTCTTATATTCTAGGTTCTTCAAAGTAGCCACCTTTTGCTTTGATGACTGCTTTGCACACTCTTGGCATTCTCTTGATGAGCTTCAAGAGGTAGTCACCAGGAATGGTCTTCCAACATTCTTGAAGGAGGTCCCAGAGATTCTTAGCATTTGTTGGCCCTTTTGCCTTCACTCTGCGGTCCAGCTCACTCCAAACCACCTCGATTGGGTTCAGGTCTGGTGACTGTGGAGGCCAGGTCATCTGGCGTAGCACCCCATCACTCTCCTTCTGGTCAAATAGCCCTGACACAGCCAGGAGGTGTGTTTGGGGTCATTGTCCTATTGAAAAATAAATGATGGTCCAATTAAACGCAAACTGGATAATTAAGAAATAATTAAGAAACGGGGAGTTAAAATGCTGGAGCATACACCAAATGATGATCACTTCACTAGGACTGGGAGTGAGAGAAAATGGGCACATCTGATTAATTCATGGAGAGTCCAGAGGACAAATGCTCCCCCAGTAATATGGAATAAAGCTGACGGGTTCGAGCGCCGGCAGAGCACAAAAAAGGGGTTCGGCTTCCAGAAAGGCACAGAAACTTAATGATTGGACAAAGAAGAAGCACATAAACATAATATATATAAAGCAAAACCTTACAGCCATTAAAACTTAGTAAACCTCTACAATTTTTGAAATTCTTCTTGCGGCAGCGCGGCGATGATCCTATTTTCTCCAATCTAAATGTGTGCTTTAATCAGGTCCTGCACTGACCTGTGGATCTGCAGCAGCCGCCATTAATATATGTCCTTCCTTCAACCTCACCAGGTGAGTAGTTCCCTTGGTGGGCAACTTTGTGTAATGTTTGATAAGACCCTATTTGCGCTTTTGTGTCTCCCTCTTTTCACTGGTTCCGCATCACTAGTCACTTGGCCTTGCTCTGTACAAGTGTATGGAGCGAGGCCGTGCACACTGGATGGGCTCTGGCCAGGAGTAGGTACAATGTATACATACCCTAAGGTCCCGGCTAAGAAACCAGCAAATCCCCGCCGCACACATTGCGTGCTAGGAGGGGGGATTCATAAGTCTGCAGTCACAACAGAGTGACTGCAGACTTACCGATTTGGACTGGACAACAACTTTAACTAAAATAGGATAATTGGATTTTTTCAAAAATCTGCAACATCAAAAACTCACCAAATATTAATCAAGGGAATGTAGCCTAAGTATACCTCTTACAAACAGGTTGCCGCCCACAGAAAACATTTTACCAGAATGAACATGTCTTTTTAACTTGCTTGCCAGACTCCCTATGCTCCATGACTATACCTTCATGTAGTATTAAAGAGTGACTAAAGAGTAACCTGGGAAAAAGCAGAGAAGTTATCTGGTATTGAACGTTAACATCTACAGGGTACAATGACACATACTGAAAGGGAACCAGGCTGGAGATTTACCACTATTAGCTAATTACAGTGTTGCATTTGTCATTTAACACTGATTTTTTAGCAATCCCAGTGTTTATAGAAAGTTTACACTGTAATCATTGCCCAGTCATGGCTGTATCTATATATTCGTGGAATTTAGGGAGCAGGAAAGAGGTGAGAAAAAGGCACTGCAGAGACATTAATCCGCCTCTGTGGACAAAATATCAGCTTGTGGGGCTGCACTGGTCTGCACCACACCTCTTGGACTAGTCCTGCAAATTATAACATGTGGAGCCATATTATTAAAAAGCTGATTTTTTATTAAACTGTAATCTTTGTCTATGCATGCTAATCAGTGCTAAATGTCAAATGCAATACTGTCGGGTTCCCTTTAGGTTACTGACTTTCCAGTCTGTTTACCAAAATGTTAGAGCAACACAAGGGTTTCAAGACAGCTTTATAATATGACCAATCCACATTTATAATTTTACAAGTTTATAGAGGACAAGGTAGAACACATTCACACAACGCTAGCCCATAATAATCTTTTTCTGCCACTTTCCATATCAATGCATTGCTCCTAAACCCTGACTTTCCGAACTACTGCTTTTGTTCTTTTATCATCAATATGCTGCATTTATTAGAAAATAAAAATAAGTACTTATGTTGGACTATTCTCGAAATTCAATCACCCGTGTAACATAAAATAGAAACATATTTGCAAAACAGTGTTTGAAAAGGATTTTCAACAAGTACGTTTCTGGTACAAGTGTAATAAAGAGGCAGTGATACAGGACATTATTATGTGGCGTATAATGAATACATTCTAAAGATAATAATAATAAGGCATTGCGTGTTTGCCACACATCACTAGTAATGCCACAATAATCACACTCTCAACAGTAATGTTGTCCTTTGCAATCAATATTGAATTGATTAAAGTATTATTCATAGACCAACACGATCAGCGTGTGACTTTTCTGCATCAACACCATATTTTAATAACTTGCAAAATAATCAATCCACTATTTTCTCTTCTGGTTCTACTAAGTGAACACAGTAAATGTTTGGTAATACTAACAAACTTAAAGCACTTTCATTAGAAAAACATTGAAAGAGAGCCATGACCATGAAGCGGTAATATACAATGTTATACTTTTTTGTGTAATTCTGCTATTGGAAACTTGATATAATTTAAAGACCAATATTCAAGCAAGTAGCATTTAAGTATAATAGCCATTTTGTAAAATATATTTATACAACTGAATACAATCTATGCTTTACATTAGGTTTGAAAGAGTAAGTCACCGAAAACTGTGCAATAAACATTGACAATGTGTTATGTGTGCAAACAATATTACTTCAATAGTGACAGGGGGTTCTAGCATTAAATGATGCTAGTCTTCAGAAACTCAACATTAGCAGAATTAGCAGCTTTGTCAGTGATCATGTAGGTAAACTAAAGAAACCTAGTTGGATGGATGGATGGATGGATAGATAGATAGATAGATAGATAGATAGATAGATAGATAGATAGATAGATAATAGTGCAGATAAGAAAGATAGGATAGATAGTGTAGGTAAGGAAGATAGAAAGATGGATAGATGGATCAATAGATAGATAGATAATAGATAGATAATAGTGTAGGAAAGATAGATGTATAGATAGATAGATAGATAGATAGATAGATAGATAGATAGATAGATAGATAGATAGATAGATAGATAATAGTGTAGATGAGAAAGATAGAAGGATAGATAGTGTAGGTAAGGAAGGTAGAAAGATGGATAGAAGGATCAATAAATAGATAGATAATAGATAGATAGATAGATAGATAGACAGATAGATAGATAGATAGATAGATAGATAGATAGATAGATAGATAGATAGACAGACAAGTGTTGGTAAGGAAGATAGAAAAGATGGATTGATAGATACTTTTTTTTTTTTATTTTAGGAGTATTTACCAACAGTCAAAATGTACAAAAAAGTATTTTTACTCATGTATAATATTATATAAATATAAAGATTTAACTTACCAAAAGGTATTCTGTATTCGTCATAAATCCACAGCCCTGCCATAAGCTAAGTTTTATGATGTTCTTCCTCAGGATTACAGACAGCAAAAGTAACAGTCTGCAAAGAAGTATCTGTCTTGCTCCTCCATGTACTCCCCTGTCCAGTTGTGTGCAAGGAGCAAGGTGCTGTCAAGCTGTTCTCATACATAGAAAACATGTAGCACCAGCCCATTTCCAGCAGCTGGCAGAAGTCCTTCTAGATACAGCGATGAGCACAGCTTGAGATCTTCTCTAATTAACCAAATATTGCATGACTGCAACCCATCAACAACTAAACCCCAAGCTTCCAATAAAAGAAAAGTACTATTTCATCAGGAAAAAGAGAAAGCCCTTGTAGGATTGTTCTAGCAGAGCGCTTTCCTCTAGTTCTTCACTGTACCACAATGCCATAGGACTGGCTTTTTACCCTGTTGAAAGAACATGAATATATTATTATCCACACAAAAGAGCAGGTTATTGTTTATGAATTACCAGCCTTTCCCGCAACAAAGGCTATTTTCATAAGAAAACTCAATTTCATTTCAGCTCCAATTTGATTACTAGCTGAAGAAAAGAAGTCTATGCAGAAACCTCAAAGGATTTTTATTCATACTGTTCAATGGGCTTTATTGCTTCCTTTTCAAACCTGACGCAGGAAGCACTTGGAGTAAAAAAAAACACTGACAAAAAATATTGCTCTGCTATTTTGTACCATAACAGAACTGAAGAAGGCCAATGATTTTTCAGTCATTCTCCACTATACTTCAGAACAGTAAAGGCTAGAATTAATGATAGGCCTGTTACAGGAGCCAAGCTTAGATTTCACAATGCATGTCAAATCTAAATGATCACTATACATTGAAAAGAACCAAAAGGGCCTGCAGCTGATTGATTCATGGCTTTGAAAAGAAAGACAGGCCTGAGGAGTTTATTGCACCACAATTTACTGGGAATTATCATAAAAAATGACTGTCGGTGGCTCAATATCACAGTGGCATGTCTCCAAAATAACACTCGGAGCTGCAGCCAAGTTTAATGTATCACAGGTGCCGTGGTAGTTGCTTAACATAACTTCTATAAAGTTATATAATTTGATATTTTCATTCCTTACTAATTATAATAATGCAGATTAAGGTGTTCCTTTGCTACAATGATGCCCTGAAGTTTTAAATCTCAATAATAGATTTGTTAGTGGAAATATGTATTCACAGGTTTCAAATTTTAAGCAAGATTTCCTTCACCGAAACCATTATTATACAGTAATTCACGAATATCTTGTTGACAGCCTTCTATAAAAGTAGGGTATTTTCTGCACGTATGGTGGAGGGGATTTCTGACATGCTAAGCCAAACAAGTTCGGGGGATTACTTTATGCTATAATTATATACAGTGGTATATACAGGTCCTTCTCAAAAAATTAGCATATAGTGTTAAATTTCATTATTTACCATAATGTAATGATTACAATTAAACTTTAATATATTATAGATTCATTATCCACCAACTGAAATTTGTCAGGTCTTTTATTGTTTTAATACTGATGATTTTGGCATACAACTCCTGATAACCCAAAAAACCTGTCTCAATAAATTAGCATATTTCACCCATCCAATCAAATAAAAGTGTTTTTTAATAACAAACAAAAAAACCATCAAATAATAATGTTCAGTTATGCACTCAATACTTGGTCGGGAATCCTTTGGCAGAAATGACTGCTTCAATGCGGCGTGGCATGGAGGCAATCAGCCTGTGACACTGCTGAGATGTTATGGAGGCCCAGGATGCTTCAATAGCGGCCTTAAGCTCATCCAGAGTGTTGGGTCTTGCGTCTCTCAACTTTCTCTTCACAATATCCCACAGATTCTCTATGGGGTTCAGGTCAGGAGAGTTGGCAGGCCAATTGAGCACAGTAATACCATGGTCAGTAAACCATTTACCAGTGGTTTTGGCACTGTGAGCAGGTGCCAGGTCGTGCTGAAAAATGAAATCTTCATCTCCATAAAGCATTTCAGCCGATGGAAGCATGAAGTGCTCCAAAATCTCCTGATAGCTAGCTGCATTGACCCTGCCCTTGATGAAACACAGTGGACCAACACCAGCAGCTGACATGGCACCCCACACCATCACTGACTGTGGGTACTTGACACTGGACTTCAGGCATTTTGGCATTTCCTTCTCCCCAGTCTTCCTCCAGACTCTGGCACCTTGATTTCCGAATGACATGCAAAATTTGCTTTCATCAGAAAAAAGTACTTGGGACCACTTAGCAACAGTCCAGTGCTGCTTCTCTGTAGCACAGGTCAGGCGCCTCTGCCGCTGTTTATGGTTCAAAAGTGGCTTTACCTGGTGAATGCGGCACCTGTAGCCCATTTCCTGCACACGCCTGTGCACGGTGGCTCTGGATGTTTCCACACCAGACTCAGTCCACTGCTTCCTCAGGTTCCCCAAGGTCTGGAATCGGTCCTTCTCCACAATCTTCCTCAGGGTCCGGTCTCCTCTTCTCGTTGTACAGCGTTTTCTGCCACATTGTTTCCTTCCAACAGACTTACCATTGAGGTGCCTTGATACAGCACTCTGGGAACAGCCTATTTGTTGAGAAATTTCTTTCTGGGTCTTACCCTCTTGCTTGAGGGTGTCAATGATGGCCTTCTTGACATCTGTCAGGTCGCTAGTCTTACCCATGATGGGGGTTTTGAGTAATGAACCAGGCAGGGAGTTTATAAAAGCCTCAGGTATCTTTTGCATGTGTTTAGAGTTAATTAGTTGATTCAGAAGATTAGGGTAATAGGTCGTTTAGAGAACCTTTTCTTGATATGCTAATTTATTGAGACAGGTTTTTTGGGTTATCAGGAGTTGTATGCCAAAATCATCAGTATTAAAACAATAAAAGACCTGACAAATTTCAGTTGGTGGATAATGAATCTATAATATATGAAAGTTTAATTGTAATCATTACATTATGGTAAATAATGAAATTTAACACTATATGCTAACTTTTTGAGAAGGACCTGTATAAGTTTGGGTAATAAATTACTGTTATTGTGAATAGTTAAGCACGTTGAAGATGTAATGATGTCTAAAATGGCTGAAGTTAAAGATGACACATTTCATTTGCATTTTAACCCCTTAGCGACAGAGCCAATTTTGTCCTTAACCCCTTCATGACCTTGGGATTTTTCGTTTTTCCGTGTTCGTATTTCACTCCCCTCCTTCCCAGAGCCATAACTTTTTTATTTTTCCGTCAATTTGGCCATTCGAGGGCTTATTTTTTGCGGGATGAGTTGTACTTTTGAACAACATCATTGGTTTTAGCATGTCGTGTACTAGAAAACGGGAAAAAAATTCCAAGTGCGGTGAAATTGCAAAAAAAGTGCAATCCCACACTTGTTTTTTGTTTGGCTTTTTTGCTAGGTTCACTAAATGCTAAAACTAACCTGCCATTATGATTCTCCAGGTCATTACGAGTTCATAGACACCTAACATGACTAAGTTATTTTTTATCTAAGTGGTGAAAAAAAATTCCAAACTTTGCTAAAAAAAAAAAAAAATTGCGCCATTTTCCGATACCCGTAGCGTCTCCATTTTTCATGATCTGGGGTCGGTTAAGGGCTTATTTTTTGCATGCCGAGATGACATTTTTAACGATAGCATTTTGGTGCAGATACGTTCTTTTGATTGCCCGTTATTGCATTTTAATGCAATGTCGCGGCGACCAAAAAAAATGTAATTCTGGCATTTCGCATTTTTTTCTCGCTACGCCGTTTAGTGATCAGGTTAATGCTTTTTTTTAATTGATAGATCGGGCGATTCTGAGCGCGGCGATACCAAATATGTGTAGATTTGATTTTTTTTTTATTGATTTATTTTGATTGGGGCGAAAGGGAGGTTATTTAAACTTTTATATTTTTTTTATTTTTTTCACATTTTTTTTAACTTTTTTTTTTACTTTTGCCATGCTTCAATAGCCTCCATGGGAGGCTAGAAGCAGGCACAACGCGATCGGCTCTGCTACATAGCAGCGATCATCAGATCGCTGCTATGTAGCAGAATTGCAGGTGTGATGTGAGCGCCGACCACAAGGTGGCGCTCACAGCTGCCGAGGATCAGTAACCATAGAGGTCTCAAGGACCTCTATGGTTACTATTCTGAAGCATCGCCGACCCCCGATCATGTGACGGGGGTCGGCGATGACGTCATTTCCGGCCACCCGGCCGGAAATGGTAGTTAAATGCCGCTGTCTGCGATTGACAGCAGCATTTAACTAGTTAATAGGTGCGGGCAGATCGCGATTCTGCCAGCGCCTATTACGGGCACATGTCAGCTGTTCAAAACAGCTGACATGTCCCGGCTTTGGTGCGGGCTCACCGCGGAGCCCTGCATCAAAGCAGGGGATCTGACCTCGGACATACTATCCCGTCCGAGGTCAGAAAGGGGTTAATGACCAGGCCAATTTTTACAATTCTGACCATTGTCTCCTCATGAGGTTAAAGCTCTGGAACGTTTCAACGGATCCCACTGATTCAGATGAGACTGTTTTTTCGTGACATATTGTACTTCATCTCAGTGGTAAAATCTATTTGCTATGACTTCCATATGTTTATGAAAAAAATGGAAATTTGGTAAAAATTGTGAAAATTTTGAAATGTTCAAGCTTTTAATTTTTGTGCCCTTAAATTAGAGCATCATATCACACAAAATAGTTAATAAATAACATTTCCCGCATGTCTTCTTTACATCAGCACATTTTTGGTAACATAATTTTTTTGTTGGAACTTATAAGGGTTAAAAGTTGACCTGCGATTTCTCATTTTTCAAAAAAATTTACTAAACCATTTTTTTAGGGACCAACTCACATTTGAAGTGAGTTTTGGGGGTAAATATGACAGAAAATACCCCAAAGTGACACCGTTCTAAAAACTGCACCCCTCAAGGTGCTCAAAACCGCATTCAAGAAGTTAATTAACCCTTCAGGTGCTTCACAAGAGCTAAAGCAATGTGGAAGGAAAAAATGAACATTTTACTTTTTTCACAAATTTACTTTGGAACCAATCTTTTTTATTTTCACAACGGTATTAGGAGAAAATGGACCACAAAATTTGTTGTGCAACTTCTCCTGAGTACGCCGATACCCCGTATGTGGGGGAAAGCCACTGTTTGGGCGCAAGGCAGGGCTCAGACAGGGGGGCTTGGAGGCGCTAGAACCTTATTTCTCAGCGTCATTAAAAAGCGGCGCTGAGGAATAAGTACCCTTAACACCTGCACAAATATGGCTTTCAAGGAATAATCATCAGAAGAAAACCTCTCCTGCCTCCTCACCAAAAATGGCAGCATTAAAGTATGCAAAAGAACATCTAAACTAGACTGATGCATTTTGGAAACAAGTCCTGTGGAGTCATGAGGTTAAAATAGAACTCTTTTGTCACACTGATCAAAGATAGGTGTAGAGACAAAAAGGACACAGAATTTCAGGAAAAGAACATCTCGTCAACCATTTAGCAAGGGGGTGGATGAATCTTGCTTTGAGGTTGTGTCGCAGCGAATGGTACGACGAACATTTCACAGGTAGAGAGAAGAATGGATTCCATGACATTTCAACAAATTCTTGATGGAAACATAACACCATCTGTGAAAAAAAACTGAAATTGAAAAGAGGATGGCTTCTACAAATGGACAATAATCTTGAACACATGTAAAAATCCACAATAGACTACCTCAAAAGGCATAAGCTGAAGGTTTTACAATAGCACTCACAGTCCCCTGATCTGAACATCGTTGCAAATCTGTGGCTAGACCTCAAAATAGCAGTGCATGCAAAATGACCCAAGAATCTGACAGAACTGGAAGAATTTTCCAAAGAAGATTGGATGAAAATCCCTCAAACAAGAATTGAAAGATTCTTGTCTGGCTACAAAAAGCATTTACAAGCTGTGATACTTTCAAACGGGGGTGCTACTAGGTACTAACCGTGCGGGTGCCCAAACGTTTGCATCTGCCTATTTGCCGTTTTGTCATTTTTAAAGTGTAAAAGATGCAATTTGGAATGTCTGTGTCCTGGAAATGAAATGTACCTCACACAACATGGTTCTTTACTTTCAAAAAGCTAAAGATAAGCTGAACTTAACACTTTTGAGGTGGAGGAATCAAACCAACCAAATTATTAAAATAATCCTTTCAAATAGAGCACCCCCTGTTATTCTATTGATTTATTGCTTAGAAGAACCACCTAATGTGCTCAGTTCTGGTGAAGAAACCACTTCTAGTATGTTAATATTGACAGGCCTAAATCATACTAGGCAAGCTTAACTTTATAGTTAATAAAAAATAAACTTTTATTTGATATGCAAAAGAGTTTGATTCGATACTCCCTTAGCGTTACCTATGCCTTGGTGCACCATCATGCCCTCCTATTTGCATGATAAATCAGTACCTCAAAATGATTGACTTGTCTCAAAGGCCCAGAGCCCTTCCAGCGGTGGCCACTGACGGGCCCGGACATGTACTGGCTTAAGTGGGGAGACACGTCTGGTACTGCAGGATCTGAGTCCCTGGCGGTGTGGTGTGTTACTGATGGTAGCCTTTGTTACGTTGGACCCAGCTCTTTGCAGGTCATTCACTAGGTCCTCCCGTGTGGTTCTGGGATTTTTGCTCACCGTTCTTGTGATCATTTTGACCCTACGGGGTGAGATCTTGCATGGAGCCCCAGATCAAGGGAGATTATCAGTGGTCTTGTATGTCTTTCATTTTCTTATTATTGCTCCCACAGTTGAGTTAATCACACCAAGCTGCTTGCCTATTACAGATTCAGTCTTCCCAGCCTGGTGCAGGGCTACAATTTTGTTTCTGGTGTCCTTAGATAGCTCTTTGGTCTTCACCATAGTGGAATTTGGAGTGTGACTGTTTGAGGTTGTGGACAGGTGTCTTTTGTTACGGATCTGCAACACAGGACTAAGGTAGAAGGGGGAAAACTGACCCTGCACTATGACTAGGCTGAAACCCTACGATGAAGTGGAGACCCATTTTTTGCAAATAGACCAACCAACGATCCTAGGTTAACCTCAACCAAAAACCTATAGATAAGGGGAAGGGGTTCCATAAAAGAACTAAGGACTCGGTACAAAAACGGGTTACCTCCTAATAGAAAACACAGAGAAGGCTGCAGAAACCAATAGAAAACAGAAACTAAGGCTAGCAGAACCAGAGGTACCAGCACTGCAATAATAACACACACAGAACACTAAGCAAAGCACCAAGCTAGAAAGCTAGAATTCAAGCAGATTAACACTGTTGTCCAGCAAGGACTGGGACGCAGGTGCTGGTTAATAAACAGTGATACAAACACCTGACCCAAGACAAACCCAGCACCAGAGGAAAAAGACCAGCGGCCAGAAATCCACAAGAAAATGGCAGATAGTAGCAAACTAAACAGATTCTAACATCTTTTATACTGATATCAAATTCAAACAGGTGCCATTACTACAGGTAATGAGTGGAGGACAGAGGAGCCTCTTAAAGAAAAGGTTACAGGTCTGTGAGAGCCAGAAATCTTGCATGTCTTTAGGTGACCAAATGCTTATTTTTCACCATATTTTGCAAAATAACTCTTGCCAAATCAGACAAGGTAATTTTCTGGATTTGTGTTCTCATTTTGACTCTCATAGTTGTGGTCTACCTATGATGTCCATTGTAGGCCTCTCTCATCTTTTTAAGTGGGAGAACTTGCACAAATGGTCGCTGACTAAATACTTTTTTTCCCCACTGTAGGTGATTGGTGATCGTTTAATGGTCTGAATTCAGCTGCCTCCCTAAATGTCTCTGTGTGATGGTACAAATATGTTGGCATTTTGAGGCCCTACTTTTATTTTTTTTTATTTATTAAAATCTTGTTAACCCTTAGTGGCACACAAAACTTTACAAAAAACACCAACTATGGTCTGACTTATAAATTATTTTAAGGTATAATTTTGTTTCCACAATATGCAAGAAAGATTATTCTATTACATACTTTCAAAAGATTATTAATATTAAAATATTGCTAATTTACTATCTCTTTATCTTGTAAGCCCTTGACAAAGTAATTGATTAATATGTCTAAAAGAATTAATGCAAAAACTAACATCTGTGGTGCTCCAGTACACGAATGACAACCATATATCCATTTATTAGCCCATTAACAAATGTTTTCTCCAATTTTAGCTGTCGATTTACAGTTGTAGTCCAGTTCGCTCTCAATAAGCTGCCTCTGATAAATAAAATATAATGCTAATAACAAACAGCCCTAAGAAAATATAGTGTGACAAAAAAATGCAATTTGTGTCTTGTATGGGGATTTTTTTTATAATCAGATCAATATAAATCTACTTTGATTTGTCAATTGATTTAATTGAAAGCTGTCTCATGTGCCAGTTATGTGATGTAAGCTATAAACAATATACAGTGGGAACGGAAAGTATTCAGACCCTGTTGAGGCTAGTGGAACGCACCGAGTAAATATAAATGTTTTATTGTAATAGATGCGTTCGCAGCCCGGGGTCCACCGTGCAGGAGAACCTGCTGCTAGCAAACGGCGGAACTATATGGCGGTATGAACTAACTCTGTTAATTCACAGAGTAGCCGTGAAATCAAAGCACTGCGCCCTGTTAGACTTCACAGAGGCACAGGCTAACTACCCAACTGAGAGCAGTCTGTGGTCATGCAAGCAAACAAAACTCCTCGCCGGAGGTGCCAGCATTCTAGGGGCTTATTTCAGCCAGGTCCCTGTTAGGTGTCGAGTTCCTGCCTCTGCACAGGGGGAATCTGGAACCATCTCTGCTGCGGTCTCCCATTCTTCTCCAACCGCAGTGGAGTCTGCTCAGCGGAGACGTCGTTCCCAGCATCTTGCTCAGTCTCACTCTGTGCATAGGATTACTGCTGCTTTTCCTGCTTCTGCCATTGAAGCCAGTGCTGGGCAGCGGCGAGCAGACGCTTTTGGGACTAAATCCTGCTTTTTCCCTTCTGAGCATGCCCAGGGTGAGATCTCCCGTTGGGCTAAGTATTTCATCATCAGAATATTGGTTGTTAACCCCTTTCTGCCATTAGACGTACTATTGCGTCCATGTGGGGTGGGCTTTACTTCCCAAGGACGCAATAGTACGTCATATGCGATCGGCAGCGCTCACAGGGGGAGCGCCGCCGATCGCGGCCGGGTGTCAGCTGTTTATCGCAGCTGACATCCGGCACTATGTGCCAGGAGCGGTCACGGACCGCCCCCGGCACATTAACCCCCGGCACACCGCGATCAAAGATGATCGCGATGTGCCGGCGGTACAGGGAAGCACCGCGCAGGGAGGGGGCTCCCTGCGGGCTTCCCTGAGCCCCCCGCAGCAACGCGATGTGATCGCGTTGCTGCGAGGGTCTCACCTCCCTCCCTGCTCCCTCCAGCCCCGGATCCAAGATGGCCGCGGATGCGGGTCCTGCAGGGAGGGAGGTGGCTTCACAGAGCCTGCTCAGAGCAGGCACTGTGAAGCAGCCTGCACTCCTATCAGATCAGTGATCTGACAGAGTGCTGTGCAAACTGTCAGATCACTGATCTGTGATGTCCCCCCCTGGGACAAAGTAAAAAAGTAAAAAAAAAAAATTTCAAATGTGTAAAAAAAAATAAAAAAAAATATTCCAAAATAATGAAAAAAAAAATAAAAATATTATTCCCATAAATACATTTCTTTATCTAAATAAAAAAAAAAAACAATAAAAGTACACATATTTAGTATCGCCGCGTCCGTAACGGCCCGACCTATAAAACTGGCCCACTAGTTAACCCCTTCAGTAAACACCGTAAGAAAAAAAAAAAAAACGAGGCAAAAAACAACGCTTTATTATCATACCGCCGAACAAAAAGTGGAATAACACGCGATCAAAAAGACAGATATAACTAACCATGGTACCCCTGAAAACGTCATCTTGTCCCGCAAAAAACGAGCCACCATACAGCATCATGAGCAAAAAAATAAAAAAGTTATAGTCCTGAGAATAAAGCGATGCAAAAATAATTATTTTTTCTATAAAATAGTTTTTATCGTATAAAAGCGCCAAAACATAAAAAAATGATATAAATGAGGTGTCGCTGTAATCGTACTGACCCGAAGAATAAAACTGCTTCATCAATTTTACCAAACGCGGAACGGTATAAACGCCTCCCCCAAAAGAAATTCATGAATAGCTGGTTTTTGGTCATTCTGCCTCACAAAAATCGGAATAAAAAGCGATCAAAAAATGTCACGTGCCCGAAAATGTTACCAATAAAAACATCAACTCGTCCCGCAAAAACCAAGACCTCACATGACTCTGTGGACCAGAATATAGAAAAATTATAGCTCTCAAAATGTGGTAACGCAAAAAATATTTTTTGCAATAAAAAGCGTCTTTCAGTGTGTGACGGCTGCCAATCATAAAAATCCGCTAAAAAACCCGCTATAAAAGTAAATCAAACCCCCCTTCATCACCCCCTTAGTTAGGGAAAAATTAAAAAAATGTATTTATTTCCATTTTCCCATTAGGGCTAGGGTTAGAGTTAGGGCTAGGGTTAGGGCTAGGGTTAGGGCTAGGGTTAGGGCTAGGGCTAGGGTTAGGGCTAGGGTTAGGGCTAGGGTTAGGGCTAGGGTTAGGGTTAGGGCTAGGGTTAGGGCTAGGGTTAGGGCTAGGGTTAGGGCTAGGGTTAGGGCTAGGGTTAGGGCTAGGGTTAGGGCTAGGGTTAGGATTAGATTTAGGGCTAGGGTTAGGGCTAGGGCTACAGTTTGGGTTGGGGCTAAAGTTACAGTTAGGGTTTAGATTACATTTACGGTTGGGAATAGGGTTGGGATTAGGGTTAGGGGTGTGTCAGGGTTAGAGGTGTGGTTAGGGTTACTGTTGGAATTAGGGTTAGGGATGTGTTTGGATTAGGGTTTCAGTTATAATTGGGGGGTTTCCACTGTTTAGGCACATCAGGGGCTCTCCAAACGCGACATGGCGTCCGATCTCAATTCCAGCCAATTCTGCGTTGAAAAAGTAAAACAGTGCTTCTTCCCTTCCGAGCTCTCCCGTGTGCACAAACAGGGGTTTACCCCAACATATGGGGTATCAGCGTACTCAGGACAAATAGGACAACAACTTTTGGGGTCCAATTTCTCCTGCTACCCTTGGGAAAATACAAAACTCGGGGCTAAAACATATTTTTTGTGGGAAAAAAAAAGATTTTTTATTTTCACGGCTCTGCGTTATAAACTGTAGTGAAACACTTGGGGGTTCAAAGTTCTCACAACACATCTAGATTAGTTCCCTGGGGGGTCTAGTTTCCAATATAGGGTCACTTGTGGGGGGTTTCTACTGTTTAGGTACATTAGGGGTTCTGCAAACGCAATGTGACGTCTGCAGACCATTCCATCTAAGTCTGCATTCCAAATGGCGCTCCTTCCCTTCCGAGCTCTGCCATGCGCTCAAACGTTGGTTTCCCCCAACATACGGGGTATCAGCGTACTCAGGACAAATTGGACAACAACTTTTGGGGTCGAATTTCTCCTCTTACCCTCGGGAAAATACAAAACTGGGGGCTAAAAAATAATTTTGGGGGGAAAGATTTTTTTTTTAAATTTTCACGGCTCTGCGTTACAAACTGTAGTGAAACACTTGGGGGTTCAAAGCTATCACAACACATCTAGATGAGTTCCTTAGGGGGTCTAGTTTCCAAAATGGTGTCACTTGTGGGAGGTTTCTACTGTTTAGGTACATTAGGGGCTCTGCAAACGCAATGTGACACCTGCAGACCATTCCATCTAAGTCTGCATTCAAATGGCACTCCTTCCCTTCTGAGCCCTCCCATGTGCCCAAACAGTGGTTCCCCCCACATATGGTGTATCATCGCACTCAGGACAAATTGTACAACAACTTTTGGGGTCCAATTTCTTCTCTTACCCTTGGGAAAATAAACAATTGGGGGCGAAAAGATAATTTTTGTGAAAAAATATGATTTTTTATTTTTACGGTTCTACATTATAAACTTCTGTGAAGCACTTGGTGGGTCAAAGTGCTCACCACACCTCTAGATAAGTTCCTTAGGGGGTCTACTTTCCAAAATGGTGTCACTTGTGGGGGGTTTCAATGTTTAGGCACATCAGTGGCTCTTCAAACGCAACATGACGTCCCATCTCAATTCCTGTCAATTTTGCATTGAAAAGTCAAACGGCGCTCCTTCCCTTCCGAGCTCTCCCATCCGCCCAAACAGTGGTTTACCCCCACATATGGGCTATCAGCGTACTCAGGACAAATTGTACAACAACTTTTGGGGTCCAATTTCTTCTCTTACCCTTGGGAAAATAAAAAATTGGGGGTGAAAAGATAATTTTTGTGAAAAAATATGATTTTTTATTTTTACGGTTCTACATTATAAACTTCTGTGAAGCACTTGTTGGGTCAAAGTGCTCACCACACCTCTAGATAAGTTCCTTAGGGGGTCTACTTTCCAAAATGGTGTCACTTGTGGGGGGTTTCAATGTTTAGCCACATCAGGGGCTCTCCAAACGAAACATGGCGTCCCATCTCAATTCCAGTCAATTTTGCATTGAAAAGTCAAATGGCACTCCTTCGCTTCCGAGCTCTGCCATGCGCCCAAACAGTGGTTTACCCCCACATGTGGGGTATTGGCATACTCAGGACAAATTGTACAACAATGTTTGGGGTCCATTTTCTCCTGTTACCCTTGGTAAAATAAAACAAATTGGAGCTGAATTACATTTTTTGTGAAAAAAAGTTAAATGTTCATTTTTATTTAAACATTCAAAAAATTCCTGTGAAGCACCAGAAGGGTTAATAAACTTCTTGAATATGGTTTTGAGCACCTTGAGGGGTGTAGTTTTTAGAATGGTGTCACACTTGGGTATTTTCTATCATATAGACCCCTCAAAATGACTTCAAATGAGATGTGGTCCCTAAAATAAAATGGTGTTGTAGAAATGAGAAATTGCTGGTCAACTTTTAACCCTTATAACTCCCTAACAAAAAAAAATTTTGGTTCCAAAATTGTGCTGATGTAAAGTAGACATGTGGGAAATGTTACTTATTAAGTATTTTGTGTGACATATCTCTGTGATTTAATTGCATAAAAATTCAAAGTTGGAAAATTGCGAAATTTTCATAATTTTCGCCAAATTTCCGTTTTTTTTCACAAATAAACGCAGGTACTATCAAATAATTTTTACCATTGTCATGAAGTACAATATGTCACGAGAAAACAATGTCAGAATCACCAGGATCCATTGAAGCGTTCCAGAGTTATAACCTCATAAAGGGACAGTGGTCAGAATTGTAAAAATTGGCCCGGTCATTAACGTGCAAACCACCCTTGGGGGTAAAGGGGTTAAATAGGACTGGCATAGCTGAAAACATCATTTTGTCCTGCAAAAAAGAAAATCCTCATTCAGCTCAATCAGTGGAAAATAAAGAAAGATATGAAACCTAAGATAGAAGCAAAATGAGCTAAACCCCTGCTGTAAGTAAAAAGTAATAGTACAAACAGTCATGGCCAAAAGTATTGACACCCCTGCAATTCTGTCAGATAATACTCATTTTCTTCCTGAAAATGATTGCAAACACAAACTATTTGGTATTATTATCGTCATTTAATTTGTCTTAAATGAAAAAACACAAAAAGAATTGACCTAAAGCCAAATTGGATATAATTCCACATCAGTTTTTCTTTTTAAATAAATTTGCAAAAATTTCTACATTTCTATTTTTTTCAGTCAAGATGGGGTGCAGAGTGTACATTAATAAGAAAATAATGAACTTTTTTGAATTTACCAAATGGCTGCAATGAAACAAAGAGTGAAAAATGTAAAGGGGTCTGTTAGGGGTCGAGTTCCCGCCTCTGCACAGGGGAAATCTCAGGCCATCTCCGCTGCGGTCTTCCATTCTTCTCCTGCCGCAGTGGAGCCTGCTCAGTGGAGACGTCGTTCCCAGCGTCTTGCTCCGTCTCACTCTGTGCATAGGATTACTGCTGCTTTTCCTGCTTCTGTCATTGAAGCCAGTGCTGGGCAGCGGCGAGCAGACGCTTTTGGGACTAAGTCCTGCTTTTTCCCTTCTGAGCATGCCCAGGGTGAGATCTCCCATTGGAGATCAAGGGTCACATGCTCAGATGCTGCAGCGGTTCCCATTGGTCCTTTATTGGAAGGTCCTGAACGTGCTGCAGCTATATAAGCTGCTCATGACCGCACGGCCATGCGCTAGTGTACAATTGCATACGTGTGTTTGTTGTGAGTGCAAGTTGTCCTTGGAAACCCCTACCCTATTGTGTGACTGTTCGCGTAAGGTGTATGGCTGCTATCTAGCGCCCGACTAACCTCACTACGTCTTACACACGAATCAGCGTCCATTGCTGTGACCGCCAGTGCGGCGCCAGTGCGCTTCCTACCCACGTCCGGGTGTCTGGTGGTGTCTGCCAGCACGGCACAGTTTGCACTTCGGTGCTCTCAAACTATTTGTTATTACACCCAGTTGCGGTGTTGTGCGCAAGTAGTCAGAACGGACTTCTACCCTGAGTCTTGGGACTGAGTTCGCTGACTCCTTGCTTGCACTCTTTAGTGCGGTATTGCGGTCCTGTGGCTTAACAGGGTTCGCTTCCACCGCCATATAGTCTGTCATTACTTGGCAGCAGGCTCCATCTCTGCACGGTGGACCCCGGGCTGCGAACGCACCTTAATCTATCTTATTATTTGGTGCATTCCGCTAGCACTAACAGTCCCTGAATACACACAAACACAATCTCCTCGTCGGAGGTGCCAGCATTCTAGGGGCTTATTTCAGCAGGGTCCCTGAACACAAACTTACATGACCACACTGGCACAAAGCACATAACATAGAAAGATACTAGCAGAGAGGAATTATTCCATCGGGGACAGGGAGTTGCTAGCCATGAAGTTGGCTTTCTCGGAGTGGAGACATCTCTTGGAGGGAGCTCGTTTTCCCTTCCAAGTCTTCACAGATCATAAAAATTTGGTGTACCTGCAGACAGCCCAGTGGTTAAATTCTCGCCAGGCCAGATGGTCCTTGTTCTTCTCCCGGTTTCATTTCACCCTCCATTTTCTTTCTAGGCAGAAGAACATTCGGGCCGACGCTCTCTCTCGCTCCGTTGTGTCATCTGTGGAGGAGGAAGAGGAGCCTCGGCTTATTGTCCCCACCGAGAGCTTGAGAACTGTGGCCCCGGTTTCGCTAGAGTCTGTGCCTCCGGGCAAGACTTTTGTACCATCCAGTTTGCGACCGGAGGTTCTCTCTTGGGCACACTCGTCCAGGGTGGGTGGACATTTTGGTTCCAAAAGGACATCTGAGTTACTGGCGAGGACATACTGGTGGCCACATATGGCTCGTGATGTCGCAGAATATGTTCGAGCGTGTGTCTCTTGCGCCAAGAACAAGTCCCCTTGGCAACGGCCAGCTGGTTTGCTTTACCCTCTGCCGGTGGCAGACAGGCCCTGGGAGATGGACTTTGTAGTGGGCTTACCCACTGCACCATTATCTGGGTGATCACCAACCATTTTTCCAAAATGGTGCACTTGGTGCCTCTTCCACGGCTACCTTCTGCACGGGCTCTGGCTACGTTGTTCATCAACCATATCTTTCGCCTACACAGCTGTCTAGTGTCAGCTGGCATCAAGCCCTGATATTAATAATGGAGAAGCGTCTATCAGACACCCCCCAATAATAACCCAGTAAGTAAAAAGATTTTTTTAAAAACACGCATGAAAATAATAGTCCAAGGATTCTGACGTAGTCCTCAAATGGATACCTGAAAGACACAGAAAGAAATAAAAAAATAGAAACAAGAGACAGTCCCTCGTTCACCAATTTATTAAGATAACAAAAGTACCCAGCTTCGACATAGAACCCTGGTCCCCCAATGTTCCTCAATTACCTAGATCAGGGCCAGGGAACGTTTTTTCTGCCAATTGTCATTTGGATTTTTATAGCTTCCTTCGGGGGCCTTACAAATTGAGCGCTAACTCCGCCCCAAAGCACATCCTGCTGCTGGGATCGTTGTTAGGACGTAATCTTTCATTTCACGTGTCTCAGGGTTCAACAGTGAACATTGCTCACAGAGCTTAAAGAAATTAAAGGGTCGATGGCCATCAAAGCACAGCTGCCAGCCCAAGCACTGCAGTTCCCGGAAGTCTGCCAGTGGGCCGGATAAAAGGTCACTGTGGGCCATAAACAGCCCACAGTCCTGAAGTTTCCCATTCCTGATCTAGGGTTTGCTATGGACACCCAGAATGAAGCTCCATAGGCTTTGAAGAGCAGCCTCTCCCAGCTCATGTGAGACTCGGTGACTGGGGGGGCAGTGAAAATATGCTGCATCCAGAACACTAGTTCTGGGCAGTGAGAATATGCTGCATCCAGAACACTAGTAACACTGAAAGTGGGAATGTGCCCTTATACCTCTCAAAATAAGGTGATTTAAAAAAATATTTTTGCAAAAAGCTTTTTCACTTTCAGAAAGTAGTAAAACCTAAAAAAAAGAATGAATCTGATATCACTATAATCATACTGACCTGAGGAATAAAGCCGTTATATCACTTAGGCTGGAGACAGACACAACGCATAAAAAATCGGTCCATTTTCATGGCCGAGAATCGCCCAAATGTTCTCCGAATGATGATCCGTATGTAATATGTTTTCAATGCGAGGATGTGATTTTTTAGAATCTAAGGATCCGTGTGACATCCGTATGGCGTAATTTTGTTGCACATTTGCAAAATGAGCAAATGATGCATCCATGGCCTGAAAATCATTAGAAATGAATGTGGGATCCTATTTATTGGCTCCTTAACAAGTCCCCTCCTCCTAGCTTTCCATGAGAGTGTTTGCTGGTGTATTTTTCGAGCTGATGTGTCTGAAATATGTCATATAGGCTAACCCTTAACACCACTGAGCAGGTGCTTTTACACTGGGTTTTGGTGAACCTTACCCATTGATTGTGGATCCGAGGAGGCGGAGAAGAATGTGGGTCCATCCGCTTTTGAGGCGACGGATGACTAAAGGGCATTTTCACCGTCTGTATGCTTCACTACACAGCCATCCCGACAAATTTGACCAATATACTCGGATGAGCCTGGCCACATTTGATATTCTTCTTGAGACTCTGCGCCCTGGTATCACCAAGAAGGACACCGTGATGCGCAAGTCTATTTCGGCAGCGTCTTCTACTTACTTTACGGTATGTCCAAAAAATTGTTGATATTGGGGCCTATGGTAGAACAGGAGGCTGCCAACTCAAATGTTCCATTCTTCCATTATGGGTTGTCGGATGCACAATAATCAGTTGGACCTGCCACCCCCAGTCAGCTACCATGGTCTAATCTGGAAGCTGTCCCTTAGGTCATGGTTGGTGATGAGGCTTTTCAATTAACCAGGAACCTCATGAGGCCCTATCCGCGTAGAACCATGGACCACTGGCGTTGAATTTTTGATTTCCACCTATCCCTTGCACGACGCCTGGTAGAGTTTGCCTTTGGCAATCTGTGTGCCAAATGGCGTGTTATGCTGTCTGCTATTCAACTAAGTAAAGAAAATGTGAATCAAGTTATCAAAACATGTGTTGTACTTCACAACTTCACAAGAATTCACGACTGTAGTGCAAATGCTGGTGATGATGTGGAGGATGCAAATAATGTCCTGACTACTTCACATGGACATCATCCACGCCGTCCGCCCTCTGGACTTAAAGTGCAGGATGTCTTTACTAATTATTTTGTTTCACCAGAGGGATATACTCCGTGGCAAGAGAATGCAGTGTCTATGTTATAATTTTTTTTGTTTATGTGTGTGAAATAAAATGCTGTTAAATTTTATAAACTGTGATGTGTATTGCAAAAGGTGAGCATAAAATTATCAGAAAAACATCATCTATATAGTGGAAACAAAGATTCATACATATTTAAATAACTCAGTTTACTTACATAATGTTTGTATTCAAAAGTAACCATATTCACATCATATGGCAGTTATGGCCACTATTACCGGGTCACAAGCAAGTTTTGTCCAAAAAAAAAAAAAGATATACATAGAATAACAGCCTGAAAAAAAAATTACAAAAAATTACAAATTTATGTATGTAGGTGGAGGAGACGGCGGGCCAGCAGCCTGAGTGCTTTGGCTACTTTGTGTGGCTAATTGACCATGAGCCTGAGTGGTGCTTTAGGATGCATGATGGAGCATGGAAGGGACTGGGTGTGGAACATGCTGCTACTGAGCACCTTGGTATTGATGAACATAATAATCCTGGGTATTGGTAGTACCCATTTGTGGATACCCCCCAGAATGTCCATGTCAACCATACCCATGTAGTGACCACTCTCCTACACTGGGTATAGTCAAGTAGCCATACTGGTGAGGTGCAGCTGGTGGCATGAAATGGCCATGTTGTGGCCAGTGTGGTATTGGGCCTTCAGGTATTTGTGGTGAAAGACTCCGTGTGGGAGGGGGTTCACTCTCAAATCTTGTGGTGTCCTCTAGTAGTCCCCGATTTTGGAGAAGGTTTTGCCATGAAAGTTGCCATCTTTCAAGGTAAGCCAAGATCGGAATGGGGTTATTGAGTGGGGTGCATGCATCTATAACTATTTGGAATGCATAGTAAATATAGGTAAACTTACTGAACAGCAATCTAGTCTGAACTGGTGCATAACCAAAAAAGACTTACATAGCAAATAGATCAATGGCTACATTCAACTGTACTAAAGCAAGGAAATGTGCGATACATGAAATGTGAATAGCTTAATGGCTTGTGAAATCTATGAAAAAACACATTAGATGCTTAGCCCAAGATTTGGCCAAAAAATGTGAGCCCATCCACCAAACGTCAAGGTAATCTCAGATCGGATGGGTCCCTGACCTGACTTCCTAGTGTGAACACTTACCTCTGGCTAATAACATGGTAAAGCCTGCATTTATAGGAAGGTCGGAACCAACTGTGTTTGGATGTAATTAAAATCACAGCATGGTAAAGGGTGGGGTGTTCAAGTCAGAAAAAATAGTACATAGTAAATATAGGTAAACTGACTGAACAGTTAAGCTATTCACATTTCATGCATCGCACATTTCCTTGCTTTAGTACAGTTAAGTGCAGCCATTGATCTATTTGCTATGTAAGTCTTTTTTGGTTATGCACCAGTGCAGACTAGATTGCTGTTCAGTCAGTTTTCCTATATTTACTATGTACTATTTTTTCTGACTTGAACGCCCCGCCCTTCACCATGCTGTGATTTTGATTACATTCAAACACAGTTGGTTCCGACCTTCCTATAAATGCAGGCTTTACCATGTTATTAGCCAGAGGTAAGTGTTCACACTAGGCAGTCAGGTCAGGGACCCATCCGATCGGAGATTATCTTGACGTTTGGTGGATGGGTTCACATTTTTTATCCAAATCCTGCGCTAAGCATCTCATGTGTTTTTTCATAGATTTCACAAGCCATTAAGCTATTCACATCTCATGTATCGCACATTTCCTTGCTTTAGTACAGTTCAGTGCAGCCATTGATCTGTTTGCTATTTGGAGTGCATCTCTGGCCCGCAGCCTCACTTCTCGGGGATTGGGAGGAGATAGCAAGTCAAACTCTGTGAATAGGCCTCTTCCCCATCATCATTGGCAATGCGGTACGGGTAGTTCAATAACCCAGTATCCACTTGCCATTTGGTCCCAGTGGTGGCAAGCTCTCTCCTGCGGCAGCCACGTAGTGAGAATACTGCAGGCTGTGGTGATGTATCAATCGGGAGTGTTGGGCTGCTACTCTGCCACGGTTTTCCTCTTCTTGAGTTGGCTCCTGTCCCTTAGAAGGGCGTGATGGTGGTTGCTGACTTGTTGATGGTTGGGAAGATGGTCTAGCCTGTTCTTCCCCTTCACCAACTGGGTCAACGTGGACCTCCTAGTCTAAGCCAGTCTCCCACTCAGTTATGTTTGATTCTGTTCTGGTTTTCATAAAAATAAAAAAAATATTTTGCACCGTAAGACAACGTGGCAAATGTGTGGTGAATCATGCACTTACAGACGGAGATCCAGAACTGGAGCAAGAGAATTTAAGCGATCATAGTATATATTTTCACTTTTTGTGTCCCTTTGAACCACTCCTGGCCTGATTCTGACGCTCTCTGCCGAACTGGTCACGGCAGCTCCACCATCGTCTCATGACATCAGACACTGCAAAGTAACCCAACAAATGTTTGACATTAGGATCACAGTGTATGTATAGGCAAATTTAGGCTAAAGTCTAATGTGGCAAACTACTTGACAATTGTAAACTTGAAAACAGCCAGGCTAGCAAGCATAACATCACATATGATGATGTTTTGCTCATTTGTAGCTTCATTTTAAACAATTCAAGTTTTAAGATATTTAGGGTAGTACTTACTCATTTCATTCTGCACCTCAGGTGTACTTTCTTCATAGGTAGGAAACATTTGCTGGCAGATACGCTTCCATGAGGCGTCCTGGCAGGCACGGTCAGCATAATGTGCCGTGCATCACGTACATCCCAAATTTCTGGCCTCTCCTGCACCAGAGCGATCAGAAGCTCGATATTAATTTGCCTTGCCATCTTGCTGTACTCCATGGAGGCATGATAGTGGCTTGTTCTAGAACTTCCCAGGCAAATTAGCATGCCAAAGCTTCCTGAAGAATGGCTGAGGCAATTTCCTGTCGATTTTTTTACACACCTATAGACTTGCATTGGCGACACTCGGCCGAGATATACAAACAATAGCAGAATGCTGCGATTTCACTCGCAAGTATAATACAGATGAGAAAAAAAAGGATGATGAGAGCTGCCCCATAGATTAATATTGATCAGAGTGCTTTGTGATTTTTTTTATCGCATAGCACTCGTCCGTATTATACGGTAGTGTGAATCCGGCCTTACAGTGGGTACAGAAAATATTTTTCACTCTTTGTTTCATTGCAGCCATTTGGTGATTCAAAAAATTTCATTTTTTTCACATTATCCCCTTAACCAAAAGGGTGGTTTGCATGTTAATGACAGGCCAATTTTTACAATTCTGATCACTGTCCCTTTATGAGGTAATAACTCTGGAATACTTGAATGAGTCTGGGTGGTTCTGACACTGTTTCCTTGTGACACATTTTACTTCATGTGAGTGGTAAAATTTGTTTGATATGACTTGCGTTCATTTGTTAAAAAAACGGAAATTTGGCAAAAACTTTGAAAATTTCGCAATTTTCCAACTTTGAATTTTCATGCCTGTAAATCACAGAGATATCTCACACAAAATACTTATTAAGTAACATTTCCCACATATCTACTTTACATCAGCACAATTTTTGAACCAAAATGTTTTTTGTTAAGAAGTTATGTGTTAAAATTTGACCAGCGATTTCTCATTTTTACAACACCATTTTTTTTTATTGGGCACCATCTCACATTTAAAGTCACTTTGAGGGGTTTATATCATAGAAATTCTCAAAAGTGACACCATTCTAAAAGCCACATTCAAGAAATTTATAAACCCTTCAGGTGCTTCACAGGAAGTTTTGCAATGTTTAAAAAAAATGAACATTTAACTTTTTTTCACAAAAAAATTACTTCAGATCCAATTTGTCTCATTTTACCAAGGGTAACATGAGAAATTGGACCCCAAAAGTTGTTGTGCAATTTATCCTCAGTACGCCGATACCCTATATGTGGGGGTAAACAACTGTTTGGGGGCATGGCAAAGCTCGGAAGGGAAGGAGTGCCATTTGACTTTTCAGTGCAAAATTGTCTGGAATTGAGATCGGACACCATGTCGCGTTTGGAGAGCCCCTGATGTGCCTAAACAGTGGAAAAACCCCAAAAGTGACACCATTTTGGACAGTAGACCCCCTAAGGAACTTATCTAGATGTGTGGTGAGCACTTTGAACCCCTAAGTGCTTCACAGAAGTTTATAATGTAGGGCTGTGAAAATAAAAAAATAATTTTTTCCACAAAAATGATCTTTTCGCCCCCAATTTTTTATTTTCCCAAGGGTACCAGGAGAAATTGGACCCCAAAAGTTGTTGTGCACTTTGTCCTGAGTACAGTGATACTCCATATGTGGGGGTAAACCACTGTTTGTGCTCATGGCAGAGCTCGAAAGGGAAGGAGCGCTGTTTAACTTTTCAATGCAAAATTGTCTGGAATTGAGATTGGATACCATGTCACATTTGGAGAGATCCTGATGTGCCTAAACAGTGGAAACCCTCACAAGTGACACCATTTTAGAAAGTAGACCCCCTAAAGAACTTATCTAGATGTGTGTTGAGCACTTTGAACCCCCAAGTGCTTCACAGAAGTTTATAATATAGAGCCATAAAAATAAAAAATCATATTTTTTCCACAAAAATGATATTTTTGCCCCCAATTTTATATTTTTCCAAGGGTAACAGGAGAAATTGGACCCCATACGTTGTTGTGCAATTTGTCCTGAGTATGCTGATACCCCATATGTGAGGGTGAACCACTGTTTGGGAGCATGGCAGATTTCGGAAGAGAAGGAGTGCCGTTTTGAAATGTAGACTTTGATGGAATGGTCTGCGGGTGTCACGCTACGTTTGCAGAGGCCCTGATGTACCTAAACAGCAGAAACCCCCACAAGTGACACCATATTGGAAACAAGACCCCCCAAGGAACTCATCTAGATGTGTTGTGAGAACTTTGAACCCCCAAGTGTTTCACTACAGTTTATAATGCAGAGCTGTGAAAATAAAAAAATAATTTATTTTTCCACAAAAATGATTTTTAGCCCCCAGTTTTGTATTTTCCCAAGGGTAACAGGAGAAATTGGACCCCAAAATTGTTGTGCAATTTGTCCTGAGTATGCTGATACCCCATGTGTGGGAGAAAACAACTGTTTGGGCAGACATCGAGGCTCGGGAGGGAAGTAGTGGCGTTTTGGAATGCAGACTTCGATGGATGGTATGCGAGCGTCATGATGCGTTTGCAGAGCCACTGTTGTGCCTAAACAGTATAAATCCCCCACAAGTGACACCATTATGGACACTAGACTCCCCAAGGAACTTATCTAGATGTGTTGTGAGAACTTTGAACCCCAAAGTGTTTCACAAAAGTTTATAATGCAGAGCCGTGAAAATAAAAAATCATTTCTTTCCCACAAAAAATGATTTTTTAGCCCCCAAACCTTTATTTTCCCAAATGTAACAGAAGAAATTGGACTGCAAAAGTTGTCCAATTTGTCCTGAGTACGCTGATACCTCATGTGTGGGGGTAAACCACTGTTTGGGCGCACGGCAGAGCTCGGAAGGGAGGGAGCATCATTTTACTTTTTTAACGCAGAATTAGCGGGAATTGAGATTGGACGCAATGTCGCGTTTGGAGAGCCCGTGATATGCCTAAACAGTGGAAACCTGCCAACCCTAACCCGAACACACCCCTAACCCTAATCCCAACCCTAACCACACCCCTAACCCCAACACACCCTAACCCTAATCCCACCCCTAAACATAAATCTAACCACAAAGTGAACATAAAGCAACGATCACAGAAGAGTATAAAAATATAATTTTATTGCAGAAAAAAATAAATAAAAAATACAAAAAAAGAAGAAAACAACCAGTAATACTACACCATATTACAAAGGATATACTGAATGAGGAGACCACATCCATATAATATAAAAAATACTAGAAAAATATATACTAAAAAAATATAAGACCCTCCAAAGTGCAAAAGATAGATGACAGAAAAAATAGGCCATCAATCTCAATAAAGTGCATATACATCCATAATAAATAGTCTAACCAAGACAGAAACAAGTGCATAAAACTCTGGAGCAATACTAGTACCAGTGTGGAGATGATCTGTGACCCTCAAGGACTCCGACTCCAACGTACGTTTCGCCTAAGTGGCTTTTTCAAGTAGTGGCTTTATGTTCACTTTGATATTGGTTTTATATTTGATGGTGGACATTAATTCACTAGGGTGAATTTTGTTGTTTATTTATATAAACCTAACCACACCACAACTCTAGCCCCAACGCTAACTTTAGCCCAACCCTAACTTTAGCCTCAACCCAAACTTTAGCCCAAACCCTAACCCTAACTTTAGCCCCAACCCTAACCCTAACTTTAGCCTCAACCCCAACCATAACTTTAGCCCTAACTCTAACCCTGATGGGAAAATGGAAATACATTTTTGTTATTTTATTATTTTTCCCTAACTAAGTGGGTGATAAACGGGGATTTGATTTACTACTAATAGGGTTTTTATAGCGGGTTTTTATGTTTGGCAGCTGTCACACACTAAAAGACGCTTTTTATTGCAAAAAATAGTTTTTGCATCACCACATTTTGAGAGCTATACTTTTTCCATATTTTGGTCCACAGAGTCATGTGAGGTATTCTTTTTTGCCGGACGAGTTGATGTTTTTATTGGTATCATATTCTGGCACATTACATTTTTTGATCGCTTTTTATTACAATTCTTGGGGGGCAGAATGAACAAAAACCAGCAATTCATGAATTTCTTTTGGGTGGGGCGATTATACCATTCCACGTGTGGTAAAATTAATAAAGCAATTTTATTCTTCAGATTAGTACGATTACAGCGATATCTCATTTATTTTTTTTATGTTTTGGCGCTTTTATACAATAAAAACTATTTTATATAAAAAGTAATTATTTTTGCATCGCTTTATTCTGAAGGCTATAACTTTTTTATTTTTTCACTGATGACTCTGTATGGCAGCTCATTTTTTACGGGACAAGATGACATTTTCAGCAGTACCATGTTTATTTATATCCGTTTTTAGGATCGTATGTTATTCCACTTTGTGTTCGGCGATATGATGATAAAGCATTTTTTTTTCCTTTTTTTTATTTATTTCTTTTTACAGTGTTCACTGAAGGGGTCAACTAATGGGACAGTTTTATAGGTCGGGTCATTACCGAGGCAGTGATACTAAATATGTGTACTTTTATTGTCTTTTTTTAATTACATAAAGAAATAGACAATATTTATTTTTTTTATTTAGGAATTAAAAAAAAATATATTTTTACACAGTATAATTTTTTTAAACTTTTTTACATTGTTCCAGGATGAGACATCACTGTATAAAGTCAGATCGCTGATCTGACACTTTTGCACAGCACTGTGTCAGATCAGCGATCTGACAGGCAGTGAAGGAGAATTCTCAGGTCCTGCTCTCAGCAGGCACTGACAAGCCACCTCCTTGCAGGACCCAGAAGGACCCCGTGGCCATCTTGGATCCAGGAGTCTGCAGGCAGGGAGAACCTCAGAACAACGCAATGTAATCGCATTGTTCTGAGGGTCTCAGGGAAGCACGCAGGGAGCCCCCTCCCTGAGCGATGCTTCTCTATGCCACCGGAATGCTGCAAACTTGTTTGATCGCAGTGTTCCGGTGGTTAAAGTGACGGGAGAGGTCCATGACCACTCCTGGCACTTAGTCCTGGGTGTCAGCTGTGATAATCAGCTGACACCCGGCCGAGATCGGCCATGCTCCCCCATGAGGGTGGCTGATTGCGTATGATGCACTATCCCGTCCATGGGAATTAAGTCCCAGGTCACATGGACGGGATAGTACATCCAATGGTAGAAAGGGGTTAATGTACACTCTGCACCCCATCTTGACTGAAAAATAGAAATGTAGAATTTTTTGCATGCTTATTAAAAAAGAAAAACTGAAATATCACATGGTCATAAGTATTCAGACCCTTTACTCAGACACTCATACTGTATTTAAGTCACATGCTGTCCATTTCCTTGTAATCCTCTTTGAGATGGTTCTACTCCTTCATTGGAGTCCAGTTGTATTTATATAAACTGATAGGATTTGATTTGGAAAGGCACACACCTGTCTATATAAGACTTCACAGCTCACAGTACATGTCAGACCAAGGGAGAATCATGAGGTCAAAGGAACTGGCCAAGGAGCTCAGAGACAGAATTGTGGCAAGGCACAGATCTGGCCAAGGTTACAACAGAATTTATGCAGTACTCAAGGTTCCTAATAGCACAGTGACCTCCATAATCCTTAAATGGAAGAAGTTTGGGATCACCAGACGTCTTCCAAAACCTGGCCGTCCAGGAAAACTGAGCAATCGTGGGAAAACAGACTTGGTGAGAGAGGTAAAGAAGAACCCCAAGATCACTGTGGCTGAGCTCCAGAGATGCAGTAGGGAGATGGGAGAAAGTTCCACAAAGTCCACTATCACTGCAGCCCTCCACTAGTCAGGGCTTTATGGCAGAGTGGCCCGACGGAAGCCTCTCCTCAGTGCAAGATATATGAAAGCCTGCATAGAGTTTGCTAAAAAACACATGAAGGACTCCAAGACTATGAGAAATAAGATTCTATGGTCTGATGACACGAAGATAGACCTTTTTGGTGATAATTCTAAGCGGTATGTCTGGATTAAACCAGGCACTGCTCATCACCTGCCCAATACAATCCCAACAGTGAAACATGGTGGTGGCAGCATCATGCTATGGGGTGTTTTTCAGCTGCAAGGACAGGACGATTGGTTGTCACTGAAAGAAACATGGATGCAGCCAAGTACAGAGATATCCTGGATGAAGACCTCTTCCAGAGTGCTCTGGACCTCAGACTTGGCTGAAGGTTCACCTTCCAACAAGACAATGACCCTAAGCATACAGCTAAAATAACAAAGGAGTGGCTTCAGAACAACTCTGTGACTATTCTTGACTGGCCCAGCCAGGGCCCTTACCTAAACCCAATTGGGCATCTTTGGAGAGACCTGAAAATGGCTGTCCACCAATGTTCACCATCCAGCCTCTCAGAACTGGAGAGAATCTGCAAGGAAGAATGGCAGAGGATCCCCAAATCCAAGTGTGAAAAACTTGTTACATCATTTCCAAGATGACTCATGGCTGTACTAGCTCAAAAGTGTGCTTCCACTCAATACTGAGCAAAGGGTCTGAATACTTATGAACATGTGATATATCAGTTTTTCTTTTTTAATACATTTGCAAAAATTTCTGCATTCCTGTTTTTTTTTCCATCAAGATGGGGTGCAGAGTGTACATTAATGTGAAAAAATTGAACATTTTTGAATTTACCACATGGCTGCAATGAAACAAAGAGTGAAAAATATAAAAGGGTCTGAATACTTTCCATACTCACTGTATACCAGAAAGTGAATGGCATAAAAAATAAATAAAAGCAATTCTTGGACTGCTGTTTATTTGTTCATTCTGCCTCAAAAAGAGTGAGGATCCTCTCACATTTATCCTACACTCTATGGTGAGCACTTACATCAAAGTTTCCATGTAAATCTCTGAAATATGTGATACACATATAATCCCAAACAGGACTTTCCCTATAATGGAGCAGACAGAATAATTTTGAACTTCCATCTGGCTGTGTTCCAGCAGTATTTGTCTTTTTAACCCCTTTACCCCCCAAGGATATTTGAAGCCAAATTTTAAAATTCTGATCAGTGTCAATATATGTGGTAACAACTCTGGAGCGCTTCAACGGATACCACTGATTCTGAGAATAATTTTTTGAGACATATTGTACTTCATTATAGTGGTAAAATGTATTTGATACAACTTGTGGTTACGTATTAAAAAATGGAAATTTGGTGAAAATTTTGATCATTTTGCAAGTTTAAAATTTTAATTTTTATACGAAGGTATAAAATGGCAATGCAAAATCAATTAGAAAAGCACATGTTTCTTCATAGTTACTCAATATACTAATTGATTTTGCGTTGCCATTTTATATCTTGTGGGTTTGTTGGGAACTCAAATAATTATGAAGATGGTTTACTAGGAGAATCTTATTGAGCTAGAACTTATTTTCTTAATTGAGTCCCATTTTTCTTGGTCTATTTATTTAATTGTTGTTTGTCTCTTGTATTTGACCTTTGGTCTTTTAAGGAATTATTAAAAGTTATATTTTATTTAATATTTCTACCACTACCTTGCTACACACTAATTACTGGATTGGTAATTTTTCTTCATTATTAATTTTTATAACCTTAAATCAGAGAGGTATATCACACAAAATACTTTATAAATAACATTTCCCATATATCTACTTTACATGAGAACAATTTTTAAAACTTTTTTTGTTAGGAATTTGATCAACAAAATTTACAAAACCATTTTTAGGGACCACATTACATTTGAAGTGACTTTAAGGAGTCTATATTAGAGGAAATGCCCAAAAGTAAAATCATTCTAAATACTACATGCAAGAAGTTTATTAACCCTACAGATGCTTCACATGAATTTTTAGAATGTGGAAAGAAAAAATGAACTATTTAAATTTTTTTCACAAAAGTTTAAATTTAGACCCCAATTTTTTATTTTCACAAAGGAAACAGGAAAAAATGGAACCCAAATTTTGTTGTGTAATTTCTCCTGAGCATGCCAACAACCCATATGTGGGGAAACCACTGTTTGGGCGCATGGCAGGGCTTGGAATGGAAGGAGCTCTATTTGACTTTTTTAACCCCTCTGTGACCTTGGACGTACTATCCCGTCGAGGTGCCCTGGGCCTATCTGACCCTTGACGGGATAGTACGTCCTGCCCTTTAATGCGATACCGCGACTTAAGTCGCGGTGATCGCATTAAAATTCCGACGCCATCTCACCTGGGGGGAGATGGCCTCGGCATCCAGGGCATTGTCGCCGCCCACCCGCCCTCTCGATCGCTGTGATTGGCTGTTCAATTCTGAACAGCCAATCACAGCCATTCTCATTGTTTCAGCCAATCGGAGCGGCTGAAACAATGAGGTCACAGGCTAGGATCGAGTACCGATGTACTCGATCCTAGGTCCGGTGCCTGGCAGCGCCAGGCACCGGCAAGAACACCCCGGATTGGCGCGATCGCCGATCGCATGGATCGCGCCAATCGCAGGGCACCGCGCGGTATTACCGCGCTGTGCCCTGCCGGAACCTGCGTGGATCGGTGCTCTAATAGCACCGATCCTAGGATAGGATAGGATAGGACACAGTGCAGGCCCAGCAGGGCCTGCAGGAGCCGATTGGCGCGATGGATGTCATCGTCGATCGCGCCAATCACAGGGCGCAGTGGCGATCATATTGTGACCGCTCTGTGCCCTGCAGGTGACCTGGCTGTGACCTGCCTAGGATGGCACGAACAGATCCGATCCTAGGCAGGTCACAGCCAGGTCACCAGGAAAGCTCTGATTGGTGGGATCGATGTTATGGTCGATCCCACCAATGACAGGTCACAGCAGCAGCATGACCGCTCTGTGACCTGTCTGTGTCACCTGCCTGACCTGTGTATGACCGCTCTGCAGGGTCCTCATTCTAGCTGAGGATTCCTACAGAGCGGTCATACTGCTGGATCTCCTGGCTTGATCTCTCTGCTGGATCTACCTTCTGTGCTGGGTATTGTGGTGCCACAGCAGCCTGTAGCACCACAATCCCTGCTAAAGAAAGAAGACAACTAAACGTAAGTTTTATCCCTGATCCCTGCCCAATCCCCGTTCATCCGTGCCCAATCCCCGTTCATCCGTGCCCAATCCCCGTTCAACCACCCCAATCCCCGTTCATCCACCCCAATCCCCCCTTCCCCCTCTTTTTATCCCCTCCACCCCCATTTGTGCCGCCTCCGTGCGCACTTTTAGTAGCCGCCGAGTGTTGATTGGTGACGCAGTTCACCGATCAACGCTCGCGCTCGCTTTTTTTCCCTCGCCCCCGTTGCGCCAACTCCGTACACACATTCCGCAGCCGCCAAAGTTTGATAAGTGACGCAGTTCACTTATCAGAGTTTGTGCCTGCCGTTTTCCTTTTTTTTTTTTCACCCCCCTTTTGCGCCACCTGACTACAACCGTACGTTTTGATCACTGATCCCTGCCCAATCCCCACTTCCACCCCCATCTCCCTTAACCCTCTTTTTACCCCCTTTGCACCTCCTTCCGTGCGCCCATTTAACAGCCGCCGAACGTTGATTGGTGACGCAGTTCACCGATCAACGCTCGCGCTCGCTTTTTTTTCCCTCACCCCCGTTGCGCCAACTCCGTACACACATCCCGCAGCCGCCGAAGTTTGATAAGTGACGCAGTTCACTTATCAGAGTTTGTGCCTGCCGTTTTCCTTTTTTTTTTTTTCACCCCCCTTTTGCGCCACCTGACTACAACCGTACGTTTTGATCACTGATCCCTGCCCAATCCCCACTTCCACCCCCATCTCCCTTCCCCCTCTTTTTACCCCCCTTTGCACCTCCTTCCGTGCGCCCATTTAACAGCCGCCGAACGTTGATTGGTGACGCAGTTCACCGATCAACGCTCGCGCTCGCTTTTTTTCCCTCACCCCCGTTGCGCCAACTCCGTACACACATTCCGCAGCCGCCAAAGTTTGATAAGTGACGCAGTTCACTTATCAGAGTTTGTGCCTGCCGTTTTCCTTTTTTTTTTTTTCACCCCCTTTTGCGCCACCTGACTACAACCGTACGTTTTGATCACTGATCCCTGCCCAATCTCCACTTCCACCCCCATCTCCCTTCCCCCTCTTTTTACTCCCCTTTGCACCTCCTTCCGTGCGCCTATTTAACAGCCGCCGAGCGTTGATTGGTGACGCAGTTCACCGATCAACTCTCGCGCTCGCTTTTTTCCCCTCAGCCTTTTTGCGCAACCTCCGTACACACATCCAGCAGCCGCCAAACTTTGATAAGTGACGCAGTTCTCTTATCAGAGTTTGTGCCTGCCTTTTTTTTTTTACAGGTTTTTCTTCTCCTTTTAGCATTTTCTTTTCAGATAAGTTTGCACAAATCACTATCCCCCCACACATACACATACAGTTATCAATAAAGTGCACCCAATCACCATATTCACACAAAAATGTCCCGCTCGTCCCGTTCGTCCCAACAGCGCTATTCATTGGAGGAGGCATATGCTTTCCTTGCCTCCGACACTGATAGCGAGGGAGAGGATCCCACTTTTCTTTACTTTTCTGATTCTTCATCCTCTTCCTCCTCCTCCTCCTCCTCCTCCTCCTCCTCCTCTTCCTCCTCATCTTCCTCCTCGGGTCCTGCGGAACCACCACGCAGACGCCCCAGGACAGAAGATGAGGCAGCCCCCACCACTCCTGAACCAGCGCTCCCCACTGCGGAACCCACATGGACCTCGCCCCCCGAAAATTACGAGCCACTGATTCCTGATTTTGTGGCAGAATCAGGAATCAAGTTTGACACCACGGGCCTCACAGAAACAGACTTTTTCAAAGTCTTTTTCTCTGAGGATTTCATTAACCTCATGGTGGAGCAAACTAATTTGTATGCTCGTCAATTTTTGGAGCAAAACCCCGGTACATCATTTTCCAACTGGTCTCCTGTAGATGCAGTTGAAATGATGCAGTTTTGGGGCCTGGTCCTCCACATGGGGATCGTGAAGAAGCCAGAAATGCGGCAATATTGGAGTGTAGATGTTTTATATAACACTCCAGTATTCCGAATGGCCATGGTTCGGAGACGTTTTGAGGCCATCCATAAATTCCTGCATTATTCCGATAATGCACAGTGTCCCGCACGAGATGACCCCAACTTTGACCGTCTGTTCAAAGTTCGGCCGGTCATCGAACACTTCAACAAAAAGTTTTCTGAAGTGTACGTGCCCAAAAGGGACATCTGCGTGGATGAGTCCTTGGTCCATTTTAAGGGGCGGCTCGGATTCCGTCAATACCTGCCCAACAAAAGGGCCAGGTACGGAATCAAACTCTACAAGCTGTGTGAGAGTGCCTCAGGGTACATCCACAGGTTTAGAGTGTATGAAGGGAAGGACAGCAGGATTGAACCCCCTGAGTGTCCTCCTGTCCTGGGAGTGAGTGGGAAGATCGTGTGGGATTTGGTGCACCCACTGCTGGATAAAGGTTATCACCTCTATACTGATAACTTTTATACCAGCATCCCACTCTACAAATCCCTCTCTGCGCGAGGTACCGCAGCCTGCGGTACTGTGCGCAAAAATCAGAGAGGCCTCCCAAAGACGCTACTTCGGCAGATGCTCAGAAAAGGTGAGAGCAAGGCCCAATGTAGCGACCACCTGCTGGTGGTCAAGTACAAGGACAAGAGGGATGTCCTTCTCTTGACCACCATACATGGTGATGGCAGAGCCCTCAGCACTGTACGGGGTACCTCTACACAGGTCTGCAAACCGGACTGCGTACTGGGCTACAACAAAAGCATGGGGGGGGGGGTTGATCTCTCTGATCAACTCCTCCAACCATACAGTGCTTTGAGAAAGGCCAAGGTGTGGTACAAAAAGTTGGCCGTCACCTCGTACAAATGGCAATGCTCAACGCTTTCCTGCTGTTACGATGTGCACGCCACACCGATACGTCGTACCTTCAGTTCCAGGAGGTAGTGGTTAAGGCCCTGATATTTGGTACTCCGGAAGGAGAGGGCCCCAGTACTTCCGGAACTGAAGGTGCTCGTATCGTACCAGGCCAGCATTTTCCGGGGGTGGTCCCGCCAACCGGCAGAAAAGGTAAGCCGCAAAAAAGGTGCCGAGTGTGTTACAAAAGGGGAATACACAAGGACACCATTTATCAATGCGACACCTGCCCCGAAAAACCTGGCCTGTGTATGAAGGATTGCTTCAGATTGTACCACACCTCCATGCACTACTAATTTACTTTACAAGAAAGCGTACATTAGTTCCAAAAAGGGGGCACATCTAGATAAGTTCCTTGGGGGGGGGGTCTAGGTTCCAAAATGATGTCACTTGTGGGTTTTTTTTTACTGTTTAGGCACATCAGGGGCTCTGCAAACGGAACATGACGTCAAAACTTCCCTTTCGAGCCCCAACGTGTGCCTAAACAGTTTTTTCCCACATATGGCGTACCAGCGTAATCAGGACAATTTGGACAACAACTTTTGATGTCCAATTTCTCCTGTTACCTTTGGGAAAATTAAAAATTGGGGACTAAAATATCATTTTTGTGGGAAAAAATAGGATTTTTTATTTTCACGCCTGGGCATTATAAACTTTAGCGAAGCACGTGGGGGTTCAAATTTCTCACCAAACACCTAGATAAGTTCCTTAGGGGGTACAGTTTCCAAAATGGGGTCACTTGTGGGGGGTTTCTACTGTTTAGTCACATCAGGGGCTCTGCAAATGGAACATGATGCCAGCAGAACATTCCATCAAAGTCTGCATTCCAAAACGTCACTACTTCCCTTTCGAGCCTCAACGTGTGCCCAAACAGTAGTTCCTCCCCACATATGGGGTATCAGCGTACTCAGGACAAATTGGACAACAACTTTTGGGGTCCAATTTCTCCTGGTACCCTTGGGAAAATTAAAAATTGGGGACTAAAATATCATTTTTGTGGGAAAAAATAGGATTTTTTATTTTCACGCCTGGGCATTATAAACTTTAGTGAAGCACGTGGGGTTCAAAATTCTCACCAAACACCTAGATAAGTTCCTTAGGGGGTACAGTTTCCAAAATGGGGTCACTTGTGGGGGGTTTCTACTGTTTAGTCACATCAGGGGCTCTGCAAATGGAACATGATGCCAGCAGAACATTCCATCAAAGTCTGCATTCCAAATTGTCACTACTTCCCTTTCGAGCCCCAACGTGTGCCCAAACAGTAGTTCCTCCCCACATATGGGGTATCAGCGTACTCAGGACAAATTGGACAACAACTTTTGGGGTCCAATTTCTCCTGGTACCCTTGGGAAAATTAAAAATTGGGGACTAAAATATCATTTTTGTAGGAAAAAATAGGATTTTTTATTTTCACGCCTGGGCATTATAAACTTTAGTGAAGCACGTGGGGGTTCAATATTCTCACCACACAACTAGATAAGTTCCTTAGAGGGTCTAGTTTCCAAAATGGGGTCACTTGTGGGGGGTTTCCACTGTTTAGGCACATCATGGGCTCTCCAAACGCGACATGGCGTCTGATCTCAATTCCAGCCAAATTTAGCTTGAAAAAGTCAAACGGCGCTCCTTTCCTTCTGAGCCCTGCCATGCGCCCAAACAGTGGTTCCCCCCAAATATGGGGTATCAGCGTACTCAGGACAAATTGGACAACAACTTTTGGGGTCCAATTTCTCCTTTTACCCTTGAGAAAATAAAAAATTGGGGACTAAACGATCATGTTTGTGGAAAAAAATAGGAATTTTTTTTTCACGCCCGGGCGTTATAAACTTTCGTGAAGCACTTGGGGGATAAAAGTGCTCATGACACATCTAGATAAGTTCCTTATGGGGTCTAGTTTCCAAAATGGGGTCACTTGTGGGGGGTTTCCACTGTTTAGGCACATCAGGGGGTCGCCAAACGCGACATGGCGTCCGATCTCAATTCCAGCCAAAGTTAGCTTGAAAAAGTCAAACGGCGCTCCTTTCCTTCTGAGCCCTGCCATGCGCCCAAACAGTGGTCCCCCCCCCACATATGGGGTATCAGCGTACTCAGGACAAATGGGACAACAACTTTTGGGGTCCAATTTCTCCTTTTACCCTTGAGAAAATAAAAAATTGGGGACTAAACGATCATGTTTGTGGAAAAAATAGGATTTTTTTTTTCACGCCCGGGCGTTATAAACTTTCGTGAAGCACTTGGGGGATAAAAGTGCTCATGACACATCTAGATAAGTTCCTTAGGGGGTCTAGTTTCCAAAATGGGGTCATTTGTGGGGGGTTTCCACTGTTTAGGCACATCAGGGGGTCGCCAAACGCGACATGGCGTCTGATCTCAATTCCAGCCAAATTTAGCTTGAAAAAGTCAAACGGCGCTCCTTTCCTTCTGAGCCCTGCCATGCGCCCAAACAGTGGTTCCCCCCAAATATGGGGTATCAGCGTACTCAGGACAAATTGGACAACAACTTTTGGGGTCCAATTTCTCCTTTTACCCTTGAGAAAATAAAAAATTGGGGACTAAATGATCATGTTTGTGGAAAAAAATAGGAATTTTTTTTTTCACGCCCGGGCATTATAAACTTTCGTGAAGCACTTGGGGGATAAAAGTGCTCATGACACATCTAGATAAGTTCCTTAGGGGGTCTAGTTTCCAAAATGGGGTCATTTGTGGGGGGTTTCCACTGTTTAGGCACATCAGGGGGTCGCCAAACGCGACATGGCGTCCGATCTCAATTCCAGCCAAATTTAGCTTGAAAAAGTCAAACGGCGCTCCTTTCCTTCTGAGCCCTGCCATGCGCCCAAACAGTGGTTCCCCCCAAATATGGGGTATCAGCGTACTCAGGACAAATTGGACAACAACTTTTGGGGTCCAATTTCTCCTTTTACCCTTGAGAAAATAAAAAATTGGGGACTAAACGATCATGTTTGTGGAAAAAAATAGGAATTTTTTTTTTCACGCCCGGGCGTTATAAACTTTCGTGAAGCACTTGGGGGATAAAAGTGCTCATGACACATCTAGATAAGTTCCTTAGGGGGTCTAGTTTCCAAAATGGGGTCACTTGTGGGGGGTTTCCACTGTTTAGGCACATCAGGGGGTCGCCAAACGCGACATGGCGTCCGATCTCAATTCCAGCCAAAGTTAGCTTGAAAAAGTCAAACGGCGCTCCTTTCCTTCTGAGCCCTGCCATGCGCCCAAACAGTGGTCCCCCCCCCCACATATGGGGTATCAGCGTACTCAGGACAAACTGGACAACAACTTTTGGGGTCCAATTTCTCCTTTTACCCTTGAGAAAATAAAAAATTGGGGACTAAACGATCATGTTTGTGGAAAAGATAGGATTTTTTTTTTTCACGCCCGGGCGTTATAAACTTTCGTGAAGCACTTGGGGGATAAAAGTGCTCATGACACATCTAGATAAGTTCCTTAGGGGGTCTAGTTTCCAAAATGGGGTCACTTGTGGGGGGTTTCCACTGTTTAGGCACATCAGGGGGTCGCCAAACGCGACATGGCGTCCGATCTCAATTCCAGCCAAATTTAGCTTGAAAATGTCAAACGGCGCTCCTTTCCTTCTGAGCCCTGCCATGCGCCCAAACAGTGGTCCCCCCACATATGGGGTATCAGCGTACTCAGGACAAATTGGACAACAACTTTTGGGGTCCAATTTCTCCTTTTACCCTTGAGAAAATAAAAAATTGGAGACTAAACGATCATGTTTGTGGAAAAAATAGGATTTTTTTTCACGCCCGGGCGTTATAAACTTTCGTGAAGCACTTGGGGGATAAAAGTGCTCATGACACATCTAGATAAGTTCCTTAGGGGGTCTAGTTTCCAAAATAGGGTCACTTGTGGGGGGTTTCCACTGTTTAGGCACATCAGGGGGTCGCCAAACGCGACATGGCGTCCGATCTCAATTCCAGCCAAATTTAGCTTGAAAAAGTCAAACGGCGCTCCTTTCCTTCTGAGCACTGCCATGCGCCCAAAAAGTGGTTCCCCCTCACATGTGGGGTATCAGCGTACTCAGGATAAATTGGACAACAACTTTTGAGGTCCATTTTCTCTTTTTACCCTTGGGAAATTAAAAAGATTATTGCTGAAAGATCATTTTTGTGACTAAAAAGTAAAATGTTAATTTTTTCCTTCCATGTTGCTTCTGCTGCTGTGAATCACCTGAAGGGTTAATAAACTTCTTGAATGTGGTTTTCAGCACCTTGAGGGGTGCAGTTTTTAGAATGGTGTCGCTTTTGGGTATTTTCTGCCATATAGACCCCTCAAAATGACTTCAAATGTGAGGTGGTCCCTAAAAAAAATGGTTTTGTAAATTTGGTTGTAAAAATGAGAAATTGCTGGTCAAATTTTAACCCTTATAACTTCCTTGAAAAAAAAAAGTTTGTTTCAAAAATTGTGCTGATGTAAAGTAGACATGTGGGAAATGTTAGTTATTAACTATATTGTGTCACATAACTCTCTGGTTTAACAGAATAAAAATTCAAAGTTGGAAAATTGTGAAATTTTCAAAATTTTCGCCAAATTTCCGTTTTTTTCACAAATAAACGCAAGTTATATCGAAGAAATTTTAGCACTATCATGAAGTACAATATGTTACAAGAAAACAATCTCAAAATCGCTAAGATCCGTTGAAGCGTTTCGGAGTTATAACCTCATAAAGGGACAGTGGTCAGAATTGTAAAAATTGGCCTGGTCATTGACGTGCAAACCACCCTTGGGGGTAAATGGGTTAATGCAAAATTGGCAGGAATAATTAGCAGATGTCATGTCGCATGTGGAGAACCCCTGATGTGCCTAAATAGGGGAAACCCCCCTCATATGACAACATATTGGAAACTAGACCCATCAGGGAACTTATCTAGATGTTGTGAGCACCTTTAACCCTCAGGTGCTTCACAGAATTTTACAATATTCAGCCGAGAAAATTAAAAAAATACATTTTTCCTCAAATAAGCTTTTTAGAGCTAAATTTAGCATTTTCAAAAGGGTAGCAGGAAACATTACTCTATAATATTTGTTGTGTAATTTCTCCTGAGTACACCGATACCCCATATGTGGAGGAAAACTACTGTTTGGGTGCACAGCAGGGCTTGGAATGGAAGGAGTGCCATTTGACTTTTTAAATGCAAAATTTGCTGGAATAATAATCGGGTGCAATGTCATGTTTCGAGTGCCCCTGATGTGCCTAAATAGTGGAAACCCCCAACAAATGACACCATTTGGGATACTAGACCCCTCAAGGGATCTACCAGATGTGTCATGAGCACCTTCAACCCACAAGTTCTGCACAGAATTTTACAACATTGATCTGTGGAAATAAAAAAATATTTTTTTAAAAATGTTGTTTTAGCCTCAATTTTTTTCATTTTCACAATGATAGAAGGAGAAAATGGACTAGAAAATTTGTGATGCAATTTCTCCTGATTACGTCGGTATCAAAATACTTTTCACAGTGCACAGCTTAGAATGAAAGAAGCATAATATTGGAGTTAAGATTTTGCTGGACTGGTTTGAGGCATCGGCAGAGCCCCTAAGGTGCCAAAACAGCAGAACCCCATAAACCACCCCATATTACAAATTACACCTCTCAATAATTTAATCTAGGGGTGCAGTGATCATAGTGACACCACAGGTGGTCACAGAATTTTATACCATTGGGCTGTGAAAAAAAATTACATTTTTACAACCAAAATGTTGTTTTAGCCCTAGATTTTACATTAACACACTGGGAAATGGGTAGAAATAGCAACAAAATTTGTCCCACAATTTCTGCTGAATGTGGAAATACCCCATATGTGGCTGTACAGTACTGCTTAGCCAAACAGTGAGACTCTGGAGGGACAGAGCGCTATTTGCCTCCTGGAGCACAGATTTTCCTACAATAGCTTGCATACTCCATATACAGAACACCTAAGTGTTAGAGGAGCAGAATTCCCATTCAAGGGACCCCATTTTGGAAATCATAACCATTTGGGAATTTGTATACAGGTGTAGTGACGATTTTGACTTTACGGATGTCTTCCAAAAACAAGCAGTAATGGACGTTGCTGAGTGAAAATTGCAAACTTTGTAATATCCAGTATATTATAGTGACCTGTACATTGTACACAGCTCATGCTTCTGGAGACATGCACCCATAAATTAAGAGGGCTCTCATCCATACAGAAATGCCAAACATCTGAATGCTAAATGTGGTTTAGGCACAGTGTGGTGCTTAGAAGGGAGAGGGGCATTTAGATTTGGGAGCACATAATTTGCTGGATTTCTTTTGGGGTGCGAGAAGCCATTTTGCTTTTCCAGAGACTTTGTACCAGTAACGTGGAAGCCCCCTATATTTCCATTGACAGGTGACAGACCTGAGTGGGGACTTTTTTTTGTGGATTGAATTGAAGCTTTTTTTGGAAACATTTTGTATAACCTTTGGGATCACATTTATCCAGCACTCTACTCTGAGCACTTAACTTTGTGGTTTCCTTCTAGATCTCCAAGTGATGTGATTCAGATGAAACCTGGAGAGATCCATTCACTATAATGAGACAGCAGAGCTACTCTGAGCTTCATCTGGCCTGTGTTCAGTGTTGTCCTTTTTTTTCAAAAGTGCACAAAACTGTGGCCAACTGCACTTTTATTCACATATAAAAAGACGGATACTGTTGGGTCACATGCCAGACAGTGTCCACAGTGTCTCCATCTGCCTTGTTATAGTGAATCTTCAGCTGGGGGTTCTGTCTGAATCATGTATTTAAGAGATTTACACAGAAGCGTGAAAGTGCTCAGTGTAGAGCGCAGGATAAAGGTAAGCCAAGCCTTACTGTGATCTTAGGGAGACAATGAACAAATCAACCACAGATGAGGAATTGGTTTTATTTACTTTTTACACCATTCCCTGTGTGGTGTGTAACAAGTGAATAGACAACTTTATTCTTCGGGTCAGTGCGATTACAGCGATACCAGATTTATATCAGATTTTTATGCTTGGCTGCTCTCACACACTAAAAGACGCTTTTATTGCAAAAACAAGGTTTTGTATCTCCATATATTGAGAGCTACAATTTTTCCATATTTCTGCCGACAGAGTCATGTGACAGCTTGTTTTTGTCATGGTCTGTATGTGAATTCTGGTTTAGTGCTGCAGGGGTTAATACCTCTGGCCTCTCTCTGGTTCTGGGAGAGCTTTAAATAGCCTCATTTGGGCTCTGTCCATTGTCTGTGATACTTTGACCTCGGCTTAGTTCCTGACCTCTGTGTATCTGTGAATACTGTCTGCCTGTGTATGCTTGCTCATGTATAACCTGGTCCGTTCTTGTTTCTGATATTGCTGCCCAACTGTGTACTTGCTTTGCCTCTCTGTTATGACCTTTGCCTGTCCCTTCCATTCCATTGCTCCTGCCTGTACTGCGATGCTATCTCAGGTTTCCAGACTCTGCTTTGTGACTGACTACGTCCCTGTCTTGCCCCTCCTGTACTGTGCCATCTCCAGGCTTAGACCCACGCCTGCCCAACTACTCTCTGGGCATCTCTAGCCTAAGTGCCGGTCTCCAGATCCCCGAGGCTGTCTTCGCCCCAGACACCCTCCCCCCCCCCCCCCCCAGCAGTCACGTGCTTCAGGTCCTGTTTGCCTGAAGCACGCATCTCCAACGCTGCCGCCCCGCTCCATAGGTATCTTTGAGCATAGTTTGTTCTACTCAGGACACGAGCACTGGCTCAGTAAGCAAGTGTAGTGCAGTGTTCCTGACAGTTTTTTTGTGGGACGAGCTGACGTTTTTATTGGTACTTTTTTTGGGGACATGACATTTTTTGATCGCTTTCTATTCCAATTTTTGGGAGGCAGAATGAACAAACACCAGGAATTGTTTTTTGGGGGGTTTATGCAGTTCCGCGTGTTGTGAAATTGATAAGGCAGCTATGTTCTTCAGATCAGTTACGGTTAGGCCGGGATCACACTATCGATGAATACGGACAAGTGCTACGTGATAAAACATCGCATAGGACTCAGATCAGTATTCATCTATGGGGCAGCTCACATCACCGTTTTTTTGCTCAGCCACATTATACGTGCGAGTGAAATCTCAGCATGCTGCAATTGTCACTGACTCTCAGCTGAGTATCGGCTCACTTGTACCCATATAAGCCTATGGGTGCAAGTGAGACAACACACATCACACGGATATCATCTGAGTGATGTGCGTTATACGCCGACCCCGGCAATGGAGGAGATAGGAGAAATTCATTTCTCCACCTTCTCCACAGCTGTGCTCCGATCCTCTCTCCGCTGACCAGTACTGGCTACAATGGCAGAAGCTGGAAAGGCAGCAGTAACCCTTTGCACATTGTCAGACTGAGCGAGATGCTGGGACCGACGCCTCCGCCGAGCAGGCTCCACTGTGGCAGGAGAAGAATGGGAGACCACAGTGGAAATGGCTCGAGATTCCCCTTGTGCAGAGTCGGGAATTCGACCCCTAACAAACACCACGTATAATACTATGTTATTAAATTTTACCACTTTTTTTTTGCTTCAAATATTTTTTTCCCTATTTTCCACCTCTAAAACCTGGGTGCGTCTTATAGTCCTGTGCATCTTATAGTCCGAAAAATACAGTATGTGATTTTTAAAAATATATTTTTACAACTTTTTTTTTTACTTTTTTACTTAGTCCCGCTATGAGACTTTCACTTTCTGCAGTCTGATTGAAGTTAAAAGGTACAGTGGGGGAAATAAGTATTTGATTTGCTGATTTTGTAAGTTTGCCCACTGACAAAGAAATGAACAGTCTATAATTTTAAGAGCAGGTTAATTTTAACATTGAGAGATAGAATATCAAGTCACAAGGGGGCATTCTCTGCATCTGGATGAGAGAAGGTTTTTCCACCAACATAGAAGAGGATTCTTTACTGTTAGGGCAGTGAGAATCAGGAATTCCTTGCCTGAGGAGGTGATGATGGCGAACTCAGTCGAGGGGTTCAAGAGAGGCCTGGATATGTTCCTGGAGCGTAACAATATTGTATCTTAGGGTATGTGCACACGTTGTGAATTCCATTGCGGATTTTTCCGCGCAGATTCTGCAGAATCCCCAGGTAAAATGACCTGCGAGTTTTCTGCGGATTTTGTGCAGATTTTGTGCGGATTTCACCTGCGTTTTTACACCTGCGGATTCCTATAGTGGAATAGGTGTAAAACACTGCGGAATCTGCACAAAGAATTGACATGCTGCGGAAAATAAACCGCTGCGTTTCTGCATGGAATTTTCCGCAGCATGTGCACTGCGGATTTGGTTTTCCATAGGTTAACATGGTACTGTACACCACTTTGAAAATTGACAAATCCGCAACGTGTGCACATAGCCTTCCAGTTATTAGGTTCTTTAGAAGGGCATAGATCTGGGGATTTATTCTGATGGAATATAGGCTGAACTGGATGGACAAATGTCTCTTTTCGGCCTTGCCAACTATGTTACTATGTTATAAATCTAGAAAATTATGCTGTATAAATTACATTTATATACATACATACAATATACATTTATTTGCATTTTGCAGTGAACAATAAGTTTTTGATCCCTCCGGCAAACAAGTCTTAATACTTGGTGGCAAAATCCTTGTTGGCAAGCACAGCAGTCAGACTTTTTTGTAGTTGATGATGAGGATTGTGTACGCCAGGAGGAATTTTGGTCTAATTCTCTTTGCATATCATCTGTAAATCATTAAGATTTTGAGGTTGTCGCTTGGCAACTTGGTGCTTCAACTCCCTCCATAAGTTTTCTATGAGATTAAGGTCTGGAAACTGGTTAGGCCACCCCATTACCTTAATGTGCTTCTTTTTTAGCCACTCCTTTGTTGCCTTGGCTGTATGTTTTGGGTCATTATCTTGCTGGAAGACCCAGCCACGACCCATTTTTAATGTCCTGGCGGAGGAAGGGAGGTTGTCACTCAGGATTTTACAGTACATGGCTCCATCCATTCTCCCATTGATGCGGTGAATTAGTCCTGTACCCTTAACATTGAAACACCCCCACCTCCATGCTTGCCAGTGGGGACGGTGTTCTTTGGGTCATAGGCGGCATTTCTCTTCCTCCAAACATGGCGAGTTGAGTCAATGCCAAACCTTTACGGTGTAGTGTGTTACTAATGGTTTTCTTGGTGACTGTGGTCAGAGAGCAGGATGTAGCTTGGAGGATATCCCAATAATAAAACATAACCTTTAATGTGATAATTAAAACCTGGACACCCAACAAAAAACACAGACAATAACAAAAAAAAGTGCTCATGTGAACCAGTGCTCAAAGATAAAAATTGGTTCGGTCTCACCAATGAGGACGGACGTTTCACTGTAGCGGCTTATTTCTCAGTCTCCTGAGCTGGAAATTGGTGGTCCAAAAGTAAGGGTTGGGGGGTATGGTATTTCCGTTTCTTCCCTGTCGTGCCCCTAAAATACTCCTTTCCTCACAAGGACAGGCCCCAAGTTGACCCTACTATGGACAACCACCATTAAATATATATATCCAGTGTTCTTCTCCCTACGCGTTTCATCTCCAATAGCTGGGAATCATCAGGGGAGTCAAATAGAAATCAGTGCCAACAGGGCACAAAAGAAATCCAGCATAAGTCCGCACATGTTACAGTTCCCGCAGTGGCAAGGTACCCATGGGTCAGAGTAGCTGTCTATGTTTACAGCCTATAGTGATTCACTATATATTTAATGGTGGTTGTCCATAGTAGGGTCATAGTAACATAGTAACATAGTTAGTAAGGCCGAAAAAAGACATTTGTCCATCCAGTTCAGCCTCTATTCCATCATAATAAATCCCCAGATCTACATCCTTCTACAGAACCTAATAATTGTATGATACAATATTGTTCTGCTCCAGGAAGACATCCAGGCCTCTCTTGAACCCCTCGACTGAGTTCCCCATCACCACCTCCTCAGGCAAGCAATTCCAGTCCACTTGGGGCCTTTCCTTGCGAGGACAGGAGTATAGCAGGGGCACGACAGGGAAGAAAGGGAAAATACCTTACCCCAACCCTTACTTTTGGACCACCAATTTCCAGCTCAGGAGACTGAGAAAAACCGCTACAGTGAAACGTCTGTCCTCATTGGTGAGACCGAACCAATTTTTATCTTTGAGCACTGGTACACATGACCACTATTTGTTTTGTTATTTTGTTATTGTCTGTTTTTTGTTGGGTGTCAAGGTTTTAATTATCACATTAAAGGTTATGTTTTATTATTGGGATATCCTCCAAGCTACATTCTCCTGTCAACCCTGAGGGTATTGGAACAGTGTAGACTATTTCACACTTTAGCTGATTGTACTTGGTGACTGTGGTCCCAGCTTCCTTGAGATCATTAACAAGTTCTCCCATGTAGTTTTAGGCTGATCTCTCACCTTCCTCATGATCAAGGATACCCCATGAGGTGAAATTTTGCATGGTGCCCCAGATCGATGTCGATTGACAGTCATTTTGTATATCTTCCATTTTCTTACTATTGCACCAACAGTTGTCTCCTTCTCACCCAGCATCTTACTTATGGTTTTGTAGCCCATTCCAGCTTTGTGCAGGCCTATGAACCTTGTCCCTAACATCCTTATAACCTTATGAAGCTGTTTGATCTTGGTAGACGTTAGAGTCTGACTGATTAATTGAGTCTGTTGGACAAGAGTCTTTTATAAAGGTGACTATGTAAGACAGCGGTCTTTAATGCAGGTAACGAGTTGATTCGGAGCATCTAACTGGTCTGTAGGAGCCAGAACTCTTAATGGTTGGTAGGGGATCAAATACTTATTTCTCACTGCAAAATGCAAAGAAATTTATATAATTTAAACAATGTGATTTTCTGGATTTTATTCTTGATACTCTAGCTCTCAATGTTAAAATTAACCTACCCTTAAAATTATAGACTGTTCATGTCTTTGTCAGTGGGCAAACTTACAAAATAAGCAAGGGATCAAATATTTATTTCCCCCACTGTATAGCAGTTCAGAAGCATTGCTATACCAAATTGTATGTCACCCCTCAGACACAAGTTAGTTAGATCATGCACTGTGCATGATCTAAATAACTTGCTAGTGCCTGGTGACCCGAATGTCATCATGATGACATCGGGTTACCATGGCAACTATCGGGATTCCGCGATGATGTCACTGGGTCTCACACTTGATTAGAGCCAATCACTTGAGTCTATGGTACTTAATATATGCTTCATACTATCCTGAAATCGCGCCATTACATCTTATTGATAAGCCTGCCATCCCACCGACCTAATATCAATCCATCTGCAATCTGGAAAGTAACTGTGAAGAGTTGGACTTTTACCGTTACAGATTAAGAATTGTCCGGATCGGCAGAGGACGTGGGAATTTTGTATCTGTTAAGCTGCCTATGAAAATGATCTAGATGAAATACAGCATCATGTAGAAGAAGACCCCATGCTGTTAATGTGAAAGATGACTATGGTGGAGACACGCCACTCATTTGTGCCTGCCAGAGAAGCAATATTAAAGTTGTCAATTACTTATTATATGCGAAAGCTGATATCAACCTCACAAATAATAAAGGAAGGACATGTTTGCACTACGCTGTTAGAAAAAGGGTCACATTCTTGGACTACCTGCTCATTGTAATCTTGATGCCTGTTATGCTTATAAAATAAGCAAGGGATCAAATACTTATTTCACCCACTGTATAGCAATGCAGGAGCATTGTTATACCTAATAGTCTGTTAGCCCTGCAGACACAAGTTAGTTAGCTCATGCACTGCGCATGATCTAACTAACTTGCCAGTCCCTGGTGACCCGGATGTCATCATGGTGACATCGGGTTACCATGGCAACGATCGGGATAATAATAATCTTTATTTTTATATAGCGATAACATATTGCACAGTGCTATACAGTTTGCACACATTATCATCGCTGTCCCTAATGGGGCTCACAATCTAAATTCCCTATCAGTATGTCTTTGAAGTGTGGGAGGAAACCAGAGTACCTGGAGGAAACCCACGCAAACACAGGAAGAATATACAAACTCCTTGCAGATGTTGTCCTTGGTGGGGTTTGAACCCAGGACTCCAGCGCTGCAAGGCTGCAGTGCTAACCACTGAGCCACCATGCTGCCTGTGTCCCCATTACTGGTAGCACAAGGGCTCTGTAAAAGCAAAAGAAATCCTGTGATATCTGCACTTCTAAATCGAAATGCCCCCTCCCTTCTTAGCCCAGTGTTGCCTTAACGGCAGTTAGTGCCCACATATTTGGCATTTCTGTAGTGAGGAGAGCCCGATTAATTTACGAGTACATTACTCAAGAAGTATAAGCTGGGCACAATGATCTAGGCACTTCAATGTACTGGGTATTACATTGGCATATTTTAATTTAACTTTACAACTTCCACTGCATGTTTGTTTCTGGAAATCACCCATGGAGTCACCCATGGAGTCAAAATCGTCACTACACCTGTGGATGAATTCCCAAAGGTGTTAAATGGTGGCGCCAGAGAGCCGATCCCTGCTGGGTAGTTCTCTCCTCTCCCCATAGGTGAGTGAAGTTGACACCCCCCTTCCCTTGTACGATCCGTCACACCCCCCTGCTTCCCAGAGCCATAACTTTTTTATTTTTCTGGCAATGTGAAGGCTTGTTTTTTGCGGGGCAAGTTGTACTTTTGAACAACACCATAGATTTTAACATATTGTGTACTGGAAAATGGGAAAAAAATTCTAAGTGCTTTGAAATTGCAAAAAAAGTGCAATTGCTGACCTGCCATCATGATTCTCTAGGTCATTATCAGTTCGCAGACACCAAACATGTCTAGGTTCTTTTTTATTTACGTGGTGAAAAAAAATGTGTTTGTTTAAAATAAAATAGGTCCATTTTTCGAGACCTGTAGCTACTCCATTTTCCGTGATCTGGGGCTGCATGAAAGCTTATTTTTTGCTCGATGAGCTGAGCTTTGTATTGATACAATTTTAGTGTAGATACAATTTTTTGATCGCCCGTTATTGCATTTTATTGCAATGTAGCGGTAACCAAAAAACATAATTCTGGTGTTTTGAATTTTTTTCTCTTTACGCCATTTACTGATCAGGTTAATTATTTTTTATATCGATAGATCAGGTGATTTTGAATGCAGCGATACCAAATATGTGTATTTTTTAATTATTTTATTTTAAATGGGGCAAAAGGAGAGTGAACGTCGACCACGGGGAGGCTCTCATAGCAATATGGCAATGACAACCACAGAGGTCTGCTTCAGATATCTCTGCTGCAGAAACCCATATGTGACCCACAATCATGTGACGGGGTCACCGATAGGCGGAGCCAGTGACATGCTTCCTGGAAACGTGAGTTAAATGCCACTATCAGAGATTGACAGCGGCATTTAACTAGTTAACAGCCGCTGGTGGATCGCGATTCCACCCACAGCTGTTGCGACCACATGTCAGCTGTATATATCAGCTGTCATGTGCTAAGAAAGGTGCAAGCCCAGCATTGGAGCCGGCACCAAACAGGGGTTTTCCGACATGTGCGTATTATTACGGCACATGTCAGAAAGGAGTTAAGGAGTGAAAGAGGTCGAAAAGAGTCATTTGGCAGCTAGTGACCAGGCCAAACGAGGGGCTAAATGCAGACGTTGGAAGGCTCCTGTCTTTAGGGTGGGGGATTTTGTGCGGTTGTCCTCAAAAAATCTGCACTTAAAGGTCACGTCTATGAAGTTTGCACCTAAATTTGTAGGTCCCTTTTAAAAAAAATTGAGGGGACACCTGGTCCTCAAGACAAAATTGAGATGGATCTGGAAGGGGATTAGGGAGTATGCGGTAGTGCGACATCTTGGTTCCACGCAGGTCAGGCGCCATCTGCAATATCTTGTTAAGTGGAAAGATTATGACCTTGAAGCTAATTCTTGGGTTAATTTGGAGGGTCTTCATGTGGATTACATTGTGAGAAAGTTCTATCAGTGACATCCGAGAGTAGGGGCTTTCTAGGGTCCGGTGGCCCCTCATGGAAGGGGTGTACTATCGTAGCTCCCTTTGGGAATTCGATCTAGTGACCTGTTGGTGCATGGTTGGTTCCTCTGTCTGCTGAGCTATTGACCTTTTGCTGATGGTTTCTATTGTCTTTGTTTTCCTTTCTTGGTTTTCTCCTCTCCAGGTTTTTCTCGTTTTCTCATTTTTGGTTTATCCTATCACATTCTGGGTGGGATTTTATATGTTCACCCTTCATTGCATTTCCTGTCTGGCTATACCTCTTGGTGGATGTGTGTTCAAGAGTTGCAGCTCTTCAGCAAAGAGGTTTACCTTGCATGGTAATCTCCAGTTGTATTCTTGCACGAGTCTGTTAGCTTTCTCTCCTTGCACCTTTTCCTTTTACCACTGTTAGGTTGGTAGGAGGCTTTACTTGCTACTTTATTTTTGGTTCTGCTTAACCTCCTCTCTCTACCCTATATGAATCTATCTTAGCTTCTCACCTCAGGTTTTCGTATCTCTCTTCTCACTTTCCTTTCCTCTTGTTGACAGTGTGTTGCGGCCTTCCCTCTGGTTCCTCAATAGGTACAGGAAACCACTCAACAGCCTTTTAGGGTGTTAGGTTCGAGGTGGTGTTTTTAGTTATATGACTAGGGTGTTACTAGTCTGTATAGGAACCAGTTGGGTCCGGATGCCGTGTTTTCCATGTGTGGGTGTGTACACGTTCATAACAAGATTGTTCAGTGCACATAGGCAGCCGTTGTTCTATAGTTACACAGGAGGATGCACTGATGAGAATAATGAACTTTGAGATGCGCAAATGATCATTTCACCAGGTGAATGAGCGTTTTGCTCATTCATCATCATGTATTCAGCAGCCTGTTTACACTGAAATATATCATGAAACAAGTGTTCTTAAGAAAGCTTGTTCGTGATTATTTTTCCATATAAATGAGGCATAAGGGTACTAGTTATCAAAGTCTGTATGTACTGTATAAAGAAGATATAAAAAGTGCGTGAAGATAACAGGGGAGATGTGAAAATATATACATTTAATCTCACATTAGACACAATGATAAAATAAATGACATAGTTTTCCATACAGTGGGGAAAAAAGTATTTAGTCAGCCACCAATTGTGCAAGTTCTCCAACTTGATGAGATGAGATAAGAGAGGCCTGTAATTGACATCTTAGGTAGACCACAACTATGAAAGTCAAGATGAGAAAACAAATCCAGAAAATCACCTTGTCTGATTTAGCAAGATTTATTTTGTAAAATATGGTGTAAAATAAGTATTTGGTCATTAACAAAAGGTCATCTCAATATTTTGCTATATATCCTTTGTTGGCAATGACAGAGGTCAAACATTTTCTGTAAGTCTTCACAAGGTTGGCACACACTGTTGGTGGAATGTTGGCCCATTCCTCCATGCAGATCTCCTCTAGAGCAGTGATGTTTTGGGCCTGTCACTGGGCAACACGGACTTTCAACTCCCTCCAAAGGTTTTCTATGGGGTTGAGATCTGGAGACTGGCTATGCCATCCAGGACCTACATATGCCAGTGTAATAAAGTGCAGGGTAGAGTATGTCACCAAGGAACAGACAGACCAACTGTTGAAGGGGATTTATTAACAGGAGTAAGGGTACTGTCATACTGAAACGACGCTGCATCGATACGACAACGCTGCAGCGTCGCTGTTTGGTCGCTGGAGAGCTGTCACACAGACCGCTCTCCAGCGACCAACGATCCCGAAGTCCCCTGGTAACCAGGGTAAACATCGGGTTACTAAGCGCAGGGCTGCGCTTAGTAACCCGATGTTTACCCTGGTTACCAGCTTAAACGTAAAAAAAACAAACACTACATACTTACATTCCGTGTCTGTCCTCCGGCACTCTGCTTTCCTCTGCACTGTCAGCGCCGGTCAGCCGTAAAGCAGAGCGGTGACGTCACCGCTGTGCTTTCTGGCTGGCCGGCGCTGACACAGGATGCAGGAGGAGTGCAGAGAAGCAGAGCGCCGGGGACAGACAGCTGAAGGTAAGTATGTAATGTTTGTTTTTTTTACGTTTACGCTGGTAACCAGGGTAAACATCGGGTTACTAAGCGCGGCCCTGCGCTTAGTAACCCGATGTTTACCCTGGTTACCAGTGAAGACATCGCTGAATCGGCGTCACACACGCCGATTCAGCGATGTCAGCGGGAGATCCAGCGACGAAAGAAAGTTTCAGACGATCTGCTACGAAGTACAATTCTCAGCGGGGTCTCGCAGTAGCGTGTCAGACACAGCGAGATCGTAACGATATCACTGGAACATCACGGATTGTGCCGTCCTAGCGATCAAAGTGCCACTGTGTGACGGTACCCTAAGATTCTCCTCGCAGGGAGTAAATAGGGGATTAGAAAAGATAAAGCAAACAGTATAAAAGTACACAACAAGTTAACTGAAGCTATGAAACAGTTAAGCAGATTAGAAATAATAAAAAACAAGTGTTCTTGTAACTTATCAGTCCAGGGAGATACTGACTGGAGGGTCCTTATTCCAATGTGGGTACAGTCACCAGCAGCACTTGAAGATTCTGAAGCCTTTCCTGTCTTCTGAGAACTGGAGACTCTGGGGTTAAACCTTTGCAAAACTTTTCTTCTCAAAGTGAAACTGATATCAGGAAGTAGCACAGTCTTGGTCACTGCTGCAGGAGTCTCTGTAATATTAGCCTGGCAGTTTCTCTGTAGTAACGATGTAACACACACACTGGGCAGTTACTTATCACACTCAGGGATCTTTGCTTGTCACTGCGGTCACCGGTCACTGTCTCTGCGCTGTCAGGGAAAGAGTCTTCTCTGATTCAGGAGGTTTCCGAGTCTACACCCTCACATACAGCCTTCACTATGGGGGGTATCTCAGCCTCAGTGCCCTCACGGGGAGCACTACTTTTAGGGGAGTACGGCGCTGCAGCCTGCCCTCTCTTTGGCGCACTGCCCTCTCTCTGCGCTCCTGCTCTTTTTCTGACCACACCCCTCTCTCTTCCCAGCAGTCACCTGGTCCCCTCTGTCCAGGGCAGAAAGTCTTCCCCCCAACAATCCAGCTGTCTAAGTGGTTCCAGGCAAGGAGCAGGGAAACCAACCTCCTTACACCACTGTATGCTACTTTTACCTCAGTCTTAATAATGCGTCCTTGTTAGTGAACCAATCATAGTCACATTTCTTTGTTTTCTTCATTTCCTTTATGCTATAGTTCAGCATTGGATAACATTAATCTGAGCAGTACATACCTGTATTCTTTCATTAAGTAAAGATTATATTAATTTTGCTTAACAACTGGTATTCCTCTGTTCCACAATATTATTAATATGTGCTGTTGATTAAAGGGTGATTCAATTACCCGCAGAGTCATATTACTTTTCAGAAAGCATTTATCACCATGTTGATCTTAATTTTAAATATACATCAGACAATCATTTCTGCCTCCTATGTTCTTTGTATTTATTCAAGAATATTTAACAGTAGACAAAAGGTGACTTATTCATTATTCATCCCAAACAAGGCAACTGTGGCAATTTGAAAAGCCTGACATTTGAGCTTTTTGCCAACACTAGCAAAATTATATCCTTCCTATTGTAAATCAATGAAGTAGAATCATTCTGTACAATAGAAATAAATTGCCTTGTCACTTTAATAAGGCCACCTTATATACAACCTTCAACCAATGCCATTGTGCAGAGAAAGGGTGCATCCTCCTCTTCTGCTGCCTTAGATCTCAGTTGGCTTTCCAATTAAATGAACGTCATCTAAGTCTTTCTCTTCGGTTTCCTTTTATTGAGCGCCAATGTCAGAATGTCACAGACTTAACTTACTTCTGTGCATGCATTACAGTGGATTAAGTCTCCTTATTGTCCCACTTAACAAAACACATCTGTATTTTGTAAGTTGTATGAGACTAAATATGTAAGGTGATATAGAGATTTTTATTTATTTGGATGCAAAATAGCGAACAAATATTATTACTTTATGGTGTCCTACAAAGCCCAAATCAATAAAAAATAGCAAAAATAAAACCACTAGAAAGAATAACAAAATATCGCCCAAAGTTTGATGTTAGCAATAGACCAAATTGGGACAGCTTTGCATGAATTTCAACTGTCAGGTTGTACATTTTAACCCCTTTACCCCCAAGGGTGGTTTGCACGTTAATGACCGGGCCAATTTTTACAATTCTGACCACTGTCCCTTTATGAGGTTATAACTCTGGAACGCTTCAACGGATCCCAGTGATTCTGACATTGTTTTCTCGTGACATATTGTACTTCATGACAATGGTAAAAATTCTTTGATAGTACCTGCGTTTATTTGTGAAAAAAACGGAAATTTGGCGAAAATTATGAAAATTTCGCAATTTTCCAACTTTGAATTTTTATGCAATTAAATCACAGAGATATGTCACACAAAATACTTAATAAGCAACATTTCCCACATGTCTACTTTACATCAGCACAATTTTGGAACCAAATTTTTTTTTTGTTAGGCAGTTATAAGGGTTAAAAGTTGACCAGCAATTTCTCATTTTTACAACACCATTTTTTTTTAGGGACCACATCTCATTTGAAGTCATTTTGAGGGGTCTATATGATAGAAAATACCCAAATGTGACACCATTCTAAAAACTACACCCCTCAAGGTGCTCAAAACCATATTCAAGAAGTTTATTAACCCTTCTGGTGCTTCACAGGAATTTTTTGAATGTTTAAATAAAAATTAACATTTAACTTTTTTTCACAAAAAATTTAATTCAGCTCCAATTTGTTTTATTTTACCAAGGGTAACAGGAGAAAACGGACCACAAACATTGTTGTACAATTTTTCCTGAGTACGCCGATACCCCACATGTGGGGGTAAACCACTGTTTGGGTGCATGGCAGAGCTCGGAAGTGAAGGAGCGCCATTTGACTTTTCAATGCAAAATTGACTGGAATTGAGATGGGACGCCATGTTTTGTTTGGAGAGCCCCTGATGTGCCTAAACATTGAAACCCCCACAAGTGACACCATTTTGGAAAGTAGACCCCCTAAGGAACTTATCTAGAGGTGTGGTGAGCACTTTGACCCACCAAGTGCTTCACAGAAGTTTATAATGTAGAACCGTAAAAATAAAAAATCATATTTTTTCACAAAAATTATCTTTTCGCCCCTAATTTTTTATTTTCCCAAGGGTAAGAGAAGAAATTGGACCCCAAAAGTTGTTGTACAATTTGTCCTGAGTACGCTGATACCCCATATGTGGGGGTAAACCACTGTTTGGGCGGATGGGAGAGCTCGGAAGGGAAGGAGCGCCGTTTGACTTTTCAATGCAAAATTGACAGGAATTGAGATGGGTCGCCATGTTGCGTTTGGAGAGCCACTGATGTGCCTAAACATTGAAACCCCCCATAAGTGACACCATTTTGGAAAGTAGACCCCCTAAGGAACTTATCTAGAGGTGTGGTGAGCACTTTGACCCACCAAGTGCTTCACAGAAGTTTATAATGCAGAGCCGTAAAAATAAAACAACATTTTTTTCCCACAAAAATTATTTTTCTAGCCCCCAGTTTTGTATTTTCCCGAGGGTAACAGTAGAAATTGGACCTCAAAATGTGTTGCCCAATTTGTCCTGAGTGCGATGATACACCATATGTGGGGGGGAACCACTGTTTGGGCGCATGGGAGGGCTCGGAAGGGAAGGATCTCCATTTGGAATGCAGACTTAGATGGAATGGTCTGCAGGTGTCACATTGCATTTGCAGAGCTCCTAATGTACCTAAACAGTAGAAACCCCCCACAAGTGACACCATTTTGGAAAGTAGACCCCCTAAGGAACTTATCTAGATGTGTGATGAGCGCTTTGACCCACCAAGAGCTTCACAGAAGTTTATAATGGAGAGCCGTAAAAATAAAACAAACATTTTTTTCCCACAAAAATTATTTTTTAGCCCCCAGTTTTGTATTTTCCCGAGGGTAACAGGAGAAATTGGACCCCAAAATTTTTTGTCCAATTTGTCCTGAGTGCGCTGATACCCCATATGTGGGGGGGAACCACTGTTTGGGCGCATGGGAGGGCTCGGAAGGGAAGGATCTCCATTTGGAATGCAGACTTAGATGGAATGGTCTGCAGGTGTCACATTGCATTTGCAGAGCTCCTAATGTACCTAAACAGTAGAAACCCCCCACAAGTGACACCATTTTGGAAACTAGACCCCCTAAGGAACTCATCTAGATATGTTGTGAGAGCTTTGAACCCCCAAGTGTTTCACTACAGTTTGTAACGCAGAGCCGTGAAAATAAAAAATAAAAACTTTCCCCAAAAAATTATTTTTTAGCCCCCAGTTTTGTATTTTCCCGAGGGTAAGAGGAGAAATTCGACCCAAAAGTTGTTGTCCAATTTGTCCTGAGTACGCTGATACCCCATATGTGGGGGGGGGACCACCGTTTGGGCGCATGAGAGGGCTCGGAAGGGAAGGAGTGCCATTTGGAATGCAGACTTAGATGGAATGGTCTGCAGGCGTCACATTGCGTTTGCAGAACCCCTAATGTACCTAAACAGTGGAAACCCCCCACAAATGACCCCATATTGGAAACTAGACCCCCCAGGGAACTTATCTAGATGTGTTGTGAGAACTTTGAAGCCCCAAGTGTTTCACTACAGTTTATAACGCAGAGCCGTGAAAATAAAAAATCTTTTTTTTTCCCCACAAAAATAATTTTTTAACCCCCAGTTTTGTATTTTCCCAAGGGTAACAGGAGAAATTGGACCCCAAAAGTTGTTGTCCTATTTGTCTTGAGTACGCTGATACCCCATATGTTGGGGTAAACCCCTGTTTGGGCACACGGGAGAGCTCGGAAGGGAAGAAGCACTGTTTTACTTTTTCAACGCAGAATTGGCTGGCATTGAGATCGGACGCCATGTCGCGTTTGGAGAGCCCCTGATGTGCCTAAACAGTGGAAACCCCCCAATTATAACTGAAACCCTAATCCAAACACACTCCTAACCCTAATCCCAACAGTAACCCTAACCACACCTCTAACCCTGACACACCCCTAACCCTAATCCCAACCCTATTCCCAACTGTAAATGTAATCTAAACCCTAACCGTAACTTTAGCCCCAACCCTAACTATAGCCCCAACCCAAACTGTAGCCCTAACCCTAGCCCTAACCCTAGCCCTAGCCCTAACCCTAGCCCTAACCCTAGCCCTAACCCTAGCCCTAACCCTAACCCTAGCCCTAACCCTAGCCCTAATGGGAAAATGGAAATAAATACATTTTTTAAATTTTTCCCTAACTAAGGGGGTGATGAAGGGGGGTTTGATTTTCTTTTATAGCGGGTTTTTTATCGGATTTTTATGATTGGCAGCTGTCACACACTGAAAGACGCTTTTTATTGCAAAAAATATTTTTTGCATTACCACATTTTGAGAGCTATAATTTTTCCATATTTTGGTCCACAGAGTCATGTGAGGTCTTGTTTTTTGGGGGACGAGTTGGTGTTTTTATTGGTAACATTTTCGGGCACGTGACATTTTTTGATCGCTTTTTATTCCGATTTTTGTGAGGCAGAATGACCAAAAACCAGCTATTCATGAATTTCTTTTGGGGAAGGCGTTTATACCGTTCCGCGTTTGGTAAAATTGATAAAGCAGTTTTATTCTTCGGGTCAGTACGATTACAGCGACACCTCATTTATATCATTTTTTTTATGTTTTGGCACTTTTATACGATAAAAACTATTTTATAGAAAAAATAATTATTTTTGCATCGCTTTATTCTCAGGACTATAACTTTTTTTATTTTTTTGCTGATGATGCTGTATGGGCAGCTCGTTGTTTGCGGGACAAGATGACGTTTTCAGCGGTACCATGGTTATTTATATCTGTCTTTTTGATCGCGTGTTATTCCACTTTTTGTTCGGCGGTATGATAATAAAGCGTTGTTTTTTGCCTCGTTTTTTTTTTTTTTCTTACGGTGTTTACTAGTGGGCCATTTTTATAGGTCGGGCCGTTACGGACGCGGCGATACTACATATGTGTACTTTTATTGTTTTTTTTTATTTAGATAAAGAAATGTATTTATGGGAATAATATATTTTTTTTCTTTATTTAGGAATATTTTTTTTTATTTTTTTTACACAGTTGGAAAATTTTTTTTTAACTTTTTTACTTTGCCCCAGGGGGGGACATCACAGATCGATGATCTGACAGTTTGCACAGCACTCTGTTAGATCACCGATCTTACTTACAGGGCTGCAGGCTTCACAGTGCCTGCTCTGAGCAGGCTCTGTGAAGCCACCTCCCTCCCTGCAGGACCCGGATGCCGCGGCCATCTTGGATCCGGGCCTGGAGCAGGGAGGGAGGTGAGCAGACCCTCGCAGCAACGCGATCACATCGCGTTGCTGTGGGGGGCTCAGGGAAGCCCGCAGGGAGCCCCCTCCCTGCGCGATGCTTCCCTGCACCGCCGGCACATCGCGATCATGTTTGATCGCGGTGTAGCAGGGGTTAATGTGCCGGGAGCGGTCCATGACCGCTCCTGGCACATAGTGCCGGATGTTAGCTGCGATAGGCAGCTGACACCCGGCCGCGATCGGCCGCGCTCCCCCCGTGAGCGCCGCCGATCGCGCTGGACGTACTATCCCGTCGGTGGTCATAGGGGCCCACCCCACCTTGACGGGATAGTACGTCCGATGTCAGAAAGGGGTTAAACTTTTCTATGTTCCTTGTGCATAAACTGTTCACACAAAATTTATCCAAATTATCCATAGCAACAAATCAGAATATGTTTTCATTTTCAGCTATGCCCTAAAATAAAAAAAAAAGTTGGAATCTATTTGGGTGAAATAGGTAATAATGACATTTTCTTGTTTTAACAGTTTGTATATAAGAAAACAAAGGTATAACACAAAGCACCTGGGTCCAATGCAAAATCTGTACCTGAATCTACCATGTGCCATTTACATTGTATAGTACTGATCTTCTCAGTAATCCTGTGTCTTGAATGTTTTAAATACAAAAGAAGCCTAATAAGGTCTAAAATCTCCTCTCCAAATTGCCTGTGCAGGAATAAATTAAAACACTAATTTTCACCTTGTGCAATATAGCACATGTACAGCCAACTTTGCAGTCATTCATATGAGTTGCAAGTTGTATTACCGCTAAGGTAAAAGCAACTATATTTAAATGATCTGATATAGAGAGTGAAAGAGCTTGCGAGTGATTTGTTCTTAAGTGTGATTTGGCTTAAGCGTGTGACTTAGGGTACCGTCTCACAGTGGCACTTTGGTCGCTAGGACGGCACGATCCGTGATGCTCCAGCATCGCTCCATTATCGCTCCAGCGTCGTAGACTGCAGTCACACTTCGCAATGCACGACGCTGGAGTGATAATTTCATGACGTGTTTGCGATGTAGAAGCTGTTGGTTACTATGCGCACATCGTATGCAATATCGTGCACACCTTTGTTACACGATGCGATCATGCCGCCACAGCGGGACACTTGACGACGAAATAAAGTTTCAAACGATCTGCTACGACGTACGATTCTCAGCGGGGTCCCTGATCGCAGTAGCATGTCAGACACAGCGAGATCGTAAGTATATCGCTGGAACGTCAGGGATCATGCCGTCGTAGCGACCAAAGTGCCACTGTGAGACGGTACCCTTACAATTCATTGACTTTTGATTCATTGCGTTTAGAAGGTAGTAACTTGTACTGAATCACTGTTTATATTTAACTAGATGGTGGCCCGATTCTAACGCATCGAGTGTTCTAGAATATGCATGTCCACGTAGTATATTTCACAGCCCACGTAGTATATTGCCCAGCCACGTAGTATATTGCCCAGTCACGCAGTATATTGCCCAGCCACGTAGTATATTGCACAGCCACGTAGTATATTGCCCAGCGACGTAGTATATTGGCCAGGCACATAGTATATTGCCCAGTGACATAGTATATTGCCCAGTGACGTAGTATATTGCCCAGTGATGTAGTATATTGCCCAGTGACATAGTATATTGCCCAGTCACGTAGTATACAGCACAGAGCCACGTAGTATATTGCCCAGCCACGTAGTATATTGCCCAGTCACGTAGTATATTGCCCAGTCACATAGTATATTGCCCAGCTATGTAGTATATTGCCCAGCCACGTAGTATACTGCCCAGCCACGTAGTATATTGGCCTGTCACGTAGTATATAGCCCAGCTACATAGTATATTGCCCAGCCACGTATGTCACAGGTTAAAAAATAAAAATAAACATATACTCACCTAAACATATACTCACCTTCCGAGGGCCCCTTGTAGTTCGGTCACATGACTGTGATGTCATGGCAGGTCCTTCTCGCGCAGGTCACATGACCGCGACATCATCACAGGCCCTGCGTGCCTGCGCGAGAAGGACCTGCCATGACGTCATGGTTCTTCTCGCACAGGTGCGCAGGGCCTGTGATGACATCGTAGTCACATGACTGTGATGGATTGGCAGGTCCTTCTCCCATACTATCTGTGGCACCATAACCTGCCGCTTGCATGGAGCGGTCACCGGAGCGTCGCGAAAGGTGAGTATATAATGATTTCTTTTATTTTTTTTATCATTTTTAACATTAGATGTTTTTACTATTGGCTCTGCATAGGCAGCATCAATAGTAAAAACTTGGTCACACAGGGTTAATATTGGCGGTAACGGAGTGAGTTACCCGCGGCATAACGCGGTCCGTTACCGCTGGCATTAACTCTGTGTGAGCGATGACTGCGGGGAGTATGGAGTGGGCGCCGGGCGCTGACTGCAGGGGAGGGACTAATCGGTCTGGGGCCGTCACTGATTGGTCGCGGCAGCCATTACAGGCAGCTGGCAAGACCAATCAGTGACTTGGATTCCATGACAGACAGAGGCCGCGACCAATGAATATCCGTGACAGACAGAAAGACAGACAGACAGAAGGAAAGAAAGACAGAAGTGACCCTTAGGCTGCCGTCACACTAGCAGTATTTGGTCAGTATTTTACATCAGTATTTGCAAGCCAAAACCAGGAGTGGGTGATAAGTGCCGAAGTGGTGCATATGTTACCATTATACTTTTCCTCTATTTGTTCCACTCCTGGTTTTGGCTTACAAATACTGATGTAAAATACTGACCAAATACTGCTAGTGTGACAGCAGCCTTAGACAATTATATAGTAGATTGCTTATCTACCTGCTAATATTTCTTTGTGTTATCGCCATTAGGAAAATGTGCTCTATTATTCACAATGCAATCCAGTGTACGTATTCTCACGTCTATGAAATGCTTGCACGGCCATTTGAGGGTGCATACAGCTGTTCAAGATGTGTGCATGTTGTACATTTGTAAGCCAATGTACTGGGTCTAAATGAACAGCTAGCAAATCTGAGAGCCAGGAAGTGGCCATTAAAAATTAAGTTTTATTCAGTCGTATACGAAAAGCTGGACATATGAACCGGTATTACCAGCAAACATATGCTAAAAGAAAAAAAAACACAAATAGTGACTAAAAATAATGCAAAGGCAGTCAGTGTCACTTGTACAATAAAACAAAGGGTGCTTCTGATGAAAACATTATATCGCCTATTATGCCGCTATAACACTGTGTATCTGGTAGGTTAACCCTTTGTCTCTAGACAATAAATATAGGAATAACATACCCCATGGATATGCATATAATAATAATGAAAAGGAACAATCTCACTGTACTAAGGCAGGAATGTCCATGCATTTTCCTAGAAGTACCCGCACATAAGAATAAGGATGAGGACTGGAGGAAACACCCTTTAGAAAAGCCACATTCCAAACATCCAAAGTCCAAATAAGCTCCCGACGCGTTTCTTCAACATAGAGTTAACTTGATGGATATTCTGTATTTTTTGGTCAGTTTGAAGCTGCTGAGGGCGACAAAAGGGGGAGGAGACGGTTTTAAGCCAGGTCAGGACTGTGTAAACTGTTCCCTTGTCTGTTATGAAAGGCAATTCAGTACTACAATGGACATAGCGGTCAGAGCACATACAGTGATCTGACAATAACCCAAAATCATAGAACGAGCTCTGAGACGTGGGAACTCTGCAGACCGCTATCCCTAATCCTCTCCAAACAACACTAGAGGCAGCCGTGGATTGCGCCTAACTCTGCCTATGCAACTCGGCACAGCCTGAGAAACTAACTAGCCTGAAGATAGAAAATAAGCCTACCTTGCCTCAGAGAAATACCCCAAAGGAAAAGGCAGCCCCCCACATATAATGACTGTGAGTTAAGATGAAAAGACAAACGTAGAGATGAAATAGATTCAGCAAAGTGAGGCCCGACTTTCTTAACAGATCGAGGATAGAAAAGGTAACTTTGCGGTCTACACAAAACCCTAAAGAAAACCACGCAAAGGGGGCAAAAAGACCCTCCGTACCGAACTAACGGCACGGAGGTACACCCTTTGCGTCCCAGAGCTTCCAGCAACAAATTAGACAAGCTGGACAGAAAAAATAGCAAACAAATAGCAAAGAAGAACTTAGCTATGCAGAGCAGCAGGCCACAGGAATGATCCAGGGAAAAGCAAGTCCAACACTGGAACATTGACAGGAAGCCAGGATCAAAGCATTAGGTGGAGTTAAGTAGAGAAGCACCTAACGACCTCACCAGATCACCTGAGGGAGGAAACTCAGAAGCCGCAGTACCACTTCCCTCCACCAACAGAAGCTCACAGAGAGAATCAGCCGAAGTACCACTTGTGACCACAGGAGGGAGCTCTGCCACAGAATTCACAACACTTGTCTTAAAGGACAGGGTCTCCAAACTGGTGAGCCAGGGTCATGCAGAACTATGAAGACAAATGGATGACCCGATTTCCTTACTGGGTTGAAGAAACTTGACTTTGCTCATGACTCATAGACTATTGGGCAACTGTTATTGTGTGGGCCTAAGGGCCATTGTTTTACAGAAAACATGGACTGGAATGGACATTGGTTCTGAGGTTGTAACCGAGAGGACCACCTAATTAAAGTATTGTACTGGAAAAGGACTTGGTACGCGCCCAAAGGCTGCCAGGCGGTTATTATGTTGGCCTATGGGACAAAGAACTTAAGCTCTTTTGGTTCAGGGTTAGTCCACTCACAGGCAATGAATACTCTATACCCTGGGAAGAAGAGAGTACTGGTTCTATGTGACTTTTATATGCTGTATGTTGTCTTCCAGGTTCTAGAATGGTCAAGGACGACCATATTCAAAGCGGTATGTAATAATAATGGACGTCTCTGCTGCATTCCTACCCCTAAAGACAACAATCGGGCCGTGTGCATAGTGTCATGCGGTTATATATAATGTGTTATGGTAATGTACAGCATGTAAGTAGTGATGAGTGGACATGTGGATTATGAGCTGTTGCCAAACTAGAGTTGAAAATTCAGTTCAATATCCAAACTTAACACTGAACCCAAACCTAATAGAGGTCAATTGGAACCCGAACTTTGGTGCTTTAAATTGGCTGTAAAATGGTCATTCTAAGGGCTAAGGGGCTGCAAAAGGAAGCTAAACGTGGGTAGGAACAGGACAACTGTACTGATGAGTGTGCTCGTTACTCGGGTTTTCCGAACATGCTCGGGTGTTCTCCGAGTATTTTGGGCATACTCGTAGATTATGTTTATGCAGCTGCATGATTTTCGGCTGTTAGACAACCTGAACACATGCAGGGATTACCTGTTTGTTAGGGAATCCCAACATGTATTCAGGTTGTCTAACAGGCGCAAATCATGCAGCTGCGGTGACTCAAACATAATCTACGAGCACGCCCAAAATACTCAGAGAACATTCGGGCGTGCTCGCAGATTATGTTTGAGTCACTGCAGCTGCATGATTTGCGCCTATTAGACAACCTGAATACATGTTGGGATTCCCTAACAAACAGGTAATCACTGCATGTGTTCAGGTTATCTAACAGCTGAAAATCATGCAGCTGCATAAACATAATCTACGAGTATGCCCAAAATACTCGGAGAACACCCGAGCATGTTCGGAAAACCCGAGTAACAAGCACACTCACTCATCACTAGACAACTGTCCTGCAAACAAATGTGGATAGGAAAGTGACTTAAAATGACAGAATATGAAAAAAAATTATGATCTTGACCCAGATGGCGGAGGTCTAAGTGAAGGAGGAGGTTGAGGAGGAGGTAGTGGTGGTGGCGATGTAGGTGGAAGACGCGTAGGAGGATGAGGTATCCAACACTGTTTTTGCTTTGTTTTTTAATTATTTTTTGTGGGTTACTCTGAAAACAGGCAGTGTAATTATCTGCTGGCCACTTTTTCTCTGTACAAAGGCCGTGTAATACTTTATTATACACTTTTTTGGGTGAAAACAATGAGGAGAGCATCAAATAGGGGACGTGATGATAGTGAAGCTGCTGCAGAGAGAGGCTGTGGTCAATCTGTGCCTGCTACGTGCCCAAATGAAACACCTTCATTCGGTGCAAGCAGGCGACATGACGTTCTGTGTAATTTCATAGGCACGAGTACCGCTGGACGAATGGTGAGGCCAGAACAAGCAAGGGTGGCTTTAGATTGTTTGGATGAGAGTGCTTCCAGACCCTTTGATTTGTCTTCCACCTCACCCATTGCAAATCATGCAAGCAGTCTGAGCCCCAAGTCATGCAACAGTCACTTCTGCTTTTTGATGACTCTGCTGGCTGTAGCTCAGTTTGCCATTCACCTGGACCTGCCCCACAATTGGAAGAGATAGAGTGCCCTGATGCCCAACCACTAGTCCTGTTGGAGTATGAGTAAGTGGGAGGGGTGGTGCAAACGGTTAGCAGACTACCGCAGCACATCTCTGATGATGAAACACAGGTGGCAACTGCTTCAGCTTTCTGCTGTGTGTATTTTGGCAAAAGCGCAGGGGTGAGGACTGGGTGGAACATCATGTGGAGAATTATTATAATTATTAAATTTTTTTTGAGCACCATTTATTCCATGTTGCTGTACGTGGGGAGGGGTTACATACAAAACCCAAATAAAAGTTACAATGAACAAACTAATAATGTCAGACAAATGTAGACCGGAGAGGACCCCACCCTTGCGGCCTTACATTCTACAGTATAATGGGGAAGGAGACAGTACAGTAGGTTCAGGGTGTTTGTGAGGGGGCAGCAAGGTCATTTCAGGCTGTAAGCTGTTCTGAAGACACGAGTTTTCAAGTTCTGCTTGAAAGTTACGAATGTAGGGGCTAATCAGATGTGTTTGGCCTCAGAAATTTACAGGATGGGGGATACTTGGGAGAAGTCTTGCAGGCGATTGGATAAGGAATGTATGATTGTGGAGGAGAGAAGGAAGTCTTGGGAGGACCAAAGATTATGTGGTGGCAGATATTGGAAGATTAGTTTGGAGATATATGGGGGAGACAGATTATGGACGGCTTTGTAGATAAATGTTAGTAGCTTGAAGTTGATACGTTGTGGAATTGGTAGACAATGAAGGGATTTGCAAGGGGAAGAAGCGGAGGAGTAGTGAGGACAGAAGTGGAATAGTATGGAAGCAGAGTTTATAACAGGCTAGACAGGTGTGATGATGAGATGGGGATGATGAGGTTCTAGACCCCACATGGAGTCAAGTCCATCTGAGTGACATGGGAAGTTTGGAGGAAGAGATAGTGGTCACGCTACCTCATCTGCATTGCAAAAGAGGGACCAGGGTGCAAAAGAGGGAGCAGGGTGCAAAATCACAGCGGGTGGTCCCCAGTCAGTACGTCAGCTGATACTGGACACCTCGCCGACAAACTGAGAGCCCAGAATCCAGCTGAAAGGAGCTCCCTGATAATTCATGGGTGGTTTGCACACTGTGTCATCAGAGACTGAGGGGAGGCATAAATGTTCTTAACCTGAGCACCGGAGCACTACCTGCATAACAAGGCATGTGAATGCAAAGCACGAGCTGCAGTGGAGTACACACATCTGAAAAAATGAAATATTTAAGCCTTCTCCTGCTCCCTCTTCTGCTGCGGTCTCGGCCTCTTTCTCCCCCTTCCAAGCAACAGGGCCATCTGGCTCCCCTCCAAGAGTTGATGTGACAGCACCACCACCAGCAGTTTCACCAAGCTTCTTCACACCATCCCATTGAAGCGTTCAGCTGTACATCCCCAAACACTGGATCCCATTTTCTACATGTGGCCTCACCAGTGATTTCTAAAGGGCTAATAATACATTGGGATCATGGGAACAACAGTACATGGTTTCCAGCCGTCACTACTTTTCCAAGCTGGCCATCCCTGCCCTACATAAACATATTGCTGACAAAATCAGGTTTGCTCTGTGCAACGCCATAAAGGTCCACATAACCACTAATACACAGACCAGTAAGCATGGGCAAGGAGGTTATATCTCTTTAACTGCCTACTGGGTAAAAGTTGTGATAGCTGGACCTGAGGTAGAAAGCATTTTAGTGCATGTCCTACCACCACAGAGCATCGCTGGCTGTTTTTGGGATGTTTCTCTGTCCATGTTGCCTCCTCCTACTCTTCTTCCTACAACATCTTCTCATCCAGTCAGGGTAACACCTGCACTACCAATTTCAGCACAGCCAGGGGTAAACTACAGTAGGCGGTTCTGAAAATCTTCTGTTTGGGAGAAAAATCCCAAACTGTGCAGGATCTGATCAAAGATCAGACAGATGTGCGCTTGGTGCCGATAAACCTCAAGAGTAGCCTGTTGGTGTGCGATAACAGATGAAATCTCATAGCAGCTCGGGGCCTAACCAATTTGACACACATCCCTTGACTGGTGTATTTGCTGAATTTGGTTCCGCAGAGCTTCTTTAAAAATGACAAAGATGTCAGAGCTGCTGCTGAAAGTGCAGGCAATCTGTGTGTGCTTTCGGCATTCTTACCCTGATGCTGCTCACCTCCCTGCACTGCAGCTTCACCTCTGCCTTCCCTTTCACTGCCTCTTACGTGATGTACCAACAAGGTGGAACAATATTTTGCACATGCTGGAGAGACTGAGCGAGCAGCAGCAGGCGAGTACACACAGAGGCAGGGCTGCAGAGTACACACATAGGCTTTTTGGCATAGTACACACAAAGGCTTTTTGACAATACACACAGAACCTTTTTGGCACAGTACATTCAGAGGCTTAAAAGTACAGCTATTTTTATAGGGACAGCCACAACTCATACAGATACAACGGAATTATTTTTAGAGATGTTTTAAAGAATCCAGGTTGAGACAATCAGGTCACCTGGCCACATAAATCACTGCTCTTGGTTAGCTTCCTAAGCTTGTCATTACATCCTCTCTGTGGTGGCCCACCAAAAATGGGAAGCTACTGGTGGGGCTAAGCAACCATCGAAGCAGCTCTAATCCTGGTGAGTCGGTGGAAGGGTGACACTGTAATTTGCACCATCTTGGGTATTTGCTGGGATTGTTATTTATGCTATTGTGTGTTGGTGGTTCAATAAATTATTGCCACAATGTTTTACCCTCATCCTGTTTTGTCTGAGTAGTGTTCTGCCCAAGGTAAGAGAGAGCGGGCGTTCATTAGTATGAGCCCTGGTCCATGCAGTCTTTCTACAGACAGCCAGGCCAGCGGTCGAGAGTACCCAATGATCCTGTGTCTCTAACAATTATCCATGGACTTCATCATCGATCTACCTGGGGGTAATACAATTGTGTGGATGGTAGTGGACTGTTTTAGTAAAATGGTTCATTTGGTCCAGCTGCAGAAATTGCCGATGGCTAAGTCAGGCTGCACTGTTCATCTCACATGTCGTTAAATTACATGATGTTCCTAAGAACATTATTTCTGACAGAGGGGTTCTGTTTTTAGCCAGCTTCTGGTGTAGTTTTTGGTCCATATAGAAATATAAATAGTTTGTACATTTGTGATCTATAGTGCATGTTACTACCCTGGTCAGTTTATTACTGCTATATGAACACTAAAGCTATGAGCACACGATGTGTTTTTGGTGTTTTCACTGCGTTTTTTTACGAGCGTAAGTGCTCCAAAAATGCAGTGGAATACTAAAGCAAGGTAATTCCGTGACAATCCTGAAGTGCTGTGCACATGATCTGTAAGTTTCCGTCCGTATTTGCAGTGTTTTATTTTCTGCAGCATGTCAATTCTTTTTGCGTTTCTGCCGCGTTTTTGACTCATTGACTTCAACTGAGTCAGTCAAATCTGCAGCAAAAACTCAGGTGTAAAAAGGTTTGCTTATTTGCTGCGTATTTGCTGCCAAAAACACTGTGATTTGTCAAAGGGAAATCATGCCAGGAGGAAGAGTGTGTGGGTGGAGAATATGTGTGTGTGTCTCTGTGTGTGGGTGGAGAATATGTGTGTGTGTGTGTACCCATGCGACGTGCGTACCCAGGCGTCGTCTGATGGGACTACTACTCCCATCCAGCTATGTGTCTTGTCACATACAACAGAGACAGCATGAGCCGTTGATGGGAGAATAGTGTCATCATATGGCACCTGTGTTATTATTATTATTATTCATTTTTATAACGCCATTTATTCCATGGCGGTTTACACGTGGAAGGGACAATTATAGACAAGTACAATAAACATGAGCAAAACAAGGCACACACAAGTACAGAGTGAGAGCGGCTCAGTCTACAGGGGATGGTTGAGGATACACTAGGAGAGGGTAGAGCTTTTTTTGCGGTGGTTCAGAAGACTAAGGATCACTGCAGGTTGTGGGCTTGTCAGAAGAGGTGAGTCTTCAGGTTCTTTTTGAAGGTTTCCGTGGTAGGCGAGAGTCTGATGTGTTGGGGTAGAGAATTCCAGAGTATTAGGGAAGCACAGGAGAAGTCTTGTATGCAGTTGTGGGAAGAAGAGATAAGAGGGGAGTAGAGAAAGAGATCTTGAGAGGATCGAAGGTTGCGTGTGGGTAAGTAGTTGGGGTTTTGAACTGGAGCCTCTGTACAATAGGAAGCCAGTGAAGGGCTTGGCAGAGAGGGGAGGCTGGGGAATAACGGGGAGACAGGTGGATTAATTGGGCAGCAGAGTGTAGGATGGATTGAAGAGGTGCCAGAGTGCTAGAGGGGAGGCCAGAGAGTAGGAGGTTGCAGTAGTCGAGGCGGGAGATGATAAGGACGTGCACTAGTGTTTTTGTGGTTTCATGGTCAAGGAATGCACAGATCCGGGAAATATGTTTGAGTCGGCAGGAGGAGGCAACGACTTGGATATGTGACTTGAAAGAGAGGGCAGAGTTGAGGATCACCCTGAGACATTGAGCGTGTGGGACTGGAGAAAGCGAGCAGATATTGATATTAATGAATAGGTCTCATGGAGGGGCGGAGTGAGATGGGGGAAAGATGATGAAGTCTGTTTTGTCCATGTTCAGTTTTAGAAAGCGAGCAGAAAAGAAAGCTGAAATAGCAGACAGATATTGTGGGATTTTGGTCAGTAAGGAAGTGAGGTCAGGTTCAGAGAAGTAGTTCTGCATGTCGTCAGCGTAGAGATGATACTGTAAACCGTGGGATTCTATGAGCAGTCCCAGGCCAAAGGTGTAGATGGAGAAGAGCAGGGGCCCTAGGAATGAGCCTTGGGGAACATCGACAGACAGGGGACGAGGTGAGGAGGTGGTGTGGGAGAGGGAGACACTGAATGTTCAGTTTGTTAGATATGACGAGATACAGGATAGGGCCAAGTCTGTGATGCCAAGAGATGAGAGAATCTGTAGCAGGAGGGAATGGTCAATAGTGTCGAAGACAGAAGACAGGTCCAGAAGGAAGAGGACAGAGTAGTGTCGCTTGCTCTTGGCGGCTAGTATGTCATTGGTGACTTTAGTTAGGGCAGTTTCAGTTGAGTGATGCAGTCAGAAGCCAGATTCTAAGCGGTCAAAGAGGGAGCAGGAAGAGAGGTTGGCTGACAGTTCAAGATGAACCTGCTGTTCCAGTAGGCATAAGAGAGAAGAGATATCTGGCGACAGCTAGATACAGAGGATTGGTCGAGGGAGGGCCTTTTGAGGATGGGTGTGATCGAGGCATGCTTGAAGGGTGAGGGGAAGACACCATTTGTAAGTGAGAGGTTGAAGAGGTGTGGGATGAAGACTGTGGCGAGGTTAGGGATGAGGAGGGACGGGAGCGGGTCAACCATACAAGTGGTGAGATGTGATCTTGACTGGAGGGTGGAGAGCTGATCTTCTGCAATGGTGGAGAAGCTGGTTTTGGAGGAACATGGCAGAGAAATGAAGAGGGGCATTGGGGGCTGCAGGCCAAAGCTTTCTCTGTTCGTATTGATCTTCAGCTTAAAGAAGGAGGCAAAGTCTTCGGCAGAAATGAGAGGAGAGGGAGGAGGTGCTTGGGGATGGAGTAGAGAATTGAAAGTGCTGAAAAGCTGTTTAGGGTTGTCAGACAGCGAGGATATGAGAGATGAGAAGTAAGTTTGTTTTGCGGCAGTAGTGTGGACTTGAAGCTGTGCGAGGGACTGCTTGTATGTGATGAAGTGCTCGGCAGAGTGGGATCTCTTCCATTTCCGCTCAGCGACCCTGGAAGCCCGTCTCAATTCTTTGGTCAGGCTGGTCAGCCAGGGCTGCCCGTTGATTGTACAAATTTTGCTATGCATGAGGGGGCGGCCGAATCAAGTGTTGCTGTTATTGTGTTGTTATGAAAAGTGGCAGCAGCATCTGTGTCATGAAGGGAAGCTATGTCTGTAAGAGGGAGAAGGGACTCAGAGAGTGATTGTAAGTTGAGGTGTTTGAGACTTCTGCAAGGGTGAGTTTGTGGAGTGGGGGTTGCACACTAGGAGAGGAGAGGGAAGAGAATGTCAGTAGGTTGTGGTCAGACAGGGGGAGGGGTGAGTTAGTGAGATTAGTAAGGGAACAGAAGCGGGTGAAGATAAGGTCCAGCATGTTACCATCTTTGTGAGTGGCAGCAGAGGACCATTGAGTGAGGCCAAAGGAGGCAGTGAGCGATAAAAGTTTAGAGGCAGCTGAGGTGGAGGTGTCAATGGGGATGTTGAAGTCACCCATGATGATAGTGGGGATGTCAGCAGAGAGGAAATGAAGCAGTTCAATTGTAAAAAAAATCAAAACATTCACATACACAATACATACTCACCAAACACCTAATCCCCGATGCCCGTGTCTCCTGCAAACAATCCAAAATAATTAACCAACATAAACTTATCTTTCTGCTGTAGTCCATTTAATACCGAGTGTCCCACGTCAATCTCACCCGGCTGCCGGTGAAACATTGACAGGAGGTAATCGCTCCTGCAGTGCATCACTGTGCTGCCATAAGAGTTCACCCCATGTGAGTGTGTGTGTTGCCCTGGTTTGATATGTTATACACACTTTCTGTCAATTTGTAAATTGTCGTCCTCACACTATTTCAAATAAAGGACTTTATTCTGGCCATGTCTTTATTTACCATGTAACTATAGGATTAGTAATGGAGAGGTGTCTTATAGACACCTCTCCATTACTAACCTGTGAGCTTGATGTCACCTGACAATAAAAAGGTGACATCAGCCCCAGAAATATGAACCCCAATTGCCACCTCTACAGGGCAAGTGGGAAGAGCAAGGCTAAGTGCCAGAATTAGCCATTTCTGGGGCGGCTGAGAGTTGATGTGGGATGCCAATATCCATGGCCCCTTCCCAGGCTATTAATATCAGCCACAGCTGTCTGCCTAGCCTTTGCTGGTTCAATTTTATAGGGGAACCCCATGTCAAATTTTTTCTGGGGTTCCCCTGTAAACTAGCCAGTAAAAAAAAAAGCTATGCAAACAGCTGCGAGCTGGTATTAATAGCCTGGGAACCTTTGGCTATTGGCTCCTTCCCAGAATATTATTATTATTATTATTTATTATTATAGCGCCATTTATTCCATGGCGCTTTACATCTGAGGAGGGGTGTACATAATAAAAACAAGTACAATAATCTTGAACAATACAAGTCACAACTGGTACAGGAGGAGAGAGGACCCTGCCCGCGAGGGCTCACAATCTACAAGGGATGGGTGAGGATACAGTAGGTGAGGGTAGAGCTGGTCGTGCAGCGATTAGGTCAATCAGTGGTTACTGCAGGTTGTAGGCTTGTCGGAAGAGGTGGGTCTTCAGGTTCTTTTTGAAGGTTTCGATGGTAGGCGAGAGTCTGATATGTTGTGGTAGAGAGTTCCAGAGTTGGGGGGATGCACGAGAGAAATCTTGTATGCGATTCTGGGAAGAGGAGATAAGAGGGGAGTAGAGAAGGAGATCTTGTGAGGATCGGAGGTTGCGTGCAGAAAAGTACCGGGAGACGAGGTCACAGATGTATGGAGGAGACAGGTTGTGGATGGCTTTGTATGTCATGGTTAGGCTTTTGTACTGGAGTCTCTGGGTGATGGGGAGCCAGTGCAGGGATTGACAGAGGGGAGAGGTCGGGGAATAGCGGGGGGACAGGTGGATTAGTCGGGCAGCAGAGTTTAGAATAGATTCGAGGGGTGCAAGAGTGTTAGAGGGGAGGCCACAGAGCAGGAGGTTACAGTAGTCGAGGCGGGAGATGATGAGGGCATGGACTAGGGTTTTTGCAGATTCTTGGTTTAGGAATGTACGGATCCGTGAAATATTTTTGAGTTGGAGGTGGCAGGAAGTGGAAAGGGTTTGGATATGTGGTTTGAAAGAGAGATCAGTGTCAAGGATTACCCCAAGACAGCGGGCTTGTGGGACTGGGGAGAGTGGGCAACCGTTTACTGTAATGGATAGGTTCATTGGGGAGGTTGTGTGAGATGGGAGAAAGATGATGAATTCTGTTTTGTCCATGTTAAGTTTTAGAAATCTAGCGGAGAAGAAGGATGAAATAGCGGATAGACATTGAGGGATTCTGGTTAGTAGGGTGGTGATATCTGGTCCAGAGATGTAGATCTGTGTGTCGTCAGCATAGAGATGATACTGAAAGCCGTGAGATTCTATGAGCTGTCCCAGTCCAAAAGTGTAAATGGAGAAGAGCAGGGGCCCTAGAACTGAACCTTGCGGGACTCCGACAGATAGGGGGTGAGGTGAGGAGGTGGTGTGTGAGTGGGAGACGCTGAATGTCCGGTCTGTTAGGTATGACGAGATCCAGGATAGGGCCAAGTCTGTGATGCCAAGGGATGAGAGGGTCTGCAGCAGCAGGGAATGGTCCACTGTGTCAAAGGCAGAGGACAGGTCCAGGAGGAGGAGGATAGAGTAGTGTCGATTGCTCTTAGCGGTTAATAGGTCATTGGTGACCTTAGTTAGGGCAGTTTCAGTGGAGTGGTGTGACCGGAAGCCTGATTGAAAGCGGTCGAAGAAGGAGCAGGAAGATAGATGGGAGGACAGTTCAAGATGGACATGTTGTTTGAGTAGTTTTGAGGCAAAGGGGAGAAGTGATATAGGGCGATAGCTAGATACAGAGGATGGGTCAAGAGAGGGCTTTTTGAGGATAGGTGTGATGGAGGCATGTTTAAAGCTTGAGGGGAAAACGCCAGTTGTTAGTGATAGGTTGAAGAGATGGGTTAGGGTTGGGATGAAGACTGTGGTGAGGTTTGGGATGAAGTGGGATGGGATCGGATCAAGTGCACAGGTGGTGAGATGCGATCTTGAGAGTAGAGTGGAGAGTCCGTCTTCTGTAATGGTGGAGAAGTTGGTTTTGGAGGTGGAGGGCTGGGTAGTTGGGAGGTAGGGCTCCGGGGGTTGTTTACTAAAACTGTCTCTGATGTTCTCAATCTTCTGCTTGAAAAACGAGGCGAAGTCTTCAGCTGAGATGAGTGGGGAGGGAGGAGGTGCTGGGGGGCGGAGGAGAGAATTGAAGGTGTTGAATAGTTGTTTGGGGTTGTGAGACAGGGAGGATATGAGAGATGAGAAGTAGGTTTGTTTTGCTGTGGTGAGTGTGGTCTTGAAAGTAGTGAGGGACTGTTTGAATGTGATGAAGTGCTCGTTGGAGTGGGATCTTTTCCATCTGCGCTCAGCAGCCCTGAATGCTCGCCTCAGTTCTTTGGTCAGGTGGGTGTGCCAGGGCTGTCTGTTCATTTTGCGAGCTTTGGGATGTGTGAGAGGGGCAAGAGATTCCAAAGCTACAGCTATTGTGGTGTTATATAGAGCGGCAGCGTCATCCGCATTGTGTAGGGAGCTTATGTCTGTGAGAGGGAGGAGGGATTCAGAGAGTGAGTGAAGATCAAGGTGTTTAAGATTTCTGCGAGTGTGTGAAAGTTTGTGGGGTGGGGATTGTAGACAAGGAGTGGAGAGGGAAGAGAATGTGAGTAGGTTGTGGTCAGAGAGTGGAAGAGGTGAGTTTGAGAGGTTAGAAAGGGAGCAGAGGCGGGTGAAGATGAGGTCCAGTGTGTGACCATCTTTGTGAGTGGCTGCAGAAGACCATTGAGTGAGGCCGAAGGAGGAAGCGAGAGATAGTTTAGTGGCAGCTGAGAGGGAAGTGTCAATGGGAATGTTGAAGTCGCCCATGATGATAGTGGGGATGTCAGCGGCGAGGAAATGGAGTAGCCAGGTGGTGATGTGGACAAAGAAGGTGGTGGTTGGCCCTGGGGGACGGTAGATGACAGCCAGTTGGAGGTTGGAGGAGGAGTAGATACGCACGGAATTCACCTCAAAGGAAGGGAGGGTAACAGAGGGCGGAAGTGGGATTGGGGTGAAGGAGCAGTTATCTGACAGGAGAAAACCAACTCCTCCGCCATTCTTGCCACTGGGGCGAGGGGTGTGAGAGAGGTGGAATCCACCATAGGAAAGTGCGGCTGGAGAGGCTGAGTCAGATGGGGTGAGCCAGGTTTCAGTGATGCCGAGGAAGGAGAGTTTGTTATTGATAAAGAGGTCATGGATAAATGACAGTTTATTGCAGACAGAGCGTGCGTTCCATAGTGCTCCAGATAGGGAGATTGGGGGAGTGGGGGCTGGATGAATGGGTATGAGGTTACTGTGGTTGCGAGGACGTGTAGAGGATCGTGGCAGGGGATTAGAAATGAGTGTGGGGATGTGATGAGGAGGGCCAGGATTTGGGGATATGTCGCCAGCAATGAGGAGCAGCAGACTGAGCGTTAGAAGGTGTGAGCTGGATAGGTCATGATGTGGTCGTGTGTGCCTGGAGAGAAAGGATTGTATGTGGAGGAATAGTTCTGTGGACTATTCCTCCACATACTATTGCTCTCAGACGTCGACTTTCCCTCTGCTGGTTATTAAAATTATGCATGAGCCCACGCAAATTTTTGTACATATTTTTAAAAATAAACAGATATTGCATTTCACAAAGATTTACAACAGTTGCATTTTGTTACAGCATTTGTAGGTTAACTATGTTAATGCTCCTAAATAGGCTGGTATGCATGTGGGTGTGTGTGTGTGTGTGTGTGTGTGTGTGTGTGTGTGTGTGTGTGTATATATGTGTGTGTGTCTTTATTTAATATTAATGAGGGTATCTGGCTGAAGAGGTTGAACAAGGAAATTACATCACAATTCTTTTTTTTATATATAATATATCTTTATTTAGCTTTATGGATTTACAAAAATGAGTAAAAAACGTACCTATTTCCAGCTGCGTTTTTCTGCCAAGAGATGCAGTAACCTTGCAGAAATTTCTGCTAGCAAATATTCAACATGCACACATGGCCTAGTTTATGACTGCTATATGGACACTAAATAATACTTTCTGTAACCCTCTGTAGAACACTGTGAAGATGCTCTTATACGTTGCATGCTGCGGCACATTTATTTAGCTTTGTTGTAGTTTTTTGTACAAACGGTGTGGCTCCCTTTTTTGACCTAAGCACTTCATTTATATAGCTTGCCAAGATGACATGTCTGATCAGACCGGATCCTGGTCCTTCTCTGTACCCAACTACATTGATGTTGTCCGACACTAGGTTAGGTTTTAGTACTAGAACATAGAACCATTCCAATTGGGGTACATCTTGTCTCAGTGGGATGACTTTTATGCTTTTTTGATTAAAAAAAACAGTGTTTACTAATTATCCTATGCTTAGGGCTGCCACTAGAAATTTCAGGGCCCCGTAGTGGCAACATTTTCGGGGCCCCCTTGAGACTTCATCCAGGCTCCTTCCAAGCCCCGCCTCCAACTCTCGAACTGTCCACAGTCCCACCACTCTCTCTTGGAAAAACTCCACTTATCAATCACACTTATAGTTCCCTTCACCAGATCACACATACAGCTCTGGCAAAAATTAAGAGACCACCACATCAAAACCCTGTCATCGGCAGCCCAATCTCCAGATCTGAACCCCATGGAAAATCTCTGGAAGGTAATAAAGAGGATGATGGATAGTCACAAGCCATCAAACAAAGAAGAACTGCTTAAACTTTTGCACCTGAAGCAGTGTGAAAGACTGGTGGCAAGCATGCCAAAACGCATGAAAGCTGTGATTAAAAATCATGGTTATTCCACAAAACATTAATTTTTGAACTCTTCCCGAGTTAAAACATTAGTATTGTTGTTTCTAAATGATTATGAACTTGTTTATATTAGCATTATTTGAGGTCTGAAAACACTGTGTTTTTTTTTTTTTAAATTTTGACCATTTTTCTTTGACAGAAAAAAAATACTAAATTTATTTCTTGGAAATTCAGAGACATGTTGTCAGAAGTTTACAGACTAAAATAACAATTTACATTTTACTTAAAAATATACCTATAAAGAGAAAAATCAGACAAACTGAACATTTTGCAATGGTCTCTTAATTTTGTGCCAGAGCTGTATAGCCAGCAGCTTTTGTTTGGGCCAAAAAAGGTTTTTAATCTGCCACCATGACATGGTAGACTCCTCTAACCTATTAAGCATTTGTTAAAATATGCAATACAATTTAGGTATATTTTTTACTTTTCAATTTTTAATATGACCAATAATATCACACGCAAGGGACAAATACCATCGCACCATTACCAGACACCATATTACCACCACATAGTGACCTTTAATACCACATGCAAGGAGCAAATACTGCCACACATTGTCCAGGCCACATATTACCACCACAGTGACCAAATAATATCACACACAAGGGACAAATATCACAGTACCATGTCCAGATCACATATTTCCACCACATGGTGACCAATAATATGACATACAAGGAACAAATACCAACACAACATGACCAGACCACATATTACCACCACATAGTGACCAAATAATAGCACGTACAAGAAACAAATACTGCCACACCATGGCCGGACAACATATTACCACCACATAGTGACTGAATACTACAATATAACATAGTAACATAGTTAGTAAGGCTGAAAAAAGACATTTGTCCATCCAGTTCAGCCTATATTCCATCATAATAAATCCCCAGATCTACGTCCTTCTACAGAACCTAATAATTGTATGATACAATATTGTTCTGCTCCAGGAAGATATCCAGGCCTCTCTTGAACCCCTCGACTGAGTTCGCCATCACCACCTCCTCAGGCAAGCAATTCCAGATTCTCACTGCCCTAACAGTAAAGAATCCTCTTCTATGTTGGTGGAAAAACCTTCTCTCCTCCAGACGCAAAGAATGCCCCCTTGTGCCCGTCACCTTCCTTGGTATAAACAGATCCTCAGCGAGATATTTGTATTGTCCCCTTATATACTTATACATGGTTATTAGATCGCCCCTCAGTCGTCTTTTTTTCTAGACTAAATAATCCTAATTTCGCTAATCTATCTGGGTATTGTAGTTCTCCCATCCCCTTTATTAATTTTGTTGCCCTCCTTTGTACTCTCTCTAGTTCCATTATATCCTTCCTGAGCACCGGTGCCCAAAACTGGACACAGTACTCCATGTGCGGTCTAACTAGGGATTTGTACAGAGGCAGTATAATGCTCTCATCATGTGTATCCAGACCTATTTTAATGCACCCCATGATCCTGTTTGCCTTGGCAGCTGCTGCCTGGCACTGGCTGCTCCAGGTAAGTTTATCATTAACTAGGATCCCCAAGTCCTTCTCCCTGTCAGATTTACCCAGTGGTTTCCCGTTCAGTGTGTAATGGTGATATTGATTCCCTCTTCCCATGTGTATAACCTTACATTTATCATTGTTAAACCTCATCTGCCACCTTTCAGCCCAAGTTTCCAACTTATCCAGATCCATCTGTAGCAGAATACTATCTTCTCTTGTATTAACTGCTTTACATAGTTTTGTATCATCTGCAAATATCGATATTTTACTGTGTAAACCTTCTACCAGATCATTAATGAATATGTTGAAGAGAACAGGTCCCAATACTGACCCCTGCGGTACCCCACTGGTCACAGCGACCCAGTTAGAGACTATACCATTTATAACCACCCTCTGCTTTCTATCACTAAGCCAGTTACTAACCCATTTACACACATTTTCCCCCAGACCAAGCATTCTCATTTTGTGTACCAACCTCTTGTGCGGCACGGTATCAAACGCTTTGGAAAAATCGAGATATACCACGTCCAATGACTCACCGTGGTCCAGTCTATAGCTTACCTCTTCATAAAAACTGATTAGATTGGTTTGACAGGAGCGATTTCTCATAAACCCATGCTGATATGGAGTTAAACAGTTATTCTCATTGAGATAATCCAGAATAACATCCCTCAGAAACCCTTCAAATATTTTACCAACAATAGAGGTTAGACTTACTGGCCTATAATTTCCAGGTTCACTTTTAGAGCCCTTTTTGAATATTGGCACCACATTTGCTATGCGCCAGTCCTGCGGAACAGACCTTGTCGCTATAGAGTCACTAAAAATAAGAAATAATGGTTTATCTATTACATTACTTAGTTCTCTTAGTACTCGTGGGTGTATGCCATTCGGACCCGGAGATTTATCTATTTTAATCTTATTTAGCCGGTTTCGCACCTCTTCTTGGGTTAGATTTGTGACTCTTAATATAGGGTTTTCATTGTTTCTTGGGATTTCACCTAGCATTTCATTTTCCACCGTGAATACCGTGGAGAAGAAGGTGTTTAATATGTTAGCTTTTTCCTCGTCATCTACAACCATTCTTTCCTCACTATTTTTTAAGGGGCCTACATTTTCAGTTTTTATTCTTTTACTATTGATATAGTTGAAGAACAGTTTGGGATTAGTTTTACTCTCCTTAGCAATGTGCTTCTCTGTTTCCTTTTTAGCAGCTTTAATTAGTTTTTTAGATAAAGTATTTTTCTCCCTATAGTTTTTTAGAGCTTCAATGGTGCCATCCTGCTTTAGTAGTGCAAATGCTTTCTTTTTACTGTTAATTGCCTGTCTTACTTCTTTGTTTAGCCACATTGGGTTTTTCCTATTTCTAGTCCTTTTATTCCCACAAGGTATAAACCGCTTACACTGCCTATTTAGGATGTTCTTAAACATTTCCCATTTATTATCTGTATTCTCATTTCTGAGGATATTGTCCCAGTCTACCAGATTAAGGGCATCTCTAAGCTGTTCAAACTTTGCCTTCCTAAAGTTCAATGTTTTTGTGACTCCCTGACAAGTCCCCCTAGTGAAAGACAGGTGAAACTGCACAATATTGTGGTCGCTATTTCCTAAATGCCCAACCACCTGCAGATTTGTTATTCTGTCAGGTCTATTAGATAGTATTAGGTCTAAAAGTGCTGCTCCTCTGGTTGGATTCTGCACCAATTGTGAAAGATAATTTTTCTTGGTTATTAGCAGAAACCTGTTGCCTTTATGGGTTTCACAGGTTTCTGTTTCCCAGTTAATATCCAGGTAGTTAAAGTCCCCCATAACCAGGACCTCATTATGGGTTGCAGCTTCATCTATCTGCTTTAGAAGTAGACTTTCCATGCTTTCTGTTATATTTGGGGGTTTGTAACAGACCCCAATGAGAATTTTGTTACCATTTTTCCCTCCATGAATTTCAACCCATATGGACTCGACATCCTCATTCCCTTCGCTAATATCCTCCCTTAAAGTGGACTTTAGACAAGACTTTACATAGAGACAAACCCCTCCTCCTCTCCGATTTTTACGATCCTTTCTAAACAGACTGTAACCCTGTAAGTTAACTGCCCAGTCATAGCTTTCATCTAACCATGTCTCGGTTATTCCCACTATGTCAAAGTTACCTGTAGATATTTCTGCTTCTAGTTCTTCCATCTTGTTTGTCAGGCTTCTGGCGTTTGCGAGCATGCAGTTTAGAGGATTTTGTTTTGTTCCAATCTCCTCACTGTGGATTGTTTTAGAAATGTTCTTACCTCCCTTCTGAGTATGTTTTCCTGGGTCGTCTTTGTTCGAGTCTAATGTTTTTCTTCCCGTCCCCTCTTCTTCTAGTTTAACGCCCTCCTGATGAGTGTAGCGAGTCTTCTGGCGAATGTATGTTTCCCAGGTTTGTTGAGGTGTAGTCCGTCTCTGGCGAGGAGTCCATCATACCAGTAATTCACACCGTGGTCCAGGAATCCAAATCCTTGTTGTCTGCACCATCGTCTTAGCCAGTTGTTTGCATCAAGGATCCTGTTCCATCTCCTGGTGCCATGCCCATCTACTGGAAGGATAGAAGAAAAAACTACCTGTGCATCCAGTTCCTTTACTTTCTTCCCCAACTCTTCAAAGTCCTTGCAGATTGTCGGTAGGTCCTTCCTTGCCGTGTCATTGGTGCCAACATGTATCAGAAGAAATGGGTGGACGTCCTTGGAGCTGAAGAGCTTTGGTATCCTATCGGTCACATCCTTGATCATCGCACCTGGAAGGCAGCATACTTCTCTTGCAGTTATGTCCGGTCTGCAGATGGCTGCTTCTGTGCCTCTCAGTAGTGAGTCTCCCACCACCACCACTCTTCGTTGCTTCTTGGCTGTACTTTTTGCTGTCACTTGTTGCTGTGTGCCCTTTTCTTTTTTGCTTGCTGGTATTGCTTCATTCTTAGGTGTGCCATCTTCATCCTCTACAAAGATTTGATATCGGTTCTTCAGTTGTGTGGTTGGTGATTTCTCCATGGTCTTCTTGCTTCTTTTGGTCACATGCTTCCACTCATCTGCTTTTGGAGGTTCTCTGACACTTTTTGCACCTTCTGTGACCAGTAGAGATGCTTCTGTTCTGTCTAGAAAGTCTTCATTCTCTTTGATGAGTTTCAAAGTTGCTATTCTTTCTTCCAGACCCCGCACCTTTTCTTCTAAAAGGGCCACTAGTCTACACTTCTGACAGGTGAAATTGGATTCTTCTTCTGGTCGATCTGTGAACATGTAGCACATGCTGCAGCTCACCATGTAGGTTGTCACATCTGCCATGTTGCTCCTAGATCCTGCTGACTTGCTGTGTGTTTTCCTTCTTGTGTAATCTACTCAGCCAAGCTCTCTTGCAATAATGTCCTACAGGCAAAAATTCTGAAGCTTGAATCCCTGGTTTGGTGATGCTTTCGAAGCAGCTGGTCCCGGCTGTACCCAACGATCTTCTAGCTTAGGGAGACTTCGCTTCTCCCAGAAGGCACCTGGAATATGCAAATTAGCCTCCTGAAGCTTGAATCCCTGGTTTGGTGATGCTTTCGAAGCAGCTGGTCCCGGCTGTACCCAACGATCTTCTAGCTTAGGGAGACTTCGCTTCTCCCAGAAGGCACCTGGAATATGCAAATTAGCCTCCTGAAGCTTGAATCCCTGGTTTGGTGATGCTTTCGAAGCAGCTGGTCCCGGCTGTACCCAACGATCTTCTAGCTTAGGGAGACTTCGCTTCTCCCAGAAGGCACCTGGAATATGCAAATTAGCCTCCTGAAGCTTGAATCCCTGGTTTGGTGATGCTTTCGAAGCAGCTGGTCCCGGCTGTACCCAACGATCTTCTAGCTTAGGGAGACTTCGCTTCTCCCAGAAGGCACCTGGAATATGCAAATTAGCCTCCTGAAGCTTGAATCCCTGGTTTGATCAATACTGATCATTAATTAAAAAAACACAATACTAATATCACCATAAGTGCCATTAAACACAGGAGATCTGTACTTAGCATGCAGTGTCTCTGTACAGGTAATACAGTGATCACCGGTGACATTATACACAGGAGCTCTGTATATAGTGCATAGTGTACAGGGATCACCAGTGACAATATACACAGGAGCTCTGTGTATACTGTTATTGTACAGGTAATACAGTGATCACCAGTGACATTATACACAGGAGCTCTGTATATAGTGTATAGTGTACAGGAATCACCAGTGACAATATACACAGAAGCTCTGTATATACTGTTAGTGTACAGGTAATACAGTGATCACCAGTGACCATATCCACAGGAGCACTGTGTATAGAGTCAGTGTAAAAGTAATACAGTGATCACTGGTGACATTGAACACAGGACCTTTGTATATAGTATAAAGTGTATAGTGTCAGTGTACAGGTAACACACTGACTCACCAGTGACATCTCTAGGTGAAGTCCTTCATCTTCGCTTTTCATCTTAATCCAGCACAGACCGCCATCACTTCTTCCAGCCAGGGCTTGTCTCTGCAGGAAATAACACAATTATCTAGAGCTCCATTTGCAGAACACATTATTTAATTTTATCCTAACTTCTACACTACACCAGATGAAGAAAAAAAGGCGACAGAGTGTACTTTGCACAGTAACAGGACCGCCCCACCATTTAAAACAGTATCCTCAAAAAATAAAATAAATACATCATTGCAGTAATAATATCCCTTAATTAGCCCCTATAGTAATAAAATCCCACATCCTGGCCCCCGTGTAGCTCATTCCTGCTCCAGTCATATGTTCTCCCATCCTGGTCCCATATGTTCTCCTATCCTGCCCTCATGAGTATCCATTCTGTCCCCAGCTTAAGTCCCATCCTGCCCCATCTGTCTCCATCCTTCCCCATCTGTGCCATGATCCTGCCCCATCTGTCCCATGATCCGGTCCCATGATCCTGCCCCATCTGTCTCCATCGTATCCATCCTGCCCCATGACCCTGCCCCATCTGTCTCCATCCTGCCCCATATTCCTGCCCCATCTGTCTCCACCCTGCCCCATGACCCTGCCCCATCTGTCTCCATCCTGCCCCATATTCCTGCCCCATCTGTCTCCATCCTGCCTCATGTCTCCATAATGCCTTGTGTCTCCATCCTGCCCCCTTGTCTCCATCCTGCCCGTCTTCATCCTGCCCCTTGTCCCATTCTGCACCATGTGTTTACATCCTGCCCACTGTGTCTAAAAACCTTCCTCCGTGTCTCCCATCCTGCCCCGTGTCTCCCAGCCTGCCCCACGTCTCCCATCTTGTCCCGTGTCTCCATTCTGCCCCATATCTCCATTCTGCCGCTTGTCTCCATTCTGCCCTGGGCAGGATGAAGACACATGGTCCATGTGTCTCCATCCTGCCGTCGAAACATATTGCGGCTTGCTGCTTTTAATAAAAATAAAAACAAAAACTTTATCCTTACCTGGACCCCCTCTGCTCATAAGGGCCCCATACGCCAGTTAGGGCAGTAATGCCCTGATGGTGGCCCTGCCTATGCTATTTATATCTACTATTACTATTTACTTACTTGCAGCAGGGTATATGCTCATTTTGTTTCTATCTTAGGTTTTGTCTGTTAAATGGCCACAGTGTGAACATGCTTTTATATTTTCCATGCATACCAACTTATGCTCCAGCTCATTTCTTTGGTTTTGCTGAAGTTTATTTGTACTTTGTACAAACATGGTTGTGGCTTCCTCTTTTGAACTGGGTATTTATTTATAAAGCTTCCCATGGCCAGGTGTCTGACCAATAGAACCCTGGTCCTGCTCTACCCATATCTATGTTGAAGTCATCTGACACTGGGTGAGGTTTTAATGCTAGAGAATAGGACCATCCCGATTTGGGTACACGTTGACGCTGGTGGGATAGCTTTTATGCTTTTTTGATCAATAACAGTGTTTACTAAGTATCCTATGCTATTTATATCTACTATTACTATTTACTTACAGCAGGGTAGATGCTCATTTTGTTTCTATCTTAGGTTATCTTTTTTAAATGGTCACAGTGTTAACATGCTCTTATACGTTGCATTTAAACCAACTTGTGCTCTAGCTTATTTCTTTGGTTTTCCTCTATAGCTAATAAGCAGAGCACTTATAAAATTTGAAACTCTTCACCTTTGTTGGAAATCCAAAACAGCGCTAGATAAATATTGCCACATATTGGGTTCAAATAATTAGACATGAAACAACAAGATACAATGGGCAACTGAGTATCATGATACATGATTCATTCAGTACTAAAACAATCAGAGCAATGTGGGCCTTCAGCAGGATAAAATTTTGCCCACCTGTGAGGGCATATGATATTTACCGGAAAGCCGATATGGCCAGAAATGCTATTTTCCCGCTGATATTACTGAAAGTATGGTGTAGCGCCTCCATCCCGTTATGCTCCCCAGTCCTCACTTGTGGCCTCCTGGACACCCCACAGGTCTCCGGGCACATCTCTAAGGGCGAGAGCGCACGCGCACTCCCGGTCTCTTAATGAGACAACGTGCCATTTTCAAAATTGCTTTCAGCCTATGGCTGAGTGTCTCGTATTATTTCAGGCACCTCTGCCCTTGGGGGGGGTGCAACAAGTGCTTCCTGTTGCAATTCCCAGGTTCCTCGTACCTTGGTGTCAGTATTCCACCAGTATCCTGCTAATTCCTTTTGTCTCCTCAGTGTGCCAGCCGTGCCTCTTTACGCCTCCTAGGACATCATCTGAACTTCCTGCACCAGTTCTTACGCGCTCCAGGCCACTACCTAACTCTTCTGCCTGCCATCAGCCGAGTGCTTCGCTACCTGCAACACCAGCCAGTTTACGTGTTCCACTGGGTCAGCTTCCACGTGTCCGGGGTCTAACTGAAGGAAGCACCTGCATCCATCAGGCATTCAAATCCGACCGTGTATGAGGGGTCATACTACGGGTGTCTGGGGCTTGCATAGTCACGCCCCCTTTGGAGCCCCCCGGATACTGGTCCCATGGTTCCACAAAAATTGCAATAAATGAATGTACACTGCAACATCTGTGCCTCCGTTTCCATTCGTTACATATGGCTTCACTGTATAGCAAGTAGTAACGTAATCACTCCCCTACACCACCCTGGTAACTCAGAGAGCATGTTTGCATGGAAATTAAATCTTAATTTTTCTGTGTAGCCATGTGTCATGAATGTTCTGCATTCTGCTGGGACCTGTAGTACATCTCAGACTAAAACATAGTGGCATTTAGCTGAGCACAGGTCCTCTTAAAATCTACACGGCCATTCATGAGTTAGCAGATTTTTTGTGGCATGGAAAGAGTTTAGCGTTCCTCGTAGACTATTGGCTGTGCTGCTTATTGGAACCACACCCTTCTATTATATAAACCTGTGCCTTGCTTCCCTCCATGCAAGCAATAGAATTTTCATTCTGTTCCTGGCTGTATTGGAGAAGGTGGAGAGTCGCTCATGTTTTGAGATTGTTGCATGCGGTTTGATTTGAATACCTCTTCCTTTACCTATTAGGAGTTCCTTCATGTTACTTTTCTTCCTCATTACTGTGCTCCCATCTTCCCTTTGTATTTCATCTTGTGTGCCTGTCATTTGATTGTGCCTTGGTTTTCCCTGTTTGTCCAGCCAATGTTACCCCTTTAACTTCTGCCCCTTTCCTCCTTGAGTAGCATTTTGTAACAGCACAGACAGGTACAAGGACTGGGCATCTCCACCTTCAGGAAGAACCCTTGGGTTAGGGATAGACTATGGATTTTCTAGATTAGGGACATTATAGGGTCCCTCTTATCCGGCATTCCTACAGTCACAGCGTGACATTATTGGTCGCCATATTTTCTGGTCCTAACATGGATCCAGTTGCTGTACTAGCTAAGCAAATGCAGACTCTGTCTCTATAAGTGACTGATCTGTGGTCTTTAGTTGCACAACAGAAGCAACAAACCGAGGGTCTGGGGGTCTCAACTGCCATTGGGGTTTCGGTTCATGCTCTTTTTTTGGTGCAAAGCTTGTTCTTTTCCCTTTCTTGGACCAGCACTCCTTTGGCACAGGTGACTTTAATTAGCAGGAGACTGCAAAATAAGGGGTCTAGCCCATTTTTACTCTCACTGAAGAGCTGGAGGAAGGTGAGTTTCAGTGCTCCTTTCATTTGGTATGTGGCCATTGTTGCTGTGGTTTTGTGCTGGAGGGGCAGCACGGTCTGGAGTCATGGGGACTCAGTCTTTAAGCATGGGTGCTGTGTGGCACCAAGCCGTCCACCGTGCTGGTGCTTTGCTGCTGTGGCGGTGGTCAGTGCATGGCTCCACTCCGTTAGGGTGGATGACCCACTACAAGGTTTGCCGTGATGTGGCAGTGGGCTTCATACACTCTGATCAGAATGTTAAATTCAGAACCTCATGTTCGGTTATATAAATTTTTGCCTAGCAGCTTTAGATCAACGTATCATTTTTGGAGGTGCGGTTCATGCTCTTTTTTTTGGTTAGAAGCGTACAAAATAATAATAATCATCCCCCATGATTCTGGCATGAAGGCGGTTGACCACTTCTTGAGGACGCGAGCGGTGGAATGTGTTGATCATAACAATTTTGTAAAACAGCTTCTCCACTTTGTCCTCACTCGGAATTTCTTTATTTTCAATGGTAAGTACTTCCACCAGCTCAGGGGCACAGCAATGGGGAGCCCATGTGCCCCCACGTATGCAAATTTGTTCCTGGGCTGGTGGGAGGAAACCCACATCTTTCCAGATGATGAGAGATGGTGGCAGCCCCATATCTGCCTCTGGGCCAGATACATTGACGACATCCTGATTTTATGGTCTGGCCCAGGGGCAGAATTTGAGAGATTTGTGAGGGAAATGAATGTTAATGATGTCGGAATGAGATTCACGTCCGAGCATCAGGAACACTCTATTGCTTTCCTGGATCTCACGATCTCAAAAAACAGCCAGGGGGGCATTAATACACACACTTACCGCAAGCCGACTGCAACGAACAGCCTGCTACAGTGGCAGAGCCACCACCCTACCCCCCTTAAACGTGGTATACCAAAAGGGCAGTTTCTGCGGGGTCGTAGAAACTGCTCCGAGGTAGACACATTCAAGTATCAGGCCGGTGAGTTACACCGTAGGTTTAGGGAGAGGGGTTATCCCCCTGAAGTCCTGAATAAGTCCTATAAGGAAGCACTTGTAAGTGATAGGTCGGCCCTATTGAGAACCCGGGAAAAATCGAGGGATGCTCCAGATTTGGTCAGACTCATAGGGACCTTTGATAATCAATCTGATAGGATATATCAGATAATTAGAAGACACTGGGGGGTGCTCCGGGCGGACCCGGGTCTGAAAGACTTCATTTCCCCTGCACCCAGTATCACCTACAGAAGGGGGAGATCAATCGGGGATCGGTTGGTACACAGTCTATATCAGAGACCACAGGGAACAGGCACATGGCTTGAGAGGAGACCGCAAGGTTTCTTCAGGTGTGGTGGCTGCTCTAAGTGCCAATATGTTAAACAGACCAAGGAATTCAAGAGTGCGGCGAATGGCAGATGCTTTGACATCAGGGATTTTGGCAATTGCAAATCATCGGGAGTAATATATAAGATCACATGCCCTTGTCCCCTTGATTATATAGGTAAAACCACGAGGGAGCTCAGAACAAGATTTGGGGAACACCTCGGGGACATTAGGCATAACAGAGATACCCCGATGGCCCGTCACGTTAATCAAGTGCATGGGGGTACCCTGAAAGGGATCACCTTCTGTATGATCGAACTATTAAAACCTAAGATACGAGGAGGTGATTTCGATAAGGCCCTCCTAAAACGGGAGGCGGAGTGGATTTTTCGGATGCAGTCTGTGTCGCCTAGAGGACTAAACGAATCCTTAACATATACATGTTTTTTATAATATAGCGTATTCTTCTATTTGTTATACACTTTGGGACTATGCTTTGCTCTTGTTTTCGGATGCATTGTTAAATGGGGTAGCTGCTCTTTGGAGCCGCTATATTAATCCTACAGATTACTGTGGATGTCGATTGTGACTAAATATCTATTACGTATTGTGACGTTTTTCTTCTCCCTATACCTAGATGCCGCACGGATGCCTCCTGAATCACTAGTGCTATGTATTCATTGTGCGCGTTTCTTCCACAGGGGCACTCCTTTTATATCACACTATCTTTATTGTGTGGTGGATGTTCCCTGTGGGAGCGGACCCCACCTGTATTATGGTGGTTTTGTCGTATGGTCTTTCAGATCACCCGCAGAGCGCTCATATCTGGCTCTTTCCTTCCTAGTGCGCACGCGCCGATCTTTTGTTTTGCGGATGACGCGTGTGCACTGGGTCTTTGTTGCCTCTTAATGTTCTATGTGAATTTGGCAGGCCCGATACTCCTTTGTGAGACCGGGCGCATGCGTGGTTGGTGGGGACACATCAAGTATGGCGGCGCCCAGCGTACATCACGCGCGCTCTGGCTTTTCTGCCGATTTGGTACCCAGTGCGCACGCGCCGCCCCCTGAATCTGACTGTGGCCTGGGCGCATGCGCAGTGTGTTGCTGTATCGATATGATGGCGGCGGCCAGTGTTTACCATGCGGCGATGACCGCTTTTCGGGATGAGTATCCGTGGCGGTATGTGCCTTATTATTTTCTCCTTTATTAACGATCGATAGGTGCGTATGGGGGGTGGGAACCCCATACCAATATGGTCTAATATTTATCTGTTGGTTTGTACATATAAACCATATCTATTGTTTTAGTTTACCCGGTGTTTCCGGAAATTGGTGAGGGGGAGTGGCTTCTTGTGGATTGGCGTACAGGTCATGCATGTCACTATATGAGTGCCCTCTCCTGGGATCTAACCAGGTCTGCCTAGGCATCAGGGCACCTGCATCTTTGACCTCCGGTTCGCTATCATCCTTGCCCCCTGAGGAACCGTGTGACGGGGAAACGCGTCGGGGCGTTTGCTGACAGCTAAGTGTCGTATCCTGGGGCTAACACCCCCATGGTCGGCTGTCTTTGGAACCATTATTGCTGTCTATTGTGACTTTGCATGTGTATAGGCACTCATCATAGCGCATTGGTGATTGTACATACCAAGGAACATCTGAGTGATTTATTTATCTCTTTCACTATATAGGAGCTATGCTGAGATATATAACATTGTTGAACATCCTGTATAGCGCTGGTTATAGCCATGGTTTATTAACCCTTACGAGGGAGGTATTGCCATACACATGTTATATCTTATATTTTTGACTGAACCAGGTCATTTGTTAATATGTCCTTCCTTCTATGATTATCTCATTATTTTTTGCACACAGTTATATCCCTGAGAAATGTGCAGTAGGACTGGTATATATATATTTTTTTCAAGCATACGGATATATTTGCTTCAATTGCCTTTCCTAATGCTTGAACCGTCCTACATGAGATTCTAATATAGAAGGGGGCTGTATTGGTATTTTTTGTGTGCACCTATATGTATTTTTCTTACCTTATGCTTTCTTTTCATCTCTTTTATTTGCTTATTGTTTTCCCTCCTTTAGTTGGTTAGGTTTGTAATAGGGTGAGCAGGTGTAGCCGCCGCGGAGTGGGGGCGCCAAATCATCTATCAGGGTGCCAACCTCCACTGCTAGGAAGGGACAGCAGGTAAGCGTAGGGTTATATTAGGACAGGTGCACATTTGTGATCCATTTTTGTATATATATTTTTTCTGTTTCACTGGGTAGTGGCATTTTTAAATAATTTTTGATTAAACTTATACTTTTTAAGGGGACAACATGTTACACAGTCTTTTTTTTGGTGCAAAGCATATTCTTTTCCCTTCTTGGACCAGCACTCCTCCCATTTGGCACAGGTGATTTTAATTAGCAGGAGACTGCAAAGTAAGGGGTCTAGCCCATTTTAGCTTTCATTGAAGAGCTGAAGGAAGATGAGTTTTAATGCTCCTTTCATTTGATGTGGGTGCTGTGTGGTGGCCCTTGTTGCTGTGGTTTTGTTCTGGTAGGGCAGCGCGGTCTAGAGTCATGAGGACTCAGTCTTGCAGCATGGGTCCTTTGGGGCACCAGGCCACCCACACTGCTGGTGCATTGCCTCTGTGGCAGTGGTTGGCGCACCGTTCTGCTCTGTTAGGGCGGTCGGACCCACTATGAGGTTTGCCGTGAAGTGGCAGTGGGCTTCATACACTCTGATCAGAATGTTAAACTAAGAACCTCATGTTCAGTTATATAAATTTTTACCAAGCGGCTTTAGATCAACGTATCATTTTTGGAGGTGCGTTTCATGCTCTTTTTTAGTGTAAAGCATGTTCTTTTCCCTTTCTTGGACCAGCACTCCTCCCATTTGGCACAGGTGATTTTAATTAGCAGGAGACTGCAAAGTAAGGGGTCTAGCCCATTTTTGCTCTCACTGAAGTGCTGGAGGAAGGTAAGTTTCTGTGCTCCTTTCATTTGGTGTGGGTGCTGTGTGGCAGCCATTGTTGCTGTGGATTTGTACTGGTGGGGCAGCATGGTCTGGAGTCATGGGGACTCAGTCTGGCAGCATAGGTGCTGTGGGGCACGAGGCCATCTGCCCTGCTGGTGCATTGCCGCTGTGGCGGTGGTCGGCGCATGACTCCGCTCTGTTAGGGCGGTAGGACCCACTATGAGGTTTGCCGTAATGTGGCAGTGGGTTTCATACACTCTGATCAGAATGGTAAATTAAGAACCTCATGTTCAGTTATATAAATTTTTGCCTAGTGGCTTTAGATCAAGGTATGCATTTTGGAGGAGCGGTACATGCTCTTTTCTGGGTGCAAAGCAACCGCCATTCAGACCCAGCCTGAACCCAAGGTGACCCTCTCGGATCAGTTCTCTGTGGGACGGGATAAATTCATGGTTTTTAGGGAAGACTGTAAACTGTACTTCAAGCTATGTACTGGTTGCTCTGGGAGTAAGGAACAATGGATGGAAATTGTTGCCCCTATTTCAGGGACATCCCCAATCCTGGGCCTTTTTTCTACCGGCCCTCAGAAGACAGTTTTGTCAAAGCCTGTCAGAAAGACTAAAGGATGCATTGGTCCTGTATGAAACTCCTGAGTCCTTGGGGGCCGCTATGGCCTTAGTCATCAAGATTGGCAGACACCTCGGAGATAGACTTATGATGACTCCCTTTCCCAACTGTATGCCCTAGGGGGAGAATTTCCTCATGTGTCCTCATGAACCTAAGCAGTTGGGGAGGACCTCAATTCAGGCCAAACCTTCTGTGGTCTGCCCAAAATGGGGGTTTGTTTCTTTTATAGTCAGGGGTGGTCACTTCATTGGGGTCTGTCCCACTGCACTCAAATTAAAGACATCGGAGGAAAACTTCTGACCCCAGGATATGTGGTGGATTATAACCTGGGCGTTTTTATGTTTGGGAGGGTTGGTGATAGCCAGAGTTAGAGGACTTGCAGCTGAATGATGCTTGGCACCCTACTGTAGATATCAGAAAACCTTTACGGCACGCAAATTTTTGCCTGTAGGACATTATTGCAAGAAAGCTTGGCTGAGTAGATTACACAAGAAGGAAAACACACAGCAAGTCAGCAGGATCTAGGAGCAACATGGCAGATGTGACAACCTACATGGTGAGCTGCAGCATGTGCTACACGTTCACAGATCGATTAGAAGAAGAATCCAATTTCACCTGTCAGAAGTGTAGACTATTGGCCCTTTTAGAAGAAAAGGTGCGGGGTCTGGAAGAAAGAATAGCAACTTTGAAACTCATCAAAGAGAATGAAGACTTCCTAGACAGAACAGAAGCATCTCTACTGGTCACAGAAGGTGAAAAAAGTGTCAGAGAACCTCCAAAAGCAGATGAGTGGAAGCATGTGACCAAAAGAAGCAAGAAGACCATGGAGAAATCACCAACCACACAACTGAAGAACCGATATCAAATCTTTGTAGAGGATGAAGATGGCACACCTAAGGATGAAGCAATACCAGCAAGCAAAAAAGAAAAGGGCACACAGCAACAAGTGACAGCAAAAAGTACAGCCAAGAAGCAACGAAGAGTGGTGGTGGTGGGGGACTCACTACTGAGAGGCACAGAAGCAGCCATCTGCAGACCGGACATAACCGCAAGAGAAGTATGCTGCCTTCCAGGTGCGATGATCAAGGATGTGACCGATAGGATACCAAAGCTCTTCAGCTCCAAGGACGTCCACCCATTTCTTCTGATACATGTTGGCACCAATGACACGGCAAGGAAGGACCTACCGACAATCTGCAAGGACTTTGAAGAGTTGGGGAAGAAAGTAAAGGAACTGGATGCACAGGTAGTTTTTTCTTCTATCCTTCCAGTAGACGGCCATGACACCAGGAGATGGAACAGGACTGAAACAACTGGCTAAGAGGATGGTGCAGACAACAAGGACTCGGATTCCTGGACCACGGTGTGAATTACTTGTACGATGGACTCCTCGCCAGAGACGGACTGCACCTCACCAAACCTGGGAAACACACATTCGCTACACTCATCAGGAGGGCGTTAAACTAGAAGAAGAGGGGACGGGAAGAAAAACATTAGACTCGAACAAAGAAGACCCAGGAAAACATACTCAGAAGGGAGGTAAGAACATTTCTAAAACAATCCACAACAAGGAGATTGGAACAAAACAAAATCTCCTAAACTGCATGCTCGCAAACGTCAGAAACCTGACAAACAAGATGGAAGAACTAGAAGCAGATATATCTACAGGTAACTTTGACATAGTGGGAATAACCGAGACATGGTTAGATGAAAGCTATGACTGGGCAGCTAACTTACAGGGTTACAGTCTGTTTAGAAAGGATCGTAAAAATCGGAGAGGAGGAGGGGTTTGTCTCTATGTAAAGTCTTGTCTAAAGTCCACTTTAAGGGAGGATATTAGTGAAGGGAATGAGGATGTCGAGTCCATATGGGTCGAAATTCATGGAGTGAAAAATGGTAACAAAATTCTCATTGGGGTCTGTTACAAACCCCCAAATATAACAAAAACCATGGAAAGTCTACTTCTAAAGCAGATAGATGAAGCTGCAACCCATAATGAGGTCTTGGTTATGGGGGACTTTAACTACCCAGATATTAACTGGGAAACAGAAACCTGTGAAACCCATAAAGGCAACAGGTTTCTGCTAATAACCAAGAAAAATTATCTTTCACAATTGGTGCAGAATCCAACCAGAGGAGCAGCACTTTTAGACCTAATACTATCTAATAGACCTGACAGAATAACAAATCTGCAGGTGGTCGGGCATCTAGGAAATAGCGACCACAATATTGTACTGTTTCACCTGTCTTTCACTAGGGGGACTTGTCAGGGAGTCACAAAAACACTGAACTTTAGGAAGGCAAAGTTTGACCAGCTTAGAGATGCCCTTAATCTGGTAGACTGGGACAATATCCTCAGAAATAAGAATACAGATAATAAATGGAAAATGTTTAAGAACATCCTAAATAGGCACTGTAAGCGGTTTATACCTTGTGGGAATAAAAGGACTAGAAATAGGAAAAACCCAATGTGGCTAAACAAAGAAGTAAGACAGGCAATTAACAGTAAAAAGAAAGCATTTGCACTACTAAAGCAGGATGGCACCATTGAAGCTCTAAAAAACTATAGGGAGAAAAATACTTTATCTAAAAAACGAATTAAAGCTGCCAAAAAGGAAACAGAGAAGCACATTGCTAAGGAGAGTAAAACTAATCCCAAACTGTTCTTCAACTATATCAATAGTAAAAGAATAAAAACTGAAAATGTAGGCCCCTTAAAAAATAGTGAGGAAAGAATGGTTGTAGATGACGAGGAAAAAGCTAACATATTAAACACCTTCTTCTCCACAGTATTCACGGTGGAAAATGAAATGCTAGGTGAAATCCCAAGAAACAATGAAAACCCTATATTAAGGGTCACCAATCTAACCCAAGAAGAGGTGCGAAACGGGCTAAATAAGATTAAAATAGATAAATCTCCGGGTCCGGATGGCATACACCCACGAGTACTTAGAGAACTAAGTAATGTAATAGATAAACCATTATTTCTTATTTTTAGGGACTCTATAGCGACGGGGTCTGTTCCGCAGGACTGGCGCATAGCAAATGTGGTGCCAATATTCAAAAAGGGCTCTAAAAGTGAACCTGGAAATTATAGGCCAGTAAGTCTAACCTCTATTGTTGGTAAAATATTTGAAGGGTTTCTGAGGGATGTTATTCTGGATTATCTCAATGAGAATAACTGTTTAACTCCATATCAGCATGGGTTTATGCGAAATCGCTCCTGTCAAACCAATCTAATCAGTTTTTATGAAGAGGTAAGCTATAGGCTGGACCACGGTGAGTCATTAGATGTGGTATATCTCGATTTTTCCAAAGCGTTTGATACCGTGCCGCACAAGAGGTTGGTACACAAAATGAGAATGCTTGGTCTGGGGGAAGATGTGTGTAAATGGGTTAGTAACTGGCTTAGTGATAGAAAGCAGAGGGTGGTTATAAATGGTATAGTCTCTAACTGGGTCACTGTGACCAGTGGGGTACCGCAGGGGTCGGTATTGGGACCTGCTCTCTTCAACATATTCATTAATGATCTGGTAGAAGGTTTACACAGTAAAATATCGATATTTGCAGATGATACAAAACTATGTAAAGCAGTTAATACAAGAGAAGATAGTATTCTGCTACAGATGGATCTGGATAAGTTGGAAAATTGGGCTGAAAGGTGGCAGATGAGGTTTAACAATGATAAATGTAAGGTTATACACATGGGAAGAAGGAATCAATATTACCATTACACACTGAACGGGAAACCACTGGGTAAATCTGACAGGGAGAAGGACTTGGGGATCCTAGTTAATGATAAACTTACCTGGAGCAGCCAGTGCCAGGCAGCAGCTGCCAAGGCAAACAGGATCATGGGGTGCATTAAAAGAGGTCTGGATACACATGATGAGAGCATTATACTGCCTCTGTACAAATCCCTAGTTAGACCGCACATGGAGTACTGTGTCCAGTTTTGGGCACCGGTGCTCAGGAAGGATATAATGGAACTAGAGAGAGTACAAAGGAGGGCAACAAAATTAATAAAGGGGATGGGAGAACTACAATACCCAGATAGATTAGCGAAATAAGGATTATTTAGTCTAGAAAAAAGACGACTGAGGGGCGATCTAATAACCATGGATAAGTATATAAGGGGACAATACAAATATCTCGCTGAGGATCTGTTTATACCAAGGAAGGTGACGGGCACAAGGGGGCATTCTTTGCGTCTGGAGGAGAAAAGGTTTTTCCACCAACATAGAAGAGGATTCCTTACTGTTAGGGCAGTGAGAATCTGGAATTGCTTGCCTGACAAGGTGGTGATGGCGAACTCAGTCGAGGGGTTCAAGAGAGACCTGGATGCCTTCCTGGATCAGAACAATATTGTATCATACAATTATTAGGTTCTGTAGAAGGACGTAGATCTGGGAATTTATTATGATGGAATATAGGCTGAACTGGATGGACAAATGTCTTTTTTCAGCCTTACTAACTATGTTACTATGTTACTACTTATCAGTCAGAACACTACAGCAAAAGTGATCCAAAAATGTTACAGAGATGGAACTGCAACCATCTCACAGAGATGTCTAGGCAGACCATGGAGGATAACATTCAAACAGGTGCATCTTCTGAACAGAAGGGATGAAGAAAATTGACATGCAAGTTCAATGCAAATGGCTAAAGTTTGTCCCTTTACACAATACAGCGTACACTGAAGAGGAATGGCATACATGGGTGTTATCCACAAAGAAAACCTCACCTAAAGCCTATGCCCAAAAAATCACACCTACAATTTGCGAATGTAAAGGGTTGTAATATATGTAGCACCTTTTCCCCAACCCCTTTAAGTATATTTGCCATGCTGCTATGATGTGTATATTTAATGTTACTGCTATGAAAAATGTGCATAATATGCATGCTATATTTAGGGAAAGTGTGTTACCCTGGGTCGGCCACTAGATGGGGCACAATATAAAAGGGAGCATTGCTTCAGATGGGGAATTGTAGTACTTAGTATAGAAATGGTTAATATAGGAGGGGCATGGTGGAATAAGGTGTAGGATGCTGCCTGACAGTTCTCAATTGGGGTGAGGGTGACCTTTAGCTCAGGAGGGCTGGCTAGCCATTGGCCACATCGTGATTGCGTGGGCTGATGCCCTCAGAGCTGGGGCGAAGCAGCTGTTGAGGGAGCCCCCACATAAGACAAGGAATCTGGGCAAAGAGGTCGCTGAGGGATCGAAAGATACGGTCCATCCCGGAAGCGAGCTTAGCAACAGAGAGAGGAAGACAGGGACAGAAGAGGAGTTGCACATTGTGAAACCTGATATTGATGCTGGAAGGAATGTGGATATGCTGTGTACAAGTCTCAGTAAACTCCATTGCAAGTTGAACTGGACTGTGACTAAAGTGGATCCTGAGGTCCTCCAGAAACATACAGAAGACCCTGATGGAGCTGCGAAAGGCGCTGCAGGTATGCTGAGTGTTGGGCAGCGTGTTCATGTGATGGGAGGCCAGGGCACCCTGTTGCAGATGCTGGATGCCCCGACTGCTGCCCTGGCTGTCACTTGCACCCATGCTGAAAAATATAAAGACTAAAGGGACTCTATACTCTGGAGTGATGAGCCCAAAATAAATATTTTTTGAACTGATGGCTACAAAACTGTAAGCTATCTCAAAGATGAGGAGAACAAATTAAAATGCATGGTGCCAAAAGTGAAACATGATGGTAGCAGTATCCTTATGTGAGGCTGCATGAGTGTTGCTGGTGTTGAGGAGTTATATTTAATTGATGGTATCATGAATTAACCAATTTACTGCTACATATTGAAAGAGAAGATGCTACCAGTACTCCGTGCCCTTGGCAGATGTGCACTTTTCCAACTTGACAATGATTCATCATAAAAACATATCTAAGGTAACTGCTGGATTTCTAAAAAAGAAAAGGGTGATAGTGATTCATTAGCCAAGTATGTCTCCTGATCTAAAAGCAATTAAACACCTATGGAAAAATCTGAAGAGACAAGTTGAACAGTACTCTCCATCCAGCATCCAGGCTCTAAAAAAGGTCATTCTTGAAACATGGAAAAAGATAGATGTTGCAATACATCACCAACTTGTTCACTCCATGCCTAGAAGACTTAATGCTCTCCTTAAAAATCATAGAGGTCATACAAAATACTAGATGTAGTAGTTTTTGGTGTGGGGTGTATTCCTTTTTGTAATTTGAATAAAACTGAAGAATTTGTAATTAAAATCATATTACTAACATTGCTTTGATGTTATTGGTTAAAAAAATATTCTATGAAACTCATTCTTCTCATAATTATGAAATTGTTAAAATATGTGCTTACTTATGCTGAGCACTTTATACATATGGAACAGTACCTTACAAACCTACTCAGATCTCACGCTGAGATCAGATTTTCCCACATTAGTCTTATCTGTTATTTTTTACAAGGAGCATGCGTACCAATGATAGTCCATGGGGTAGTTCACATTTCCGGTTTGTTCCATGGATCTAGTGGTCCACACAAAAGCACATGTTTTGTCACATTTTGATCCAAATCTCAGATCAAACTCACCAATGCCTACAGGTCCATGAAAAAAATTGGACAGCCATCCATTCCATATGCTGTCTGTTTTTCACAGATTGTTTGATATGGGAAGCTTGAGAAACCTTTGTTTTTTTTCCTCTGAGAAAAACTGATGAAACTCTGACCAAAATCTGACACACTGGTAAAAGTCTGACAGCACACTGTGTTTTTCACCCATTTTAATACCAATATTGCAGCTATTCTATGTAGATCATACTTTGCTGTAAATGTAACTGTCTCCTCAAATGGAGTTTACAAGGATCCCCTGTTGTTACTAATCTACTAACAATCTAGGTACAAATTTTCATGTCTGGTTTTACTTTTTTGCTCAGAATAATTTTCAGGAAATTGCTTAAATCCAAATTCAAGCGAGTTACTTATAAATTACATTTTTAAAAAGCATATTGTTACAGAAAATTGATTATTTCATTTTTGTAAAGTCCAATGTGACCACTTATGTAGTATATAAACGTGGATTTATTGCATGCTCGTAATGTTTATTATGTAAGCATCTGTCATAATATTTTCTTTAGCTGTTGCATGTAGCTACTTAATATTCTGTACATTTTACATTCAAGCAGAATAAGCAGAATATAGGAGCACTAACCTTATTCTTCCATCTAAGGGCTCGTGCACATGACTGCATTTTTGGTCCGAGCATGATCCGACAAAACATCAGATCACACTCGGACTAATGTTATTCTATGGGGTTGTGCACATGTCCGATATTTTCCTTGGAGCAAATGCTGTCTCACCTTTTTGATTTCTACTTAAATGAGAATTCTTGGTAATTATCTTGTTATGATTTTTTTTTGCACCGATCCTTGAAGACTATGCTGCTTGATTTTCTGTTACTATATACTTACGTACATTTATATGTACATTTATTATATTTACATTTATATGTACATAAATATATAGTAACAGAAAATCAAGCAGCATAGTCTTCAAGTATGGGAGCAAAAAATATATATATAAAAATAAAATATAATATTTTTCACCTAACACACACAAACTTAAATGTATTTCTTTGGAATGTTACGTAATATACCAATACAAAGTAGCAAGTATTTGTAAAGAGTAAAGGAAATGATACATGATTTTCCAAATATTTCATCTATATATATAAAGCTGAGTGTATGTGTGTGTGTATGTTTCAAGCCACGCCCACTCCACATAGCCGGATTACACCATTGTGTTCATAACGAAGTTGCTGGGCACGTGTGAGAAGAGAGGAGTGAGGTGAAAATGAGAGGAATGAGGGGAAAATAGTGGAGTGAAGGGAAAATGAAGAGGTGTGAGTGGAAAATGAGAGGAGTGAGGGAAAAATAGTGGAGTGATCAGAAAATGACAGGTGTGAGGTCAAAATGACACATGTGAGGGGGGAAAATGAGAGGAGTGAGGGGGAAAATGAGAGCAGTGAGGGTGAAAATGACAGATGTGAGGTTGAAAATGACAGATGTGAGGGGGAAAATGAGAGGCATGATGGGAAAATGAGAGAAGTGAGCTGCTGCTGCAGTATGAGGCTGTGTATAGAGAAGACGGAGGCGCTGCAGGTGGAGGCTGTGTATAAGGCTACATTCACATGTTCAGTACTTGGTCAGTATTTTACCTCAGTATTTATAAGCCAAAATCACAAGTGGGAGAAAAATACAGAAGTGATGACGTGTTTCTAATATACTTTTCCTCTGATTGTTTTACTCCAAATTTTAGCTTACAAATATTGAGGTAAAAATACTGACCAAATAATGTGTGAACAAGGTCTACAGGAGAAAAGTGTGGTGCTGCAGAAGTAGGCTGTGTATGTGTAACACCCCAGGAAGCCGGTTGTTACAGTGGTACTGCCTTCCTCACGGGGAGGGTGATGCCAATCATGGAAGCGACAAGAATCCCTTTAACAGGTTACATGTACATAAAATACTGTTCTGATTCCAGGCCAGAAGGGGGAGCTCTGGACCCAGTTTTAGGGTAGCTTCCTTAGATATTTTGGCTGGAGGAGGAGTTAGTGAGGAGAGCTGAAGCTGAGCAGATGTGTGGCTCTGCAGATCCTGACTGGAGAGTCAGGCAGATTGTAGGACACAGTGAGGGGAGAAGGAGCAAAAGAGGAGAGAAAGAAACTGGAGTGGAGCTGCAAGTGGGCTCACTCCAGGATCAAGCGCAGAAACTGGAGGCCGGAATTCTGAGGTTGTGGGGGTAACTGTATGTCCCACAGCAGACACCGGTGGGCAGGAGGTTCCAAGTCTCCTGGCCACCATTACACCCGAAGGCACAGCAGCAGATAGAGCCCGGAGTCACCACGAGTAGGGGCACCTGCAAAAAGGCTCGAGCTGCCTGCCATGCGGATAGTGTCCACTTAAGAGGACAGAGAGAGAGAGGACCTTGTGTGAAGTCTCAGGCAGCAAGGAACTTAGAACACAGCGCAGAAAGGAAAGCTTCCAACCCCACCTGGCTAGGTGGATTCCGAATCGCTTCCAGGCTGCCCGGATTCCAAAGACCACCTGTAACCTGTACCTGAACTGCACCAGTAAAAGGTAAAGAGACTGCAACCTCGTGTCCTCCAATTTTTTCCTGCACTTCACCATCTATCATCCTTACCAACTGCACCGGGAGCCCTGGGGACTAAGTTCTACCTGTGGGGAACCATACCATGTCTGCTGCAATACCATCATCCCCAGAGGACCCCTTTAAGCAGCGCCGGCCATCCCTGGCCGAGTACCACAGGTGGCATCACGAACACTACTACATTAGACTTTATTCCCATTTTCATAGTCCCCCTTTTACTGGACATCCAGGGCAACGGACCGAGTCACTGCCACTGTGACTACACTTTTAAGAACAGAACCGGCCCGGTACCGAGTAACCCACGGTCCTAGTGGGCGCACCATATGCGATACGCTTTATTGCAATTAGTGCAATTTCTCTTGGGATCCAGTGTTTCCAATTGATGTGAAATATTTTTATGTGCAATATAATCATTATAATTTGTTATAACTAACCACAGTTAGTTACTATGTTTGGGCAATTCCGGGCTCTTCAGCTAGTAAATTATAAATCTGAAATTTGTGACGTGTACCATGGCATGTAAAAGTTTGGGCACCCCCAGTCAAAATTACTGTTATTGTGAACAGTTAAGCAAGTTGAAGATTAAATGATGGCCTAAAGTTAAGGATCAAACATTTCCTTTGTATTTTAGGATATATAAATATATATATATATATATATATATATATATATATATATATATATACATACAGTGGGGCAAAAAAGTATTTAGTCAGTCAGCAATAGTGCAAGTTCCAACACTTAAAAAGATGAGAGGCGTCTGTAATTTACATCATAGGTAGACCTCAACTATGGGAGACAAACTGAGAGAAAAAAAAATCCAGAAAATCACATTGTCTGTTTTTTTAACAATTTATTTGCATATTATGGTGGAAAATAAGTATTTGGTCAGAAACAAACAATCAAGATTTCTGGCTCTCACAGACCTGTAACTTCTTCTTTAAGAGTCTCCTCTTTCCTCCACTCATTACCTGTAGTAACGGCACCTGTTTAAACTTGTTATCAGTATAAAAAGACACCTGTGCACACCCTCAAACAGTCTGACTCCAAACTCCACTATGGTGAAGACCAAAGATCTGTCAAAGGACACCAGAAACAAAATTGTACCCCTGCACCAGGCTGGGAAGACTGAATCTGCAATAGCCAACCAGCTTGGAGTGAAGAAATCAACAGTGGGAGCAATAATTAGAAAATGGAAGACATACAAGACCACTGATAATCTCCCTCGATCTGGGGCTCCACGCAAAATCCCACCCCGTGGGGTCAGAATGAGCACAAGAACGGTGAGCAAAAATCCCAGAACCACGTGGGGGGACCTAGTGAATGAACTGCAGAGAGCTGGGACCAATGTAACAAGGCCTACCATAAGTAACACACTACGCCACCATGGACTCAGATCCTGCAGTGCCAGACGTGTCCCACTGCTTAAGCCAGTACATGTCCGGGCCTGTCTGAAGTTTGCTAGAGAGCATTTGGATGATCCAGAGGAGTTTTGGGAGAATGTCCTATGGTCTGATGAAACCAAACTGGAACTGTTTGGTAGAAACACAACTTGTCGTGTTTGGAGGAAAAAGAATACTGAGTTGCATCCATCAAACACCATACCTACTGTAAAGCATGGTGGTGGAAACATCATGCTTTGGGGCTGTTTCTCTGCAAAGGGGCCAGGACGACTGATCCGGGTACATGAAAGAATGAATGGGGCCATGTATCGTGAGATTTTGAGTGCAAACCTCCTTCCATCAGCAAGGGCATTGAAGATGAAACGTGGCTGGGTCTTTCAACATGACAATGATCCAAAGCACACCGCCAGGGCAACGAAGGAGTGGCTTCGTAAGAAGCATTTCAAGGTCCTGGAGTGGCCTAGCCAGTCTCCAGATCTCAACCCTATAGAAAACCTTTGGAGGGAGTTGAAAGTCCGTGTTGCCAAGCGAAAAGCCAAAAACATCACTGCTCTAGAGGAGATCTGCATGGAGGAATGGGCCAACATACCAACAACAGTGTGTGGCAACCTTGTGAAGACTTACAGAAAACGTTTGACCTCTGTAATTGCCAACAAAGGATATATTACAAAGTATTGAGATGAAATTTTGTTTCTGACCAAATACTTATTTTCCACCATAATATGCAAATAAATTGTTAAAAAAACAGACAAAGTGATTTTCTGGATTTTTTTTTCTCAGTTTGTCTCCCATAGTTGAGGTCTACCTATGATGTAAATTACAGACGCCTCTCAACTTTTTAAGTGGTGGAACTTGCACTATTGCTGACTGACTAAATACTTTTTTGCCCCACTGTATATATATATATATATATATATATATATTCTATTTTTTTCTATCTTTTACATTTTCAATTTAAAAATTACAAAAATGAAAATGGGGGTAAGAGCAGGACAATTGCCTCTCAAACAAATGTGGATAGGGGAATGACTTAAAATAACACAGAATAAGCAAAAAAAAAATCTTGAACAAGAAAGAAGAGGTCCAAGTGGAAGAGGAGGTGGACGTGGCGGTGGAAGTAGCAGGGTAGGAGGTATCCAACTGGAGGGTTGTGGAGGGTTTTTTGTTTTTGTTAGGGAGCTGTGTTAATAGTACATATAATTAAAAAAAAATAACAATCTAGAACCAGAAGGCAGAGGTCCAAGTGGAGGAGGTGGTTGAGGTGGAGCTGTAGGTAGAAGAGGCATACAAGGAGGCTTTGTGTTTATTTTTATTTTTTTTGGGGGGGTACTCTGGTAGCTGGTATCCACTGATGCAGACAATGTGGAGTAAGGTACAAGAGTAAATCCAAAGTTAGTAAAAAAACAAAACAAATGAAAACCAAAGGGATTCCCCGGGACAATAGCTAATAAAGAAGAATCAAGAATGGCCATTAGCAAGTACTGAGAAGTAACCAGAGCTCAACCAGGATGCACTCACCATACACCTAGGCAAGAGAACTGAATAAACAGCATGGAAGCAGGCTTTATAAAGCCAGTTCTAATCCAAGGGTGATAATTAGGTGACACATTCCTTCAAGTCATATCTAGGGAGCCACTCCCTGCTCACCTGAACAACTAGGTGCATAAATTCCCACTATTGGCAAACACCAGGCAAGGTAGCGTCCTACGTTGCCTGGCAACCGGTAGGCACAGCGTTCCATGCCTCCTGAGCAGTAAATTTAGTTGAAAGCACAGCATCCCATGTTCCCACATCACTCACCACTTCCACACACATGCCACCACTGGTAATCACAACACCCAAGTGCGCTCTAGCTTCAACCCCAGCGCGTACTGACCAGCGGAGCAGTCTGGAAACTGGACAAGAACGATTGCATTCATCGCAGGTATTCCTAACAAATACATTGTGGAGGTGGGAGACAATGACAGGATTTGCACAGGGGAGAATTAGTGGAGCAGCGAGGAAATATTTGAGAGGTGGATGATGCGATGGAAGATGATGAGATCCTAGACATCACATGGAGTCAAGGTCCTTCAAGCGACATGGGCAATTCAGAGGAAGAGATGGTGCCCTAGCTGCACAGCAAAAGAGGGAGCAGGGTACAAAAGTGCCGAGGCCGGCCCCTAGCCATTAAATTGGCTGCTGCTCATCATGGCTGGCCCTTAGCCTTTCCTCTGACTGAAAGGGCCTCCATGTAGGATGTGTGTGCCGTGTTGCGATGCTACGAGTACTCCACAAATATAGCCAGCATTACTATACAACTTCCATACTTCCTTGAATCCAAGAAGTAACGTTTCTCCTTGCGGAGAGTAACATGATAAGCATGTCGAGGTGAGGAGACTTAAAGCCGCAATGCTCCTCTGGGAAATATGCAAATTGTCTCTTCAGAGAGGAAGAGAACTAGAACTCTAGTGCCACCTTTTGGAAGGCACTTTGAAAAAATGCTTCAAGCGATGATGTATCAGGTGGTGGCACAGGAGGAAGAGGAGGAGAAAGATTAGTTCTGAGATATATGGGAAGACAAATTATGGATGGCTGTGTAGGTCAGTGTTAGTAGCTTGAAGTGTATATATTATGGATTTTGTAGACAATGAAGGGATTTGCAAAGGTGAGAAGAGCAGACGAACTGATCACACCAAAGCCAGCTCAAATGACCTCCTTAACAAGACACAGGTAATTTTCATGTATCGTTAGAAACCAAAGCAAGGCATAAATGTTCTTAACCTGAGCTCCACCTGCCATGACGAGGCATCTGAATGCAAAGCACGAACTACAGTGGAGTAAACACCTGAAAAAAAAAAGGAATTTTTTTAGCATGGTTGGAGGTGTGATCACATACAGGTGCATGCGCCTGTCCACAGCCAATGTGGACAAGCTCCCAGAGGCAGAGTTGCAGAGATTTAAAGGCACAGTTATTTTTTTAGGCACAGCTACAACTTGTAATACCTCCTCACAAAAAGGGTGAAATAAATTAAATATCCAAAACCAATATGGTAAAAATATAAATTTTTATTAAATAATTATTAAAAGACATATTTAAAAAAGGGGAAACACGAAACATCAAGACAATACAGAAAAATCCCCATACTGCAATTATTGGAGTGGGCTCAAGGACATAATAGTCTGCACATAAAAGGGTAGAAGAAGAAATAAATCCTCAAACAAGTAGCCTATATTTCCTTTGCAAACATGCAAAGACTCCTTGAAAAAGCCACGTCCAGGCGAAACGTGCGTTGGAGTTAGCAGGATCATATTGGGTATGGACAGTTTAATGCTTTAGGGTATTCATGTTATTTTTCTCCTCTTCTTTTGCTCTACTTTATTTTTTTGAATGCATGTTTGCAAAGGAAATGTAGGCTACTTGTTTGAGGATTTATTTCTTCTTCTACCCTTTTATGTGCAGACTATTATGTCCTTGAGCTCACTCCAATGATTGCACTATGGGGATTTTTCTGTATTGTCTTGATGTTTCGTGTTTCCCCTTTTTTAAATATGTCTTTTAATAATTATTTAATAAAAATTTATATTTTTACCATATTGGTTTGGGATATTTAATTTATTTCACCCTTTTTGTGAGGAGGTATTATTAGTTACTATGGGTGATATTTGACTTGTTGCTATATGATTTATTGTAGTCGTTGTATACAGCTACAACTTGTACAGATACAGAGGTAGAGTATAATTTTGTTTTCGGCACACTACTCACAAAAAGACGGCTGCAGAGTAGTGTAACATTTTAAAAATACTACTCGTAAAGACACAGCAGTAGAAAAAAATAATTTTTTCGGTCCACAAATGGGAAAGAGATGGCTGTAGAGTATAGATTTTTTTAGACACACTACTTGCAAAAAAACGCTGCAGAGTACACTTATTTTTACACACACTTCTCGCAAAAAAGTTGCAGAGTACACTTATTTTTTACATACACTACTCGCAAAAAAAGTTGCAGAGTACAATGATTTCTTAGACACCCTACGTACATAAAAATGCTGCAGAGTACACTTATATTTTACGCACACTACTCCCCAAAAAATGCTGCAGAGTACAATAATTTTTTACACACGCTACTCGTATAGACACAGCGGTACACTAAAATTATTTGCTTAACCTGTAAATGGCAAAAAGATGGCTGATGACAATTATTTTTTTCCCAGACTACTAGAAAACACAAGATACAAAATGACCTGCTCCAAAAATACCAAGATAGGAGTACCATAAGGTAACCAAAGAAAATGTAGGGACAAACTAAATCCTCCAGAGTGGATTCTCATAGAAAATAATTTTATTAAAGTACAAAATTTAAATTAAAAACCATTAAAAATTGGAAATGCAACTCAACCACAAAAATGATGAGAAAAAGCGCAAACACTGTGCATGATAATGATATGGTACATTAAGTGCAACAATACAAATTATGCAGAATAGCGAACATCAAGTAATAATCTGACAGTTTAAACTGCATGGTGTGATTTTAATTACATCCAAACACAGTTGGTTCTGACCTTTCTATAAATGCAGGCTTTACCATGTTATTAGCCAGAGGTAAGTGTTCACACTAGGCAGTCAGGTTAGGGACCCATCCGATCTGAGATTACCTTGACGTTTGGTGGATGGGCTCATATTTTTTGGCCAAATCTTGTGCTAAGCATCTCATGTGTTTTTTCATAGATTTCACAAGCCATTATGCTATTCACATTTCATGTATCGCACATTTCCTTGCTTTAGTACAGTTGAGTGCAGCCATTGATCTATTTGCTTTGTAAGTCTTTTTTGGTTATGCACCAGTTCAGACTAGATTGCTGTTCAGTCAGTTTTCCTATATTTACTATGTACTATTTTTTCTGACTTGAATGCCCTGCCCTTCACCATGCTGTGATTTTAATTACATCCAAACACAGTTGGTTCCGACCTTCCTATAAATGCAGGCTTTACCATGTTATTAGCCAGAGGTAAGTGTTCACACTAGGCAGTCAGGTTAGGGACCCATCCGATCTGAGATTACCTTGACGTTTGGTGGATGGGCTCACATTTTTTGGCCAAATCTTGTGCTAAGCATCTCATGTGTTTTTTCATAGATTTCACAAGCCATTATGCTATTCACATTTCATGTATCGCACATTTCCTTGCTTTAGTACAGTTGAGTGCAGCAATTGATCTATTTGCTATGTACCGTATATACTCAAGTATAAGCCGAGATTTTCAGCCCATTTTTTTGGGCTGAAAGTCCCCCTCTCGGCTTATACTCGAGTCATACCCGGGGGTCGGTAGGGGAGGGGGAGTGGGGGCTGTGTAATTATACTTACCTGCTCCCGGCGCGGTCCCTGCAGTCCCTGCTTCTTCCAGCGCTGAATCTTCTTCTTGTACTGAGCGGTCACATGGCACCGCTCATTACAGTCATGAATATGCGGCTCCACCTCCAATGGAGGTGGAGCTGCATATTCATGACTGTAATGATCGGTAACTGTGACCGCTCAATACAGGAAGAAGATGCAGCGGTGGAAGAAGCAGGGACTGCAGGGACCGTGCCAGGCACAGGTAAGTATACGGGGAGGGGAGCGCTGCGCGATATTTACCTGCTCCTCGTTCCGGTGCGGCTCCATCTCCAGCGTCCCCTGGCTGTGACGCTCAGGTAAGAGGGCGCGGTGACATAGTCAGTGCGCGCACTCTGCTGAGCGTCAGTGCTGGAGACGGACCCGCACGAGGAGCCGGTAAATATTGAAAGCGCCAGCGTCCTAAGCGAAGAGAGGCAAGTATGTGATTTTTTTTTATTGCAGCAGCAGCAGCATTATATATGGCACAGCTTTATATGGAGCATCTATGGGGCCATAATGAACGGTGCAGAGCATTATATGTGGCACAGCTTTATATGGGGCCATAATGAACGGTGCAGAGCATTATATGTGGCACAGCTTTATATGGGGCCATAATGAACGGTGCAGAGCATTATACTGTATGTGGCACAGCTTTATATGGGGCCATAATGAGTGGTGCATAGCATTATATGTGGCACAGCTTTATATAGGGCCATAATGAACGGTGCAGAGCATTATATGTGGGGCACAGCTTTATATGGAGCATCTATGGGGCAATAATGAACAGTATGCAGCATTATATGTGGCACAGCTTTATATGGAGCATCTATGGGGCAATAATGAACGGTATGGAGCATCTATTTTTATTTTTGAAATTCACCGGTAGCTGCTGAATTTCCTACCCTACGCTTGTACTCGCGTCAATAAGTTTTCCCAGTTTTTTGTGGCAAAATTAGGGGGGGTCGGCTTATACTCGAGTATATACCGTAAGTCTTTTTTTGGTTATGCACCAGTTCAGACTAGATTGCTGTTCAGTCAGTTTACCTATATTTACTATGTACTATTTTTTCTGACTTGAACGCCCAGCCCTTCACCATGCTGTGATTTTAATTACATCCAAACACAGTTGGTTCCGACCTTCCTATAAATGCAGGCTTTACCATGTTATTAGGCAGAGGTAAGTGTTCACACTAGGCAGTCAGGTCAGGGACCCATCCGATCTGAGATTACCTTGACGTTTGGTGGATGGGCTCACATTTTTTGGCCAAATCTTGTGCTAAGCATCTCATGCGTTTTTTCATAGATTTCACAAGCCATTATGCTATTCCCATTTCATGTATCGCACATTTCCTTGCTTTAGTACAGTTGAGTGCAGCCATTGATCTATTTGCTATGTAAGTCTTTTTTGGATATGCACCAGTTCAGACTAGATTGCTGTTCAGTTAGTTTACCTATATTTAGTGGTTGGGTGAAGCCATTTATTGTCAAACAACAGTATTTTCACTTTTTAAATCATAATGACAACAGAAAACATCCAAATGACCCTGATCAAAAGTTTACATACCCTGATGATTTTGACCTGATAGCATGCACATACAGTTAGGTCCATATATATTTGGACAGAGACAACATTTTTCTAATTTTGATTTTAGACATTACCACAATGAATTTTAAACAAAACAATTCAGATCCAGTTGAAATTCAGACTTTCAGCTTTCATTTGAGGGTATCCACAATAAAATTGGATGAAGGGTTTGGGAGTTTCAGCTCCTTAACATGTGCCACACTGTTTTTAAAAGGACCAAAAGTAATTGGACAATTGACTCCAAGGCTATTTCATGGACAGGTGTGGGCAATCCCTTCGTTATGTCATTCTCAATTAAGCAGATAAAAGGCCTGGAGTTGATTTGAGGTGTGGTGCTTGCATTTGGAAGGTTTTTGTTGTGAATTCTGTGGCTGAGTTCACTTCTGTGGTCACAAGTGGTATTGCAGTCTCTGGGCTTCCTCCCTCAGGTGTTTTGGTGAGCTCGTTGGCTGCCTTGCTATTTAGCTCCACCTGAGTCTGTCTTCCTTGCTCCTTGTCAATGTTCCAGTGTTGGATCTGAGCTACTGCATCTTTCCTTGGGCCTGCTGCTCTGCTAGATAAGTGCTTCTAGTTTGTTTTCTGTTTTTTCTGTCCAGCTTGCTATTAACTTTTGCTGGAAGCTCTGAGAAGCAAAGGGGTGCACCGCCGTGCTGTTAGTTCGGCACGGTGGGTCTTTTTGCCCCTTTGCGTGGTTTTCGTTTTAGGGTTTTTTGTAGACTGCATAGTTCTCTTTGCTATCCTCGCTCTGTCTAGAATATCGGGCCTCACTTTGCTGAATCTATTTCATTCCTACGTTTGTCTTTTCATCTTGCTAACAGTCATTATATGTGGGGGGCTGCCTATTCCTTTGGGGTATTTCTCTGAGGTAAGTCAGGCTTGTATTTCTATCTTCAGGCTAGTCAGCTCCTCAGGCAGTGCCGAGTTGCATAGGTAGTGATAGGCGCAATCCACTGCTGCTTATAGTTGTGTGAGGATAGATCAGGTATTGCAGTCTACAGAGATTCCACGTCTCAGAGCTCGTCCTATTGTTTTTGGTTATTGCCAGATCTCTGTATGTGCGCTGATTACTGCACGCTGTGTTGCCTGATTGCCAGCCATAACAGTACAAGGAGCCCCACCAATGATTCCCAATAGAGGGAAAAAAGAAATCCTGACATCATTTTTTTTTCTTAGCTCTGTCTTCAGTCTTTTTTTTCCCCTAGACATTAGAGTGCTTCAGGACACAGCTGTGGACATGGATATTCAGGCTCTGTGCTCCTCAATGGATAATCTCGTTGTAAATGTACAAAAGATTCAAGATACTATTGATCAGAAATCGATGCTAGAACCAAGAATTCCGATTCCTGATTTGTTTTTTGGTGACAGAACTAAGTTCCTGAGCTTCAGAAATAATTGTAAGCTATTTTTGGCCTTAAAACCTCATTCTTCTGGTAATCCTATTCAACAGGTTTTGATTATTATTTCTTTTTTGCGCGGCGACCCACAGGACTGGGCGTTTTCTCTTGCACCAGGAGATTCTGCATTGAGTAATGTTGATGCATTTTTCCAGGCGCTGGGATTGCTTTACGATGAGCCTAATTCAGTGGATCAGGCTGAGAAAAATCTGCTGGCTTTATGCCAGGGTCAGGATGATGTAGAAGTATATTGTCAGAAATTTAGGAAGTGGTCAGTACTCACTCTGTGGAATGAATCTGCACTAGCGGCTTTGTTCAGAAAGGGTCTCTCTGAAGCTCTTAAGGATGTAATGGTGGGATTTCCTATGCCTGCTGGTTTGAATGAGTCTATGTCCTTGGCCATTCAGATCGGTCGTCGCTTGCGCGAGCGTAAATCTGTGCACCATCTGGCGGTATTGTCTGAGAGTAAACCTGAGCCTATGCAGTGCGACAGGACTATGACTAAAGTAGAACGGCAAGAACACAGACGTCTGAACAGACTGTGTTTCTATTGTGGTGATTCTACTCATGCTATTTCTAATTGTCCTAAACGCACTAGGCGGTTCGATAGCTCTGCCGTTATTGGTACTGTACAGTCCAAATTCCTTTTGTCCATTACCTTAATGTGCTCTTTGTCATCGTATTCTGTCATGGCGTTTGTGGATTCAGGCGCTGCCCTGAATCTGATGGATTTGGATTATGCTAAACATTGTGGATTTTTCTTGGAGCCTTTGCGGTGTCCTATTCCGTTGAGAGGAATTGATGCTACACCTTTGGCCAAGAATAAGCCTCAGTACTGGGCCCAGCTGACCATGTGCATGGCTCCTGCACATCAGGAAGTTATTCGCTTTCTGGTACTGCATAATTTGCATGATGTGGTCGTGTTGGGGTTGCCATGGCTACAAACCCATAATCCAGTATTGGATTGGAACTCTATGTCGGTAACCAGCTGGGGTTGTCAGGGAGTACATGGTGATGTTCCATTTTTGTCTATTTCGTCATCCATTCCTTCTGACATCCCAGAGTTCTTGTCGGACTTTCAGGATGTATTTGAAGAGTCCAAGTCTGATGCCCTACCTCCGCATAGGAATTGTGATTGTGCTATCGATTTGATTCCTGGTAGCAAATTCCCTAAGGGTCGTTTATTTAATTTGTCCGTACCTGAACACACCGCTATGCGCAGTTATGTGAAGGAGTCCCTGGAGAAGGGACATATTCGCCCATCGTCGTCACCATTGGGAGCAGGGTTCTTTTTTGTAGCCAAGAAGGATGGTTCGCTAAGACCGTGTATTGATTACCGCCTTCTTAATAAGATCACTGTTAAGTTTCAGTATCCCTTGCCATTGATTTCTGACTTGTTTGCTCGGATTAAGGGGGCTAGTTGGTTTACTAAGATTGATCTTCGTGGTGCGTATAATCTGGTGAGAATCAGGCAGGGAGATGAATGGAAAACGGCATTTAATACGCCCGAGGGTCATTTTGAGTATCTGGTGATGCCGTTCGGACTTGCCAATGCTCCATCTGTTTTTCAGTCTTTTATGCATGACATTTTCCGTGAGTATCTGGATAAATTCTTGATTGTTTACTTGGATGACATTTTGATCTTCTCAGATGATTGGGAGTCTCATGTGAAGCAAGTCAGAATGGTTTTCCAGGTACTGCGTACTAATTCCTTGTTCGTGAAGGGATCAAAGTGTCTCTTCGGTGTGCAGAAAGTTTCATTTTTGGGGTTCATCTTTTCCCCTTCTACTATCGAGATGGATCCGGTTAAGGTTCAGGCCATCCAGGATTGGACTCAGCCGACATCTCTAAAAAGTCTGCAGAAATTCCTGGGCTTTGCTAATTTTTATCGTCGCTTCATCTGTAATTTTTCTAGCATTGCCAGACCATTGACCGATTTGACCAAGAAGGGTGCTGATTTGGTTAATTGGTCTTCTGCTGCCGTGGAAGCTTTTCAGGAGTTGAAGCGTCGTTTTTGCTGTGCCCCTGTGTTGTGTCAACCTGATGTTTCTCTTCCGTTCCAGGTCGAGGTTGATGCTTCTGAGATTGGTGCAGGGGCGGTTTTGTCACAGAGAGGTTCTGGTTGCTCAGTGTTCAAACCATGTGCTTTCTTTTCCAGGAAATTTTCTGCTGCTGAGCGTAATTATGATGTGGGCAACCGAGAGTTGCTGGCCATGAAGTGGGCATTCGAGGAGTGGCGTCATTGGCTTGAGGGTGCTAAGCATCGCGTGGTGGTTTTGACTGATCATAAGAACCTTACTTATCTTGAGTCTGCCAAGCGCTTGAATCCTAGACAGGCCCGTTGGTCGTTATTTTTTGCTCGTTTTGATTTTGTGATTTCATACCTTCCGGGCTCTAAAAATGTGAAGGCGGATGCTCTGTCTAGGAGTTTTGTGGCCGACTCTCCGGGGTTATCTGAGCCGGCGAGTATCCTCAAGGAAGGAGTCATTGTGTCTGCCATCTCCCCTGATTTGCGGAGAGTGTTGCAGAAATTTCAGGCTAATAAACCTGATCGTTGTCCGGCCGAGAAACTGTTCGTCCCTGATAGGTGGACTAGTAAAGTTATCTCTGAACTTCATTGTTCGGTGCTGGCCGGTCATCCAGGAATCTTTGGTACCAGGGAGTTGGTTGCTAGATCCTTCTGGTGGCCGTCTCTGTCACGGGATGTGCGTGCTTTTGTGCAGTCCTGTGGAATTTGTGCTAGGGCTAAACCCTGCTGTTCACGTGCCAGTGGGTTGCTTTTGCCCTTGCCGGTCCCGAAGAGGCCTTGGACACATATTTCGATGGATTTCATTTCTGACCTTCCCGTTTCTCAAAAAATGTCGGTCATTTGGGTGGTCTGTGATCGCTTTTCTAAAATGGTCCATCTGGTGCCCTTGGTTAAATTGCCTTCCTCCTCTGATTTGGTGCCTTTGTTCTTCCAGCATGTGGTTCGTTTACATGGCATTCCTGAGAATATTGTTTCTGACAGAGGTTCCCAGTTTGTCTCGAGGTTCTGGCGAGCCTTTTGTGGTAGGATGGGCATTGACCTATCTTTCTCCTCGGCCTTCCATCCTCAGACTAATGGCCAGACCGAACGAACCAATCAGACCTTGGAAACATATCTGAGATGTTTTGTTTCCGCTGACCAGGATGATTGGGTGTCATTTTTGCCGTTGGCTGAGTTCGCCCTTAATAATCGGGCCAGCTCGGCTACCTTGGTCTCTCCATTTTTCTGCAATTCTGGGTTCCATCCTCGTTTCTCTTCAGGACAGGTTGAGTCTTCGGACTGTCCTGGTGTGGATTCTGTGGTGGACAGGTTGCAGCAGATCTGGACTCAGGTAGTGGACAATTTGACCTTGTCCCAGGAGAAGGCTCAGCTTTTCGCTAATCGCAGACGCCGTGTGGGACCCCGACTTCGTGTTGGGGATCTGGTTTGGTTATCTTCTCGTCATATTCCTATGAAGGTTTCCTCTCCTAAATTTAAACCTCGTTTTATTGGTCCGTATAGGATTTCTGAGATTCTCAATCCGGTGTCTTTTCGTCTGACCCTCCCAGACTCCTTTTCCATACATAATGTATTCCATAGGTCGTTGTTGAGGAGATACGTGGCACCTATGGTTCCATCTGTGGAGCCTCCTGCCCCTGTTTTGGTGGAGGGGGAATTGGAGTATATTGTGGAGAAGATTTTGGATTCTCGTGTCTCTAGACGGAAACTCCAGTATCTGGTCAAATGGAAGGGTTATGCTCAGGAAGATAATTCCTGGGTTTTTGCCTCTGATGTCCATGCCCCAGATCTTGTTCATGCCTTTCATGTGGCTCATCCTGGTCGGCCTGGGGGTTCTGGTGAGGGTTCGGTGACCCCTCCTCAAGGGGGGGGTACTGTTGTGAATTCTGTGGCTGAGTTCACTTCTGTGGTCACAAGTGGTATTGCAGTCTCTGGGCTTCCTCCCTCAGGTGTTTTGGTGAGCTCGTTGGCTGCCTTGCTATTTAGCTCCACCTGAGTCTGTCTTCCTTGCTCCTTGTCAATGTTCCAGTGTTGGATCTGAGCTACTGCATCTTTCCTTGGGCCTGCTGCTCTGCTAGATAAGTGCTTCTAGTTTGTTTTCTGTTTTTTCTGTCCAGCTTGCTATTAACTTTTGCTGGAAGCTCTGAGAAGCAAAGGGGTGCACCGCCGTGCTGTTAGTTCGGCACGGTGGGTCTTTTTGCCCCTTTGCGTGGTTTTCGTTTTAGGGTTTTTTGTAGACTGCATAGTTCTCTTTGCTATCCTCGCTCTGTCTAGAATATCGGGCCTCACTTTGCTGAATCTATTTCATTCCTACGTTTGTCTTTTCATCTTGCTAACAGTCATTATATGTGGGGGGCTGCCTATTCCTTTGGGGTATTTCTCTGAGGTAAGTCAGGCTTGTATTTCTATCTTCAGGCTAGTCAGCTCCTCAGGCAGTGCCGAGTTGCATAGGTAGTGATAGGCGCAATCCACTGCTGCTTATAGTTGTGTGAGGATAGATCAGGTATTGCAGTCTACAGAGATTCCACGTCTCAGAGCTCGTCCTATTGTTTTTGGTTATTGCCAGATCTCTGTATGTGCGCTGATTACTGCACGCTGTGTTGCCTGATTGCCAGCCATAACAGGTTTTGCAGTGAAGTAAACATGCGGTCAAAGGAGCTCTCCATGCAGGTGAAGCAAGCCATCCTTAAGCTGCAAAAACAGAAAAAAAACATCCGAGAAATTGCTACAATATTAGGAGTGGCAAAATCTACAGTTTGGTACATCCTGAGAAAGAAAGAAAGCACTGGTAAACTCATCAATGCAAAAAGACCTGGGTGCCCATGGAAGACAACAGTGGTGGATGATTGCAGAATAATCTCCATGGTGAAGAAAAACCCCTTCACAACAGCAAACCAAGTGAACTACACTCTCCAAGAGGTAGGCGTATCAATATCCAAATCTACCATAAAGAGAAGACTGCATGAAAGTAAATACAGAGGATTCACTGCACGGTACAAGCCACTCATAAGCATCAAGAATAAAAAGGCTAGACTGGACTTTGCTAAAAAAACATCTAAAAATGCCAGCACAGTTCTGGAAGAACATTCTTTGGACAGATGAAACCAAGATCAACCTCTACCAGAATGATGGAAAGAGAAAAGTATGGCGAAGGCGTGGTACAGCTCATGATCAAAAGCATACCACATCTTCTGTAAAACATGGCGGAGGCAGTGTAATGGCTTGAACATGCATGGCTGCCAGTGGCACTAGGTCACTAGTGTTTATTGATGATGTGACACAGGACAGAAGCAGCCGAATGAATTCTGAGGTATCCAGAGACATACTGTGTGCTCAGATCCAGCCAAATGCAGCCAAACTGATTGGTCGACGTTTCGAACTACAGATGGACAATGACCCAAAACATAAAGCCAAATCAACCCAGGAGTTTATTAAAGCAAAGAAGTGGAATATTCTTGAATGGCCAAGTCAGTCACCTGATCTCAACCCAATTGAGCATGCATTTCACTTGTTAAAGACTAAACTTCAGACAGAAAGGCCCACAAACAAACAGCAACTGAAAACCACCACAGTGAAGGCCTGGCAGAGCATTAAAAAGGAGGAAACACAGTGTCTGGTGATGTCCATGAGTTCAAGACTTCAGGCGGTCATTGCCAACAAAGGGTTTTCAACCAAGTACTAGAAATGAACATTTTATTTAAAATTATTTAATCTGTCCAATTACTTTTGGTCCCTTTAAAATCAGGGTGGCACATGTTAAGGAGCTGAAACTCCTAAACCCTTCATCCAATTTTATTCTGGATACCCTCAAATGAAAGCTGAAAGGCTGAACTTCAACTGCATCTGAATTGTTTTGTTTAAAATTCATTGTGGTAATGTCTATAACCAAAATTAGAAAAATGTTGTCTCTGTCCAAATATATATGGACCTAACTGTAAGTTGACACAAATGTGTTTGAATGGCTACTAAAGGTAACCTGTGTCCTGTTTGCTTGTAATCAGTGTATGTGCGTAAATGCTGAGTGAGTTTCTGGGACCCACACAGACTCTTGCATCTTACATCCAGCCATTGACTTTTCCGGATTGTGAGTCATGGGAAAAGCAAAAGAATTGTTAACGGATCTACTGGAAAAGGTAGTTGAACTGTATAAAACAAGAAAGGGATACAAAAAGATATCCAAGGAATTGATAATACCAGTCAGTAGCGTTCAAACTGTGATTAACAAATGGAAAATCAGGAGCTCTGTAAAAACAAAACCCTACGATCAGGTAGACCAACAAAAATGTTGGCTACAACTGCCAGGAAAATTGTTCGGGATGCAAAGAAAAACCCACAAATAACATCAGTTGAAATACAGGACTCTGAAAACTAGCAGTGTGGCTGTTACAAGATGCACAATATGGAGGCACTTGAAGAGGTCAATATGGACTATGATGAAAGGAACACCATTTCTACTGTAAAGCACAGAGGTGGATCGCTGATGTTTTGGGGATGTGTGAGATACAAAGGCACAAGAAACTTGGTCAAAGTTGAAGGAAATATGAATTCAGCAGGTTATCAGCAAATACTGCAGGCAAATTTGCACTCATCAGCCCAGAAGCTGCGCATGGGACGTACTTGGACGTTCCAACATGACAACTATCCAAAACACAATGCCAAGTCGACCTGTCATTGGCTACAGCCGAACAAATTGAAGGTTCTGGAGTGGCCATCTCAGTCTCCTGACATCAATATCATTGAGGCACTCAAGGGAGATCTTAAGAGCGCAGTTCAAGCTAGACAGCCCAAGAATTTACAGGAACTGGAGGCTTTTTGTCAAGAAGTGTGGGCAGCTTTACCATCTGAGAAAATAAAGAACATCATCCACAACTACCACAAAAGACTTCAAGCTGTCATTGATATTAGAGGGGGCAATACATGTTATTAAGAAATGGGGTATGTGAACTTTTGATCAGGGTCATTTGGATGTTTTGGGGTGACATTATGATTTAAAAAGAGATAACACAGTAGTTTCACAATAAATGGCTTCACCCAACCACTAACTATGAGAGAAGAGAAAGTTTTGGTGTTATCATTCATATTCTATGAAAAAAGGCCAAGAAAGCAAAAATTCTGCCGGCGTATGTAAGCTTTTGAGCATAACTGTATCTGTGAAATTACATGTCACTCTATATGTAGTGATTTAGTGATTCCTTACTCAATTTTCCCTTAGTGTCTTTATTTAGCAAATTTGACACATCCAGTTACAAGCTATTAAAGGAATTGGCTATTTTTTCTTATTGGTGCAACTTTCCTCACAAATTTCTGTCTACACTTTAGCTGCTAGTGAAGAAGCATGTGACCAGTCCATCAGGCTCCTCCAATAGAAAAACAGCTTCACCATGTTAGGTGTTTTACAATTGGAGGAGGCTCATGGACAGGCCTATCATATGCTCTTCCATCAAACACCATTTTATATTTTGATATACTGGTCAATCTGTAAGGAACTGTGTACACAGAAAGCTGAAAAAACAGTGGTATGGCCGGGTTATAGACGGTTATAGCATTTGAGTACTGCTACATCTGCAGCAGAGAAAAAGTGATTGTATCAATATGACAGCAAGTGACACATTGATGAAACTGGGACTCAGCCTATACATCATGATTCTCTTGGATTACATTGAAAAAACCTGGCTTTAATTTTTTAATTTTCACAAGGGTAATGCCATGGTCACGCGGGTCGTGGGTACTCGGTAGTCAGGGAGAAAGTCTATCAGGGATGTCACAGTGGCGATTTCCCAGCACCGTGGCCCTGGCCGGGCAAATGAAAAGGGAATATTTACAGGGGATAATAGTTTATGGTTTTATCGTGACGCCAGCAATACAGGTATGGCCAGCACGGCAAGTGGGGTCTCCAGGGGGTAGATTGTAATGCAGCAAGATTGATCACTCCTCTCAGCAAGAGCATGCCCCTGGGGCAATGGTGGGAGTTGTAGTGAGCAGTGTAGCAGAAAGAAGCAAGGAGGCAAAAGAATTCAGTCTTTACCTTTACTGATGAAGGATGCAGGTTAAATCCAGGGGTACTGGTCATTAAGTACAGGCTCCGACCGATCTGGAAGCAGCTGGAGTCCACTCCACTAAGTGGGTAGAATGAGCATTCCTTTCTGTGTCTGTCTCTTTGGAGATTCAGCAGCTTATGAGTTGATCTGTACTCCCTGCTTGTCTATTCTGCAGCAGCTCCAGCCAGCATACATTGCGAGCCCCTTTTGGAAGCTGTCCTCTTAGTCCCAGCTCTGAACTCTCTGTAATGTGTTGCTTCTAGTGCTGCAGGGGTGACCAGAGGACCTGCAGTCCCCCCAATCTCCAGATTCTGCTCCCAGGATTTGAAATCCCTGTAGCCAAGGGCTCTGGTACCCTGTTCTCTTCTAGGGTGAGCTTTCCATAGCTCTAACCCCTGGAAACTCCATGTGCTCTCTTCCCTTCCTCACACTACATTGCACTATTCTACTCTAACTCCTCCCCCCAACCAGAAGGGACAGTCACCCTACAACCTAGAGGCTTGTGCTCCCCCTTCTGGGCAGGGATCAGGCTTGTGTGTGGCTGTGTAGTTTACTTAAGTTTACTTAGTGTAGGGAGCTCCAATTACTTCCAGACATGATATCACCACTGGTTAGAGAGGCGATACCATTGTTGCAGCTGGACCGTAGTGGTGCCACAGTAACAGGAAAAATGGAGCCCAAAATCTGTCCTGAGCATGCGGCTACCCCATATGTGGGGAAAACTACTGTTTGTGTGCATGGTAAGGCTCAGAAGGAAAGGAGTGCCATTTGATTTTTTTTAAAGCAAACTTTGCTGGAACAATTAGGGGATGCCTAGTCACCTTTTGAGATCCCTTGATGTTCCTAAACAGTGAAAAAAACCACAAGTGACACCATTTTGGAAACTAGACCCTTCATGGAACTTATCTAGATGTGTGGTGAGCACCTTAAACCCCCAGGTGCTTTACAGAAGTTCATAACATTGAGTGGTGAAAATAAAAAAATCATTTTCCCTCAAAAATGTTTTTTAGCCCCAAATTTTGAATTTTTACAAGGTTATCTGTAGAAACTGCAACATATAATTTGTTGTGCAATTTCTCCTAAGTACATTGATACCCCATATATGGGGGAAAACTGTTTGGGTGCATGGCAGGACTTGGATGGGAAGGAGCGCTATTTTAACCTTAAATTTTGCATTAACATAAGGGTACTAGGAAAAATTGCATAATATAATTTGTTGTGAAATTTATCCTGAGTAAGCCGATACACAATATGTAGAGAACTACTGTTTGGGCGCACAGCAGGGCTTGGAAGGGAAACAGCTCATTTGACTTTTTGAATGCAAAATTAAATTGAATAATTAGCCCCCTCTAGGAACTTGTCTAGATGTGTGTTGAGCATCTTGAACCCTCAGGTGCTTCTCAGAAGTTTATAACATTGAATCATGAAAACAAAAAAATCACATTTTTCCCACAAAAATTTTCTTTTACGTCCAAATTTTTTATTTTCACAAGGTAACAGGAGAAAATGGACCACAAATTTTGCTGTGCAATTTCTCCTGAGTACGCAGATACCCCATATGTGGGGGGTAAACTACTGTTTGGGTGCATGACAGGGCTCAGAAAAGGAGTGACGTTTTGGAATGGAAACTTTGATGGAATGGTCTGCCAGTGTCGTGTCACATTTCGAGAGCCTCTGCCTAAACAGTAGAAAAACCCCACAAGTGACCCCATTTTGGAAACTAGACCCCTCTAGGAATCTATCTAGATGCGTCTTGATCACCTTGAACCCACAAGTGCTTCACATAATTTTTAACGTTGATCTGTGGAAATAAAGCAAAAATATTTTTCACCCAAAAATGTTGCTTTAGCCGCAGATGTTTTCCTTTTCATAAAGATAGCAGGAGAAAATGTGCCTGAAAATTTGTTGTGCATTTTCTCCTGAATACGCCGACACCCCATATGTGGTCCAAGACTACTTTTCAAGCACAGTGCACAGCTCAGAAGGGAGGAAGCGCCATAATGGAGTTCAGATTTTACTGGACAGGTTTGAGAGTATCATGTCACATTGACAGAGCCCCTAAGGTGCCAGAACTTGTTTTGTAGATTGAGTTGCAGCTTTTATTGGGAACATTTTACATAATGTTTGATCTCACATTTATCTGGCTCTCTATGCTGAGCACTTATTTTGGGGTTTCCATCTTTATCTCCAAATGACGCAATTTAGAGGAAACTCCCAAGGTATCCATTCACTATAATGTGGCAGAACAGCTACTGTAGACTCCATCTGGTCTCGGTTCAGTGGTGTCCTTCTCTTCAAAAGTGCACAAAACTATGGTAAACAGCACTTTTATGCACACCTAAAATGATGGACACCACCAGAACATAGGCAGCCTTAATTATAGGGAATCTTCAGCTGGGTGTTCTGTCTGAATCACTTATTTCAGAGATTTACATGGAAACCCTGGTGTAACTGCTCAGCATAGAGCGCAGGATGTGAGCCGAGCCTTACTACAATCTTTGGGAGGCAGAATGAACAAATCAACCACAGGTGAAGAATTGGGTTTATTTTTTTTTACGCCATTCCTCATGCGGTATAAGTGATTACAAGACTTTGTTCTTCAGATCGGTGCGATTACGATACCAGATTTGTATTGGGTTTTTATGTTAGGCTGCTTTCATACACTAAAAGACCCTTTTTATTGCAAAAACGCATCACCATATTTTGAGAGCTATAATTTTTCCATATTTCTGCCAACAGAATCATATGATGGCTTGTTTTTTTGTGGGACGAGTTGACGTTTTTATTGGTACCATTTTCGGGCACATGACATTTTTTTATTGCATTCTATTCCAATTTTTGAGAGCAAGAATGAACAAACACCAGCATTTCAGGAATTTTTTTCGGGGGGGTGTTTTAAGCTGGTCCGCGTATGGTAAAATTGATAAGGCAGCTTTATTCTTTGTGTCAGTACAATTACAGTGATACCACATTTATTTTGATTTTTTTTATGCTTTGGCGCTTTTACACAATACAAAAAAAGCTATTTTATTAGTGTTGAGCGATACCTTCCGATATTCGAAAGTATCGGTATCGGATTGGATCGGCCGATACCGGCAAAATATCGGATCTCGCCGATACCGATACCCGATACCAATGCAAGTCACTGGGAGAAAAATATAGGAATTAAAATAAACCCTTTATTTCCCACTGATCTCCTGTTGTTGGAAAAAGGGCTTTCTTTTTCTCCGTCTGCACCTTTTGATGCCTTTTTGGCAGTGAAAGATCTTCACCTTTTTGCAAGGTCATTGGTTTTTAAAAAGTATTTCTTCGATGGTAACCTTGCTGCCTTATTTCCAACAGAAGAACAAATGACCCTGCGTACATTGGAAGAACTGGCAATAGAGAGTGACACTCCAGAAGGAGGTTGGATTCCATTGGCAATTAGACCAAAGTCCAAGAAGTTTCCTCCTCTGGCTATGTGCCCTAACGTGGATCTATTCGTGCAGATAGTAACGAAATAATTTTTACAGATTCCACACCATGTATATAGAGATAATCTTACAGGTGCGGAGAGGGAGCGTCTGCATGTCCTTCAAAATTTGCCCAATGTGGTATTTAAACCGGCAGACAAGGGGGGTAATGTAGTAGTATGGCCCAAAGAGCTATACGAGAAGGAGGCCTACCGTCAATTGAACAATCAGGTTTGCTACAAAAAACTTACATTTAACCCCTTGTCTGCCTTCTCTAAACAACTTAATGATATTATTACCAAAGCGTATGAAGTGGGTACAATCTCAAAAGAACTAGCATCCGCTATGCGGGTTGTTGAACCAGTTATTCCCACCTTCTATTTATTGCCTAAGGTGCATAAGGACATGCAGACGCCCCCTGGCCACCCCATTATCTCAGGGAGGGGTAATTACCTCGAGAATGTGAATCGTTGGATCGATTCCAAATTACAAACCCTGGTTGAGACATTGCCGTCCTTCTTGAAGGACACAGGTGATCTTTTGAGGCGAGTGGATGGTATCCAATTAGAGGATGATATGCTGTTGATAACAGCTGACGTGGAATCGTTATATACGAACAATCGTCATGAGGATGGCCTTCGGGCCACAAGATTTTTTCTCAATATGTCTAATTTGCCGGTGGATATTGTGGAGTTGGTTTACGATTTGTTGAAATTTGCGCTCACCCATAATTTTTTTCTGTTTAAGGAGTCCTTCTTCCTGCAGCTACAGGGAACAGCTATGGGGGCCCCCTTTGCCCCGGCTTACGCCAATCTGTTCCTGGGGCTGTGGGAGAGGGACCTCTCCCTGCTGGATTCATCATCGTCAATGTGCCGCGTCCTTTCTTGGACGCGGTACATTGACGACATTTTGATTATCTGGCAGGGCTCTGAGGAGCTGTTACAGGACTTCATGACATCACTCAACAATAATGATCGTAATATTTTTCTAACATATACGAGTAAGAGTGATGGCGCGGAGTTTCTTGATGTCCGTTTGACATGTGATGACAATGGTGAGCTGCAGACAAATTTATATCGTAAGCCGACATCCACGAACTCGCTGTTGCATGCCTCCTCCTCACACCCCAGCCATATGATTCAGTCTGTCCCCACGGGACAATTTCTACGACTTAGTAGATTATGTTCAACTGAAAGTGACTTTATGGTGCAGGCACAGGAATTAAAAGGTAGGTTGGCGGAACGCAGGTATAGTAACCGCATGATAAAAAAAACCTTTAATAGGGCCAAACATGCGTCCAGACATGGTCTCCTCTATGACTCTAGAGTCAGAAAGGATCAGGATATTGTCAGATTCGTTACCAACTTCCATTCTCAATTTCCCATGATGAGGAAAGTGTTGGATAGGTCTTGGCATATCCTTAGAGCGGACCCGATTATATCCCGTTTTATTCCGGAGAGGGCTAGTATTGCAGCCAGGCGATCCAAGAACTTACGCGATTTATTGGTAAGCAGCCACTATTCTAGAGAGCCACGGACCACGTTCTTGGATCAGATACCTCAGAAGAATGGATGCAGGCCTTGTGGACATTGTGTCGCCTGCGCGAATGTTGATCACTGTGACAAGTTCTCTAGCTCAAGCGGATCGCGGCAGTTTTCCATACAGAAATGCATTACCTGCTCCAGTAGAAATGTTATTTATTACGCACTGTGTCCGTGCGATAAAATCTATATTGGAATGACGACACGGCAGTTCAAAGTGCGGGTTAGAGAGTATGTCAGGGGGATCGATGCGGCGGGCGACAATGACGATCCGTCCAGTTTGAAAACCTTACCCCGGCATTTTTTGAAATTCCATGGTGGCGATGGTAGCCTCCTCCGGATTAGAGGGATTGACATGTTAGAGGTTGGGATCCATGGGGGTGCTAACTTTAAAAGACTGGCTCAAATTGAGTCCAGATGGATCTGGACCTTGGATACGGTCCATCCAAAAGGATTGAACGAAAACATCAGTTTTGCCCCGTTCTTGTGATCGCTGTGTTTTGCTGTTGGTTTGGATTACATGGCCTCAAAGGTTGCTATGTGCTGTTTTAATTGTTCTAATTCTGTCTTTTTTTATATATATCTTTTAGCTCTTGTTCTGGGTATATGTTGGACCGTGTCCGGAGTGAGTCGTGTCTACTTTTCCTGCAGCATCATTTTGGAGTGTCGTATCTCGGGGTGACCATCAGGATAAGGACATTGTTTGTATTTTCTATGTGGATCAAGTTGTCAAGACATACGGTGGAGGCTAAGATTGAAGATTATGGACTCACATCGTTTGGATACTGTTGCTAACCTTTACTTTATTGTTGTTAATTTGGTCCAGTTGTGTTCCTTATCCTGTTTTTGTCTTCACTATAGAGGACTGTGTAGGCTTATTAATACATATCAATAGGGGTGGATACCAGGGATATAATGACATGCTATGGGTTCCTTATGGGATAGTTATCTATAGTATGCTAATTATATTGTATATGTATTATGACTGGTTTACATCTTCTGTGGTCATAATAGCTTATTTGCTACTGATTGATATTTTCATTGGTTAGCCACATTGTGCCCTATGTAATTGTTGTAGGTACTCTCCCTCCCTCTTTTGCTGTATCTATTTGTATTTTAGTACCGGCATCTGTTGTAACTTGCCGTAGTGTGCATTTTTCTAACGAATGCTGGGTTGCCTGTGGGATGCGGCTCCTGGGGTCCGGAGGCTGCGGCCATGGTGTGTTCCCGTGGCCGCTCCCCTGGTGCTCAGCGGTGGCGTCTGCGGGCGTCCTAGTTTCTATGGATACGTATAGTACTTCTGGATATATACATCAGGCTGGTACGGGCTTTATGTGTATGATTAGCCTCACTGTGCCTATGGAGTTACTACGGTTATGCCTTTGGTCTATATCAATTCCCATAGTAGTGCCGGCATCTGATGTTATCTACCCATGCGTGCATCTGATTTTATTCATGTTGGGCTGCCTGTTGGATGCGGCTTCCGATGTCCGGGGGTTGCGGCCATGTGTTGCCCCCGTGATCGCTCCCCTGTCATTCGGATGCGGTGTCTTCGGGCGTCCTAGTTTCCATGCATACTTGGAGTACTTCCGGTTGTGCGCACTGGGCGATTACTATCTCCGCACCTATCGTTGGTATGGGTGGCTTTGTCTCTTACCTGGGAGGAGTGCAATTACCACGTGGGGCTCGCTGGCTTGCCTCCCGCCCCTAGTGTTGATGGCAGGCGTCCTCAGCGGTTACTATGGGAATGGAATGACACTTCCGGTTCTGCTGTACACGTACTTCCGGGCGCGGCCTTTTTAAACTCACCTTGTTTGTTTAATGGTATGCCCCCTGACGAAGGTGGTTCACTGAAACGTGCGTTGGGGCGGGCGCACATCCCCTGGACATCCTTACTGCATCAGCCATAGGTAATTATTAGACTAATACCTTGTCATCTGTGATATTAATGTGTGAGGCATTTCTTGGAGCATTGGCTCCTTAGTGGGTCTGTGCAGTGGCAATATGCCTTAGAATCATGATGGTGGCCATATGGTTTGTTCTATATGGGATGGGATTTGTCCAGGGTTTGTGCCCCCTGCGTTTTATCGCATAGCATTTTTTAGGTTGTGTTATCTGACTCCTATTCACAGTGTCTTATGTATTTTTAAACAATAAAGGGTTTTGTATTTTTGTCTATAAAACGTTGACTTGAGTATCGTTCTTTTGGAGTGTGTTGGTTACAACATTGGCGATTAAGTCATACTGTCCTCCGCTTGTTTGTTACATCTAAGACTAGCTTTATAATGCGGATAAGTTCTATGAGTTATCACCTTTATTTCCTTGTAGCCTAATTCCACATGAAGGAAAACAACTAAGAATAACGTACAATGTATCGGAGGAGGTGAAGGAGACATTAAAGGCATAGAGGTTTAGCTCATTCAAATGGAATAGCAGGAATTATAAATTTTTTAAGACGTTCGGAGTTCCAAAGATTTTGACTATGTTTAGATTTGTTAGATTTTGTCAGATATTTATGTTTCTCTACTTCCATGCTCGGCACCTTTTTTTTACTTCTACCACACTTTCTTCTTCATCATCCTCAGCAGCATCTTTTTCATCAACTTCTTCTCCACCTTATTCATCTTCTTCTTCACCTTCTTCCTATTATTCTATTTTCAAAAAATCTTCATATTCTTCTCATTCAACTCTTCTTCTTCATATTCAACTTCATAATCTCATTCATATTCTTCTTCATCAAAATCTTATGTGTGACAGGCATTCCTGTAGTTGTTATCTATCAAAGTTTGAAGATTACACCTTCCGTTCTGCCTGTCACAAAAGATTTAAAACTGGATTTGTCCGCGTTCAGTTTGGCCTGCAGCAGCAGGTTTTATCCAGGGGCACCACGAGGAGGAACGGACTCACCCCCATACACTGCTTAGTCTTCTTCTGCTTAAAATTTAGATAATATCTTTTGCTCTGATTTTTAGTCTTATGCTTAATGTTCTGCTTTTTGTTCTGCAGCTTCTTGTTCTTTTGCTTTTCGGTCTTCAGGGTCGTCATGCTTAGGCTCTTGAACTTGGAACTGTAGCAGGAGGTACAAGAAGGCCGAGGAACTGCCGAGAACCAGCTGACGGTACTGGAACCCGGATGGCTACACGAAGGTAGAAGAGCCAATGGCACGACCGAGGACCAGCTGACGGTGCTGGAACCCGGTTACTAAGCAGGAGGTACCCGTGCTACAAAGCACTACCAAGGACCGCCTGACATTGGCGGAACTCGGATACCCAGAAGGAGGCACCTAAGCCAAAGGCTCTGCCCGGAACCAGGATGTGGAGCAGAAGGTCCACAGGAGAAGAGATAACAGCTAGGCCGCGAGGCTGCCGCAGTTACCGAACACCAACAGTCCTACAGGGGAAGCTTGTCCTATTGGCACTACAGAACCAGCCTTGATTGCCACTTCCCGCAGCCCACATAGGAAGCTCCTAAACTCGAGGCACCATGGAGTCGGCTGACCCAACCGCAACACGACAGGACAATGTATAGGAGTCTAAGTGACCTTGACACTACCCAGAACCAGCTGACGGTGCTGGAACCAGGCTGGGCTGGGCAGGAGGGAGTACCCATGACAAAGACACTGCCGAGAACCAGCTGACGGTACTGGAACCCGGATGCATTGCCCAAGTGTGCAAGAGCCAATGGCATGACCGAGAACCAGCTGACGGTGCTGGAGCCCGGTTACTAAGCAGAAGGTACCCGTGCTACAAAGCACTACCAAGGACCGCCTGACGTTGGCGGAACTCGGATACCCAGGAGGCACCTAAGCCAAAGGCTCTGCCCGGAACCAGCTGACGGTACTGGAACCAGGATGGGGAGCAGAAGGTATAAGAGCAAAAGACACTGCCGAGAACCAGCTGATGGTACTGGAACCCGGATGGCTACCCAAAGGTAGAAGAGCCAATGGCATGACTGAGGACCAGCTGACGGTGCTGGAACCCGGTTACTAAGCAGGAGGTACCCGTGCTACAAAGCACTGCCAAGGACCGCCTGACGTTGGCGGAACTCGGATACCCAGAAGGAGGCACCTAAGCCAAAGGCTCTGCCCGGAACCAGCTGACGGTAGTGGAACCAGGATGGGGAGCAGAAGGTATAAGAGCAAAAGACACTGCCGAGAACCAGCTGATGGTACTGGAACCCGGATGGCTACCCGAAGGTAGAAGAGCCAATGGCATGACCGAGGACCAGCTGACGGTGCTGGAACCCGGTTACTAAGCAGGAGGTACCCGTGCTACAAAGCACTACCAAGGACCGCCTGACGTTGGCGGAACTCGGATACCCAGAAGGCGGCACCTAAGCCAAAGGCTCTGCCCGAAACCAGCTGACGGTGCTGGAACCAGGATGTGGAGCAGAAGGTCCACAGGAGAAGAGATATCAGCTAGGCCGCGAGGCTGCCGCAGTTACCAAACACCAACAGTCCTACAGGGGAAGCTTGTCCTATTGGCACTACAGAACCAGCCTTGATTGCCACTTCCCGCAGCCCACATAGGAAGCTCCTAAACTGGAGGCACCATGGAGTCGGCTAACCCGACCGCAACACGACGGGACAACGTATAGGAGTCTAAGTGACCTTGACACTACCCGGAACCAGCTGACGGCGCTGGAACCAGGCTGGGCAGGAGGGAGTACCCGTGACAAAGACACTGCCGAAAACCAGCTGATGGTACTGGAACCCGGATGCGTTGCCCAAGTGTGCAAGAGCCAATGGCATGACCGAGGACCAGCTGACGGTGCTGGAACCAGGTTACTAAGCAGAAGGTACCCGTGCTACAAAGCACTACCAAGGACCACCTGATGTTGGCGGAGCATGGATACCCAGAAGGAGGCACCTAAGCCAAAGGCTCTGCCCGGAACCAGCTGACGGTGCTGGAACCAGGATGTGGAGCAGAAGGTCCACAGGAGAAGAGATAACAGCTAGGCCGAGAGGCTGCCGCAGTTACCGAACACCAACAGTCCTACAGGGGGATGTTAAGGCTGATGCCCTCTCTAGGAGTTTTTCGCCTGATTCTCCTGGAGTCCTTGAGCCGGTTGGCATTCTTAAGGAAGGGGTGATTCTTTCTGCCATCTCCCCTGATGTGCGGCGGGTGCTTCGGGAATTTCAGGCGGATAGGCCTGACCGCTGTCCAGTGGGGAAGCTGTTTGTTCCTGATGGATGGACAAGTAAGGTGATTTCTGAGGTTCATTGTTCAGTGTTGGCTGGTCATCCTGGGATTTTTGGTACCAGATATTTGGTTGCTGAGTCCTTTTGGTGGCCTTCCTTGTCGCACGATGTGCGTGCTTTTGTGCAGTCCTGTGGGACTTGCACCCGGGCCAAGCCTTGCTGTTCCCGCGCTAGTGGGTTGCTTTTGCCTTTGCCGGTCCCTGAGAGGCCCTGGACGCATATTTCCATGGATTTTATTTAGGATCTTCCTGTTTCCCAGAAGATGTCGGTTATCTGGGTTGTTTGTGACCGGTTCTCTAAAATGGTCCATCTGGTACCTTTGCCTAAATTGCCTTCCTCCTCAGATTTGGTTCCATTATTTTTTCAGCATGTGGTTCGTTTGCATGGCATTCCGGAGAATATTGTGTCTGACAGAGGTTCTCAGTTTGTCTCTAGGTTTTGGCGGGCCTTTTGTGCTAGGATGGGCATTGATTTGTCTTTTTCTTCGGCGTTTCATCCTCAGACTAATGGCCAAACTGAGCGAACTAATCAGACCTTGGAAACCTATTTGAGATGCTTTGCGTCTGCTGATCAGGATGATTGGGTGGCTTTCTTGCCGTTGGCCGAGTTTGCCCTTAATAATCGGGCTAGTTCGGCTACTTTGGTTTTACCTTTCTTTTGTAATTTTGTATGAACAGGTACTATACAGATGATCAGGTTTTTAAATACATCAGATAGGGATTATGTACATTAGACAGGACTGCTCTATTATGGGTATACCTTGGCGATTGGTGGAGCAGCTTAACATCGTTTTTTTGCAAAAAAAGTATTAACTAAATACCCTGTATTTTTTCATCAAGTTTCTTCAAGTTCTTTGGTGGTGTGAACAGGTTTCTACAGACTTGTTCGCTATGTAGGTGGCACATGTGTTTTTGGTTTTATAATTGTTCTCTTGTTTCTACAAGACTGGGGAGTCCACCACTCCTCTGTGGGTCATTTGCATTGTAGCTGTTCCATCTTGCATGCTCTACATGGATATTTTCTCTCTGAACCCTGTTCATACAGGAACTATACAGATGATCAGGTTTTTAAATACATCAGATAGGGATTATGTACATTAGACAGGACTGCTCTATTATGGGTATACCTTGGCGATTGGTGGAGCAGCTTAACATACTTTTTTTTTGCAAAAAAAGTTTTAACTAAATACCCTGTATTTTTTCATTTTTTGACTAGCACTTGCTTGTTTACTGTGACTTTTTTACAACAGAGTATTTTTTTACCTCTCTGTGCGCTTTTGTGTCTTCAAGTTCTTTGGTGGTGTGAACAGGTCTCTACAGACTTGTTCACTATGTAGGTGGCCCATGTGTTTTTGTGTTTTTGGTTTTATAACTGTCTGTAGAAGGCGGAGGGAGAAGAGGGAGAGGCGAAGATATGCACTGTGCATGCCCAGGAATCCCAGCCCCACAGTGTGACAAAATCAGAAGACACTGCGGGGCGTGATCTCTGGCAGCGCGCCTGCACAGGCACAGTCAGCATGACATCAAATGATGGCAGAAGATGGGCTGCGCTAACTGTGCATGGTCAAGGTTAAACATAACAGGGCAGGCTACGGGACAGATGCAAACAACGCTGAGGAGGTGGCGCTCGGCACCATGGGGGTATGAATGTCGCCTGTGCTACGTCTCATAGCAAAGGAAAGTCCCACCTACGGGACGGTGTCACGGTATGAGGGGACACATATTTTATAAGTGTTGAGTGCAGCGTGTGCAAGAAGCAGAACTAAAGGAGCCACCTGTTCCTTCTGCAGCATTTGTGCTACACAAGGTGGCTCTTTCAGTTACAGACACCTGGGGGGGGTGACAGGTTCCCTTTAATTGCGGTTGTAGTGCCAGCGTGGCGGTCGCTGGACATGTTGCCGGATACACAGCAGGGGATCAGCAGACGTTACTGAAACCCAATAACACTGGGTCATGTGTTGTCTGTGCAGCCGGCACTTCTGGGCAGCAACTGGCGGTGTTGGAGCCCAGGGATTAAAGTTCAGGTGGTTGAAACATGAACACAGCTGGAGACCCGGATACCAATTATTTAATCTGGAAGAGGAGTGGCAAATTCCTGTGAGATCCAGGCCTTGTTCATTTTCAAAAAAGTAAGCCGGTCAACGTTATCAGATGATAGTCGCATGCGACGGTCTGTTAGTACACCACCTGCAGCACTAAAGACGCGTTCCGATAATACACTGGCAGCAGGGCAAGCCAGCACCTCCAATGCATACTGGCTAAGCTCTGGCCATGTATCCAGCTTAGAGACCCAAAACTTGAAGGGGGAAGAGCCGTCTGGGAGTACGTTGAGAGTGCAAGACATGTAGTCTGTCACCATCTGATGGAAACGGGCCTCCTGCTGACTGGATCCGTCACCGTCAGTGATGGCGTAGACATTTGTGGTGGGCACACAAAACTTTGCCACTGTTGGAACAGACTGGTCTTGGCTTGTGCTGGGCCACTGCTCCTGCTACCTCTTTGTGCAGAGATTTCTCCACTGCCTCTACGCACAGAGCTGCTTTGTAAAGCTGTAGCTGGTGCAGCACTTTTCTCGATTGGACTGGAGAAGATGATGGACTGCACCAGTGTGTCTTGGTACAGCCGCATTTTCCGCTCCCGCTGCAACGGTGGTGTGAGGGTTTGCAAATTGTCCCTGTAGCGCGGGTTGAGGAGGGTGTACACCCAATAATCAGCCGTGGTAAGAATGTGGGCGATGCGGCGGTCGTTTCTCAGGCACTGCAGCATGAAATCCACCATGTGCTGCAGACTGCCAACTGGCCAAGAAACGCTGCCCCCTGCTTGAGGCGTGATGTCTGCCTGCTCTGCATCATCCCACCAACGCTCTACATAGTGACTACTAGAGATTTGTGTAACTCCCTCCTCTGGAAAGATGTCTTCCTCCTCCATTGACTCCTCTTCATCAAAGATCCCCTGCCTAGTCCTTTGTGAGGAACCATGTCGCGCAGACTGTCCAGAAGCCGATGGCATTTCTGACTCCTCATCCTCTTCCACCACCTCATCCCTTAGCGCTTGCAGGGTTCTTTCAAGCAAGCAGATAAGGGGGACAGTCATGCTGACTAGTGCATCATCTGCACTAGCCATCCGCGTGGATTCATCAAAGGCCCGCAAAACCTGGCAGATGTCCTTCATAGTGGCCCACTCAGTGGTTGTGAAGTCAGAACGACGCGCACTGCAACTTCTTTGCGCCTGATGCAGCTGGTACTCCATTACTGCTGGCTGCTGCTCACCGCTCCAACATATGTAACGTGGAATTCCACCTGGTGGGGAGGTCACATATGATGCGATGTTCCGGAAGACGGAATCGGCGCCGCAGACTTGCAATGCGAAATCTGGCCATGCTGGATGGCAGTGCATCAAGATCCGGATAGTCCCTCAGAAAACTCTGCACAACCAAATTGAGCACATGTGCCAGACATGGGATGTGAGTGAGGTTGCCAAGGGCCAAAGCTGCCACCAGATTTCGGCCATTGTCACACACTACCATGCCTGTCTGGAGATTCGCTGGCGCAAACCACTTGTCGCTCTCAGAATTGATGGCATTCCAGAGCTCCTGCACTGTGTGGCTTCGATTACCCAAAGAAATTAATTTAAGTATGGCCTGTTGACGTTTGGCCACAGCTGTGCTCATATCGGTTGTAACAGGTAAGCATTCACGGGTCAAGGTGGAGGTAGACCGTGACGGCTCCTGCAGCGATTATTCTGAGGAACTGGAGTATGAGGAGGAGTCAATGTGCACAGACTGGATTCCTGCAATCCTTGGCGTTGGTAGTACACGTACAGCGCCACTCGCCATGTCTGTACCCGGCTCCACAACATTGACCCAATGGGCAGTGAGGGAAAGGTATCGTCCCTGTCCATGGTGACTGGTCCACGCATCGGTGGTGAGGTGGACCTTGCTACTAACGGCGTTTAGTAGCGCATGTTTGATGTTTGCCTCAACATGCTTTGGCAGGGCAGGGACGGCTTGCCTGCTGAAATAAAAGCGGCTGGGCACATTGTATTGTGGGACTGCCAATGCCATCAAGTTACGGAAGCTGTCAGTCTCCACCAGCCTGAATGAGAGCATTTCCAGTGTCAGAAGTTTGGCAATGCCTGCATTCAGAGCCTGTGCTCGTGGGTGGTTTGCCGAGAATGGCCGCCTTTTCTCCCATACCTGTGCTACTGCTGGCTGTAGACTGGGCAGGGAGTGTGAGGATGACTGGGAACGTGGTGCTGTGGGTGGAATTACACTGGGTCTCTGGACAACAGTGCCAGAGGTTCTTCCATGGCGATCCTGTGAGGATGCCGAACCAGCAGTGTGTGAGCTGGAGGAAGAGGCAACAACACGAGCTGAAGAGGCGGTAGGTGCCGCTGGACGTTGGCCTAGGTCTTCAGTGTGTTTTTGTAACTCCACCGCGTGCTTGTTCCGCACATGTTTCCACATGTTTGAGGTATTGAGGTTGCTGACATTTTTACCCCGTTTGATTTTCTGACTACACAGCTTGCATTTGACAAAGCAAATGTCATCTGCAACTGTGTCAAAAAAGGACCAGGTTGTGCAAGTCTTAGGAGCGCCCGCTTTGGATTTTGGAAGAGGCATGCTCCTAATGGGTGCTGAAGTGGACGCTCCAGGCGCCGCAGTCTTACCCCTCCCTCTCCCAGCCGTTCGGGGAATCTCTTCCTCAGAGCTGCTCCCACCACCTTCCTGGCCCTCACGCCATGATGGGTCGAGGACCTCATCATCTACGCTACCCTCTGCCACCAACTGCTTCTCCTGGGTAGCCTCAGCAGCACAGTACGCACCAGAAACTGGCACCTGGGTCTCCTCATCTGATGCGTACTGAGAAGTGGTAACCGGAGACACTGTCCCACCCGCCTCTTCTGATTCAGAGAGACAAAGCTGTTGCGCATCACTGCATACAGCCTTTTCTTCTGATTCTCGAATGCTGCTTGGCTGGCCCCCTGTTTCCAAGCCAAGAGATTCAGAGAACAGAAGTAGAGATGGCTCCTGTCCTGGGCTCTCTGACTGCCTGGGCAATTTGGCAGGTGGTGTAGAGACAGATGGTTGCTCTTCAGTGCTCTGTGCCTGAGAGGATGTGGCACTAATTGAAGTCGATGCGTTAGCTGCCATCCAACGGCTTCAATTTGTTCGTCCCGCAGCAGCAGGGTACGGCGAGCTCCGACAAAACTGCGCATGAAGGTCTGCTCCCTGCTGAAACTGGGGGAAGGTGAGTCACCGGTGCCCGCAGCTGGCACAGAATCCCCACGTCCTCTCCCTGCTCCACGCCCATGTGCCTTACTCCCTGCCTTCTTCATCATGATAGACTGAGTGATAAAGATAGGCAGAAAAGTACTAACGGCTTAGTGTGCTTATTCCTGAACAGCTGCTAACAGGTATAAGAAACACTTATTTTAGGGAGTGTGGACTAGACTTTATTATGCGCTTATGTGGCCTACACAACAGTAAAGTGGAGTGTTTGGTGAACTTTGGGTTTGTTTTGTAGAACAGACACTACAGAGTGAGTGCAGTACTCGCACACAGACCGTGCAGACAGCCGCGAACGGCGCTGCAAGGCCAAACAAGCTCCTCTATCTAATCCTATATAGTGATTTTCCACAATCTAGCAGGATACAGATGGAAAGCCACTAATATAGGATATATTTGAAAAAACGTGCAGCAGGCTGCACTAATTGCAAAAAAAGGACTATGGATTTTGCAGTATGAGGCAGTGATGCACTCTGAGCTGAACACAGCCGGCTATGGCTATGGACAGACAGCAGAGTGACCTGCTCCCACACAGACTGTGCAGACAGCCGCGAACGGCGCTGCAAGGCCAAACAAAGCTCCTCTATCTAATCCTATATAGTGATTTTCCACAATCTAGCAGGATACAGATGGAAAGCAACTAATATAGGATATATGTGAAATAATGTGCAGCAGGCTGCACTAATTGCAAAAAAAAAAAAAAAAAAAGGATTAAGCAGTATGAAGCAGTGAAGCACCCTGAGCTGACCACAACCAGCTATGGCTATGGACAGACAGCAGAGTGAGCTGCACTCACACACACAGACCTTGCAGACAGCTGTGAACAGTGCTGCAAGGCAAAAGCAAGGTGAACACACAGCGGTTGCTAATTTAGCCTGGACTAAGCACAATTAAGCAAATCGCAATCTCTAAACAAAACTGGCCCTCAGTCAGAACACAGCATCCTGTCCCTAACTGAATTCACAGCAGAGTGATCGAAAAATGGCGGCGGCGACTTTTAAAGGGCGTCGTGACATCATTTCAGCAGCCAATCACAGCCATGCCAGTAGATACATGCCCACCATGCAGAACAGAATGTGCCCACACTTCAAATCATTCCTCATTGGCTGATTCATAAAAACCCGGGAGTTTGCATGATGGGAATTTCCGATTCCGGTTTCCAATACACTGAAAGTATCGGAACCCGGTATCGAAATTCCGATACCGCGAATATCGGCCGATACCCTATACTTGCGGTATTGGAATGCTCAACACTATATTTTATAGAAAAAATTATTTTTACATTGCTGTATTTTGACAGTTAACATTTTTTATTTGTCCACTGATTGAGTTGTATGGTGACTTCGTTTTTGTGGGACAAGATGACGTTTTCAGCTATTTCATTTTTATTCACATTCATCTTTTTGATTGTGTTTTATTCTACTTTTTGCTTGGCGGTACAATGACAAACCATAATTTTTTGCCTCATGTTTTCATAGTGTTCACTGAAGGGGTTAACTGCTGAGACAGTTTTATAGGTTGGGTCATTCCGGACGCGGTGATGCCAAACATCTGTAATTTTTGTTGTTGTTTAGTTTTGATGTTTTTGTTATAAAAATATTTATTTCTGGGCACAATATATATTTTATTATTATTTTCATTTTGTGATTTTAAAAAAATGATGCGATCGCAGCATTTAGGGGGTTAAAATGCCGAGATCGGCACAGGCACATCTCTGGGCACTGAGTGTCAGCTGTCTGAATCAGCTGACACCTGGCAGCAATCACCTAGCCATATCCATACATCCTAGGTCGGTAAGTAGCAGGCGTCCTGGACGTATGGATATGTCTAAGGTCGTGAAGGGATTAATGACACTACGTTTGAGAAGCCCAGTACATTCTGGGATACTCAAAAGAGTAGTCATCAAGGGGCAGAGGCTGCGTCATCAGTGATGGCCATATTGGGCTGGGGTGGACCCTGCTCTATAGAGAGTGCTGCAGTTGCCAATTCCAAGGTATGCTCAGTGGGATCTTGTATTGCTTTGTTACATAAATGTTGTTTATTTTATGTATGATGTGTGACCAGTTTTTATCAACTCTAAACAAAACCTTTATCTTTCATTATTGACACTTTTAGCTTTTGTGTAATCACTCTTTTGAAAATTGTTCACAGTTGGAATTCCCCTTCCAAATTCATGGCGAAAATTGTCCTATCTTTTAACACACTTGTGTATGCCCTATTGCTGCCTTTACACATTTCAGAGATCTAGGTAAAACATTATGTTTGTTATGTATATTAACAAATTGTATGTGTTAGGAATATTTTTTTTTGCTTTCAGTTCAAATATATTGAATATAAAATAATGCAAGGAAAGCTCAATTCCCATAACTATAAATGAAAGGCTGGAATATTGCAATAAGTAGTTTATTGATGAATGTTGACAGCTTCTGTTTCGTCATTCATCATCGCTGTGTAGTCCTGTGTACAAAAGTAAAAAACATTAGTATGTCTTAATGACTGTATTGTCAGCAAATGGAAAGGAGTGGACTTGTTCGAGACAACTAATAAGATTGCTGTTCTTGTTTTCAAAATTGCCATTGAATAATGAGCGATAGAATATAAATGTTATTCATCACAGTTTAAAAATCTTCATACCCAACAATTCAGGCAATCTGAAGGCTGCCATCAAAGCAACCTGGGCTTCCATAACACCTCAGCAGTGCCACAGGCTGATCGCCTCCATGCCACGCTGCATTGATGCAGTAATTGATGCAAAAGGAGCCTCAACCAAATATTGAGTGCATTTACTGAACATACATTTCAGTAGGCCAACAATTCGGATTTTAAAATAATTTTTCAAGCTGGTGTGATAAAGCATTCTTATTTACTGAGATAATGACTTTTGGGGTTTTCATAGGCTGTAAGCCATAATCATCAACATTAACAGAAATAAATACTTGAAATAGATCACTCAGTTTGTAATGACTCTATATAATATGAGTTTCACTTCTTGTATTGAAGAACTGAAATAAATTAACTTTTTAATGATATTCCTATTATGTGAGAAGCACCTGTATATATCTCTTTGCTTGCAATAGAAATAGCCAATTTCAGCATACTATGTGGCATATTTCTTAACTAAATCAATTGTGATTAGTCAATAACATATTAACAGCATTAAAGCCTAAGAGCCATTAGAGTCAATAGGGATCCATTCACAGATGAAAAGCTGAAGACAATCCTTTTGACTTCAGTTTTTTTATTTGTGTTTCATTTGATTTTCATCACTGTGGTTTGTCCTGAAGAAGTGTGTTGACAATAAAAATGCATTCCTGGATATCTGATCAGTGTTCATGGTAGATCCTTTGACAGCACAGCTATTAACCGATTGTTCTCCATCCATTGATAGCTGTTTATCTGCAGCAGCCTTTTTTGTGGTTGTGATCACACAACCCTACCAGGTGAGCACATTTGCCCACACACTCTCACTTTTTGCCTGGATAAGACCCAATTGTGCTTATTGCCTTTCCATTTTGTTGTTCCTATTTCATCTGGTTTTCACTGATCTCTTTTTGCAAAGTACCTAACTGGATAAGTAAAAGTTAAGACAGTCTACCTACTTCAGTATTTTAAAAGAGATGAGAAAAAAATGGAAGCAATACAGATGCAAAATGGAGGCAATAAGGATGACACATGAGAAAAACAGTCTGTTTTACGTGGATGTAAAAATAGATATGGATGTGTCACTGTAGCCTAATCTTGCTAAAAACAATACCTTTTACAGTTATTCAGTTGCAAAAAGTAAAACTTTATTGGCTCTTGGAATGTGATTATAAAATGACAGAACCAGGTTATTATACTTGAGATATCTGATACTGACTTCCCCATAGGAGAAATGGTGGAGAAATTGATACACACTCCCAACACAGTTCTTGCAGCTCAACTTTTTCTCCAAATAAGTACTTTCAACCTAATATTTACTTACGAAGTCACAATACACTTGTTGGTTCCATAGTGGTCAAAAAATTTAGTTACAGTCTGTGGCAAACAACTAATTACATTAGCCAGCTGTGGTGGCTTCCCTACGTATGATATGCTGTCTCACAGTCTCTATGCAATGTGCATAGAAGTCACATTTAGGGATATGTTTGGACTCTGGCTTTGCTCGATACTTCTGATCTGAATCCTCCCTTTTCTGCTGTGGACTCCAACTTATTAGGTGCTACGTAAGGATGAGTGAACATGATCGATGATACTCTGATATCACTCAAGTATCTGGGTGCTCAGATATGCTCGGCACTTGGCAAATATTAACCGCTGTTCGGATTTGAAGCTCAAATCCCTGCCCTGCATTTTTAGCGCTAGTTATCCAGCCAATAAACATGTAGGGATTGCCTGTCAATCACTGTAATGCCATAGTCATCTTGGCAGTGGCATTTCTCTGATTAGCTGGCTGCATTATCTCATCATAGGTTATAAAAGGACAGGCTCCGCCAAGCTCAGTACACTGACACTATTGAACAGCTTAGGAGCAGTTCTAATTGGAGAAAGAGACTGCTTGTCCAGGCCTGTGTTTTACATTTTGGTGGTATATAACACTCCAAAAAAAAGTGTTCAAAAATGTTTCTGGATTCAATTAGTGATCCATCGAGTCTTATGTGTTTTGTGTTACAGTATAGTGGTAACTAAAACTAAAAAAAAGTTTTTAAAAATTTCTGGATTCAATTAGTCATCTATGCAGTTTAAATCAGTTATTGTTACATTACGGTGGTATGTAAAACTCTAAAACATTTTCAAAAAATGTTCCTGGATTTAATTAGTCATCCATATAGTTTAACTTGTTTTGTGTAAAATTGTGGTGGTTTAAAATTTTTAAAAAACGCTTGGCCTGGAACAGTTCACAAAATATTTTTGGTCCGAAAATTGACCATTGTCATACATACTGTATAACCTGCTTTGTGTGAAATTTTGATGGCTAGCAATAAAAACAAAAATTGGCCTGCTACAGATGTACAAATTTGGTCCCTTGGTACTCATTCTCTAGCTGCCACTATTTCTCCCAATGTGGCATCCCCACCTTGTACAAGCACGTGACCAGGAACATCACCGGTGCATATACTAATGCAATTACTGGGATTGTCCACTTAACGACCAACACGTGGACAAGCACTTGTGGCCAGGGACGCTACATTTCCCTAACGGCACATTGTGTAAACATTGTGGAGGTCGGGGCCGAGTCCCACCCTGGCACAGCACATGTGACACAGACTCCGAGAATTTCTGACCCTACTTCTACTAGTGTTTCCTCCACCTTCTACACCAGTTCCTGCATGCCCTCCTGCTCCTCATCATCCTCCATCTCTGGTGTGCTATCTCAGAGCACGTTGTCCACATCAGCTGAAACCTGGAGCTGATTTGTCTAGGTGACAAACCGCATGCCACGGCAATGTAATTGAAATGAATAACAAACCAGACAGATCTATGGCTCTCCCCACTGAGAATAGAACCACGCATGGTTGTGTGTGATGGTGTAACCTCGAGGCAGCTGTGAAGCTTGGCAAGCTCACACATGTTCCATGCTTGGCCCACGTGCTCAACTTGGTAGTTTAGCAGTTTCTGAAAATCTACACAAATTTAACAGAGCTTGTACTCATGATATGCTAGTGCTGCAGCAGTGCATGCAATTGCCAGCTCACCGACTGGTTTGCAATGTGACCACACACTGGAACTCCACACTGCACATGCTGAAAGGTTTTGTAAGAGCAGCAGAAGCCAGTTGTGGAATACCAGCTCCAACACACCCGCAAGAATTCTGGTCAGCCTCTACACATAATAACTGAAACTGAAGAGTGAGCATGGATGTCTGACATTTGTGCGGTTCTCCATGCCTTTGAGGACTCCACAAAGGAGTAATCACCAGCGCAACAATTTCCCTTCTGTGCCTACGTAAACAGTCACTTCTGGCAATTAAACATGAAGCTTTGCATGCAGACCAGATGTAGATGGAGGAAGACCTAAGACAGGAAGATCTCTACCCAGCCTCACCTCATTTGCTCATTGCAAATTGAGTCACAATGAGGAGGTGGAGATTGAGGAAGAGGAGGAGCGCAACAGGAGCTAGAAACCACACAAGTTTGGCCCCTATCTCCTACGTGGATGGGCTGATGAGGGGAAGGAGGAGGAAGAGATGTAGGAATAGGAGGAGATGGAGACAGGGAAGGGTTGACAGTTAAGAAACTTGGCACATATGGATGACATTTTGTGCCGCTGCCTTTCACGTGACCCTCGCATTACATTCATCTTGGACAAAAAAGAATACTGGTTGTTCACCCTGCTAGACCCACGCCACAAGGAGAACCTTGCACCTCTCCTTTTTGAGGTGGAGAGGTCTACTAAAATGGTGCTATACAAGAAGGACATTGTGGAAAATATGTTGAAAAAAATCCCATTAGACAATGCTAGTGGCAGGGAGCAAGCTCCCTTACCTAACCAAGGAGAGGGAAGGGAGACACACACCAGGTACAGCAGAGGCAGGGGTTCACTGTCAAAGGCCTGGGCAAATTTCATGACACCTTCCCAGCATCCAGGCCCTGACCAGGTATTTTTGACAAAGAGGAAAAGATTTAAAAAATGGCCAAGCAATACCTGGCTGACAAAAACAGCGTACTCCCTATTTCTTCTGTGACCTTCAGCTATTGGGTCTCAAAACTGGATACCTTGCATGAGCTGTCTATGCTTTGGAGATTTTATGCTACCCTGCTGCTAGCGACTTGTCTGAGCAAATATTTAGTACCACCGGGGGGAATCAAAACAGACAGGTGCTTTTGCCTGTCAGCAGAAAGTCCTGACAGGCTCACTTTGATAAAAATTAACAAAGCTTGAATTAGCTCTGACATTTCCATACCACCAAATAACAGCAGCACTTAAAGTGTTTTTAGTCTTCAACATTTGCCTTCAAGGGTCTATGAATAACTGGATGACCCTACTTATAATTTTTTTTCTTGGCTTAGCAATTTGTGCAAAGCCTTTATGAGTGTAGGAGCACCACTACATGACAATTTGAAGATAATCTGTATGAAGCCCTCCTTTATGTCTAACACAGGGAATATCTGAGTACCTCTAATTTTTGGCATTTCTTGCTTCCTTCATAAATTACACTGAAATGTCAATTTTTTTAATAAAAAAAATGAATATTTTTTTTTATAAAAATGTAATAAAATTAATAAAAACTGCAATTTTGGTTTACTTAAATTATAATTTTTAAAAAAATCCTGCTAGTCACTGATTCTGCGTCGGAAGCATCTCATTCATTCACCAGTGGTTTACAGATAGGGAGGTCGCATCTTAGCACCACCCTGGTTGTAAACTGTACGCAGCATCCAATCTGCAGCAAATACGCCACGTGGAAACATACCCTTATAAAACAACATTTCAACACTGTGGTCTACCAAGACCATTTCTATTGTGCACAAGGTTTGAATGGATTCTAAAATACCCCATTAGAGGATTCTTGGTTAATAGGGGGATGGCATCTGTTTTAGAACCAGTTCCATTAACCATCTGTTGCTGGCATATCCGTACACCACACGTACAGCTCATATTTGCAAACTACCGTAGTTTGGATCGATCCATTGAATCTCTTCTACAAATGAAGATTTTTGTATTGCACTAAGAGTAATGAAGAACAAAATTTGGATTGGAAATTATCAAAAACAAACTTAGATTCTGCTAACAGTTTAATTTTGGGACTTTAATCGGCATCTCTGCAGTTCTAGAGATGCAAAATTTTCATAATTTCTTATCATTATTTTTCATCTGAGTCCTATTATTAAAATTGCAGCTTTGATTTTCTTTATCCTTACCGGATACAATATCGCGTTTTTCTACCTTATTGGTACCAACCTGCTCTTCAGTTTTCTGGGACGTATTACCGGTATCTAAAAATTAATATGAACAAATAAAATGCTTACATATTACATTTTATAGTAACACGAAGATTATGTTTTCTGTTTTTCATTTTAATTTCATTAAAATGGTTTTCCCCCAATCTCATACTAATTGTTTAGAGCCTAAAAAGAATCCTGCACGCACCTCTTTGATCGGAGCTGTAGTCGTTTTATAATTATATCTAATTCACCCACTCTTTTGTATATTTTGCAATCTCTTGGAACTCCCCCCATGCGCCGTTCACACTGCAATTCTGCAGTGCATTTTGGCACCTAAATCCCTCTAAAAACAGGATTCAGACAAATCTCATAGGTGGCTATGATGCAAATCGACTTCAAATGAACATTGTTTGAGCATTTTTCTGAAAGTGTCCATCATTTCACATAGCTGACTACATTTCTGTGCCCATCTGAAAAAGAACAGGTACTTTTCAGATGGGCACATAATAGCATGTGGCTCCATTTTGGGGCTTGTTTGAATAATGAATTTAGGGGAATCCAGGCTGCTGGATTGGCTGCAGCTATCACGTGACATTGCTTATGCCAGGAGACTGGCAGAGGACGTAGTAGCTAGTGTGGAAGATAAGAGCTGAGCATACATGTTTGTTTTTTTTGCTTCCCATATTGGGAAGTTTTAAAGCAGGAAACACAACATTTTGTTATATTTTAGTATATAGCTCATGAATAATGTTTTTTTCTGTTTTTACATGTGACACTTATATATACGGTATATATTTTTTATTTCTACAACCATCTTCAGGAACTTCCATATTGGAGATGCTCCTTTTCTGTATTGATGGGAAGGAACAGCTGATGCATGCTGCCCGATCCACAGGCAGCATGTATAAGACACTGACTGTATGATCTCAGCCAGGTATGTTTGACTCTAAAACGCTGTGGCATTTCAGAAAATATCTACTATATAATTGTCTAAGGGCCACTTCCGTCTTTCTGTCTGTCTGTCTGTAACGGAAATCCCAAGTCACTGATTGGTCGCGGCAAAACAGTGCCCGCTCCATACTCCCCTCCAGTCAGCGCTCACACAGGGTTAATGGCAGCGCTAATGGACCGCGTTATGCCGCGGTGTAATGCACTCCGTTAGCGCTGCTATTAACCCTGTGTGAGCGCTGACTGGAGGGGAGTATGGAGTGGGCACAGCATCAATAGTAAAAAGATCTAATGTTAAAAATAATTTAAAAAAAATAGTTATATACTCACCGTCCGTCGGCCCCTCGGATCCAGAACAGGCCTTTCCCGCTCCTCGCGACGCTCCAGTGACCGCTCCATGCATTGCGATCTCGCGAGATGATGACGTAGCGGTCTCGTGAGCCCGCTACGTCATCATCTCGCGAGACCACAATGCACTCTTGAGACCGGAGCACGCGAGGAGCATCGGTAAACGCTTCGCCTGGATCCGGGGGCCAACGAAAGGTGAGTATATAACTATTTTTTATTTTAATTCTTTTTTTTTAACAGGGATATGATGCCCACATTGCTATATTCTATGTGGGCTGTGCAATATACTACGTGGGCTGTGCAATATATATACTGCGTGGGCTGTGCAATATACTGCGTGGGCTGTGCAATATACTGCATGGGCTGTGCAATATACTGCGTGGGCTGTGCAATATACTGAGTGGGCTGTGCAATATACTATGTGGGATGTGCAATATACTGCGTAGGCTGTGCAATATACTGCGTAGGCTGTGCAATATACTGCGTGGGCTGTGCAATATACTGCGTGGGCTGTGCAATATACTGCGTGGGCTGTGCAACATACTGCGTGGGCTGTGCAATACACTACGTAGGCTGTGCAATACACTGCATGGGCTGTGCAATATACTGCGTGGGCTGTGCAATATACTGCGTGGGCTGTGCAATATAATACGTGGGCTGTGCAATATAATACGTGGGCTGTGCAATATAATACGTGGGCTGTGCAATATACTGCGTGGGCTGTGCAATATACTGCGTGGGCTGTGCAATATACTGCGTGGGCTGTGCAATATACTGCGTGGGCTGTGCAATATACTGCGTGGGCTGTGCAATACACTACGTGGGCTGTGCAATACACTACATGGGCTATGCAATACACTACGTGAGCTGTGCAATATACTACGTGGGCTGTGCAATGTACTACGTGGGCTGTGCAATGTACTACATGGTCTGTGCAATATACTACATGGGCTGTGCAATTTACTACGTGGGCTGTGCAATTTACTACGTGGGCTGTGCAATATACTACGTGGCTGTGCAATATACTACGTGGCTGTGCAATATACTACGTGGCTGTGCAATATACTACGTGGCTGTGCAATATACTACGTGGCTGTGCAATATACTACGTGGCTGTGCAATATACTACGTGGCTGTGCTATATACTATGTGGGCTGTGTTATACAGTTAAAGGGGCCCAATGATATTGCATGCCCCACTTTTCAGTTTTTGAATTTCCACAAAAAATTAAAATAACCAATAAATTTTGTTCAACTGCACAATTGCATTCCACTTGTTGTTGTTTCTTCACCAAAAATTTACATTTGGTATCTTTATGTTTGAAGAAGGATATGTGGGAAAAGGTTGAAAAGCTCCAGGGAGCCGAATACTTTCGCAAGGCACTGGAAAGTTATGGATGGCTTTGTAGGTCAGTGTTAGTAGTTTAAACTGGATACACTGGGAAATTGGGAGCCAGTGATGGGATTTGCAAAGAGGGGAAGCAGGAGTGTAGCGAGGTGAGAGATTAATTAGTCGGGCAGCAGAGTTAAGGACGGACGGGAGAGGTGCGAGAGTGTTAGAAGGTAGACCACAAAGGAGGATGTTGCAGTAGTCGAGGTGGGAGATGATTAGGGCATGCACAAGCATTTTGGTAGAGTATGGGTTGAGGAAAAGGACTGATTCTGGAAATATTTTTGAGCTAGAGGTGACAGGAGGTGGCAAGAGCTTGGATGTGCAGTTTGAAGGACATGTCAGATTCAAGGGTTGCTCCGAGGCAGCGGATCACCAGGACAGGGAAAAGTGTGAATTAATTTATTGTGATAGATAGATCATGTAGGGAAGGTGTGCAAGACGGAGGAAAGATAATCAGTTCAGATTTGTCCACATTGAGCTTGAGGAAGTGAGAGGAGGAGGATAAGGCTGACAGACTAAAGGTACCTTCACACATAACGATATTGTTAACGATATCGTTGCTTTTTGTGACGTAGCAACGATATCGTTAATAAAATCGTTATGTGTGACAGCGACCAACGATCAGGCCCCTGCTGGGAGATCGTTGGTCGCTGAAGAAAGTTCAGAACTTTATTTCGTCGCTGGATCTCCCGTGGACATCGCTGGATCGGCGTGTGTGACACCGATCCAGCGATGTCTTCACTGGTAACCAGGGTAAACATCGGGTAACTAAGCGCAGGGCCGCGCTTAGTAACCCGATGTTTACCCTGGTTACCATCCTAAAAGTAAAAAAAACAAACAGTACATACTTACCTAACGCTGTCTGTCCTCTGCACTCCTCCTGTACTGGCTGTGAGTGTCGGTCAGCCGGAAAGCAGAGCGGTGACGTCACCGCTCTGCTTTCCGGCCGCTGTGCTCACACAGACAGTACAGGAGGAGTGCAGAGCACAGCGCTGGAGGACAGACAGCGTTAGGTAAGTATGTACTGTTTGTTTTTTTTACTTTTAGGAAGGTAACCAGGGTAAACATCGGGTTACTAAGCGCGGCCCTGCGCTTAGTTACCCGATGTTTACCCTGGTTACCGGCATCGTTGGTCGCTGGAGAGCGGTCTGTGTGACAGCTCTCCAGCGACCAAACAGCGACACTGCAGCGATCCGGATCGTTGTCGGTATCGCTGCAGCGTCGCTTAATGTGAAGGGGCCTTAAGGCTAGTTTCACACTAGCGTTTTGCTGATCTGCGGAGGGCTGCGGACTTCCTCCGTGAAGCCCCGCCCTCGGCCGCACCTCCGCCACTAGCTCCGCCTACTTCTGCATGCGGCCTGCGTACCTATCTTTAACATTAGGTACACAGGTCCTGCGGCTGTATGCGGATGCTTCTGCCTGCGTCTTTTTTGACGGTGCGGAGAAAAAAAATTGCTACAAGCTGCGTCCTACGCTGGTCACCGTATCGTCAAAACGACGAATGCGGAAGCATCCACATATAGCGGCTCGACCTGCGTACCTAATGTTAAAGATAGGTATGCAGGCCGCATGCATGCCGCATGCAGAAGTAGGCGGAGCTAGCGGCAGAGGTGCAGCCGAGGGCGGGGCTTCACGGAGTAAGTCCGCAGCCCTCCGCAGATCAGCAAAACGCGAATGTGAAACCGGCCATAGGAACTTATCTAGATGTGTGGTGATGGTGAGCATCTTGAACCCCCAAATGCTTCACAGAAGTTTATAACATTGAGCAGTGAAAAAATCACATTTTTCCCACAAAAATATACTTTTAGCCCCATTTTTTTTATTTTCACAAGCGTAACAGGAAAAAATGTACCAGATAATTTCTTATGCAGTTTCTCCTAAGTACGCAGGGTACAGCAGGGCTCAGAAGTGAAGGAGTGATGTTTTGGAATGCAGATTTTGGAATGGTCTTGCGGCCCCTGATGTACCTAAACAGGGGAAACTACCACAAGTGACCCTATTATGGAAACTTGACCCCTCAAGGAATTTATCTAGATATGTGGTGAGCACCTTGAGCAGACAGGTGCTTCACAGAATTTTACAGCGTTGATCTGTGAATATGAAAAAATATTTTTTTCCCACAAAAATGTTTTTAGCTCCAATTTTTTCATTTTCACAAGGATTTCAGGAGAAAATGGACCCCAAAATTTGTTATGAACTTTCTCCTGAGTACACCTACACCTTATATGTGGTTGAAAACTACTTTTCAGGCACAGTGCACAGCTCAGAAGGGAAGAAGTGCCTTGTCACATTGGTAGAGCCCCTGGGGTAGCAGAACAGGAGAATACCCCATGAGTGACCCCATTTTACAAGGTACACCACTGAATGAATTAATCTCGGGGTGCAGTGATCATATTCAAGCCACAGGTGTGTCACAAAATTTTACACCGTTGAGCAGAAAGAAGAAAAAATAATTACATTTTAACCACCAAAATTTTGTTTTAGCCCCAGATTTTACATTTTCACACTGGGAAATAGGAAAAATTTCATCAAAATTTGTCCCACAATTTCTGCTAAATGTATAAATACCCCATATATGGCTGTACAGTACTGCTTAGCCACACGGTGAGACTTGGGAGGGACAGAGCATTATTTGCCTCTTGGATTTCAGATTTCTCTATAATAGTTTGCGGACTCCAGAAGTGCTAGAACAGCAGAATCCCGGCTCAAGTGACCCCATTTTGGAAATTATACCCTTTGGGAATTTATGTACAGGTTTATTAACTATTTTTACTCCATGGGTGTTTTCCAGAAAAAAGGAGCAGTGAATGTTGCTGAGTGAAAATTGCAAACTGCCATTGTAGTGGTCAATACATTGTAATGCCTAGCTCATGCATCTAGAGACACGCACCCGTAAATTAGGCGGGCTCTAATCTCTAAAGAAATTCCAAACATGTGGACACTAAATGTGGTTAAGGCACAATATAAGGCTCAGAAGGAAAGAGGCATTTGGATTTTGGAGTGCAGAAGTTGCTGAATTTCTTTTGGGGGGCAAAGAGCCATAGTGCTTTTTCGGAGTCTTTGTACTATCAGTAACATGGAAGCCCCCTATATTTCCGTTAACAGATGATGGACCTGAGTGGCGGCTTGCTTTTTGGGGGATTGACTTGAAGCTTTAATGGGAACATTTTACGTAATGTTTGGAATCACATGTATCCGGTGCTCTACGCCGAGCCCTTATATTGGGGCTTCCATCTAAATCTCTGAGTGACGTAATTCAAATTAGATCCCAAAGGGAGCCTCTCACTATAATGAGGCAGCCGAGTTACAGTGGACTCCATCTGGGCTCTGTTCAGCATGGTCTTCATTTCAGAAGTGCACAAAACTGTGGCGGACCACGCTTTTATGCAAGCCCAAATGGATGTACACCGCCAGATCACAGGTCAGATGGAGTCAACAGTGACTCCATCTGCCTCATTATATAGAATATTCCATCAGGGGTTCCGCCTGAATCAAGTATTTCAAAGATTTACATGGAAACCCCGGTGTAAGTGCTCAGCGTAGAGCGTAGGATAAATGTGCGCTGAGCCTTACTGCGATTTTTGGGAGGCAGAATGAACAAATCAATAGCAGGTGAAAAATTGGTCTTATTCATTTTTTACGCTGTTCCTCGTGCGGTATAAGGGTATGTGCACACATTGCGGATTTGGCTGCAAATCTGCAGCAGATTTGGCCCTGCTTATCCGCTGCAGTTTCCCATGTGGTGTAAAATACCATGTAAACCTATGGAAAACAAAAAAACGCTATGCACATGCTGCAGAAAATTCCGCGTGGAAACGTAGCAGATTATTTTCAGCAGCATGTCGATTCTTTGCGTGTATTCCACAGCGTTTTACACCTATTTAATTATAGGAATCCACAGGTGAGAAAACGCAGGTGAAATCCGCACAAAATCTGCAGAAAACTCGCAGGGAATCCGCAGGTAAAAAGCAGGTCATTTTACCTGTGGATTCTGCAGAAACCACGCGGAAAAATCCGCAATGGAATCCGCAACTTGTGCACATACCCTTAGTGATTAGGCAACTTTATTCCTCATGACAGTGCGCTAACAGCGATACTAGATTTACAGTTTGGCTGCTGCCACACACTAAAAGACGCTTTTTATTGCAAAAACGCCTCCTCATATTTTGATAGCTATAATTTTTCCATATTTCAGTTTACAGAGTCATGTGACGTCTTGTTTTTTTGGACTAGTTGACATTTTTATTGGTACCATTTTTGGGCAAATTACATTTTTTGATCACTCTCCATTCTATTCTTATGAAAAAAAACAAATTCAGGAATTGTTTTTATTTATGCTGTTCCATATGTTTTAAAATTGATAAGACAGCTTTATTCTTCGAGTCAGTACGATTACAGCGATATCACATTTATATAGGTTTTTTTGTTTTGGCGACACCATCTTTCAGCCTGGGGTCACCATGCAGACCATCGGCACAACAAGATCGCAATCATGTTGTGCTGATGTGAGCAGAGAGGTAGCTCCCTCCTTCCGCGATGCCCATCGATGTCGCTGTCACTACTGAGAGCGGCATCAGAGGGGTTAGACAACCGTGATCGGTGCTAGCAATGATCGTGTGCATCTCATGCAGAGCCGACACCCGCATTTGATCATGAGCCTGCGCCATTGTGAAGAAGTATATGTAAAGCAGTTTGCGGGAATGCAGCTGCCACAGCGCCATACATATATAGCACATGTCGGGAAGAGGTTAAAAATGTGTTCAGAATGATCCACCACACCACCTTTCAGCTTTGCTCATTACAACTGTTTTGGTTGTTTCTTCATTTTAAAAATATAGTAAAAAGTATGTCATGTGCCCTGTGCGTGATCTCATAGTTTTAAAAGTACAGTGTGCCTGATTCATTCTTGTACTTGTCTAGTTTTTGGTGGCTGTTAACCAGTGTTTCTTTTGCGCCTTATTCTTCTGTATTATATGATGTTGCCTATTTTTTTTTATGTTCACCATTGTGGACAAGGTTTGCAGTTTTCAAATGTTTTCTGCTGATTCATCAGTTGCGACTCTTAAAAAAGTTGCTAAATGTTTATGAAAATGTAGTCCTGGAGTAATTTTATACAATTTTGTAAAGACAAAAATAAAGACCTTTTTTATTTAGTGGAAAATGCATGAACAACATGTTAAATTTTGAAGAATTTGTTGAAAAAAAAAAATCGAAGAATACCACAAGACAAAAAAGGAGCTTAAAAAAATGCAAATGATAAATCAAGGCTACAGTATTTAAAAAAAGGATTAGAGGTAATTAAAATAGGCCTCATCTGAAAAGGACTGTGCTTGCCTAAGAATCTGCAGTGAAAATGGCATATACTGTATTAGCCACATATATGATTTCAGATTTGGTGCCACATTTTGCCCACAGCACTACAATTAGTAAAATCTGAATCAAGATTTTGCACCAGATATTGCATGTTGAGGATTTTAAAATGTTCAATACATATCCTATGCATCTAGCATGACAGACCGAATAAAATAAATACAATACAGTACAATAATTCTAATTTCATAAACTGTATATATATATATATATATATATATATATATATATATATATATATATATATATATATATATATTATAAAAATCAGGTCCCAGAATGCTAAAGTTCACAAAAGTAGAAATTTATTAACAACATACAGAATAAAATATTGCTTTCATCATTTATAAAGACGTGCCTCCAATCCAATAACCGACTTTACATGACGTGCAGATATATCACAGTCAGAGGTATAATATTTATACAGAATAGCACTTTTTATAGTTATTTTTCCCTCAGTCTTGCTACTGATGGTACCGTGTATATACCATAAAAGGCCACTAGTGTATACAGGGGATCAATTTGTGCCACAATGAATCACATGTACATAAATCAACTGAATAATGGCTATCAACCTATAGTATTAATCCAGGTAAAATTCCCCCATGTAACACCAAAGTGACGTATTGTCCCAATGATCCACAGGCAGGCAACTAGGGCTAACCCCCTAGGACATATCAGATGGTAATGCAGCCTAAAACAAACATAGGCATGTCTCTCACTGCGTGACTACATGCCCCAATCTATATGGCGTCCGGAGGGTTAAATACCCTAAGTCTGCACAGCCATGGGCAAAAAATCATCAGTAACCTTGCTCACGAATCATAATTACCTCCGCACATGTGTCACAGAAAGCCGGTGTGTAACCCCTACGCGCGTTTCGATGTAGATCTTCGTCTGGGGGCGTGTATAGAAAGAGGAAATGAGGGTCTCTTTAAATGAGACCTCAACCAATCACCGTAGTATCCCTGAGCATGCGTGTTAAAGTACTGGCCTTGCTTAATGCGCCGATGCCCAGTGACGCAGACATCACATGTCCGCGTTGTCAAGCAACCAATATGACTCACACAGCTGCCGCACACAATGCCGGCTGTCACCGTTGTCCAATGCGTCCACGTGCTACGATGCGAACAGCAAGTGCCTATACTGTTAAACAGCAAATACCGCCGCCTGAACCACCATGTAACAAAGTTCTACATAAGGCACTGCAATGCGCAAAAGTAATTGGTGACGTAGAAAATACACGCCTGTGTTGCTAAGCAACTAAATAGCCGCCACTTAACCAACCAAAATCACCGCAGTTTGCGCAAGCGCAGAGATAGATTACGCTCATGGTAACTCAATGTGGATGGATATATACATGGGACGCCAGATGACGCGGATGATACGCGCCTATGTTACTAAGCCAGATGACGCGGATGATACGCGCCTATGTTACTAAGGTCGCCAGCAAACTAACAAGATCTTAGTGGTCAACGCAAGCGCAGAAGTAAACTGCGCTCATGGTAATTCAATATAAATGGACGCATGCTCACGTGCACCCAGTGGCACCACGTGACCAACAGCCAACATATGTCCATCACCAATCCCGATTAATACAAAAATGGACTCCACCAAGGGTAAACGCGATTGTGCTTAGAATATAATGATAGCCTAACTGCCCGTATGAAATATTACTACGGTGGTATATGACCCCCCCAAATAAAATAAATAAATTAAAGGACATCTGGATTCGACTGAAGTTGTCATAATTGTCTATAATGTATTATCATATTGTGCCAATATCAGATACACTGGGTGCTCATATTGATCATATTAAAGTGAATGTAAATCAGGGAGACCAGTCTTGTTGGCGCATGTCAATACGGGAGCCCATGTAAAAAGGGGGGTCCACGCGCCCCCGGAGCGACCACCCCAGCCTGCCAGCCATAAGGGTGGGAAGCCGGAGTGATACCAAGCCCAGGGGCGAGATAACCCAACATGTGGCACACGCTGACATGCGCTCACCGGTTTACCTGAGAAAGGTAATGAGTGAAGTATACTAGTGGTAAATCACATAGTGTACGTAAAATTGGTAATTGTAACCATAAAGTGCTAGTGCTAATGTATATATAAGTGTCACCAATCTGGACTGTAAAGCCATAAAGTCCAGATGGATATTATTGAAAAAACATACTACCATAAAATACAGGTAAGTATAAAAACCATACCACCATCTTCATAATCAAAAAACTGTCATACAATAAAGTGCTATGTGCAAAAAAAAAACAAAAACCCTTTAGACATCATAGATGACTGTTGTCGGATTATGTGTCCCATATTGATCTTACAAAGGAGAGAGTTTTTCATTATCCAATGCAATTGTCAAAAGTCCTTTTTCTAAGAGTTCAAAGTACAAGGTCCTCCTTGGCAAGCAGGTCAGGTATAAATCAAATGTCCATTCATTTCAAAACGGGATGCTCTAAGGTTCAAAGCAAGGTCCTCCTTGACAGGCAGGGTAGATACAGATCATATGTTCATTCTTTTCGATGCAATGCCAGTTTAAATTCATGGACCAGATACGAGGTAAATGTCCATCTTTGCTCATTCTACCAGCTTGATGGTATGAGGTTGAGGCTCAGTTGATGTTAAAACTATAAACTAATAATGTGAAAGACAATGAGGTTAAAATTAACATAAAACAAAAACCCACATAAACCCATAAAACTGTATCAGACAAAGAAGGGACAAGAAGGAAGAGACAATTACAAAAAAGCTCCAAATCCTAAGGTTTCATTGAGACCTTGAGGAGCCATAGTGCCCAATCGGTATATCCACCGACTTTCAACTTGGGCTAGAGTTTTCCCAATATCCCCACCTCTTATCCCCAGGCTGACAGCATCTATGCCTCTCACCACCAAGCCTGCAGCACTGCATGCATGATATTTCCTAAAATGCCTAGGCAGAGTTTTTAGGCTTGTTTCATCACTTACTGCCTTAGCCCTTTCAATGTCCCTGCAGTGTTCTCTTATGCGAATTTTCAACTCACGGGTGGTGAGACCAACATAGATTCTGCCACATGGGCAAGTGGCGTGATAAATGACTCCTCTGGTCGAGCACGTGATATACTTCCTTATTTCATAATTTTTAGTCCCGTCAAAATTAGTAAAGCTCTTAGTTTTGACAGTATTTAGACAAGCCTTACAAAGGCCACATGGATAGAAACCCGCATTGGTCATTTTTTTAGATTTGTTTAGTCTTGCTGGATCATAAAAACTGTGAACCAGAGTGTCTGAGAGATTTTTTGATCTTCTAGCTGTTATCTGTGGCTTTTTAGGTAACATTTTTCTTAAAATTGGATCGGTGAACAACACATCCCAATGTTTGTTTATAATTTCCCGAAACTGATACCACTTATTATGGAATGTGGTAATTAATCTGACTTGGTCAGAATCGACTTTTTTGGTAGTGTGTCCACTGTTACCGTACAGCAAATCTACTCTGGAGCTCTTGCTAGCCCTTACAAAGCCCCTTCTAATTATTCTCCTACTATATCCTCTTTCCTGAAAGCGATCAGCAAGATCTCGTGACTGTTTAATAAAATCCTCAGAGTTGGTGCAAATTCTTTTGGCTCTCAGGAATTGCCCCACTGGAATTCCTCGAATTGTGGCCTGAGGATGGGATGATGTTGCATGTAGGAATGCGTTGGTTGCTGTGGGCTTTCTATAGAGATTTGTATAGAGATTGCCATTTGTATCAGTGCTAACACAAAGATCCAGGAATTCTACCTTGCGGCCAAACTTAAAGGTAAGTTTCACATTTACTTTGTTATCATTTAGAAGATTCATAAATGCAGTTAAATCCCCCACCGTACCTTCCCATATGAACCATATGTCATCGATATACCTCATCCAGCCAGAAACCTGGCTGGAATGAGGTACAGGTTCACTGACAAAAATCTCCCGTTCCCAGGCACCGAGAAATAAATTCGCGTATGAGGGCGCACAACTGGCCCCCATTGCCGTACCTTGTAGTTGTAAATACGTGCTGTTTTTGAAGATAAAGATGTTATGTGTTAGCGCGTATTCTAGTAATTGCATAAGCAATTGGACGATATCTTTGTCCATATTGCTAGAATCCAAAAACCAACGTACAGCCTTGAGGCCATCCTTATGACGTATGGAGGTATACAAAGCCTCTACATCCGCGGTTACCATAATCGCGTCGTCATGTAACTGGATGCCCTCAATTCTACGTAGTGCCGAGTTGGTGTCCTGTATGTATGACGGTAGTTCACTCACCAAAGGTTTTAAATAATGGTCGATAATTTTAGTGACCACCTCACATAAGCCCCCATTACCAGATATTATTGGTCTCCCAGGTGGATCCATGGGATCTTTGTGGATTTTGGGGATTAAATATAAGGTCGGGAGCCGTGGATGCATATCTTTAATAATTTCCAAGAATTTCTGCGGGATAATACCAGCAGCGAAAGCATCCTCCAATATTTGAATTAGTTCTTGCTGAAAGGACTGCATGGGACTACCAGTCAATTTACGATAACATTCCTTGTCATTCAGTAATCTTAAAGCCTGCCTCTCATACATAGCATTTGGCCAAATTACTATGTTACCGCCCTTGTCCGAGGGTTTAAACACCACATCGGCAAGATTAGCTAACGAATCAATTGCCTCTCTCTCAACCCTGCTGCAGTTAGAGTTTCCATAACCATGTTGGCACAAGTTCTCAATCTCAGTGGTTACCAATCTGGTGAAAACATCTACCGCCGGACAGAGAGCGAGAGAGGGAAACCTCTTGGATTTACCTAAGAGAGATATAGGAAATTTATTGCTTACCGATGTGGTGCTATTTTCCTCGGCAAGGGCTTCCAAATCGGCCAATGCTTCTTTTTCCTGAGTACTTGGGAACATATCGTCTATCTCTGATTTGTAATGCATCCTTTTTAAGACTATTTTCCGGGAGAAGAGATGGAGGTCTTTAACCGCTACGAACGGATCTAAATTTTTAGAAGGGGAAAATGTTAGACCTTTGGCAAGAACCTGAAGCTGAATATCGGTAAGAGAATGATTAGACAAATTGATTACCTTAAAATTGTCTTCTCTATTTTTAGATGTACGTGTAAATATGTCTGCCTGTCTCTTTTGATCATTTCTCCGGGATGCACCCAGTGTATCTGATATTGGCACAATATGATAATACATTATAGACAATTATGACAACTTCAGTCGAATCCAGATGTCCTTTAATTTATTTATTTTATTTGGGGGGGTCATATACCACCGTAGTAATATTTCATACGGGCAGTTAGGCTATCATTATATTCTAAGCACAATCGCGTTTACCCTTGGTGGAGTCCATTTTTGTATTAATCGGGATTGGTGATGGACATATGTTGGCTGTTGGTCACGTGGTGCCACTGGGTGCACGTGAGCATGCGTCCATTTATATTGAATTACCATGAGCGCAGTTTACTTCTGCGCTTGCGTTGACCACTAAGATCTTGTTAGTTTGCTGGCGACCTTAGTAACATAGGCGCGTATCATCCGCGTCATCTGGCTTAGTAACATAGGCGCGTATCATCCGCGTCATCTGGCGTCCCATGTATATATCCATCCACATTGAGTTACCATGAGCGTAATCTATCTCTGCGCTTGCGCAAACTGCGGTGATTTTTGTTGGTTAAGTGGCGGCTATTTAGTTGCTTAGCAACACAGGCGTGTATTTTCTACGTCACCAATTACTTTTGCGCATTGCAGTGCCTTATGTAGAACTTTGTTACATGGTGGTTCAGGCGGCGGTATTTGCTGTTTAACAGTATAGGCACTTGCTGTTCGCATCGTAGCACGTGGACGCATGGGACAACGGTGACAGCCGGCATTGTGTGCGGCAGCTGTGTGAGTCATATTGGTTGCTTGACAACGCGGACATGTGATGTCTGCGTCACTGGGCATCGGCGCATTAAGCAAGGCCAGTACTTTAACACGCATGCTCAGGGATACTACGGTGATTGGTTGAGGTCTCATTTAAAGAGACCCTCATTTCCTCTTTCTATACACGCCCCCAGACGAAGATCTACATCGAAACGCGCGTAGGGGTTACACACCGGCTTTCTGTGACACATGTGCGGAGGTAATTATGATTCGTGAGCAAGGTTACTGATGATTTTTTGCCCATGGCTGTGCAGACTTAGGGTATTTAACCCTCCGGACGCCATATAGATTGGGGCATGTAGTCACGCAGTGAGAGACATGCCTATGTTTGTTTTAGGCTGCATTACCATCTGATATGTCCTAGGGGGTTAGCCCTAGTTGCCTGCCTGTGGATCATTGGGACAATACGTCACTTTGGTGTTACATGGGGGAATTTTACCTGGATTAATACTATAGGTTGATAGCCATTATTCAGTTGATTTATGTACATGTGATTCATTGTGGCACAAATTGATCCCCTGTATACACTAGTGGCCTTTTATGGTATATACACGGTACCATCAGTAGCAAGACTGAGGGAAAAATAACTATAAAAAGTGCTATTCTGTATAAATATTATACCTCTGACTGTGATATATCTGCACGTCATGTAAAGTCGGTTATTGGATTGGAGGCACAGTCTTTATAAATGATGAAAGCAATATTTTATTCTGTATGTTGTTAATAAATTTCTACTTTTGTGAACTTTAGCATTCTGGGACCTGATTTTTATAATCTATAGGTCTTTTTTTGATATATCTGTATATAGGAATGTGTTCCTGATGTGTTGGACTAAAATGTTTAAATATATATATATATATATATATAGATATATATAGATATAGATATATATATAGAGAGAGAGAGAGAGGGAGAGATCTGAATGCTAGATCAATGACAATGGCGGAAGCCATAATAAGTTGAGACCTTGTAAAGAGTCTCTATAATCATAAAGATAACTAGGTAAGAAGATTGGCCCCAACAATAGGGAACAAATAATAAAGATGGAGGAAGAGAAAAGAGCAAAGCACATTCATTTCCAAGTACCCAATTAAGATATCCTGAGTTAAAGTATACTCCACAATTCATGACCAAAGTTTATTTGTCAGAGAAGAGAGTATCTCCAAACAGCATTTCTTTTAAAGATAATGTCAGCAGGCTTTTTCTATTTAATCTGAGAGCATAATATAGGGTCAGAGAGTCTGATTCCAGGGATGTGTCCTTTGCTCAGCTGCTTGTTGTAGTTTAATACAATCAATGTTTGATCAACAGGAGATTATCACTGTAGGGCTAGGTGTTGCGAGCCAGACAGTACCACCCACTGGCCTCACCACTGATTGGCAGCTTCCTGTGCATTGCCAATCAGTGCTGTGGGCAGGTCTACACAGGACTTGGCATTCACAGCATCGCAACATCTACAGTAGAGAATACAGGGTGTGTCACTATTCACGGACAGATTTTAAGGCAGAAGAGTCAGACACCCTGGGGTCAAAACCAAGAGAGCACGAGATATCAAAGGGAAAATACTAATCCGTTAGTCAGGTCACACTCCAGGGTCAATAACATGAGATAGCGGATCAAAGCCAAAGGACAAGACAAAGAGATAGTCAGAAGACGGTCCAAAGGGTCAGGCAGCAGAAGATCAGAACTCAGAACAGAATCAAGCCAACACTCACCAGGAAACACAAACTATATCTGGCAGGGATCAGGGGTAGACAGCTCAGTTAAATAGCTTGGGCGAGACCGCTACGTCATCATCTCGTGAGTCCAATGCATGGACCGGTCACCGGAGCGTCGCGAGGAGCGGGAAGGGCCTCGGCTGGATGCGTGGGCCAACGGAGGGTGAGTATATAATGATTTTTTATTTTTATTTATTATTTTTAACATTAGATCTTTTTACAATTGATGCTGCATAGGCAGCATCAATAGTAAAAAGTTGGTATATGGGGTTAATAGCAGCGTTAACAGAGTGCATTACACCGCGGCATAACGCGGTCCGTTAACGCTGCCATTAACCCTTTATGAGCACTGACTGCGGGGAGTAAGGGGCTGCCATTTTGCTGCTGGACTGTGGCCGTCGCTGATTGGTCGTGGCAAAACGGCCACGACCAATCAGCGACTTGGGATTTCCATGACAGACAGAAGGACAGACAGAAAGACGGAAGTGACCCCTAGACAATTATATAGTAGATTCTGATATATTATTTGCAGAAGCAATGTGCTATTAACCCACTCACCTAATTCAGTAGAAGTTTCTTCATGCCCCAGGATATCATCTAGCTTTTTCTTTAGTCTTCTGTATTTCAAAAACCTGTGACATATTAAAAGTATCTTTTTATATAGTGCTGATACTTCAAATAATACACAACAGTTGGAAAGTGGCGGGCGGGTGAGCATGGGCACCATGACTATTTTGTGGCTACATGGTCCCATACCCAGCAATCTACCATGCATTGTGTGTTCTGGCACCTCTCCGTTATAGTCAGCAGTAACTTTTTCAGCAATTTGTAGCTCTTCTGTGAGATTGTGGCCTGCCAACATTATTTAAAAACACATAGGAAAACCAAAGAAAGCATTAGAGGGACACTGTCACCTGAATTTGGAGGGAACAATCTTCAGCCATGGAGGCGGGGTTTTGTGTTTTTGATTCACCCTTTCCTTACCCGCTGGCTGCAATATTGGATTGAAGTTCATTCTCTGTTCTCCGTAGTACATGCCTGCACAAGGCAAGATTGCCTTGCGCAGGCGTGTACTATGGAGGACAGAGAATGAACTTCAATCCAATATTGCAGCCAGCATGCAGCCAGCGGGTAAGGAAAAGGTGAATTAAACACCCAGAAACCCCGCCTCCATGGCTGAAGATTGTTCCCTCCAAATTCAGGTGACAGTGTCCCTTTAAAGATTTTAAAGGGGTTGTCCTCTATTAGAGCCTGGCACAAAAAAATAAAGTGTGTAGTTACCTCCCATTCTAGCACCATTCCTGCATTCTTTCTGCTATCTCTCCCAACAACAGGCACCAAAGCAGTGGCTGATTGGCTGATCCTGTCATGTGACCACCGGAAGACCAGTCTGGGAACTAAATATGCACCATTTTTATATGCTATTAAAAAGCTGTTAGAGATGTATGTCTGCAGCCCATAAGCATATTCACTGTGAACTATAAAATGATGATAAGTTGCTGTTCATGAACTTCTGGACATTTGGTGACCTCAGATCAGGCCAGACAGGTTACCTTTGTTCCCCATGCACATAAATGAGTGGTAGGCACATAAGAACTTTTGGTAAGTACTAATCACTATATACTGGGAACACCAAATGAGTCCAGTTATTTGGGAGATGCTCCAGTCGTACAGTAATAACAATTTAGTAATTTTCAAATTTGTACAGTTGCCTACATTTGCCCACTTTTTCCGCTTCCATCCAACTTCAAAAACTGACTGTTCACTGAGTAGTTCAAACAGGGGAGGATCAACTTCAAGTCAAAGTTCCTCAAATTCGCAAGTCACTGACAATCTGAACACTTTGCGATTCTGTTCTCAAAGATCGAAATAAAATGCCTGGTGCAATGTCATACACTACTGGAGAGTTAGAGAGCAGGCTAATGACGTCGGGAATAAATGTGAAGGCTTCACCATAATGCCCTGCAAATATCACATCACATAGTCTCTCGGAGCCCACCAGGGGGACAATTATAGCTGGCACAAAACATGAGGACCACCATTTTAGGATTTTACAGCATAGGGCTAGAAGGTCATAGTGTACAGCTTATTCTACATAGCGATAGAAAAAGGTCACAGCTACCACAATATTTCATTGTAGGCACCATGCATGCAGAAAAATTAATTTAGAAAAATACATGTTGCCAACAGTGAAACAAGGTGGTGACAGTAACTTTATGTGGGGCTGCATGAGTGCTGCTGGTGTCAGGAAACAACATTTCATTAACCCCTTTACCCCCAAGGGTGGTTTGCACGTCAATGACCAGGCCAATTTTTACAATTCTGACCACTGTCCCTTTATGAGGTTATAACTCCGAAACGCTTCAACGGATCTTAGCGATTCTGAGATTGTTTTCTTGTAACATATTGTACTTCATGATAGTGCTAAAATTTCTTCGATATAACTTGCGTTTATTTGTGAAAAAAATGGAAATTTGGCGAAAATTTTGAAAATTTCACAATTTTCCAACTTTGAATTTTTATTCTGTTAAACCAGAGAGTTATGTGACACAATATAGTTAATAAATAACATTTCCCACATGTCTACTTTACATCAGCACAATTTTTGAAACAAACTTTTTTTTTTCAAGGAAGTTATAAGGGTTAAAATTTGACCAGCAATTTCTCATTTTTACAACCAAATTTACAAAACCATTTTTTTTAGGGACCATCTCACATTTGAAGTCATTTTGAGGGGTCTATATGGCAGAAAATACCCAAAAGCGACACCATTCTAAAAACTGCACCCCTCAAGGTGCTCAAAACCACATTCAAGAAGTTTATTAACCCTTCAGGTGATTCACAGCAGCAGAAGCAACATGGAAGGAAAAAATTAACATTTTACTTTTTAGTCACAAAAATGATCTTTCAGCAATAATCTTTTTAATTTCCCAAGGGTAAAAAGAGAAAATGGACCTCAAAAGTTTTTGTCCAATTTATCCTGAGTACGCTGATACCCCACATGTGAGGGGGAACCACTTTTTTGGGCGCATGGCAGGGCTCAGAAGGAAAGGAGCGCCGTTTGACTTTTTCAAGCTAAATTTGGCTGGAATTGAGATCGGACGCCATGTCGCGTTTGGCGACCCCCTGATGTGCCTAAACAGTGGAAACCCCCCCACAAGTGACCCTATTTTGGAAACTAGACCCCCTAAGGAACTTATCTAGATGTGTCATGAGCACTTTTATCCCCCAAGTGCTTCACGAAAGTTTATAACGCCCGGGCGTGAAAAAAAAAAATCCTATTTTTTCCACAAACATGATCGTTTGTTGGTAAAATATTTGAAGGGTTTCTGAGGGATGTTATTCTGGATTATCTCAATGAGAATAACTGTTTAACTCCATATCAGCATGGGTTTATGAGAAATCGCTCCTGTCAAACCAATCTAATCAGTTTTTATGAAGAGGTAAGCTATAGACTGGACCACGGTGAGTCATTGGACGTGGTATATCTCGATTTTTCCAAAGCGTTTGATACCGTGCCGCACAAGAGGTTGGTACACAAAATGAGAATGCTTGGTCTGGGGGAAAATGTGTGTAAATGGGTTAGTAACTGGCTTAGTGATAGAAAGCAGAGGGTGGTTATAAATGGTATAGTCTCTAACTGGGTCGCTGTGACCAGTGGGGTACCGCAGGGGTCAGTATTGGGACCTGTTCTCTTCAACATATTCATTAATGATCTGGTAGAAGGTTTACACAGTAAAATATCGATATTTGCAGATGATACAAAACTATGTAAAGCAGTTAATACAAGAGAAGATAGTATTCTGCTACAGATGGATCTGGATAAGTTGGAAACTTGGGCTGAAAGGTGGCAGATGAGGTTTAACAATGATAAATGTAAGGTTATACACATGGGAAGAGGGAATCAATATCACCATTACACACTGAACGGGAAACCACTGGGTAAATCTGACAGGGAGAAGGACTTGGGGATCCTAGTTAATGATAAACTTACCTGGAGCAGCCAGTGCCAGGCAGCAGCTGCCAAGGCAAACAGGATCATGGGGTGCATTAAAAGAGGTCTGGATACACATGATGAGAGCATTATACTGCCTCTGTACAAATCCCTAGTTAGACCGCACATGGAGTACTGTGTCCAGTTTTGGGCACCGGTGCTCAGGAAGGATATAATGGAACTAGAGAGAGTACAAAGGAGGGCAACAAAATTAATAAAGGGGATGGGAGAACTACAATACCCAGATAGATTAGCGAAATTAGGATTATTTAGTCTAGAAAAAAGACGACTGAGGGGCGATCTAATAACCATGTATAAGTATATAAGGGGACAATACAAATATCTCGCTGAGGATCTGTTTATACCAAGGAAGGTGACGGGCACAAGGGGGCATTCTTTGCGTCTGGAGGAGAGAAGGTTTTTCCACCAACATAGAAGAGGATTCTTTACTGTTAGGGCAGTGAGAATCTGGAATTGCTTGCCTGAGGAGGTGGTGATGGCGAACTCAGTCGAGGGGTTCAAGAGAGGCCTGGATGTCTTCCTGGAGCAGAACAATATTGTATCATACAATTATTAGGTTCTGTAGAAGGACGTAGATCTGGGTATTTATTATGATGGAATATAGGCTGAACTGGATGGACAAATGTCTTTTTTCGGCCTTACTAACTATGTTACTATGTTACTATGTTACTATGTTTAGCCCCCAATTTTTTATTTTCTCAAGGGTAAAAGGAGAAATTGGACCCCAAAAGTTGTTGTCCAATTTGTCCTGAGTACGCTGATACCCCATATGTGGGGGGACCACTGTTTGGGCGCATTGCAGGGCTCAGAAGGAAAGGAGCGCCGTTTGACTTTTTCAAGCTAAATTTGGCTGGAATTGAGATCGGACGCCATGTCGCGTTTGGCGACCCCCTGATGTGCCTAAACAGTGGAAACCCCCCACAAGTGACCCCATTTTGGAAACTAGACCCCCTAAGGAACTTATCTAGATGTGTCATGAGCACTTTTATCCCCCAAGTGCTTCACGAAAGTTTATAACGCCCGGGCGTGAAAAAAAAAATTCCTATTTTTTCCACAAACATGATCGTTTAGTCCCCAATTTTTTATTTTCTCAAGGGTAAAAGGAGAAATTGGACCCCAAAAGTTGTTGTCCAATTTGTCCTGAGTACGCTGATACCCCATATGTGGGGGGGACCACTGTTTGGGCGCATGGCAGGGCTCAGAAGGAAAGGAGCCCCGTTTGACTTTTTCAAGCTAAATTTGGCTGGAATTGAGATCAGACGCCATGTCGCGTTTGGAGAGCCCATGATGTGCCTAAACAGTGGAAACCCCCCACAAGTGACCCCATTTTGGAAACTAGACCCTCTAAGGAACTTATCTAGTTGTGTGGTGAGAATTTTGAACCCCCACGTGCTTCACTAAAGTTTATAATGCCCAGGCGTGAAAATAAAAAATCCTATTTTTTCCCACAAAAATGATATTTTAGTCCCCAATTTTTAATTTTCCCAAGGGTGCCAGGAGAAATTGGACCCCAAAAGTTGTTGTCCAATTTGTCCTGAGTACGCTGATACCCCATATGTGGGGAGGAACTACTGTTTGGGCACACGTTGGGGCTCGAAAGGGAAGTAGTGACGTTTTGGAATGCAGACTTTGATGGAATGTTCTGCTGGCATCATGTTCCATTTGCAGAGCCCCTGATGTGACTAAACAGTAGAAACCCCCCACAAGTGACCCCATTATGGAAACTGTACCCCCTAAGGAACTTATCTAGGTGTTTGGTGAGAAATTTGAACCCCCACGTGCTTCACTAAAGTTTATAATGCCCAGGCGTGAAAATAAAAAATCCTATTTTTTCCCACAAAAATGATATTTTAGTCCCCAATTTTTAATTTTCCCAAAGGTAACAGGAGAAATTGGACATCAAAAGTTGTTGTCCAAATTGTCCTGATTACGCTGGTACACCATATGTGGGAAAAAACTGTTTAGGCACACGTTGGGGCTCGAAAGGGAAGTTGTGACGTTTTGGAATGCAGAAATGGTCTGCGGTCGTCATGTTCCGTTTGCAGAGCCCCTGATGTGCCTAAACAGTAAAAAAAAAACACAAGTGACATCATTTTGGAACCTAGACCCCCCCCCAAGGAACTTATCTAGATGTGCCCCCTTTTTGGAACTAATGTACGCTTTCTTGTAAAGTAAATTAGTAGTGCATGGAGGTGTGGTACAATCTGAAGCAATCCTTCATACACAGGCCAGGTTTTTCGGGGCAGGTGTCGCATTGATAAATGGTGTCCTTGCGTATTCCCCTTTTGTAACACACTCGGCACCTTTTTTGCGGCTTACCTTTTCTGCCGGTTGGCGGGACCACCCCCGGAAAATGCTGGCCTGGTACGATACGAGCACCTTCAGTTCCGGAAGTACTGGGGCCCTCTCCTTCCGGAGTACCAAATATCAGGGCCTTAACCACTACCTCCTGGAACTGAAGGTACGACGTATCGGTGTGGCATGCACATCGTAACAGCAGGAAAGCGTTGAGCATTGCCATTTGTACGATGTGGACGGCCAACTTTTTGTACCACACCTTGGCCTTTCTCAAAGCACTGTATGGTTGGAGGAGTTGATCAGAGAGATCAACCCCCCCCCATGCTTTTGTTGTAGCCCAGTACGCAGTCCGGTTTGCAGACCTGTGTAGAGGTACCCCGTACAGTGCTGAGGGCTCTGCCATCACCATGTATGGTGGTCAAGAGAAGGACATCCCTCTTGTCCTTGTACTTGACCACCAGCAGGTGGTCGTTACATTGGGCCTTGCTCTCACCTTTTCTGAGCATCTGCCGAAGTAGCGTCTTTGGGAGGCCTCTCTGATTTTTGCGCACAGTACCGCAGGCTGCGGTACCTCGCGCAGAGAGGGATTTGTAGAGTGGGATGCTGGTATAAAAGTTATCAGTATAGAGGTGATAACCTTTATCCAGCAGTGGGTGCACCAAATCCCACACGATCTTCCCACTCACTCCCAGGACAGGAGGACACTCAGGGAGTTCAATCCTGCTGTCCTTCCGTTCATACACTCTAAACCTGTGGATGTACCCTGAGGCACTCTCACACAGCTTGTAGAGTTTGATTCCGTACCTGGCCCTTTTGTTGGGCAGGTATTGACGGAATCCGAGCCGCCCCTTAAAATGGACCAAGGACTCATCCACGCAGATGTCCCTTTTGGGCACGTACACTTCAGAAAACTTTATGTTGAAGTGTTCGATGACCGGCCGAACTTTGAACAGACGGTCAAAGTTGGGGTCATCTCGTGCGGGACACTGTGCATTATCGGAATAATGCAGGAATTTATGGATGGCCTCAAAACGTCTCCGAACCATGGCCATTCGGAATACTGGAGTGTTATATAAAACATCTACACTCCAATATTGCCGCATTTCTGGCTTCTTCACGATCCCCATGTGGAGGACCAGGCCCCAAAACTGCATCATTTCAACTGCGTCTACAGGAGACCAGTTGGAAAATGATGTACCGGGGTTTTGCTCCAAAAATTGACGAGCATACAAATTAGTTTGCTCCACCATGAGGTTAATAAAATCCTCAGAGAAAAAGACTTTGAAAAAGTCTGTTTCTGTGAGGCCCGTGGTGTCAAACTTGATTCCTGATTCTGCCACAAAATCAGGAATCAGTGGCTCGCAATTTTCGGGGGGCGAGGTCCATGTGGGTTCCGCAGTGGGGAGCGCTTGTTCAGGAGTGTTGGGTGCTGCCTCATCTTCTGTCCTGGGGCGTCTGCGTGGTGGTTCCGCAGGACCCGAGGAGGAAGATGAGGAGGAAGAGGAGGAGGAGGAGGAGGAAGAGGATGAAGAATCAGAAAAGTAAAGAAAAGTGGGATCCTCTCCCTCGCTATCAGTGTCGGAGGCAAGGAAAGCATATGCCTCCTCTAATGAATAGCGCTGTTGGGACGAACGGGACGAGCAGGACATTTTTGTGTGAATATGGTGATTGTGTGCACTTTATTGATAACTGTATGTGTATGTGTGGGGGGATAGTGATTTGTAAAAAACTTATCTGAAAAGAAAATGCTAAAAGGAGAAGAAAAACCTGTAAAAAAAAAAAAAAAAAAGGCAGGCACAAACTCTGATAAGAGAACTGCGTCACTTATCAAAGTTTGGCGGCTGCGGGATGTGTGTACGGAGGTTGCGCAAAAAGGCTGAGGGGAAAAAAGCGAGCGCGAGAGTTGATCGGTGAACTGCGTCACCAATCAACGCTCGGCGGCTGTTAAATGGGCGCACGGAAGGAGGTGCAAAGGGGGGTAAAAAGAGGGGGAAGGGAGATGGGGGTGGAAGTGGGGATTGGGCAGGGATCAGTGATCAAAACGTACGGTTGTAGTCAGGTGGCGCAAAAGGGGGGTGAAAAAAAAAAAAAGGAAAACGGCAGGCACAAACTCTGATAAGTGAACTGCGTCACTTATCAAACTTTGGCGGCTGCGGGATGTGTGTACGGAGTTGGCGCAACGGGGGTGAGGGAAAAAAAGCGAGCGCGAGCGTTGATCGGTGAACTGCGTCACCAATCAACGTTCGGCGGCTGTTAAATGGGCGCACGGAAGGAGGTGCAAAGGGGGGTAAAAAGAGGGGGAAGGGAGATGGGGGTGGAAGTGGGGATTGGGCAGGGATCAGTGATCAAAACGTACGGTTGTAGTCAGGTGGCGCAAAAGGGGGGTGAAAAAATAAAAAAAGGAAAACGGCAGGCACAAACTCTGATAAGTGAACTGCGTCACTTATCAAACTTTGGCGGCTGCGGAATGTGTGTACGGAGTTGGCGCAACAGGGGCGAGGGAAAAAAAGCGAGCGCGAGCGTTGATCGGTGAACTGCGTCACCAATCAACGCTCGGCGGCTACTAAATGTGCGCACGGAGGCGGCACAAATGGGGGTGGAGGGGGTAAAAAGAGGGGGAAGGGGGGATTGGGGTGGACGAACGGGGATTGGGGTGGATGAACGGGGATTGGGCACGGATGAACGGGGATTGGGCAGGGATCAGGGATAAAACTTACGTTTAGTTGTCTTCTTTCTTTAGCAGGGATTGTGGTGCTACAGGCTGCTGTGGCACCACAATACCCAGCACAGAAGGTAGATCCAGCAGAGAGATCAAGCCAGGAGATCCAGCAGTATGACCGCTCTGCAGGAATCCTCAGCTAGAATGAGGACCCTGCAGAGCGGTCATACACAGGTCAGGCAGGTGACACAGACAGGTCACAGAGCGATCATGCTGCTGCTGTGACCTGTCATTGGTGGGATCGACCATAACATCGATCCCACCAATCAGAGCTTTCCTGGTGACCTGGCTGTGACCTGCCTAGGATCGGATCTGTTCGCGCCATCCTAGGCAGGTCACAGCCAGGTCACCTGCAGGGCACAGAGCGGTCACAGCGTGATCGCCGCTGCGCCCTGTGATTGGCGCGATCGACGATGACATCGATCGCGCCAATCGGCTCCTGTAGGCCCTGCTGGGCCTGCACTGTGTCCTATCCTATCCTATCCTAGGATCGGTGCTATTAGAGCACCGATCCACGCAGGTTCCGGCAGGGCACCGCGCGGTAATACCGCGCGGTGCCCTGCGATTGGCGCGATCGGTGATCGCGCCAATCCGGGGTGTTCTTGCCGGGCACCGGACCTAGGATCGAGTACATCGGTACTCGATCCTAGCCTGTGACCTCATTGTTTCAGCCACTCCGATTGGCTGAAACAATGAGAATGGCTGTGATTGGCTGTTCAGAATTGAACAGCCAATCACAGCGATCGAGAGGGCGGGTGGGCGGCGACAATGCCCTGGATGCCGAGGCCATCTCCCCCCAGGTGAGATGGCGTCGGAATTTTAATGCGATCACCGCGACTTAAGTCGCGGTATCGCATTAAAGGGCATGACGTACTATCCCGTCAAGGGTCAGATAGGCCCAGGGCACCTCGACGGGATAGTACGTCCATGGTCACAGAGGGGTTAATATTATGACTTCACAGATGTTCTGTTCTACATTGAAAGAGAAGGTGCTATCATCACTCCGTGCCCTTGGTAGACGTGCACTATTCCAGCATGATGATACCAAACACAGATCTATTGTATTTCTGAAGAAGAGGATAAAAGTGATTCAGTGGCCAAATATGTGTCCTGTTCTGAGCCCAACTGAAACACTTAAGGGGAATTCTGAAGTGACAGACATGTCGCCAACTTGTCCATCCCATGCCTTGAAGAGGTCATACAAAATACTAGATGTCAGTTTTTTTTATATGGGAATTATTCATTTTTTGGACCAACTAATTTAACCCCTTAGTGACAGAGCCAAATTTCTGAAATCTGACTAATGTCACCTTATGTGGTAATAACTCTGGAACACTTCAACAAATCCAAATGATTTTGAGATTGTTTTTTGTGATACATTATACTTTATGATAATGGTAAATTTAGGTCAATATGTTTTTGTGTTTATTTATAAAAAATATCAGAAATTGGACAAAAATGTTGACAAATTAGCAATTTTCAAACTTTGAATGATTATCCCTTTAATCCAAATGGTCATACCATAGTAAAACATTAATAAATAACATTTCCCTCATGTCTGCTTTGCACCAGCACCATTTGTAAAATGATATTTTATTTTTTTTAGCATTTTATGAGGCTTACAAATGTAGCAGTAAGTTTTCATTTTTTCAAGGAAATTTACAAAATTTATTTTTTTACAGACCCCTCCATGTTTCAAGTGACTTTAGGGGTCCCATATATTGTGAAACCCCCAAAAGTTATACCATTTTAAAAACAGCACCCCCTTACATATTGAAAACTGCAGTCAGGTAGTTTATTAACCCTTCAGGTGATTTTCAGGAATTAATGCAATGTGGAATAACAGAAGTGAAAATGTGTATTTTTACCACGTAATGTTGCTAACTTCTGAACAGGTTACAACAGCCGGAAGACTCTAAGGCCGCTATTTGGCCGTGAATTGCCATGGCAAATATGAGGACCACACAATCATGATCTGAGGGTACCAATTGGGATAAAGAGGAAGCCCCCACACTCTGTTAACCATTTATATGATGTAGTCACTATTGACAGCAGCATTTAAGGGGTTAAACAGATTTGGACGGTGCAAACACTGATCGTGGCTGATGCAGCAAGTTGTCAGCTATAGTGTACAGCCGACAGCTACTGGATTGTCACCTACATGGGGAGGCTATTCTCTTATATCTCAGGTCAGTTAAAAGACGTATTGGTGGTCAGTAGAAGACTTTGTACTTTAAGTTTTATTATTAACCCCTTTACCCCCAAGGGTGGTTTGCACGTTAATGACCGGGCCAATTTTTACAATTCTGACCACTGTCCCTTTATGAGGTTATAACTCTGGAACGCCTCAACGGATCCCAGTGATTCTGACATTGTTTTCTCATGACATATTGTACTTCATGACAATGGTAAAAATTCTTTGATCGTACCTGCGTTTATTTGTGAAAAAAACGGAAATTTGGCGAAAATTATGAAAATTTCGCAATTTTCCAACTTTGAATTTTTATGCAATTAAATCACAGAGATATGTCACACAAAATACTTAATAAGTAACATTTCCCACATGTCTACTTTACATCAGCACAATTTTGGAACCAAAATTTTTTTTTGTTAGGGAGTTATAAGGGTTAAAAGTTGACCAGCAATTTCTCATTTCTACAACACCATTTTTTTTTTAGGGACCACATCACATTTGAAGTCATTTTGAGGGGTCTATATCATAGAAAATACCCAAGTGTGACACCATTCTAAAAACTACACCCCTCAAGGAGCTCAAAACCATATTCAAGAAGTTTATTAACCCTTCGGGTGCTTCACAGGAATTTTTTGAATGTTTAAATAAAAATGAACATTTAACTTTTTTTCACAAAAAATTTAATTCAGCTCCAATTTGTTTTATTTTACCAAGGGTAACAGGAGAAAATGGACCCCAAAAGTTGTTGTACAATTTGTCCTGAGTATGATGATACCCAATATGTGGGGGTAAACCACTGTTTGGGCGGATGGGAGAGCTTGGAAGGGAAGGAGCTCCGTTTGACTTTTCAATGCAAAATTGACAGGAATTGAGATGGGACGCCATGTTGCGTTTGGAGAGCCACTGATGTGCCTAAACATTGAAACCCCCCACAAGTGACACCATTTTGGAAAGTAGACCCCCTAAGGAACTTATCTAGAGGTGTGGTGAGCACTTTGACCCACCAAGTCCTTCACAGAAGTTTATAATGCAGAACCGTAAAAATAAAAAATCATATTTTTTCACAAAAATTATCTTTTCGCCCCCAATTTTTTATTTTCCCAAGGGTAAGAGAAGAAATTGGACCCCAAAATTTGTTGTCCAATTTGTCCTGAGTGCGCTGATACCCCATATGTGGGGGGGAACCACTGTTTGGGCGCATGGGAGGGCTCGGAAGAGAAGGAGCTCCATTTGGAATGCAGACTTAGATGGAATGGTCTGCAGGTGTCACATTGCATTTGCAGAGCCCCTAATGTACTTAAACAGTAGAAACCCCCCACAAGTGACACCATTTTGGAAACTAGACCCCCTAAGGAATTCATCTAGATGTGTTGTGAGAACTTTGAACCCTCAAGTGTTTCATTACAGTTTATAACGCAGAGCCGTGGAATTAAAAAACTTTTTTTTCCCCCACAAAAATAATTTTTTAGCCCCCAGTTTTGTATTTTCCCAAGGGTAACAGGAGAAATTGGACCCCAAAAGTTGTTGTCATATTTGTCCCGAGTATGCTGATACCCCATATGTTGGGGTAAACCCCTGTTTGGGCACACGGGAGAGCTCGGAAGGGAAGAAGCACTGTTTTACTTTTTCAATGCAGAGTTGGCTGGAATTGAGATCGGACGCCATGTCGCGTTTGGAGAGCCCCTGATGTGAACCCCCCAATTATAACTGAAACCCTAATCCAAACACACCCCTAACCCTAATTCCAACGGTAACCCTAACCACACCTCTAACCCTGACACACACCTAACCCTAATCCCAACCCTATTCCCAACTGTAAATGTAATCTAAACCCTAACTGTAACTTTAGCCCCAACCCAAACTGTAACCCTAGCCCTAACCCTAGCCCTAGCCCTAACCCTAATGGGAAAATGGAAATAAATACATTTTTTTTAATTTTTTCCTAACTAAGGGGGTGATGAAGGGGGGTTTGATTTACTTTTATAGCGGGTTTTTTAGCGGATTTTTATGATTGGCAGCCGTCACACACTGAAAGACGCTTTTTATTGCAAAAAATATTTTTTGTGTTACCACATTTTGAGAGCTATAATTTTTCCATATTTTGGTCCACAGAGTCATGTGAGGTCTTGTTTTTTGCGGGATGAGTTGACATTTTTATTGGTAACATTTTCGGGCACATGACATTTTTTGATCGCTTTTTATTCCGATTTTTGTGAGGCAGAATGACCAAAAACCAGCTATTCATGAATTTCTTTTGGGGGAGGCGTTTATACCGTTCCACGTTTGGTAAAATTGATAAAGCAGTTTTATTCTTCGGGTCAGTACAATTACAGCGACACCTCATTTATATCATTTTTTTTATGTTTTGGCGCTTTTATACGATAAAAACTATTTTATAGAAAAAATAATTATTTTTGCATCGCTTTATTCTCAGGACTATAACTTTTTTATTTTTTTGCTGATGATGCTGTATCGTGGCTCGTTTTTTGCGGGAAAAGATGTCGTTTTCAGCAGTACCATGGGTATTTATATCTGTCTTTTTGATCGCGTGTTATTTCACTTTTTGTTCAGCGGTATGATAATAAAGCGTTGTTTTTTGCCTCGTTTTTTTTTTTCTTACGGTGTTTACTGAAGGGGTTAACTAGTGGGCCAGTTTTATAGGTCGGGCCGTTACGGACGCGGCAATACTAAATATGTGTACTTTTATTGTTTAGTTTTTTTTATTTAGATAAAGAAATGTATTTATGGGAATAATATTTTTTTTTATTTTTTTTTACACATTTGGAAAAATTATTTTTTACTTTTTTACTTTGTCCCAGGGGGGGACATCACAGATCGGTGATCTGACAGTTTGCACAGCACTCTGTCAGATCACCGATCTGACTTGCAGTGCTGCAGGCTTCACAGTGCCTGCTCTGAGCAGGCTCTGTGAAGCCACCTCCCTCCCTGCAGGACCCGGATGCCGCGGCCATCTTGGATCCGGGCCTGGAGCAGGGAGGGAGGTACGGAGACCCTCACAGCAACGCGATCACATCGTGTTGCTGCGAGGGGCTCAGGGAAGCCCGCAGGGAGCCCCCTCCCTGCGCGATGCTTCCCTGCACCGCCGGCACATCGCGATTATGTTTGATCGCGGTGTGCCGGGGGTTAATGTGCCGGGGGCGGTCCGTGACCGCTCCTGGCACATAGTGCCAGATGTCAGCTGCGATAGGCAGCTGACACCCGGCCGCGATCGGCCGCGCTCCCCCCGTGAGCGCCGCCGATCGCGCTTGACGTACTATCCCGTCGGTGGTCATAGGGGCCCACCCCACCTCGACGGGATAGTACTTCCGATGTCAGAAAGGGGTTAACATTACTAAAGTGACGGGTTAAACAAATGCTCTATGAAACTCAGTCAAAATGTTGGAAATTGCTCATGTATTTAGTGCGATATTGATTAAAATCTTACTTTTAGTTATGCTGAGCACTGAATATATATATATATATATATATATATATATATATATATATATATATATGTGTATATATATTTATATACTCAGGGTGGGCCATTTATATGGATACACCTAAATAAAATGGGAATGGTTGGTGATCTCATCTTCCTGTGTCACCAACCATTCCCATTTTATCTAGGTGTATCCGTGTGTGTGTGTGTGTGTGTGTGTGTGTGTGTGTGTATGTATATATATATATATATATATATATATATATATATATATATATATACACTAGCTGAAGAGCCCGGCGTTGCCTGGGCATAGTAAATATCTGTGGTTAGTTATAGCACCTCACTTCTCTTATTTTCCCATCACGCCTCTCATTTTCCCAATCACATCTTTCATTTTCCCCCTCACATCTCTCATTTTCTCCCTCACACCTCTCATTCCCCCCTAACACTTGTCATTTCAACCTCACATCTGTCATTTTCTGATCACTCCACTATTTTTCCTCACTTCTCTCATTTTGCACTCACACCTTTTCATTTTCACCTCACACCTCTCATTTTCACCTCATCACCTCAGTATATACATGTTTGTCATCTCCCTTATATATAGTATACATCTGTATGTCATCTCCTCTATATAGTATATACCTGCATGTCATCTCCCCTGTATATAGTATATACCTGCTGTGTGTCATCTCCCCTATATATAGTATATACCTGAATGTCATCTCCTTCTATATATAGTATATACCTGTATGTCATCTCCTCCTGTATATAGTATATACCTGTGTGTCATCTCCCCTGTATATAGTATATATCTGAGTGTCATCTACTCCTGCATATAGTATATACCTGCATGTCATCTTCTATATATAGCATATACCTGTATGTCATCTCCTCCTGTATATAGTATATACCTGTGTGTCATCTCCCCTGTATACAGTATATATCTGAGTGTCATCTCCTCCTGCATATAGTATATGCCTGCATGTCATCTTCTATATATAGCATATACCTGTATGTCATCTCCTCCTGTATATAGTATATACCTGTATGTCATCTCCTCCTGTATATATATGTACCTATATGTCATCTCCTCCTCTATATAGTATATACCTGTGTGTCATCTCTCCTGTATATAGTATATATCTGTGTGTCATCTCCCCTGTATATAGTATATACCTGTGTGTCATCTCCTCCTGTATTAGACCTCGTTCACACGTTATTTGCTCAGTATTTTTACCTCAGTATTTGTAAGCTAAATTGGCAGCCTGATAAATCCCCAGCCAACAGGAAGCCCTCCCCCTGGCAGTATATATTAGCTCACACATACACATAATAGACAGGTCATGTGACTGACAGCTGCCGTATTTCCTATATGGTGCAATTGTTGTAGTTTGTCTGCTTATTAATCAGATTTTTATTTTTGAAGGATAATACCAGACTTGTGTGTGTTTTAGGGCGAGTTTCGTTTGTCAAGTTGTGTGTGTTGAGTTGCGTGTTGCGACATGCAAGTAGCGACTTTTGTGAGATGAGTTTTGTGTAGCAACATGCGTGTAGCAACTTTTTGTGTGTCGAGTTACATGTGACAGGTTAGTGTAGCAAGTTGTGTGCAGCAAGTTTTGCGCATGGCGAGCTTTGCGCGTTGCGAGTATTATGTGTGGTGCCTTTTGAGTATGTGCAAGTTTTGTGTGAGGCAACTTTTGCATGTGTTGCAACTTTTGTGCATGTGGCAATTTTTCCGCGTGTGCAAGTTTTGCGTGTGGCGAGTTTTTCATGAGGAGAATTTTGCACTTGTGGCGAGTTTTGCAAGAGCCTAGTTTTTGCATGTGGCGAGTTCTGCGCGTGGCGAGTTTTGAGTGGCGAATTTTGTGTTTTGACTTTTATGTGGCGAGGTTGGTGTATTTGTGGTGAAATGTGTGCTGAGGGTAATATGTGTTCAAGCACGTGGTAGTGTGTGGCGCATTTTGTGTGTGTTCATATCCCCATCTGTGGTGAGTATCCCATGTCGAGGCCCCACCTTAGCAACTGTACGGTATATACTCTTTGGCACCATCGCTCTCATTCTTTAAGTCCCCCTTGTTCACATCTGGCAGCTGTCAATTTGCCTCCTACACTTTTCCTTTCATTTTTTCCCATTATGTAGATAGGGGTAAAATTGTTTGGTGAATTGGAAAGCGCGGGGTTAAAATTTCACCTCACAACATAGCCTATGACGCTCTCAGGTGTGACTGTGCAAAATTTTGTTGCTGTAGCTGCGACGCTTCCAACACTATTCCTTTCACCTTTTCCCCATTATGTAGATAGCGGCAAAATTGTTTGGTGAATTGGAACGCGCGGGATTAAAATTTCACCTCACAACGAAGCCTATGACGCTCTTAGGGTCCCGACGTGTGACTGTGCAAAATTTTGTTTCTGTAGCTGCGACGCCTCCAACACTTTTCCTTTCACTTTTTTCGCCATTATGTAGATAGGGGCAAAATTGTTTGGTGAATTGGAAAGCGCGGGGTTAATATTTCACCTCACAACATAGCCTATGACGCTCTCGGGGTCCAGACGTGTGACTGTGCAAAATTTTGTTGCTGTAGCTGCGACGCTTCCAACACTTTTCCTTTCACTTCTTTCCCCATTATGTAGATAGGGGCAAAATTGTTTGGTGAACTGGAACGCGCGGGGTTAAAATTTCGCCTCACAATATAGCCTATGACGCTCTCGGGGTCCAGACATGTGACTGTGCAAAATTTTGTGGCTGTAGCTGCGACGGTGCAGATGCCAATCCCGGACATACACACACACATTCAGCTTTATATAGTAGATATATATATATATATATATACATACATATACATACAGTTATATGAAAAAGTTTGGGCACCCCTATTAATCTTAAGCTTAATGTTTTATAAAAATTGTTTTCTTTTTGGCAACAGCTATTTCAGTTTCATATATCTCGGAGACCATCAAACTTAACTGAACTGGAATTGTTTTGTAAAGAGGAATGGTCAAAAATACCTTCATCCAGGATCCAGGAACTCATCAAAAGATACAGGAAGTGACTAGAGGCTGTTATTTTTGCAAAAGGAGGATCTACTAAATATTAATGTCACTTTTCTGGTGGGGTGCCCATACTTATGCACCTGTCAATTTTTGTTTGAATGCAGATTCCACATTTTCTGTTAGTACAATAAACCTCATTTCAAGGCAGAAACATTACTGTGTCCAACAGTTATTAGATATATGAAACTGAAATAGCTGTTGCAAAAAAAACAATTTTTATAAAACATTAAGCTTAAGATTATTATTTTTTCATATAACTGTGTATACAGTGGGGCAAAAAAGTATTTAGTCAGTAAGCAATAGTGCAAGTTCCACCACTTAAAAAGATGAGAGGCGTCTGTAATTTACATCATAGGTAGACCTCAACTATGGGAGACAAACTGAGAAAAAAAAATCCAGAAAATCACATTGTCTGTTTTTTTAACATTTTATTTGCATATTATGGTGGAAAATAAGTATTTGGTCAGAAACAAAATTTCATCTCAATACTTTGTAATATATCCTTTGTTGGCAATGACAGAGGTCAAACGTTTTCTGTAAGTTTTCACAAGGTTGCCACACACTGTTGTTGGTATGTTGGCCCATTCCTCCATGCAGATCTCCTCTAGAGCAGTGATGTTTTTGGCTTTTCACTTGGCAACACGGACTTTCAACTCCCTCCAAAGGTTTTCTATAGGGTTGAGATCTGGAGACTGGCTAGGCCACTCCAGGACCTTGAAATGCTTCTTACGAAGCCACTCCTTCGTTGCCCTGGCGGTGTGCTTTGGATCATTGTCATGTTGAAAGACCCAGCCACGTTTCATCTTCAATGCCCTTGCTGATGGAAGGAGGTTTGCACTCAAAATCTCACGATACATGGCCCCATTCATTCTTTCATGTACCCGGATCAGTCGTCCTGGCCCCTTTGCAGAGAAACAGCCCCAAAGCATGATGTTTCCACCACCATGCTTTACAGTAGGTATGGTGTTTGATGGATGCAACTCAGTATTCTTTTTCCTCCAAACACGACAAGTTGTGTTTCTACCAAACAGTTCCAGTTTGGTTTCATCAGACCATAGGACATTCTCCCAAAACTCCTCTGGATCATCCAAATGCTCTCTAGCAAACTTCAGACGGGCCCGGACATGTACTGGCTTAAGCAGTGGGACACGTCTGGCACTGCAGGATCTGAGTCCATGGTGGCGTAGTGTGTTACTTATGGTAGGCCTTGTTACATTGGTCCCAGCTCTCTGCAGTTCATTCACTAGGTCCCCCCGCGTGGTTCTGGGATTTTTGCTCACCGTTCTTGTGATCATTCTGACCCCACGGGGTAGGATTTTGCGTGGAGCCCCAGATCGAGGGAGATTATCAGTGTTCTTGTATGTCTTCCATTTTCTAATTATTGCTCCCACTGTTGATTTCTTCACTCCAAGCTGGTTGGCTATTGCAGATTCAGTCTTCCCAGCCTGGTGCAGGGCTACAATTTTGTTTCTGGTGTCCTTTGACAGCTCTTTGGTCTTCACCATAGTGGAGTTTGGAGTCAGACTGTTTGAGGGTGTGCACAGTTGTCTTTTTATACTTATAACAAGTTTAAACAGGTGCCATTACTACAGGTAATGAGTGGAGGAAAGAGGAGACTCTTAAAGAAGAAGTTACAGGTCTGTGAGAGCCAGAAATCTTGATTGTTTGTTTCTGACCAAATACTTATTTTCCACCATAATATGCAAATAAATTGTTAAAAAAACAGACAATGTGATTTTCTGGATTTTTTTTTTCTCAGTTTGTCTCTCATAGTTGAGGTCTACCTATGATGTAAATTACAGACGCTTCTCATCTTTTTAAGTGGTGGAACTTGCACTATTGCTGACTGACTAAATACTTTTTTGCCCCACTGTGTATATATATATATATATACACACACACATACTATCATAGCTGAAGGAATGGGACTTGAGCAAAAATTCGCACTGACTCTAGCGTGAATCCCACCTTTAGAACTGCCTCAGTTGTTTAACTGTGGGGATGGTGCGGTAGGTTACCCTTCAGCTACAACTTTTTCAAAGGTTTTACTTTTTCAAGTTTTTTTTAATAAAAACACTTGATTCTCATTAGCATGTAAAGTAGTATTGTGATGTGGCACTTACCATAATCCTAGGATTGCCCAAAGCAAAATTACGACAATGATGAACGCGCTGTAAAATGCGATTACGTGGTCTAAAAAGGAATATGTACATCAGAACTAATAAGTCACCTTGCTAAAGATAAATTTTACAAGCAAGATTTCGATATGAACTAAAACAATTACATTAACACAAATAAATGAATGCTTTTCCACCATCTCTCTCAAACTTAGGTTTTGCCAACATCCATTTTGACGTATCAGTCTATAACATTGGGCATGTAGGATAGGACTCCAGCCATTCTATGAGATGCGAAAACGTTTACCCAATACGATTTTCAGTAATCGATAACTAAAAATGGGGAATTTACTTTTTATAAAATGAGTGAACTCTTTACCTGGAACTCTCTTTTTATAACAGGCACCCATGGAGTAACAGCATTCTTTCAGGACACATCCTATTCTTGTTTTATTGGCTGTAACACAGGGTTTGTATAGAGGCTCCTCACAAACTAGCAAGGGAATCATAATGTATCATAAAACATATATACTGTTAGTGTTATAATACATATAATTGATCTCTCAAATACAATAATTTGTGCTTAACATTTCACTTCAAAATATCCATAATTACATAGCAGTTTTATTTTTTTTATTCAACAGTATGAATCTAGTTGAGTCTCGAACAGATTTGCTAAAAAAATTTTTTCTCTTTTTAAGGACAGCTTTTTCAAAAACCACAGCCAGCTTATATTCCTCACAAACAAAATGGAGAACTACAATGAATCATAAATAATAGGTGTCTATATCCAAGAATTTTAATATAAAGAAATGAGTTGTATTTACTGTCAAAACTAAACTGATAGTTATCATCAAAATATTTTTACAACTAGTGAAAAAAAGCCTTTATTTTTATAGACTGTCCAGAAATTTACGGACATTTGACAATCCTACAAAATAGGTCCAAACGCACTTGGGAACCTAATAAATCGGCATAGGCACTATATAAAAACAAACATTCAAAATGTGACTATTCTTGATAACTGTATGTCTGAAATGGCAGAATTCAACTTATGCAGCTCTTCTACTTAATAGAACACTTGAAGGATTATTTGGTATTGAAGCTCCTCAAAATACTAGACTACAAAACACTAATGGATACAGAAAAAGGGCCCCATGTGCAAGAACATGATATGGACCCTTTGCTGCTCAATAGCTCATCATAATAATTAATTCCAACTTCTTTGGAGCTGGATGTGGGCCGCCTTACTCTTGGGCCGCAGTACGGCCGCACAGGTTGCACCAATGGTATGTCCGCCCCTGCAATATAATACACATCAAAAAATCATTGATTTCAGGTGTTTCATTCAATTCCATTGTCACAGGTGCATACAATACACCACATAGCAATACAGTTTGTCTTTACTGACATTTGTGAACGAATGGGTCAAGCTCACTGAATTTAAAGAGAACTGATCAACAAAGATCTAATTTTATGAAAAAATACGTATGGGTACTTGTTTTAGGTAAATACTGCTATGAAAGTTAGTATCTATCTAAAAACCTTTGTTTTGTACCTATTTTTCAAAGAAAGCACTTTGCCATCTTGTGGATGGCACGGCTTCTCAATTAACCCATGCAGAGAGACTGGAAACGCGCTGCTCCCAGGGACATAGTGCTGCTTTAGAAGAAGTTTCCCTGCCTGTCTGCAGGTTCACTTCCTACCATTGTCACACTGGTGTGTGCTCTGATCTGTACTGCAAAGTTACAGAGATGATCGCCGCACATATAGTAACATGTACGAACAGCCTTATCAGGTACTAATTAAATATTGCCTGCCTAATATACCTCTCAGACAGCTGTAATACAATCTGTATGTGTATATTACTGCTTTATACCGATTTAATCATTCTAGAATTTCAGAAGTAATTAAAACCAAAGTTGTTTAATTATTTCAATTTATTTTTTCAAGCTTGCTAGAACTCCTTTCCCCTTACCTTGTCCTTTCTTAGACTGACTTTTCCACCCCTTCCTGCTAATAAAATTAATCCCCATATCCTCCCCCATATCCTTTCTATTCCTCAATACGCCTAACTTCCCTCCTAGCAACATTTTTATCAGGTTGTTATGTTTACATATTGATTGAATCTAAGGAAAATTATTGGCAATAAAAGTCCATAAAGTCATGTTTGGGTGGTTTCTGTGCTGAAGAACTTAAAGCAGATATCCCGGACTTTACAAAAAAAAGGCAAGTAGTTGGTAAATGAGGCAACTACCTGTCTGTTGTATCCGACGCCGGTCATTGACTGCTCCTGCCAGAGATTCAGCAACTTCTTGTCAAGAGCAGCAGTTTCTCTTCCTGTTGACAGGATGGGACTACTCGTGTCATGCTGATTGACTGCTGTTTCTCCACTGCCTAATTGGGGGAAGCTGTCTGTCAATCAGCATGACAGTAGTCCCGCCCTGTCAACAGGAACTGAAATTGTTGCTCTGTTGACAGGGAGTAGCTGAACCTCTGGCAGGAGCGGTGAATGATGAGCACAGGGTACAATAGGCAGGCAGTTGACTGTTCGCAACTACATGCGTTTTTTTAAAGTCCCGGATATTCCCTTTAAGTGTCTCACACACAGCACAAACCTCAATCCCATCAAACACTTTGGATTGAGTTTGAAGTGAAATATCAAGTCAGGCCCTTTCGTCCAACATCAGAGTTTGAGCTCACAAATGCTGTTCTGGTGTCCCAATACTTTTGCCCATATTGAGCAGCACTCCTCCAGAATCAAAGAAAAAATTCTAGTATTACTTATAAGAGGCTATCCTGTACGTCCATGTCCAACCCTTCCTTTCAGGGTTCTGGGTTATTGCTCCTCATCATAGAGTATGGTTCCAGATGGCTGTACTAAGAATACAATGATAATAAATGGATTTCAAATGCATGTCCTATAGTCACTAGAAAGTGGACTGTTAAGAGGAAATACTCCATGTTGAGCAGGATCAGGACAAGGATCTCCAGTAAGGAAAGGTGTCCAACATCAAATCCAAATTAAACATAAAAGTGGTTTATTTAAAAGCCATGATTAAGAACATATGAATTCAAAACGTGTAGGACTATTGTTTGCCTGACTTGTTTTAAATTACGGACAGACAATTTTTAATTTGACGTGATGCTGGACATCTGATTTTGTTTTGTTTTTTTAATTCCAGTTAGCTTGGTAAGGACTTAACCTGCAGAGACCCGGCATAGTTGGGGGCAGTACTTCCTGCATGATGTCCAAAAAAAGGGAGAAAACAACATACGGTAATCTGCCTCTATAACATCTTTAAGTGAGAATCTTCTTTTACCATGTTCTGAAAATTGGCAAAGTGTTGAGCAGAATATTATCCCGTTACATAGGAGCCTGCAGTCAGAAAATCCCCATAATGTATACACACACTATCCCTTACGGCAATTATTAATTAAATTAACTATTTTATAGACATCTTTACACAAGGCTCAATCCAAATGCCAACTTATACTGTGTGATCTATAGCATAACCAGAGTTGCACTTTTTGTGTGATTTTAGGTTTGGAAATATCTGATATTTTATAGAAACACACACCTGTCAATGGGTCAAACAATCCTCGTCTGAGTAAATGGTGAGGATTAAATTTGTTCATACTGAATGTGTGGGGTTTACCTGCAAAATAGTAAAATGTGCAGCAGATTTTATTACGATTCTAAAAAGTCAGCAAAGCATTGAAACATAGGGGAAAATTGATCTAAAGTAATGCAAAGGAATAGTGGAAGAACTGCCATAGCCAATAATCTGCTTCTTCTTCATTTCCCATATCACCTTCTCCCACAGTAAAATTACATTTGCTCACCCAATATTGGGGGCAAGTGGCAAAAAATTAGGAACAGAAGTTGGTAGCGCAAAAGCTATTCCTACTAATACTTCGGAGATCGAGAAATTGACTGCACTGGATTTACTGTAGTGTTAGGACTTGCCGTAGTCACTTCTGCCACCGCTCGGCAACTGCCATTAACACTCAAGTGATGCTTAGCAATCTGAAGGCCTGGACAGGTCAGACCATTAATTGGTTTTATACCAGTTTTTATACGTGGCATGGGAATTGCTAATGATATTCTACAATACACTTCACTGTTAAATGTTCCCATGTACAGGAGTAGAATTCACAAATAATCTTTTGACACCTCCTATGAATCTGTGTGGACCTGTCGAGGCCAATTCTTGGGGACTGGGACCAGAGTTTCAGCATCTCTATAGAGTATAGTATAGCTCATATATGGTATAGGGGTACAGCTATATAACTCAATCATTTTTAAGTCTCAAATTATAGTTTAAAGGAATTTTTTGATATTTGAGTTCGATACTATGTCTCTTTGACTACACAAATTAATCAGCTACCAATTGTAATTAAAGATTGTTAAAGTAAATTATGAAGAATGAAAATAAGGAGCGAGACCTTGGTGAAGGCTGTACCTGTTGTACTGTCACTCCAATGGAGATAGAGATCAACGGTTTTGGATAAATATTAAAAAAAAAACCTTGACTGTTAAGATGTGCTCAATGAAAACACCATGTAAATGGCATATAAAGCAGACAGATCTGGAATTACTAACTTTACAGAGTAACACAGCCTCTTGATAAACCCCAATGTAGAAATACAAACGGGCACGTAGCAGGCGGACAATAAACGGACACTTAGCAGGCGGACAATAAACGGACACGTAGCAGGCAGACAGTTTGAATTCAGGTCTCCAGACCTTGTTATGTGCACTGCATGTGCCAGCTTGCCTTGTGCTGATTGGTTTAAGGTGCAAATTGCCGTTGATTGAATTGTGGGTTTAGGCTGCAGAAATATAATTACTGTATGTTTGTGATAGATTCTAATCTCTCAAATAACGTCTGCTAAATAATTAAAGAATAGTCACAAGAAAGAGAAGGTCAATCCTGTTTACTGCCTCTATGATTATCTCAGACTTTAAAAAGATGGTCTAAAGTCAAGGTAAATTTCTTCCTAAATCCCCATTTATTTAGTCCCATAGTCTAAGCTATTTTCTAATATACTTGCATTAAAAATTCCTTACTGTTCCCTAACTACATTATGTAACTGCTATTCTATTCCCCCCCATTCCCTATGTGATAACGCTTAATTTGAGTATCCCCAGTGCATTTCGGGATACACAAAGGATTCATCATCAGGAGGCAGAGGCTGCAGTGACTGTCACAGCCCCCTCCCTGAAACGAAGCATCATCAGTGACTTGTTCAGGGGCTGCGCTCGTCCCTGCACTCTGTGCGTTCACAGTGTGTGTGCTGTTGTTGGCTCAAGCCAGTAATGACCAACCGGCAACAGACCGGTGTCAGGAGATCAGTGAAGTGACTTGTGGAGGTTGCGCTGGTTATTACTGACCTGAGCCAACTACAGAGCACATGCTGTGTTTGTGCAAAACGCACAGAGCGCAGGGCCGAGCACAGCCCCTGAAACAAGCGTCACTGATGATGCCTCATTTCAGGGAGATGGCAGAGGCAACTGCCTCCTTATGACACTTTGAGTATCCCAGCATGCACTGGGATACTCAAATGAAGTGTGATCACACTGTAAAAAGGGAACAAATAGAATAGCAGTTACATAGTATAGTTAGGGAATGGTAGGTAATTTTTAATGCAAGTACCCCTTTAATTCTCCACAAAAGATGCAGGGTCTCGGAGCACCCAGATCAGACATCAGCTACCTTGTTAAGGGTATGTGTGCCCAAGGCCTTTGAGGCGGGTGCATTTTGCAGCCCGAATAAAAAAAACATGAACATATGCATTGCAATGTTTTGTGGTATATGTTCAGGCTTTCGAGCTTATGTTGTGCGACTCACAATTGTAAAGACACAAAGTGGTTAAAAGAAGTGACTTGACCATTGTCAGCTGTACTCCAAAAAATATCTGAAAAGATGCTCAAAAAAAAAATGCAGTGCCAGCATTTTTCAATAGTTTTCTACTTGCAAAACTCAGCGGATATACGGTCGTCTAAGAGACGTCTTGTGCACATGCCATTACAGGAAAAAAATACAATGACGGGGACTCTTCATCCCCATAGGCCATGTTCACACTATGCGGTTTTTACTGCGGAACCGCTGCGATTTTGCCGCTGCGGGTCCGCAGCTGTTTTCCATGCAGGGTACAGTACAATGTTACCCTATGGAAAACAAAAACCGCAGTGCACATGATGCGGAAAAACCCGAAAAAAACCGCGTTGAATTGCTGCGGAAAAAAAGGACCATGTCACTTCTTTGTGCAGAATCGCAGCGATTCTGCACCCATAGAAATGCATTGATCCGCTTACTTCCCGCATGGGGCTGTGCCCACCATGCGGGATGTAAGCGGATAATGTGCGGGTTATACCCGGGGTGGAGGAGAGGAGACTCTCCTCCAGGCTCCGGGAACCATATTTGTATTAAAAAAAAAGAATTAAAATAAAAAATCATGATATACTCACCTCTGAAGTCTCAGCGCTGCACGCGGCCGTCCAGTCTCAGGTTTGCTATGCGACCAGGACCTGCGGTGACGTCGCGGTCACATGACCGTGACGTCACCGAAGGTCTTGGTCGCACAGCATCTTTGGAACCGGACCGCCGCCTGCAGCGTCGAGGAGATCGGGACGTCAGAGGGTGAGTATACCATGATTTTATTATTTTTACACTACTATTGATGCTGCATATTGCTGCATATGCAGCATCAATAGTAGGGGTAAAATCCCGCAGCGGAACCCGCAGGACAAACCGCGATACATCTGCAGGGATAACCACAGCGGGTTTGCCCTGCAGATTTATCAAATCCGCTGCGGGAAAACCCGCGGGACAAAACGCAACGTGTGAATGTGGCCTTACTCTGTGTTCACACACAGCAGTTTTGACAATACTAATATCCATTCTAATAAAACGCTGCAAGTTTTTTTTAATACATGATTTTTAGCATTATACAGACTGACAACTTAAAAGACCGACAGTCCATCTGTTAGCTGTGGGTATGTAGAATATGGCACACCTTGAAATTCCCTAGGCATATGTTAAGATATAACCCAATATATCAGATTTGCTAAAACCTTTACGTAAGCACTGAGATAATAAAGACGAAAACAAATAATATAAAAAGGATTTATTTTATAAAGTACATGTTTATATACAGCAATGGAATAAAAATCTTGCAGTGGTTTGGACACGTTATGCAGCCTGTGTGCATTCTCCCCACAGTATCGGATAGTAAAGCAGGTACTATTGCATTACAGCTCATTGGCCATGTACATTAATGAAGTGACTGGTTTACTGTAACCAACGCAAACTGCAGTTACTGTAACGAATCGTGGATTTGCATAAGCAATGGCCTTCTCATATGGTGACTGGATATATAACATCGTCTATTTTTTGCATGGCAGGATACAGACACTCGTATGTAAAGTCACACAGACCCACTAACCATGCAAATAACTATCATGAGTGACAGCCCTAATTATTTAGAATCCAAGAAAGGCTTTACATCCCTAATAATAATCTTTATATAGCGCCAACACATCCCTAAAACTTTAATTTGAAACCACTGAAACACTGGTCAAATTCAGATCCCCTATAATTAGATACATACATGTACACAGAAACAGAAAAAGTCTTGAAATGTGAGCTGTTAGGGTCCTGTCTAGTTGAAGTAGCTATGAACACTGCAAAAAAAAAAACACAAATTCTAGTAGGGGCTTTAAGAATACCATTTATTTCTCCAACTAAACATATAAGGCCCAATTTATCAAGACTGGCGTTGTTCATGTCCATCTTGATGAGATGTCCTGGAGTCAGACGATGCAGATTCATAAAAAGTGGCGTACATCTCCGTGTGCAGCTCACCACAAATCATACTCCAGTCTCTGCTGGAGCAATGTTAGTGGCGTAGTGAACGTCAGCGCTCCGGATCAAATTGACAAGTGTCGGTTGTTACGCCCCTGTCCAGCCCCACTTTGTTGAAGCTGGGAAAAACAGCGCGAGAACACCGGAAGTCGCTAAATTTTACTGCAGCCTCGAGATGTGCCAGAATTATGCAGCTTTTTATGCCCGATTTCTGGCATGAAAACTTTGAAGAATAGGGCCCCTAGTTAGTCCTTGTATAGCATTTTGGCAATGTTCTGACTACTTACTTGCTACTCTGGGACATTACATCACCCACAGGAGTATGGCTGCGGCACAAACTGAGCTGTAGTTAACTAAAGCATGCAGTTTCCATCTTCCAAAATAATTTTGTGTGTGGACAAAGCATAATCATACCTATGGTAGCCATATTGCCTCTATCCTTAGAGGGCGTCCAGACGAGCATGTGTTCGGTTCATGCATTATGTAAGCAACAGAGGCAGCTCCTGCATCCATCTGCAATATGGACAATCACACAAAGCTAATCACGGCCCCATTTTTCAGACTGGCCCAACTTTTTTTTATTTGGCTGTCTCATGCCAGTCTAAGATTGTATTCAGACAAATGTCTTTTTGGTCGGAAGGCAAAACAGACTACACAAGGCCAGCACGCCGACTTATGCAAGTCAATTTTTGTTACTGCACGAGTAATTTTCCACCACAAGCACTAGTCTTATCCATTTTGGGAGAAGATACTGTTAGTTTTAATGGCACTACTACATCATCCATGTACAATATAGACGAGGGCACGGAACATGACACAGACACAACTATGTCTTCATGACAGGATTACGCCATATATTAAGAATTTTACGTGAAAATTGCAATTCAAGGAGAGAAGTAATGCAGGTTTAAATGGCTCAGAGATGACTATGCAACAATCCTAAATTCTAAACAAAATAAAATACTTTCCGAGCTGCAAACATTGGAAAAGATGCCACTGATAAAGGTGTTGTGCTTTTATTGGTTGTAAACGTATACCAGTATATGGTGAATGAAGTGTGCATTGGAAAAGCATAAACTAGTCAGCCCCATTAGCAAATATGTAGATACAGTTAGGGCCAGAAATATTTGGACAGTGACACAATTTTCGCGAGTATGCCACCACATTGGATTTGAAATGAAACCTCTACAACAGAATTCAAGTGCAGATTGTAACGTTTAATTTGAAGGGTTGAACAAAAATATCTGATAGAAAATGTAGGAATTGTACACATTTCTTTACAAACACTCCACATTTTAGGAGGTCAAAAGTAATTGGACAAATAAACATAACCCAAACAAAATATTTTTATTTTCAATATTTTGTTGCAAATCCTTTGGAGGCAATCACTGCCTTAAGTCTGGAACCCATGGACATCACCAAACGCTGGGTTTCCTCCTTCTTAATGCTTTGCCAGGCCTTTACAGCCGCAGCCTTCAGGTCTTGCTTGTTTGTGAGTCTTTCCGTCTTAAGTCTGGATTTGAGCAAGTGAAATGCATGCTCAATAGGGTTTAGATCTGGAGATTGACTTGGCCATTGCAGAATGTTCCACTTTTTGGCACTCATGAACTCCTGGGTAGCTTTGGCTGTATGCTTGGGGTCATTGTCCATCTGTACTATGAAGCGCCGTCCAATCAACTTTGCAGCATTTGGCTGAATCTGGGCTGAAAGTATATCCCGGTACACTTCAGAATTCATCCGGCTACTCTTGTCTGCTCTTATGTCATCAATAAACACAAGTGACCCAGTGCCATTGAAAGCCATGCATGCCCATGCCATCACGTTGCCTCCACCATGTTTTACAGAGGATGTGGTGTGCCTTGGATCATGTGCCGTTCCCTTTCTTCTCCAAACTTTTTTCTTCCCATCATTCTGGTACAGGTTGATCTTTGTCTCATCTGTCCATAGAATACTTTTCCAGAACTGAGTCGGCTTCTTGAGGTGTTTTTCTGCAAATTTAACTCTGGCCTATTTTTGGTATTGATGAATGGTTTGCATCTAGATGTGAACCCTTTGTATTTACTGTCATGGAGTTTTCTCTTTACTGTTGACTTAGAGACAGATACACCTACTTCACTGAGAGTGTTCTGGACTTCAGTTGATGTTGTGAACGGGTTCTTCTTCACCAAATTAAGTATGTGGCGATCATCCACCACTGTTGTCATCCGTGGACGCCCATGCCTTTTTGAGTTCCCAAGCTCACCAGTCAATTCCTTTTTTCTCAGAATGTACCCAACTGTTGATTTTGCTACTCCAAGCATGTCTGCTATCTCTCTGATGGATTTTTTCTTTTTTTTTCAGCCTCAGGATGTTCTGCTTTACCTCAATTGAGAGTTCCTTTGACCGCATGTTGTCTGCTCACAGCAACAGCTTCCAAATGCAAAACCACACACCTGGAATCCACCCTGACCTTTTAACTACTTCATTGATTACAGGTTAACGAGGGAGACGCCTTCAGAGTTAATTGCAGCCCTTAGAGTCCATTGTCCAATTACTTTTGGTCCCTTGAAAAAGAGGACGCTATGCATTACAGAGCTATGATTCCTAAACCCTTTCTCCGATTTGGATGTGGAAACTATCATATTGCAGCTGGGAGTGTGCACTTTCAGCCCATATTACATATATAATTTTATTTCTGAACATGTTTTTGTAAACAGCTAAAATAACAAAACTTGTGTCACTGTCCAAATATTTCTGGCCCTAACTGTATACTTAATAGGATCACCTGCATGTCAATGGACTCATTGTTGCCCCCATGGCTGTAACATCACTGACAAGTTTTCCCAAAAAAGAAAGGTTTTCCTAAATTGTGTAAGTACTCAGAGAACTGAAGCGTGGCATGTAAAAACAAAGCGTAGCTGTCATGGAGTATGGCTCAAGTTTTTGGCTACAAAAGAAAAACAAGAGAATGAATGCAGCGTTTTAGTTTTAGGATGACCGGAAGACTTTAAATTGTAAATGTAACTTTTACTATCATTTAATTTGGCTTCATATGTAATTTATGAAAAAGTTATCAGCTCTGGTAATATTTTGCAGGAGTCCTGTATTACTTCTTGTATGCAAAGAGCTACACTTGTATAGTTCAGCTATTTGTTAGGGGAAATCCACACATAAAACACATGGACTTTACATTTATAGGAAAACCCCAAATTTCCTCCAAATAACAGTACATGTCGCTTAATTCAGATTTCTTTTCAGTACCTAGAGTGGATTCATACTCCTCCAAATAAAGACCACTTCAATAAGCTCTATTTAGATACTAAGCCAACAATGAACATTGGGCAATTCCAGCAGAATTGGGATTGCAGCTGTCTTCTAAAAGCTGCGGTTCAGAATCAGATCTAATTACAAGGTAGGCTCAATGCCCCTTTTGCCAATTTTAGCAATATGCAAACTCTGTGTTCACAGGTTTCGAAAAGTCCATTCTGTCCAATTACCACACAAACTATAATTATGTAGGATATGTCAGGATTTTTCCCCCTTCTTCAGCCAAAATGAGGGGTAATTCCAGACAACACATGTAAAGGGTTATTTCCAAATTTGAAAATTATAGCCTATTCAGAAGCCTGATTGTAACGGTTTGACTTCTGGGTCCTGAGAAAGGGGATATGGCATACTCTGCTGCTCCATTCTATCTTTATGGTCAATTGCTGAATCCCGATGGCATATATCATAGCACGATTCTTCAGATCAGGGCAGATCATAGCGGTCAAACCACCATTGATCAGAAATGTAGCATTTGTCCTATAGATAAGATTTAACTTTCAATGTTGTGGAAAAACAACAGAGTTAACCACAATAAGTAGCTATTGGGCGTCATCAATTTTCCGCTTTACTGAAATAGCCTAAAATGCACGTAAACAATAAATGTGTAATTTCCCCAATTGTATGGCTCACTTTAAGGGAAAAAAAAGCAGCATTTAATATTTACCTGGATAGAAATAACCTGATAAGACATTCGGAAATAAAAAATTAAAAATCATCTTTGGATTCCTAGTTGCATAGTTCATTGTTGGAACTACAAAAGTTATGGAGCCCGAGGTCTGTCAGTATGAATGAATTTGTAGAATTTTGTGCCTTTCTTTAAAATAGTTTTAAAGAACATATAAATGGTTCTTTCAAAATCACCGTTTTCCAAATTCATCATTTGTAATTTAAAGTCACTTTTCATTTTTTGTCTTGTGTAATCTTCGAGTCATATCAAAATGCATATATCGTAATTAATTCTGCACTTTATTTTCATTATTATCTTTTTTTCCTTAAAAAAAGATACACAAAAAGGAAAATATTCAGTTAAAATATCACAAGCAACAAAAAAAAATAGGACTGGAGTACATACAGTGGGTACGGAAAGTATTTAGACCCCTTTACATTTTTCACTCTGTTTCATTGCAGCCATTTGGTAAATTCAAAAAAGTTCATTTTCTTATAGTTTCTTTTTTAATAAATTTGCAAAAATTTCTACATTTGTTTTTTTTTTTTTCCAGTCAAGATGGGGTGCAGAGTGTACATTAATGTGAAAAAATGAACTTTTTTGAATTTACCAAAAGGCTGCAATGAAACAAAGAGTGAAAAATGTAAAGGGGTCTGAATACTTTCCGTACCCACTGTACGTGCAAGTGTATTTTACAAAAGTCACAATTGTGGACATGGCTGGAAAAATTTGGAAAACAAAAACACACCCACAATATTGAATCTAAATAGACTAAACAGGAGAACACAAAGTAGACTTCAAAAAAGGCGCAAATTAAAACAATTTGGTGCAAATCAAACAAACTAGTCAAAAAAAACAAAAACAAGCTTAATAATGAATCAATGATTATGAGACAAGTTCCAAAAGCATAAAAAAAATTAAAAAAGTGATTCAAAAGTGCCAACAAATCAGTGCCAGCACATACTTTTGCAAGAGCTTAAAACCACCTAATTTAGGATTTTTTTCCAGCCAGAAATAGCCATTATAAGGGGATGTGCACGTGTTTAGTACAGAAGATTTTTTTTGCACCAAAAACGAGTGCTGGCAGTAAAGACCCCTAGCTAAAATGTGCATTTTTAATGCATTTTTAGGTGTTTGCAAAAATCATTTGTATAAGAATTGGTCTGAGAAAAAAATAAATAAAATTAAGCAGCATGTGCATAAGATTTCAGGAATCTCATTCATTATGCTGGTACTGCAAACTGCAGCAATTTTTACCCTTTAAAACCGCACAACAAAAACGCGTTAAGTGAACAAGCCCCAAGGATCACAAGTTGAAAATTCCCTGTAAGTTTTTGTTAAACTACCTTATAGCTAAATCAGAAGATATAGAATACTAAAGTAATTTCTCCTGTATATACTAGATTGTGTCCTGAGAATAAACTAACCTTGCCATTTTATAAAATGACTTTTTCATTGAATGTAGACATTTAATTCTGCTTTAACCTTTGGCATCTTTCTCTATATTGTGCATTTCAATGGATTAGAGTTGCCACGGAAAAGTGAATACAGACTATACTCTGCAGTAACATTTATATATCTTGAAACTTTGTGCTACTTGTTGGTTGATAATTACAAGAGACAACCTTCATAGTTATGTAAGCGACTGCATATTACTGCCCTACGATGTCAAATGGCTGACATATAAAAGGATGGTTACAGGCAGACAGGTGCATAGTAACATAGTTAGTAAGGCCGAAAAAAGACATTTGTCCATCCAGTTCAGCCTATATTCCATCATAATAAATCCCCAGATCTACGTCCTTCTACAGAACCTAATAATTGTATGATACAATATTGTTCTGCTCCAGGAAGACATCCAGGCCTCTCTTGAACCCCTCGACTGAGTTCGCCATCACCACCTCCTCAGGCAAGCAATTCCAGATTCTCACTGCCCTAACAGTAAAGAATCCTCTTCTATGTTGGTGGAAAAACCTTCTCTCCTCCAGACACAAAGAATGCCCCCTTGTGCCCGTCACCTTCCTTGGTATAAACAGATCCTCAGCGAGATATTTGTAGTGTCCCCTTATATACTTATACATGGTTATTAGATCGCCCCTCAGTCGTCTTTTTTCTAGACTAAATAATCCTAATTTCGCTAATCTATCTGGGTATTGTAGTTCTCCCATCCCCTTTATTAATTTTGTTGCCCTCCTTTGTACTCTCTCTAGTTCCATTATATCCTTCCTGAGCATCGGTGCCCAAAACTGGACACAGTACTCCATGTGCGGTCTAACTAGGGATTTGTACAGAGGCAGTATAATGCTCTCATCATGTGTATCCAGACCTCTTTTAATGCACCCCATGATCCTGTTTGCCTTGGCAGCTGCTGCCTGGCACTGGCTGCTCCAGGTAAGTTTATCATTAACTAGGATCCCCAAGTCCTTCTCCCTGTCAGATTTACCCAGTGGTTTCCCGTTCAGTGTGTAATGGTGATATTGATTCCCTCTTCCCATGTGTATAACCTTACATTTATCATTGTTAAACCTCATCTGCCACCTTTCAGCCCAAGTTTCCAACTTATCCAGATCCATCTGTAGCAGAATACTATCTTCTCTTGTATTAACTGCTTTACATAGTTTTGTATCATCTGCAAATATCGATATTTTACTGTGTAAACCTTCTACCAGATCATTAATGAATATGTTGAAGAGAAGAGGTCCCAATACCGACCCCTGCGGTACCCCACTGGTCACAGCGACCCAGTTAGAGACTATACCATTTATAACCACCCTCTGCTTTCTATCACTAAGCCAGTTACTAACCCATTTACACACATTTTCCCCCAGACCAAGCATTCTCATTTTGTGTACCAACCTCTTGTGCGGCACGGTATCAAACGCTTTGGAAAAATCGAGATATACCACGTCCAATGACTCACCGTGGTCCAGCCTATAGCTTACCTCTTCATAAAAACTGATTAGATTGGTTTGACAGGAGCGATTTCTCATAAACCCATTCTGATATGGAGTTAAACAGTTATTCTCATTGAGATAATCCAGAATAACATCCCTCAGAAACCCTTCAAATATTTTACCAACAATAGAGGTTAGACTTACTGGCCTATAATTTCCAGGTTCACTTTTAGAGCCCTTTTTGAATATTGGCACCACATTTGCTATGCGCCAGTCCTGCGGAACAGACCCTGTCGCTATAGTCCCTAAAAATAAGAAATAATGGTTTATCTATTACATTACTTAGTTCTCTAAGTACTCGTGGGTGTATGCCATCCGGACCCGGAGATTTATCTATTTTAATCTTATTTAGCCGGTTTCGCACCTCTTCTTGGGTTAGATTGGTGACCCTTAATATAGGGTTTTTATTGTTTCTTGGGATTTCACCTAGCATTTCATTTTCCACCGTGTATACCGTGGAGAAGGTGTTTAATATGTTAGCTTTTTCCTCGTCATCTACAACCATTCTTTCCTCACTATTTTTTAAGGGGCCTACATTTTCAGTTTTCATTCTTTTACTATTGATATAGTTGAAGAACAGTTTGGGGTTAGTTTTACTCTCCTTAGCAATGTGCTTCTCTGTTTCCTTTTTGGCAGCTTTAATTAGTTTTTTAGATAAAGTATTTTTCTCCCTATAGTTTTTTAGAGCTTCAATGGTGCCATCCTGCTTTAGTAGTGCAAATGCTTTCTTTTTACTGTTAATTGCCTGTCTTACTTCTTTGTTTAGCCACATTGGGTTTTTCCTATTTCTAGTCCTTTTATTCCCACAAGGTATAAACCGCTTACACTGCCTATTTAGGATGTTCTTAAACATTTCCCATTTATTATCTGTATTCTTATTTCTGAGAATATTGTCCCAGTCTACCAGATTAAGGGCATCTCTAAGCTGGTCAAACTTTGCCTTCCTAAAGTTCAGTGTTTTTGTGACTCCCTGACAAGTCCCCCTAGTGAAAGACAGGTGAAACTGCACAATATTGTGGTCGCTATTTCCTAGATGCCCGACCACCTGCAGATTTGTTATTCTGTCAGGTCTATTAGATAGTATTAGGTCTAAAAGTGCTGCTCCTCTGGTTGGATTCTGCACCAATTGTGAAAGATAATTTTTCTTTGTTATTAGCAGAAACCTGTTGCCTTTATGGGTTTCACAGGTTTCTGTTTCCCAGTTAATATCCGGGTAGTTAAAGTCCCCCAAGGTGCATGTGTATGTTCATACGTTTGCTTGGTGTGACCATTTAAAATGACCCCCAAATAGTAGAAAACGTCTCAAAAATTGTGAAAATTGATTCAGTCGAAATATTTATTAACCTTTAAACTGAATGTTAAAGAGAACAAAACTGGAAGGACTTGTTGCATATTAAAGTAGCAGCACTGCGTATGAAATTTTATTAAAACACGTTCATAATCGAAAGAGAAAATCCATGTTGAAAAGTGAACAGCACTGTGTTAAATCCACATTGTGTCAATTTGTGCTGCCGATTTCATTACAGATTTCACCCTCAGCAATGCAGAATGTGAAATATGCTGCTCAAATGCAAATTTTCAAAATAGAATTGAAGTGGACGCATCACATGTGAACTTCAGTCAACCAGCTAAGAAAGACCATTTTTACATATCCAGTCAAGATAGGGAATCTGTCAGCAGGTTTTTGCCATGTAGTCTGATCGCAGACTGATGTAGGGGCAGAGACCCTGATTACAGTGATGTCACTCCATAAGTGAACACTGCTACATCTGCAGAGAAAACAGTGATTGTAAAACAACTGATGCACCCAGTAGAATAAGTGATACAATGTTGGAATCAGGATCTCTGACCCTACAATAATTATGCTGCTGTCGGATTACATGGCACAAAGACCTGTTGACAGATTCCCTTTAATGATGATCCCTCTATTTAGAATCATTATCTCTTCTCAAAGTGGAGAGCCAAACTGTAAAGCGCTGCGGAAAATGTTAGCGCTATATAAAAATAAATAAAAAGCCAATAAAGACTACTCTCACTCTGGAGGATCGGTCCCATCATGTATTATACTGACCGTGCTCATTCAAATCAATTACCTGTGTATTCTTTAAATTATCCAGCAGAGCCACCTATTGAGAAATCTTTACTACCAGGCTTCCCTGTAGATTAAAGCAGATTACTGAGGGTTCGAATATGCAACTAGACCTTTAGTTATCATTAATGTTTGGGATTTTAGAGATGGAGATATCACTTTTTCACCTTTAACAAGTTGCAGAACTTTGTTACACAAACTTAATGAGAATATACCACTACCAAATCTGAGAGCAGCACAAAGTAGGGGCAGAAATTCTGATTCTAATGTGGGGTCACTTACTGGGTTTCTTGAGATTTTTTTTTTTTTAAATAAAAACACTACTCAATTTTAAGCTCCTGCCACGTGATATAGTTGCCAATATTTGTGAGCTTTGGCCATCGCCACTACCCATTAATGATTGCCAGCTTTCTGCCTAATGCATAATACAAGTATGAAGAGGTCAACAAGTGTTGTGAATGGGTTATAGCGATCCAAACATTAAGACGACGAGCAGTGATATTAGCAAGTCTACAACATGGAGCCAAGTAAGTGACAGTAGAGGAATCGGGGTCTCCGTCTATATTTTATGCTTCCCTCCACTTGAAAGGCATAAACCCAATAACACATTTTATGCATCCATACCTCAGTTTATAGTCTCTACCTGAAAACTTTGGATTTACCCATTAACGTGCACTTGTTTTAGGGTGTTGTCTGTTACTTTGATATTGAGAACCCATCATTTGGAAAGAACATCAATATCATAGGTTTTTAGGTCAGTTTACCCAAAGCTCCCACTTATCAGTTTTTAGATAGGAGATGATGTTTTCTGTATTACACAGATATCCATTCACAGAGGTCGAGGAATACTTGGACAGTGACACAGCTTTGGCATTTTAGCAGTTTACTTAAATATATTCAAGATATGAATATGTAATAATGAGCTGAATGTGCAGACTCCGCTTTTTTTTTTTAAGGGTGTTCACATGCTATTTGGAGTAAGAGTTTAGGAATTGCAGTTTTAATAAGTAGTGGCCTCTTTTTAAAAGGGACCAAAAGTAATAGGGCAATAATTTCAAAATGGGCCCCGCAGGCTATTCCCTCATAAAATCCATTATTAAAGCAGGTAAAAGGTATGGAGCTAATTCCTTGTGTGGCATTTGCATTTGGAGGCTGTGGCTGTGAACCTACAACATGTAATCAAACAAACTTCCAATGGAAGAGAAACAGACCATCATTAGGCTTATAAAAAGAAGAAAAAAAAAACCTTCAACGAGATAGCAGAAATGTTAGGAGTTACAAAATCAATAGTTTGGTACATTCTGCAAAAAAAAAAAAGTGGGGAGCTTGCGAACTCAAAAGGGCTTGAACATCCACAGAAGACAACAGTGGTGGATGTTTGCAGAATCTTTATTATCGTAAAGAAAAAAATCTTCATAAGGAAGGAGTTGTTCCAGTATCAAAGACTACCATACAGTATGGAGAAGGTTTGGAAAGGGTCATGATCCAAAACACACCACATCCTCTACAACATGATGGAGGCAGTGTGATGGGTCACTAGTGTTTATTGATGATATGACTGAAAACAGAAGCAGCCGGATGAATTCTGAAGTGCACAGGGCTACTATACTTTCTGCTCCGATTCAACCAAATGCAGAATGGCTAATGGACGGCGCCTAACAGTACAGATGGACAATGATCCAAAGCATACTACAAAAGCAACTCAGGAGTTTAAGGCAAAGAAGTGGAATATTCTGCAATGACAAAGACAATCATCAGATCTCAACCCCATTAAGCATGCATTTCACATACTTAACCCCTTCACAACCTTGGGATTTTGCGTTTTTATTTTTTGCTCCCCTTCCACCCAGAGCAATATTTCGGTCAATAAGGCCATGTGAGGGCCTGTTTTTTGCAGAATGAGTTGTACTTTTGAACGACACCATTGATTTTACCATATAGTGTACTGGAAAATAGGAAAAAAATATCCAAGTGTAATTTCCACTTTACCATGTTCACTGAATGCTAAAACTGACCTACCATTATGATTCTCCAGGTCATTATGAGTTCACAGATACCACACATGTACAAGTTGTTTTTTATTTAAGTGATGAAAAAACATCCAAAGTTTTTTTTATTTATTTTTAATACAAAAAGTGCCATTTTCAAAGACCCGTTGTGTCTCCACTTTTCGGGATCTGGGGTTGGATGAGGGCTTATTTTTTGCTCACAAAGCTGGAGGTTTTATTGTTACCATATTGATGTAGATACAATGTTTTGATTGCCTGCAATTGCATACTATTGCAATGTTGTTCAACCCCCCCAAAAAAGGAATTCTATTTATATTTTGATAGATCGAGTGATTCTGAACGCAGCGATACCAAATGTGTATTTTTTTTAATTGTTTTATTTTGAATGGGGCAAAAAAGGGGTGATTTGAACTTTATTTTTTTTAAAAATTCCACTTTTTACTTACTTCAATAGTCTCCTTAGGCGACTTGAAGCTGCGATCTACTGATCATAAGTGTTACACATAGCAGAGCTTCAGCCCTGCTTTGCGCAGCAAAAATCATCATCTGCTCTGAACACCGGCCACTGGTTGGTGTTCATGGCAGACCAGCAATAACAAGCACGGGGGTCTTCTGCAGAGCCCCTGGTGTCATACCAACCCACCATCACACGTGGGGCCGCTCATTTACAGTAATGAATATGCGGCTCCACCCCTATGGGAGGTGGAGCCGCATATTCATGACTAATCGGCGGCCCCACGTGACCGCTTATACAGTAGAAGGTGCGGCCAGGACAGGAAGCAGCGCCAGCCAGTGAGGGAGCGAGCCGGGTGAGTATTTTAAGAACAGCGGGCGGAGGCACAGGGGGTGGGAGGGGGGTGGGGACATGGAGCTTTATTTTAACCCCTCTGTGACCTTAGATGTACTATCCCGTCGAGGTGCCCTGGGCTTATCTGACCCTGGACGGGATAGTACGTCATAGCCGATCGGCCGCGCTCACAGGGGGAGCGCGGCCGGGTATCAGCTGCTTATCGCAGCTGACATCCGGCACTATGTGCCAGGAGCGGTCACGGACCACCCCTGGCACACCGCGATCAAAGATGATCGCGATGTGCCGGCGGTGCAGGGAAGCACCGCGCAGGGAGGGGGCTCCCTGCGGGCTTCCCTGAGACCCCCGGAGCAACGCGATGTGATCGCATTGCTGCGAGGGTCTCACCTCCCTCCCTGCTCCCTCCAGCCCCGGATCCAAGATGGCCGCGGATCCGGGTCCTGCAGGGAGGGAGGTGGCTTCACAGAGCCTGCTCAGAGCAGGCACTGTGAAGGCTGCAGCGCTGCATGTCAGATCAGTGATCTGACAGAGTGCTGTGCACACTGTCAGATCACTGATCTGTGATGTCCCCCCCTGGGACAAAGTAAAAAAGTTAAAAAAAAAATTTTCCAAATGTGTAAAAAAAATAAAAAAAAATATTCCAAAATAATGAAAAAAAAAAAATATTATTCCCATAAATACATTTCTTCATCTAAATAAAAAAAAACCCAATAAAAGTACACATATTTAGTATCGCCGCGTCCGTAACGACCCGACCTATAAAACTGTCCCACTAGTTAACCCCTTCAGTAAACACCGTAAGAAAAGAAAAAAAAAAAACGAGGCAAAAAACAACGCTTTATTATACCGCCGAACAAAAAGTGGAATAACACGCGATCAAAAGGACAGATATAAATAAACATGATACCGCTGAAAGCGTCATCTTGTCCCGCAAAAAACGAGCCGCCATACAGCATCATCAGCAAAAAAATAAAAAAGTTATAGTCCTGAGAATAAAGCGATGCAAAAATAATTATTTTTTCGGTAAAATAGTTTTTATCGTATAAAAGTGCAAAACCATAAAAAAATGATATAAATGAGGTATCGCTGTAATCGTACTGACCCGAAGAATAAAACTGATTTATCAATTTTACCAAACGCGGAACGGTATAAACGCCTCCCCCAATAGAAATTCATGAATAGCTGGTTTTTGGTCATTCTTCCTCACAAAAATCGGAATAAAAAGCGATCAAAAAATGTCACGTGCCCGAAAATGGTTTCAATAAAAACGTCAACTCGTCCCGCAAAAAACAAGACCTCACATGACTCTGTGGACCAAAATATGGAAAAATTATAGCTCTCAAAATGTGGTATTGCAAAAAATATTTTTTGCAATAAAAAGGGTCTTTCAGTGTGACGGCTGCCAATCATAAAAATCCGCTAAAAAACTCGCTATAAAAGTAAATCAAACCCCCCTTCATCACCCCCTTAGTTAGGGAAAAATAAAAAAAAATGTATTTATTTCCATTTTCCCATTAGGGCTAGGGTTAGGGCTAGGTTTAGGGTTAGGGCTAGGGTTAGGGCTAGGGTTGGGGCTACAGTTAGGGTTGGGGCTAAAGTTAGGGTTAGGGTTTAGATTACATTTACAGTTGGGAATAGGGTTGGGATTAGGGTTAGGGGTGTGTCAGGGTTAGAGGTGTGGTTAGGGTTACCGTTGGAATTAGGGTTAGGGGTGTGTTTAGATTAGGGTTTCAGTTATAATTGGGGGGTTTCCACTGTTTCGGCACATCAGGGGCTCTCCAAACACGACATGGCGTCCGATCTCAATTCCAGCCAATTCTGCGTTGAAAAAGTAAAACAGTGCTCCTTCCCTTCCGAGCTCTCCTGTGTGCCCAAACAGGGGTTTACCCTCACATATGGGGTATCAGCGTACTCAGGACAAATTGGACAACAACTTTTGTGGACCAATTTCTCCTGTTACCCTTGGGAAAATACAAAACTGGGGGCTAAAAAATAATTTTTGTGGGAAAACAAAAAGATTTTTTATTTTCACGGCTCTGCGTTATAAACTGTAGTGAAACACTTGGGGGTTCAAAGTTCTCACAACACATCTAGATAAGTTCATTGAGGGGTCTAGTTTCCAATATGGGGTCACTTGTGGGGGGTTTCTACTGTTTAGGTACATTAGGGGCTCTGCAAACGCAATGTGACGCCTGCAGACCATTCCAAATCTGCATTCCAAATGGCGCTCCTTCCCTTCCGAGCCCTCCCATACGCCCAAACGGTGGTACCCCCCCACATATGGGGTATCAGCGTACTCAGGACAAATTGGACAACAACTTTTGGGGTCCAATTTCTCCTGTTACCCTAGGGAAAATACAAAACTGGGGGCTAAAAAATAATTTTTGTGGGAAAAAAATTTTGTTTTATTTTTATGGCTCTGCATTATAAACTTCTGTGAAGCCCTTGGTGGGTCAAAGTGCTCACCCCACATCCAGATAAGTTCCTTAGGGGGTCTACTTTCCAAAATGGTGTCACTTGTGGGGGGTTTCAATGTTTAGGCACATCAGTGGCTCTCCAAACGCAACATGGCGTCCCATCTCAATTCCTGTCAATTTTGCATTGAAAAGTCAAACTGCGCTCCTTCCCTTCCGAGCTCTCCCATGCGCCCAAACAGTGGTTTACTGCCACATATGGGGTATCAGCGTACTCAGGACAAATTGGACAACAACTTTTGAGGTCCAATTTCTTCTCTTACCCTTGGAAAAATAAAAAATTGGGGGCAAAAATATAATTTTTGTGAAAAAATATGATTTTTTATCTTTACGGTTCTGCATTATAAACTTCTGTGAAGCACTTGGTGGGTCAAAGTGCTCACCACACCTCTAGATAAGTTCCTTAGGGGGTCTACTTTCCAAAATGGTGTCACTTGTGGGGGGTTTCAATGTTTAGGCACATCAGTGGCTCTCCAAACGCAACATGGCGTCCCATCTCAATTTCTGTCAATTTTGCATTGAAAAGTCAAACGGCGCTCCTTCCCTTCCGAGCTCTCCCATGCGCCCAAACAGTGGTTTACTGCCACATATGGGGTATCAGCGTACTCAGGACAAATTGGACAACAACTTTTGAGGTCCAATTTCTTCTCTTACCCTTGGAAAAATAAAAAATTGGGGGCAAAAATATAATTTTTGTGAAAAAATATGATTTTTTATTTTTACGGTTCTGCATTATAAACTTCTGTGAAGCACTTGGTGGGTCAAAGTGCTCACCACACCTCTAGATAAGTTCCTTAGGGGGTCTACTTTCCAAAATGGTGTCACTTGTGGGGGGTTTCAATGTTTAGGCACATCAGTGGCTCTCCAAACGCAACATGGCGTCCCATCTCAATTTCTGTCAATTTTGCATTGAAAAGTCAAACGGCGCTCCTTCCCTTCCGAGCTCTCCCATGCGCCCAAACAGTGGTTTACTGCCACATATGGGGTATCAGCGTACTCAGGACAAATTGGACAACAACTTTTGAGGTCCAATTTCTTCTCTTACCCTTGGAAAAATAAAAAATTGGGGGCAAAAATATAATTTTTGTGAAAAAATATGATTTTTTATTTTTACGGTTCTGCATTATAAACTTCTGTGAAGCACTTGGTGGGTCAAAGTGCTCACCACACATCAAATAAGTTCCTTAGGGGGTCTACTTTCCAAAATGGTGTCACTTGTGGGGGGTTTCAATGTTTAGGCACATCAGTGGCTCTCCAAACGCAACATGGCGTCCCATCTCAATTCCTGTCAATTTTGCATTGAAAAGTCAAACGGCGCTCCTTCCCTTCCGAGCTCTCCCATGCGCCCAAACAGTGGTTTACTGCCACATATGGGGTATCAGCGTACTCAGGACAAATTGTACAACAACTTTTGGGGTCCATTTTCTCCTGTTACCCTTGGTAAAATAAAACAAATTGGAGCTGAAGTAAATTTTTTGTGTAAAAAAGTTAAATGTTCATTTTTATTTAACCCCTTCATGACCCAGCCTATTTTGACCTTAAAGACCTTGCCGTTTTTTGCAATTCTGACCAGTGTCCCTTTATGAGGTAATAACTCAGGAACGCTTCAACGGATCCTAGCGGTTCTGAGATTGTTTTTTCGTGACATATTGGGCTTCATGTTAGTGGTAAATTTAGGTCAATAAATTCTGCGTTTATTTGTGATAAAAACGGAAATTTGGCGAAAATTTTGAAAATTTCGCAATTTTCACATTTTGAATTTTTATTCTGTTAAACCAGAGAGATATGTGACACAAAATAGTTAATAAATAACATTTCCCACATGTTTACTTTACATCAGCACAATTTTGGAAACAAAATTTTTTTTTTGTTAGGAAGTTATAAGGGTTAAAATTTGACGAAATTTACAAAACCATTTTTTTTAGGGACCACCTCACATTTGAAGTCAGTTTGAGGGGTCTATATGGCTGAAAATACCCAAAAGTGACACCATTCTAAAAACTGCACCCCTCAAGGTACTCAAAACCACATTCAAGAAGTTTATTAACCCTTCAGGTGCTTCACAGCAGCAGAAGCAACATGGAAGGAAAAAATGAACATTTAACTTTTTAGTCACAAAAATTATCTTTTAGCAACAATTTTTTTATTTTCCCAATGGTAAAAGGAGAAACTGAACCACGAAAGTGGTTGTCCAATTTGTCCTGAGTACGCTGATACCTCATATGTGGGGGTAAACCACTGTTTCGGCACACGGCAGGGCTTGGAAGGGAAGGAGCGCCATTTGACTTTTTGAATCAAAAATTGGCTCCACTCTTTAGCGGACACCATGTCACGTTTGGAGAGCCCCCGTGTGCCTAAAAATTGGAGCTCCCCCACAAGTGACCCCATTTTGGAAACAAGACGCCCCAAGGAACTTATTTAGATGCCTAGTGAGCACTTTGAACCCCCAGGTGCTTCACAAATTAATCCGTAAAAATGAAAAAGTACTTTTTTTTCACAAAAAAATTCTTTTAGCCTCAATTTTTTCATTTTCACATGGGCAACAGGATAAAATGGATCCTAAAATGTGTTGGGCAATTTCTCCTGAGTACACCAATACCTCACATGTGGGGGTAAACCACTGTTTGGGCACATGGTAAGGCTCGGAAGGGAAGGAGCGCCATTTGACTTTTTGAATGAAAAATTATTTCCATCGTTAGCGGACACCATGTCGCGTTTGGAGAGCTCCTGTGTGCCTAAACATTGGCGCTCCCTCACAAGTGACCCCATTTTGGAAACTAGACCCCCCAAGGAACTTATTTAGATGCCTAGTGAGCACTTTAAACCCTCAGGTGCTTCACAAATTGATCTGTAAAAATGAAAAAGTACTTTTTTTTCACAAAAAAATTTTTTTCGCCTCAATTTTTTCATTTTCACATGGGCAGTAGGGTAAAACGGATCATAAAATTTGTTGGGCAATTTCTCCCGAGTACATCGATACCTCATATGTGGGGGTAAACCACTGTTTGGGCACTCGGCAGGGCTCAGAAGGGAAGGCGCGCCATTTGACTTTTTGAATGGAAAATTAGCTCCAATTGTTAGCGGACACCATGTCGCGTTTGGAGAGCTCCTGTGTGCCTAAACATTGGAGCTCCCCCACAAGTGACCCCATTTTGGAAACTAGACCCCCCAAGGAACTTATCTAGATGCATATTGAGCACTTTAAACCCCCAGGTGCTTCACAGAAGTTTATAACGCAGAGCCATGAAAATAAAAAATAATTTTTCTTTCCTCAAAAATGATTTTTTAGCCTGGAATTTCCTATTTTGCCAAGGATAATAGGAGAAATTGGACCCCAAATATTGTTGTCCTGTTTGTCCTGAGTACGCAGATACCCAATATGTGGGGGTAAACCACTGTTTGGGCGCACGGCAGGGCTCGGAAGGGATGGCACGCCATTTGGCTTTTTAAATGGAAAATTAGCTCCAATCATTAGCGGACACCATGTCACGTTTGGAGAGCCCCTGTGTGCCTAAACATTGGAGATCCCCCAGAAATGACACCATTTTGGAAACTAGACCCCCAAAGGAACTAATTTAGATGTGTGGTGAGGACTTTGAACCCCTAAGTGCTTCACAGAAGTTTATAACGCAGAGACATGAAAAAAAAAAAAAAATTATTTTCTCAAAAATGATCTTTTAGCCTGCAATTTTTTATTTTCCCAAGGGTAACAGGAGAAATTTGACCCCAAAAGTTGTTGTCCAGTTTCTCCTGAGTACACTGATACCCCATATGTGGGGGTAAATCACTGTTTGGGCACATGCCGGGGCTCGGAAGTGAAGTAGTGACGTTTTGAAATGCAGACTTTGATGGAATGCTCTGTGGGCGTCACGTTGCGTTTGCAGAGCCCCTGATGTGGCTTAACAGTAGAAACCCCCCACAAGTGACCCCATTTTGGAAACTAGACCCCCAAAGGAACTTATCTAGATGTGTGGTGAGCACTTTGAACCCCCAAGTGCTTCATAGAAGTTTATAATGCAGAGCCGTGAAAATAATAAATACGTTTTCTTTCCTCAAAAATAATTATTTAGCCCAGAATTTTTTATTTTCCCAAGGGTTACAGAAGAAACTGGACCCCAAAAGTTGTTGTCCAGTTTCTCCTGAGTACGCGGATACCCCATATGTGGGGGTAAACCACTGTTTGGGCACATGCCGAGGCTCGGAAGTGAAGTAGTGACGTTTTGAAATGCAGACTTTGATGGAATGCTCTGTGGGCGTCACGTTGCGTTTGCAGAGCCCCTGATGTGGCTTACCAGTAGAAACCCCCCACAAGTGACCGCATTTTGGAAACTAGACCCCGAAAGGAACTTATCTAGATGTGTGGTGAGCACTTTGAACCCCCAAGCGCTTCATAGAAGTTTATAATGCAGAGCCGTGAAAATAATAAATACGTTTTCTTTCCTCAAAAATAATTATTTAGCCCAGAATTTTTTAATTTTCCCAAGGGTAATAGGAGAAATTTGACCCCAATATTTGTTGTCCAGTTTCTCCTGAGTATGGTGATACCCCATATGTGGGGGTAAACTACTGTTTGGGCACATGCCGGGGCTTGGAATTGAAGTAGTGACGTTTTGAAATGCAGACTTTGATGGAATGCTCTGCGGGCGTCACGTTGCGTTTGCAGAGCCCCTGGTGTGCCTAAACAGTAGAAACCCCCACAAGTGACCCCATTTTAGAAATTAGACCCCCCAAGGAACTTATCTAGATATGTGGTGAGCACTTTGAACCCCCAAGTGCTTCACAGACGTTTACAACGCAGAGCCGTGAAAATAAAAAATCATTTTTCTTTCCTCAAAAATTATGTTTTAGCAAGCATTTTTTTTGATTCACAAGGGTAACAGGAGAAATTGGACCCCAGTAATTGTTGCACAGTTTGTCCTGAGTATGCTGGTACCCCATATGTGGGGGTAAACCACTGTTTGGGCACACGTCAGGGCTCGGAAGTGAGGGAGCACCATTTGACTTTTTGAATACGAGATTGGCTGGAATCAATGGTGGCGCCATGTTGCGTTTGGAGACCCCTGATGTGCCTAAACAGTGGTAACCCCTCAATTCTACCTCCAACACTAACCCCAACACACCCCTAACCCTAATCCCAACTGTAGCCATAACCCTAAACACAACCCTAACCGCAACACACCCCTAACCACAACCCTAACCCCAACACACCCATAACCATAACCACAACCCTAATTCCAACCCTAACCCTAAGGCTATGTGCCCACGTTGCGGATTCGTGTGAGATATTTTCGCACCATTTTTGAAAAATCCGCGGGTAAAAGGCACTGCGTTTTACCTGCGGATTTTCCGCGGATTTCCAGTGTTTTTTGTGCGGATTTCACCTGCGGATTCCTATTGAGGAACAGGTGTAAAACGCTGCGGAATCCGCACAAAGAATTGACATGCTGCGGAAAATACAACGCAGCGTTTCCGCGTGGTATTTTCTGCACCATGGGCACAGCGGATTTGGTTTCCATATGTTTACATGGTACTGTAAACCTGATGGAACACTGCTGCGAATCCGCAGCCAAATCCGCACCGTGTGCACATAGCCTAATTCTAAAGGTATGTGCACACGCTGCGGAAAACGCTGCGGATCCGCAGCAGTTTCCCATGAGTTTACAGTTCAATGTAAACCTACGGGAAACAAAAATCGCTGTGCCCATGCTGCGGAAAAACTGCACAGAAACGCAGCGGTTTACATTCCGCAGCATGTCACTTCTTTGTGCGGATTCCGCAGCGGTTTTACAACTGCTCAAATAGAAAATCGCAGTTGTAAATCCGCAGTGAAATGCGCAGAAAAACCGCGGTAAATCCGCCATAAATCCGCAGCGGTTTAGCACTGCGGATTTATCAAATCCGCAGCGGAAAAATCCGCAGAGGACCAGAATACGTGTGCACATACCGAAACCCTAACCCTAGCCCTAACCCTAACCCTACCCCTACCCCTAACCCTACCCCTAGCCCTAACCCTACCCCTAGCCCTAACCCTAACCCTATTCTAACATTAGTGGAAAAAAAAAAATTTCTTTATTTTTTTATTGTCCCTACCTATGGGGGTGACAAAGGGGGGGGGTCATTTATTATTTTTTTTATTTTGATCACTGAGATATAATCTATCTCAGTGATCAAAATGCACTTTGGAACGAATCTGCCGGCCGGCAGATTTGGCGGGCGCACTGCGCATGCGCCCGCCATTTTGGAAGATGGCGGCGCCCAGGGAGAAGACGGACGGGACCCCGGCTGGATCGGTAAGTATGATGGGGTGGGGGGGGACCACGGCCGGGGGGATCGGAGCATGGGGGAGGGAATCGGAGTGCGGGAGGGGTGGAACGGAGCACGGGGGGCGTGGAACGGAGCACGGGGGGGCTGGAACGGAGCACGGGGGGGTGGAACGGAGCACCGGGGGGGTGGATCGGAGTGCAGGGGGCGTGATTGGAGCACGGGGGGGGTGATTGGAGCACGGGGGGAGCGGACAAGAGCACGGGGGGGAGCGGAGCACTGGACGGAGGGGAGCCGGAGCAGTGTACCGGCCAGATCGGAGGGCTGGGGGGGCGATCGGAGGGGTGGGGTGGGGGCACACTAGTATTTCCAGCCATGGCCGATGATATTTCAGCATCGGCCATGGCTGGATTGTAATATTTCACCCGTTATAATGGGTGAAATATTACAAATCGCTCTGATTGGCAGTTTCACTTTCAACAGCCAATCAGAGCGATCGTAGCCACGAGGGGGTGAAGCCACCCCCCCTGGGCTAAACTACCACTCCCCCTGTCCCTGCAGATCGGGTGAAATGGGAGTTAACCCTTTCACCCGATCTGCAGGGACGCGATCTTTCCATGACGCCGCATAGGCGTCATGGGTCGGATTGGCACCGACTTTCATGACGCCTACGTGGCGTCAAAGGTCGGGAAGGGGTTAAACATTCCAAAAATTCCTATCAAACACCTGAAGGGTTAATAAACTTCTTGAATGTGGTTTTGAGCACCTTGAGGGGTGCAGTTTTTAGAATGGTGTCACACTTGGGCATTTTCTATCATATAGACCCCTCAAAATGACTTCAAATGAGACGTGGTCCCTAAAAAAAAAATGGTGTTGTAAAAATGAGAAATTGCTGGTCAACTTTTAACCCTTATAACTCCCTAACAAAAAAAAAAATTGGTTCCAAAATTATGCTGATGTAAAGGAGACATGTGGGAAATGTTACTTATTAAGTATTTTGTGTGACATATCTCTGTGATTTAATTGCATAAAAATTCGAAGTTTGAAAATTGCGAAATTTTCAAAATTTTCGCCAAATTTCCGTTTTTTTCACAAATAAACGCAGGTACTATCAAAGAAATTTTACCACTATCATGAAGTACAATATGTCACGAGAAAACAATGTCAGAATCACCAGGATCCGTTGAAGCGTTTCGGAGTTATAACCTCATAAAGGGTCAGAATTGTAAAAATTGGCCTGGTCATTGACGTGCAAACCACCCTTGGGGGTAAAGGGGTTAAACACGAGAAACAAACAAAAAAAAAAGAATATTCATATCTTCTCTACAGCAAACGCTGCTGCAGGGAAGATATGAATGGCGGCTTCAGCACCATGTGGGGGGGACAGCGCTTACTGTAGCGCTGTCTCCTGCACGGCACACGGACTGCACACGGACAACGTCCGTGTGCGGTACGTGTTTTACACGGACCCATTGATTTTAATGGGTCCGTGTAATCTGTGTGCTCCCACGAACACTGACATGTCTCTGTGTTTGGCACATGGAGACACGGTCCGCAAAAAATCAATGACATCTGCACAGATGCATTGATTTCAATGTGTCTATGTGTGTGTATCAGTGGCTCCGGTACATGAGGAAACTGTCACCTCACGTACCAGAGCCACTGATGTGTGAAACCGGCCTAAGGCAGAAAGACCCACAAACAAGCAACAACTGAAATCAGCTGTAGTAAAAGCCTGGCAAAGCATCACAAAAGGAGGAAATCCGCCCTTTGGCAACGTCCATCGCTTCCAGATATCAGGCAGCCATTGACTGCCAAGGATTCTATACAAAGTATTAAAAATGAGCATTGTATTTATGGTAAAGTTAATTTGTCCAATTTCCTTTGAGCCCTTGAAATTTGGAGGCTTTGTAGAAAAACGGTTGCCATTCCTAAACGTTCAAGTTATTAAAATTTATTTTTAAACCTCATTCACATGAATTTAGGTGTAAGAAAAAAAAAGCCACCCTTCGTGGACAATCACTAGTATTTAGGAGTTGCTACATTATAGGATGAATTGCACATCAGCTGAAATTGAAAACCGTTCATGGCCAATATTTGATTGAAGGTAAAATGCATATCTTTTTCAATAAATTCATCAGTAACGAAAAAAAAGACAAGATATACACACTGTATATATATATATATATATATATATATATATATATATATATATATATATATACACACACATATATATATATATATATATATACACATATATACACACACACACATATACATATATATGCATATGTGTGTGTGTGTATATGTATATATGTATGTGTATATATATATATATATATATATATATATATATATATATATATATATATATATATATATATATATATATATATATATATATATATATTTTCCCCTGTAAAAATTGGGAGGAAAAAACATGTAGGTATATACATCCTTTGATGTCTCCACAGTAGAAAAGAAACAAGATAATAAATATATCTATATATATATTTGTATAAACATGGGTGGCAATTTGTTAGTGAGCAGTTTAACATTGAAAAGGTTTTAATTTCCCTCGCTTGGTTTCACCTGGCTACAAGACCATAAATAATGCAATTAAATTATTTTAACACCGAGCCCACCCTTTCAAGCATGTTACTAGTACACAGACAGTAAATTCCCCCCATCAACACGTAGGTAGACCATTTTATAATATGTACAAGTAACCAGTATGAAGATACACCAAAAAAGTATAAAGAGGTTTTAGTGCCCTTGACATATGCATTCAAAACACTATATACATAAGAAGAATACATATCTATATACCAGCTGAAAAAAAAATTTCTGGTAACAATAATAATAATTAAAAAAAAAAGTAATCAGACTCTTAGCAACTGCTCCTTCTGCAAAATGAGGTAATCAACGTGAAGTCAGAAGGGTATCCAATTGGCATTGTTCAAACTTCTAAACTTCACATTTGCGACTGCTTAAAGATGTGTCTGCAGGCAGGCAGCAATGTATGGATGTAGTACAGTACAACTGAGAGTCATATTATAATCCAGTTAATTTTCAATTAGCAGTGCTTCCATTTTTACAAGGACCCACACAAAACACAAGGTCCAAGTGTTTGATCCCTGGCATGGAATTAGGAAGACACTGGACGTGCCATTATAAATTGGTTTCATCCCAGGAAGGATCATTCATGTTCTTCAGAACTCTCCTGATGAGCTTCTCAAGTTCCTTACGTGCTCTTTGTTCTTCTTCTAAGGATTTCTTCATCTTTTTGCTATCCTGTTAATGACAGAGTGTATGTTAAAGTTAGAAAGTAAGACAAGCGAGATGTACAAAATGAAAGTGAGGTTGGTTTGTAAAGTTTAATGGCTATACTGATGACAAGGGACAAGAAGCTCAGGCAAAAAGAACATCGGAAGTGCAGAAAGCCTGATCGGTTGGTACTTCATATTTACTGGTTTATGTAATTGTCACTTTGGTATTACTTTGGCTACATGCATAAAGTGTGAAACCATCAATGTGTAATTCATTATAAATAACCAATGTATGGCTCTAATTTTTCTAGGTCATATGAACTGTGTTTCATGCAATCCAACCCCCAGCCATTTGTTTTTTTTTCCACCTTTATATGGGACTGGTTTTATACATTTTTGATGAAAGTACATCTAATAAAATGACTATCTTGATGTAGTGTACAGTATAGGATCGTTCGGTGTATACTTTATATTGTAGTACAAGCCATAAACATTAAATTATACAGACCTGCTTTAGTTCTTGGACCTCATCTTTCAATGCATACACTGTGTCCACAAGACTCCTAGAAAGGAAATACAACAGATCAGTACTTCAAAGAAGCAGGTTTGGACAAGAGTTCAATACAAAAGAAAATTCACAAAAAGACATATCAATAATGGACAAGTGTCTGCTTTCACTAACCTAACCCATCCAGGTTATAATCTATTTCAATTGTTAGTAGCATGAGGGTCACATAAGATTAAAAGTACCTTCACACTCAGCGACGCTGCAGCGATACCGACAACGATGTCGCTCGCTGCAGCGTCGCTGTTTGGTCGCTGGAGAGCTGTCACACAGACCGCTCTCCAGCGACCAACGATGCCGGTAACCAGGGTAAACATCGGGTTACTAAGCACAGGGCCGCGCTTAGTAACCCGATGTTTACCATGGTTACCATCGTAAAAGTAAAAAAAACAAACACTACATACTTACCTTCAGCTGTCTGTCCCCGGCGCTCTGCTTTCCTGCACTGACTGAGCACAGCGGCCGTAAAGCAGAGCGGTGACGTCACCGCTGTGCTTTCAGGCTGGCCGACGCTGACACAGGATGCAGGAGGAGTGCAGAGAAGCAGAGCGCCGGGGACAGACAGCAGAATGTAAGTATGTAGTGTTTGTTTTTTTTACTTTTACGATGGTAACCAGGGTAAACATTGGGTTACTAAGCGCTGCCCTGCGCTTAGTAACCCGATGTCTACCCTGGTTACCAGTGAAGACATCGCTGAATCGGCGTCACACACGCCGATTCAGCGATGTCTGCAGGGAGTCCAGCGACGAAATAAAGTTCTGGACTTTCTGCAGCGACCAACGATGTCACAGCAGGATCCAGATCGCTGCTGCGTGTCAAACACAACGATATCGCTAGCCAGGATGCTGCAACGTCACGGATCGCTAGCGATATCGTTGTGAAGTTGTTTAGTGTGAAGGTACCTTTACACCAGTTACATCTCCTCTGTTACAGTCTCGAATAAGCAACAAAATCGCAGAAACACTCACTTTTCTTCTATAACAGTTTGACCGTTGCTTCTCGTTTCTTCTACAATAATTTTCTCCTCTTCTGGAAGTAAAACCTGAGGAGCAGATTCTTTGCGTGAACCTGAACGTAGCAAGATTAAGAAAGTTACCAAGAGCTCCTATTTTGAGTTATACATCTATACTTTAAGCTTAGTGTCCCCCAGGTTCACAAGTCATCAAAACCTACAACTATGAAGCCTATAAACTGACAAAATACTAAAGCAAGGTATCACTAAATACTAGTGATGAGCGAGCATGCTCGAGCGTTATCAGAGTGTCTTCGGCATGCTCGAATAGCATGTTCGAGTCCTCGCGGTTGCATGATTCATGGCTGTTAAGACAGCCGCAACACATGGGGGATTGCCCGTTTGCCTCGCTCATCACTTCTAAATACCGTATAACCTAAAAAAAAACAGCAACAAGTATTTTCCATAGATATACAATAATCGTTACAGTTGTATAGCTGCAAGTCCCCGTTGTACATAAAATAGTATGAATAACCTATATACAATACCTGTAGCATCAGGGTGTACATATTATAGACTGAACTTATTACAACATTCAAACAATTCACAGTGAAAACTTACCGAAACAGGCAATAGGAAAAGGAAACACGGTAACACATTAGCACACCTATTACACAGGACACACATGACCGTGAAGCGGGATTATTTCACATAACCTTCACTGCTAAGAGGAGTATGGATCACTGGGACTTGATAACCGCTGAGAAGGAGTTACTCTTTTAGAGGGTTATAACAGGATTTCAAAAAGATCACTAAAATATGAAAAACACGGAATATTGAAGCTGACGGTCTCGTGTTTTCCGAAAATGAGCTTTGATTATCTAAACGCAGTCTGCCAACCTTGGAGACAGAGTGACGTGATCTACACAAAAGGCAAAAGCAGGGTTGTTCTAGAGAACATTAACCTCTTATAACCCTCCATTTTGCACCTGTTGCGGCACATTCATAGTTGCTGGCTTGTGGATGATTGACAATAAACGAACTAAAGAAATAAGCAGCTGCGTTTCAATGGAAGGTAAAATTATATTGTGCCCAACAGGAAACGGGAACATGGAAAAGATGGGATTGAGAAAGTATGGAGTTATCCAAATTCGGAAGAACTGCATGGAATATGAATAAAAGGGACAAAATCACTATCGCTAAAGTGATAACACAACTTCAAGCATGGTCAAAGAAGGGAAAAACTAAAAATGCATACAATAGATTTTAGACACATCCCCATTATCTTCAACATACAAAACACAACTACACATAAATCAGAGACATCTAAATTTATAGACTTTTACAATTGTGCATGGGTGGCGAATCAGGAGAAAAGGATTTTTCTATTTTTTTTTTTTTTTTTACTGTAGCAGTGATTCAAGTCATACACAATGTCAATTAAGAATGGTTTCTCACAACAATCTCATTGTAGGGCATCATTGATTTTAAATGGCATTGAAGGTGGATTTATTTTGTATTTGTATAGGGTTTTTTTTTTTAATCTGTCTATGATAATGGGCTACTTTAACTGTAATGAGTTTCCGAACAGACCAGTGATTTATTTCCCTATATTGTAGTAACAAAGTATTTATCGGGAAACTGATGCTAGAACTAAGCTCTTTGATCAGTTGTTGCACCCTGTTGGTCCTAAAGTTGGATCAAAAGACATTGCATGCATCGATTTATTTTTTTAAAGGGAATCTGCCACCTCAAAAATGGCCTTTAAACTAAGGCCACCGGCATCAGGGACTTATCTACAGCATTCTGTAATGCTGTAGATAAGCCCCCAATATATCCTGAAAGATAAGAAAAACAGGTTACATTATACTCACCCAGGGGTGGTCCCGGTACGATGGGCGTCGCGGTCCGGGGGCTCCCATCTTCATACGATGATGTCCTCTTCTTCTCTTCTTGCCGCGGCTCCGGCGAAGGCGTACTTTGTCTGTTGAGGGCAGAGCAAAGTACTGCAGTGCACAGGCGCCGGGCCTCTCTGACCTTTCCCAGCACCTGCGCACTGCAGTACTTTGCTCTGCTCTCAACAGGGCAGACAAAGTACGCCTGCGCAGGAGCTGCGGCAAGAAGAGAAGGAGAGGATGTGATCGTATGAAGATGGGAGGCGCTGGACCCGGACCGCCCCTGGGGGAGTATAATATAACCTGTTTTTCTCATCTTTCAGGATACATCGGGGGCTTATCTACAGCATTACAGAATGCTGTAGATAAGCCCTTGATGCCGGTGGCCTTAGTTTAAAGGCCATTTTTGGGGTGGCAGATTCCCTTTAAGCTTTGCATGCTAGAAACAAAGTGCACAACTTTGCAACAGTGGCTTCTGGCAAAGGCATAAAACTGCCCCAGAGATAACCAATGTATAAAACCCAACTGAAGGAAGATCTTACGGGCAACAAACGTAAGAAACTGAATATATGCCACTGTCCACTAGGTGATGACTGTAAGGCTATGTGCACACGATGCGGATTTACTGCGGATCCGCAGCGGATTTTTCCGCGCAGAAACGCTGCAGATCCGCACTGTGATTTACAGTACAATGTAAATCAATGTGAAAAAAAAAGCTGTGCACATTTTGCGGAAAAATCCACGTGGAAACACTGCGGATTTAAAAGAAGTGCATGTCACTTTTGTGCGGATCTGCAGCGTTTCAGCACCCTTCCATTATAGAAATCCGCAGTGGCAAAAACTGCAGAAAATCCGCATCAATTCTGCATAAAAACCGCACAAAATCCGCCGAAAATCTGCACCTGCGGTTTCTGCCAGGAGATGCGAATTTTGTGCAGAAAATTCTGCACCCCATTCCGCAACGTGTGCACATAGCCTAAAGGCTGTGCTCAACAGCTAGGCCATGTTAAAAGCCAATACTGTGAATACAGGTACAGGAGGGGTTGAACTTTTTAAGAAGAGAAGACTAAAGTGGGTAAGATTTTACTTTCGGTGGTTTGAGATCTAAAGCTCCGTGGCCCTATTTCACCGTACGGTTTCTTTCCGGCAAATAAGGAAACCTGAAGGGAATATTTTAGCGTGTAGGAGGTGAAAAGTGCGGTCACAGATGTCGACCTTGCTTTTTGTTGAGGAAGATACTATTTCAATTCATACATATAATCATCTGCCATCCTGTATTTTCTATGGTGTCTTGTAAAATGAATCGAACTGCAGGCAGAGAGAGCCCAAGGTTAGTTTCGGAATTTAATTGGAGTGTGTCGAAAAGTGTCAACACTTGCAGTGTACATAACCAATTATGCTTTGTATATTACTGTGATATATAGATTTTTTTTTTATACAATGTGGACACCATTGTGTCGTGCAGCAGCTCTGTGGTTTCTCTGCACTCACCACCATCTTAAAAACTGGAAGACTAGAATGAATACTACAGTACTAGGTCACTGTACCTTAATTCCTTCTACTGTGTCCATATCTAGCCAGTAAAAAAAAAGTCACTTTTGAAGGCACAGACTAGCAAAGGCAAAATTTATTTCAACTGTACATAACAAATGCATTCTCTCCGACGTTGCTTTTTTCAATTTTTTGAGAAAGCAAATACTTTAATATCATACTGAACCACAAGGCATATTTATACTGTACAATACAACATTCAGAAATACATCTGTATTTTAGTTTGTAGTCTTAAGAGGGCAATGTCCGACCAGACATGGCTTTTCACTTCTGTAGATGAGGTGAACAGGAAATTACTCACACCACTGAACACTGGGTTAATGTGTTTGCCGCAGATACAGAAACACTGAACATAGAGATGGGCACTATAGACCGCCGAGAAATACAGAGCGACAGTCATTGAGGTGGGGAGGGAGCAGGACATTCGCTAACCTCTAGTTGGACCCAATGCCCTTGTTCCTCATATATATTTATCTACATGGATATATGTATATTTATATATGTATATATGTTACAGATTGCATAAACAAAGTGTTTACTTGACTCTCAAAAATAGAAACATTGACTATTCTGGAAAATGTGTTATTGTACCTTAAAGAAAAAATGCTGAATACTTCAGAGTATTAATACTTCATCAATGTATTGACACCGTTCAGTTATTATAGCAGAGACGATAAAAAGATAAGAATTGAACTATGTTCTTAAAACAAAGCTGCTTAGACATATAACTACAAAAGCTATAAAAACTGATTACTTATGGCCAGATTGCTGGTTCTCTGAATGTCTATATGAATGAATATGTAACAGAAAATGCCTGCCAGTTCGGAGTGCAGACTGCACATGTATATAAATGTACATAAAAAGTCAATTAATTTTATGCCCAACCAGCTATATTTATAAAAAAAAAAAAAAAAAAAAGAACATCTTAAAAACAAAACTGTATTAGGCTGTGCGCACACGTTGAGTAAAAGGATGCAGACATTTCTGCTCCATCTCTGCATCTAGACAAAAACTTCAGCACAGAATTCATTTTCTTAGTTCACAATACCCCAATCCAAGTGGTAGAGGAAGCTATGATAGCATAGGAAAGTCTCACATGCAAGACCGCCAACAAAGAATGAAGAGGGAACAAGAATCCCGAATAAAAGTTACACATATGTTTTTTCAATTTACATAAAAAATAGACAAACAGTAAAAATAGCAATGCATTTAAAGACAAAGATGAAAAGTGATTAACAGGTGTAGAGACCTTCAACGAGAAAGAGCCTCACGGTCTGGGGAATGACGTCAGAGGGTTTCCCCTCCTGACTGCTCCAGTTGAGGCCGGATATGACGTGGATGTGGGGCTGCAGGGCGACGGTCTTGCGCCGACATAGATGTGATTAATAAGGATCCCTACAAGTGATGAGCGAATATACTTGTTACTCGAGATTTCCCGAGCATGCTCGGGTGTCCTCTGAGTATTTTTTAGTGCTCGGAGATTTAGTTTTCATCACCGCAGCTGAATGATTTACATCTGTTAGCCAGCATAAGTACATGTGGGGATTCCCTAGCAACCAGGCAACCCCCACATGTACTTAAGCCGGCTAACAGATGTAAATCATTCATCTGTGGCGATGAAAACTAAATCTCCGAGCACTAAAAAATACTCAGAGGACACCCGAGAAGCGCGGGAAATCTCGAGTAACGAGTATATTCGCTCATCACTTATCCCTACATAATGACAAGGCATTACACTACCTGCTACAGCTCCCGGAAAAAGCTCACGTGAAACGTGCGTTGGGGCTGCACGCACTTAGCCCCTGACTGGATACTATGGGTAAGGGTAACCTCTGGCATTTTGGCGTCACTTGTTGATTTCCTTAAAGTGACATACACCAAATTCTCCTACGTTATATGTACTGAACAATCTTTGATGGCCTGACTGTTGCTGATTACCATTACTTTTTTCTGGCAGCAGTCAAATTTATGAGTGGGTGATAAGTTATTTATTATTGACTAATACCTTTTGAGCAGGCCGGCGATTACATTTGCTCAGTTTATATGGGATTGTTGACTGGCACGTTCTCTTTTTTTGAATTTATTGCCACAGTTTGTTCCCCCATCCTTTGAAATTTAGGTGGACCTAGTGTGATACATACATTTATTAGTCACTTCTCAACTTTGTCTTTAAATTTATTGCTATTTTTACTGTTTGTCTATTTTTTATGTAAATTGAATAAACACATGTGTAACTTTTATTCGGGATTCTTGTGCTCTCTTCATTCTTTGTTGGCACCATTTCGGCATCTCTTGGCAGGAAAAATGCAAATTTTTGCCTGCATTTTCTGACTGATCTGAGTAAAGTCAATGGTGATAAACGCAGGGCAAAAACACACACAGAATTTACATGCAGCAGATTATTTTCTGAACCAAATATGCAGGTCAAAAATACTGAACGTGTGCATGACACTTCAGGTTTCTCATTCACTTTGCAGGCATCAGGGTCGATTTAGGTTTTGCTAGCAAATCTGCCTGGCAAAAAAGCACCAAATCTGCAACGTGTGCACAAGCCCTTAAAAGTACTTTGGATTCTGCTCACATCTGCGCTAAAAGCCTCCATTGGGGAATCAGTCGAAGCTTCACTCAGTTTTGATGGCATCAATGTTGCCATCCAAACAAACCAACAGATCATATTGTAATCTTTCTTTCTATTTTTTTTTTTATATAGCGCTAACATATTCCGCAGCGCTTTACAGGTTGCACACATTATAAATCGCTGTCCCCAATGGGGCTCACAATGTAAATTCCCTATCAGTATGTCTTTGGAATGTGGGAGGAAACTGGAGTACCTGGAGGAAACCCACGCAAACACGGAGAGAACATACAAACTTCTTGCAGATTTTGTCCAAGGTGGGATTAGAGCCCAGGGCTCCAGCGCTGCAAAGCTACAGTGATAACCACTGAGCCACCGTGCTGATAAGAATATGTGTGTGTGTATAGAGAAAAAGCTCACAATATCACCCTCAAATCCTGCGGTAATAAACCCTTCTGTATTTGAGACATGCTGTGATCTGTATTACATCAGGTTCAACTTATAGACCCTGTGATTGTGTAATTTCTCCCGTTTTCCAGTCCCAGTGAACTAAGTGATACAGCGCTGGAATCAGAGTCTCTTTGCCTACATCAAGCTTCTCTCAGATGTGGTAGCAAAAACCTGCAGACAGATTCCCGTTAAATTAAATGTCTGATCTGAACATATCAGCACCAGTCCCCCAGGTGTAAGTAGATCTACAACTGGCTTCAGTTTCACTCAGGGTAGCTTTGCAGGATCAAATGAACAGTACAATGATAAGTGAAGGATTGGCTGGCTGATCATTTCAATAGCTCAGCCTGCTTTCTTTTCTGCCTAGATAGAAAAGGGGACTCTGCTGTGCTGAACCCAAGCTGCAATTGGAGCTGCCAACACCCATGACTGCTGTCAATATCTTCAAACCAGGCAACATTCTTATTTCAAGTACATTAGCAAGTTGTTATTGCATTTTTGTATTATTTTAAACATACCTTCAATGCTTTAAACCTAGACAACCTCTTTAATACATGCTAGACAGAAATACCTTCTGTTGGGAGACCGCAGTCTACAGTTGTTCTTTTGGCAATTAACTTGGCTTTAGAGTAGAATTACACATATATCACAGCAAGAAAGCAGTCAGCATCTGCATTTGGAGAACTTTCTTATTCTGAGATGCCAACAGCATACACGTTATGGAAGGACATTCCGTATACACAAAGTAACACTATCTAAGATAGAATATTACAATGGAAACATTGTCATCTGTCTCTGCAGCCAATTATGTTTCGTAAAGTCATGATGATGTGTTGTTATTGGGACCTGGTTTTAAAACTGTATGCTTTTCTTGTATGCACAGCCATCTCTTCATTCTCCACCTGATATGTGATCACCTTGTTTAAAATAGAGGGGTTGAAAGAACCTGTCAGCTCTATGGACAAGTCTGGTTTAGTAAATACCATATATACTCGAGTATAAGCCGAGATTTTCAGCCCATTTTTTTGGACTGAAAGTCCCCCTCTTAGCTCATACTCGAGTCATACCCAGGGGTCGGCAGGAGAGGGGGAGCGGGGGCTGTCTAGTTCTACTTACCTACTCCTGGCGCGGTCCCTGCACGTCCCTGCTTCTTCCAGCGCTGCAGATTCCTCCTGTACTGAGCGGTCACATGGTACCGCTCATTACAGTAATGAATATGCGGCTCCACCTCCCATAGGGGTGGAGCCGCATATTCATTACCGTAATGAGCGGTAACTGTGACCGCTCAATTCAGGAAGAAGATACAGCGCTGGAAGAAGCAGGGACTGTGCCAGAAGTATATGGGGAGAGGAGCGCTGCGCGATATATACCGCTCCTCGTTCCGGTGCGGCTCCGTCTTCAGCGTCCTCTGGCTGTGACGCTCAGTATAGAGGGCGCTGTGACGTAGTCAGTGCTCGCCCTCTGCTGAACGTCAGTGCTGAAGACGGAGCCGCACCGGAACGAGGAGCAGGTAAATATTGAAAGTGCCAGGGGTCCTGAGCGAAGAGAGGTGAGTATGTGATTTTTTTTTTTTTTTATCGCAGCAAAAGCAAATGGTGCAAGTGACTGTACGGAGCATCTTATGGGGTCATAACACTTGTGCAGCACTATATGGGGCAAGTGTCTGTATGGAGCATCTTATGGGGCCATAACGCTTGTGCAGCACTATATGGGGTAAGTGACTGTATGGATGATCTTATGGGGCCATAACGCTTGTGCAGCACTATAATGGGGCAAGTGGCTGTACGGAGCATCTTATGGGGCCATAACGCTTGTGCAGCACTATATGGGGCAAGTGACTGTACGGAGCATCTTATGGGGCCATAACGCTTGTGCAGCACTATATGGGGCAAGTGACTGTATGGATGATCTTATGGGGCCATAACGCTTGTGCAGCACTATATGGGGCAAGTGACTGTATGGATGATCTTATGGGGCCATAACGCTTGTGCAGCACTATATGGGGCAAGTGACTCTACGGAGCATCTTATGGGGCCATAACGCTTGTGCAGCACTATATGGGGCAAGTGACTGTACGGAGCATCTTATGGGGCCATAACGCTTGTGCAGCACTATATGGGGCAAGTGACTGTATGGAGCATCTTATGGGGCCATAACACTTGTGCAGCACTATATGGGGCAAGTGACTCTACGGAGCATCTTATGGGGCCATAACGCTTGTGCAGCACTATATGGGGCAAGTGACTGTACGGAGCATCTTATGGGGCCATAACGCTTGTGCAGCACTATATGGGGCAAGTGACTGTACGGAGCATCTTATGGGGCCATAACGCTTGTGCAGCACTATATGGGGCAAGTGACTGTACGGAGCATCTTATGGGGCCATAACGCTTGTGCAGCACTATATGGGGCAAGTGACTGTACGGAGCATCTTATGGGGCCATAACGCTTGTGCAGCACTATATGGGGCAAGTGACTGTATGGAGCATCTTATGGGGCCATAACACTTGTGCAGCACTATATGGGGCAAGTGACTGTATGGAGCATCTTATGGGGCCATAACACTTGTGCAGCACTATATGGGGCAAGTGACTCTACGGAGCATCTTATGGGGCCATAACGCTTGTGCAGCACTATATGGGGCAAGTGACTGTACGGAGCATCTTATGGGGCCATAACGCTTGTGCAGCACTATATGGGGCAAGTGACTGTATGGAGCATCTTATGGGGCCATAACACTTGTGCAGCACTATATGGGGCAAGTGACTCTACGGAGCATCTTATGGGGCCATAACGCTTGTGCAGCACTATATGGGGCAAGTGACTGTACGGAGCATCTTATGGGGCCATAACGCTTGTGCAGCACTATATGGGGCAAGTGACTGTATGGATGATCTTATGGGGCCATAACGCTTGTGCAGCACTATATAGGGCAAATATCTCTATGGAGCATCTTATGGGGCCCTTATTACCCTTTATGCAGGATTATATGGGGCATATTTTAATATGGAGCATCTAATGGGCCCCATCAAACTTTATGGAGCATTATATGGGGCTCCTGATTCAATATGGATATTCAAAAACACTTAACCTACTGATGTCTCAATTAATTTTACTTTTATTGGTATCTATTTTTACTTTTGAAATTTACCGGTAGCTGCTGCATTTCCCACCCTAGGCTTATACTCGAGTCGTTAAGTTTTCCCAGTTTTTTGTGGCAAAATTAGGGGGGGTCGGCTTATACTCTAGTATCATTCTTTCATAAAAAATGTATTAAAAAAGGACAAATCAGAAGAGCTGACATATCCTCTCAAAAGGAAACCAGTTATCACGATTTAGTATGTATGGTCATAGTGGCACTTTTATATGAATCCTGGTTTGTTTAATTCACCGTAGAAGTTTTGGTGCAATATCCTCTTTGTACATTGGGGCAGAACTGTGGGTAGGGATTTCGGCTCTGCCATGAACCCATTATGTTTGCTCGTGCCTGCTATTTAACAGTTTACGCTGGCGGTGCTTGCACACATTCATGGGCAGTACAGTGTGTCAGTGTGAGCCCCATCGGGGACAGCGATGATAATGTGTGCAAAACTGTAAAGCGCTGCGGAATATGTAAGACCTATATAAAAATAAAGATTATTATTATTATTCATCTCCCAGTGGTCTCTAGAAAAGTGGCGCCAGCTGAGGCACTGCTTGCACAGATTGACATCCGAATGTCTTCAGCAAAATGGCGCCAGGGGAAGCACATGCACAGATTCAGTCCTCGGATCAATGATGAGTCGAAATTTCAATCTGCACATGCACCTAGCGTCATTTTGCTGAAAACCACTGGAATGCTCCTCTCTCATGAACCAAGAATAATTATTGATGAGAAATGACAGTTTGATGCAGCTTAGCAGGGTGAGTTTGGTTGAGGCAAGTGCAGTGATAATAACATGGTGTTTTCTGCCAGACTTGGCTGACAGCTTGAGGCTATGTGCACACATTGCGGATTGGTGTGCGGATTTTTCCACACTGTTTTTCCAAAATTCGCAGGTAAACCGCACTGTGGATTACCCGCGGATTTGCTGTGGTTTTTGTGAGGATTCTACCTGCGGTTTTACACCTGCGGATTCCTATTATGGAGCAGGTGTAGACCGCTGCGGAATCCGCACAAAGCATTGACATGCTGCGGAAAAAACACCGCTACGTTTCCATGCGTTTTTTTCTGCAGCATGTGCACTGCGGATTTTGTTTTCCATACGTTTACATGGTACTGTACAACGCATGGAAAATAGCTGCAGATCCGCAGCATCAAATCCGCAACGTGTGCACATAGCCTTACACAGGCATTGATCAGTGAGACGTTTTATAGGAAATTAATGGACTAATTTTATCACTGGCAAATATGGGTTGGGGAACTCACCACCACAATACAAAGGATTTGCGCCATCATAAGACAACACTAATGCTTTCCATTTATAAATCCAAAACATTAACTGGGCCTAATATGCCAGAAATATGAAGAGAAACATGCCCTCCATTGTTTATATGACTATTCTAAAACGTAGAATCTGGGGGATTCTTTATTTGTGCAAAGTTATCATTACTATTTGTAGTTAAATTTGAAAAATCAAAGATAATATATACAGGGTTCAACTATGACAAAGAAAAAAATAGGGGAACTATTGTAAAGAGGGTCTGTCTAGGAAGGTTTCCTTTATATACCCAACCCCACAGGTTTGCTTGTATAGCATGAGTGTGCCTAACAAAGAAAATAATTATTCTGCTTTTCCTACAAATGTATAAGTACTATGTAATCTTCTCCTAAACTGGAGACAGCCTTCTTTTGTTTCCCATACTGGACACAAGGGAAGAGATTATAGATGCTTATTTATTTCACTGTATTATATTAAGTGTTGATAATGCCACTGAAGCGGTTGGGACAATAAAAAGAAAATGCAAAAATGCACAAAGTCTTTAAAAAGGAATGTCAAACTCGAAAATGCATGATTAAGAGAAAATAATTTAGCGACAGTGTGCTAATCTACAGGATTTTCTGCACAAAATAAAATTTGTAGAAATCCTAAAAGTACGGTAATACAGGTCAATTTCCTGCTAATCTGTTCTATTTATACATGAATGGATGTGAGGACTTCATAATCTTGTGTATCCTACTGTACACAGGACAGAGGGGGGAGGCTCCTGCTGCAGCCAGTCAGGCTTTTATCACACATGGCTGATCCACTTGCCATAAAGATAACTAATTTATATACTTCTCATTTTAAACTGCAATATGAAAAAAATGGTTTAAAAAAAAAAAAAGGAGATTAGGAATGGAATTCTTGGGATTTTGCTTGTGCCTCTTCTTGTTTAGTGTTCCTTTAAAATTAATAAAGGTAACATGAATCACACATAGCTAAAAAGAACAGCTACACATTAAAGTTAATTGCAACCCAATGTAAAGCCTTAAGGGTTCTCCAAGAATGCAATAAAATGGTCTCCCATCACATCATTTTAACAGCAGCCCATGCTAGTCACGTGTCAGGACGGGATACACTCTAAAGAATCACAGCTACTACCAGTTTTGACATGTGACCAAGATGGGTTGCTGTTTGAATTATGTAACCGGGGCCATTTTATTACATTCTTGGAGAATCACTTTAAGGAACAGTAAACGTAGCCCACAAAAAAAGAAATGTCAATAGATGGCATTATAAAGAGCAAGCAAACCAGATGGTTCTTTAAGCAAAACTACATCGTTACCATAATTTTAAAGTAGAAATGTACAGGCAGTATAGTGCATGTGCACACGTTAAGTATTTGGTGCAGAAATTGGCAGCAGAGCAGCAAAATAGTGAATTTTTGCTGCTTTTTTTACTTGCGTTTTTGGTGCAGATTTTTGAAAGAGTTGAAAGAATAGACATGCTGCAGATTTAAATCTGCAAGTTACAAATAATCAATGTGTGCATGACACTTCAGGGTTCTCATTCACTTTGATGGCATCAGGAAAACCTTCAGGTTTTTTATTATTTAACAAATCTGAAAAAAAAAAAACTGCAGCAAAAACGCAAAGTGTGCACACAGACTTCTATAAAAGTTTACAAATATATCACCATCTTGCACGATTACATCAAGAGTAAAATGCCCCATACACATTCAACTACCCGCCGATATTGACAAGTTCCATTGACGGTCTAATGTATACGGAAGCGCCAGACGACTGCTTGTGAAGAGAGATCTTGATCACGCATGTCCAGTTTCAGACTGACTATTGTATTTTTCTCCCAGAGATAAGCTGCCAGCTGACGTGTCAGTCGGCGGCTTTCTCAGAGGACATAGGAGCGCTTTTATGTATGGTCGATGGCTGTTAGTCGAACGATCGGCTGAAGCATCATTCACCCGACAGTCATCCAATATCTATGGCCAGCTTAGGATCCAAACAATCCTGTTGGCTGCCTGTTCGCGACACTTCACGGTGTCTGATAACAACGTGCTTAGTTGTGGGGCATTCAAGGAGATTTTTTTTTTTCATCACATGCGACAGCTGTATGTTGACTGGTGTAAAGATTACATTTTCCACCAACGAGTGTAGCTGGGTAAATGGTCTGGTACAAGAAAATCTAGAAACCACACCAAACATTGCCTTCCATTACCATGGCATGTCATTCCAAAAAAGGGGTCACCAATAAATAACACCTTAGCGATATAAACGAGACGTAGCTATAAATTGCTATATATTTAAGGGGATATCATTTCTGGCATTAAGCAATTCAGATATCAATTACTGTCTGTATCAATTGTTACTTGAGAGTCAAACATATCTGGTGGTGTTGAGCCACAGTAAGAATTTTGTATGAAAAATGGCAGTGGTGTAGTGCAATGTACAGTTTGATTGTGGTCATCTTTATGCCATTACAGGAAAGCCTTGGGTCATCCTTTTTTGTTTAATCTGGCGTTACTGGTCACCCAACAGTAGCTGCCACACTAAGGGGTCCACATGAAGGGGGCCTGAGAAGTCCTGATGGGGTAACACTGATCTACTCTTGGGAAATAGAAGTTTGATAATACAGACAAGTAGCAGCTTCTGTATGATAGTAAAAAAAAGTAGATTTTCCCACCACTTACACATTTCATATGGATAGAATATCACATATGTACAAGACGGGAAGGCCTCCTTGATACCATCATATAAGTTAGTTGCATGATGAACAATTTAAACAATAACAATAAGAACATAACACAAAAGAAAATATTTAAATACTGTAAAATACACACAGGCACGTTAAATAAGAACACAAACAAACAGTGACCATAGCAAATGCTGGCAAGGTCGGAATTTTTTCCTCAGGCACCACCAAGCGCTCTTCCTGCCACTCGTTTGCTATGCTGCAGAGACTTCCCTCAGAACTATTGTACCTTGAGAACTAACCTTATTTATGGAGTTATCTCTATACAAAATTATATATTCACAAAGATCCGCACATATTTGCACGGGTTCAGGTTTCCAAATTACAAAAAAATAAAGAAGACACAGAAAATTAGCACTTTAAAAGAAACATCCAAAGACATAATACTTAATCTGCCAGAGTTGAAAAAAATCCTCACATTCTCGTACATAAAACTAAGCTAGGAACGTACAGCAAGCATTTCAAGAGCGTGAGGTATATTACCAATGGACATTTTACCTTTGTGAATAGATTTTTTTTTTCTCCAGCAGAAAAAGGAACCTGGATCCATATAATATACGGTATATATACAAACAGTGCCAGATACTGCCTCAGTTCTTATAATAGTCACATTAAAGACAGAACACAAGTAAACATCAAGAAAAAAGTAGATTGTGGTATAACAAGCATTTTGTTAAGAAAAAAAAGTTTAGAAGTGCATTAGTTCTGGTGAGAGATATATGAGCAACAGCTCTTACGAGAAGTAGACCCCATTCTGTAACTATGGGCTGTCCATATACTGTCATAGTCAGAGTCTTCGGAGAGGTCTGAAGGCTCCAAACGAGAAAGACTACTGCGACGACCCAAGGAGTCTAGACTTGATTGGTCATCATCAGCCAAGACGTGATTATGCATCAGATCAGTGCCTTGCCATGCTAAGGATGATGTATGGGTGAAATGAAATGGCAATGGTGGGAGGCAAAGATGGAAGGAATGAACAGAAGAGGAGGAGAACAGGACAGGAAAAGCCACAACCAAAATCATAACATGAAACAAAACAAAAAGCAAAAAAAGGGTGATGGGAAGAGAGGGAAAAAGAAAATATTGTTAAAAAGGAGACCAAAGCTTTGCAGATTTCATTAGTTACTTGTTCATGAGATAAGACTTTGCAGCCAGAAGTAGATACAACTATTGTTAGGTGTGCCTACATTTTGTCTAGGGACTGGTCTACTGGACTCCACAAGTAACTACAATACAGTAGGGTGATTGACAGAACACATCAGAAATGTCACAAAGTTAGGGGAGAGGAAAAGGCCTAACTACAAGTTTGAGAAGTTCAAGAAAAGAATTAAAGAATTTTATAGTATGCATATGAACATTTGGGATTTATATCCTTCATGAACAGAGTTTAGAAATTAAGGGATGTTTTCTCTACTAGGCTGTACCACAACATTAGGATTTGTAGGCGTCCAACTTCTCGGACCCCTGCTGATCCAGAAAACCAAAAAGGTACACAGTTCTTTTCGGCATTTCTCTTGCACAGAGGTAGTCTCTGTTATTGTGAAGGGAAAGGAAAATGTCTGTTTTTTGCCCTTATTAAGTAGATGGGAATGTGCTACAGTTCAGCATATCAGCACACTTTATTCTATGGATCAGTAGGAGTGCATGCAATGGTATTCCCATCAGTTAGGGACGGCATGTCCTAGTGATATGCCACCATTTAAAAATGTTGTCCTCCTTTGAAGACAAAAGTTATTTTGTTATTCTTTACACTGAAATGCAGATATTTGAGGTTTGCAGTCAAATTTTATTAAAATAAAAAAAATAAATTGCACCATCTGGCTTTTAGAGGCTTTGTTTTCCTGTACATTCAGCTTTACAAACCCTCCGTCAGACTGTAATTACAGACAACTGACTGGCAGACTCGGTTTAAAAAAAAAAAAAAAAAAGTCCCCAAATGTGAAAAACCTCTTTAAGATGGCCTGGATCATGTACCCATGTTGTAAGCAGCCATTTTGTGGACTGATCGCCATAAATAAAACAAACATTATTAATTAGCTATGTAAGCTACACCCTAGCATTAGCGAAAACATCGCTACAGATTGCTGGAGAAAAGGCTTCTTCATTACATGGCTGAGAAGGTTACTTTATATACAGCTACTGCACAACAACAGCATCAGACACAAATGTAACAGGCTGGGAGACATCATTACGCTATTAAGGAGGGTGCAGAGGCATATCACATGAAGGAAGGAAGCAAAATGGAAAAGCTTGATAGAAACGTGATTGCTCTTGACCTGGCCTTGATAAAATCATTCCTTAAAATTATTTATCATCTGCAAAGCACATGGGAAAAGCTGCTTGGTTGTGATACATAAGCAAATCAGCAGGATATCGAAACAGAAAGACTTTTCTGTTTCTTGCAAAGTTATGAAGAACGAGGCTGGGAATCTGTGGTTCCGGAATATAGACATCTCTGCTTACCTGCTGCATAACAGTACAGAAAAGCAAACACATCCAATCTACCAGCCGTGAAAAATAAACACATGCGTGTAAAACACCAAGATCTTAGAGATAGATATTAGCACACCAGGAGCATAGATATGAGTAACTTCATGTATAGAATGTTAATAGATCGATTCACGCCGTGAAAGCATTTAAAGCCTAAAGGCTCAAAATTAATAGGATGTGTTCATACTTTTGGTTATACCATGGTTTCAGCAAAACTGCACCCAAAATCGGGTATAACTGAAATATGTGAACACAGCCTTACATGCTCTTATTAGCGGCATTACACTAAAATGTTCACCTTTTCAGAGAAACTACATCAAAAACATGAAATATTAACAACAATCTACGAAAAAGTTTAATGTGGGATTAGTTGGCACCAATCCAATTTTATTCATTATAATGCCAATATTAAGCCGAGATTTGTAATGTAGAACAAAATAAAATAATAAATAATAATAATAATAACAACATAGGACCTCAAGTATTCAGGATTACTAGAAAAATTATGCACATTATAAGCCAAAGTGCACTCTAAGAAGTATACTTACGAGTCATGTTCATTCAGAAGGTAACAAACATAACAGACCAATACGAACATTCAGTATTTTTCAAAAAGGCAAAAAGAAAAAAAAAAACTTTTCGAACAAAGAAAATATTTTGCTACACAACTGTACTTTAAGAAAGCCAAAAGAAAAATAGAGTACACTTACTGGAATTTAACGTTTGACGTGTTTTGGCACTTGTACAGTAAGCCTCGATCACTTTCAGAATCTGGGCATCTTCCTCCAGTGCTGCTGTGCCTGGAAAAAAAAACAGATGTCAGAAAGAGGCCTCAACAGGTTTAGGAACAATTAGTTTATTTTTCCCAACCTACACATGAAACAAACATTGCAATACTTGCTTCACTAATGCAGGAAAGTCATTAATTTGGATCTTCTCACTGTGTGAAAGTTCTGCTGAAGCCACGTATATTGGTCCCATGGTAACCTTTTGGTTTTCCTCTAAGGAAATCAGCAGTAACAAAACATCTAGATGGCTTATTGCGCACGTATGAAGCGACAGGTTAATTGGGCAGGAGATGAACACAATCTACAGGCATGCCCCTACTTCAGGAAAAAAAAAAAAAGCTATGTATTCAACAGTGACCAGCCCGAAAAAGGGAGGAATGTAGAAACTGAAATTGTTGAGATGAAAAGCTTCCACTACCTGTACTAGTTAGAGGAAACTAATGTGGAGAGTTTTTTTTCCCCTTTACATTTTGTTGGCAATTGCTTTAAGTCAAACTTCAAAGAAAATTGCATGTCTTAAGATCATGCTTACTCTAAAACTAAAAATACATATAAATTAAAAAGGACTTGTTACCGAGTCAGAAGGGTCCAGATTTTACTTTATTATCTTCCCACAGCTCACCTGAGCATTTTGCCTTTTATTTTTCTTTCATTTTAAATCTGCCATACAGTCCCAGAGATGTGGATCTTTTTATTTAGCGCTACCAAGGGAGCATGGATCACAGGGTAATTATGCAGAGCGGCCTAAAGACAAGCCACTAAGAAATCCTGTGACCCATGCCTCCTGGATACAGTCCATACAAATTAGCAATAAATAAAAAGTCCATAGCATTGGAACTGTATGGCGGAATTTTTCGATACAAAAAAAAAAAAAAAGCAGGAAAGGGCAGCAGCATGAATAAAATGCAAGCAAAAACTGGATTTTCCTTCTAAAATTTAAATTTTCCAGAGGACTGCAGGACTATAAAACAAATGGAACTGTTAATCATCCTACCCGGGTCCAGCGCCGCCTTTCTACCGCTGTGATAGTCTGTTAGTCTTTGTTATCTAGGCATGACGCCAGCACTGCAGCACATCAACAAAGGCTGGGTGGCGAAACATCGGAGGAGCAGCGCTGGACCCTAGAAGGGCAAGGGGCAGCTCAGTTTGTCATTTTATAGATTTGCAATCGTATGGAAAAATTAAATAGAAGAATTTAAAAATCAATTGATTGTGTAGCAAAAGTTTTTTAAAAAAATTGGACTCAAAGTTTTTCCTCAAAACATACTTTTTCTCAGTGCAAACTCTTCATCTGATGGCTTTCGTTCAGGCTTGCGCTTGGGAAGTAATTTTTTCATAGTTTTGGGGCTTTTACTGAGATCCTGTTAAAGATAAATGGAAACTTTAGTTAAGCACAAGAAAGATCTATTATTATTATCACTACTACTACTACTATTATTATCAAACATATTCTAATGTTCAAACTTCATGACCCGTTCTAGAAAGAACACAAAAAAACAAAACTGGTGGTCGTGTCTGTGAGTTAGTACTGTGTTGGAACCTGATCAGTAGCTTTTTGAGGACAATTGTAAAAATAAACTCAGCTACCAACTCTCATCAATCACTCTAGAGTACTTTGTCATTCTTCCCTTAGCCAATTTAGGAATTGAAGACCATCATTTTTGTTCTACAGAAATTTCTGTCTTGAGATTAGATCTTTCCTACAAATGGCTTCATAGAGTGGGGTTGCAACCAAAACACAAGCCTCAAAAAGTTATAAATTTAATTTAAAGAACATACATACATTAAAAAAAAAAATCTGAAAAACAGATGATTCAAACTCAGTCAGCCTCATGCGTTCTTAGGCAGGTGGTAGACAATCACAAATGGTAGTGTCTAAGCAGGAACAGACACATTAAATGACAGCTATTCAGGAATAGAAGGCAGGGGAGATATGGTGTGAGGGTCCTAACGGTGGAGGGGACTTGACACCATTTGTTTACCAAGGACGGAAAACAAGTTGTCATAGAGGGAACAGACCACTAGAAGGTGGCAATGCATAGTGTGCAGATCTGCTCTACATGCTGTTCTACAAGGATACAGAGGGGCTCACCCCTTACCTTAAGAATACAAGACATCCTCTAATAAGGTGTGAAAAAAGCAAAAACAAAGTAATGAGCAATATGCTGGCCAGCCAGTATAAAAAGCAGTCTCTGAATTAGTTTTATCATGTATTTGACCTTCTGTTCTTCAAAAACATATTTTTATTCACAACAAATTATTTGAATATCTACAGATGTAAAAACAAATGGCAGTCATGGAGCGGGGTCAGGGTGTGTGGAGCAGACTCATGTCATGCATCCTCCACATGCAAGAGAAGCCAGCCATGTTAAATAGGCGGCGCTTGTCTATAACAACCGCAGATGAAACATCGGCTTCCATCAGCTGCCCAGGATGGGTTCACAGAGGACTGATTTGTTACTATGGCAGATAAGGGCCTACCGAAGCCCCCCCTGTCCTTGCCATTTTGGTACTTCTGTGAAGCTCCATAGGTAAGGGCCAAAATTGCAATTTTTAGGTCACCCCCCCCCCCCCCCCCCCCCAAAAAAAAAAATAATAAAGTCATGTCTACTCCCGAAATAGTATCTATAGAACAGTTTACTTTTAATGCAAAAAACAGGCCTACACACAGCTCTATCGATGGAAAAATAACAAGTGAGCAAAAACAAAAAATGCTCATCCCACAAGGAAAAATAAAAAAAAGGTCAGCGACTCAGATCGGGACACTAACAGGACATATCTGCCATGATCTTACATTCTAAACTGAAGCTTTTCCTTACCTCTTTGTAACACAGTGCAGCGGAAGGTCGAAGAGGAGGAGCGGGACGCAAGCAACTCAAGCTCCATGGCTTTGATGTTTTGGGTGGTTCTAACGGGCTCCAGTTGATGCTGTGCGGCGTCCCGTGGTGTGAAAGGTGCGGTAGTGTGTGATATGCTGGCGTGTGAGGTGCTGGCTTGCAGTCTGAATGCTTGCTTGATGGTGTCACTGGATGTGAAGGAAGCTGACAACAAAATCAAACACTATATTATGCCAAGCCAGAAGTAACAAAATGAGAAGTTATATTAGTGACGTCAATGGAGAGGGATTTTATTGGAGGACAAGGATGGGATCTCTTTCTAAGGAAAGGGTTTCCTTATAGCTTGCCTCTATAGATAATCAGCCCATTTTTATTCCCCTATTATTGTAAAGATCTTGCACAGTATACAAATAGCTCCAAGCCATTTCATGCCATGAAAGACTTTCACCATTACAATAAAAGCTATTCTGGAAACATACTTTTAATTAAAGGATATGTAAATGTAACCTTTACCTACAAATCAACAGTCTTCTCACATAATTATGTAAAATGTGCACACTTGGCTAGAAATGTATTAATTGAAAGATTAAAGGCATATGAAATGCTCAATAATACATTCAATTCTAGCAGGGAATTTTATTTCACAGGTAATTATTTTCACTGTAAATAGTAGTAGGATGGCAATCCTTTGGTTTAAATCAAAGTAAGAAAACAAAAAAAAGCTTCAAAACATCTTATCTTCTGAGCGAAAACTACTGTATATATGAGGACATTCTGTAAAAGTTAAGAGGTGTTCCACTACTTTGATATTGATGACCTACCGATCAATACTAGATTGGTGGGGGATCAACACCTACAATGGGTTGTACTGAGATGAATTGGAGCCATCTGCAGAATCCAGGAGTGGCCACTACACCGTGTGTACAGCCTTACACTCAAAGAGTGTCTCGTGGTAAAAGTCTGAGGTCACTAAGTGACAGCAGACTTCTGAATCCTTACAGTGCACGCACTGCACACTGTCGCCGGTAAGACACGGCAGTCATGTGACTAGAAGTATGCAATCTGCATACCTCCAGCCACAATCTGCGTAGACGTGATCGGCCTCGCTCAGTGCAAGTGAATTGAGCTAAGCAGAGCACGGCTATTCGGCACTAATGCAAATTGCATACTTGCCATCATGTGACCACCCATTCATACAGGCTACACCGGAGAATCCTGACCGTGTGCAATGAGTGCGCTGTAAGGATTTAGAAGTCTACAGTCACAGAGCGAGCGCAGATTTTTCTCACAAGTCCGGACAACCCCTTTAAACGATTTTAGTCTTCTCCAGTTTCCAGCACAGCTCTGGCTCACGTGACCACTCTGCAGCTTTACAGCAACTAGTGTGTGGGGCAGTGCCGCTTTCCATTGTAAAGATGCACTTACACTGGCTGACAATCTGTCAGATTCTAATGCTAATGACCCCAACGTTTATGAAAATTGTATGTGAATGGGTTGAGCGACAGAATGTGCCCAAAATCGCTCGTTCTTAATGAATGAAACTGTATCTTGAAAAAAAATTCTCGCTCTAATTTACCAAAATTGTGTAATGTAAATGGAGATTGTTCTCTTTTTTTCAACGATTTAACCAGTAAAAAGGCAGAGTGGAAATTCAAGTTCTAAACAAGGAACTTCACATTATAAAGCAGTTCAGTAACAGCTGGAGCTTTGGAACAAGCACATATTCATATACATATCTAGGGCCCCTGCTCTTCTCCATTTACACCTTTGGCCTGGGACAGCTCATAGAATCTCATGGCTTTCAGTATCACCTCTATGCTGATGACACACAGATCTACATCTCTGGACCAGATATCACCTCCCTACTAACCAGAATCCCTCAATGTATATCCGCTATTTCATCCTTATTCTCGGCTAGATTTCTGAAACTTAACATGGACAAAACAGAATTCATTGTCTTTCCCCCATCTCACGCGACCCAACGAACCTATCCATTACAGTAAATGGCTGCCCACTCTCCCCAGTCCCACAAGCTCGCTGCCTCGGGGTAATCCTTGACACTGATCTCTCCTTAAAACTGCATATCCAAGCCCTTTCCACTTCCTGCCGCATTCATCTCAAAAATATTTCACGGATCCGTACATTCCTAAACCAAGAATCTGCAAAAACCCTAGTCCATGCCCTCATCATCTCTCGCCTTGACTACTGTAACCTGCTGTGGCCTCCCCTCGAACACTCTCGCATCCCTCCAATCTATTCTAAACTCAGCTGCCCGACTAATCCACCTGTCCCCCTGCTATTCCCCGGCCTCTCCCCTCTGTCAATCCCTTCACTGGCTCCCCATTACCCAGAGACTCCAGTACAAAAGCCTAACCATGACATAACAAAGCCATCCACAACCTGTCTCCTCCATACATCTGTGACCTAGTCTCCCGGTACTTTCCTACACGCAACCTCCGATCCTCACAAGATCTCCTTCTCTACTCCCCTCTTATCTCCTCTTCCCACAATCGCATACAAGATTTCTCTCGCGCATCATCCCTACTCTGGAACCCTCTACCACAACATATCAGACTCTCACCTACCATCGACGCCTTCAAAAAGAACCTGAAGACCTACCTCTTCCGACAAGCCTATAACCTGTAGTAACCACCGATCGACCAAACCACTGCATGACCAGCTCTATCCTCGCCTACTGTATCCTCACCCATCCCTTGTAGATTGTGAGCCCTCGCGGGCAGGGTCCTCTCTCCTCCTGTACCAGTTGTGACTTGTATTGTTCAAGATTATTGTACTTGTTTTTATTATATATACCCCTCCTCACATGTAAAGCGCCCTGGAATAAATGGCGCTATAATATTAATAAATAATAATAATTTGTACTCCGGGAAAAAATAGTTTTTCTTTACTAATTTGCTTACATTATCTTAGTACAGCATCAACAGAAATCTTTTCACAATATACTATTAATTCACGTATTCAAAATAATCATAACACTTCTGGGATTTGACGATTAAACGCACCTACACACGTCAGATGTCTGAACACAGTGCTCAATGTTACGATGCAAGAATTGCTATTCAACCATGTAATTCACAATCTCGTCCTGTATAAGCTCGTCTGACTCCGCACTCCTTTACTTCTAGTACCACTGGGTTCTTTCTCCAATGGGTAATTTTCACATCATCTATGGATCTCTAGACAGCACAGTGATCCCATCCCGTATTGTAATGGTATAAGTGGAATTTTCCTTTATTGTCCAAGAAGGACATTCCACACGTCCCATCCCAAGCCTGATGAAAGTACATTACCCGAAACCTTGTGGTGTAAATGTATTTAGCCATTTGTATTTTGTTGTGCTGTTCACTTTATTTGGCACACACATACATATACATAATTTCAAAATGTTCCTTTCTGTGCGTATTCTTAGTGTACTACTCCTTTATACATTATTAATGTTCTGAAGAATTATTCCTGCTTTACTCCAGTGGAAGAAGCACCCAATTTCTTCTTTGCCACATGAACCGGAGGTTGAGCAATCCACCTTTTGTCTATTGACATAGTTTGCTACTTGTCAGTTACGATTGTATCTTTCATCGCTTAGCCTATTATCTGCTCATGTAAATAAATGTTTACACCGAGACATTTACTTCCCGTCCACACACAAACCCATGTGAGAGGTAATCATCTGATCAGGTCACGTGACCCAGAAGATGATCAGAACGGCGCTGCAAACTGGGGAAGACAGCAATCGGTAGGCATTTTAACAAGGGAATCTGTCAGCAGGTTGTGTTATTTCAATACAAATAATATTTAATCAGCAAAAGATTACCACTACAGGACTAGGTGCCTAGTGCCATGTAGTCCTCCTGCTCTGAGTAAACCCACCCCAGCACTGATTGACAGCTTTCTGCCTATGCACAGTGTACACATAGCTGCCAAACGGTGTGGGCGATGTAATACAGAGCTCTGCATTCAGAGAACTGCAGCAGCTAGTGTCTCACCTCACAATATGATATGAACCTATGCACTATAGTAACAGGATGAAAAAATTAACCTTACTTGTGATCTCAAACCACATACAGGATAATATTCACAAGTATAAATTGCCTGCTAAGGAATAACAATCTACAGCGCAGGACAATTTCTGTTGCAGATTATTTCTGCAGTGCGTGGATGAGATTTGCTAGATACAACAGCTTATATCAGACGTAGCCAGAACCTAAAAGGTACTGATCTAGATTCCTGTGGTTCCCATGCTACAGGTGTAGCAGTGTCATGGACGCTGCTCTGCAGGATTTATAATAATGCGATCATGTGCAATAAAACTGGAGACATTCCAAAACTGCCTGTAAAGGTCAGGTATATGCAAATCTAAAACACGATCAGAACACGAGTCTTACGGTGTGACAGGGCACAGAATGAGGTTTTATTGTTGGGGTGGTCATAGAAGTGAATTTCGTCTGTTTATGTAGATGGTCAACCCACTCCTGTAGATCTTGTTGGTTATTACAAGACACTGTTATCCGTTCAATCATGTTACCTAGAAATAGGATGAAAGACATTAGCAGCTGCAAGTTCAGGCACATTTAGCAATAGTGTAAGGCCGACCATTTACAAATTGGCACAACGTGTACTAAACGTATCAAACATACATGCAGAAGACACTGCAAATCAACGTGCACTTGAAAGATTTTTGTTTGTTTTTCTATCTTCTTCATCTCATGTCTGGTATAGCGTGCAATATTTGGAGGCAAAAACGGACATCTGCCCATGTAAAAAATTTACTCAAGTCTATTCAAGCACCATGTTCTGAACTGATCATCAAATATACGTATAAAATCAGAAACATATGAGTAATGCTATAAAGAACACAAAATCTCAGATGTTATATTGTATATAATCACTAAATTATATGTGACAACCGCGGCTTCCATGATGCTCACTGCTCCTGCACGGACGCGCTCAGATTCTCCTGCTGCTGGAATGACAGTGGGAATGGAGTTCTCAGCACTACCAAGTAACATCTCATTAAGTGCCCCAAGATAACACCATTTTGACATTAACTGTGAGCATCTCCTTCATTTACTTTATCCCCCTTTGATGCTTGCTGCTTATGAATGGGCATCATCATACCAGGGAAAAGGAAAAAGCCCCCAGCTTGCATGTCGCTGCCCCCTTGGTTGAAATGGAAATTTGTGTACTGGGTGCTCTAAACTTCAAAAGCCCTCATCTCTGCAATGCAATGGAGAGAGAGGGGAAAAAAAAATTCGAAACACTCACGTTTTTAACCATCCTTTTTAGCGATATGTAAAGTTTAAAAGGGGTTTACCACTACCAAACAAGTAGAGCTTAAACAATCGAGCGGTGGAATTAAACTAAAAACAGTGACCACTCGCCTCTTGGAGTGGCGACGTTCCATCCATGTTAGCAATGCGGTCCCCGGCAGCGACGCAGCTTTATTATGTCACGTGCCGTGTACAGCCCTGATAAAATTTTATAGGCTGCAGCTGACAAGCGGCCAGTGATTGGCTGTAGCCGGCACATCATAAGGTCACGCCACTGCTGGGAACAGCAAAGCTGCAGGAGGCGAGTATACATGGCTCTTTTTTTAATTATGGTGCTGAATTGATTAAGCAGGGGGGGTTGTCTTGTAGTAGTCAACACCTTTAAAATAAGAAAAAAATAAGGTGAAAGGTCCTGTTTATAAGAAAGTCATTTCCATTTTCTTTTGCTGCTAATGTGTAATCTTTTGTGCTTTCTTACATGGGTAATAGTGGGAATAGAGGCATCCTGGAAACCCAAAAATGTCCCAGTATACATTAATGAGATCCAAAAATATTGGATGTATAACAGAACCATCAAATATATGAAGAAACCCTGGAACAGAACTTGATATTGACCCCCATCAATAAGACTATGGCAGTTCACTAACACCTCTACCAATGGGCTGTTTGCAGCTCTGGCAGCCGGATGTAAACAGTTAGTGAAGTTGGGACTCCACAGCGCCATTCACTGTGTAGTGGCAATTGCCAAGAACTGCAGCTCTGCTCCTATTAAACTGAATAGGGGCTAAGCTGCAGTTTTCGTTAATGGCTATGGGGTGCTGGCTTCATGGACTGCTCAAATCCCACCAGAGAAGCTGCAAACAGCTGACCGGCAGGGGCAGTAGTTGTCAGACCGCCACCGATCTTGTACTGATGACCTATCCTACAGAAAGGTCATCAATATTACTGAAGGTCTTGTCCAGTTTTATAAAGTAGACCATTTGTTATTAAACAGGAGACCGTAGCCAAGTGCAGGTCTAAAATGAAGATATTGATTACCAGATATTTCATAGGCATTCTTGTGATTTTCATTGTCTTCTAGCTTGGTGATGCAAGTCCCCGTTAATGGAAGTTTCCCCTGAGTAAAAAGGCAATGATGACAATCTACCCAACAAGAACATGACTACAGTAGTGTAATTACAGTGCAGACAGGAATAATATCTGGAATATTAAATTGGACACAAATCTATTTTATTACTAGGATTTTTCTATCTACAGGCGGGGCTGGAAGCGAAGAGAACATTTATATTATCCACAGATGACCAAGGAAAGCTGAGCCTAAAGTTCATACGTTGTGCAGCTGAATGCAAAGTATTGTTCCAAGTAGCCATTTTAGTCTGGGAAAGAGCCATTTGTAGTGTTCATCAATGGCACTATAGACAGGAAGTCTACAGTCCGCCTTTCACATCTAATTCTCAGAAACATTTAAATGCATATTTGTAACAATGATATACACGCAACCTATGTCCAGCCCGCGAGTCAGGAACTCCTGACGACCGATACTAGTTTCCTATGGGAATCGTTTTATATCCAGAGGCTCCAATTGTGTCACCGAATGTCTATGCCTCATTATTCTGTCCAGCTATGGATGCTGGACCACGTCACAAAGTGAACTAAGTTATTAGTTGAGCCCATCTCACACAAAAAAAATGGCCAGGCACAATTAGTTTATGTTAATCCTGTCTTATTTAATATCTTAAAAGAAATTGGAAAAAAAAATTTTTGGGGTCCCCTTATTTCATGCAGAAATGTTCTTAAAATGCCACAGTCATGAGACAATGCGACTGAAATCCCAATGGCATGGATACCACGTAGAACAAGAATTAGCAAATAAATAAAACAAACAGTGTGTTTACCTGATAAATAAAGCCACTCATTCTTGGACTGGCAGAAAGCATTAATAATGCATTGGGGAAAAGGAGAAGATACCTCTCATTCTTTTCCTAGAAGGGAAGAAAGTACATCAGAGCAACTAGCAGGCTGACCATTCATATTACATAACACTGGGTGTCAGCAGTAAGGCACACAATCGGCTTCTGTGTCAACGGGTTCTTAAAAGGGAATGTGCCATCAGAAATTGTTCAATTATCAGGCTTTCAAGTTCTTATCAAAACATTTTCATATTAGTATAGATTTATAAAACAAACAAACAAACAAACAAACATGGACACACACACACAAGCTACTAAGCCCAATACTAGACTTGAACATCTTGTTCTGTGCAGGAAGTCCCATGGACATAGCACTGGACTGGCTCTGATGACTCAGTACTAATTGTGAAAGGTCAATCCGATGTTATTTAATATGTATGCAAAGGTGTATCATAATAATACTGTGTCACAACAATAAGACTGCTGGAAAATCTGTGCAGAACATGAAGTATGAGACTAGTATTACACTTAGTGACCAACTTAAAAACTGCAATATTTACTCCTATTTTACTAGATATGGATCCTAGATGGCAATAAGGAAATCTGAGTAAAAAAAAAACCCACTAAAAAAAAACCTTTAACAACAGGTAGTTCTGTGATGAAACATTCCTGTGATAAAACTATTAACCCCTTAAGCCCCAAGGGTGGTTTGCACGTTAATGACCGGGCCAATTTTTACAATTCTGACCACTGTCCCTTTATGAGGTTATAACTCTGGAACGCTTCAAAGGATCCTGATGATTCTGACACTGTTTTCTCATGACATATTGTACTTCAAGATAGTGGTAACATTTCTTTGATATTACCTGCGCTAGTTGGTGAAAAAATTGAAATTTGGCGAAAATTTCGCTATTTTCCAACTTTGAATTTTTATGCCCTTAAATCACAGAGTTATGTCACACAAAATACTTAATAAGTAACATTTCCCACATGTCTACTTTACATCAGTACAATTTTGGAACCACAATTTCTTTTTTTGTTAGGGAGTTACAAGGGTTAAAAGTTGACCAGCAATTTCTCATTTTTACATCACCATTTTTTTTTTTTTTTTTTTAGGGACCACATCACATTTGAAGTCATTTTGAGGGGTCTATATGATAGAAAATAACTAAGTGTGACACCATTCTAAAAACTGCACCCCTCAAGGTGCTCAAAACCACATTCAAGAAGTTTATTAACCCTTCAGGTGTTTCACAGGAATTTTTGGAATGTTTATAAAAAAAAAATAAAAAAAAAACATTTAACTTTTTTTCACAAAAAATTTACTTCAGCTCCAATTTGATTTATTTTACCAAGAGTAACAGGAGAAAATGGACCCCAAAAGTTGTGGTACAATTTGTCCTGAGCACACCGATACCCCATATGTGGGGGTAAACCACTGTTTGGGCGCATGACAGAGCTCGGAAGCGCCATTTGACTTTTCAATGTAAAATTGACTGGAAATGAGATGGGACGCCATGTTGCGTTTGGAGAGCCCCTGATGTGCCTAAACACTGAAACCCCCATAAGACACCATTTTGAAAAGTAGACCCCCTAAGGAACTTATCTAGATGTGTTGTGAGAGCTTTGATCCCCCAAGTGTTTCACTACAGTTTATAACGCAGAGCCGTGAAAATAAAAATAAAAAATTTCCCACAAAAATGTTTTTTTTAGCCCCCAAATTTTTATTTTTCCAAGGGTAACAAGAGAAATTGGACCCCAAAAGTTGTTGTACAATTAGTCCTGAGTACGCTGATACCCCATATGTGGGGGGGAACCACCGTTTGGGCGCATGGCAGAGCTCGGAAGGGAATGAGTGCCTTTTGGAATGCAGACTTAGATGGATTGGTCTGCAGGCGTCACGTTGCATTTGCAGAGCCCCTGCTGTACCTAAACAGTAGAAACACCCCCCAAAAGTGACCCCATATTGGAAACTAGACCCCCCAAGGAACTTATCTAGATGTTTTGTGAGAACTTTGAACCCCCAAGTGTTTCACTACAGTTTATAACACATAGCCGTAAAAATAAAAAATCATTTTTTTCCCACAAAAATGTTTTTTTTAGCCCCCCAAATTGTTATTTTCCCCAAGGGTAACAAGAGAAATTGGACCCTAAAAGTTGTTGCCCAATTTTTTCTGAGTACGCCGATACCCCATATGTTGGGGTAAACCCCTGTTTGGGCACACGGGAGAGCTCGGAAGGGAAAGAGCACTGTTTTACTTTTTCTGTTCAAATAATTTTTATTAACCATTTTGACATTTTTCTTTGTAAAACTTTATGTAAGTTCACATAGGTTGAGATTGCGAATACTTTTTTCTGTTCAAATAATTTTTATTAACCATTTTGACATTTTTCTTTGTAAAACTTTTACTGTTTTACTTTTTCAACGCAGAATTGGCTGGAATTGAGATCGGACGCCATGTCGCGTTTGGAGAGCCCCTGATGTGCCTAAACAGTGGAAACCCCCCAATTATAACTGAAAACCTAACCCAACCATACCCCTAACCATAATCCCAACTCTATCCATAACCCTAACCACACCCCTAACCCGAACATGCCCCTAACCCTAACCACGCCCCTAACCCTAACCACACTTCTAACCCCAACACACCCCTAACCCTAACCTATTAATAATAATAATAATAATAATAATTATAATAATAATACGATTACAGCGATACCTCATATATATCATTTTTTTGTGTTTTGGCGCTTTTATACGATAAAAACATTTATAAAAAAAATTATTATTTTGGCATCGCTTTATTCTGAGGCCCATAACTTTTTTATTTTTGCACTGATGACACTGTATGGTGGCTCGTTTTTTGCGGGACAAGATTACGTTTTTAGCGGTACCATGGTTATTTATATCAGTCTTTTTGATTGTGTGTTATTCCAATTTTGTTCGGCGCTATGATAAAGCGTTGTTTTTTGCCTCTTTTTTTTACGGTGATCACTGAAGGGGTTAACTAGGGAGACAGTTTTATAGATCGGGTCGTTACAGACGCGGCGATACTAAACGTGTACTTTTATTGGTTTGTTTTTTTTCTTTTAGATAAAGAAATGCATTTATGGGAACAATATATATATATTTTTATTTTGGAATTTATTTATTTTTTTAACATATGTTAACCCCTTCAGGATTTTTCATTTTTCCGTGCTCGTTTTTCACTCCCCTCCTTCCCAGAGCCATAACTTTTTTATTTTTCCGTGAATTTGGCTATGTGAGGGCTTATTTTTTGCGGGACGAGTTGTACTTTTGAACGACATCATTGGTTTTACCATGTCGTGTACTAGAAAACGGGAAAAAAATTCCAAGTGCTGTGAAATTGCAAAAAAAAAGTGCAATCCCACACTTGTTTTTTGTTTGGCTTTTTTGCTAGGTTCACTAAATGCTAAAACTGACTTGACATTATGATTCTCCAGGTCAGTACGAGTTCATAGACACCTAACATGACTAGGTTATTTTTTATCTAAGTGGTGAAAAAAAATTCCAAACTTTGCTAAAAAAAAAAAAAAAAAAGGAGAAAAAGAAAAGACAGATTATGGTTGTACTTTTTTATGTTATTTTGTGTGTTTTTTTCCACATTTTGCACCTTGTTTTCCTTTTTTTACCCCCCCCCCCCCCCCCCTTTTCTAATGCAGATAGAACTGCTTTTATTGGAGGCACTACATTTCTCATTATATATATTTTTCTGGTTTCCAGTAAGTCATCTTTGGTCTTAATATATAATACCTTTTTTTATCCCATTTGAAGTCTGGCATAATTAATATTCTTCTGTGTGCACACTTTTAATTTATTATTCTTTGGATCTCTGTCATTTGTATTAATAAAGACATTTTTCATTAAGTACTTTCCCTGTCTGGGATTTTTTTATGGTCTCCCATAGTGTTGGTCTTCTTTAGCGTAAAGACAAGAAGAGGACGTCATCGTAAGAAGATGGAAGGCCCCGGACCGCGACACCCATCGGATCGGATCACCCCTAGGTGAGTATAATCTATAACCTCTTTTTCTCATCTTTCAGGTTACATCGGGGGCTTATCTACAGCACTACAGAATGCTGTAGATAAGCCCCTGATGCCGGTGGGCTTAGCTCAACTTCCATTTTGGGGGTTACAGGTTCCCTTTAATAGTTTAGGTAGATCAAATGTGGTGACAGATTCCCTTTAAATGTTCACAATATTAGTAATTTTCACCAGGGGTGCCCAAACTTTTACATGCCACTGTACATAAACAATTTTATGTGCAGTAATAGATGACAAAATACACATGGAAAATAATTTTTAACCCGTAGATGTCTTGAAATGGCTCATTTAACCCCATTCTGACCTCGGACAGAATAGTACGTCCGAGGTCAGAACCGCGGCTTTGATTCGGGCTTCGGCCGTGAGCCCGCATCAAAGCCGGGACATGTCAGCTGTTTTGTACAGCTGACATGTGCCTGCAATAGTGGCGAGTGGAATCGTGATCCACCCACTGCTATTAACTAGTTAAATGCCGATGTCAAACGCTGACAGCAGCATTTAAGTAGCGCTTCCGGCCATCGGGGTTTTGGTTCCCCCTAACTGTTGTTCTATAACTGTTATGATACATAAAGGTTTTTGTAATTTAGATTTATCTCGACTTATGACTGCGTTTTTCTAGGTAGGCTGCTCTTTCTGGATATGCAGTTTTGTCCATTATGGTCCTATTCAGTCCCATTCTCTACATTAGTAATTATTTCCCTATTGGGAATATTATTATTTTTTTGGTGACTGGTATGTATTCCATGAAGCTCTTCTGGTTAATCTCATCGCTCCTATGAAGCAGAGCTGATCAGGCTATGCCTGCTTCTAGCCTCCCATGGAGCTTATTAAAGCATGGCAAAAGTAAAAAAAAAAAAAAAAAATTAAAAAAATATGAAAAAAGTAAAAATATAACAGTTTAAGTCACCCCCCCCCCCCTTTTCGCCTCATTCAAAATAAAACAAAAAATGATATTAAAATGCAATACCGGGCAATCAAAAGAACGTATCTGCACCGAAATGGTAGCAATAAAAACGTCAGCTCGGCATGCAAAAAATAAGGCTACGTTCATACGTAGTAATACGTTCATATTAGCATTTTGCGGGGCTGCGTTGGGCGCAGCCACGGCCACGCATGCGCCATGCGCCCCTATATTTTCCATGGGGGCGCATGGACATGCGTTGTCTTGCGTTTTGTGACGCATGCTTTTTTTTGGCGCAACAGAAAACGCTGAATGATACAGTTTTTTCTGCGCCAAAAATCATGAAAAAATGAACGCATGCGTCACAAAAAGCTGCGTTTTGCATGCGTTGTGCATTGCGTCGCCGACGCAGCACCGCAAAACGCTAATGTGAACGTAGCCTAAGCCCTCACCCAACCCCAAATCATGAAAAATGGAGATGCTATGGGTATCAGGAAATGGCGCAATTTTTTCTTTTTTGCAAAGTTTAGAATTTTTATTTACCACTTAGATAAAAAAATAACCTAGACATGCTTAGTGTCTATGAACTTATAATGACCTAGAAAATCACAATGGCAGGTCAGTTTTAGCATTTAGTGAACCTAGCAAAAAAGCCAAACAAAAAACAAGTGTGGGATTGCACTTTTTTGCAATTTCACCGCACTTGGAATTTTTTTCCCGTTTTCTAGTACACGACATGCTAAAACCAAAGATGTCGTTCAAAGGTACAACTTGTCCCGCAAAAAATAAGCCCTCACATGGCCATATTGACGGAAAAATAAAGTTATGGCTCTGGGAATGAGAGGAGGGAAAAACGAAAATGCAAAACCTAAAAAAGCTGGGGTCATTAAGGGGTTAAGAACCACCTGCTGAACAGTGAGAAATTTTGCAATCTTGGTTGGCTGGTAGCAAAATGACCCGGGTATGACCAGTTTGTCCGGAGCTGCTCATTTATGTATCGGGAGGTCAGCAGCATTTATAATTTTTCATCTACAGATACCTGTCAATCGTGCAGGTGTACAAATATATGTACAGTCATTGGTGACTCTCCTTTTGAATTAAAAGTTACTGGTGGCGGACATTTCCCTTTAAAGTAGGGTAATCAATTTGGCAGTTGTTATAATCACAAAACACAGATTATATGCAAAAAAATGTGACAAGTTACACATCCAAAACAAAGAAGACCACACAACATGATGCAAATCATCTAGTATAAAAAGCACTTGCCTCGTTCCCTGCACATTGCATCATCACTTGGGACATATATATAACTGAGCCCAGTGTCTTAATGTCATCACCTTCCCAGCCACGTATGGCCTCATTTAAAATTTGCAATTCCAATTCCTTTCTTTTTCTCACTTCTTGACATTGTGCCTGCAAACACAATACATAGGGTGTCATACTTGGGAAAAATATTTCAATTTCACAATATTACATTTAAGCCCCTTTCACACATCAGTTTTTTGCCATCAGTCACAATCTGTCGAATTTTGACTTATGCCGCCGGATCCATTTTTTTCTCATAGACTTGTATTAGCAACGGATTGCGATGGATGGCCTCACGTTTCATCCGTCGTTCGCCGGATCCGTTGAAAATGGTTTGTCCGGCGGCCAGAGACAACAGACAAAGTAACATTTTTTGTGTACGTTGAAAAAAACAGATTTTTCATTTGCTAGAATGGAAGCATGTGGGTGCAGGATCCGTCAAATGATGGAATCCGGCAACGGATTCAGTGTTGTTTTTTTTTTTTTTTTAACTGAGCATGCACCAATCCAATTAGCCAGATCCGCTAGTCAGATCCGTCCAAAAAACGGATCCGTTGCATCAGTTTTTCACAATCTTTGGGGCAAGAGAGCAACAATGACAGAAATTGTTATTTTCAACAAATCTTGAGAAGACCCCCTAGAGCCTGCAGGATGGGTGTCTATTCGTGATGAGCGAATATACTCGTTACTCGAGATTTCTCGAGCACGCTCGGGTGACCTCCGAGTATTTTTAGTGCTCGAAAATTTAGTTTTTATTGCCGCAGCTGAATGATTTACATCTGTTAGCCAGCATAAGTACATGTGGGGGTTGCCTGGTTGCTAGGGAATCCCCACATGTAATCAAGCTGGTTAACAGATGTAATTCATTCAGCTGCAGCAATAAAAACTAAATTTCCGAGCACTAAAAAATACTCGGAGGTCACCCGAGCGTGTTCGGGAAATCTCAAGTAACGAGTATATTCGCTCATCACTAGTGTCTATTCATTTACACTACTCTAAAATGTGAGAATATACAAAAGTTCTACTTTCTTTGCTCGTAAGCAACTACTGACGATGTTTTACTCCCAGAAAGCTTCCTTTTATGTCTTTATTTTTCCCCCCATGCGTTTTGCAGACCTTGAGTTTTGGGTCCATGCTTCCTTTAAATATCTAATTGTATTCATGACCACTAGTTTTCGATGTACAAAATACATTGCATTATAGCAGGTCTGTGAATAAAACCAAAATTAAATCTCTTTTAGCCCCATTTACTGAATTATCTTGCGTCTTAACATATCCAGTCTGTATCATAAATACAAACATGTCAACAGAAATAAAATAAAATAAAATATATATACACCGTATATACTCGCGTATAAGCCGAGATTTTTAGCCCATCTTTTGGGGGCTGAAAGTCCCCCTCTCGGCGTATACTCGAGTCATACTCAGGGGTCGGCAGGGGAGGGGGATCGGGGGCTTTCTAATTATACTCACCTGCTCCTGGCGCTGTGCAGTCCCTGCAGGTCCCCGGCTCCCCAGCTTCTTCCTGTACTAAGTGGTCACATGGTACAGCTCATTACAGTAATGAATATGCGGCTCCACCTCTATGGGAGGTGGAGCCGCACATTCATTACTGTAAGGAGCGGTAATGGTGACCGCTCAGTACAGGATGAAGCTGAGGCGTTGGGGAAGCAGGGACTGTACAGCAACAGGAGCAGGTGAGTATAACGGGGAGGGGAGCGCTGCGCGATATTCACCTGCTCCTCGTTCCAGCCGCCGCTCCGTCTTCAGCAGTGCCGCTCAGGTTAGAGGGTGCGGTGATGTGGTTAGTGCGCGCCCTCTGCCTGAACGTCAGTGCAGAAGACGCTGAAGACGGAGCGGCGCCCAGAACGAGGAGCAGGTGAATATTGAAAGTGCCGGGGGCCTAAGCGACGGAGAAGCGAGTATGTGATTTTTTTTTTTTTTATCGCAGCAACAGCAAATGGGGCAAGTGTCTGTATGGAGCATCTATGGGGCCAGAACATTTGTAGAGCACTATATGGGGCAAGTGTCCGTATGGGGCCATAATTAACGTTTGTGGAGCATTACGGTATATGGGGCAAATGTCTGTATGGAGCATCTTATGGGGCCATAATCCAGGTTTGTGCAGGACTATATGGGGCAAATATCTTTATGGAGCATCTTATGGGGCCATAATCAGCATTTGTGCAGCATTATATTGGGCAAATGTGTCTACTGAGCATCTTATGGGGCCATTATTAACCTTTATACAGGATTATATGGGGCATATTTTAATATGAAGCATCTTATGGGGCTTATCATAAACTTTATGGAGCATTATATGGGGCTCCTGAATCAATATGGATATTCAAAAACACTTAACCTACTGATGTCTCAATTTTACTGTTATTGGTATCTTTTTACTTTTGACATTTACCGGTAGCTGCTGCATTTACTACCCTAGGCAGGCTTATGCTCCAGTTATTAAGCTTTCCCAGTTTTTTTGTGGCAAAATTGGGGGGGGGGGTCGGCTTATACTCGTATATATATATATATATATATATATATATATATATATATATATATATATATATATATATATATATATATATATATATATATATATATATATATATATACTAGATTGTGGCCCGATTCTAACGCATCGGGTATTCTAGAATATGCATGTCCCCGTAGTATATGGACAATGATGATTCCAGAATTCGCGGCAGACTGTGCCCGTCGCTGATTGGTCGAGGCAACCTTTATGACATCATCGTCGCCATGGCAACCATTATGACATCATCGTCGCTGTGCCCGTTGCTGATTGGTCGAGGCCTAGCGGCCTCGACCAATCAGAGACGCGGGATGTCTACGTCCTTTATGACATCATCGTCGCTGTGCCCGTTGCTGATTGGTCGAGGCCTAGTGGCCTCGACCAATCAGAGAGCCGGGATTCCCAGGACAAACAGAAAGACAGACAGACGGAAAAACCCTTAGACAATTATAGAGATATATATATATATATATATAAGGAACAGCACAACACTTCACTTATCTCTGGGTGCAAAGCCTCCAGGTAGCCCGTCCACCGGCTATCCTCAGTCCATAGATTCAGGCAAAAAACAGGCAGCACTCCATTATCTTGATCAACTGTGCAGAGTTTAATCAGACCCACATGTCTTTACCACGACGTTTCGGCTCCAAATGAGCCTCTCTCAAGCAGTGGGTAAACCATTCATGTGCATATATATACATTTCGAGCCATAACCAGCCTTAATTAGCCATTAGTGAAACAGTATATGTGTTTATAGTTTACATATTAAAAATACTTATTAGTATCATAAGGTGCTACAGTGCATCAGAGATATCATTTGTAGTCTATCTTTTTCCATTACCTTACTTTTTGTTTGTTCTAGTAACCTCTTTGGGTATCCTCTATTCAAAAATTTCTTAATTAACCGATCTATTGTTATATCAGCTGTAACATCTTCCCTTACTATACGCCTAACTCTAAGTAGCTGGCTAAGGGGAATAGATCTTTTCATTGAGCAAGGGTGTTGACTGTCATATAGGAGCAAATTGTTCCTATCAGTATCTTTTACATACAATGTCGTAATAAGTTGATCATTTTTTTGTTCCACTAGTACATCTAAAAATTGGATTCCAGTCCAAGATTTAACCAGAGTAAATTTAATTGTTTGGTCTACTGTATTGAGATATGTATGGAATTCGTCCAGTTCTATTTCTGTACCTGTCCACAGGAGAAAGACATCGTCTATGTACCTCCACCACTCGAGCACATTCCGGAAGTAGTGGGACACATAGACGAGGTCCTCCTCCAGGACTTCCATAACCATTCCCTATTTTTGCGTGTAAAACGCGTCTCCAAACATAAAGTAGTTGCGTCTCAATATTATCTCTAACATCCTCAACAGAAAACTCTTGCCCTCAGGTGTATACTGCCTAACATCCAACATTTTATCAATTGCTTTCAAGCCTCTATCATGATTAATGGAGGTGTAGAGTGAGAACACATCGAATGATGCTAGCAACACTCTATTCTCCAATTATCCGATGTAAGATGCCACTACTAAGATGGCGATATAGAGCGCTAATGCGCATGCGTTAAGGCCGTTGATTGGTCCGCGGTCTAGCACAGTGATGTGACGTAGCGGACATGCACAGTTGCGCTTAGGGAACGCCGAACAATATGAAGATGTCCTCCATTGCCAGTAAACAGCTCCGTCGGTAAGAAATGTGTAATAAGCGATAAGGTTAATGACACATAGCAGCACTAACACATGAGGCACTTTATGATGCACTGTAGCACCTTATGATACTAATAAGTATTTTTAATATGTAAACTATAAACACATATACTGTTTCACTAATGGCTAATTAAGGCTGGTTATGGCTCGAAATGTATATATATGCACATGAATGGTTTACCCACTGCTTGAGAAAGGCTCATTTGGAGCCGAAACGTCGTGGTAAAGACATGTGGGTCTGATTAAACTCTGCACAGTTGATCAAGACAATGGAGTGCTGCCTGTTTTTTGCCTGAATATATATATATATATATATATATATATATATATATATATATATATATATATATATATATATATATATATATATATATATATATATATACACACAGTGGGGCAAAAAAGTATTTAGTCAGTCAACAATAGTGCAAGTTCCACCACTTAAAAAGATGAGAGGCGTCTGTAATTTACATCATAGGTAGACCTCAACTATGGGAGACAAACTGAGGAAAAAAATCCAGAAAATCACATTGTCTGTTTTTTTAACATTTTATTTGCATATTATGGTGGAAAATAAGTATTTGGTCAGAAACAAACAATCAAGATTTCTGGCTCTCACAGACCTGTAACTTCTTCTTTAAGAGTCTCCTCTTTCCTCCACTCATTACCTGTAGTAATGGCACCTGTTTAAACTTGTTATCAGTATAAAAAGACACCTGTGCACACCCTCAAACAGTCTGACTCCAAACTCCACTATGGTGAAGACCAAAGAGCTGTCAAAGGACACCAGAAACAAAATTGTAGCCCTGCACCAGGCTGGGAAGACTGAATCTGCAATAGCCAACCAGCTTGGAGTGAAGAAATCAACAGTGGGAGCAATAATTAGAAAATGGAAGACATACAAGACCACTGATAATCTCCCTCGATCTGGGGCTCCACGCAAAATCCCACCCCGTGGGGTCAGAATGATCACAAGAACGGTGAGCAAAAATCCCAGAACCACGCGGGGGGACCTAGTGAATGAACTGCAGAGAGCTGGGACAAATGTAACAAGGCCTACCATAAGTAACACACTACGCCACCATGGACTCAGATCCTGCAGTGCCAGATGTGTCCCACTGCTTAAGCCAGTACATGTCCGGGCCCGTCTGAAGTTTGCTAGAGAGCATTTGGATGATCCAGAGGAGTTTTGGGAGAATGTCCTATGGTCTGATGAAACCAAACTGGAACTGTTTGGTAGAAACACAACTTGTCGTGTTTGGAGGAAAAAGAATACTGAGTTGCATCCATCAAACACCATACCTACTGTAAAGCATGGTGGTGGAAACATCATGCTTTGGGGCTGTTTCTCTGCAAAGGGGCCAGGACGACTGATCCGGGTACATGAAAGAATGAATGGGGCCATGTATCGTGAGATTTTGAGTGCAAACCTGCTTCCATCAGCAAGGGCATTGAAGATGAAACGTGGCTGGGTCTTTCAACGTGACAATGATCCAAAGCACACCGCCAGGACAACGAAGGAGTGGCTTCGTAAGAAGCATTTCAAGGTCCTGGAGTGGCTTAGCCAGTCTCCAGATCTCAACCCTATAGAAAACCTTTGGAGGGAGTTGAAAGTCCGTGTTGCCAAGCGAAAAGCCAAAAAAATCACTGCTCTAGAGGAGATCTGCATGGAGGAATGGGCCAACATACCAACAACAGTGTGTGGCAACCTTGTGAAGACTTACAGAAAACGTTTGACCTCTGTCATTGCCAACAAAGGATATATTACAAAGTATTGAGATGAAATTTTGTTTCTGACCAAATACTTATTTTCCACCATAATATGCAAATAAAATGTTAAAAAAACAGACAATGTGATTTTCTGGATTTTTTTTTCTCAGTTTGTCTCGCATAGTTGAGGTCTACCTATGATGTAAATTACAGACGACTCTCATCTTTTTAAGTGGTGGAACTTGCACTATTGCTGACTGACTAAATACTTTTTTGCCCCACTGTATATATAATAAAGAATAGAATATACACACACATTCTACATACACACAGGTAAGCCTTACCGAAAGGTTCTTGAAAGCAGTCATTGACTTTTGTATATCTGGCCTATCTGGATGATAATCCTGTAAAAAAACAGTGTGATAATCCGGTTAGAAGCTGACCCCTCTGACTATGGCTTTGATTAATTAGATAGAATAGTGCAGCATCAAATGTTACTCTGATCATAAAAAAGCAACAGAAATCTAACCAAGTGAACAGAGCCCAAAAGGGTGCAAACCTTTTATTACAGCTGTTCAGTCATGAAACACAAAAGCAGTAACTAGATGTAACAGAAGGTAAGCAGTAGTAGACAAGTACAAGTGCTGCCAGCAAGGCAGTCCCTGTTGTGAATTCTGTTGTCAAGCTCCCTCCTGTGGTCATGAATGGTACTTCGGCTGGTTCTGTCCATGGGCTTCCTCTGGTGGTTGTGAGTGGGGCTGCGGCTTCTGAGTTTCCCTCCACAGGTGACGAGGTTAATTCGTTAGCTGGCTGCTCTATTTAACTCCACTTAGATCATTGCTCCAGGCCACCTGTCAATGTTCCAGTATTGGTCTAGTTCACTCCTGGATCGTTCTTGTGACCTGTCTTCCCAGCAGAAGCTAAGTTCCTGCTTGTTGTTCTTTGTTTGCTATTTTTCTGTCCAGCTTGCTATTTTGATTTTTGTCTTGCTTGCTGGAAGCTCTGGGACACAGAGGGAGCGCCTCCGCACCGTGAGTCGGTGCGGAGGGTCTTTTGCGCCCTCTGCGTGGTCTTTTTGTAGTTTTTTGTGCTGACCGCAAAGTTACCTTTCCTATCCTCAGTCTGTTCAGTAAGTCGGGCCTCACTTTGCTAAATCTATTTCATCTCTGTGTTTGTAATTTTCATCTTTACTCATAGTCATTATATGTGGGGGGCTGCCTTTTCCTTTGGGGAATTTCTCTGAGGCAAGGTAGGCTTTATTTTTCTATCTTCAGGGCTAGCTAGTTCCTTAGGCTGTGATGAGTTGCATAGGGAGCGTTAGGAGCAATCCACGGCTATTTCTAGTGTGTGTGATAGGATTAGGGATTGCGGTCAGCAGAGTTCCCACGTCTCAGAGCTCGTCCTATATTATTAGTATCTATCAGGTCATTCCGTGTGCTCTTAACCACCAGGTCCATTATTGTCCTAACCACCAGGTCATAACAAGTCCCTATACATTATTACACACGGATTTGCAGCTTTCTTTTAACACTTCCTTAATTCACCTAACAGAAGTTACAGTAATAGTAAATACGACTTTATGAAATCTTATTCAGTACATTGCAATACAAAAAAAAACAAAAAACATACGGGCACAATATCAAATGACAGAAATGTACGTCAATATGTACGAGAAGAGTCATGAGCCCAAGAACAGAGAATTCATGCAGCACAAAGACGAATGCTGTCTCTGTGACTACCAAAAGTTGTAATGGTTTGTTATTCAACTACAAAACCGGTATGAAAACCACAGACAGAAAATTAGAAAAATGCTAAAAACTTCATATACTGTGTTGTCAACACAAGCCTGGACCCTGAATAAGGTCAAATAGGGGAACTCACATACTAGTGGAGAAAGGTTACCAGGAGTTCAAAATAATAGAAGACCCCCAACACAAGAAACTATATAATTCATGCTAAACAAGAGAAAAAATGTAGCATCAAAAACAAATATTGTGAGGGTGTGATGAAGAAATAGTAATTTATTAATACACCTGTGCCATGTGTAAGGAAGCATCTGCTAATATACTGAACACCATGCCTGTCGTGGATGGCATTCAAAAAGATTTTGATGAGTTTTTTGTTTTTTTACTTAAAAGTATGCACTTTTGCCTAAAAAATAGAATAAAAAACCCTCCTGTAAGAAGGAGATCACTAGCAGATTCTAAATTAAAGGGAACCTGTCACCCCGAAATTCGCGGGTGAGGTAAGCCCACCGGCATCAGGGGCTTATCTACAGCATTCTGTAATGCTGTAGATAAGCCCCCGATGTTACCTGAAAGAGGAGAAAAAGACGTTAGATTATACTTACCCAGGGGCGGTCCCGCTGCTGGTCAGGTCAAACGGGCGTCTCCGGTCCGCTGCGGCGCCTCCCATCTTCATTACAAGACGTCCTCTTCTGATCTTCAGCCACGGCTCCGGCGCAGGCGTACTTTGCTCTGCCCTGTTGAGGGCAGACAAAGTACTGCAGTGCGCAGGCGCCGGGCCTCTGACCTTTCCGGCGCCTGCGCACTGCAGTACTATCCTCTGCCCTCAACAGGGCAGAGCAAAGTACGCCTGCACCGGAGCCATGGCTGAAGATCAGAAGAGGACGTCTTGTAATGAAAATGGGAGGCGCCACAGCGGACCAGAGACGCCCATCCGACCTGACCAGCAGCGGGACTGCCCCTGGGTGAGTATAATCTAACGTCTTTTTCTCCTCTTTCAGGTAACATCGGGGGCTTATCTACAGCATTACAGAATGCTGCAGATAAGCCCCTGATGCCGGTGGGATTACCTCACCCGCGATTTTCGGGGTGACAGGTTCCCTTTAACTTAATCTACTGTCTGTAATCGTCCAATATACCGTAGATGCTACACAGGCAAACAGTGCAACATTTTTAATGATGCCCATTTGCAAAAATTATTTTTAGCCAGAAATACTTTCAAACACCCCATAGGTGCAAATAACACTTTTTACTGATCCCAACAGCCATTTTTACCACTCTTTACATGATAGAACCTAATTGTTGAATTTCACATTTTGGCAGATTTCTGCCCTTTGGCTTCAGCAGCATCCTGTGACACTTCATGATTCCAACTTTTAGTGCCCTGGCTCTGAAAGAATCTATGAGCTCAGTGTGCCAGGGACGTCTGCCCATACCAACACCTTATTTTAATAATTCAGGAATGGTGTGGCAATGCCAAGGCCCATTGCAGAAAAGCCTGTAAACGTATCACTAGAACCACACTATTCTGTTTATACCAAGGAAGGTGACGGGCACAAGGGGGCATTCTTTGCGTCTGGAGGAGAGAAGGTTTTTCCACCAACATAGAAGAGGATTCTTTACTGTTAGGGCAGTGAGAATCTGGAATTGCTTGCCTGAGGAGGTGGTGATGGCGAACTCAGTCGAGGGGTTCAAGAGAGGCCTGGATGTCTTCCTGGAGCAGAACAATATTGTATCATACAATTATTAGGTTCTGTAAAAGGACGTAGATCTGGGGATTTATTATGACGGAATATAGGCTGAACTGGATGGACAAATGTCTTTTTTCGGCCTTACTAACTATGTTACTATGTTACTATGTTACTATTTCCAAGGTCTGCTAAAGCTAGGCTTTTCTATGTTACACACAAATAAAAAAAAAAAGAAAACACAAACATATTGCCGACTGCTTTACTAGGTTTATGTTCACATATATATATACATATATTATATATATATATATATATATATAAATAATAAAGTTCTTCATGCAAAAATGGTACTCCCAATGCAAGTGCCATCTATACTAAAGAGCTATCCATCATATACTAATATTGGACCCAGCCCCCCAATCACAATTTATATACACTGTGTGCAGAATTATTAGGCAAGTTGTATTTTAGAGGATTATTTTTATTATTGATCAACAACTATGTTCTTAATCAACCCAAAAGACTCAAATATCAAAGCTTAATATTTTTGGAAGATGGAGTGGGGTTTTTTAGATTTGGATATCTGTCTGTGCAGTTAACTACTATTGTGCTTAATTATTAGGCAACTTCCTTTCCTTTGGCAAAATGGGTCAGAAGAGAGATTTGACGGGCTCTCAAAAGTCCAAAATTGTGAGATGTCTTGCAGAGGGATGCAGCAGTCTTGAAATAGCCAAACTTTTGAGACGTGATCACCGAACAATCAAGCGTTTCATGGCAAATAGCCAACAGGGTCGCAAGAAGCGTGCTGGGCAAAAAAGGCGCAAAATAACTGCCCATAATTTGAGGAAAATCAAGCGTGAAGCTGCCAAGATGCCATTTGCCACCAGTTTTGCCATATTTCAGAGCTGCACCGTTACTAGAGTAACAAAAAGCACAAGGTGTGCGATACTCAGGGACATGGCCAAGGTAAGGAAGGCTGAAAAACGACCACCTTTGAACAAGAAACATAACATAAAACATCAAGACTGGGCCAAGAAATGAAAGTCAAAACCGCATCCTTTTATTTATAGATTGAAGGTCTCAGCGGACACAAGGGCGCACGTCCAAAACCAGGGAGCCCATCCCGGACAGTACCAAGACCACAAAGAACAAAAAGACAGCGCCACAATGGATGGTGAAAAAATAAGAGCTTACATTTATTCTGCCTCCTGTAGCGACGTTTCGGTCAACAGACCTTTATCAAGTGCTTGATAAAGGTCTGTTGACCGAAACGTCGCTACAGGAGGCAGAATAAATGTAAGCTCTTATTTTTTCACCATCCATTATGGCGCTTTTTGTTCTTTGTGGGCCAAGAAATATCTTGACTGACTTTTCAAAGGTTTTATGGACTGATGAAATGAGAGTGACTCTTGATGGGCCAGATGGATGTGCCAGAGGCTGGATCAGTAAATGGCAGCTCCACTACGACTCAGACGCCAGCAAGGTGGAGGTGGGGTACTGGTATGGGCTGGTATCATCAAAGATGAACTTGCGGGACCTTTCTGGTTGAGGATGGAGTGAAGCTCAACTCCCAGACCTACTGCCAGCTTCTGGAAGACAACTTCTTCAAGCAGTGGTACAGGAAGGAGTTGGAATCGTTCAAGAAAAACATGATTTTCATGCAGGACAATGCTTCATCACATGCCTCCAACTACTCCACAGCGTGGCTGGCCAGTAAAGGTCTCAAAGAAGACAAAATAATGACATGGCCCCTTGTTCACCTGATTTGAACCCCATAGAGAACCTGCGGTCCCTCATAAAATGTGACATCTACAGGGAGGGAAAACCGTATACCTCTCGGAACAGTGTCAGGGAGGCTGTGGTGGCTGCTGCACCCAATGTTGGTCGTAAACAGATCAAGCAACTGACAATCTATGGATGGAAGGCTGCTGAATGTCATCATAAAGAAAGGTGGCTATATTGGTCATTCATTTTTGGGGGTTTTGTTTTTGCATGCATTATATTGGTTTACCTGGTGAAAATAAACAAGTGAGATGGGATTATACTTGGTTTTTATTAGGTTGCCTAATAATTCTGCACAGTAATAGTTACTTACACAAACAGATATCCTCCTAAAATAGCCAAATCTAAAAAAAAAAAAAAAACACTCCAACTTCCAAAAATATTAAGCTTTGATATTTATGAGTCTTTTGGGTTGATTGAGAATATAGTTGTTGATCAATAATAAAAATAATCCTCTAAAATACAACTTCCCTAATAATTCTGCACACAGTGTAAATGACTGTATACTATCAAAACCCATATTGTCACCACAGCTGAATTATAAATGATGGACAACATATTTCATCCAATAAAACCTCCCCACAGACATGAACTTTCGGCTAAGCCCAATGTGCATTTCGGGAGATGAGGAAAATAGAAGCAGCCTCTTGGTGGAAACAACAGAACCAGACAGGAAATCTCCATCCTGTCTAATTAATCTCCAGAGGGACCTGCAACCACAGACTCCAGACTGTTGGCCAATCCCAGAGAAATGAGAGAGACTCGAGGACACATTTAAGATTTATTACTAGCTTTAATCTGCTACATCAAACTAAAACCTAGAGATCGTAGAGATATTTTGTAAAGACGATAAAGCTCTGTTCATTTCCATGGAAAAGGCAAGAGGCTAACAACCCATTTAAGACACCTGTAGCCATCCTGATCCATGACTGCCACTCATCTACAACTGGATTTGCTGATGGCAGTGGCATTCAGAGAAATATTTATATCTTTTGTAGAAAAATCTGAACAATTGACGACTTTACCACATTTCAATGTACATCTATACGTCATGTGCTGCCTCCCCGTTTATGGTTCTCCATACTGAAAAAGAAGCATTATCCAATTCTTTACTGTGCCAAAAAGATGCTCTGGAATTTTAATACCGAGGACCCATACCTATATAGGTCGTCATCATCAGATTGGTGGGTGTCTGCCTCCCAGTACCATCCCTCCCATCAGCTGCTTGACGGCACCACGAAAGTCTCTTCACAGTGTAGTGGGCATAGCGCTGCACTTTTTATTGTGGCTGTACCTGGTATTGCAGCCTGGTCTAATTAACATGGGTGACACTCAGCAGGAGACAGCTGCCTTACTATGCATAGTCAACGCAAAAGTCAGATACAGCTGTGCCAGGCAAACGCTGAAGAACTCGCAGCGCCATGGCCCCTTCATCCAGCTGCTGCGGAAGGGTGCCGGAAGTTGGATCCCTACAGATTTCAAATTGAGGACCAATTCTAAAATTAGGTCATCAATAGTGAAATCCCCCAAACCTATATAAGCATATCCAAATGATTATTACTCGTTAATCCAAGATTTGCACTGCCTGTTATAAAGAAGACTTTCCATACCTCCATGTGGCGTTCCAGCTCTTTTAGTAAAGTTGGGTACTTGTCCAGGCGCATGAATGGTTTACTAAGACCGGTCGTTAGCACAAGAATACCAGGGCTATTGGCACCTTTCATCTCCATGAATTCACCAAGTTCTTCACTGTACAACAGGGACAGAACAAGCTAGACTTTATTTTATGTTCGATTACATAATGTAATTACGGTAAGTGATCAAAAATGTGAAATCCTTCCTTCAAATTTAAGTTAAAAAAAACACACACAAAAAAAAAAACCGTGGCACTACATCAATCAGGCCTTGTGACTTCACTTTGTTCACACCTGCATTCATTGCCTGAAGCAGAACCATGAATTTAACATTAGTGCATGATCCATCAAATAACCAGTAGCACCCAACATAAACCCTATAGTTTGTGGGGGTTAGGCCTCTTTTCCACTTGCGAGAAACACGTCCGTGTCTCGCATGTGGAAACGAAGCTCTGACGCCGGCACTCTGGAGCAGAGCGTGCGGCCGCATACCAACACATGGAGACGCACGCTCTGCTCCGGAGTGCCGGCGCCAGAGCTTCGTTTCCACATGCGAGACACCGGCGTGTTTCTCGCAAGTGGAAAAGAGGCCTTACTATGATTATGGTGCCCATCATCTTATAGACAAAACAGAGCAACACTCGGCACCTTTTCTTCTGGAAATTTTAGAGAAGTTGGAAATGGAGCCTTCAGCGCAGATGTGAAAGGAGCCGTACAGTAAGAATGTAAATGAAAGCCTGGCACCAGCTATTATAACCCTACATATAGTCATCTCTTCTTCGCTCCATTTATACAGTTTCTGGAAAAAGCATTCTTAATGAACATAGAAAAGTACACCTACCTAGCAATGACCTATGGGTGAATTCAGACCATGTATGCACCATGATATAAGGACAGTGGGTGATTCTTCCAACCCGGACAGTCTCATAGGAATAGATGAGGCTGCTGAGTTTGAGTTGGAAGACCTAAGGACAGTCCATAGATCGCAGATCATACACAGACCACATTTCAAGGATGTCTAAATTTGTTAAGAGTGATACAAATAAAGAATACATTGTACAGAAGTCACTTTGGCCAATATAGATTATGTAGTATTACCAATGTTATATAACTATGGAGTAAATATTTACTGAGAGAAAAAAAAACAATGCCAGTTTTGCAGACTCAATGCTTTTATAGAATGCCTCCATAAGGAAAATCGGAATTCTGCTGGACTGTAAAGAAAGCATGAATAGCCGAAAGGAGTAATTCTAGACTCCCTGGCGTTTCACTATGCCACAGTGCCTCTGTTATCTGTGAAAAGTGGCAGCAAAATTATAACAATTCTCTGATCCCAGCTGCACTAAACAGGACAAAACATTCTTTCATGAGGTTTGTTCCAATGCTTGTAAGCTCAGCATAGTCCATGTCCTCTGTGCTCCGCTTACATGCATTGCAAGCTACAGATATACAAAAGAAACACAGTGAACAGTAACCCACCTACATGGCAGCAATAAGACAATGCCACAGCATTAAAGAGCAAATACCAGCTCAGTGCCATCTCAGCCAACCCCGAGCAACATTACCAGTATCGTAAAGCCTTATGAACCAATACATAAGCCCTGACTACGGACAATGGGAAGGCCAAGCTGGCACAATGCCTTAAAATGTTAAATCTTCACCCATTATTTCACCTAAAAGATCAAAATACAATCATGAAATATTAAAAAAGTAAGAATGCCATCCATACAACTTACTGTAGTTACCGTATCACTTCACGTTTGAATCTCCCCCGATCGGAAATTGATAGAGAGCCAACACCCAACCAATACTTTTTACTATACAATGATATGCCCTATTAGTATGAATATCTAAAAATGTCCCCAAAAATCTGATTTTCCACTTCTCCATCTTGTTTTGGAATCTGACTTACAGAAACACATAACATCGGTGTGTTTTCGATAAGAATAAAACTTAAATGTAGACCCGGTGCTCAAAGACCTACAAGATGAAATGACTACTTTATAAAAGCGGGGTCTCGGCAGGGGGTGGAAAGAGCACATCTGCTTTACCAGGTGCGGAGGCAGGATCCCCACACAGCCCATCAGAAGTGCCTAAAAGGCAAGCTTCATCGAAAATTGCACTTACACTTCGGAGGTGGATTTCTGCTTGTAGTAGATGGAGCAGGAACTTTCGGCACTGACAGGCCTTAGGATGGCACACAGACACCGCATTGTACTGCGAGCACACGCGCACTGTGGTGCACCACCCTCGGATCTGTAGGTCTTCTGTCCCGATGGAAGGCTGGGGCTCCTTTCTCTGCACGCTCTGATGGGAGGATGACATCACCTCCCCTGCATACAGCCAGGCTATGGGAAGGCAGTGTGCAAGGAGACACAAAGAGTTCGCTGCCTGGGTTACCCATGCTCCAGTTACTCTGCAGATACACAGCCGTCACCGCACACTTACGCTGAACAAACATAGCTTGCACTTAAGCGTATTATCTGCTCCACTTCTTGGCTCCATAGGGATATCCTTTTATAAGATGTTTCGCACAGTCATCACTGCAATACAAAACCAGGCTCACACTCCTGGTCATGGCTCAACAAAAAGTAATAAAAGTGCCTAACAGAACTGTCATTTGTGACTAGATTTGACATTTGCTGGTCTTCCTTTATGACAGATGAAGCAGAAACCCCATGCAGAGATGTATTTAACCCCCTAGGACCATTCACCAAGATTAACTGTTAGCGGAGGTTGCTTGAAAATGAGTGTCGTCCCCATTGGTGAACCAATTTTCATTGATGATGATTGTACCCTTTCTTTATTAAAGGGTATTGCCGATATCAGATTGGTGGTTCATTTGTTCTAAACCTAAAATCATTAAATCTTTATATGTACACATTTAAAAATAAAGAAACAAAAAAGTCCTGATTTTTCACTTTCCCATATGGCTCATTCCTTCTCCTGTGTTTAGCCTTTGTTGTAAGGCTACGTGCTCACGTTGCAGATTTTTTGCGGATCCGCAGCGTTTTTTTCTGCGCAGAAACGCTGCAGATCTGCAAGTGATTTACAGTACAATGTAAATCAATGGAACAAAAAATGCTGTGCTAATGGTGCGGAAAAACCTGCATGGAAAACAAGATTAAAAAAAAAAGAACATGTAAATTCCATTATAGAAATCCGCAGGGGTAAAAATGCATGAAATCTGCACAAAATCCGCAAGAAAAACGCATCAAATCTGCACCTGCGTTTTCTGCCAAGAGATGCAGAATCCGCACAGAAAATTCCAGAGGCAAATCTGCAACGTGTGCACATACCCTTACTGGAAATTTCCTCCAGTAGTTTTTCACTCACAGGTCGAGCACGCTCAGTTCATCCTGCTTTTACGCTTATACAATAATGGCCTTTTCCCATATTCATTACAAGCAAGGACAATGTGGGCCCGATTCATTAACACTGGAATTGTGCACAACAGCAATCACTTCCTCTGGGTATCAATTACCGTATATACTCGTGTACAAACCGAGATATTTAACACATTTTTTGTGCTGAAAACGCCCCCCATAGCTTATACACGAGTCATTGCTAGAAAGCTGGTGGGGGAGGGGGAGCAGCGGCAGGAGCCGGTGGCTGTGACATCATACTCGCTCTCCTCACGTGGTCCTACACATCCCTGCATCTCCGTTGTCCCGGCAGCTGTCCTCTGCTCAGCGGTCAAGTGGAACCGCTCATTAAGGTAATGAATATGTACGTGTCTCCACTCCCATAGGCGTGGAGCGCATATTCATTACCTTAATGAGCAGTACCACATGACCGCAGAGGAGAGGACAGCTGCCAGCGCTGGGACAACGGAGATGCAGGGACGTGCAGCGACATAGCTAGGAGGGGCAGTATGATGGGGGAGGAAGCGGAGCCATGCATACACAAGGGGGAGGACGCCAAGCCATGTATACACAAGGGGGAGGACGCCGAGCTATGCATACACAAGGGGGAGAACGCCGAGCCATGCATACACACAAGGGGGAGGATGCCGAGCCATGCATAGACAAGGGGGAGGACGCCGAGCCATGCATACACAAGGGGGAGGACGCCGAGCCATGCATACACAAAAGGGGAGGACGCCGAGCCATGCATACACAAGGGGGAGGACGCCGAGCCATGCATACACAAGGGGGAGGACGCCGAGCCATGCATACACAAGGGGGAGGACGCCGAGCCATGCATACACAAGGGGGAAGACGCCGAGCCATGCATACACAAGGGGGAGGACGCCGAGCCATGCATACACAAGGGGGAGGACGCCGAGCCATGCATACACAAGGGGGAGGACGCCGAGCCATGCATACACAACGGGGAGGACGCCGAGCCATGCATACACAAGGGGGAGGACGCCGAGCCATGCATACACAAGGGGGAGGACGCCGAGCCATGCATACACAAGGGGGAGGACGCCGAGCCATGCATACACAAAGGGGAGGACGCCGAGCCATGCATACACAAGGGGGAGGACGCCGAGCCATGCATACACAAGGGGGAGGACGCCGAGCCATGCATACACAAGGGGGAGGACGCCGAGCCATGCATACACAACGGGGAGGACGCCGAGCCATGCATACACAAGGGGGAGGACGCCGAGCCATGCATACACAAGGGGGAGGACGCCGAGCCATGCATACACAAGGGGGAGGACGCCGAGCCATGCATACACAAGGGGGAGGACGCCGAGCCATGCATACACAAAGGGGAGGACGCCGAGCCATGCATACATAAGGGGGAAGACGCCGAGCCATGCATACACAAGGGGGAGGACGCCGAGCCATGCATACACAAGGGGGAGGACGCCGAGCCATGCATACACAAGGGGGAGGACGCCGAGCCATGCATACACAACGGGGAGGACGCCGAGCCATGCATACACAAGGGGGAGGACGCCGAGCCATGCATACACAACGGGGAGGACGCCGAGCCATGCATACACAAGGGGGAGGACGCCGAGCCATGCATACACAAGGGGGAGGACGCCGAGCCATGCATACACAAGGGGGAGGACGCCGAGCCATGCATACACAAGGGGGAGGACGCCGAGCCATGCATACACAAGGGGGAGGACGCCGAGCCATGCATACATAAGGGGGAAGACGCCGAGCCATGCATACACAAGGGGGAGGACGCCGAGCCATGCATACACAAGGGGGAGGACGCCGAGCCATGCATACACAAGGGGGAGGACGCCGAGCCATGCATACACAACGGGGAGGACGCCGAGCCATGCATACACAAGGGGGAGGACGCCGAGCCATGCATACACAAGGGGGAGGACGCCGAGCCATGCATACACAAAGGGGAGGACGCCGAGCCATGCATACATAAGGGGGAAGACGCCGAGCCATGCATACACAAGGGGGAGGACGCCGAGCCATGCATACACAAGGGGGAGGACGCCGAGCCATGCATACACAAGGGGGAGGACGCCGAGCCATGCATACACAACGGGGAGGACGCCGAGCCATGCATACACAAGGGGGAGGACGCCGAGCCATGCATACACAAGGGGGAGGACGCCGAGCCATGCATACACAAGGGGGAGGACGCCGAGCCATGCATACACAAAGGGGAGGACGCCGAGCCATGCATACATAAGGGGGAAGACGCCGAGCCATGCATACACAAGGGGGAGGACGCCGAGCCATGCATACACAAGGGGGAGGACGCCGAGCCATGCATACACAAGGGGGAGGACGCCGAGCCATGCATACACAACGGGGAGGACGCCGAGCCATGCCCACACAAGGGGGAGGACGCCGAACTATGCATACACAATGGGGAGGACGCCGAGCCATGCATACACAAGGGAGAGGACGCCGAGCCATGCATACACTAGGTGGAGGATGCCGAGCCATGCATACACACAAGGGGGAGGACGCCGAGCCATGCATACACACAAGGGTGAGGACGCCGAGTCATGCATACACAAGGGGGAGGACGCCGAGCCATGGATAGAAGGGGGAGGACGCCGAGCCATGCATACAACCAGGGAAGCCACACACAGCAGAACAGGGATGAGGGGACATTGCATACCTGGCTTATACTAGAGTGAATAAGCTTACCCAGTTTTCCGTGGCAAAATTAGGTGCCTCAGCTGATACTCGGGTCTGCTTATACCCGAGTATATACGGTACATCCAAGGGAGGAGATCAGTGAAGCAATTGATGACTGTTATTGTCACACAATCCCTGCAGCCAATGTCACAAGAGCCCCAGGAAAACCAGTGCCGAGACTACTGCAACACTGCCGCCACCGGAGGACACAGGTGTTACAACTCCTTTAAATAGATTACTGACTGATACATTGTAAAGCACATGTGTAAAATCACAACAACCTAAATCAAGAGAAAGAATAATGTGCAGTCCGAAAAAAAATAATAATTTGACCAATGTAACGGTGTGGTCTTTGAATTTAACAAGAAAATATAAAGCAAAAATGAAATTTCAAACTGAGTTTTAATGGGAAGAGTTTTCCTTTAGTATGTGTGTTGCAACACACTAATATTAATAATAATAATAGATTGTAAGGCAATTAGTCTACTTTCTACAACAGGCCTAGACAGACTAGAGTTTTTTCGTAAATCTGCGCCCATACCTGTGCTGTGTAAGGACATTAACTGCTGAAGGATGGTTGGCACAATATGCCATATATAAACTCTTCATTTGGTTCATTAGGCTCATGAAACAACCGCCGACTCGCTGCTGTCCCTCTGGTAATCTAAGAAAGCGAAAAGTCACATTGTTAGGCCAGTTTTCACATCAGTGTTTCACAGTCTGTACTCGGACCACAATGCATGGATTGACTGCGGATCTCCTGATTCAGACTCGAACCTCATAAATGCCAAGGACACCCTGTGCATCCGAAACACAGAAACCAGCCTTAAAATTTAAACAAGTAGTTATGGAAACCAATTACACGATTTCTCAGTTTAAGGAATACTTATCTTAATCTGATCAGTTCAAATATTTTTTTTTCAAAATGAAAGAAAAAGTTATTGTGTTTACAAAACATACCAACTTATCTGGTGCCTTTAATATCCAGACTTGATTGAGTTTGTAAGAAAGCCAGGTAGGTTAGGGTTAAATCGTAGCACCACAGGTCTGGATTAGGTGCACCTGGATAGCTATGCCATGGCCCTGAGCAGGCGGTGGGTCACTTGCCGTCGGGACCCCGATGCTCGCAAGTGGGCCCCTCGCCTGCTCAAGGCCCCAGGACTTGACATACTTGCCTCCTCTGCGGCGTCTTCCACGTCTCCTCACTGACGTTCAGGTCAGAGGGTGCAATGACATCACGTCTGTGTGCCCTCACAGCCACAGTGAAGAGAGCTGGAAGACGACGATACTGGGGAGTCCGGAGCAGAGCAGCGGCCAGCGAGGAGAGGGGAGGATTTCTTTTCCTTTTTTTATTCTAAATGTTTGGAGTAGTGTTGAGCATTCCGATACCGCAAGTATCGGGTATCGGCCGATACTTGCGGTATCGGAATTCCGATACCGAGATCCGATACTTTTGTGGTATCGGGTATCGGTATCGGATACATAGAGATGTGTAAAATAAAGAATTAAAATAAAAAATATTGATATATTTACCTCTCCGGCGGCCCCTGGACTCAGCGCGGGTAACCGGCAGGCTTCGTTGTTCAAAATCAGCGCTTTTAGGACCTGAGAATCACGTCCCGGCTTCTGATTGGTCGCGGGCCGCCCATGTGACCGCCACGCGACCAATCACAAGCCGCGACGTCACCGCAAGCTATTAACGTGCTCATTTTTAAAAATGAGCGCGTTAATTGCTTTCAAAGACGTAGCGGCTTGTGATTGGTCGCGTGGCCGCGACCAATCACAAGCCGCGACGTCACCGCAAGCTATTAACGCGCTCATTTTTAAAAATGAGCGCGTTAATGGCTTTCAAAGACGTAGCGGCTTGTGATTGGTCGGGTATCGGCCGATACTATCCGATACCGATACTTTCAAGTATCGGACGGTATCGCTCAACACTAGTTTGGAGCAATATATGGGGCCCATTATATGCTGGAGTATCATACGGAGTCCATTATATAATGGAGCAATATATGAGGCCAACCATATACTGTATGGAATATTACATGGGACCCATTATGTATGGAGCAATATAAAGGGCTCATACTGTATAGTGTAATATATGTGGCTCATTATACTGTATGGAGCATTATATGGGCTCATTCTGTATGTGAAAATATATGGGGTTCATTAATCTGTATGGAGAGATATATGGGGCTCATTATTCTGTATGGAGCATTATATGGGGCCATAATACTGTATGGAGGACTATACTGTCCAGTGTCTGAGCTATTGTAGCATTTACAATTGATATCACTCATCCCAATATTTGGGATTATATTATACCTATATTTCCTATCTGTGCATCATGAATTGTGGTATGTGTTAAAGGGGCCCACTATGACTATTTCACAAAGTGCCCACGAAAACCTGGAGCCAGCCTCATTAGCCCACACCGTGTAGTATTATTAGCTTATACAGAAAAGTGGGAACAACCCAAGTATCAAAGCTGTAATGCATGGTATTAAGAAATCAATTCAGATAACAACAAATTACTTGCTAAAAGGAGGGGAAAAAAACAACAATACTATAACGCAGACCTAGGTAAAACAACTTTACAATAGCGGGGTTGCATGCTTACACTAGTCAAATATGCTGAATATTGCATCACTTACTTTGTACAATCCTCCAAAGTCTGCACCAAAAGCTGCTGGAAAGAACAAATCTCCTCCACGTTCCCCATTAAATAAGAAATACTAGTGAGATTCAACCTTAAAAGGAGAGTAAACACAGAAATGTTAAAATGACCTGTCATATAAAACAAATACAAATTAAAGTGATTGTAAATCATCCAAAACAAAAACATATCGCAAAGCATGGCAAGCTAAGCATGTCACAAGTAGTGCTACCAGTGTAGATTTCTTCATGCGTTTTATGGTACAGCTATTCAGCATGAAACACTTTTTTTTCCCCAGCACTGGAGTGGTGCTTCTAATCTTCTAACAAGCTCTCCGTGCAAGTCTATGGGAGCCACAATTAGGCTCTCATGGACTTACATTAAAATGTGACCTCTGACTGGCTACAGTAAACACTGAAGAAATCAGGCAGGTCAAAACCTGCTGAACACCAACCGATACAGGGCTATTAGAAGGTGAAGACGGCGGCTGGTAAGCAGGGCTGTGGAGTCGGTAAGTTAACCTCTGACCCCACAGTCCTGCCTCACTACTGAGCATGTACATAAAGTGCAGCACAGATTCATCTCACTAAAAGCCGAGATCCTTAGATCAGAAACAGAACAGACATTTATAGGACATTTCATAACGTTCCCAAATTCTTATTGCGACATTTACAGCACATCCTGCATTGAACTACTGTAACTAATTTATTATATATTTTCGGAGTCAGAGACGGTCCATTTTATACAGACTCCACCAAAATGGCCACTGACTCCACAGCCCTGCTGGTAAGTATAAAATTAGGGGAAGGGTTCTTAGATTAGTGGCAACACTTCAGCACTGCATTATAGAAAAAACATTGGACTGGCTGCACTGGAGAGTGAATGAGAATGCCAGGACCAAACACTGGCAGCAATGGCATGTGTATGTCCTCTACCCAACCCACATATAAAAAGAAATACAGTATTAAGTATTAGCCAGTTAAAAGAGAACCTGTCATTAGGTCTAGTGTACAGTATTTGCTCTTATTTTACATTCACTGCTTCCGAGTATTGATTTTTTTCTTTTTTAAAATCTGCCTGCCATATAGTTCAAGCGATATAGACCTTTTTATTTAGTGTGACAAATATGCTTATAATTAAGTCTTTGCAAGGGGGCATTACTCCCACGGCAATCATTAAAAGCAGCCTAACGACACTCCCAGAGCACCCTGTGCACCATGGCCACTTGGTAAAGACAATAACTGAATGGAGAAATAAAGAATTAAAAAAAAAAAAAACCCTCATTGGAGCAGCAGGATTAAAATAGTTAAAACAGTAACTGGCCACTTTGGGGAGGGGGGGGGGGGGGACAAGGCTGACTCCTTTATGTGAGCCATGTATCATATTGGAACATCCTAATAGCAAGACAAACAGTTTCTTCATTAAAACAAAAAAAGGACATAGCATATATGTAACCTTACTTTTCACTAGTTTGTAAATGACGAAGATAATTTGCTAATAAATTCTGGATCTCTTTGAAGTATTCATTTTCCGTTTCTAAAATATTTTGTAGCACCTGTACAGAAAAAAAGAAAAATTATTTGAATAGTCCTTAATAATTGTGAGCCAAAAGCCATCAAAAAATTATTTTTGTATGTGATAAATTGCCATCAGTACTCTAAGTGAAGGGGTAACATGTCTCCTTGCAGAGAGTGACATGTCAAACCCGGCATGCCAAGGTGAGAAATATTTTAAGCCTTGCAATGCTCCTCTGGGAAACTAAATATGCAAATTGCCTCTTCAGAGAGGAAGAAGACTAGAGCTCTAGTACCAGCTATTGGAAATAGCAATCTTAACAGTCAATGTCGACCCTTTAACGAGCCTTGTCACATGACTTGGGATAGGGTTGGCTTTTATGCCAAGTCATGTGACAAGGATCGATATGGACTTATCACCCACTGAGCATGTTTGGGACGCTCTGGATCAGGGTATAAAACAGTATATAGTATTACATAGTATAGTATTTAGTGTTCAAGTTCGTGCCAATGTCCAGCAACTTACGCACAGCCAATTAATGAGTCGACCAACATTCCACAGGCCACGATCAACAACCTGATCACCCCTAAGCGAAGGAGATGTGTTCTACTGCGTGAGGCAAATGGTGGTCACACCAGAAACGGACTGGTTTTCTTAACATCCCGATGCTGTAACACTGCACATTTTAGAGTGGCCTTTTATTGTGGCAATAGTCGTGCCGTCTAATCAGCACCTTGATATGCCACACCCACGAGGAGCATGGATTATCTCGGCAAAGGAGAAGCGCTCACTAACACAGATTTAGACAAATTTGTGAACCATATATTTGGGAGAATAATGCCTTTTGTGAACATAGAAAGTCTTAGAGTTCAGCTCGTGAAAAAAGGAAGCAAAAGTGTTGAATTTATATTTTTGTTCAGTGTAATTTACCGATTTACACGTAAAGGGCTATATTAACATAGTAACATAGTAACATAGTTAGTAAGGCCGAAAAAAGACATTTGTCCATCCAGTTCAGCCTATATTCCATCATAATAAATCCCCAGATCATATTAAATGTATGGACTGAGAATGACATAGGACATAAAAGAGGTGTTTTAGATTAATCACACACGTGAAAAATACTTGCTAAAAGTAAACACTGAATATAGAGCTTGTGACTTTAACAGAAATGTGAGATCAGTAACGCCCTCATGAGACTCCCATCATCCACAAGCCAAAAACTGGCCAAGTCTATCACCACATATCCTGGCCACAGAGGCAAGAAATCCTTTCCCACTGTCCTTAATCCAAATTGACCACATTTTATTTGACATTTGATAGCAGAGCCTGTAACCTAACAGCAGGCTTTCAGTATTCAATGTGCACAGCTTGGAGAGAAAGGCTTGGGGTTTCATTCTGCGGCTACATTACAGCCTGCTCGTTTGCCTTCAATGCTTCCATTCATTTCAAAACACACACAGAGGAATAAGGACATTTTTGTTGAATTTTGCAAATTCATTCACTGCCCAGGACCTAGTTGTTGACCTCCACAGTAAAATGGCTCAATTCTACCGTATCCATGTGTGTCATAAATGCAATAATGCATTCAGCTGGCCATGACCAAGCCAACACGGGCTACTAGGTTGAAAATTCGGAAGGGCGAGTGCAAAAAAACGAAAAAGGTGGCAAAACACATAGGATTTCAGTCAATTAACTGAATACTCCTCTAATAGTCAATTTATAGTGGTACATGATGAAGAACAAGTGAAGCAATTATTCATGTGAAGCCGGAAACAATTTCATTCTATAAAAATATATTTTAAAAAATGGGAGCAAAAAGTCATTAAAGGAGAATTTATAACACGTTATACAAATTATACATTAATTTCTAATGCCGCAGACCAGAATGATAAGCCTTATTAAACAAGAACAGAAGCAGTGCATTGTACATAGTACACCCCCCGAAATAAAAGCAGTGCTAGTGGAAGCGGAGCACAAGTCACCTCTCCTGCACCCCTCTTCAGCCAGATCCCCCTGAGTGGGCGGCAAGCACTGGGAAAGCTCATTGAAGACCCCATAACACAGGCAGCGAGTTTTCGTTAGCCTTCCCATCCCACTATGCTCTGGAGGAGTTGATGAGCATTAAACAGTGCCTTGCTGTTGAAGGGCAGGATAAATAGTCCATGCCAAGCAAGCGACTACGAATGGTGAAGACATTACAGCTGGGAGACATCCCAGTGCACAGAGGGGAGGGGGATTCTCCAGACAACTCACTGTATTTTCACAGAAAACTTCAGCAAACAGGAGAGACGCAAGAGGAAAAGAAGCCATTTCATAGCAATATCCACATCCAAGAGACATTCATCCTCAAAGTACAACTAGGAGCCTACAGTTGTGGACTAACAGGCAGCGAGCCAAGCATGCCAAAGCTCCAATCGCACAGAGACGCACCAGGGACTTCGTCAACTTGGCCCATACAGGAAGACCAATAAAATTTAGGACCCATAAATTATTGGAAATTTTGCAGTGGGTCCACACGTTTCAAGTTACACCACTGGCTGCATATACACAAATTAAGTGATTGTAATGTCATTTATTTAGAAACAGAAAAATGCATAAATTGTGGTAGGAAATTGCCTAGATCACGGATCACCAACTTGTGGCTCACACAGACAAGTGAAAGTTGTCCTAGTACACCGTGACCGAGGAGGATTCATGAATAAGGTCTACTGGCGTCACAGTTCCCTCTCCTCCTTGCTGATGATGTCACCCGACTCTCCCCTGCAGCTACTCTCTCCTCCTTGAAGACGTCACCCGACTCTCCCCTGCAGCTGCCCTCTCCTCCTTGATGATGACGTCACCCAATTCTGCCCTGCAGGTGCCCTCTCCTCCTTGATGATGACGTCACCCAATTCTACCCTGCAGCTACCCTCTCCTCCTTGATGACGTCACCCGACTCTCCCCTGCAGCTACCCTCTCCTATTTGATGACGTCACCCGACTATCCCCTGCAGCTACCCTCTCCTCCTTAATGACGTCACCCGACTCTCCCCTGCAGCTACCCTCTCCTCCTTAATGACGTCACCCAAGACTCCCCTGCAGCTACCCTCTCCTCTTTGATGACGTCACCTGACTCTCCCCTGCAGCTGCCTTCTCCTCCTTAATGATGACGTCACCCGACTATCCCCTGCAGCTACCCTCTCCTCCTTAATGACGTCACCCGACTCTCCCCTGCAGCTACCCTCTCCTCCTTAATGACGTCACCCAAGACTCCCCTGCAGCTACCCTCTCCTCTTTGATGACGTCACCTGACTCTCCCCTGCAGCTGCCCTCTCCTCCTTAATGATGACGTCACCCGACTATCCCCTGCAGCTACCCTCTCCTCCTTAATGACGTCACCCAAGACTCCCCTGCAGCTACCCTCTCCTCTTTGATGACGTCACCTGACTCTCCCCTGCAGCTGCCCTCTCCTCCTTAATGATGACGTCACCCGACTATCCCCTGCAGCTACCCTCTCCTCCTTAATGACGTCACCCGACTCTCCCCTGCAGCTACCCTCTCCTCCTTAATGACGTCACCCAAGACTCCCCTGCAGCTACCCTCTCCTCTTTGATGACGTCACCTGACTCTCCCCTGCAGCTGCCCTCTCCTCCTTAATGATGACGTCACCTGATTGTGCCCTGCAGCTGCCCTCTCCTCCTTGCTGATGACGGCATCACCCAACTCTCCCCTGCAGCTGCCCTCTCCTCCTTGATGACGTCACCCGACTCTCCCCTGCAGCTGCCCTCTCCTCCTTGCTGTTGACGTCACCCAATTCTGCCCTGCAGCTGCTTACTTTCATATTTTTCAATTCAATTGTACAGACAATGGGTGACATGAGAGGTGCAAGAAGTTCTGAAATTATTTTTTGTGCATGTCATGTTCATTTAGTGATATAACTACTTTGATATATTTATATATAGGTTTCCAAGATTAGGAAAAAAGGTTGATTGTTTTCGATAAACAGCACTATTTTATGATATGGGCTTAATATATACGCAGCCCATGATGCCCAGCACATGGACTAAAGTGGTGCGGTTTCTATGAAAAGAAATAGGAAGAAAAATAAGACTTTTTTTTTGTAATCTTGGAAGATTTTTCATTCTAATTTCAGTTGTGCATATTTCACACTCTGTATATGTACAGCAATTCACAAACCAGCAGTAGGTGTCCTGACCCAAATCAACACCCTCACAGGAATTTCCTCCCACACACCAAAGACTTACTGATATGGGAGTTTAGATTGTGAGCCCTAATTGGGACAGAATTATATTATAGAATGTAGCTCGCAACAATCTTTTAGAACTGACTGTGGCTCTCAAACTAAGAATTTGGGGGGACCAGAGTCACATAGGTTTTCTTAACACCATTCATGCTCATGCATGGGGAAAAAAATGAAAATGTAAAAAAGAAAAGAAGGTCAGTACAGATCTGTGATAATGCCCCACAATCATGAAAAATGGGGCTAATAGCAACAAGTTGTGATATTACAGTATATTCTTGTGTGTCTTGATTTTGGTTTAGCAAATATTTTGGATAAGAAAGACAACAAGTCCCATTATTACAGGATTAGACGAAATCCCAATCTGGACTCAGCCTGCTCAATCTCCGCCAAACAAATGTTACTTGTGCAATATAAAAGTTATAAAGTAGGTTGGGACAGTATCCATGAGGTTTACAAAGTGGTGCTCTAATATATGATGGGTCTTCGAAAGGAGCAAGAAACAGACAATTATTGCTCTATGTATGGGAAAAGCTGTCATTTTAAAAAGTACTATAGACCTGATCCGAAAAGAATTTCTACAAGTAATATTAATGTTTGTGAAGCGCTGTGGAACATTATGGTGCTGAATAAGTATAATAAATACATTTATGTAAACCCATTCTCTCATGATATGCACCAGATCTACCACAAAGACCCCAGTCTAAGACACGCACACGTAAGATGCTTATCAGCGGCAGCATTTACATCTTGGCAGTGCAGCTTTGTCCGCTCGGACACAATGTGGATGCTGCAGCCAATGAGTAACCATTGCTTGGCTGCAGCTCTCAGGAGATACCCCCGCCACCTGCCTGGGCCCAGCGGTGAACAATCCCTTTAAAGAATCAATATATCCTTAGCATAAAATATTTTAAAACCACAAGAGGGCAGCATTGTCTTGATGACCACACATGGTTGGAAGACATTCCCTAGTGATCAGGATTAATTATTACATTGGAATCATGATCTATTTGACACTATGCAAGCCACGGCAGACTGACATTTCTTGACCTGCAGCCATTATTGGAAAACTGCATCACTCATAAAACTACCGTACTTTCTTTGCAATGTGCAAAATATGAAAACGACCCATTATCTACCAATGTCCTTTTTTTTGGGACGCCTAATCTTTGGTTTCTAGCAACTAAGATTTTATAATTTTTTTAATTAGGTCCAATTGTTTGTGTTGTGTTTGTAAAAATGAATGTTTTCAAAATAGGAAACCATGTAATTGTCATTTTTTAATTGAATATTGGGACGCCCTTTTCTGAAAAATCCGTAAAATGAAAATTTCTAATTTGGCAAGTAATGGGTTAATCAGACGTTTTATGCCAGAATTCTGGCTTAAAACTGGTAAAAATGATGTAATTTATTTGCACCACTCCGCATTTTATGCCATTCTGGCCAGCTACGCCCAATTTTTAAAAACAAGTAGGTTGTTCTTCGCCAGGATATGCCATTTCCACGCACAGCTGACAATTTCATCATAATTTAAATTATGTAAATTACGACGCAAAATCTACATGTGGCTCATGGCAGCTAAAGGATCAACCAAATACATTAGGAGGAGCATGCACGTTAACGTATTTGGCGCTCCTTACGTCACTGCACTTTTTATCAAGACTGGCATGCAAGAGTAAGTTTTGATGAATCGGGGCCCAAAATTGCCCTTCTTGCTCCACTGATTTCAGTGTGAACCAAGTCATACCATAACCCCGAATAGAAGAGGACATGTTCTGCAGCTATTCGCAGATGGTTTCCGCTATATGTGCAAAGATTGCTAAAATCTCAGACATTAGGACACAGATTATGAAAACTTTGAAGCTGCTACATCTTAAAGGGAACCTGTCGGCAGGATTGTGCACAGTAACCTACAGACAGTGTCAGGTTGGCGCCGTTATACTGATCACAATGATACCTGGGTGATTACATCCGTCTTGTGGTTGTTGTTTAATCTTTATCAGTTTTTAGTTAACGATATGCCCGTGCCCCGGGGCGGCCTGTGGAGGGGGGGTCTTCATGTGATGCTCTGATTAGGTATTCATAATGCAGACTGCTGACACGTCAGTGACCCCTCACTGACCTGCCCCCTAGTTTACATAATGAATATCTGCACACACACTGAAGAAAAAAAAACCTTCTGCAGGCAGATGACGGCCATGGCACATGCGCTGCAGCATAATTGAAGTTTAGTGTCCCAATAATAAATGTGGTTGATGTTATTCAGATAGAAAAAATAAATAAATCAATTTTAAAATAGCGCCAGCCATGCCTGCGCAGCAGCTATTGGTGCATATAGGTGATCCAATAACTGCTACTGTGCATGCGCCGGCAACTCCATCTTGCCGGAGAAGAAAAAAACTCCTCCAAAATAGCACCATCTGCGCAGTAGCAGCTATCAGATCTCTATACACACCGATAGCTGCTACTGTGCATTTTATAGGAGGGGAAGATAGTGCAGATAGTGACCTGGGCACAAATAAGGAAGTTGGGGGTGGCGGTGGCATGGGGGGTGGGGTTAGAACAGTTAATAATTTAAGAAAGAATAGAGGTACAGAGAGGAACATCAAGTGCATGTATACTAATGCCAGAAGCCTCGCCAACAAAATGGACGAATTAGAATTAATGTTGTTGGAGCATAATTATGACATGGTGGGATTATCTGAAACATGGTTGGATGAGAGCCGTGACTGGGCTGTTAACTTGCAGGGCTATAGTCTGTTCAGAAATGACCGAATGGATAAGGCTAATTTCACACTTCCGTCAGTTCAGGGCCATCGCCATGCGTCGGCCCGACGTACTGACGGACGTTGTGAAATAAATGAACAACGGGGGCAGCAGATGCAGTTTTTCAACACATCCGCTGCCCCATTGTAATGTCCGGGGAGGAGGGGGCGGAGTTCCGGCCGTACATGCGCGGTTGGAAATGGCGGACACGTCGCACAAAAAAAGGTGGGGGGTTTTTTTGCCAACGGTCCACCAAAACATGACACATCCGTTGCACGACGGATGCGACGTGTGGCCATACGTTGCAATGCATCGCTAATGCAAGTCTATGGAGAAAAAACGCATCCTGCGGGCAACTTTGCAGGATGCGTTTTTTCTCCAAAACAACGCATTGCGACGTAGGCACTTTGACGGAAGTGTGAAAGTAGCCTAAGCGAGGGGGAGGTGTGTGTCTATATGTAAAATCATCCTTCGCCCCTTCATGACCTTGGGATTTTCAGTTTTTCCGTGTTCGTTTTTCGCTTCCCTCCTTCCCAGAGCCATAACTTTATTTTTCTGTCAATATGGCCATGTGAGGGCTTATTTTTTGCGAAACAAGTTGTACTTTTGAACGACATCATTGGTTTTAGCATGTCGTGTACTAGAAAACGGGAAAAAAATTCCAAGTGCAGTGAAATTGCAAAAAAAGTGCAATCCCACACTTGTTTTTTGTTTGGCTTTTTTGCTGGGTTCAATAAATGCTAAGGCTATGTTCACACTTAGCGGATTCCACTGCGGATTTTTCCGCAGCAGAATTCCAAAATCCGCAGTGAAAACCCGTCGCGGTTTTTACTGTGGTTTCTTCTGCGGATTTTCATCTGCAGTTTCCTATTGGAGTAGGTGAAAATCCGCAGAAAAGAAGTGACATGCTGCGGAATGTAATCCGCAGCGTTACCGCGCGTTTTTTTCCGCAGCATGTGCACAGCGTTTTTTGTTTCCCATAGGTTTACAATGTACTGTAAACTCATGGGAAACTGCTGCGGATCTGCAGTGGTCAAATCCGCTGCGGATCCGCAGCAAAATCCGCAAAGTGTGAACATAGCCTAAATCTGACCTGCCATTATGATTCTCCAGGTCATTTCGACTTCATAGACACCAAACATGTCTAGGTTCTCTTATCTAGGTGGTGAAAAACAATTCCAAACTTGGCTAAAAAAAAAAAAAAAAATTGCGCCATTTTCCCATACCCGTAGCATCTCCTTTTTTCGTGATCTGGGGTCAGGTGAAGGCTTATTTTTTGCGTGCTGAGCTGGCGTTTTTAATAATACCATTTTGGTGCAGATACGTTCTTTTGATGTTTAAAGCAGGGTGTGACCAATAAAAATAAAAAATAACCTTTAGTAAATTTTAGCTAAAAAAATTGGTATAACCAACTATATAAGAAATACACAACAAAATTCACCCTAGTGAATTGATGTCCACCAATAACCATAGAACCAATATCAAAGTGAACATAAAACGATAATCACAAAGAAGAAAAAGTCTAAAAAATAATTTTATTGAAAGTAAGAATAAAATATACAAAAAAGGAAAGGACAACTACCGTAATAATACTACATCATGTTACAAAACGTATATTAAATGAGGAGACCAGATCCATATAATACAAAAGATACTAGAAAAATATACTAGAAAAATATAAATGACCCTCCAAAGTGCAAAAAAGACCCAATAGATGGCACTAATCATAAGCCATCCATCTCAATAAAGTGCATATGCATCAATGATAAATAGTCTAACCTAGACTGAAAAAAGTGCATAAATCTCTGGAAAAATACTAGTACCAGTGTGGAGATGATCTGTGACCCTCAAGGACTAAGACTGAGGGTCACAGATCATCTCCACACTGGTACTAGTATTTTTCCAGAGATTTATGCACTTTTTCAGTCTAGTTTTGTAACATGATGTAGTATTATTAGTTGCCCTTTCCTTTTTTGTATATTTTATTCTTACTTTCAATAAAATTATTTTTTATACTTTTTCTTCTTTGTGATTATCGTTTTATGTTCACTTTGATATTGGTTCTACAACTATATAAGAACATGAAAGACTCACACAAGAAAAATTCCCATACAAGGGGAATAACCCAATAATCAAATACCTGAGACCTTCTGGACCACACAAATATGTCAGTCTCTTCAGGGGAAAACAAAAAAAGCACTCCTATGAGGGAGTATTGAACACATATACATCACAAAACCGCATATCACCTATCCCCATCTATCATATGGAGATGCAGTAGTTACGATTAATGCATAATAATTGGAACGATCTCACCTCGGGACTTCCTTTTTGATGTGGGTAAGACCGCTCATATCCACAGCATCTGGAGGGGGGGCCTACGATTCTGGCCACACACATGCCCATCCACGCTGTTTAGAAGGATAACTTTAACCCCAAAGTATCAAACATATTTCCCTATTTCCCTACGCGTTTCGTTTTAACTAACTCATCAGGGGAAAATAGAATATAATCCCTCCAACCCAGTGGGGGATCAGCAAAATGGGGGTATACCGGCAATCAGTTTTTAAAGGGACCACATCACATTTGAAGTCATTTTGAGGGGTCTATATGATAGCAAATAACCAAGTGTGACACCATTCTAAAAACTGCACATCTCAAAGTGACCAAAACCACATTCAAAAAGTTTATTAACCCTTCAGGTGTTTCACAGGAATTTTTGGAATGTTTAAAAAAAAAAATTAACATTTAATTTGTTTTTCATAAAAAATTTAGTTCAACTCCAGTTTGTTTTATTTTAACAAGGGTAACAAGAGAAATTGGACCCCAAAAGTTGTCCAATTTGTCCCGAGTACGCTGATATCCATATGTGGGGGGAACCACCATGTGGGAGCATGGCAGAGCTTGGAAGGGAAGGAGCGCCATTTGACTTAATGCAAAATTGGCTGGAATTGAGATGGGACGCCATGTTGCGTTTAGAGAGCCACTAATGTGCCTAAACACTGAAACCCCCCACAAGTGACCCCATTTTGGAAAGTAGACCCCCCTAAGAATCTTATCTAGATGTGTGGTGAGAGCTTTGAACCCCCAAGTGTTTCACTACAGTTTATAATGCAGAGTCGTGAAAATAAAAATTCTGTTTTTTTTCCACAAAAATTATTTTTTAGCCCCCAGTTTTGTATTTTCCCAAGGGTAACGGGAGAAATTGGACCCCAAAAGTTGTCCAATTTGTCCTGAGTACGCTGATACCCCATATGTGGGGGAGAACCACCATGTGGGCGCATGGCAGAGCTTGGAAGGGAAGGAGCGCCATCTGCAATGCAGAATTAGATGGATTGGTCTGCAGGCGTCACGTTGCATTTACAGAGCCCCTGATGTATCCAAACAGTAGAAACCCCCCCACAAGTGACCCCATATTGGAAACTAGACCCCCCCAAGGAACTTATCTAGATGTTTTGTGAGAACTTTGAACCCCCAATGTTTCACTACAGTTTATAACGCAGAGCCGCGAAAATAAAATATTTTTTTCCCATAAAATGTTTTTTTAGCCCCCCAAATTTTTATTTTCCCCAAGGGTAACAAGAGAATTTGAACCCCAGAAGTTGTTGTCCAATTTGTCCTGAGTACGCTGATACCCCATATGTTGGGGTAAACCCCTGTTTGGGCGTACGGGAGAGCTCGGAAGGGAAGGAGCACTGTTTCACTTTTTCAACCCAGAATTGGCTGGAATTGATATCGGACGCTATGTCGCGTTTGGAGAGCCTTGATGTACATAAAAAGTGGAAACCCCCAATTTTAACTGAAACCCTAACCCAAACACACCCATAATCCCAACCACAGCCCTAACCCCAACCCTAACCACACCCCTAACTCCAACACACCCTTAACCCTAATCCCAACCATAACCCTAACCACACCCCTAACCCTAATCCCAACCGTAAATGTAATCCAAACCTTAACCCTAGCCCCAACCCTAACCCTAGCCCCAACCGTAATGGGAAAAAGGAAATAAATACATTTTTTTTTTTTTTCTCCTTAACTAAGGGGGTGATGAAGGGTGGTTTGATTTACTTTTAAAGTGGGTTTTTTAGCGGATTTTTATGATTGGCAGCTGTCACACACACTGAAAGACGCTTTTTATTGCAAAAAAATTTTTTTTGCGTTACCACATTTTGAAAGCTATAATTTTTCCATGTTTTGGTCCACAGAGTCATGTGAGGTATTGTTTGTTGCGGGACGAGTTGATGTTTTTATTGGTAACATTTTTGGGCACGTGACTTTTTGATCGCTTTTTATTCTGATTTTTGTGAGCTCTTATGACCAAAAACCAGCTATTCATGAATTTCTTTTGGGGGAGGCGTTTATACCGTTCCAAGTTTGGTAAAATGGATAAAGCAGTTTTATTCTTCGGGTCAGTACGATTACAGCGATACCTCATTTATATCATTTTTTTATGTTTTGGCGCTTTTATACGATAAAAACTATTTTACAGAAAAAATAATTATTTTTGCATCGCTTTATTCTGAGGACTATAACTTTTTTATTTTTTTGCTGGTCATGCTGCATGGCAGCTCATTTTTTGCAGGACAAAATGACGTTTTCACCGGTACCATGGTTATTTATATCCATCTTTTCGATCGCATGCTATTCCACTGTTTGTTCGGTGGTATGATAGTAAAGCGGGTTTTGCTTTTTTTTTTTACGGTGTTCACTAAAGGGGTTAACTAGTGGGACAGTTTTATAGGTCGGGTTGTTACGGACGGGGCGCTACTAAATGTGTGTACTTTTATTTTGTTTTTTTTATTTAGAGAAAGGAATGTATTTATGGGAACAATAAATATATATTTTTTTTTTTCCTTTACTTTGGATTTTTTAAATTTTTTTTACACATCTAAATATTTTTTTGCTTTATAACATTGCCCGTGGGGGTGGGGGGTGGGGGGTGGGGGAGTTGGAGGGTGGTGGGGGTTGGGGGGGGGGATTTTGTTAGAAGGTCAGGTCGCTGATCTGACACTTTGCAATGCGATCTGACGTGCACTGCTCCTGGCTTACCAGCGCCTGCTCTGAGCACCTCCCTGCAGAACCCGGATGTAGCCCCGCGGCCATTTTGGATCTGGGGCCTGCAGGGAGGAGACGCTCGGTACAAGGTGAGCACATCGCCTTGTATCGAGGGTCTCAGGGAAGCCCGCAGGGAGCCCCCTCCCTGCGCGATGCTTCCCTATGCCCCCGGAACACTGCGATCAAGTTTGATCGCAGTGTGCCGGGGGCGGTCAGTGACCGCTCCTGGCACATAGTGCCGGATGTCAGCTGCGATAGTCAGCTGACACCCGTCCGCGATCGGCCGCGCTATGACGTACTATCCCGTAATTAAGTCCCAGGTCACCTTGACGAGATAGTACGTCATATGGGATTAAGGGGTTAATGTATAAATATATGAGGCGACAGTACAAAGACCTTTCTTATGATCTTTTTAATCATAGACCTGAGACAGGGACAAGGGGGCATCCTGTACATCTGGAGGAAAGAAAATTTAAGGATAATATCAGACGCGGATTCTTTACTGTAAGAGCAGTGAGACTATGGAATTCTCTGCCGTATGATGTTGTAATGAGTGATTCATTACTTAAATTTAACAGGGGACTGGATGCCTTTCTTGAAAAATATAATGTTACAGGGTATATACACTAGATTCCTTGATAGGGCGTTGATCCAGGGAACTAGTCTGATTGCCGTATGTGGAGCGGGAAGGAATTTTTTTCCCCAATGTGGAGCTAACTCTTTGCCACATGGGTTTTTTTTTTGCCTTCCTCTGGATCAACATGTTAGGGCATGTTAGGTTAGGCTATGGGTTGAACTAGATGGACTAAAAGTCTTCCATCAACCTTAACAACTATATTACTATGTATGTTCAATTATTTTCTTGTTATATGGATCTGTATTTAATAAACTTTTGTATATTGATGAACACATACTGTGCTGTTCAGGTCTACATTTTATACACACTCTTGGGGCATTGAACTCATTTTTCTTGTAGGACTCTATTATGAATACCTAATCAGAACACCACATGAAGCCCACAACAGGCCGCCCCGGAGCACGGGCATATCATTAACTTAAAACTGAAATTAAAGAATACACAATAACCACAAGACAGATTTCATCACCCAGGTATCATTGTAATCAGTATAACGGCGCCGACCTGACACTGTCTGTAGGTTACTGAGCACAATCCTGATGACAGCTTTCCTTTAGGCTGGATTCAAACATCTGTGTCTCGAATTCCAATACAGGGACCAGTCATGGCTGTCCCAACCTGAAATCAACAGCCTCAGACTACTGAGCTCAGATTAGGATACCCACTGCTGGGTCCATGCATCTCAGTCCATACTCGAACATCAAAAACACTGATGTGTGAATCCGCTCATTGGGAGTCTGTGGATATGTTTCCATTGTTGGTAAAGGAGAGCATGCAGCAATACTGTTCACACAAAACCCATTGAACCCTACACCGCAAAGACAGTAAATGCAGAAAAAAAACATAACCCTGACATTTTTCCTAAAACACCAAAATATAATAAACAAGTTGTGATACGGCCAAAAGTGTAATGTTTTTCAGAACAGGCATATCTGACTGGCAAAGCTTCAATAACGTATATACGTTTGTAATGGGTAATCCACGTCTATAGCACACACTCACCACATTATAGTAGCTTTTATTGATTGCAGAAGTCTCAAAACCTTTTGGAGGGCTTTTCAGTGTTGTAGACTTTGGCGATACTGGCTTTTCTGAAGAACAGAAGAAATAGAAGGTTGGCTCAACTTAATAATGGTAGTAGATAAGACAGGTCAGAGAAGGTCCGATGTTTTGTGTCATTACTATCCTCATGGCAGTCTATAGATCGGGAATCACAAAAAGGATTATGGGTAACCTATAACTAAAGATATATGGCTAGTAATGTACAATGGTATGCAATTAACAAATCAATATTCCAGTGACAAACTTTGGATCAGTTTTCTTTTCTACAAACTGTATAAAACACAGACTTTGGAGTAAAACACACAATGATCAATGAACTATGTGGGCTAGACGATCGTTAACCATTTTATGTGACTAAATATAATCTTTCAGTTACAAAGTAGAAAAAAAAAAATCTATGCCTCTAGGAGACGGAAAGAGAGTAACAAACCTACTGTTGGCTCTGCTCTCGGCCTTCAAAGGCCCCTGATGGAGTATGGAGGAACTTTTCTTCTGGTTACCAACCCTTTACCTATCAGGAAGTTGATGTGCCCACTGACTCACATTTAGAGATGATGTTTTCCGCTTTATCCTCAGTAACGGGTATTCAGAGCCACAGGTTACGTAGGGAACTTTTAGGGAACTATAGCACTAAGGCCAATGTTCACAAGTTGAGTATTTGGTGGGATTTTTACCTCTGTATTTGTAAGCCAAAACCAGGAATGTGTAAAAATTGCAGAATTGGTGCACGTGTTTCTATTATACTTTTCCTTATTGTCCCGCTCCCTGGTTTTGGATTACAAATACCGGAGGCAAAAAATAGTCAACGTGTGCTTGTGGCTTTACAATGCATTTACACAGGCTGATAATTGGGAACTCTCCTTCCCAATTGTAGGCAGGTCTATAAAAATAAATAAAAAAAAAAAAAAAAACATAGAACACGCAAAATCCTCATTGATCAGGTGAAATTACCTTTAAACTTCATTAAAAAATAACCATTCTTGGCAGAACATTGTCCTGTATAAAAAGGTTATGTGCTGCCATGATCAATGGATTCTATACACACGTAACAATTGAGCTAACAATCGGTCTATGCACTTGGAAGTGCAGTGAGCATGACCCAACAGACCAATAAATGCCATAATATTAACGCACCCTAAGGCTTTACAAGCCAGGATGGAAGAATATAACTGGATGGAAAAAACCCCACCTTTAAACATTTACATGTAACAGGATTATATGGAAAAAAGGGGGCAAATCAGATTTTAAGGAAGCACCCCCACTAGCACTCTTACTGTTTAAATGTGTGTATGTGGTTGTAACATAGTGCGAGTATGTTAATATACAGTACTTACCTGCCGCCACTCTCTCCGGTGTCCAACTCCGTTCTTCTGCCCTTCTGAATGACATCCCCACTCTACAGACTATGGGTCACGCTGCGCTCTGCGTGACCCGGAAGTGACTTACAATGCAGGATTCTGGAGCGTCAGAACAAGGCTCCATAGGCTTTTACTGCAACAGTGACTTCCAGCTCATGCATAGCGTGTGGAGCGAGCAGGTCTTATTTGTGGTTTAGTCACTGAGGAGCAGAATGACGCTGGACACCAGAGAGTGTGGCGGTAGGTGAGTATATTAACTCACACTACATTAAATGCATGTGAACACATTTAAACAATAAAAAGGTTAGTCGGAGTGCTTCTTTCACTTCACTGGAAACTTTTTTTCTTCTCCTCCAGGTGTTTACAGTGTTGGAAAAAAAAGACAAAACATTCTAAGGCCTCATTCACACGTGTATTAAAACATGAAAAAAAAAGGTATGCTGCCATCAGTATTGGATCAGTGTGTCCGGTTTTAGGCTACGTGCACACGTTGTCGAATTGCCACGGAAATTTCCGCGGCAATTCTGCAACTCCCTCCTGCGGGTATAACGCATGCAGAATTGGCATGCGTATTCCCGCTAAACACTAGCGTTTTGCAAGCGTAATTAGCTTACTGAATGCTAGGGTTTTCCAAGTGATCTGTAGCATCGCTTGGTCACACTTATCAAGCTTAGTGTTTGACAAGTGTGACCAACTTTTTAATAAAAAAAAATAAAAAATCTCACCTGATATTCTCACCTTCTGCCGGCCCCGGCAGCCTTCCCGCTCCTTGTGATGCTCCCGTTCCCAGTGATGCCTTGCAACAATGACTCCAGATGACATAGCATCACGCGAGACATCTACGTTATCATAGGTCATTGTCACAAAGCATCACTGGGAACGGGAGCATTGCGAGGAGCAGGAAGGCTGCGGGGGCCACCGGAAGGTGAGAATATAACTTTTATTTTATTTATTTTTTTTTTTTTATACAGGTATATGGTTCCAGGGCCTGGAGGAGAGTCTTCTCTCCTCCACCCTGGGTACCATCCGCAGATGATCCGCTTACTTTGCGCATGGTGGGCATAGCCCCATGTGGGAAGTAAGCAGATCAATGCATTCCTATTTGTGCGGAATCCCCGCGATTCCGCACAAAGAATGAGCATGCTGTGTATTTTTCTGCGATGCGGAAAATACGCAGCATTAGCACAGCATTGCGGTATCCCATTGAATTCAATGGGCTGTGTTGTGTATGCGTTTTCGCAGTGAAAAAACGTGGCAAAAACACATACAATCTGCAACGTGTGCACATATAGCCTTACCGTAAGAGTATGGCCAGTTTGTCAGTTTTTACTTTAAACTTGTAATGGCCCCTTCCATCAGTGATGCTGGAAAAAATTTGACATGTCTCACTGACTACTGCAAGGACATGTGGTTCAAGAAAAAGGAAAAAAAACAAAAAAAAAACACATATGAATAGTACCATAGATAATAATGGGTACGTTTTGTAGCCATGAAAAAAACCCAATGACAACATGTACGTGCATTGAGGTCGTCTGAATTAGGCCTAAGCTGTGAGTGGTATTTTGGAGGGGTACTATAAGGTGCAGGAGAGGCTACAGACTGCCCTGTGCAGCAGCATGCATGTTACTGGTAACATGCACAGCAACTGGCTTAAGTACATTGTCAAAGAAGATACCAAAGCCGACACAGCAACTGCTGATCTAAAATGGACCATTTCATTTGGTGACATAGAAGAAATTTGGCGGACGGTATAACTGTATTAATAGTGACATTTACTCATATGTAAAAGGGCATCATAAGTGTCACAGCTTTGTGTTATTTATTCTCAGTACATTTTGGCACCATCAGTAATTCTGTGTGTAATGATTACATTTGCTTTGCCCACAAGGTCATCATTTTTACAGAGAGTCATAAAAAGTCAAGAAAAGCAGGATGTTTCCAAGCTGGACTGCAACATGTACCACTATCATTGCTACCTTGGAACATAAAGTCAGTCAGAAGGATGAAATTAACTGAAAAATACATCTAGAAAGCCAGTTAACCTTCAATTCCCAACTTGTAATGAAGTTAAAGTGAACCTGACAGGAGATACATAAGGCCCAAACCACAGGCAGCATGAATCAGCGACTGGCTGTATAGAGGTTACTCTGAAACACTGCAGCATTTCTGAGAGAACATACTGTTAGCAGCCGGCCAGCGACTAATGGCGTGTTTACACAGACAAACAGGTGGCACTAAATGACCACCGAAGGAAACATTTACCGATCGGCAGTCGTTTAATAGCCTCTTTACACTGAACAATCTATGATAGCTCGGTCAGGGCACATAGGCTGCCACTGTTCTTTGTGGCCGGAGTTTACAGAGGACAATGCACTGTCGAGAACGATAATCTTTTGTGCTGCACAAAATATCACTTCACCAGATGAACAAATGCTTAGCTCATTCATCAGTGATCGACAGCCTGAGGTATTATGCAGCTGAATAACCTGCACTTACACCGAAAAACTAAGCATCTCAGGTGACCACGTCTGACGACGGTTTCCAGGCTGCTTTTTCCCACTTCAATACTCATAATTCACAGGTCTTTCCATATACACACACATACAAAGAAACCGTCGAGTCTAAGTAAGCAGGATGTGGACAGAGGCGGCCAAGACCTGCCTTGGACTAGTCATCCAAAATGACTACTCCACTGTCAGATTTTTAGTTTATTTTTGTTGGAACGCCACAACCAGTGTCTGATTTATGCTGTCTGGGGTTTGGGCAGCATTTATCTCCAGTTTGGTTCCCTTTAACGCAAAATTACTATTTACCCCACACCTTTTGTAAATATATTTAGTCTGATGGTGCTCCAAGGGAAGTTGTACATATAGATGGAGATTCAGAGTTTGACCACCCCCGTGCATTTTCTGCTAATTAGCAAAGAGTGATGGCAGGATGCCCTTCTCCCAAATACTCCTATCCCATGACTAATTGCTGGCCTTGTTATCGTTCCTTATGCATGTTACAAGCTCTTGTTCTTTGGTATGCTTATAAAATGGCAATAAGACGTATGCTGCTGGAATATGTATATTCAGTGCATTTATCCTTTACTACCTCACAAGCAAGAATTACAGACTGGTAATACTGAAGCTCTAGAAGGATATACAAACACCGATAAGATCTGCTCTAAATACAATGGCACAGGCAGCATGTTCTCAAAGTCTGGCCAGGTACATGGGCCCCAAGCTACTTGCTTAAATTATTGATACACTTAAGGTACCGTTACACTAAACGATTTACCAACGATCACGACCAGCGATACGACCTGGCCGTGATCGTTGGTAAGTCGTTGTGTGGTCGCTGGGGAGCTGTCACACAGACAGCTCTCTCCAGCGACCAACGATCCGGGGAAAGACTTCGGCATCGTTGTAACTGTCTTCAACGATGCCGAAGTCCCCCTGCAGCACCCGGGTAACCAGGGTAAACATCGGGTTACTAAGCACAGGACCGCGCTTAGTAACCCGATATTTACCCTGGTTACCATTGTAATAGTTAAAAATAAAAAAAAAATAAAAAAAATAAAAAAAAAAAACAGTACATACTTACATTCCGATGTCTGTCACGTCCCCCGGCGTCAGCTTTCCGCACTGACTGTGTGCCGGCCGTAAAGCAGAGCACAGCGGTGACGTCACCGCTGTGCTCTGCTTTACGGCCGGCGGCGCTGACAGTCAGTGCAGGGATATCCTTAACGATATCGCTATGTGTGAAGGTACCTTTAGTTGAGTGACATTTTTCCTATACTACCCACAAACTAATAAGGCTACTTTCACACTTACGTTTTCAGCTAACCGTCACAATGCGTCGTTTTTGTGAAACAAACGCATCTTGCAAGTTGCCCGCAGGATGCGTTTCTTTCACATAGACTTGTATTACCATACGTCGTGCACTGGATGCGTCGGTATTTGGCGGGCCGTCTTATCGAAAAAACGTTCAAGGGAACGTTTTTTTTGCATGTCCTATCCTGCATTTTTTAATGCGCACAGTTACATAGATATTAAGGTTGAAGGAAGACTTTACGTCCATCTAGTTCAACCCATAGCCTAATCCAACATGCCCTAACATGTTGATCCAGAGGAAGGCAAAAAAAACCCATGTGGCAAAGAGTAAGCTCCACCTTGGGGAAAACAATTCCTTCCCGACTCCACATACGGCAATCAGACTAGTTCCCTGGATTAACGCCCTATCAAGGAATCTAATGTATATACCCTGTAACATTATACTTTTCCAGAAATGTATCCAGTCCCCTCTTAAATTTAAGTAATGAATCACTCATTACAGCATCATACGGCAGCGAGTTCCATAGTCTCACTGCTCTTACAGTAAAGAATCTGCGTCTGTTATTATGCTTAAACCTTTTTTCCTCCAGACGTAGAGGATGCTCCCTTGTCCCTGTTTCAGGTCTATGATTAAAAAGATCATTAGAAAGGTCTTTGTACTGTCCCCTCATATATTTATACATTAAAATAAGATCACCCCTTAGTCTTCGTTTTTCCAAACTAAATAGCCCCATGTGTAATAACCTATCTTGGTATTGCAGACCCCCAGTCCTCTAATAACCTTGGTCACTCTTCTCTGCACCCACTCTAGTTCAGCTATGTCTTTCTTATACACCGGAGACCAGAACTGTGCACAGTATTCTAAGTGTGGTCGAAATAGTGACTTGTATAGAGGTAAAATTATGTTCTCCTCATGAGCATCTATGCCTCTTTTAATGCATCCCATTATTTTATTTGCCTTTGTAGCAGCTGCCTGACACTGGCCACTAAATGTGAGTTTGTCATCCACCCATACACCCAGGTCTTTTTCATTGACGGTTTTGCTCAGAGTTTTAGAATTAAGCACATAATTATACATCTTATTACTTCTACCCAAGTGCATGACCTTACATTTATCCCCATTAAAGCTCATTTGCCATTTATCAGCCCAAGCTTCTAGTTTACATAAATCATCCTGTAATATAAAATTGTCCCCCTCTGTATTGATTACCCTGCAGAGTTTAGTGTCATCTGCAAATATTTAAATTCTACTCTGAATGCCCCCTACAAGGTCATTAATAAATATGTTAAAAAGTAGAGGGCCCAATACTGACCCCTGTGGTACCCCACTGCTAACCGCGACCCAGTCCGAGTGTGCTCCATTAATAACCACCCTTTGTTTCCTATCCCTGAGCCAGCTCTCAACCCACTTACACATTTTCCCCTATCCCCATTATTCTCATTTTATGTATCAAACTTTTGTGTGGCACCGTATCAAAAGCTTTTGAAAAGTCCATATACACTACATCCACTGGGTTCCCTTGGTCCAGTCCGGAACTTACCTCTTCATAGAAACTGATCAAATTAGTCTGACATGAACGGTTCCTAGTAAACCCGTGCTGATACTGGGTCATGAGGTTATTCCTCTTCAGATACTGCAGCATGGCATCCCTTAGAATGCCCTCCAGGATTTTACCCACAGTAGAGGTTAAGCTTACTGGCCTATAATTTCAGAGTTCAGTTTTTGTCCCCTTTTGGAATATTGGCACCACATTTGCTATACGCCAGTCCTGTGGTACAGACCCTGTTATTATGGAATCTTTAAAGATTAAAAATAATGGTCTATCAATGACTGTACTTAATTCCTGCAGTACTCGAGGGTGTATCCCATCCGGGCCCGGAGATTTGTCAATTTTAGTTATTTTTAGAAACCGACGTACTTCCTGCTGTGTTAAGCAGGTGACATTTAATTGGGAATTTTTATCACTAGTCATTTTGTCTGCCATGGTATTTTCTTGTGTAAATACTGATGAAAAAAAGTCATTTAGCATATTGGCTTTTTCCTCATCCTCATCCACCATTTCACCCAGACTATTTTTAAGGGGGCCAACACTATCATTTTTTAGTTTCTTACTATTTATGTAGTTAAAGAATATTTTGGCATTATTTTTACTCTCTCTGGCAATGAGTCTCTCTGTCTCAATCTTTGCTGCCTTGATTTGCTTTTTACAGAATTTATTTAATTTTCTGTATTTATTTAATGCATCCTCAGTACCTACTTCCTTTAATTCTCTAAATGCTTTCTTTTTGTCACTTATTGCGCCCCTTACAGCTCTATTTAGCCATATTGGTTTCCTCCTATTTCTAGTATGTTTATTTCCATACGGTATATACTGTGCACAGGTCCTATCCAGGATGCTAATAAACATAGTAACATAGTAACATAGTAACATAGTTAGTAAGGCCGAAAAAAGACATTTGTCCATCCAGTTCAGCCTATATTCCATCATAATAAATACCCAGATCTACGTCCTTCTACAGAACCTAATAATTGTATGATACAATATTGTTCTGCTCCAGGAAGACATCCAGGCCTCTCTTGAAACGTCTCCCATTTTTTTTGTGTATTTTTGTGTCTCAGGATATCGTCCCAGTTAATTGCACCAAGATCCTCTCTCATCCGTTGGAAATTTGCCCTCCTGAAATTTAGTGTCCTTGTAACCCCTCCATTACACATCTTTTTAAAGGATACATGAAAACTTATTATTTTGTGATCACTATTTCCCAAGTGACCCCCAACCCTTATATTTGATATGCGGTCTGGCCTGTTGGTTAATATTAGGTCTAGCAGTGCCCCCCTTCTGGTTGGGTCCTGAACCAGTTGTGAAAGGTAATTGTCTCTCATAATTGTCAAAAACCGATTACCTTTGCTGGAACTGCAGGTTTCTGATCCCCAATCTATTTCAGGGTAGTTGAATTCCCCCATAATAATGACTTCTCCTTGAGTTGCAGCTTCATCTATTTGCTTTACGAGGATATTCTCCATTGCTTCCATTATTTTTGGAGATTTATAACAAACCCCTATCAGTAATTTATTATTTTTTCCCCCTCCCCTTATCTCCACCCACAGGGATTCTACATTTTCATTAAATTCACCTATATTATCACGCAGGATGGGTTTTAAGGACGATTTTACATATAGACACACCCCTCCCCCTCGCTTATCTGTACGGTCATTTCTGAACAGGCTATAGCCCTGCAAGTTAACAGCCCAGTCATGGCTCTCATCCAGCCATGTTTCAGATATCCCCACCATGTCATAATTATGCTCCAACAACATTAGTTTTAATTCGTCCATTTTGTTGGCGAGGCTTCTGGAATTAGTATACATGCACTTGATGTTCCTCTCTGTACTTCTATTTCTTAAATTATTAACTGTTCTAACCCCACCCCCCATGCCACCACCACCCCCATCTTCCTTATTTGTGCCCAGGTCTCTATCTGCACTATCTTCCCCTCCTATAAATTGAATACCCTCCCCAATCCCTAGTTTAAACACTCCTCCAACCTTCTAGCCATTTTCTCCCCCAGCACAGCTGCACCTTCCCCATTGAGATGCAGCCCGGCCCTAGCGTAGAGCCTGTAGCCATCCCCCCCCCCCCCCACCACCACCCCCAGACTTTTCATTGGACAGCAGACGCGTTGAAACACTGCGTCCGCTGCTCACGTCACTCAAAATTTCACACACTTCAGTTGGTACGTCGCAGCCCAGTATCGACGGAAGTGTGAAAGAAGCCTAACATGAATGTGACCTTTTTACCAATAATGTTAAGTAGTAACCATTCTAAGTAAGCAAGTAAGATGCCACCTTAGACTATTTGCTCAGCAATATAATAATAATAATCTTTATTTTTATATAGCGCTAACATATTCCGCAGCGCTTTACAGTTTTGCACACATTATCATCGCTGTCCCTGATGGGGCTCAATCTAAATACCCTATCAGTATGTCTTTGGAATGTGGGAGGAAACTGGAGAACCCGGAGGAAACCCACGCAAACACGGGGAGAACATACAAACTCCTTGCAGATGTTTTCCTTGATGAGATTTGAACCCAGGACCCCAGCGCTGCAAGGCTGCAGTGCTAACCACTGAGCCACCGTGCTGCCCAATATGCATCTATATGCATATCACAAGTGGAGCACTCATACAAAATGAGGTGAAGACAAGAGATACCTACCCGAAGACTTCATTTCTCTGACAAAATTGCTCGGGAACCATCCCGTCTTGCCACTGTGTGTTCCTTCCCACCAGCCGCCTTCTTCCAGCCGTGTAACATGGATTATATCGCCCTTACAGAAAGACAGTTCATCTTCATTGATTTGTTGAAAATTAAACTTTGCCCTCACCACCATGTGATGGTTACTGTTATCGGTCATGTCCTAAAATAGAAGATAAAATAATCAGCAAAAACATTCATTGTCATTAAATGAAATGTCTTTGTCACCATCTTCATACTACTGATAGAACAAAGTACAGTAACTCGAAATTTCAGCTCTGAGAACAGACTTGTGACTATTGCTCTGGACTACTGCTCCGGACTAGAGTACCATTAGTAACTCAAGAACTGTCATGCAATATATTGTATTCACAATCATGAGGACTTTTAGGATTTGTTCACACCTATGTTGCACATTCCTTCATATTTCACAAGAAAAACAATGCTGTCAAACAAAGGACACCTCGGTGGGTCCAATAAGTCAATGGGGTCCGTCAACCTCAGGGGTGTGTGCTGTGTGACAAGTATAGTTTAATAACATGACTCCCACCATAAATACCACAATGCAAGTGTGAAAAAAGCATCTGCTGGTGTTCAAAAAGGTGAATATACATTTAACGCAATTTGCAGACATGTGGAACGGCAGCATTGCCTATAGCTTAAGATCTACTACTGTTCCTCAAGTCTAGAACTTGACCCCTAAGCTTGGCTGTGATGATTTGGTGTGCTGAAATTCAGTTACAATGGCTGAAAAACTAATCAGAAGGATCCGTACTAGGCTCTAAGATAAATTAAATGGAAACCGTGCTTGTGGATAAGAAAGCAATTTCCCGGTTCCTCAAATCAGAATTGGGCTCCATTGGTTAAAAAGACAAATCTTTTCAATAAAACTACAAGTAGAGAATAGCAACTTTATTTAAGTGTACTTGAATTCTCAAATTTTTTTCTTAAAAATTTTCTGTAATTAGCTCCAAACAAACTCCGCAAAAAAGCGGTAAGCAGCGGCAGCCATTTTTCTGAACTGTAGACGCCCAGACAAACTTAAATAACTAAATACTTTACTCCCCTCACCTGCCATTCACCCAAGCCATCCAGTGCTCCGCACCTCTTAGTTTCCCATTCAACTGTTGCGGACATCCTGCTTGAGCCGTTCACTCCAGGCTAGGGACTTCCAGCATAACTAGGCCTCTGAAGTCCCTGCCGGTCATGACAGCATGTGCGACTACATGGCAAAGCGGAAAAAGAGTATAATAGTTTTTTGTTTCCATCTCATATTTATTACGCTCTGGGGTCTGAAGAGTCCTCAGGGCGTAATACAGAACACCCAATTCACAAGAGTAACTTCTCTGCAAAACTGCAAGATTTGCTGAATTGGAATCACAGAAGAACCGCTCATCTCTACTTACCAGTCACATCCCCATGACGTGATAAGACAGGCAAGGAAATTATTGGAATGAGTGACAGCCCCATGCTTAAGCAGCTCCCAAAGTGTCTCCTTGCCCTTTGCAAAGTGACAGGCAAGAATTCACTCGCAGAGGATTTTCTCAGGTCAGAGACTATACTGGACAGAGCAGTAATTGACAAGACTGCGGTAAGATCGCTGGATTTCACATATACTATGCGATTTTGTGATAATCGTTATATTTATGATGAAAGCTTCATTTTAAGTTTTCACCCTTCAATTGTTTTCTTTATATGGCTGGTAAGACTGGAGGTTGAGCACTTGTCCAAAACTCTACAAACCAGTTTCTGTGCTGTCGGAAAGCTGGGTGACAAATATATCTGGTCACTCATACCTACTTAGGGCATATAACGATACACAGAAGAAAAAAGGAAATAAAAAATACACACTGCATAAATTCTCAATGGGAACATATTATAAGCCACTGTGCAGACATGTGCTGAGCACAATAACGTAATGATTCTGAACATTAAGGACCTTGGATCCAAGGACAAGCTTATTCAAATGCATTTCCTGGTGGCCAGTCTCTAAGAAAAATATGTACGACGCCAAGACACACTAAGCAAAGCAAAAACGTGCTATTTGCTGGAAGATAATAAACTTAGAAAATTAATAAAGCAATTTCATAAGGATGAATTATAAATCAAATCCAAGGTTATGTGAGGTTATGGTTAATGTTTAGAAATCTTGATGGATGAGAATTTATACAGAAGCAGCCTTACAGCCCAGGAATAAAGAAGTAACATAAAATAATGTACATATATAAAAAGATAAAACAACTCACCAGGCTTCGATATTGACCCTGCAATAATTTTGATGACCGGCTGAGTACAGACTGGGACCCAAGGGAATCAAATGACTTAATCCGGTGTGAAGATGGACGGGCACACACAGAGTCGCTCCCCAAGCCAATATCTAAGGATTTACAATATATACGAAGTTATATTTACAAAGAAAAACATTTTTAACTACAATGATGGCACACTAGACGAGTTTACAGTTTCAGTTTTGCTCCTGTTAGGTGACGTTCCCATGATAAGTTTTGGTGAGTTTTTCAATGTCGTGTATTTTCACTGTGCAAACGATGTGTTTTAGACAGGGCTGTGGAGTTGGTATAAAATGGACCGACTCCTACAATATATGTAACAAATTAGGCTCAGCAGTACAATGCAGGATGTGCTGTAAATGTTTTCAGAAGAATTTGGGAACGTTATGAAATCTACAATCTACTATATAATTGTCTAAGGGTCACTTTCATCTTTCTGTCTGTCCTTCTTTCTTCCTGTCACGGAAATCCCAAGTCGCTGATTGGTCGTGGCCGTTTTGCCGTGACCAATCAGCGACGGGCACAGTCCGGCAGCAAAATGGCCGCTCCTTCCTCCCCGCAGTCAGTGCCCACTCCATACTCCCCTCCAATCAGCGCTCACACAGGGTTAATGGCAGCGTTAACGGACCGCGTTATGCCGCGGTGTAACGCACTCCGTTAACGCTGCTATTAACCCTGTGTGACCATGCTGCCTATGCAGCATCAATAGTAAAAAGATCTAATGTTAAAAATAATTAAAAAAAATAAAAAATACTTATATACTCACCCTCCGTCGGCCCCTTGGATCCAGAACAGGCCTTTCCAGCTCCTGGCGAGACCGCTACGTCATCATCTCGTGAGACCGCAATGCATGGAGCGGTCACTGGGGCATCGCGAGGAGCGGGAAAGGCCTGTTCTGGTTCCGAGGGGCCGACGGAAGGTGAGTATATCACTTTTTTATTTTAATTCTTTTTTTTCTTTTTTTGTTTTTAACAGGGATATGATGCCCACATTGCTATACACTCCGCGGGCTGTGCTATACACTCCGCGGGCTGTGCTATACACTCCGCGGGCTGTGCTATGTACGACGTGGGCTGTTATACACTACGTGGCCGGCCGTGACCAATCAGCGACAGGCGCAGTCCGGCCGCAAATTGGCGCGGTATTTGAACCACGCTTCGCTAATTGGTCGCGGTTGGCCGAATCCTGTGTATTCAATGCATTATTCTAAAATCTTCATAAATAAACTATATACATATTCTAGAACACCCGATGCGTTAGAATCGGGCTACCATCTAGTGTCCTATAAATGTCTGTTCTGTTCCTGATATTAGGATCTCTCCTTTTAGGTGAGATGAATATGTGCTGCACTTTATGTACACGCTCAGTGGTGACCAGTGCTGTGGAGTTTGAGTCGGGGAAATTGAGTCGGCGGAGGTTTGGTTTACTGACAGCCCTGGTTATACAGTTGCAGCAAAGTGGATGGGATGTAGGAATATCTCATGCCTACTGAAACAAACCTGTTTTTTTTTTCTCGGGGGGGGGGCAAACAGACCATCCGGTCTCGGATCAGAAATTGACAAATTCATAAGTCTGCAGTTGCACAGAGTGACTGCAGACTTATCCATTTGGACTGGACGCACCTTTGATTTAAAACATGACATATCAACAAAAGAAGCACTACAGCATCAAAAACAGGATAAAAAATACATGTGGGGGTGGGGGATTGGGGAACACAGACGCAATTCCAGGTACAGAAATGCTGCACAAAGTGTGCAACATCAAAGACTCACCAAGTGCTCATCGTGGGAACATAAGGGGACTAACGTGTAAATAATGAGGTCTATAGAATTTATTTTTCTAAAGTCCTATGGGCTTCCAAGATCTCGACCTGTAAGTCCACACACAGGGGAACTGCTCTTTCAAACAAAAGGTGACGTCTTTATTAAAAGCTCTAATTAAAGCAAAGGTTTTGAAGATCACAACTGTCAGTGAATCAACTTACTTGACGTGATTTTTTTTTTTTCCTTGAGAGGATAGTAAGTCACTTACAAGTCTTTCAGGTTTTAAAGCAGATGTCACCACATTTTACAATACAGACTGCATACATTATTAAAGGGAACCAGTCACCAGGCTTTTTCCAATATAACCTATGGACACCACCCCAGGTAAAGTGAAAGAAAAAAAAAAAAAGCTTTTTATATTCACCTATGGGGAGATGCGGTTTGATGCCTCCTCTCTTCTTGCGATGCAGTCGTTCTTCTGCGCTTCATGCAGATGTGTCCTACATCATCCACACAGTGTCCCCTTGGCGCTTCTGTGCAGGTTCACTTCTCTCTGCCCTGCAGAATCTCAAGGAAACTACTGTTCTGCACATGTGGCGGGAAAAGCCAAAGAGCCGGCACATTGCAGTACTATGCTCTGACCTTGACAGGGCAGACTCAAGAGCAAAGGGGGACTCTGTGTGGATAACATATTACGCGTCATCCACACGTAGAACAGAAGGAGGACGGTATTATAGGAAGAGAGGAGACACCGGACCAAGACCAGCAAAGTCCATCAGACCAGACCGCCCCATAGAGGAGCATAATAAAAGCTCTTTATTATTGTCTTGCACGGTCAATTTGAGTCATATGTACAGCATTATAGAATGGGGATAAGAGGCGGTGGCCATAGGTTATATCAGGAAAAACTGCCGACTGTTTTAAATCTATGTAACCCCTTTCTGCCATCGGATGGAATAGTGCGTCCGATGGCAGAACCCCCAATTTAATGCGGGCTCCGGCAGTGAGCCTGCATCAAAGCCGGGACATGTCAGCTGTTTTGAACAGCTGACATATGCCCGCAATAGACAAGGGCGGAATCGTGATCCACCCACACCTATTAACAAGTTAAATGCCGTTGTCAAACTCTGACAGTGGCATTTAACAAGCGCTTCCGGCCATCCGGATGGAAATGTGCGCACCGGTGACCCCGTCACATGATCGGAGGTCAGCGGTGCGTCAGCATAACAACCAGAGGTCTCCTGCAGATGCCAGATTGCTGTGACCCTTTGGTCGGCGCCCACAGCAGTGCTGTAATTCTCCTACATAGAGGCGACCTGATCATCGCCTCTATGCAGCAGAGGCAATCGAGTAGTGCCAGCTTCTAGCCTCCCATGGAGACTATTGAAGCATGCCAAAAGAAAAAAACAATTGAAAAAAAAAATTTGAAAATATATATATATATATATATATATATATATATATATATATATATATATATATATATATATGTTCAACTCACCCCCCTTTCGCCCCATTCAAAATAATTAAAAAAAATAATAATCAAACCTACACATATTTGGCATTGCCGCGTTCAGAATCGCCCAATCAATAAAAAAAAAAAAGGATTAACCTAATCGCTAAACGGCGTAGCGAGAAAAAAAATTCAAAGCGCCAGAATATTTGGGTCGCCGCAACATTGCATTAAAAAGCAATAACGGGGATCAAAAGAACGTATCTGCACCAAAATGGCATCAATAGAAACGTCAGCACGGCGCGCTAAAAAAAAGCCCTCACCCAACCACAGATCACAAAAAATAGAGACGCTACGGGTATCGGAAAATTGGGCATTTTTTTATTTTTTTTTTTAAGCAAAGTTTGGAATTTTTTTCCCCCACTTAAATAAAAAAGAACCTAGACATGTTTGGTGTCTATGAACTTGTACTGACCTGGAGAATCAGGTGGCTGTGGTATAAGTGGCTCAAAGGCATTTAACCCCTTAAAAACATCAGTTACTTATTCAAATCTCTGAAAAAGGGCCGTTTGCCCACCTTGATGCCAGATCTGGTGCCCAGAACCCATTTGGGCCAGGCTGGAGGGACTTGTTTTTGATGTGAGGCTTCATGTTCCGTATGTATGCACTGTGGTATCAGTGGCCCAAAAGCATTTAACAACTTAAAAACATCAGTTACTTATTCAAATCTGTGAAAATGAGCTGTTTGCCCACTTTGATGCCAGTTTTGGTGCCCAGAACCCTTTTGGGCCTGGCTGGAGGGACCTGTTTTTGATGTGGGGCTCCCTGTTCTACATGTATTCACTGTGGTATCAGTGGCCAAAAGGCATTTAAACCCTTAAAAACATCAGTTACTTATTCAAATCTGTGAAAATGGGCTGTTTGCCCACTTTGATGCCAGTTCTGGTGCCAAGAACCCAATTGGGCCAGGCTGAAGGGACCTGGGATTGATGCAGGGCATCACTTTCTGTGTATTTTAAGTATCAGATCAGTGGTCCAAAGGCATTTAACCCCTTAAAAACAACAGTTACTTATTCAAATGGCCAAAATTGACTGTCTGCCCACTTTGATGCCAGTTCTGATGCCCAGAACCCATTTGGGCCAGGCTGGAAATAACAGGTTTTGATTTGGGGTGCCCTGTTCTATATGTCTGCAGTGTGAGATCAGTGGCCCAAAGGCACTTAACCCTTTCTTCAGCGCTCTTTGGTGCCCACTTTGATGCCCATTTTTGTGCCAGTTTTATTGTTTTTGTAGCCTTTTTTAAGCATATTCACATCAGGGCTCCTCGCTGCATTGTGTTTTATTATTGTGATGATTATTTTTTGTTGTTAAACCTATAAAATACAGAAAAGAAAAAATTGCCGAATAAGAAACTGACGAATAAGAAACCAACTTCAGCTCCGAATAAGAAACTGAACGAATAAGAAACCAACTTCAGCCTTGTGCCTTGTGCTGTATATTTGCAGTCTTTATCTGAGGAACTGTAGATTTATGGTGGCTGCTGGAACTACAGACCGGACAGTGCGGGTCGCCAAGCATGACCCAATCTGTAAAAGACTTCACAGCCGCCATAAAGGTACCTTCACACTAAACAACTTAACAACGATATCACTAGCGATCCGTGACGTTGCAGCATCCTGGATAGCGATATCGTTGTGTTTGACACGCAGCAGCGATCAGGATCCTGCTGTGACATCGTTGGTCGGAGCAGAAAGGCCAGAACTTTCTTTCATCGCTGGATCTCCCGCAGACATCGCTGAATCGGCGTGTGTGACGCCAATTCAGCGATGTCTTCACTGGTAACCAGGGTAAACATCGGGTTACTAAGCGCAGGGCCGCGCTTAGTAACCCGATGTTTACCCTGGTTACCAGTGTAAATGTAAAAAAAAAAAAACACTACATACTTACATTCTGGTGTCTGTCGCGTCCCCCGGCGTTCTGCTTCCCTGCACTGTGAGCTCCGGCCGGCCGTAAAGCAGAGCACAGCAGTGACGTCACCGCTGTGCTTTACGGCCGGCGCTTACCTAGTGCAGGGAAGCAGAGCGCCGGGGGACGCGACAGACACCAGAATGTAAGTATGTAGTGTTTGGTTTTTTTTACATTTACACTGGTAACCAGGGTAAACATGGGGTACTAAGCGCGGCCCTGCATCGTTGTCTAGATTGCTGCAGCGTCGCTAAATGTGATGGTACCTTAAGTCTCATGGTGTCTCAGACAGAGGCTGACAAGACAGGTCAGTAATGGGCAATGATAGATATGAGCCGGGGTCAAATCTATCAGTGCACATTACGGACCTGTCTTGTCAGTATATATACACACTGTATTCACTGATATGAGATCACACAAACGCTTGTCTGATTGGACCCTGACCCCGGCTATAGGATATCTATCCATCCATCCTATAGCCAAGGTCAGGATCTTATCAGTACAATGTCTGCATGATCTGTATCATGCATCTGCATGATATCAGTAAATCCAAGGTAGTAAACATGAAAACCCCATTTTGAATCCTTGTATTAAAAATAAAAAAGTTGATGCTGAATACATATGAGATATAGAAAGACAGAAGAAAAATAGAAACAGCAAATACGTGCGTATAGGAGATCATATATCGGTGCAGGACCCTGAACAAATACTCAGTCTAGACAGCAAGACCCCCAAAGGGGGAAAAGGGGAAAAGGAACAGATGAACCAGGGGGTGTACTTGTTTAGATTGGTAATATTCTACCTCCCTCTCTTTCTTCTGGTTGCCTTCCTTTCCGTTTCCCTCTTTTGGTTCTTCTCCAGACAAGAGTATTCCTTTAGGGTTACCTGGATACATTCAGGGAGCTATGCCCATATGCTGAACTCTATATGCACCTACTAGCTTTTTCTATTTTCTTCTATTTAGCTCTTTGTCATATATATCAGAGCTGTGCAAGTATCAACCCACAGAATCCAAAGAGTGGGAGCTATTGTGAGGGTCATTATACAACATTTGAGCTACCATTATACAGCGTGAGAGCTAATACAGAGTCATTATACAGCGTGAGTGATAATGCAGGGGCCATTATACAGCATGGGAGCTAATACGGAGTCATGATACAGTGTACGAGATAATACAGAGTCATTATACAGCATGGGAGCTAATACGGAGTCATTATACAGCATGGGAGCTAATACGGAGTCATTATACAGCATGGGAGCTAATACGGAGTCATTATACAGCATGGGAGCTAATAAGGAGTCATTATACAACATGGGAGCTAATACGGAGTCATTATACAGCATGGGAGCTAATACGGAGTCATTATACAGCATGGGAGCTAATACGGAGTCATTATACAGCGTGGGAGATAATGCTGTGAGGGCCTGTAAAGAGTTTGGGGCTACTGTGAGGGCACAAAGGAGACATTTTACTATGTAAGGGCACAGTGGTGGTATTACTATGAGAATCAGTATGAAGAGCATTGCTGTTATACCATACTGCAGGTGCAGTAATAGGGACACATATGGCAGCGGCTCAGTATTGGGGTGACATAAGGATGAGGAGTTTGTGCAGGTTGAGAATAGTCCCATTGGAAACAGTGCTGAAAATGTGAAAAGTGAAATGTGTCTTTGTTGTAATCTCTGCAGCAGTCCTGCGTGGAAGAAGTCACGTCGGTCTGGTCCAGATGGAAAAGACAGGAAAAATGAACGATTCCATCAAAAAGAACGTCAGCTGTAGGCCACCATCTACAAGTGTACTGTAATCATTTGTATGCATTGTACGACTGGTATCCACCACTATATGGTCACTATATGGTGGTAATATCAGTGTTGGTCTTTTTGGAGATGTTTTTTACCTACAGCAGGATCATCTGCTGACGTTCTGCTATACCCACGATTAGAGTGCACCACCATAGTTGAGTTGTAATCAGGGGTTAGGGGCCCACTGAAGTTTCGCCCCCCCAGAGCTGAACCCCTAGTTACGCCTCTGGGAATACCCCTTTAATTTAGCCCATCGGAGGGTTCCGAAAAGCAACTGTTCAGTAGTGGACAACCTTTCAAGCTCATTTGGCCAACAGCACTGTAGAAAATTATTAAAATGTGAGAGTCCTCAGTGGTAGATCCCTTTTAATGGCTAATTGAAAAGATGGTAACAAAGAGCAAGCTTTCAAGACTACTCAGGTCTCCATCAGGCATCAGTATCACAAAGTCTGAAGAGTCACATTTATGCACAGAAATAATGCAATAAATAAGACCAGTGACGTGAAGCAGAACTTTCAATGTCAGAAGGGGAGAAACAGTTGTGGCAGTAAATATTGAAACAGTTCATAGATAAGGAGTGTGGACGTTTTATTGTCCTCCGATTGAGGTGTGGAATGCCATTATACATGCGATCATGCGCCAGCACCTGCCTGCTGAATGGGAATTTTTTTTTTCAAAATATATATATTCATTATGTAAATTAGGGATAAGTGACCAGTCAGCAGTCTGCATTATGAATACCTAATCAGAGCATCACATGAAGACCCCTCACTGGCCGCCCCGGGGCACGAGCATATCATTAACTCAAAACTGAAAATAAAGATTAAACCACTACAAGACGGATTTCAACATCCAGGTATCATTTTATTCAGTATAACGGCACCAACCTGACAGTGTGCGTAGGTGACTATGCACAATCCTGCGGACGGGTTCCCTTTATCTACTGGCCAACAAGGTACAAATATATACATTTCCTGTATACACATGCATGTATTCTAAATGAGGAGCAATGAGTAAGCTGCTGCCAGGCTTCTATGACAGTGGCTTATCTGCTGGAGAACTTGAAGGGGTTAGCCACCATATGTTGGGGGGAACAGTCGTAAAAGCCCCATACACATTAGATGGTTAGCCAGTAACGCTTACTTATCTCATATGTATAGGGCCCTTACTTTTAACTAATAAAAATTGATCAACCAATAGCAGTAAAACATCACTGGGATCCACAGCATCCCAGGAACCTGCTAACAAAGAGATCGACAACCTAATACACAAAGAAGGAGCCTTTATTTTGCAGTTTCTATACAGGTTTGCCTAGATTTTAAAACTACATTTAGGCTGTGTGCACACGTAGCAGATTTTTCATATTTTTTTCGCGGTTTTTCGCTATAAAAACACTATAAAACCGTGAAAAAAACGCTCACATTAAGCATCCTATTTAATAGAATGTAATCCGCATTTTTTGTGCACATGCTGCATTTTTTTCCTGAGCGGATTCGCATTCCAGAAAAATGCACTGATCTGCTTACTTCCCGCGTGGGGCTATGCCCACCATGCGGGAAGTAAGTAGATCATGTGCGGCTGGTACCCAGGGTGGAGGAGAGGAGACTCTCCTCCACGGACTGGGCACCATATAATTGTTAAAAAAAAAAAAAAAGAATTAAAATTAAAAAAATTGTGATATACTCACCTTCGATGGCCCCCGAAGTCTTCCTGCCCCTCAGCGCTGCACACGGCCGTTCCGTTCCTGTAGATGGTGTGTGAAGGACCTGCGATGACGTCGCGATCACATGACCACGATGACGTCGCGGTCACGTGACCTCGACGTCATCGAAGGTCCTGCACACACACCATCTATAAGAATGGAAGCCGCTGAGGAGATCGGGACATCAGAAGGTGAGTATAACCATTTTTTTATTTTTTTTTTTAATTATTTTTAACATTCTATCTTTTACTATTGATGCGGCATAGGCTGCATCAATAGTAAAAAGTTGGTCACACTTGTCAAACACTATGTTTGACAAGTGTGACCAACCTGTCAATCAGTTTTCCAAGCGATGCTACAGATGGCAAGCTAATTATGCTTGCAAAAAGCTAGTTTTCTGCGGGAATATGCATGCCAATTCCGCATGCGATATTCCCGCGGCAGGAGGCGCAGAATTGCCGCAGAAATTTCCACAGCAATTCTGCAACGTGTGCACTTATCCTTAAGAGCGGTTTTATTTTTTTTGTTGTGAAACTTTATAAGACTGATTGTCCTTTTATTTCCTTAAGTATGTACTGCAGACCCTTTTAGGTTGGCCAAACTAACAATAAAGACATGCTGCACTAATACGGCCTGGATGAAATAAGCAAGGTAGTGTGAACCATTGGTCAATCCTGTCAGGAAGAAGAGCTGAACAGGATGTCCGTCTCCCACCACGGCCCTGACTTGCATACTCATTGTTCGCTGTCTGCTGCTTAAAAAGGAAGCAGCTGGGAGACAAAGCAGGACGCCCCGTGTGTATACAAATGGGAACAAAGATCGCGCACATACACCCGTAACACAGGCCTCGGCTCCACAGAAATAAAGTCCAGGAAGGAGCTTGCCCTACGTGAAATGTCCCTAAAGAAAACAACCAGCAACACAAGCTCCATGTATCTACACAACGGCGAGAAGGCAGACAAGTAAATCCATCCTGCCCTTCTATACAAGCGATTATGTACGCAAGCAAATCCCATAAACAGCAACATAGCCTGAAGTATTTCTCTTCACATTTTGCAGCCCCACACTGGAGATACCAAGACAATGATATACATTTCTTGATACCCAAAATAGTCAGCGCCAATTCTATCATTACATTTATGAACAAGAGAACCACAGACATAACCAACACTTATTACAGCGCGCTACAAACAGCTTAATGGCGGAAGACAAAAAAGCTCTCACAACTTGCAGTTGTCTGGCCCTATCCTTAAACAACAACCACAAGACGGATTTCATCAACCAAGGTTACTGTGGACAATCCTGGAAACCAAAGTCTGGAAGGGTTACTGGAGCAGCGACCATAGGGAGAGAATGAAGTAATAGTCTCCCTACAGCCACTGGGACAGTACAGGAGCGGATACAGACCCGCTCGCTACACAGTAAGGGTAAGTTCACACAGGGTGCTTTTTTATGCTAAATTTCAGCTGCTTTTTACAATACCAGCAAAGCCTATGAGATTTCAGAAATCTCATGCACACACATTGGTTTTTGTGTGATCAGTACTTTGTGCTTTGCTGCGTTTTTTGGAAATAGAGCATGTCACTTCATTCAGCGTTTTTGCTGCGTTTTTTCACCCATTGACCTGAATGGGTGTTGAAAAAAAACACAGCAAAAACGCAGGTATCATTTGCTACGTTTTTGCTGCTGAAAATCCGAGGACATTAGCATGGACAAAGAGAAAAAAAAACGCAACAAAAAAACGCAACAAAAAACGAACCTAAACATGCGTTTTTGACGCAGCTTCTTTCCTTCCAAGATGATCAGGTTTTGCTGCAGAAAAAAAAAGCAGCAAAAACGTCCTGTGTGACCTTACCCTAACTGTGCTGTAGTCACTCCCCAGCACACTGACCGCTAATGATGGGAAAGAAGTGGCTGAAGGTAAAATAGAATTTAATTTTCTCCCTGTAACCAGCAAGTCAGCCTAACTAGATTTATAATACCACTATATCATATATATATACATGAGAGATTCTAGATAAGAAGAATCTGTATTGGATTGGTGGATATCCTCCAGAATCAGACTGAGGTGTCCCCTTCATTGCTCACCAGGAACAGCGCTGTACATTTTGTAGTGGCAGTGCGTGGTATTACAGCTCTATGCAACTCATTCTACAGAGAAGGACAGAGCTGATCTACCAGGAAAAGCCACTGCAAAATGTGCAGAGCTGTGCCAGGTAAACAAAGGGGCTGCCGGGGGGAAGTTAGGAGCAGGTTTGCCAACTGCACTTTTAATTTTTCCTGGACAGCCTTTAAATAAATCAGACATCTTTTAGGCACATTAGAAAACTATAAAAAATCTTTATGACAAGTAACATAGTAACATAGTTAGTAAGGCCGAAAAAAGACATTTGTCCATCCAGTTCAGCCTATATTCCATCATAATAAATCCCCACAAGTGACACTTGTCTGCAGCCCATAATTCTGACAAAGACATTAGATGCATTAAGTGTAAAATGATAATGACAGTCAAAATAATTCTTGTAAGTTTCTTCAGCTTCAAAAAAAAAAAAAAAAAAAAAAAGTCACAGACACCTTTTTTTTTGTTTGTTTTTTTGTTTTTACGAACAAGGCAAAAAAGTGCCCTATTGTTACAGTCAGTCTTGGGATTTCTGGATTGTTAGCAACTCTGGTTAAGAGTCAAATTCCCAAAAATCTGATACACAGAAGCAATCCATACAATATCAAAGTTTCAGGGAACCCTTCCGCTGAAAATTACAGATCTAAAGCTGCCAGCTAATTACAGAATATCCTGAAAAAAAGATTTGTATGCAATTTCCAAAAATCACTTTATCTGAGAAGCCACATATACTTGGAGCAGCATTTCTCGAGTGAAATCTACTACTGGTAAAAAAAATACAAGTGTTAAAGGGAACCTGTCACCCCCAAAATCGCAGGCGAGGTAAGCCCACTGGCATCAGGCGCTTATCTACAGCATTCTGTAATGCTGTAGATAAGCCCCTGATGTATCCTGAAAGATGAGAAAAAGAGGTTAGATTATTCTCACCCAGGGGCGGTTCCGCTGTTGGTCCGGGTCCGGCGTCTCCCATCTTCATAGGATGATGTCCTCTTCTTGTCTTCATGCTGCGGCTCCAGCGCAGGCGTACTTTGTGTGCCCTGTTGAGGGCAGAGCAAAGTACTGCAGTGCGCAGGCGCCGGAAAAGGTCAGAGAGGCCCGACGCCTGCGCACTACTTTGCTCTGCCCTCAACAGGGCACACAAAGTACGCCTGCGCTGGAGCCGCAGCGTGAAGACAAGAAGAGGACATCATCTGATGAAGATGGGAGGCGCCGGACCCGGACCAACAGCGGGACCGCCCCTGGGTGAGTATAATCTAATGTCTTTTTCTACTCTTTCAGGTTACATCGGGGGTTTATCTACAGCATTACAGAATGCTGTAGATAAGCCCCTGATGCCAGTGGGCTTACCTAACCCGCGATTTTGGGGGTGACAGGTTCCCCTTAAAGCATGAACAAAGTGTAATTTTAAGCCTACGGCAGTAATCATTATCAATCATAGACTTGTCAGGTGATCCATGCTTACTTTTAGGTCCAGGGCCAGACCTAAACATGGCAGCAGAAATCCCATCTAGCAGTAGGCACATACCTGCTGTGACTTTATTCAGGAGGACTAAAGAATTCAGCACCTTGTTGAAGTTCTGCCCTTGATATAGGTCATTGGCCTCAAAGGTCTGAAAAACAAAAACAAGTGAAATGGTGAAGACTGCCCCATGTAAGACACCGTGCTACTGTATCTCATTGAGGCTGCTGCCAGAAATGGTCAATCTCATACAGGACCCCTGACCAACTAACCCATCTTGTGATTTGCCTTTGCTAGACTATTGCAGAAGTGTAATGAAGTTTCAGCCACACAACTTGGATTAACCCTTTAAGGACCAGGAGTACTTTTTGTGTTTCCATTTTTCGCTCCCCTTCTTTCCAGAGCCATAACTTTTTTACTTTTCCATCAATATGGCCATGGGAGGGCTTTCTTTTTGCGGGAGGAGTTGTACTTTTGAACGACACCCTTGATTTTACCATATTGTGTACTGGAAAACGGGGAAAAAATTAAAAGTGCGGCGAAATTGCCAAAAAAAAAATCAGTGCAATCCCACATTTGTTTTTTGGATTTTTATTTTTTTTTTTTTTAAACATTCACCAAATGCTAAAATTGACCTGCCATTATGATTCTCCAGGTCATTGCAAGTTCGTAGATACCAAAACATGTCTAGGTTCTTTTTTTATTTACGGTAAGTGGTGAAAAAATTAAAGTTTGTAAAAAAACAAAAATGGTTAGATCAGCCGGCATGGGCTGGAAAAGGTACAGGCTCATCGCCGAAGCCTGCACCAAAAAGGGGGAGGCGTCCAATGTCAGATATATCAGTCATTAGACGATAAGGGGTTAAGGTCATTAAAATGAATCTCCTACTGCAATTGACCTATTAATATGGGCATACAAATCAGTTATAATGGAGAGGAGACAGTTTATCTTCCGGGCAGGATACGCCCCATAGCCTGGCAGAACTAATATAAAGAGATAAAAAAAATTTACTGAACAAGGCATCATCCAGGAGGCATACAGGTATGACTAGCTTCAGCTATATACAGTGCCTTGCGAAAGTATTCGGCCCCCTGGAACTTTTCATCCTTTTCCCACATATCATGCTTCAAACAAAGATACCAAATGTAAATTTTTGGTGAAGAATCAACAAGTGGAACACAATTGTGAAGTTGAATGAAATTTATTGGTTATTTTAAATTTTTGCAGAAATTCAAAAACTGAAAAGTGGGGCGTGCAATATTATTTGGCCTTTAACTTAATACTTTGTTGCTCCACCTTTTGCTGTGATTACAGCTGCAAGTCACTTGGGGTATGTCTCTGTCAGTTTTGTACATCGAGAGACTGAAATTCTTGCCCAGTCTTCCTCGGCAAACAGCTCGAGCTCAGTGAGGTTTGATGGAGATCATTTGTGAACAGCAGTTTTTTCTGCTTTTTCCACAGATTCTCGATTGGATTGAGGTCTGGACTTTGACTTGGCCATTCTAACACCTGGATATGTTTATTTGTGAACCATTCCATTGTAGATTTTGCTTTATGTTTGGGATCATTGTCTTGTTTGAAGAGAAATCTCTGTTCCAGGATCAGGTCTTTTGCAGACTCCAACAGGTTTTCTTCAAGAATGGTCCTGTATTTGGCTCCATCCATCTTCACATCAATTTTAACCATCTTCCCTGTCCCTGCTGAAGAAAAGCAGGCCCAAACCATGATGCTGCCACCACGTTTGACAGTGAGGATGGTGTTGTGTCTCCACAACAGTATCACGGACCTGCCTGTTGTGTTCATTGGTCTTCATGATGCTCTTTGTGCTTCAAACAGAACCCTGAGACTATCACAGAGCAGGTGCATTTATACGGATATTTGATTACACACAGGTGGATTATGTTCATCATCAATAGGCATTTAGGACAACATTGGATCATTCAGAGACCCACAATGAACTTCTGGAGTGAGTTTGCTGCACTGAAAGTAAAGGGGCCGAATAATATTGCACGCACCACTTTTCAGTTTTGGAATTTCCACAAAAATTTAAAATAACCAAAACATTTCATTCAGCCTCACAACTGTGTTCCACTTGTTGTTGATTCTTCACCAAAAATTTACATTTGGTATCTTTATATTTGAAGTATGATATGTGGGAAAAGGTTGAAAAGTTCCAGGGGGGCGAATACTTTCGCAAGGTACTGTACAACCTGTGTGTCCATAGCAATAGCTCAAAATGCTCAAATGGAGTGACACATTTCCTTTATACGTAATCCTTAAGTTGCATTTTAATATCCCCCCCCGAACTTGTTATATGCACATGTAGATCTTTCAAAGACAAGTCCAGCAATACCTTTACATGGCCAGTCCGTTCCTCACTTACTGAGAAATCAGTGTTTGAGTTGCTATGTAAATAAGGTTAAAGAACTATTGTAGATGTCAAGCCTCTGTCATTTCAACTCTATTACTTGCACAGCAATGCCTCCTTCTGCTTGAATGGCGACTCCTTTGCCTTAAGTCACACAGAATACAGGGTATCAGTTAAGCAGGAGGGGTCAGCAGTGGGTGAGGAATAGAGCTGGAGTGCCAGGGTTCACAACTTCAATATCAATTCAAACACAGATTTTCATTTACATAGTTTGGGGTGTGTAACCTACTGACAGATTTCCTTTAAAGGGACTGTCAATACAGACTGACTGTTCTAACCAAGTATAGGCGCTCGGTGCATAATGTGTGTGGCCGGAAATGTAAATACATCTTCCCACTTGCTTGTTTTCCATCTCCGCCCTTAATTGACTATCAAGCCAAAGCTGACAATCAAAGAAGAGGTGGTGGGTTTGGAGAAATAAGCAGGTGGGAAGGTTTATTTACATTTTTGGCTACGCAATGATGCGCCGAGAGTCCATTCAAGGAAAGTAGTTGCAAAACATCCAAATCTAGTAGAATTTTACTCACATCTGTCTCATTATCCGTGTTATCAGAGCACGACAATCATTTGCGACGAGAAATAGGAATATCACAGACAACACGTACCAGCCTAACATTTGAAGAAAGTGGATAACATCTAAACATCTCAACACATAAAAGAAGCTGTTGAACACTACAATTACATCATAGGAGAAATTTGTCAACACTGATTGAAGAGAAAAGTGGAGATTGTTTGCACAGCAACCAATACAAAAAATGTACAAAAATATGAGCGCAAGTGTCACCGAACCTTCATCATGAAAGATTTCATGAAAGACGCTGCTCTCCGAATCTTGTCCAACAATGAAATGAATAACAGGATATTCCAGCCCTTATTCTAGGCTTCCTTTCCATGCACAGTCATACAGAGATTAGTTAACTGGAAACAATATGATTGGAGGATACAACGTACCCCTGCAATGTGGAACCGGCCTGTCCAGCCCATGGAATAGAAGCACACTAAGAGGTAATCTATATTGTGTGGGCTTGTTCTTACATAGTGCGCTCATTTCCTCCATTACAAAATAAATTATATAGAAAAAAAAACAGCATCTAGCATCGTATTTGCATCACAGGAAGAGACCACAAATGGGACGTCAGCGATAAATGGAGTCACTACACAATAGCAGGAACAGTTAAAGAAGTAATTAGGAAGACTACAATCCTCAGGACAAGTCTGTAAGACCAACAATACCCTACAGAAAGGGCTATTGTGGCAGCAGGTTTAGGTTCAGGACCCACATCGATTTTTACCTGCAAAGAACCACATTAGTGCAGTAAGTGTCAACCTAGGTGTCGATCTGTTGTGTTAACGGGAACCAGTCACCAGGTTTTCCCAAGTATAAATTAAAGCCACCACACTTAACTGCTCCATTACTGCAGTCCAGCGACCTGTAACTAAGCCTCGTACTCCCCCTGCATATACCAAAAAATACCTTATATACTTTTGGAATATGACGTGGTCTGGTCCTTTTTCTTATCTCAACACCTCCTCAATCCCTGCAGCTACGGTTCTCCTGGCTTCATTGATGTGAATGGCGTGCCCTACATCATCTCTAGAATTAACTTGTATCTGAGCAGTTGAAATGCAAGCCTGCACGGGCAACTCTATCCTCTGCACAACTAATAGCATAGCAAACTTCTATAAATGGTGCCTGCGCCTTACAGGACTTAGAGCAAAGCACAGGTAGAAGATTCCCACTGATCAGTGGTTGAGGTAGGATGTGTTATCAGCATCAATCAAGCCAGGAGGACTACAGCTGCCTGAATTGTGGAAGCGCCAAGGAAAAAAAAAAAACCCATCAGACCATGCCATAAGCACAAAAGGAATTTTTGGTATATGCAGGGAAAGTTGGGAACTTCCATAAAGGTGGATGGACTGGGGTAATAGAGCAGTTAAATGTGATGCTTTAGTTTAAATTGGGTAAACCTGGTGACAGGTTCCCTCTAACCCCTTTCCAACATCGGTCATACATTTACGCCGATGTCGGACTCTATCCCTTTGATGTGGCCTCCGGCAGTGAGCCCACATTTTTCCCGGTAAATGTCAGCTGTTATTAATGGCTATTCACCCATTAAATGCCGATGACATTGACAGCGGCATTTAACATGCATTTCTGGCAATCGTGCCGGAAATCCTCCCCAGTCACCGATGGGTTGGCATGACAACCAGAGGTCGCCTGGAAACCTCTATGGTTGTCACTGCCAGATTACTATGAGCGCCACCCGGTAGTTGGCGCTAATAGCAAGTGGTCAATTCTGCCACATACATGTGATCTGAGCAACGCCTCTATGTAGCAGAGGCGATCGGGTTGTGGCAGCTTCTAATCTCCCATGGAGACTATTGAAGCATGCCAAAACTAAAAAAAAAAAAATGTTTTAAAAAAATATATATATAAAAAAAATAAGAGTTCAAATCACTCCCTTTTCTCCCCATTCAAAAAAAAAAAATCAAATATACACAAATTTGGTGTCGCCACGTTCAGAATCGCCCGATCAAAAAAAAAAAAGGATTACGCCGGAGTCACACTCAGCGTAGGGAAATACGGTCAGTATTTTACATGCATAATACGCATAAATTATCCCAAAACAGTGACCTGTATGTCATCCGTAGGCAGGGTGTGGCAGCGTATTTTACACATGTCATCCTCAGTATGTATTGTGTATGGCACCTATATATATAGCCTGAAAGCTTGAAAAAGGCTCAGTGTGAGCCGAAACGTCGCACAGAGATGTGGGTTGAATAAACGTCACATGTTTCACCTTCAAAAGGACTTGGAGTGCTGCCTTCTTTTGAGATATATATATATATGTATATATATATATATATATATATATATATATATATATATATATATATATATATATATATATATATATATATATATATATATATTATACATATTATACATAGACACACACACACATATATACATACATACACGCACACACCTATTCTATGTGTATATACAGGTCCTTCTCAAAAAATTAGCATATAGTGTTAAATTTCATTATTTACCATAATGTAATGATTACAATTAAACTTTCATATATTATAGATTCATTATCCACCAACTGAAATTTGTCAGGTCTTTTATTGTTTTAATACTGATGATTTTGGCATACAACTCCTGATAACCCAAAAAACCTGTCTCAATAAATTAGCATATCAAGAAAAGGTTCTCTAAACGACCTATTACCCTAATCTTCTGAATCAACTAATTAACTCTAAACACATGCAAAAGATACCTGAGGCTTTTATAAACTCCCTGCCTGGTTCATTACTCAAAACCCCCATCATGGGTAAGACTAGCGACCTGACAGATGTCAAGAAGGCCATCATTGACACCCTCAAGCAAGAGGGTAAGACCCAGAAAGAAATTTCTCAACAAATAGGCTGTTCCCAGAGTGCTGTATCAAGGCACCTCAATGGTAAGTCTGTTGGAAGGAAACAATGTGGCAGAAAACGCTGTACAACGAGAAGAGGAGACCGGACCCTGAGGAAGATTGTGGAGAAGGACCGATTCCAGACCTTGGGGAACCTGAGGAAGCAGTGGACTGAGTCTGGTGTGGAAACATCCAGAGCCACCGTGCACAGGCGTGTGCAGGAAATGGGCTACAGGTGCCGCATTCCCCAGGTAAAGCCACTTTTGAACCATAAACAGCGGCAGAGGCACCTGACCTGGGCTACAGAGAAGCAGCACTGGACTGTTGCTAAGTGGTCCCAAGTACTTTTTTCTGATGAAAGCAAATTTTGCATGTCATTCGGAAATCAAGGTGCCAGAGTCTGGAGGAAGACTGGGGAGAAGGAAATGCCAAAATGCCTGAAGTCCAGTGTCAAGTACCCACAGTCAGTGATGGTGTGGGGTGCCATGTCAGCTGCTGGTGTTGGTCCACTGTGTTTCATCAAGGGCAGGGTCAATGCAGCTAGCTATCAGGAGATTTTGGAGCACTTCATGCTTCCATCGGCTGAAATGCTTTATGGAGATGAAGATTTCATTTTTCAGCACGACCTGGCACCTGCTCACAGTGCCAAAACCACTGGTAAATGGTTTACTGACCATGGTATTACTGTGCTCAATTGGCCTGCCAACTCTCCTGACCTGAACCCCATAGAGAATTTGTGGGATATTGTGAAGAGAAAGTTGAGAGACGCAAGACCCAACACTCTGGATGAGCTTAAGGCCGCTATTGAAGCATCCTGGGCCTCCATAACATCTCAGCAGTGTCACAGGCTGATTGCCTCCATGCCACGCCGCATTGAAGCAGTCATTTCTGCCAAAGGATTCCCGACCAAGTATTGAGTGCATAACTGAACATTATTATTTGATGGTTTTTTTGTTTGTTATTAAAAAACACTTTTATTTGATTGGATGGGTGAAATATTCTAATTTATTGAGACAGGTTTTTTGGGTTATCAGGAGTTGTATGCCAAAATCATCAGTATTAAAACAATAAAAGACCTGACAAATTTCAGTTGGTGGATAATGAATCTATAATATATGAAAGTTTAATTGTAATCATTACATTATGGTAAATAATGAAATTTAACACTATATGCTAATTTTTTGAGAAGGACCTGTATGTGATTTATCTTTTCTAACCCGTCAGTTTGTTTTTCACATTAGCTGCATATGAAATGCCAGATGCGATACGTTTTCTGATTACATTCACAAAATGCTGCGATTATTTTCCAGCCCGATCGTGATCCAAACCAAGCTGGGAAAAAAAAAAAAGTAGATGAGCACACAATCATAGATTAACATTGGTCCTAATTCAATCCAATTTTTTAATCGGATTGAATTCGTCCAATTCCATCGCAAATGGGCATGAGCCCGTACACACACACACACATCTCAAAAGGAAACCTGACATTTCATCAGCCAAGTACAGTAAATTCACAGCCTGAATGATCAGAGTTGAATAGATAGAATAAATAGGAAGGTCAGTGAGATAATCAGTAGTTTTCTTTACTTTTTTCCCCTGATTTATTAGCTAAATAAAAATGGTGTGGGGTCCCTCTTATTTTTTAGCAACTAGGTGTGGGGAAGCAGCCAATATCCATGGATCTTCCTAGCCTATTAACAGCTCACAGACCTCTAAGGCTACTTTCACACTAGCGTCGGCCCGACGTACCAACACACGTTATGAAATAAATGAACAACGGGGGCAGCGGATGCAGTTTTTCAACGCAACCGCTGCCCCATTGTAATGTCCGGGAAGGAGGGGGCGGAGTTCCGGCCGCGCATGCACGGTCGGAAATGGCGGACACGTCGCACAAAAATAAGTTACATGGAACTTTTTTTGTGCCAACGGTCCGCCAAAACACGACGGATGCGATGTGTGGCTATAAGTCACAATACGTCGCTAATACAAGTCTATGGAGAAAAAACGCATCCTGCGGACAACTTTGCAGGATGTGTTTTTTCTCCAAAACGACGCATTGCGACAGCCGTCACACGACGCGAGTGTGAAAGTAGCCTTACTGGTTATTAAAAAGGAGAGCCCCGCAAAAAATGATGTGGGGTCTATTTATTTTTAATAATTAGCAAAACCTAAGCTAACAACTGAGGGCAGATATTAAATAGGTTATGAATGGGCCATGGATATTGGTCCCTTCCCAAACTAATAACACCAGCCCTCAGCCGCCCCAGAAATGGCGCATCCATTAGATGTGTCAATTCTGGGGCTTAGCCTCGGCAATCGGGGTATTGGCATTGCGGTTGATGTCAGCTGTGTAATGTCCGCACATCAAGCTCAGGGTTTAGTAATGGAGAGGCATTTTTCAGACACACCTAATACTAACCAGGTAGTCAAAAGAAAAACACACAGAAATAAGTCCTTTAATTGTAAAAGCACTCCCCAACAATTACCCTCTTTAACCCAAAAAACAAAAAATAATAATAAAAATAAAATAATCCAAAAGGGGTCCACCACAATACATAATATGGAGGTCCTATGACAATGCCCAATTCTGCTACATCTAGAGGCTGTGATGAGCGTTGACATCACTATTGTGACCGTTCATCATGGCTGCCGGAACAGAGTAGCATGAAACCCAGAAATAAGTTCTCACGCTGCGAGCGGTGATGTCAGTAAGGTTACCACAGTTCATCGGCTGTGAACTGCAGTAACCTTACTGACGTCACAGCAGCCGGGTTCACATACTCCTCTGTGTTCAGGCAGTCATGGTGAACGGTCACGATACCACACCATTATTATTTAGCTATTTAATAGGTTTAATAAGGCTAAATACCCTTTAGTGACACATAAAAGGCACTAAAGGGTACATGCTTATTATATGTAGGGGGCTTGTGACATTAAATATCTACAGGACATCTATACTATTTATTCTATGCATATAAGATTGCTTTATTAGTTTGTAAACTAGCTTTAAATGACAAAAGAATTACAGTATGGAAAAGAAGATGTTAAAAATGCATTGGGTACGCACGTCATACGGATGATACTTGAGAAAGATCGCATTGTGCTCGCGTGACACTTGTCCTACTTTTCTGGATCAACATCTGAGCGATTTTTTTTTTTTTATGCAGATGAGTGCGAGCCCGAATAGTAATAATATAGTAATATGAAACGAATAATGTGAAAAATTTAGATTAAAGGAGCAGCTGATTTATAGGAAAAACTTTTATATACCAGTGACTGTATGTGAACAAGAAGCTTTGCTTTGTATGCAGGAAAAGCTGCAGATACTTGGCTTAGGTACAGCATGACAACATATTTCATGGCAAGAGTTAAAAGAAAAGTAAAAATCCCATTATTATTCTTCATCATCACACCTATAAGTCCCTACATGAATGTCAACAATGTGGGGGGTATACACAAAGACATTTTGTATGAGGACTTAATAAAAATGCCTTGGTATGTAAGACCAAGAAGGCTGATTGCTAATTTAACTTCTTTCCACCCACTTCAGGGACCAATGAATAGTAATAGTGCCTGAGCAAACCTGGTCTCATTGGTACGTAAAAAGACGTCCTCTCTATTGACTTCCCATTATACCATTTTCCAGGGTCTTTTTTCAAGACTAACTTTACATGTTTTATGTACATCACATTATTAGCTGCTGTGCACTGTTATAGGGCTGTTTGCCCAGGACTGCCAATTTTGTCATTGCTGGAGCTGCCTATGATGCTAGTGGCAGTGGAGTTACTGAGACATACCAGGAACATACAAGAGTATAAGAATGCGTGATATGGAAAGAGGGGGCATCATACATTTAGTGACACAAAGGTTTGTGACAGACTGCAACCAAGGGCAAGTATTTCTCGAAATGTCAGCCTACCTGGGTGGATTTTTTGTTTGTTTGTTTGGGTGTTATTGGCTTACTCAGTTGTTATCTGGGTTTACTCCCAAAAAGTGGTCCCACCACGCTCGAAGTCAGGTAAAATCCTTACCAGAGATTTTTCTCCCATTAAAGTTGCAGAAGTTTGAAAATGTCCTTTGCGGTATGTAGTGTCCACTGGGGTATACCATGGATGGAAATGTCTGCTGTTTCATCTTTAACTAAACCCATTTATTCTTGCCATGGAAGACATCCCTAGCCTTAGGCCGGTTTCACACGTCAGTGGCTCCGGTACGTGAGGTGACAGTTTCCTCACGTACCGGAGACACTGACTCACGTAGACACATTGAAAGCAATGTGTCACTGCACATGTCAGCGTGTTTTCACGGACCGTGTGTCTGTGTGCAAAACACGGAGACATGTCAGTGTTCGTGGGAGCGCACGGATTACACGGACCCATTAAAGTCAACGGGTCTGTGTAAAACACGTAACGCACACGGACGCTGTCCGTGTGCAGTCCGTGTGCCGTGCAGGAGACAGCGCTACTGTAAGCGCTGTCCCCCCCACGTGGTGCTGAAGCGGCCATATTTTCTTTCCAGCAGCGTTCGCTGGAAAGAAGATATGAAAAATCCTTTTTTTTGTCCTCGCGTTTAAGAAAAAGATCCCTGTCGTTAATAGGGGTGGAGCCGCATATTCATTACTGTAATAAGCGGCCCCACGTGACCGCTCATACAGGAGAAGGTGTGGCGAGGACAGGACGCAGCGAGGGAGCCGGGTGAGTATTTTAGGAACAGCGGGGGGCGCACAGGAGGTGGGAGGGGGGTGGCGACAGGGATCTTTATTTTAAACACGAGGACAAAAAAAAAATAAAAGGATTTTTCATATCTTCTTTCCAGCGAACGCTGCTGGAGAGAAGATATGAATGGCCGCTTCAGCACCAGATGCAGGGAACAGCGCTTATCTCTAGCGCTGTCTCCTGCACGCTCCGTGTGGTACCCAGGCGGCACACGTGTGCCACACTGATGTACCACGGGAGCACACAGACACGGATAATTCCGGTACAGATTTTTCCGGTACCGGAATTATCTGGACGTGTGAGACTGGCCTAATGCAGACACTTCATCATGCCACACCGTACAGGGGCCCATTCACATTGGGAATGCAAATCCCTTCTCTGCATATCCAGAGTTGGAAAACACCGTGGGTGATGGAGAAAATGCCATCCACATGAATCAAGTTAAGATAGGTTAGGTTTGGATAACCAGGTTAGATAGATCCAAATATAGTATATGCCCAGCAGATACCTTATTCCTCCTTTTCATATGGAGCATGTTCCTTTTGTAAGCTCTGAGACCAACACGCACAGATTTAGAGAGGTCTTTTCATAACTTAGAATGAAAGACTTAGAGCGAATCATATTATGATGTATCATATGGCTTCCATCAAAGACCAAAGGAAATTCAGGAAACATCAATCTAGAGTCTCACTGGTCTGGCCAGCTGAAATGTTTGGCAAATTGTTAAAACAAGCGGCAATCAAATAAGGGTAATGAAGGGGGTCAGACCTTGTAGTTCTGTCTGTGCATCTTGTAACTGATAAGTTCAAACTTGGCCACTAATTTTAACCAGTATGTCTTCATATATTTATATTACTCATTAAAAATGACCCGTCACTACATTTTACATGCTAAACTGTCTACATCATGATAAATCGACTGAAGATAAGAAAATAAATGTTTTATTCCTATCTCCATTGCAGAGATATTTGCATGTAAAGATTCTATGCCGATAACTAGCAGAAATTCTTCACAGGGAGAGTTTACTTTTGCACTAAATGCAGTTGCCAAATCATAAGCAAGAGGCATCATATAGGGGAAAAAAGCATAAGCCTCCAAAGAACTTTTGGCCTCAACTGTGGATCTTAGCAGTGAGATTGGTGTGACCTGATTAGACACATCCGTCTTAGGCTATGTGCACACGATGCAGATTTTGCTGCGGATCCGCAGCATTTCTGCAGCAGTTTCCCATGAGTTTACAGTTAAATGTAAACCTATGGGAAACCAAAAACGCTGTGCACATGCTGCGGAAAAAACGCGCGGAAACGCTGCGGTTTACATTCCGCAGCATGTCACTTTCTACGGATTCCGCAGCGGTTTTAAAACTGCCCCATGGAAAACCGCAGTTGTAAAACCGCAGAAAAAGGTAAATCCGCAGCGGTTTTCCACTGCGGATTTATCAAATCCACTGAAATCCGCTGCAGAAAAATTTGCAGTGGACCTAGAATACATGTGCACATAGCCTCACCATATGACAAAGAGAAAGCCCATTCCAAGCTTCTCTGCCGACGTTTTTGTTTGTTTGTTTCCCCTTCTCTGCATAATGCTGCCCACTGATTGGTCAACAACCTGATGCGACAAAAAATGGAATTGCCCCAGAGAGGAACTTCTCTCCTTGGTTGAAAGAAAAAAAAAAAGAAAACATACCGTATTTAAATTTAACAAGTTAATTTCTCCATAACAGAGGGAAAAAAAAAAAGTTTTATTTAAGTCTTCAGCTTTATCATCAGTGATGTGGCCAGTTTAGCATGAAGAAAAAATGAGCTGTCGGTTGATGAACTTCCCAGTTCCCACTCACTCCAGCGCACCTTCATAATTACTAGTAAAACAAGTTTTTCAAGCCTACAGGCACAGGTGGATCATCACTTGCATGAAGAAAACCCACCAAAAGTAGATTTTTCTATTTAACCATTTTGTTGAAGAACGTCTGAGGATGATATTGCAGCCCCTTCGGGCATGTTTCCACGCTCCGGAACTGGCAGCGCTTTGGACGCAGCACATGTCCGCTGCAACCAAAGCGCTGCCGGCTTTTGAACGCAGGTGATTCCGCATGTGTTCACTGAACCGTGCGGAATCACAGAGCTCAATACCCAATATCTCCGCAAGTTAAATTATTCAAAAATTATTGATAAAGTCATATGCTGATTACCATATATACTTGAGTATAAGCCGAGACCCCTAACTTTGCCACAAAGAAACTGGGAAAACTTAATGAATCGAGTATAAGCCTAGGGTGGGAAATTCAGCAGCTACTGGTAAATTTCAAAAATAAAAATAGATACCAATAAAAGTAAAATTAATTGAGATATCAGTAGGTTAAATCTTTTTGAATATTCATATTGAATCAGGAGCCCCATATACTGCTCCATACAGTTCATGATGGGCCCCATAAGATGCTCCATATAAAAATATGCCCTATATAATGCTCCATAAAGGTTATGATGGGCCCCAAAAGATGCTCCATACAAAATATGCCCCATATAATGCTTCATAAAGTTTATGACGGGCCCCATAAGATGCTCCATATTAAAATATGCCACATATAGTGCTGCACAAACGTTAATAAGGGCCACATAGAGATATTTGCCCCATATAATGCTGCAAAAATGCTGATTATGGCCCCATAAGATGCTCCATAGAGATATTTACCCAAATGCTGTTGCTGCGATAAAAAAAAAAAAATAATTACATACTCCCCTCTCGTCGCTCAGGCCCCTGGCACTTGCTATAGTCACCTTTCCTCGTTCCACCGCTGTGTCTTCCCCGTCCTCCACACTGAAGTTCAGTAGAGGGCGCGTACTAACCACATCATCGCGCCCTCTGACCTGAGCGTCACCACAGAGGACACGGAAGACGGAGCCCGGCGGTGGAACGAGGACAGGTGAACATCGCGCAATGCTGCTCACCCTCCCCATTATACTCTCCTCAGTAGCGTAGCTAGCAGGGGGGCAGAGGGTGCGGTCGCCCCGAGCCCACCGCTCACAGGGGCCCACCTGGAGCTATGCTACACTTAATTATATCAGCGTGCACAGCCCGCGGTAGAGAAGAGGGAGCCATGATCTCTCCCTGCACTACTGCGGGCTGTGGCTGAAGAGACAGGAGCATATTCCCCAAAGCCCCCCCCCCCATGCTGATACACGCTGAGTTCCAGGCCAGCACTGTACCTGACAGCTGCCTGCCTCAGTATACTGAAGACACGCCCACAGTGCACGCTGAGGGGGCATGCAATGTCTGCTGCAGAGCAGACAGGAAGAAGCATCTTTTCCCAGTGAGACTGGAGAGGAGCAGGACACAGCAGTGTAAGTACAGCTCACACTTCTACTCTATCTGCTGCTCTCCTGACAACACCCAGCAGGATTCCTGTGCTGTATCTGCACAGGCACTGAAGATTTATGGCGGCTGGTGAGTAATGTGCACTCATAGAGTGAGTGACCCTGCCTGCAGGACCCCGCAGATGAGGATATACAATATGTCTTTCCTATATATACCATATATGGGAAAGAGTCAACTATCCTCATGTGTGGGGTCCTGCAGCCAGGGTCACGTCTTTCAATGCACATTACTGACCAGCCATGTCAGTGTATATATGTGTATATGTATATATATATATATATATATATATATATATATATATATATATATATATATATATATATATATATATATATATATATATATATACATAATTGTCTAAGGGTCACTTATGTCTGTCTGTCCTTCTGTCACGGTTATTCATTCGCTGATTGGTCTTGGCAGCTGCCTGTCATGGCTGCTGCGACCAATCAGCGACGGCCACAGTCCAATTAGTCCCTCCCCTACTCACCTGCACTCACTGCTCCATAATCCCCTCCGCTCACACAGGGTTAATGGCAGCGGTAACGGCCCGCGGTGTAACGCACTCCGTTACCACTGCTATCAACCCTGTGTGTCCCCAACTATTTACTATTGATGCTGCCTATGCAGCATCAATAGTAAAAATAGATCATGTTAAAAATAATAAAAAAAAAACAAAAAACCTGCTATACTCACCTTCCGCCGCCTTTCCCGCTTCTCTGGACGCTCACGGGACCGCGCCATTGCAAGCGGCAGCTTCCGCTCCCAGGGCTGGTGTACGACAAGGACCTGCCATGACGTCACGGTCATGTGACCGCGACGTCATCATAGGTCCTGCTCACACCAGCTCTGGGAGTGGAAGCGTGCGCTTGCAATGGCACGGTCCCGGGAGCGTCCAGAGAAGCGGGAAAGGCGGCGGAGGGTGAGTATAGCAGGACTTCAACGAGCTATAGGTGAGTATATGTTTATTTGTTTTTTAAGTCTCTATACTACGTGGCTCTGTGCTGGGCAATATACTATGTGGCTGGACAATATACTATGTGGCTCTGCTATATACTATGTGGCTGGGCAATATACTACGTGGCTCCGCTATATACTACGTGGCTGGGCAATATACTCCGTGGACATGCATATTCTAGAATACCCGATGCGTTAGAATCGGGCCACCATCTAGTATATATATATATATATATAAATAAATAAATAAACACTGGTCTGATGAGACCCCAACCCATATATATGTTCTATCCTGTAGCCTGGGTCAGGATCCTATCAGACCAGTGTCTGCAAGATTTCATGTCAGTAAATCTAAAGTGGTAAACACGACAAATAAAAAAACACAAAATATGAAAAATAAAAGGTAAAACCTTTTATTAAAAAAGTTGAGGATGAATATATATTTACTATATGGAGACCCGATGCTATCGCATTGGGAGGGCGGTAATGTCACGATGAAGTCAGGCTTTGTAGCGTTGAGAATCTCTCCCCCTCATGTGCTCGCCCACCTATCCACTCTCTCTTTCCCCCGTCTGTGCTCTCTTCTTTGACCTGTCTACCCCATGTGCTCTGCGCTCCTCTTGTACAAAGATGGCGGCGGTCAGTGAGTCATTCGGCTGATCCTGGCAGTGGCATGTTTGCAACGGTGTTCCGCTGGTGGTACCGCTCAAGAGGATGAGTATAAAGTGTGTGTGTGTACTGCCTACGGCGTTTACAGTGGGTGTGTGGTGCGTACGGCATATACAGTGTGTGTGGTGGACGGTGTTCAGCTGGTGGTACCGCGCAAGAGGCTGGTATCATAAACAGTGTCCAAATTGAGACACCCATCACTTGGGTGTCCCAATATGGTGGTCGGTGAACTTCCGCCTCTTAGAATTCTGGGATCCGGACACATCTGTACGGAACAGGATGTGAAGACATTACAAGGTAAGTATATATTAAGATGAAAAATAGCCAGACAGAAGAAAATAGAAACAGCAAGTAGGTGCATATAGAAAATCACATATGGGTGCGGGTCCATTTACATATACTTAGTCTAGACCACAAGATCCCCAAGGGGGAGAAGAGGAAAAAGGAACAGAAGAGCCAGGGGGTGTACTTTTTTCTTTAGATGGGTAATATTCTACCTCCCCCTCTTTTTTCTGATTCCCTCATTTCCATTTCCCTCTTTGGGGTCTTGTCCAGACAAGAGTATTCCTTTAGGGTTATCTGGACACATTCAGGGAGCTATACCCATATGATGGCCTCTATACGCACCCACTGGCTGTTTCTTCTATTTATGTCTTTGTCATATATTTCAGGGCTGTGCCAGTATCAGCCTACAGAGAGGGACAGACAGTGACCAGAATCCAAGGAGTGGGAGCTACAGCGGGTTCCATTATACAGCGTGCAAGCTAATGCGGGGGTCATTATACAGCGTGGACACCAATGGAGGGGTCATTGTACAGCATGGACACTAATGCAGGGGTCATTATACAGTGTTGAAGCCAATGGAGGGGTCATTATAAAGTGTGGTACATAATGTGGGAGCCGTTACACAGCGTGGGACCTAAGGCAGGAGTCATTATACAGTGTGGGAGCTAACGCAGGGGTCACTATACAGTTTGAAGGTTGCTGTCGGGCCATCATACATTGTAGGGGCCTATATACAGTGTGGCGACTACTGTGGGGGCCTGTGAGAGCACAAAGGAGACATTGTACTATGTAAGGGCACAGTGGTGGCATTACTATGTGATGCAGTATGAGGAGCATTGCATTTGTACCACACAGCAGGTGCAGTAATAGGGGCACATACGGCAGCCGGGGCTCAGTATTGGGGTATCAGGTGCAGTAATAGGGACACATACGGCAGCAGCAGCTCAGTATTGGGGTATCAGGTGCAGTAATAGGGACACATACGGCAGCAGCGGCTCAGAATTGGGGTATCAGGGGCAGTAATAGGGAAACATACGGCAGCAGCGGCTCAGTATTGGGGTATCAGGGGCAGTAATAGGGTCACATACGGCAGCAGTGGCTCAGTATTGGGGTATCAGGTGCAGTAATAGGGAAACATACGGCAGCAGCGGCTCAGTATTGGGGTATCAGGGGCAGTAATAGGGACACATACGGCAGCAGCGGCTCAGTATTGGGGTATCAGCAGGATGAGGGGTTTGTGCAGGTTGGGAATAGATGGTGATGGCTGGAATATGAGAAGTGAAATGTGTCTTTGTTGTAATTTCTGCAGACGAGTCCTGGGTGGAGAAGTCGCCATGTCGGTCTGCACCAGATGGAAAAGGCGGGAAAAGTGAACGATTCCATCAGAAAGAACGTCAGTGGTAAGTCACCATCTGTAACTGTGCTGTTATCACTTGTATGCTTTGTAGGACTGGTATCTACCCCTATATGGTCACAATATGGCGGTAATATCAGTATTGGTCTTGTGGAGATGTTTTTTTTTTTTTAGTTGCAGCAGGATCATCTGCTGACGTTCTCCTACGTCCACTATTAGGGTGCATCACCATAGTTGTAATCAGAGGTTAGGGGCCCACTCAGATGTCTCGCCCCCCCCCCCCTAGGCTGAACCCCTAGCTACGCCTCTGACTCTCCTGCTCCCGTCGCGGTCCCTGGCAGCTTCTCTGATGGTCTTGTCCGGGCGCTGACAGCTTCTTCCAGCGTTGAGTGGTCACTGGTACCGCTCATTACAGTAATGAATATGCGGCCCCACCCCTATGGGAGTGGAGTCGCGTCCATATTCATTACTGTAATGAGTGGTACCACGTGACCGCTGAATACAGGAATAAGGACAGGTTCACACTGCGTTGCAGGTGTCCGTTAGACGGACTATGTTACACCGCGGCATAACGCAGTGTAACGCAGTCCGTTAATGCCGCTATTAATTCGTATGTCTGACGCATCGCTAGCGCACGCCCACAATGGGTGTACGCTAGCGATGTGCAGTCACTGAGTGACGTACCCTAGGACGTGGGCTGCAGCGTTTCTGGGTCCGCCACTGCTAGCGCAGATAGAGCATCTGCTAGCTCTATCTGCGCTAGCGCGCTGACACACCGGCATTTGCGTTAACAGCAGCCCGTTAACGCAATGTGAACCCGGCCTAAGCTGTCAGTGCCCGGAGACCATCGGAGATGCAGGGACCACACCAGGAGCAGGTGAGTATGTCACAGCCGTTGCTCCCCCTCCTCCGCCAACCCCCCTGGGACAATGACTTGAGTATAAGCCGAGAGGGGCACTTTCAGCCTAAAAAAAAAAAAATGGGCTGAAAATCTCGGCTTATAGGGTACTTGGATTTTTACTGAGGAAACCCAAAAAAAACGCATATGCAATTTTATCTTCCATTTTTCTGCATCTCATTCAAGCCTAAGGGTATGTGCACACGTTGCGGATTTGCCTGTGGAATTTTCTGTGCGGATTCTGCATCTCTTGGCAGAAAACGCAGGTCAAAATCTGTGCTTTTTTATGTGGATTTTGTGCATTTTTGTTGCGGATTTACTGTGGATTCTGTGTGGATTTCATTTGTTTTTACCCCTGCAGATTTCTATTATGGAATGGGTGCAGAAACGCTGCAGATCCGCACAAAGAATTGACATGCGCCTTCTTTTAATCCTCTGCGTTTTCCATGTGGAATTTGCTGCACCATTAGCACAGCATATTTTATTTTTTTTTACTTTGATTTACATTGTACTGTAAATCACTTGCGGATCTGCTGCGTTTCTGTGCGGAAAAAAACGCTGCGGAGCCGCAAAAAATCTGCAACGTGTGCACATGGCCTCAAGGTAAAATCCAGAAATAAAATGCATACTTATAAAAGAAAATAACATGCTGCTGAAAATACATTGCAGGCTAGATCAATTGTCGCATGGGAATAAAATAAAAATCAGCACAGTTTGCATGAGTTAGAGAATTCGCATTCACTTTTCTGTAATAAGCTGCATTTTTTTAACACAAAAATATATAGAAGACACTCCAAATACTCATCATAGAAACTAGTAAGGGGGGGGGGGAACTGGGAAGCAAACAGAGCAAATATAGTTTTTACTGATTAACAGATTAAAAATAGTAAATGCATGCACATGAAATAGTCAAGCTGCGAGCAGGTCACTTATCTGGAGACTGACCAGCGACAATGGAATCTGACGAAAACAGTGGCAAGTGAGTATCAGACAGGGGCAGGGAACTTACATTTAAAGCACCACTCCAGCGGTGCAATAAGATAAAAACCTGCTGGAGTGGTGCTCTAAGCATGGCCCACTTGCTGCAGGCCACGGGTCAACAGATTTGAGAAATGCTGTGTGGATTCAATGCGGTTTTCCTTGAGCTGCTGGCAGACTCGTGCAGACAGACTCCGGAGACGAAGGAGTCCAGGAAATAATTTTAATTAAATGGTTATAAAGTCGACGCGTTTCGAAGTTATCCAACTTCTTCTTCAGGACATAGCCATACTTAAGATCCACAACAGACTTAATGCATTGTACAGACGATAGGAACATATAAAAACGCATATAAGCACTAAAATCAAATGTAAAACCACATTAAAAAAAAACTTACATTTGATTTTAGTGCTTATATGCGTTTATATATTCCTATTGTCTGTACAATGCATTAACGGACTGTGGCCGAACATTGACATGTCATGTGCCTTTTTGGTGTTTCTTTTATAAAATATCAGTATATATAACTGTTGGTATGTTGTGGATCTTCAGTATGGTTATGTCCTGAAGAAGTTGGATAACTTCGCAATGTACAGACTCTATAACCGATTAATAAAAATTGTTTCCTGAGTCCATCCACGCGAGTATGCCAGCAACGCAAGGAAAACCGATCTGAATCCGCACAACATCACAGAAACTTAGCATAAGGCTGCATTAGCTAGTCTGATCCCGGCAGTGAAACGGCTACACGTCTGCTGGTCGACAGTCATTTACACTGGTTAGAGCGATTACATCTCCATGTTAATATGATTGTTCTGCGAGTACAGACGGACATGTCCTGTTCATACATGCTGATGTGTTGACGAGAAGCTTATCTCCTTAATGACCGCCAACACATCTTTTTACTGACCTGAGATATAAGAGAATAGCATCCCCATACAGGTGACAATCCCACAGATGTCGCTGTACACTATAGCTAACAACTTGCTGCATCAGCCAAGATCAGTGTTTGCACCGTCCACATCTGTTTAACCCCTTAGCTGCTGCTGTCAATAGTGACTACATCATATAAATGGTTATCACAGTGTGGGGGCTTCCTCTTTAACCCCACTGAGATGATCATGATTGTGTGGTCCTGATGTTTGCCATGGCAATTCACAGCCAAACAACAGCTTTAGAGTCTGCCGCCTATAGTAACCTGTTCAAAAGTTAGCGACATTTAAGTGGTAAAAATAGGGATTTTTGTGTACTCACCGTAAAATCCTTTTCTCCGAGCCATTCATTGGGGGACACAGACCGTGGGGTGTATGCTGCTGCCAATAGGAGGTTGACACTAAGTGATACAAAAAAAGTTAGCTCCTCCCCTGCAGTATACACCCTCCTGCTGTCTCTCAGCTAACCAGTTCGGTGCAAAAGCAGTAGGAGATCAATAACAATATATGAGCGTATAGCATGTCATATTATAAAAAACAAGCATAAGCTAATAACAGGGTGGGAGCTGTGTCCCCCAATGAATGGCTCGGAGAAAAGGATTTTACGGTGAGTACACAAAAATCATTATTTCTCCTTCGCCTCATTGGGGGACACAGACCGTGGGACGTCCCAAAGGAGTCCCTGGGTGGGGACAACAATAGATCAGGCCATGTGTAACCTCTACTTACAAGTGCGCCACCGCGGCCTGCAGAGTCCACCTGCCCAGACTCACATCTGTGGAAGTGTGGGAATTATAGTGCTTCAAGAATGCATGCGGACTGGACGAATCCGCAAGCTTGCAGGCGTGCCTTGCCGACGCCTGGTGCCTAGAACCCTTGATAGACAGGGAGATAGGCTGACATCTAGCACGGAAGGATTTCACCTGGATGGTGAAACGAATTCACCATGTTATCATGGTCGATGAAACGGCTAAACCCTTCCTGAAAATGTCAGGAAGCCTTCCTCTACCGTAAGGAAGCCCAAATAAAACGTCCAACCTTCAGAAGGACGCCGTCCTCAAGACGTACCTACTCAGAGCACTCACTTCGTCCAGAATATGGGGGATCTTATCCCATTTTGTGGACTGGAGCCAAAAGAGATGAGAGAAGAACTATGCCCTCATAACAGTGGTAATACAGTACCACCTTGGTAACAAGGGATGGAGATGGCCTGAGGACAACCTTGCCTCGAAGGTAATAAAGGGAAAAAAAGTCTGAAAGAGCAGAGAAGCTAGCTCCGAAAACTCGTCAGAGAATATAGCAGAGAACGGGACGACTTTCCCTGATAGTAAAGTCTGCCGGGATGAAAAAGGAGCCTACTGTAAGGCTCCTAGGAATAATAAGGTCCCAATGATCTAACGGTATGCGATAGGGAAGAACTACGTGTGAAAACTCCCTGTGAGAAAGTCCCTACTTGCAGTTGTGCTGCGATAAGGCAAGAAGATACTAGCTCCGCAAACAAAAAACGGACGTGGTCAGTGCGGATCTCTGAGGATCACTGGGGCCCCTTTCTGCTTCCAAAAGGCTTTCGGAAGCAGTGGAAGGGGAGTTATGGAAACTGGTACCACGGCAGAACCAGAGCATGGAGAGCGATGGCTCTTGGATCTCGAGGCCGAACCACGAACTCGAGTACATTGGCCTTCAGTCTGGATGTCATCCCACCTATAACTGGAGAGCTCCAGTAAGGGCAGATCTGATGGAAGACTTCGGGGTGAAGTTCCCACTGACTTGAGGCGGAACCCTGACGGCTGAATTAGTTTGCCGTTCAGAGTTCTACTTCTGGGATATATACTGCCGAGATCACCGAATAATAGACTTCGGCCCATCAGAGAAAGTGAGGTACCTCGGTCATGGCGCCTGACCGTGGGTACCTGCTAGATGACTGACGTAAGGCACCGCCGTGGCATTATCCAATTGAATTCGGATAGGGTGACCCACCAGAAGGCAGTGGACCTGCTGTAAGACTACCGTTCGGATCTCCAGAACAATGATGGGGAGAAGAAGACTGGCATTGGTAGTTACTAATAACCACTGAACCGGGAGAAAGGCCCTGGATGAAGAAGGAGCTCAGAGAATATTGTCTGAAAGTCTGTTTGACTTGCTGAAAACTAGCGGAGCGAAGGAAACCGCTTCCATTGTCGTCACCATTTTTCCTCAGAACTCTCTTAGCAAATCGAATGAAATGAGGGGGTGAGTAATCAAGTCCTCAGAACTCTCCTTGCGCGAGCTCCCTGTTGAAGGGCCATGACCTTGTCTCGAGGAAGAATTACCATCCTTCTAGAAGTGAGCAGGACCATCCTCAAAAAGGATATCTGCTGGGCTGGAAATGAGGAGAACTTGTCTAAGTGTAGCTGCCAGCCCAGGAGAGAAGGTATCGCAAGAGATATAGACGACTCAGCGTAGTCCTGGAAGGGCGGCTAGACAGACCAAACAGGGCAGGACGAGCACGCCTCTAGAGTGCAAGAGAAACATGACATCCGCCATGACCCGAGCGAACACTCTGGGTGCGGAAGCAAGGCCAAAGGACAAGGTTGTGACTTGAAAATGCTGTTGACGAATGGAAAGGCGAAGGAATTTTTGCAGAGGGCAAGCAACCCGAATGTCGATGGATGCCAGAAACTGCACCTTTTTCTGTTGAAGTAATGGCTGAGCGGAGGAACTCCATCCAAAGAAGGAGGACCATGTCAAAGGTTGTTAGAAGTTTGAGGTCCAGGGTCGATCTTACTTTTCGTTCCCCTGTTTGGAACCAAGATCCCTTAGATCTAGACTGTGCTGGACAATCCTTATACAATCCTTTGTCAGTCTCCCGCTCAAAGGATTTGATTGGCCAGTTGTTGCTGGTGTGAATCAAGGTAGTTAAGGTCTCCAGCCAGGAGACCATTGCTCTAGCAATCCATGCGGCCGCTAGGGAGGATAGAGCGCTGGACCCGAAGCCGCAAGACGGAACGAACCAGATTTGCTATCTGACAGTCCGTGGTATTTTTAATTGATGACCCATCGGGTAGGGATACTGGTAGGTATACCACAGGAGATTCTACCCGGTTAATCTGCCCCATGGCAGAATGTGCGGCTGCATCCAGCAGGTCATAGTCTCTTGCCATCTCCTCTTTTCACGGTGCAGAGATAAAAATTAGGAACCCTCGATCCATCAACCTCTTAACAGGGAAGTGGAGAGGAATTGTCCGCCTTCTTGCATCATCCGCTAAATAGTGGTGATGCAGAGGGGGGAGCTCGTACGCCAAAAAGGGTGCCTCTATATGTCCACAGAGTTCAGGTCTCCGGGGGGACAGGACAGGTTGTCTGGAGTTAGGCCTGGATGCAGAAGAGGAAACATGGAGACGACACTCCGTGTGCTCGTCTGTTGATGGTGTGGGGAGATCGGTGCCCTTTAAAGCAGAGGTCCCCAACTCCAGTCCTCAAGGCCCACCAACAGGTCATGTTTTCAGGATTTCCTTTGCATTGCACAGGTGATGCAATTATTACCTGGGCAAAACCAAGGAAATCCTGAAAGCATGACATGTTGGTGGGCCTTGAGGACTGGAGTTGGGGACCTCTGCTTAAAGGACCCGTCGCCCTTAAAAAACAGGCCAGGCATGGCATCCCACGTAGAGGCTTCTGTCCAGTGAATCGCTTATCCGAATTGAATGGCAAATGCTCTCGAGGGAGTTTAGTCTCTGAAGCTCTGGCAAGCTCACGCAATATCCAATCCATATTCAGAGCCTTGTTGTCATCAAATCATTGGTGAGGGAGCAGGAAACGAAAAACTTCCGTTTTCTAGATGCCTGTATGTTTCTAGAATACTTGCGGCCCCTGCTAGCCGACGGCTCCCATGTAGGATAGGGACCATGTATATTGGTCCTGCGAGCACTCCAAACACAGAGGGTACACAGAGGGATTCAATCTCTTGGTCAAGGAACCATGGATTGGTCAGTGAAGAAGTCCACTGAGGGGAACTAGAGGATAAAGCTGGGGTCGGCGGCGGAGGGCTCCTCGAATTGATCAAGCGCCTTTAAGACCAGGAAATACTGGTCATGCGCCTTTAAGACCAGAGAATACTGGTCATGCACCTTTAAGACCAGAGAATACTGGTCATGCACCTTTAAGACCAGAGAATACTGGTCATGCACCTTTAAGACCAGAGAATACTGGTCATGCACCTTTAAGACCAGAGAATACTGGTCATGCACCTTTAAGACCAGAGAATACTGGTCATGCACCTTTAAGACCAGAGAATACTGGTCATGCACCTTTAAGACTGGGAATACTGGCCATATGCCTTTAAGACCAGGGAATACTGGTCATGTGCCTTTAAGACCAGAGAATACTGGTCATGCACCTTTAAGACCAGAGAATACTGGTCATGCACCTTTAAGACAAGAGAATACTGGTCATGCACCTTTAAGACCAGAGAATACTGGTCATGCACCTTTAAGACTGGGAATACTGGCCATATGCCTTTAAGACCAGGGAATACTGGTCATGTGCCTTTAAGACCAGGTACTTCCTTACCCGGGTACTGATGTAGAGTCGATGTGCCCCTTTAATGCAAAAATACTGTCACCCCAGTGTGAGCTGGCCGGGTGGACCAAGATGGCCACCGGGAGCTGCAGAGTTGATAAAATCTCGCAGAGAGCGAGAAGCGCCAATTTGGGGGGCGGAGCCACAGACACGATGTTGAATAGGCCTAAGCCGGGGCCTAAATTTCTGTAGCCGGCGGACGTCACCAGTGGGTCGTTCCAGGCAAGACTTCCAGGATGCGGCCTACAAATCGGCCGAAGCCGGGGACTAAATTTTTTCAGCCATCCAGAGCATTACCTCAGAGAGGTGGGCCACAGGAAAGTGGCTGAGGCTGCCTGTCAGCATGTGAATATCCCACTGAAGATGGATCCACTCACCATTGATGCGCGTCCCGGCATGGAGCCGCCGCGGATGTGGGTTTCAGCGCTGTTCTGTGCAGCGTGGACGGTGCAGGGATAAGCCTCAATCCATCATCCGTTTGTTAGGGAGGTGGAGAGGAACCGTCCGCCTCCTTGTGCCATCCGCTTTCACAGTGGTGGGACAGTGGGGGCTGCTCGGACGCCATAGAGAGGGGCCTCTGTACATCCACGGAGTTCAGTCTGGGTGGACAGGGCCAGTTGTCCGGCATTAGGCCTGGCTCCAGGAGAGGATACATGGAGGCGACACTCCATGTGGTCGCCTGCTGCTGGTGTGGAGAGATCGGGACTCGAAGGAACCGTCGCCCCTGAAGTGAGCTCAGGCATGGCTTCCCTCGTCGCAGGAGAGGGTACGGGGAGGTATACTCGCCATGCTCGCCTGTTGATGGTTCGGGGGAGATCGGAACCTTGAACGGAACCGTCGCCCCCTTCACTCCGTTAATTAAAAAATAAAAATTTACAGAAAAGTAAACAATAAAATAAAAACGTTGGGGGTCTGAAACAGACCCATGTGCCTCCTACAGACACTAAGCAAGAACTGGTTAGCTGAGAGCCAGCAGGAGGGTGTATACTGCAGGGGAGGAGATCACTTTCTTTGTATCACTTAGTGTCAGCCTCCTATTGGCAGCAGCATACACCCACGGTCTGTGTCCCCCAATGAGGCGAAGGAGAAATACACTTTTTCATTCCTGTTATGTCACTTTGCATTCATTCCTGAACAGCATCTGAAGGGTGAATTAACTACCTTACAGAAGTTTTCAATATGTCGGGGGGCGTCGTTTTTAACATGTTATCACTTTTGGAGGTTTTCCAATATCTAAGAACCCCAAAGCCACTTCAATTTCATTGAGAAAATTAAAAATTACTACTACAATTTTAAACCTCCTAAAAGGCTAACAAAATAAAATAACATTTTACAAATAGTGCTGATGTAAAGCAGGCATGTGGGAAATGTTATTTATTAATGTTTTGGATTAAAAGTTCAAAATTAGAAAATTGCATTTTTGTCATTACTGATATTTTTGTATATAAGCACAACACATATTGACCTAAATTTACCATTATCATAAATTACAATGTCCACAAAAAAAAATCTCAAAATCACTGGAATTTGTTGAAGCTAAAGAGACACTGGTCAGTTTTCAAAACTTTGGCCATGTCACTAGGGGGTTAAAAATCATTTCACGTGCCACTAATCCACAGCAAATTATAAAGCAACATACACTGTTCCATAAAGGTTTATGGTCCCCATAAGATGCTCCATACTATGTGCCCCCGTACACTGCTCCATTATGGTTTATGGCCTCATAAGATGCTCCATTCTATATGCCCCCGTACACTGCTCCATTATGGTTGATGGCCCCCTTAACATGCTCCATTCTATATGCCCCCGTAAAAAAAAAAAAACCATACTCACCTATCGTTGCTGGGCGCCGAGTGCTGGGGGGCCTGAGCAGGCGGGGACACCAGCGCTGTGGGGGTCAGGTGCCGGTATCGCCGCCAGCTCAGGCCCCCCAGCACTTACTATATTCACCTGTCCTCCGTTCCACCGCTGCGTGCCGCCATCTTCCCGGTCCTCTGGCTGTGACTGGTCAGTCAGAGGGCGGCGCCGGCGCGCATTAAGCACGTCATCGCGCCCTCTGAACTGAAGGTCACAGGCCGAGGACTGGGAAGATGGCGGCGCGCAGCGGTGGAACGGAGGACAGGTGAATATAGCCGATACTCACCCTCCTGGCAGTCCCTGCTTCTCTGTTTTAGATCGCGGTGTGCGTTCAGTGTTTACGCATACCGCGATCTCCCGGAAGCGTCACTTTGAGGCCCAGACTGCGCCGGCGCTTGCGCAGTCTATAAAGGCTTCGGACAGAGTGACCCTCCCAGCGTTATATTATAGATGGATCCCTCAGGGATTTCATCTGTCACGCTACTCAGATAATTAGATGGAAACATTAAAGTGCCCAGCGTAGAGCGCCCGGATAAATGTGATCCCAAACATCATGTAAAATGTTCCCAATAAAAGGTTCAACTCAATCCACAAAAAAAGCAAACCCTCACTCAGGTCTTTCATCTGTTATCGGATATATAAGGGGTTTCCAGCACGTTACTGGTAGTACAAAGGCTCTGGAAAAGCAAATTGGCTCCTCACCCCTGAAAAAAAAGATTCACCAAATTCTGCACTCCCAAATCCAAATGCTCCCTCCCTTCTGAGCCAGTGTGCCTAAACTACATATAGAGTCCACATGTTTGGCATTTCTGAAGAGATGGGAGCCCACCTAACGTAAGGTTGCATGTCTCCAGAAGCATGAGCTGGACACTAAAGTGGCAGTTTGCAATTTTCACTCTGCAACATTCATTACTGCTTGTTTCTGAAAAACACCCATGGAGTCAAAATAGTCAGCACTACACCTGTAGATAAATTCCCAAAGGGGTATAGTTTCCAAATGGGGTCACTTGAGGGAGGGATTCACTCTAAGGGCTTGTTTCCACATGTGAGAAACACGTCCGTGTCTCGCATGTGGAAACGAAGTTCTGGCGCCGGCACTCCGGAGCAGAGCGTGCGGCCGCATAGCAACACATGCGGCCGCACGCTCTGCTCCGGAGTGCTGGCGCCAGAACTTCGTTTCCACATGCGAGACACGGACGTGTTTCTCGCATGTGGAAACAAGCCCTAATAGTAATTAGGGGCTCTGCATAGGGAGTCCGCAAAATATTCTAGGAAAAATCTGTGCCCCAGGAGGCAAACAGCGCTCTGCCCCTCCCAAGTCTCTACGTATAGCAAAGCAGTACAGTACAGTACATCTACATATGGGGTAATGCCACATTTAGTAGCAATTGTGAGACAAACTAATGTGCCATTTTTACCCACTTCTTGTGTGACAATGCAAATTCTAGTGGTAAAAAATTATTTTTTCTTCACTGCAAAATGGTATAAAATTCTGTGACACAGTCATGGTGTCAATATGATCACTGCACCCCTAGATGAATTCGTTCAGAGGTTTAGTTTATAATATGGGGTTACGTATGGGGGGGTTCCTGTCCTGGAAACTCAGGGACTCTCCCAGTGGGGCATGGCACCCGCAAACCATAACAGTAAAATCTGCACTATGGTATGACGCTACTTCCCTTCTGAGCTTTGCACTGTGCATGAAAATTATTTCCCGATTACATGTAAGGGTATGTGCACACGTTGCGGATTTGCTCTTGTAAAAATCTGGGCAGATTCTTCCTCTTTTGGCAGAAAACGCAGTTGAAAATTTGCACGTTTTTTGATGCGGATTTCTATGCACTTAACAAAAAACAAAAAGAATTGTGATGTAATTTCCTAGTCCAACTCCTTCTTTTCCATTCTCCATTGAAGACCACAATATCAAATGCCATGTTCAAATGTTTACACGCAAATTTACCACAATTTAATGTATATATATATATTGTGAGGTGCCAAGGGGAGAAGTACTAGAAAACAGATATGTTTCTCCCCGTTTCATTTCATATGTATCACGGTATTGATTGTGAAGCTGTTTATTTCTCTGTAATCCGGTCCTGGTTTCTTTAGTGATCAACCTGAAAGCTCTGGTGCTTCCCTTCCACACATACGATCCAGCTTTTGCTTCAGCTGATATAATCAAGGAACTGCTGGGATCTCAGTCTCTCATCTGCTGGTCTGGGAGCTGACACAGTAAGGTTGCACAAACTTCTTTCTTGTTGTGTAGGTTTATTTTGCAGTTAGTATCTTGTGTTAGTTAGTGGCCAGACGGCCTTAGACATTTTATTTCATGTTTGGCACGTGTAACATTGTACGGCAAATGTGTACAATAAATACACCTGACACATACCTGTGTGGAACTCACTAGCCTGCTATTGTTCGTTGTGACTCCATAGCCACCTGCTTGGGCCAAAGCAGAGATACCTGATGAGCTATATTCCCACAAATGGTTTTGAGAATGCGGGCATAGTGGCTGTTGGACTGTGACTGCAGATAAAGTGCTCTGTGTATGTCCTGGCTGAAAGCTCATGTGCTTTTGAAGAGCCAAGAGTCCAGTAATATGGAGGAACTAGTGAAACAGTTATTGCAGGCAAATGTGCAACAACAGCAGACCAATACTTACTTCCAGCAAACCCTGGACCAGCAAAACCAGATTCAGCAAGAGCAGTTGAATGCAATAAAGCAGGCTTTGATTCGGCAGCCCCGAGATGAGAGGGATCATGCACAAAGTGTTGCTGGTGCACGGAAAGCCGTACAAAAAACCCTGCTTAAAATGACTGCTGACGATGATGTAGAAGCGTATCTCACCGTATTTGAACGTATTGCAGAACGTGAACATTTACCGGTGGACACGTGGGCTGAAGTGGTTGCGCCATTTCTGAGTGGAGATCCACAAAAGGCCTATTACGATTTAAGTGGAGTGGATGCTATGGACTATACCAAATTAAAAAGCGAAATCCTGGCAAGGCTGGGAGTAAACACATATGTACGAGCACAGAGGGTACATTTATGGACTTTTGTGGAAGATCAGCCAGCCCGCTCACAAATGCATGATCTTATACATCTAGTAAAAAAATGGCTGCAACCAGAGATTTTGACATCTGCAGAGATGGTGGAACGTGTTGTTCTAGACAAGTACCTGCGGTCCTTGCCCCCTAAGTTACAGAGGTGGGTTGGACAAGGTGACCCATGTACAGCCGACCAGTTGGTGAATATGGTCGAACGCTACAATGCTTCCGAAAGCCTACTCCAAGGGACGTTATCACCTCGCTGGGCTCCCAAGAAATCGCCAGAAAATACTGCGAGACCTACTTCATCTTCAAAAGAAGAGAACGTTGCAATAAAGGGTAGCAGACCCACAAAGAACTATGGAGGCGGTACAGTCTCACAGCAATTCAGCAGACCCTATCAGGCGTCTCCGGCGAGGAAGCATGGACCTATACAATGTTGGCGATGTCGCGGGCTTGGCCATGTAGCAGCTAACTGCCCAATGACTACAGAGCCAATGGACTAACGCTATGAGACGCCTTTCGTTATATGTACAGTCAGTCTGTGTTGCAGAGGTCCTCACAGGAAATGAACGACACGTGTGTTGCCTCGAGGTCGACGGCCATAGTGTGAATGCCGTCTTGGATTCCGGCAGTCAAGTAACTCTGGTACATGCCAGTTTGGTGGACCCTAGAGCCCTAACGAACTCAACCCTGGGCATTAGTTGCATCCATGGCGATATAAAAAACTACCCCACTGCCTGGGTCACCCTTGCCACGCCAGTAGGAACCAAAAGACATCAAGCGGCAGTCCTAAAGTCTATGGGACATGATGTAATATTGGGGAGAGACTTTCCCTTATTTTGGGACTTGTGGAACCTTAAAAATGGCATGAGCACTCTAGTTGAGGAGGGTGCCGTGGGGCTAACCCCTGAGCTATTGCAGCAAGAGGGGGGGGGGGGGGGGGGGGGAGTCCATCTCAGAGGTAACTCCAGAATCTGTAGACTCACCTCTGGCTGTATATGCAGGCGACGCAAGTGAACTAGAGGAGGCTATAGAAATGCCAGGTCTTGAGGTGGCCCGTGGTAAGTTCGGGACCGCTCAACACCAGGACCCTACTCTGACAAGGGCATGGGAAAATGTAAAGGTCTCTGAGGGAAGACCATTGTACCCAGGGGCTCAAAATGAGTTCCCACACCTAGCTGTGCAACAGGGTATGCTGTATCATATAGACAAAGTGCGGGGGGTGGCGGTAGAGCAACTAGTGGTACCCAAGTCCTTTCGCCAGGTAGTTTTGGAACTGGCACATAAACATCCCTTGGGGGGACACCTGGCCAGAGAAAAAACAAAACACCGTATTCTGCAGCATTTCTTTTGGCCGGGTCTAGGGGGGGACGTGACCCGGTATTGTCAGTCCTGTCCTACGTGTCAATTGACCACACCTATGTCACATTTTAGAAGCCCCCTTGTGCCCTTACCAATAATAGAGGTGCCCTTCGAGAGGATAGCAATGGATATAGTGGGTCCATTAGTTAAATCTGCCAGGGGACATCAGTACATTTTGGTAGTACTAGATTATGCCACTCGTTACCCTGAAGCAGTGCCTCTGCGGAATGCCAATGCGAAAGCAATTTCAAAGGAGCTTGTTAATATGTTTTCTCGCACCGGCATTCCGAAAGAAATACTAACAGATCAGGGAACCCACTTTATGTCTCGAATACTTAAGGACTTGTGTAAGCTACTAAAAATCTCCCACTTGCGTACTTCAGTATATCACCCTCAGACTGACGGGTTGGTGGAGCGATTTAATAAAACCCTGAAGGGAATGTTGAAAAGGGTGGTAGATAAGGACGGGAGGGATTGGGACGCTCTCCTACCATATCTCCTGTTCGCTATACGGGAAGTACCCCAATCCTCCACAGGCTTTTCGCCTTTTGAGTTAGTTTACGGGCGATGTCCTAGAGGCCTGTTAGATATTGCTAAAGAGACTTGGGAACAAGAGGTGACTCCTTATCGCAGTGTAATTGAACACGTAATGCTTATGCAAGATAGAATTGAGGCGGTCATGTCAATAGTTAAAGAATGTTTAGAACGTGCGCAACAGGCCCAAAGCACGGTATATAACCGAGCGGCTAAAACACGAGTCTTTCAACCCGGAGACAGGGTGTTAGTATTGGTACCCACTGTAGAAAATAAATTTCTTGCGAAGTGGCAGGGCCCATACGAGGTGTTGGAGAGAATAGGTGAAGTGAATTATAAGATATATCAACCAGACAAGAGGAAAACCGAACAAATCTACCACATAAACTTGCTTAAGGCCTGGCGGGATAGGGAGAGTCTAATGACAAAAGCCACCCTTAATGATGGACCTCGTAGGGCACCCCCATCTGTGGTAAATGACCCCCAGGTAGCATTGCCAGAGGTGGGTATTGCAGAGACACTATCCGAAAGTCAAAAACGAGAGACTAAGGAATTTATACAGAAAAACGCAGAGGTTTTTTCAGAGCTTCCTGGTCGTACTCACTTAATTAAACACGACATTGTTACTGATCCACAGGTCCGTGTACGACTAAAACCATATCGAATTCCGGAGGCTCGGAGACAAGCCATTGCCCAGGAAGTCGAGAAAATGTTAGAACTTGGAGTCATTGAAGAGTCCCGGAGTGATTGGGCTAGCCCAATCGTGCTAGTGCCCAAACCCGATGGGACTATTAGGTTTTGTAATGATTTTTGGAAATTAAATGAGGTATCAAAATTCGATGCCTACCCGATGCCGAGAGTTGATGAACTTATAGAGAGACTGGGTTCGGCCAGGTACATATCTACTATCAACTTAACAAAAGGTTATTGGCAGATTCCCCTCACGGATTCAGCCAAAGAGAAAACGGCCTTTGTAACGCCCCAGGGACTGTTCCAGTACCGTGATATGCCATTTGGGTTGCATGGTGCTGCAGCCACCTTCCAACGTCTAATAGATATTGTCCTTAAACCCCATGTCCGGTATGCGTCCGCATACTTGGACGATATCATTGTCTTTAGTGATGACTGGGACACACATTTGTCAAAAGTACAAGCCGTCTTAGACTCGATAAAAACTGCTGGGTTAACTGCCAATCCTAAGAAATGTACCTTGGGATTGGAAGAGGCTCGCTATCTGGGATATAGCATAGGGCGAGGAGTCGTAAAGCCACAGACCAATAAAGTGGACGCTATTCAGAATTGGCCACGACCGGTCAACAAAAAACAGGTCGGAGCCTTTTTAGGGATCGTTGGCTATTATAGGCGCTTCATAAAAAATTTTGCCACCATCGCGACCCCTCTCACTGAGCTTACCAAGGGCTCAAAATCTATCACAATAAAGTGGAACGCAGAAGCAGAGAAGGCCTTTCAGTATTTGAAAACGGTCCTCTGTGACCAACCAGTGTTGGTTGCCCCCGACTTTAAACGGGAGTTTATTGTCCAAACGGACGCCTCTGGTGTCGGCCTCGGTGCAGTGTTGTCACAGGAAGTGAATGGCGAGGAACACCCAGTAAGCTATCTGAGTAGGAAGCTTACCAGGGCAGAAAAGAATTATAGCGTGGTTGAGCGCGAAGCCCTGGCTGTGAAATGGGCCCTAGTCACCTTACGCTATTATTTACTAGGTCGCCAATTTAGGCTAGTAACGGACCATTCACCCCTAACATGGATGTCCCGCGCAAAAGAGGGCAATGCGAGGGTGACACGCTGGTTCTTGGCATTACAACCTTTTAACTTTTCCGTTGAGCACAGGGCAGGCGCAGCGCACGGGAATGCAGATGCGTTATCCAGAACACACTGCTTAGTGACTCATCGTGTCCGACCCTACAGGCTCGAACAAAGGAAGGGGGTATGTGAGGTGCCAAGGGGAGAAGTACTAGAAAACAGATATGTTTCTCCCCGTTTCATTTCATATGTATCACGGTATTGATTGTGAAGCTGTTTATTTCTCTGTAATCCGGTCCTGGTTTCTTTAGTGATCAGCCTGAAAGCTCTGGTGCTTCCCTTCCACACATACGATCCAGCTTTTGCTTCAGCTGATATAATCAAGGAACTGCTGGGATCTCAGTCTCTCATCTGCTGGTCTGGGAGCTGACACAGTAAGGTTGCACAAACTTCTTTCTTGTTGTGTAGGTTTATTTTGCAGTTAGTATCTTGTGTTAGTTAGTGGCCAGACGGCCTTAGACATTTTATTTCATGTTTGGCACGTGTAACATTGTACGGCAAATGTGTTCAATAAATACACCTGACACATACCTGTGTGGAACTCGCTAGCCTGCTATTGTTCGTTGTGACTCCATAGCCACCTGCTTGGGCCAAAGCAGAGATCCCTGATGAGCTATATTCCCACTATATATATATATATATATATATATATATATATATATATATATATATATATATATGTATATGTATGTATGTATGTATGTATGTATGTATGTATGTATGTATGTATGTATATATATATATATATATATATATATATATATATATATGTGTATATGTATATATATACATATATATATACATATATACATATATATACATATATACATATATATGTATATGTATATATATATATATATATATATATATATATACATATATACATATATACACATATATACATATATATACATATATACATATATACATATATACATATATACATATATACATATATACATATATACATATATATATATATATACATACATACATACATACATACCGTATATACTCGAGTATAAGCCGACCCGAGTATAAGCCGACCCCCCTAATTTTGCCACAAAAAACTGGGAAAACCTATTGACTCGAGTATAAGCCTAGGGTGGAAATGCAGCATTTACCGGTGAATTTCAAAAACAAAAATAGATCATTATTTCCCCATAGCTATGCCATATAGTGCTCTGCACTGTTCATATTGCCCCATAGCTGTGCCATATAGTGCTCTGCACTGTTCATATTCCCCCTTGGCTGTGTCCCATACAGTGCTCTGCACTGTTCATATTCCCCCTTGGCTGTGCCCCATACAGTGCTCTGCACTGTTCATATTCCCCCTTGGCTGTGTCCCATACAGTGCTCTGCACTGTTCATATTCCCCCCTTGGCTGTGCCCCATACAGTGCTCTGCACTGTTCATATTCCCCCTTGGCTGTGTCCCATACAGTGCTCTGCACTGTTCATATTCCCCCTTGGCTGTGCCCCATACAGTGCTCTGCACTGTTCATATTCCCCCTTGGCTGTGTCCCATACAGTGCTCTGCACTGTTCATATTCCCCCTTGGCTGTGCCCCATACAGTGCTCTGCACTGTTCATATTCCCCCTTGGCTGTGTCCCATACAGTGCTCTGCACTGTTCATATTCCCCCCTTGGCTGTGCCCCATACAGTGCTCTGCACTGTCCATATTCCCCCTTGGCTGTGCCCCATATAGTGCTCTGCAGCGTTCATATTCCCCCTTGGCTGTGCCCCATACAGTGCTCTGCACTGTCCATATTCCCCCTTGGCTGTGCCCCATATAGTGCTCTGCAGCGTTCATATTCCCCCTTGGCTGTGCCCCATATAGTGCTCTGCAGCGTTCATATTCCCCCTTGGCTGTGCCCCATATAGTGCTCTGCAGCGTTCATATTCCCCATAGATGCTCCACATAAATCTGTGCCATGCCCGCTGCTGCTGCAATAAAAAAAAAAAAAATGCCATACTCACCTCTCTTGCTTGCAGCTCCCAGCGTCCGGTCCCGGCGTCTCCCCGCTCTGACTGATCAGGCAGAGGGCGCCACGCACACTATATGCGTCATCGCGCCCTCTGACCTGAACATTCAGAGCGGAGCGACGCAGGGAAGATGGAGCGGCGCCCGGCGGCTGGAACGTGGACAGGTGAATATTACATACTTGCCTGGTCCCGATGTCCGGCTCCCTCTGCCTGTCACAGCTGTCTTCGGTGCCGCAGATTCTTTCTCTATCAGCGGTCACCGGCACCGCTGATTAGAGAAATGAATAGGCGGCTCCACCCCTATGGGACGTGGAGCCGCCTATTCATTTTTCTAATGAGCGGTCCCACGTGACCGCTGAAGAAGCTGCAGCAACGAAGACCGTGGGACAGCAGGGACAGCGCGAGGATCGCTGGGACTAGGTAAGTATGCCTCAGCGCCCTCACCCGCCGACCCCACCGCTACCGTGACTCGAGTATAAGCCGAGAGGGGCACTTTCAGCCCGAAAATCTCGGCTTATACGCGAGTATATACGGTAAATATATATATATATATATATATATATATATATATATATATATATATATATATATATATATATATATATATATATATATATATATATATATAGACACACACACACGTCTACTATATCATTGTCTAAGGGTCACTTCCGTCTGTCTTTCTTTCTGTCACGGAAATCCCAAGTCGCTGATTGGTCGCGGCAAAACGTCCACGACCAATCAGCGACGGGCACAGTCCGGCGGCAAAATGGCCGCTCCCTACTCCCCTGCAGTCAGTTCCCCCTCCATACTCCCCTCCAGTCAGCACTCACACAGGGTTAATGGCAGCGTTAACGGACCGCGTTATGCCGCTGTGTAATGCACTCCGTTAACGCTGCTATTAACCCTGTGTGACCACGCTGCTATTAACCCTGTGTGACCAACTTTTTACTATTGATGCTGCCTATGCAGCATCAATAGTAAAAAGAGCTCATGTTAAAAATAATAAAAAAAATCATTATATACTCACCTTCTGGTGCCTTTCCCGCTCCTCACGACGCTCCGGTGACCGGTCCATGCATTGCGGTCTCGCGAGATGATGACGTAGCTGTCTCGCAAGGCCGCAATGCACTCTTGGGACCGGAGAGTCGCGAGGACCATCGGTAAACGCTTGGGCTGGATCCGGGGGCCGATGGAAGGTGAGTATATAACTATTTTTTATTTTAATTCTTTTTTTTAACAGGGATATGGTGACCGCATTGCTATATACTGCGTGGGCGGTGTTAGATACTGCGTGTCTGTGCTATATACTGCGTGTCTGTGCTATATACTGCGTGTCTGTGCTATATACTGCGTGTCTGTGCTATATACTGCGTGTCTGTGCTATATACTGCGTGTCTGTGCTATATACTGCGTGTCTGTGCTATATACTACATGGCGCAATCCAGCCGCGAACAATCAGCGATAGGCGCAATCCGGCGCGGAATTTGAACTACGCTTCGCTAATTGGTCGTGGCCAGCCGGCTGAATCCGTGTATAAATTGCATTATTCTGAAAACTTCATAAATAAACTACATACATAATCTAGAATACCCGATGCGTTAGAATCGGGCCACCATCTAGTACATACATATATATTCATATATACACTGCTCAAAAAAATGATAATTACTTACGGGTAATTTGATTTTCCGGAACCATGACAGCGCCGCACGTGAGAGATGGCATCCGCCCCCAGGAACAGGAAACCTGTAGCAGAGATATAAGAATGGGGCGGCCCCTCTCTCCTCAGTTTGTTTGCAGAGTATGGAAGATGACCGCTTTGTTAGTACACAGTTATGTATCATATTTACATTTGTATAGCCATTTCGTTAGCTCTTGTGTACACACATGCTTTGCATATACACATTTATCCATATACAATAAGTTTTTTTTTTTTTTTTTTTTGTGAATCACACAACCATCACCAAGATAGGGCGGGAATTAATGCGGCGCTGTCATGGTTCCGGAAAATCAAATTACCCGTAAGTAATTATCATTTTTCCCTTCACCATGACAGCACCGCACGTGAGAGGAAAAAATAGAAGATTCCTAGGGTGGGACGACAGCAGACAACACCTTTCTCCCAAAAGACAAGTCTGATTGACCTAAGTCTAACCTATAGTGTCGGAAGAAGGTAGAGGGTGATGACCATACTGCCGCTTTACAAATCTGTTCTATCGAGGCGTTAGCCCTTTCCGCCCAAGAAGTGGCTATAGCACGCGTGGAGTGAGCCGTAACACCCTGTGGGGGAACTTGACCAGAAAAAGAATACGAAAGTGAAATAGCCGTACGCAACCACCGTGCAATAGTTGCCTTTGAGGCCTTTTTTCCCCTGTTTGTCCCCTGATAGGTGACAAAAAGGGCCGATGACTGACGCCAGGAATTTGTGGCCTCTAAGTATTGAAGGAGGCAGCGTCTGACATCGAGACAATGGAAGGTCTTCTCTCCCTGGGATTTTGGCTGGGAACAAAAAGAGGGCAGAATAATTTCCTGGTCTCTATGAAATTTAGAATTGACCTTCGGAAGAAAGGCAGGGTCGGTTTTAATAACTACTTTGTCATCATGGAAAGTAGTGTAAGGAGGGTTCACCGACATAGCTTGTAACTCACAAGTACGGCGGGCAGACGTTAAGGCAACTAGGAGAACCGTTTTTAGAGTCAAGGATTTTATTGATATAGAATCCAGAGGTTCAAAGGGGGAAACGGTAAGAGCCTTTAAAACTAAATTCAAATCCCAGGGAGCTATCTTAGGTATTAATTTTGAGGGTCTGGAAGTAAAGGAGGCTCGAATGAACCTATAGATCCAAGGGTGGTCAGCAAGTTTTTGATCGAACAGTGCACCAAGGGCAGAGACCTGCACCTTTAAGGTGTTAGTAGACAGACCTTTTTCCAACCCTTTTTGGAGAAATTCAAGAATTTCTTTTACTGGGACCTGTTGACCAGAGTCAGACAACTGTCGTCCCGAAAAATCTAGGAATTTTTGCCAGATTTTTTGGTATTTGTCTGAGGTGACCTTTTTCCTGCTAGCAAGCAATGTGGTCACCAAAGGGCTTGAGAATCCTTTTGCTAACAGAAGTCCCCTTTCAAGTTCCAGGCGGTGAGATGCAATCTGTGAACTTGGGGATGTTGAACTGGCCCTTGGTATAGGAGATCCGGAGCATCCGGAAAGATCCACGGGTCCGAGATAGACATGCGCCTGAGCCACGTGAACCACGCTCTCTTCGGCCAAAAGGGAGCTATGAGGATCACTCGTGCTTTGTCCTCCCGAATTTTCCTGAGGACTGCCGGGATTAATGGTATTGGGGGGGAATGCGTATGCTAGATGGAAGTTCCACCGATACAGGAACGCGTCTACCCCCTCCGGGTGCTCTCTTGGGTTCAGAGAATAGAACCTCTTCACCTTCCGATTTTGTTTTGTGGCGAACAGGTCTACGTCTGGAACGCCCCAGCTGGCACATATTTTCCCAAATACTTGCTGGTTCAGGGACCACTCCCCCTGATGTAACGTGTGACGGCTTAAGTAGTCGGCTACTTGATTCTCTGATCCTTTCAAGTATGTTCCGGTTAGCGAAAGAAGGTTGTTTTCGGCCCATATAAAAAGTTCTTTGGCCTCTGCCATAAGGGATGTTGATCTTGTGCCCCCTTGGCGGTTTATATAAGCTATTGTTGTGTTGTTGTCGGATAACACTACCACATGTCTTCCCAGAATCCTTTCCCCTATATTAAGAAGTGCTAGTCTCACCGCAGACAATTCTTTTAGATTGGAGGACGCTGTTGTCATTGGGCTTCCCCATTGACCCTGTAGGACCTGATCTCCCAAATGTGCCCCCCAACCCCACGGACTCGCATCGGTAGTAATGACTACTGGATCTCGTACTGACCATGGCACTGCGTTGGTTAGATTTTCTGTTTTCAGCCACCACTCTAGTGAGTTTTGAACTTCTGGTGACAGAAGAATCTTCCGATTCAGATTGTATGGATTTTTTTCTTGTTCGGCTAGTATCTGCCATTGTAACTCCCGTGTGTGGCTTTGTGCCCATCGCGTTGCTGGAATCGTTGCCGTTAGGACCCCTAGGAGTGACATTGAGTTTCTCAGAGAGATAGTCTGTTGTAATTGGAATGACTCTACCCTCTGTTGGATAGATTGAACTTTCCTCTGTGGGAGGACACACTCCTGCTTGACTGAATCTAACACAATTCCGAGGAATTCTTGGGTTTGAGTTGGGACAAGCCTTGATTTTTTCAGGTTTATCATCCATCCTAAATTGGTCAGTACCTCCAGCACCCTTGCGGCCGCACTTTTGCAACTTTCTTTGTTTTTTGCTATTATCAAAAAATCGTCCAAATAGGGTACCAACATTATGTCTTCTTTCCTGACGAAAGATGCTACTTCGGAAATAATTTTTGTGAATATACGGGGCGCAATGGCTACCCCAAAAGGAAGACATTGATATTGTAGATGGACGGGGGTTTTTCCCAGATTTACCGCCAATCTTAGGTATTGTTGGTGTTGGACGGCGATTGGCACATGGTAGTAAGCGTCTGTAAGATCGATCACCACCATGTAACAGTTTGGGTCGAGTACTTTTACTGCGGTCTTTAAAGTCTCCATCTTGAACTTGTCTATTTGAATGTAATGGTTTAGGGCTTTTAGGTTGAATATTACCCTCAGCGAGCCGTCTGGTTTTGGTGTTAGAAATAAAGTGCTGTAGAACCCTTTCCCTATCTCTTGATGGGGTACTTCTACTAACACTTCTTTTTGCATGAGGAGATAAATTTCTCTTTCTAATATGGCCTGATTTTTTCCCCCCACCTGGGTCATTTTTACACGATTTGGTGGGAGGTTGGAGAATTTGAACTTTAGACCTTCTGACAACAAATTTGTTATCCAATGAGAAGCCGGCAGTGCTGCCCAGTGATGGACAAACCGCCGGAGTCTTCCCCCCACCGGAATGCTGGCGTCACTGATTTTTGGGATCAGGCTTGGGGGGAGGTTTGTTGAAAAGGAATCCCCTTTCCTTTCGCTCTCTCCAGGGTCTGCCTCGACTAGACCTGTCATCTGATCGGCCGCGGGTCCCTCTATATCCACCATGAAAGGACGAACGAGAGGTATCCCATCGGCGCCTGGGAAAGGAAGGGGGTGGAAACCGCTTCTTTTTGTCCGACGCTTTCTCAAGGATTTCGTCTAGAGATTTGCCAAAAAGGTATTGCCCTTCACAGGGTACTCCGCAGAGTTTGACCTTTGATTGGAAGCCAGCCGTCCAATTTTTCAGCCATAATGTTCTCCTTCCTGAATTAGATAAGGCACACACGCGTGCGGCACTTCTAACTGAATCTATCAAGGCGTCTGCTAGGAATCTTGTGGCGCCTTGCAGAGAGGGCAATGCTTCCAGAAGCCTCTCTCTTGGGCATTTGTTTTTGATTTGGTCACTTAACTCCTCTAACCACTTGACCATAGCACGTGCCGTGCAAGTGGCAGCAACCCCGGGTTTAAATGACCATGTCGCTGCTTCCCAAGCCGACTTTAGAAAAGCATCTGCTTTTTTTGTCGAGGGGGTCCCTTAGGGCTCCCATGTCTTCAAATGGTAACGCAACCCCCTTAGAAGTGCTGGCGATGGCTGAATCTAACTTAGGCGCCTTATCCCACTTCTCACAGACCTCCTCATCAAAGGGGTATTTGCGTTTTAATGCCTGAGGGACAGACCTCTTTTTATTAGGCTTTTTCCACTCACGTTTTATTAATTTGATTATGTTATCATGGAAGGGGAAAAACTTTCGCTTCTTCTCCTCCAAGTTGCTAAACATGGTGTCTTGGATTGTCCGTGGTTCTCTAGGGGTCTCTACTCCCATAGTCGTTCTGACAAGTTTGAGCAGCTTTCCAATGTCCTCCGACTGAAAGCATGGGCGGCCATACTCCTCATCTGAGGAGTCTAAATCTGAGGCATCAGAGGGGGTTAAGGCTCCCGGCTCATCCCCTGAATCTACATCCGACCCTTGTTCACTTGTTGGGGAGGGGGGGTCTCCTTTGTGTGATGTCTCAACTGTTCTTTAACTGTAGATTTAACTTCCTCCCGTATGATTGTTTTAATGTTTTGTAATAGGGAAGAAGATTCCTCCGCAACTGTTCTGTCAATACAGGGCTGGCAGATCTTTTTGTTGTATAGCCTAGGGAGTTTTTCTTTACATAGTGGACAGACCCTATTCTTTTGCTTGGAGGTGGCTTTCCCTTCCTACAAAACACAGTGTACAGGTATCAGTGTGTGCGTAGCTTGCCTTACAAAGGCACTCACCCCTCCAGGACCCTGGGTACCCCTGCAGCTTGAGTGTCTTCCGACATTTTAGGCGCAGGCATCAGCAGCTCCGGATCTACCGCTGGTTCGGTCATCTCCGTCTGAAGAGCAGGACCAGCGACTCCTCTTTGCTGCCGTATTTTATAGAGGAGCGGTGTGCGCGCCACTGGATCAGCTTCCGCCCGGAAGTGTCCAGCACACCGGCTCCCTCGGCGTGTGACGTCACTTCCTGCGACCGGAAGTCGTCATCCCTCACTTCGGCGCCAGCGTCAGTGAGGGACACGCCCCCGCAACCCCGGACCGGCCTCTTGCACAGAGCGGTCGCCGGGGAGTCCAGCTAGGAAAGGGATGGCGCGGACCCAGCAGCCCGACACCGGACAGCACCGCACGCGATGCCGCCGACTACGGCTGGCTTCCCCGCGGACCTCGGCCTCCGGACCGGACTCATCAGAGGGGGTATCCCTCCGGAGGTAGGAGCTCTGCGACAGGCGTCCACCTGCAGGAACAGGAAACCAAACTGAGGAGAGAGGGGCCGCCCCATTCTTATATCTCTGCTACAGGTTTCCTGTTCCTGGGGGCGGATGCCATCTCTCACGTGCGGCGCTGTCATGGTGAAGGGAAAAATAAAGGGAACACAAACAACAGAATACAACTCCAAGTAAATCATACTTCTGTGAAATGAAACTGTCCACTTAGGAAGCAACACTGTTTGACAATCAATTTCACATGCTGTTGTGCAAATGGAATAGACAACAGATGGAAATTACTGGCAATTATCAAGACACACTCAATAAGGGTACGTTCACACTCAATAAGGGTACGTTCACATTAGCGTTTTGCGGGGCTGCGTCGGGCGCAGCCGCGGCTACGCATGCGTCATGCACCCCTATATTTAACATGGGGACGCATGGACATGCGTTGTCTTGCGTTTTGTGATGCATGCGTCTTTTGGCGCAAGCGTCAGGGCGCAGAGGACGCAAGTTGCATTTCTTTTGCGTCCAAAATCATGCCAAAAAAGGACGCATGCGTCACAAAACAATGCGTTTTGCATGCGTTTGTTTGCGTTGTGCGTTGCGTCGTTGACGCAGCCCCGCACAACGCAAATGTGAACGTAGCCTAAAGGAGTGGTTCTGCAAGTGGGGACCACAGACCACATCTCAGTACCAATGCTTTCTGGCTAATGTTTTGGTCACTTTTGAATGTTGGTTGTGCTTTCACACTCGTGGTAGCATGAGACGGACTCTACAACCCACACAAATGGCTCAGGTAGTGCAGCTCATACAAGATGGCACATCAATGCGAGCTGTGACAAGAAGGTATGCTGTGTCTGTCAGCGTAGTGTCCAGAGGCTGGAGGAGCTACCAGGAAACAGGCCAGTACACCAGGAGACGTGGAGGGGGCCGTAGTAGGACAACAACCCAGCAGCAGGACCGCTACCTCAGCCTTTGCGCAAGGAGGAACAGGAGGAGCACTTCCAGAGCTCTGCAAAATGACCTCCAGCAGGCCATAAATGTGCATGTGTCTGCACAAATGGTTAGAAACCGGCTCCATGATGATGGTCTGAGTGCCCGACGTCCACAGATGGGGGCTGTGCTCACAGCCCAACACCGTGCAGGACGCTTGGCATTTGCCACAGAACACCAGGATTGGCAAATTAGCCACTGGTGCCATTACGTACCGATATGAGATTCTCAGACCCCTTGTGAGACCATATAATGGTGCGGTTGGCCCTAGGTTCCTCCTAATGCAGGACAATGCCAAACCTCATTTGGCTGGAGTGTGTCAGCAGTTCCTGCAATATGAAGGCATTGAAGCTATGGACTGGCCCACCCGTTCCCCAGACCTGAATCCGATGAACACATCTGAGACATCATGTCTCGCACCCTCCACCAATGTCACATTGCACCACAGACTGTCCAGGAGTTGTCAGATGCTTTAGTCCAGGTATGGGAGCAGATCCCTCAGGAGACCATCCACCGCCTAATCAGCAGCATGCCCAGGCATTGTAGGGAGGTCATACAGGCAGGTGGAGGCCACACACACACTTATGAGCATCATTTCCTTGTTTTGAAGCATTTCCACTGAAGTTGGATCAGCCTGTAATTTGATTTTCCACTTTGATTTTGAGTATCATTCCAAATCCAGGCCTCCATTGATTAATAAATTTGATTTCCATTGATGATCTTTGTGCGATTTTGTTGTCAGCACATTCAATATTGTACAGAACAAAATATTCTATGAGAATATTTCATTCATTCAGATCTAGGATGTGTTATTTGAGTGTTCCCTTTATTTTTTGGAGCAGTGTATACTGTATATACATATATATATACACATAACCCCTGGAAAAAATTATGGAATCACCGGCCTTGGAGGATGTTCATTCAGTTGTTTAATTTTGCGGAAAAAAAGCAGATCACAGACATGGCACTAAACTAAAGTCATTTCAAACAACTTTCTGGCTTTAAGAAACACTAAAAGAAATCAAGAATAAAAAATGTGGTGGTCAGTAATTTGTTACTTTATTTAACCAAGCATAGGGAAAAAATTATGGAATCACTCAATTCTGAGGAAAAAAAATTATGGAATCATGAAAAGCAAACAAATAAAAAAAAACACTCCAAAACATCACTAGTATTTTGTTGCACGACCTCTGGATTCTATAACAGCTTGCAGTCTCTGAGGCATGGACTTAATGAGTGTCAAACAGTACTCATCATCAGTCTGGCTCCAGGGGTTGTATTTCCAAGCCGAAGGTTCAGTAATGAACAGGTGTCAGCCAGATACCCTCATTAATAAAATGGTAAATAAAGAGTTAAATAAAAGACACACACATGAAATCTGTGCGAAACACAATATCTGTTCAATTTTCAAAAACTTTATAAGGGTATATTCCCACGTCAGTAAACGCTGCTGGTTGGACGCTGCGTACATCCGCAGCATCCAACCCGCAGCGGCCAGATGTTACAGCATAGTGGGTGGGATTTGAAGAAATCCCATCTCCACTATGTGTGCCCCGGCGCCCGCGGTTTCCTTGCAGAGACGGACATGCGGCGCATCTTTCCAGACCACAGCATATCTATTTAACTTGTGGAGACGCTCAGTGTCCGAAAGATAAACGCTCCCGTACAATGTGTTGAGCGCGGTGATTCCGCACAGTTCAATGAACACATGCGGAATCACCGGCGTTCAAAAGCCGGCAGTGCTTTGGATGGAGCGGACATGTGCTGCGTCCAAAGCACTGCCGTTTCCTACCCTAAAAATAAATTATGTGGGCTCCGGTTTAATTTTCTTAACCAGCAGAGGGAAAGCCGATGGCTGATGTTAATATTTTGGGAAGGAGCCAATACCCATAAAGGTTCCCAGGCTAGTAATATCAGCTCACAGAAGTTTGCTTAGCCTTTACTGCCTAGTTTACAGGGGAACCCCAGAAAAAAAATTGACATGGGGCCCCCGTATAAAATCAAACCAGCAAAGGCTAGGCAGACAGCTGCGGGCTGATATTAATAGCCTGGGAAGGGGCCATGGATATTAGCATCCCCCAGGCTATAAATAATCAGCTTTCAGCCACCCCAGAAATGGCGCATCTTATAGGGTGGGTCCCCGCACTCAGACCTCCAGAGATCACACTCTTATCACCTATATTGTAAGTGGTGACCAGTTTGGTACTTATAGCTGTATTGTAAGAGTATTCAAAATGCATTGCACATTTGGTGTACCTGCCAGCAAAGATCCGGTATGGGGCAGTAGATGTTATTGTGAGCTGTATGGAATAGTGCAATTGATGTTATTCTACATGGTGCTCTGTATACCTGCATATTGGTAATGTTTAATACCATGGGAACCTATGGGCAGTTATGACACTAGCATGCGTCCTCCATAAAGAGGTGTATGTCAGGTCATCTCGCCACCTATAGCCGCGCCATAAGGAGCATGCACTGTGATTCCAGCGTAAGGCTATGTTCACACTTGCGTTGTTGTGTACTGCTTCGGCGACGCAACGCACAACGCACGCAAAAACGCATGCAAAATGATGGGTTTTGTGACGCATGCGTTCATTTTTATAGCGCAAAAAAATGCAACAAGTAGCGTCCTCTGCGCCCTGACGCTTGCGCCCAGAAAACGCATGCGTCACAAAACGCAACACAACGCATGTCCATGCACCCCCATGTTAAATATAGGGGCGCATGGTGCATGCGTTGCCGCGGTTGCGCCTGACGCACCGCAAATGTGAACGTAGCCTAAGATGGCTATGTACAGACGGCTATGATCCCATTTTGACTAAGGGTATGTGCACACGTTGTGATTTTGCCCCAAAACCTGAAGATTTCCTAGAACCAGCAAAGACCATTAATGGGATTTCTGGATTCTCATGCACATGCTGCTTTTTTTTTTTTTTTCCTTGCAGATTTAAATCTACAACATGTCAATTGTTGCAGATTTCACCAATACTGAGTGGAGAAAAATACACAACAAATAAAAAGTATTTTTGCAGCATTTTTCCTGCCAACATCAGGATTTGGAGCAGAACATTCTGCTGCAAATCCGGAAGCGGCAGGTTTTGGAGGGATCGCACGACCACCTAATGTGTACTGGCTGCTCAGCCTGTGGCAGGTACATAAGATGTCAATGGCCATCTATTGAGATTACACCACAAAAAGGTTGGAGGTAACTCCGATGTGACTGCGCAGAACCTTTGAGAATCCGACCCCTCACTAGGCGCACACATTATAGCCAGAGACGGACACTCACCTCCAGGTTGAAGTGGCTGCAGCCCTTCAGGAACTCCCTGATGTTGCCCAGGCACTCGGTGTCGGTGCGCGGCTCCGGGTACACCTGAGGGGAGAGACAGACACCGAGTTAGGAGCGGAGCACGCCGGGAGAGCACCGTACCGACCCCCATACACGTGTCAGTGACCGGCGCGGACCCTCACCTCACACTGTCTCCTCACCTCACACTGTCTCCTCTGCAGCATCTACCAGGAAGCAAATCCCAAGTCAGGAAATGACGTCCAGAGAAGGAACACGGGGCCTCCCCCCTCCGTACAGGGAAGGAACACGGGGCCTCCCCCCTACGTGCAGGGAACACGGGGCCTCCCCCCTCCGTGCAGGGAACACGGGGCCTCCCCCCTCCGTGCAGGGAACACGGGGCCTCCCCTCCGTGCAGGGAACACGGGGCCCACCCCCCTCCGAGCAGAGCGGGGGCTGTCATAGACATTACCTACGGGTACCCCTGTCACTGCCGGAGACCTGCCACCGTGTAAAGCACGACCACCCCTAATGAGGGTGACAAGTGGCCCCGACCTGTCTGCACCGCTTGTCTCCACAGGACTTGCACATATGAGGTGCACAGGCTGCTCACATCAGATTCTGCTCACATCAGATTCTGCTCACATCAGATTCTGCTCACATCAGATTCTGCTCACATCAGATTCTGCTCACATCAGATTTTCCGTCCGTTTTTGCTCCGTGAATACCAGAAGCACCACCACCCCTGTGAGGGACATTTGGGGGATACTCTAATCACGCCTCCTTTTGACTTGTGTACCCTCATTAGTATTACCCCAATGGGTTTGTTTAGGCCCCGAGGTTGGTTTGCACGTTAATGACCGGGCCAATTTTTACAATTCTGACCACTGTCCCTTTATGAGGTTATAACTCTGGAACGCTTCAACGGATCCCGGTGACTCTGACATTGTTTTCTCGTGACATATTGTACTTCATGATAGTGGTAAAATTTCTTTGATATTACCTGCGTTTATTTGTGAAAAAAAACGGAAATTTGGCAAAAACTTAGAATTTTTATGCCCTGAAATCACAGAGATATGTCACACAAAATAATTAATAAGTAACATTTCCCACATGTCTACTTTACATCAGCACAATTTTGGAACCAAACTTTTTTTTTTGTTAGGCAGTTTATAAGGGTTAAAAGTTGACCAGCAATTTCACATTTATAAAACACCATTTTTTTTTAGGGACCACATCTCATTTGAAATCATTTTGAGGGGTCTATATGATAGAAAATACCCAAGTGTGACACCATTCTAAAAACTGCACCCCTCAAGGTGCTCAAAACCGCATTCAAGAAGTTTATTAACCCTTCAGGTGTTTCACAGGAATTTTTGGAATGTTTAAAAAAAAAAGAACATTTAACTTTTTTTTACAAAAAAATACTTCTGCTCCAATTTGTTTTATTTTACCAAGGGTAACAGGAGAAAATGGACCCCAAAAGTTGTTCTACAATTTGTCCTGAGTACACCGATACGCCATATGTGGGGGTAAACCACTGTTTGGGCGAATGGCAGAGGTTGGAAGGGAATGAGCGACATTTGACTTTCCAATGCAAAATTGACAGGAATTGAGATGGGACACCATGTTGCGTTTGGAGAGCCCCTGATGTGCCTAAACATTGAAACCCCCCACAAGTGACACCATTTTGGAAAGTAAACCCCCTAAGGAACTTATATAGATGTGTTGTGAGAGCTTTGAACCCTCAAGTGTTTCACTACAGTTTATAACTCAGAGCCGTGAAAATAAAAAATCATTTTTTCCCACAAAAATGTTGTTTAGCCCCCCCAGCTTTGTATTTTCCAAAGGGTAACAAGAGAAATTGGACCCCAAAAGTTGTTGTCCAATTTGTCCTGAGTACGCTGATACCCCATAAGTTGGGGTAAACCCGTTTGGGCACACGGGAGAGCTCGGAAGGGAAGGAGCGCTGTTTTACTTTTCAACGCAGAATTAGCTTGAATTGAGATCAGATGCCATGTCGCGTTTGGAGAGCCCTGATGTGCCTAAACAGTGGGAACCCCCAATTATAACTGAAACCCTAATCCAACCACACCCCTAATCCCAACACACCCCTAACCCTAATCCCAACCCTAACCATACCCCTAACTCCAGCACACCCCTAATCCCAACCATAACCCTAACCACACCCCTAACCCTGACACACCCCTAACCCTAATCCCAACTGTAAATGTAATCCAAACCCTAACTTTAGCCCCAACCCTAACTGTAGCCCTAACCCTAATTTTAGCTCCAACTCTAACTGTAGCCCTAACACTAGCCCTAACCCTAGACCTAACCCTAATGGGAAAATGAAAATAAATACTTTTTTAAATTTTATTATTTTTACCTAAGGGGGTGATGAAGGGGGATTTGATTTACTATTTATAGCGGGTATTTTAGCGGATTTTTATGATTGGCAGCTGTCACACACTAAAAGACGCTGTTTACTGCAAAAAAAATAGTTTTTGCGTCTCCACATTTTGAGAGCTATAATTTTTCCATATTTTGGTCCACAGAGTCATGTGAGGTCTTGTTTTTTTGCAGGACGAGTTAACGCTTTTATTGGTATCATTTTCGTGACATTTTCTGATCGCTTTTTATTCCGATTTTTGTGAGGCAGAATGACCAAATACCAGCTATTCATGAATTTCTTTTGGGGGGGGAGGGGGGCGTTTATACCGTTCCACGTTTGGTAAAATTGATAAATCACACCTCACCACCTGTGCACTTGACCCCATCCCTTCCCACTTGCTCCCCAACCTCACTAACACGCTCATTCCAGCCCTAACCCATCTCTTCAACCTATCGCTGTCTTCTGGTACTTTCCCCTCTGCCTTCAAACATGCCACCATCACACCCATCCTCAAAAAAGCTAACCTTGACCCAACCGCTATGCCCAGCTATCGCCCCATATCACTGTTCCCGTTTGCTTCCAAACTCCTTGAGCAGCATGTCCATGGTCAACTTTCCTCCCACCTCTCATCTAACTCTCTCCTTGACAACCTCCAATCTGGCTTCCGCCCCCACCACTCCACCGAATCTGCTCTGACCAAAATTACTAATGACTTACAGCCAAAGCTAACAGACAGTTCTCCATCCTCCTCCTTCTCGATCTGTCCTCTGCTTTCGACACAGTCAACCACCTCCTACTGCTACAGATTCTTTCTTCCCTCGGCATCAAAGGCCTTGCCCTGTCCTGGATTGCCTCATACCTTTCTGACCGCACATTTAGCGTTTCCCACTCACACACTACCTCCTCACCCCGCCCCCTCTCTGTTGGGAGTCCCTCGAGGCTCTGTCCTAGGTCCTCTACTTTTTTCCATCTATACCCTTGGCCTAGGACAACTCAAAGTCCCATGGCTTCTAGTACCACCTATATGCGGACGACACTCAGATCTACCTCTCTGGCTCAGATGTCGCCTCTCTTCTGTCCAGAATCCCGGAGTGTCTGTCAGACATATCCTCCTTCAACTCTCACTTCCTAAAACTCAATGTAGACAAAACCGAACTCATCATCTTTCCCCCATCTTGCGTATCCCCCCTACCTGAACTATCTATTATAGTAAACGGCATCACGCTCTCTCCCGCACCTGAAATTCGCTGCCTCGGGGTAACTCTCGATTCTGCCCTGTCCTTCAAACCGCACGTCCAAACCCTTGCCACCTCCTGTCGCCTCCAACTCAAAAATATTGCCAGAATCCGTCCCTTCCTCAGCTCGCAATCTACTAAAACTCTTGTGCATGCCCTCATCATCTCCCGCCTCGATTACTGCAACACCCTCCTCTGTGGCCTCCCCGCTAACTCCCTTGCACCACTCCAGTCTGTCCTCAACTCTGCTGCTCGGCTAATCCACCTCTCTCCTCGCTACTCCCCTACTTCACCTCTCTGCAAAGCCCTCCACTGGCTCCCAATTCCCCAGCGAATCCAGTTCAAACTACTAACACTGATCTAGAAAGCCATCCACAACCTGTCCCCTCCCTATATCTCTGAACTAATCTCCCATTATCTTCCCTCATGTCATCTTCGATCCTCCCAAGACCTCCTCCCCTCCACACTCATTCGTTCCTCACACAACCGCCTCCAAGATTTCTCCCGAATATCCCCCATCCTCTGGAATTCCACGCCTCAACACGTCCGATTATCCACCACCCTTGGATCCTTCAGAAGGAACCTGAAAACCTATCTCTTCAGGAAAGCCTACAGCCTGCAATAACCATTCTGCTGCCTCACCGACCGTCCGAGCTGCCGCCACGTCACCGACCACCCGAGCTGCCGCCTCACCACCACAAGTGCTGCAGCACACCAACCTCCTGTCTCTTCCCCACTATCCTGAAGAATGTAAGTCCGCAAGGACAGGGTCCTCTCCCCTCTGTACCAGTCTGTCACTGTAAATTTGTTTACTGTTAACGATATCTATAACCCTGTATGTAACCCCTTTTCACATGTACAGCACCATGGAATTAATGGTGCTATATAAATAAATAATAATAATGCAGTTTTATTCTTCGGATCAGAACATTTACAGCGATACCTCATTTATATAATTTTTTATGTTTTGGCGCTTTTATACGATAAAAACTATTTTATAGAAAAAATAATTATTTTTGCATCGCTTTATTCTGAGGACTGTAAATTTTTTTTTTTTTTGCTGATGATGCTGTATGGTGGCTCGTTTTTTGCGGGACAAGATGGCGTTTTCAGTGGTACCATGGTTATTTATATCCGTCTTTTTGTTTAGCGGTATTTTTGCATCGTTTTTTTTTTTTTTTTACAGCGTTCACTGAAGGGGTTAACTAGTGGGACAGTTTTATAAGTGGGGTCGTTACGGACGCGGCAATACTAAATGTGTGTATTTTTATTGTTTTTTTTTATTATTTAGATAAAGAAATTTATTTATGGGAACAATATATTTTTTTTACTTTATAACGTTGTCCCGGGGGGGAAGGCATCACACTATAAGGTCAGATCGCTGATCTGACACTTTGCACAACACTGTGTCAAATCAGCGATCTGATTGTGTCAGATCAGCAATCTGATTGTGTCAGATCAGCGATCTGATTGTGTCAGATCAGCGATCTGATTGTGTCAGATCAGCGATCTGATTGTGTCAGATCAGCGATCTGATTGTGTCAGATCAGCGATCTGATTGTGTCAGATCAGCGATCTGACAAGCAGGGCTGCAGGCTTACCAGCGCCTGCTCTGAGCAGGCGCTTGTAAGCCACCTCCCTGCAGGACCCGGAAGTAGCCCCACGACCATTTTGGATCTGGGGCCTGCAGGGAGGTGACGCTCGGTACAAGGTGAGCACATCGCCTTGTACCGAGGGTCTCGGGGAAGCACGCAGGGAGCCCCCTCCCTGCACGATGCCTCGCTATGCTACCAAAACGCTGCGATCATGTTTGATCGCAGTGTTTCGGGGGTTAATGTGCCAGGAGCGGTCCGTGACCGCTCCTGACACATAGTGCCGGATGTCAGCTGTGATAGTCAGCTGACACCCGGCCGCGCTCCCCCTGCGAGCGCGGCCGATTGCATATGACATACTATCCCATCACTGGGAATTAAGTCCCAGGTCACCTCGACAGGATAGTACGTAATATGGGATTAATGGGTTAAGACTTTCCTAATGGGGGAGCGACTGCCCTACGTATCGCGGTGGGAGAACGTCGCGGACAATGGCCACAGCATAGACTGCAATGCAGATCTGAAAGCAGGTCTGCTTTGGCTATGTTCACATTGGGTTATTCTCATGAGTTTTTTTGAGTAGAAACTTTCGAAAATCCTCGAAAACTCAATTAATTTCAATGGCATATCTATTTTGCTGTTCATATAATATTTTTTAGGGTTTTTTTTTCCTGAAATGTTTTTGACAAGTCGTGGGGGAAAAAGGACCTTGTATGTTACTTAGAAGTGAATCCTTACGGTATGCGCACACAACATTCTCAGGCAGATTCTGACTAAAAAAGTGCTTGAAAAAATGCGAAGAATGAGAATACGCACGGCCATGGCAAAGAGGCTCGTCTGTATGTTCAGTGGTTTGGAGGTCTTTTAATGAGACTTCGAAAAAGGCTAAAAAAAACAGGTCCCTTCTTCAGAAAGCGTCCGCTTGTAAGACGCTAGCTAGTTTATATGGAAAAAAGACTGAATCTTCTGCTTCAAAAACTCAGCAGGTACGTTACCATCTAAATTACATTGTGCGCACCTACCCTGTACGCCCCATTCAGACGTCAGTGTTTTGTACCTACACAAAAAATGGCACAACAGTCATCAGTGTTTGGTCAGTGAGTCATGAGCTTGGTCAGTGAGTTATCAGTGTTTGGTTAGTGTGTCATCAGTGTTTGGTCAGTCAGTGAGTCATCAGTGTGTCATCAGTGTTTGGTTAGTGAGTTATCAGTGTTTGGTCAGTGAGTCATGTGCTTTGTCAGTGAGTTATTTTGGTTTGGTGAGTGTGTCATCAGTGTTTGGTCAGTGTGTCATCAGTGTTTTGAACCTGTCATTAATGTTTTTCACAAATGGATAAATACATTACAAAGTCTCTCCTATGTTTTGCAGTGTTAGGCTGTGTGCCTACATTGCGTGATTTTATGCGTTTCTGCTGCGTTTTTTGCCGCAGCGGAAACGCACGAAAACCGCATTCCCATGCAAGACTATGGGATTCCGCAGTTGCTGTGCCCATGCTGCCGATTTTCCCGCTGCGGAATCGCATAGCGATAATATCCACATAATGTTCATTATTTCTGCGGAATCACAGCGATTCTGCCGCCATAGGAATTGGGCTATGCCCACCATGTGTAAAGTGAGTGCTTCATGTGCGGATGATACCCAGGGTATAAAGGAGAGGAGACTCTCCTCTAGGCCCGTGGGAAAAATATTTCTGAAAAAAATAAAAATAAAAAAATATGGTTATATTTACCTTCCGATGGACCCCCGGAGTCCTCCCGCCTCTCAGCGGTGCATGCGGCGGCTTCCGTTCCCAGGGAAGCATTGCGTGAATCACCTGGGATGATGTCGCGGTCACGAGACCGTGATGTCACAAAGGTCCTTCACGCAAAGCATCCCTGGGAACGGAACATGCCAGGAGCGCCGCTGAGGAGATCGGGGCGGTCAGAAGGTGAGAATAACCATATTTTTTTAATTATTTTTAACATTCTATCTTTTACTATTGATGCTCCATAGGCAGCATTAATAGTTAAAAGTTGGTCACACTTGTCAAGCACTATACTTGACAAGTGTGACCAACCTGTCAATCACTTTTCCAAGCAATGCTTCAAATCGCTTGAAAAACGCAAGCATTGTGAAAACTAAAAACGCTTGCAAAATGCTTGTGTTTTGCGGGAAAACGCATGCGAATTCCGCATGCGTTTTACCGGCGGCAGGGAGTTGCGGAAATGCTGCTGACATTTCCGCAAGCATTTCTGCAACGTGGGCACATAGCCTTAATCACGGATATCACATCGGTTACACATGCTGGAGATTAAAAAAATGGCATGTCTTAAGGTACCTTCACACTGAACAACTTAACAACGATATCGCTAGCGATCCGTGACGTTGCAGCGTCCTGGCTAGCGATATCGTTGTGTTTGACACGCAGCAGCGATCTGGATCCTGCTGTGACATCGTTGGTCGGAGCAGAAAGGCCAGAACTTTATTTAGTCGCTGGATCTCCCGCAGACATCGCTGAATCGGCGTGTGTGACGCCGATTCAGCGATGTCTTCATTGGTAACCAGGGTAAACATCGGGTTACTAAGCGCAGGGCCGCGCTTAGTAACCCGATGTTTACCCTGGTTACCAGTGTAAATGTAAAAAAAAAAAACCACTACATACTTACATTCCGGTGTCTGCCGCGTCCCCCGGCGTTCTGCTTCCCTGCACTGTGTCAGCGCCGACCGGCCGTAAAGCAGAGCACAGCGGTGACGTCACCCAAGTGTCACATCAGACTATTCAAAACCAGACAATCTGGTGGTGTGGTCAGGTGCCCTTGCTAGACGACCTGTAACAGTACCTGACCATACTGGGTACAGGCATCGTCTTGCATAGCCCAGGGAGCATCTGTGCTGGACGAGCTCCCAGTGCGCCTCAGTACTGTTCACTGATGAAAGTCGAATTCATGCTTAACAGAAATGACGACTGCCAATGATGTCTGAGTCAACAAAGAGAGCACTATCAATTAGCCACTGTTGTCACCAGACAAGTCTTGGTTGGTGATGTTACAGTGTGGGCAGGTGAGTCTACTCATTACAGAACTCCCCTACACTTTGTGAGTGGTACAGTGACATGCCCCTACTACTTGAATACCATCATTAATCAAGTCATTGTGTCTGTGCACAAACAACACAGACCTAATTTCATCTTCATGGATGACCATGCTCCAGCTCATTGAGGTCTTCATTAGGGGACACCTGCTGGAGACTGGGGTACCTCAAATGGAGTGGCCTGCACTTTCTCCAGACCTGAATCCCATAGAAAACCTATAGGACCAGCTGAGTCGCTGTGTAGAGGCTAGTAACTCCTGTACCCAAGAACCTCAATGACCTGAGGGCCACCCTTCAAGAAGAGTTGGATGCCATGTCTCAGCAGACAATAACTCGAATTGTGAACAGCATGAGACATCGTTGTCAAGTTGTGATGCTCAAGGCCACATAACAAGTTATTGAGACGTTAACATTTTGGGGGGTATACCCACCACTGGTGGCATTTGTTTCAATATTTGTTTGAAATTAGGAATTCACCATTGCATGCTTTTACATAAATGCCTACTTCATGATAAAGTATCACTGTAGTGTGAACTTTTTACATTTTCCATAAATGTCACCTGACAGCCAAATATCCCTAACTTTGTGAGTAGTGCGGATGTACACACATACAGTGGGGCAAAAAAGTATTTAGTCAGTCAGCAATAGTGCAAGTTCCACCACTTAAAAAGATGAGAGGCGTCTGTAATTTACATCATAGGTAGACCTCAACTATGGAAGACAAACTGAGAAAAAAAAATCCAGAAAATCACATTGTCTGTTTTTTTAACATTTTTTTTGCATATTATGGTGGAAAATAAGTATTTGGTCAGAAACAAACAATCAAGATTTCTGGCTCTCACAGACCTGTAACTTCTTCTTTAAGAGTCTCCTCTTTCCTCCACTCATTACCTGTAGTAATGGCACCTGTTTAAACTTGTTATCAGTATAAAAAGACACCTGTGCACACCCTCAAACAGTCTGACTCCAAACTCCACTATGGTGAAGACCAAAGAGCTGTCAAAGGACACCAGAAACAAAATTGTAGCCCTGCACCAGGCTGGGAAGACTGAATCTGCAATAGCCAACCAGCTTGGAGTGAAGAAATCAACAGTGGGAGCAATAATTAGAAAATGGAAGACATACAAGACCACTGATAATCTCCCTCGATCTGGGGCTCCCCGCAAAATCCCACCCCGTGGGGTCAGAATGATCACAAGAACGGTGAGCAAAAATCCCAGAACCACGCGGGGGGACCTAGTGAATGAACTGCAGAGAGCTGGGACCAATGTAACAAGGCCTACCATAAGTAACACACTACGCCACCATGGACTCAGATCCTGCAGTGCCAGGCGTGTCCCACTGCTTAAGCCAGTACATGTCCGAGCCCGTCTGAAGTTTGCTAGAGAGCATTTGGATGATCCAGAGGAGTTTTGGGAGAATGTCCTATGGTCTGATGAAACCAAACTGGAACTGTTTGGTAGAAACAGAACTTGTCGTGTTTGGAGGAAAAAGAATACTGAGTTGCATCCATCAAACACCATACCTACTGTAAAGCATGGTGGTGGAAACATCATGCTTTGGGGCTGTTTCTCTGCAAAGGGGCCAGGACGACTGATCCGGGTACATGAAAGAATGAATGGGGCCATGTATCGTGAGATTTTGAGTGCAAACCTCCTTCCATCAGCAAGGGCATTGAAGATGAAACGTGGCTGGGTCTTTCAACATGACAATGATCCAAAGCACACCGCCAGGGCAACGAAGGAGTGGCTTCGTAAGAAGCATTTCAAGGTCCTGGAGTGGCCTAGCCAGTCTCCAGATCTCAACCCTATAGAAAACCTTTGGAGGGAGTTGAAAGTCCGTGTTGCCAAGCGAAAAGCCAAAAACATCACTGCTCTAGAGGAGATCTGCATGGAGGAATGGGCCAACATACCAACAACAGTGTGTGGCAACCTTGTGAAGACTTACAGAAAATGTTTGACCTCTGTCATTGCCAACAAAGGATATATTACAAAGTATTGAGATGAAATTTTGTTTCTGACCAAATACTTATTTTCCACCATAATATGCAAATAAAATGTTAAAAAAACAGACAATGTGATTTTCTGGATTTTTTTTTCTCAGTTTGTCTCCCATAGTTGAGGTCTACCTATGATGTAAATTACAGACGCCTCTCATCTTTTTAAGTGGTGGAACTTGCACTATTGCTGACTGACTAAATACTTTTTTGCCCCACTGTACGTGTAGTGGACAGACTGCATACATAGAATGTAAGTCCGCAAGGACAGGGTCCTCTACCCTCTGTACCAGTCATTGTAAATTTGTTTACTGTAAACGATATCTATAATGCTGTATGTAATCCCTTTCTCATGTACAGCACCATTGAATTATTGGTGCTATATAAATAACAATAATATCTTTATGCCTGCAGTAATCACATATATATGTACATACAACCCCTGGCAAAAATTATAGAATCACCGGTCTTGGAGGATGTTCATTCAGATGTTTAATTTTGTAGAAAAAAAGCAGATCACAGACATGGCACAAAACTAAAGTAATTTCAAATGGCAACTTTCTAACTTTAAGAAACACTAGAAGAAATCAAGAACAAAAAAATGTGGTAGTCAGTAATGGTTATTTTTTTAAACCAAGCATAGGGGAAAATTATGGACTCACTCAATTCTCAAGGAAAAAATTATGGAATCACCCTGTATATTTTAATTCCTAAAACTAACACATGCATCAAATTAGATCTGCTCGTTAGTCTGCATCTAAAAAGGAGTGAATACATCTTGGAGAGCTGTTGCACCAAGTGGACTGACATGAATCATGGCTCCAACACAAGAGCTGTCAATTGAAACAAAGGAGAGGATTATCAAATTCTTAAAATAGGGTAAATCATCACGCAATGTTGCAAAAGATGTTGGTTGTTCACAGTCAGCTGTGTCTAAAATCTGGATCAAATACAAACAACATGGGAAGGTTGTTAAAGGCAAACATACTGGTAGACCAAGGAAGACATCAAAGCGTCAAGACTGGAAACTTAAAGCAATATGTCTCCAAAACAGGAAATGCACAACAAAACAAACAAATGAGGAAGGAATGGGTGGAAACTGGAGTCAACGTCTGTGACCGAACTGTAAGAAGCCACCTAAAGGAAATAATATTTACATACAGAAAAGCTAAATGAAAGCCATCATTAACACCTAAACAGAAAAAAACAAGGTTACAATGGGCTAAGGAAAAGCAATTGTGGACTGTGGATGACTGGATGACAGTCATATTCAGTGACGAATCGTGAATCTGCATTGGGCAAGGTGATGATGCTGGAACTTTTGTTTGGTGTCGTTCCAATGAGATTTATAAAGATGGCTGCCTGAAGAGAACATGCAAATTTCCAGTCATTGATGATATGGGGCTGCATGTCAGGTAAAGGCACTGGGGAGATGGCTGTCATTATATCTTCAACAAAAGCACAAGTTTATGTTGATATTTTGGACACTTTTCTTATCCCATCAATTGAAAGGATGTTTGGGGATGATGAAATCATTTTTCAAGATGATAATGCATCCTGCCATAGAGCAAAAACTGTGAAAACATTCCTTGAAAAATGACACATAAGGTCAATGTTATGGCCTGCAAATAGTCCGGATCTCAATCCAATTGAAAATCTTTGGTGGAAGTTGAAGAAAATGGTCCATGACAAGGCTCCAACCTGCAAAGTTGATCTGGCAACAGCAATCAGAGAAAGTTGGTGCCAGATTGATGAAGAGTACTGTTTGACACTCATTAAAGGGAATCTGTCACCTAATTTTGGCCCTATATGGCCTGCTTCACACATTAGTTTTTAGCCATCAGGCACAATCCGGCTAATTTTGAAAAAACGGATCCGTTGCAAATTGTGGAAAACTGATGCGACGGATCCGTTTTTCTTTTATTTAACCCGGGGATAGAGTTTGGACTTCCTGTTCCAGGGGGGAGAGAGATTTTCCACAATGGAAAATGAAAGGAAAAAAAACCAGAATCGGTCGCCGGATTCCATTATTTCACCTCACGTTTCATCCGTTTTTCGCTGGAACCGTCGCTGGGCGTTTTCTCTCCGGACAGAAAAAACGTTCCTCTGTACTTTTTCTCCAGCCGCCGGAAAAAAATTTTTGGACAGTTCCAGTAAAAAACGGATGAAATGTGGGGCCATCTGTCACAATCCGGCGCTAATACAAGTCTATGAGAAAAAAACAGATCCGGCGGCAACTATTGCCGCATCCGTTTTTTTTTTGAAAATTCGCCGGATTGTGCCTGACGGCAAAAACCTGATGTGTGAAAGGGGCCTAAGCATCGGCCACCGCCATCAGGGGCTTATCGACAGCATTCTGTAATGCTGTCGATAAGCCCCCGATGTAACCTGAAAGATAAGAAAAACAAGTTAATTATACTCAATCAGAGGCAGTCCGGTGCGGTCCGGGTCCGGCGCCTCCCATCGTCATACTATGTCTTCATCCTCCTTGCTTCTGTTGCGGCTCCTGCGCAGGCATACTGATTTGCCCTGTTGACGGCAGCGTAAAGTACTGCAGTGCGCAGGCGCTGGGCCTCTCTGACCTTTCCCGGCACCTGCGCACTGCAGTACTTTGCTCTGCCCTCAACAGGGTAGAGAATTACGCCTGCGCAGGAGCCACGATAGAAGCAAGGAAAAGGACGTCATTGTATGAAGATAGGACCCGCGACACCCATCGGACCGGACCGCTCCCCAGGTGAGTACAATCTAAAGGTACCGTCACATTTAGCGACGCTGCAGCGATCCAGACAACGATCCCGATCGCTGCAGCGTCGCTGTTTGGTGGCTAGAGAGTTGTCACACAGACAGCTCTCCAGCGACCAACGATGCCGGTCCCCTGGTAACCAGGGTAAACATCGGGTTACTAAGCGCAGGGCCGCGCTTAGTAACCCGATGTTTACCCTGGTTACCATCGTAAACGTAAAAAAAACAAACACTACATACTTACCTTCCGGTGTCTGTCCCCCAGCGCTGTGCTTCTCTGCACTGTGTAAGCGCCGGCCGGAAAGCACAGCGGTGAAGTCACCGCTGTGCTCTGCTTTCCGGCTGGCCGGCGCTCACAGTGCAGAGAAGCACAGCGCCGGAGGACAGACAGCGGAAGGTAAGTATGTAGTGTTTGTTTTTTTTACGTTTACGCTGGTAACCAGGGTAAACATCGGGTTACTAAGAACGGCCCTGCGCTTAGTAACCCGATATTTACCCTGGTTACCAGTGAAGACATCGCTGAATCGGCGTCACACACGCCGATTCAGCGATGTCTGCAGGAGGTCCAGCGACGAAATAAAGTGCTGGACTTTCTGCTCCGACCAACGATGGCACAGCAGGATCCTGATCGCTGCTGCCTGTCAAACTCAACGATATCGCTAGCCAGGACGCTGCAACGTCACAGATCGCTAGCGATATTGTTGAGTGTGAAGGTACCTTAACTTGTTTTTCTTATCTTTCAGGTTATATCGAGGGCTTATCTACAGCATTAGGCTATGTGCACACGTTGCAGATTTTTCTGCGGATCTGCAGCGCATCTGCAGTCCGGAGCAGCTTTCCATACGTTTACAGTACAATGTAAACCTATGGAAAACGCAATCCGCAGTGTCCATGCTGCGGGAAAAAATGCGCGGAAACGCTGCGGGTTACATTCCGCAGCATGTCAATTCTTTGTGCGGATTCCGCAGCGGTTTACACCTGCTCCATAATAGGAATCTGCAGGTGTAAAACCGCAGGTGGAATCCGCACAAAATCCACATAAAAACCATGGTAAATCCACAGGTAAAACGCAGTGCCTTTTACCTGAAGATTTCTAAAATCCGCTGCCGAAAAATCCGCAGGGCTCCTTTCTATGTGTGCACATACCCTTACAGAATGTTGTAGATAAGCCCCTGATGGCGGTGGCTGCAGTTTATAGCGGCAAAATGAGGTGACAGGTTCCCTTTAAGTCCATGCCTCAGAGACTGCAAGCTGTTATAAAAGCCAGAGGTGGTGCAACAAAATACTAGTGATATTTTGGAGTGTTTGTTTTTCATGATTCCATAATTTTTTGAATTGAGTGATTCCATAATTTTTGCCCTATGCTTGGTTAAAAAAAGTAACCATTACTGACTACCATATTTTTTGTTCTTGATTTCTTTTAGTGTTTCTTAAAGCCAGAAAGTTGCCATTTGAAATGACTTTAGTTTTGCGCCATGTCTGTGATCTGCTTTTTTTTCTACAAAATTAAAACAACTGAATGAACATCCTCCAAGGCCGGTGATTCCATAATTTTTGCCAGGGGTTGTATAAGGGTATATGTGTTATCTACTTGGCATCATTCAAAAATCTACAATTGTATATACCGTATATACTCGAGTATAAGCCGAGATTTTCAGCCCATTTTTTGGGGCTGAAAGTCCCCCTCTCGGCTTATACTCGAGTCATATACCCGGGGGTCGGCAGGTGAGGGGGAGCGGGGGCTGTGTAGTTATACTTACCTGCTGCGGCGCGGTCCCTGCAGTCCCTGGCTTCCCCGGCGCTGCAGATTCTTCCTGTACTGAGTGGTCACATGGCACCGCTCATTACAGAAATGAATAGGCGGCTCCACCTCCCATAGGGGAGGAGCCGCATATTCATTACTGTAAATGATCGGTAACTGTGACCGCTCAATTACAGGAAGAAACTGCAGCGTCGGGGAAGCCAGGGACTGCAGGGACCGCGCCAGGAGCAGGTAAGGGGAGCGCAGCGCTGCGCGATAGTTACCAGCTCCTCACTCCGGTACGGCTCTGTCTGCAGCGTCCTCTAGCAGTGACGCTCAGGTTAGAGGGCGCGGTGACGTAGTCAGTGCGCGCCCTCTGCTGAGCGTCAGTGCTGGAGACGGAGCCGCACGAGGAGCAGGTAAATATTGAAAGCGCTGGCGTCCTGAGAAGAGAGGTGAGTATGTGATTTTTTTTTTTTATTGCAGCACCAGCAGCATTCTATATGGCACAGCTTTATAAGGAGCATCTATGGGGCCATAATCAACAGTGCAGAGCAATATATATGGGGCACAGCATTATATATGGAGCATCTTTGGGGCCATAATGAACGGTGCAGAACATTCTATATGGCACAGCTTTATAAGGAGCATCTATGGGGCCATAATCAACGGTGCAGAGCAATATATATGGGGCACAGCATTATATATGGAGCATCTATGGGGCCATAATCAACAGTGCAGAGCAATATATATGGGGCACAGCATTATATATGGAGCATCTTTGGGGCCATAATGAACGGTGCAGAACATTCTATATGGCACAGCTTTATAAGGAGCATCTATGGGGCCATAATCAATGGTGCAGAGCAATATACCGTATATGGGGCACAGCTTTATAAGGAGCATCCATGGGGCCATAATCAATGGTGCAGAGCAATACATATGGGGCACAGCTTTATAAGGAGCATCCATGGGGCCATAATCAACGGTGCAGAGCAATATATATATGGCACAGCTTTCTATGGAGCATCTATGGGGCTATAATGAACGGTATAAAGCATTCCATATGGCACAGCTTTATGTGGAGCATCTATGGGGCCATAATGAACGGTGCAGAGCATTGTATATAGCACAGTTGTATATGGAGCATCTATGGGGCAATAATGAACGGTATGGAGCATCTATTTTTAATTTTGAAATTTACCAGTAGCTGCTGCATTTTCCACCCTAGGCTTATACTCGAGTCAATAAGTTTTCCCAGTTTTTTGTGGCAAAATTAGGGGGGTCGGCTTATACTCGAGTATATACGGTATTTAATACAGAACAGGAATAGTTTTTCATGATTATTTTTAATAATCTCAGGTGTTACTCCCCTCTGCTAGCTGTAGCAATGCCTCTGTATTGCAGGCCTAGGCTTTGTTGACAGGCTATAGAGGGGACGTGCCGACTACAGCACCAATGACCACTGAGCACAGTGATTAGCTGCAGCGGTTACATTACATGCACTGGAGATGTGACGTCACCACTGTAGCCTGTCAGCAAAGTCTGGACCAGTGATAACGAGGCATCTTGAAGGATTGGAGGGTGAATAACAGCTGACTTAATAGTTTGAATGACTTAAAATAATAATTCCCAGAAAATCCAATTTAAAATATACACAATGTGCTCATCGCACATATACTGTAGAAGAAATGCCCATTACATACACATCGTATATACACACGTTCAGGGGTGACTGGAGTGTTGATTCACAATCACTGTGACTCAGGTATTGTTTGCATCTACTATATAGTTGTCTAAGGGTCACTTCCGTCTTTCTGTCTGTCCCGGATATTCATTGGCCGCGGCCTCTGTCTGTCATGGAATCCAAGTCGCTGATTGGTCTTGGCAAAACGCCCACGACCATTGCCACGACCAATCAGCGACGGCCACAGTCCGGCGGCAATATGGCCGCTCTTTCCTCCCCGCAGTCAGTGCCGGCTCCATACTCCCCTCCAGTCATCCATTCAGCCCTCACACAGGGTTAATGCCTGCGTTACCGGAGCGCGGTGTAACGCACTCCGGTTACGCAGCTATTAACCCTGTGTGACCAACTTTTTACTATTGAATAATAATAAAAAAAAGTTATTCTCACCCTCCGACGTGTCCCCCTGTCCTCGGCAGTCAAAAGCGGCAGGTTCCGGTGCTAAGGATGGTATGCGAGAAGGACCTGCCATGATGTCACTGTCATGTGACGTCATCACAGGTCCTGCGCTCATACCAACCCTGGGACCAGAAGCTGCCACGTGCACCGCACACAGGCGATATAACTACAAGGGGCCCTCGGAAGGTGAGTATATGGTTCTTTTTTATTTTTTAACCTGTTATATACCTGGCTGGGCAATATACTACGTAGCTGGGCAATATACTACGTGACTGGGCAGTATACTACGTGTCTGTGCTGTATACTTTGTGGCTCTGTGCTGTATACTACGTCGCTGTGCAATATACTACGTGGCTGGGCAATATACTACGTGACTGGGCAATATACTACGTGACTGGGCAATATACTACGTGACTGGGCAATATACTACGTGACTGGGCAATATACTACGTGACTGGGCAATATACTACATGACTGGGCAATATACTACGTGACTGGGCAATATACTACGTGACTGGGCAATATACTACGTGACTGGGCAATATACTACATGGCTGGGCAATACACTACGTGACTGGGCAATATACTACGTGGCTGGGCAATATACTACGTGACTGGGCAATATACTACGTGACTGGGCAATATACTACGTGACTGGGCAATATAATACGTGGCTGGGCAATATACTACGTGGCTGGGCAATATACTACGTGGCTGGGCAATATACTACGTCACTGGGCAATATACTACGTAGCTGAGCAATATACTACGTGGCTGGGCAATATACTACGTGGCTGGGCAATATACTACGTGGGCTGTGCAATATACTACGTGGACATGCATATTCTAGAATACCCGATGCGTTAGAATCGGGCCACCATCTAGTAAAACATAATGATACTGCTACTGGCTGGCTAAAGCCATGACTGTATTGTGATACACTGTGACCATGATTAGTGCTGTAATTAGTGTACAGTAACACTTTCCTATGAGTGTATCACTGCACTATAATACCACTGCGACCATGATTAGAGTTCTGTAAAGGTACCGTCACACATAACGATATCGTTAACGATATCATTGCTTTTTGTGACGTAGCAACGATATCGTTAACGAAATCATGTGTGACAGCGACCAACGATCAGGCCCCTGCTGGGAGATCGTTGGTCGCTGGGGAAAGTCCAGCACTTTATTTCGTCGCTGGATCTCCCGCTGACATCGCTGAATCGGCGTGTGTGACGCCGATTCAGCGATGTCTTCACTGGTAACCAGGTTAAATATCGGGTTACTAAGCGCAGGGCCGCGCTTAGTAACCCGATGTTTACCCTGGTTACCGTTGTAAATGTAAAAAAACAAACAATACATACTTACATTCCCGGTGTCTGGTCATGTCCCCCGCCGTCAGCTTCCCGCACTGACTGGTGAGCGCTGGCCAGCCGTAAAGCACAGCGGCCCTGCGCTTAGTAACCCGATGTTTACCCTGGTTACCCGGGGACTTCGGGATCGTTGGTCGCTGGAGAGCTGTCTGTGTGACAGCTCTCCAGCGACCAAACAGCGACGCTGCAGCGATCGACATCGTTGTCGGTATCGCTGCAGCGTCGCTTAGTGTGACGGTACCTTAAGTGTGCACCCCTTCTCCGCAATATTACTATTATTTCTGTGTTTCCATGTTGATATTTGTCCACTACTCTGTTGCTGTAACATCACTGACTTTAGCCCGATGTAAAGGCATTATTATCTTTATTATTCCCATAGTTACATTAGTGTACACCCTTGTACTGTGACATCACTGTACTGGTTATAACGGTACTATGACATCACTACTTTTATTATCTCCATATTGTGACCTCACTGTATTGCTATCACTGTACTGTGACATCATTACATGTATTATCCTTGTACTATATCACTGTATTATCCCTGTACTGTGACATCACTACATTTATTATCTCTACAATGTGACATCACCATATTTATTACCCCTGCACTTATCATTGCTGTGTTTATTTCTATACAGTGACATCACTGTGCCTGTTGTTCCTGTACTGTGGTATCACTTCTCACGGGGTTACCGCAACAGAGAGAAGCCAGAAGACCGCAGCGTCTGATTTCTCCTTACTCCTGCACTGAAAAGAAGCACTTCTTTTTAAATGGTGTTAATTTCTTTTGGCAGAACAGGGGTTAATCGGCCATGTTGGGAGCTATGTAAGTCTGAGCTTTCAGCTGAGCTCGGTTAGCCACTCCCATCCCCTTTATAATCTGGGTCCTGATTGAAACCCATGTCGGAGCTAGCTTCTGCTGCATGGCTTGAAGGAGAGGTGTTTATATGAGGAATTATCTGTGACCGTTGCGTGGATTTCTAAGTGTGATAATTCTCTTCCCTTTTCTTGCTTTGGCTTTTCCCCATCCTCCACCCTCCACTCCCCAGTGCATTCCTCTATTATATGTGAGTGAATAATTGTATGCCTACTATTTTTAGTTACCCTTGTTTGTGTTGCCCTGTTCCTCGAGTTGGTGCAGTGGCGTAGGAAGGGGGTGCGGGGGGGCGGTCCGCCCCGGGCGGCACAATGCGGGGGGCGGCCGGCGCTGCAGGAGAAGAAAGAGAGAGAAAAAAAAAAAAAAAAGACGCCCCTTTAAATCTTCGGGCCGTCCGCCGCCACGACCAGGCTCCCCCCACCCCCAGGCCCCCGCCCCCCGCTCTAATACTCACCTCTCCTGGTTCCTGCGGCGCCGGCAGCTGCAGCGTCCTCTGACTCTGCGACGTCTCAGAGCAGAGGGCGCGATGACGTCACTACTGTGCGCGCCGCTCAGCCTCTCTGTCCTGAGCGTCGCAGAGCCGGAGAGACGCTGACTACTGCACCGGACCTGCGCTAGGAACGGGAGAGGTGAGGATTTTACTTTTTTTTTTTTTTTTATGTCTGACTCTGTCTGGGGGCAATGCTGGACACACTGGGGCAATACTGGAGACCATGGGGCAGATTGCTGGACACACTGGGGCAATACTGGAGACCATGGGGCAGAATGCTGGACACACTGGGGCAATACTGGAGACCATGGGGCAGAATGCTGGACACACTGGGGCAATACTGGAGACCATGGGGCAGATTGCTGGACACACTGGGGCAATACAGGAGACTATGGGGCAGATTGCTGGACACACTGGGGCAATACTGGAGACCATGGGGCAGAATGCTGGACACACTGGGGCAATACAGGAGACTATGGGGCAGATTGCTGGACACACTGGGGCAATACTGGAGACCATGGGGCAGAATGCTGGACACACTGGGGCAATACTGGAGACCATGGGGCAGAATGCTGGACACACTGGGGCAATAAAGGAGACTATGGGGCAGATTGCTGGACACACTGAATACTGGAGACCATGGGGCAGATTTCAGGACACATTGAGGCAATGCTGGAGACCCTGGGGCAGACTTCTGGACATACTGGGGCAATACTGGAGACCATGGGGCAGATTGCTGGACACACTGGGGCAATACTGGAGACCATGGGGCAGATTGCTGGACACATTGAGGCAATGCTGGAGACCCTGGGGCAGACTTCTGGACACACTGGGGCAATGCTGGACACTGGGGCAGATTGCTGGACACACTGGGGGTAATATGCTGGACACACTGGGGCAATGCTGGACACTGGGGGTAATATGCTGGACACACTGGGGCAGACTGCTGGACACACTGGGGCAATGCTGGACACTGGGGCAGATTGCTGGACACACTGGGGGCAGTGCTGGGCATACTGGGGCAGATTGCTGGACACACTGGGGGTAATATGCTGGACACACTGGGGCAGATTGCTGGACAACATGGGGGTAATATGCTGGACACACTGGGGCAGATTGCTGGACACACTGGGGGCAGGACTTGAGGCATGGGCAGAATGTAGATACGGGGCATGATTGGAGACACGGGGCAGGATTGGATCATGGGGCAGGACGGATACGATGGAGGCTGGTGGGGCAGGATGGGGAGATCATATGGGGTAGAATGGATACTCATGAGGGCAGGATGCGAGAACATATGGCTGGAGCCAGGAATGAGATAAACGGGGCCAGGGTGGGGAATAGTGTTACCATAGGGGCTAATTAAGGGATATTATTACTGCAGTAATGTATTTATTTTATTTTTTGAGTATACTGTTTTAAATGGGGGGGCGGTCCTGTTACTGTGCAGAGTGACACTATATCACCTTTTTTTCTTCATGTGGTGTAATGTAGAAGTTGTGAAAAATTAAGTAATGTGTTCTGCAAGCGGAGCTCGAGATAACTGTGTTATTTCCTGCAGAAACGAGTCCTGGCTGGAAGGAATGATGGGGGTCTGTGCTGGATGAAAGATGAAGGACTTCACCTAGAGACGTCACTGGTGAGTCAGTGTTACCTATACACTGGCACTATACACTGTATACTATATAGAGCTCCTGTGTATAATACCACCAGTGATCTCTGTATTACCTCTACACAGACACTGCATACTAAGTACAGATCTCCTGTGAATACTGGCACTTATGGTGATAGTATTGTGTTTTTTTTTTATTACTGATCAGTATTGTAGTATTCAGTCACTATGTGGTGGTAATATGTGGTCTGGATATGGTGTTGTGGTATTTGTCCCTTGTATGTAGTATTATTCGGTCACTATGTGGCCTGGTCATGGTGTGGTGGTATTAAGTCACAGGTTTGGCATGTGGGGGTGACACCATTAGGCCCAGTTTAAGTTCTACAAAACAGGAAAACCATTTTTGGTAACCTTTGTGTGTATTGGGGAGGGGGGGGGGCGCCAAACTCGGGAACAGCCCCGGGCGGCAAAAGCTCTAGCTACGCCTCTGAGTTGGTGTACTGCAGTGCACAGTAGCGCCTCTCTTCCCTGGTGGGTGGGGGAAGAGAACAGACGGAGGGTTGATTCAGGAGGTCATGTTGGGAGCTATGTAAGTCTGAGCTTTCAGCTGAGCTCGGTTAGCCACTCCCATCCCCTTTATAATCTGGGTCCTGATTGAAACCCATGTCGGAGCTAGCTTATGCTGCATGGCTTGAAGGAGAGGTGTTTATATGAGGAATTATCTGTGACCGTTGCGTGGATTTCTAAGTGTGATAATTCTCTTCCCTTTTCTTGCTTTGGCTTTTCCCCATCCTCCACCCTCCACTCCCCAGTGCATTCCTCTATTATATGTGAGTGAATAATTGTATGCCTACGATTTTTAGTTACCCTTGTTTGTGTTGCCCTGTTCCTCGAGTTGGTGCAGTGGCGTAGGAAGGGGGTGCGGGGGGGCGGTCCGCCCCGGGCGGCACAATGCGGGGGGCGGCCGGCGCTGCAGGAGGAGAAAGAGAGAGAAAAAAAAAAAAAAGACGCCCCTTTAAATCTTCGGGCCGTCCGCCGCCACGACCAGGCTCCCCCCACCCCCGGGGCCCCCGCCCCCCGCTCTAATACTCACCTCTCCTGGTTCCGGTTCCTGCAGCGCCGGCAGCTGCAGCGTCCTCTGACTCTGCGACGTCTCAGAGCAGAGGGCGCGATGACGTCACTACTGTGCGCGCCGCTCAGCCTCTCTGTCCTGAGCGTCGCAGAGCCGGAGAGACGCTGACTACTGCACCGGACCTGCGCTAGGAACGGGAGAGGTGAGGATTTTACTTTTTTTTTTTTTATGTCTGACTCTGTCTGGGGGCAATGCTGGACACACTGGGGCAATACTGGAGACCATGGGGCAGATTGCTGGACACACTGGGGCAATACTGGAGACCATGGGGCAGAATGCTGGACACACTGGGGCAATACTGGAGACCATGGGGCAGAATGCTGGACACACTGGGGCAATACTGGAGACCATGGGGCAGATTGCTGGACACACTGGGGCAATACAGGAGACTATGGGGCAGATTGCTGGACACACTGGGGCAATACTGGAGACCATGGGGCAGAATGCTGGACACACTGGGGCAATACAGGAGACTATGGGGCAGATTGCTGGACACACTGGGGCAATACTGGAGACCATGGGGCAGAATGCTGGACACACTGGGGCAATACTGGAGACCATGGGGCAGAATGCTGGACACACTGGGGCAATAAAGGAGACTATGGGGCAGATTGCTGGACACACTGAATACTGGAGACCATGGGGCAGATTTCAGGACACATTGAGGCAATGCTGGAGACCCTGGGGCAGACTTCTGGACATACTGGGGCAATACTGGAGACCATGGGGCAGATTGCTGGACACACTGGGGCAATACTGGAGACCATGGGGCAGATTGCTGGACACATTGAGGCAATGCTGGAGACCCTGGGGCAGACTTCTGGACACACTGGGGCAATGCTGGACACTGGGGCAGATTGCTGGACACTGGGGGTAATATGCTGGACACACTGGGGCAATGCTGGACACTGGGGGTAATATGCTGGACACACTGGGGCAGACTGCTGGACACACTGGGGCAATGCTGGACACTGGGGCAGATTGCTGGACACACTGGGGGCAGTGCTGGGCATACTGGGGCAGATTGCTGGACACACTGGGGGTAATATGCTGGACACACTGGGGCAGATTGCTGGACAACATGGGGGTAATATGCTGGACACACTGGGGCAGATTGCTGGACACACTGGGGGCAGGACTTGAGGCATGGGCAGAATGTAGATACGGGGCATGATTGGAGACACGGGGCAGGATTGGATCATGGGGCAGGACGGATACGATGGAGGCTGGTGGGGCAGGATGGGGAGATCATATGGGGTAGAATGGATACTCATGAGGGCAGGATGCGAGAACATATGGCTGGAGCCAGGAATGAGATAAACGGTGCCAGGGTGGGGAATAGTGTTACCATAGGGGCTAATTAAGGGATATTATTACTGCAGTGATGTATTTATTTTATTTTTTGAGTATACTGTTTTAAATGGGGGGGCGGTCCTGTTACTGTGCAGAGTGACACTATATCACCTTTTTTTCTTCATGTGGTGTAATGTAGAAGTTGTGAAAAATTAAGTAATGTGTTCTGCAAGCGGAGCTCGAGATAACTGTGTTATTTCCTGCAGAAACGAGTCCTGGCTGGAAGGAATGATGGCGGTCTGTGCTGGATGAAAGATGAAGGACTTCACCTAGAGAGGTCACTGGTGAGTCAGTGTTACCTATACACTGACACTATACACTGTATACTATATAGAGCTCCTGTGTATAATACCACCAGTGATCTCTGTATTACCTCTACACAGACACTGCATACTAAGTACAGATCTCCTGTGAATACTGGCACTTATGGTGATAGTATTGTGTTTTTTTTTTTATTACTGATCAGTATTGTAGTATTCAGTCACTATGTGGTGGTAATATGTGGTCTGGATATGGTGTTGTGGTATTTGTCCCTTGTATGTAGTATTATTCGGTCACTATGTGGCCTGGTCATGGTGTGGTAGTATTAAGTCACAGGTTTGGCATGTGGGGGTGACACCATTAGGCCCAGTTTAAGTTCTACAAAACAGGAAAACCATTTTTGGTAACCTTTGTGTGTATTGGGGAGGGGGGGGGGGGGCGCCAAACTCGGGAACAGCCCCGGGCGGCAAAAGCTCTAGCTACGCCTCTGAGTTGGTGTACTGCAGTGCACAGTAGCGCCTCTCTTCCCTGGGTGGGGGAAGAGAACAGACGGAGGGTTGATTCAGGAGGTGAGGCTAGGGTGGAGACCCTTGAATCTTCACCTTCAGAATTATCCCGGGGAATAGGGTGAGCTAGGGCGCCCCTGCTGTTAGGGACAGGAAAGGAGCCCCTGGTGTCGGGTGACCTTGGACCAGGGGCTCCTTCTCTGTTCCTAACACTAGGGGGTGCCCTAGATCTCCTTACTCCCCAGGAAACTTATGAAGGTGAAGATGCGGGGGCCTCCACCGTTGCCTTATCTCCTGAGTTAGCCCTCCTGTTTTCTGCCCCCACCCACCCGACAAACAAGACAACACAAACAGGGGTTAACAGAAAACTCAAGGCATACTAAATATTCACTCACATATAACAGAGGAATGCACCCGGGCATGGAGGTAGGGGAATAAACCAAAATAGAAGGATAGGGAGTTACCACACATAGAAACCAAGCAACAGTCACAGATTACTCCTCCAACTCTCCTTCTCATATGAACTCCTCTCCCTCCGTTAGCCATGCAGCAAATGCTAGCTCTGACAAAGATTTGTAACAGAGCCCAGATTATAAAGGGGAAAGGAGTGGCTAACGGAGCTCAGCTGTGAGCACAGCGATTTCCAACATGGCCAATTAACCCCTGTTCTGCCAGTAGAAATAAACACATTTAAAATGAAAGAGAAGTGCTTCTTCTCAGTGCCAAAGTAGGAGCAATCAGACGCTGCGGTCTTTTGGCTCCACACTGTCACGGTAACACCTTGACACTGTACTCCTAAGCAGTCTCCATAGTCATGCAGGTCATAGAAAGCTGGATAAAATGATACATGCAATACCTTAATATCTGTGATCAGATGTCTTATTCCAGAAAAATCCACGTTTTTCTTAATTTGTACATGAGCTGTAAGAAAAGGATTGTCCACTACTAAGAAAACCCCCTCTTGAACTAAATGTTTGGCCCCGATAAAATAAAAAACCTATACACACCTCCCGTGGTGGCACCATTCCAGCAATGTCCGCCCTCATGGTCCTGGAGCTCTAGTGTGGTGGAATGACATGTGGTGCCTGACGCCAATCAGTTCTGGGGTCACTGGTAAATTTAATTTAAAATAAGCTCTCAGGCTAGGTTCTCATGCAGATCAGTGTCCGGCCCATAATCTTGAACAGCTCATTTACACATAGGTAAATGTGGATTTCTATGGTATAAAACATCAGATCACAGATATCAAGGTATTATTTTAATCAACTTTCTATGATCTGCTCATATAGATGGTTGATCCTACTGACAATATTCTCTTTAAACCTTTTTAGGTTACTACAGCAGGTGAAATGCATTGTGACTTTCACACATGGCCACCTCAGGTGGCATTCTTGTCCTCCACCCCCAGTATCACCATGTTCAGCACAGCTGCCACAATATTTCTGCAGCAGGTGACCCCAAGAGTTACAACTAAGACAATATCCTCCTACATGGAACATTGTGGTGCTGACTATCTAGTGTCGGGAACAGTCCTGCTGCCGTCGCAGCACTGGATAAAAAACACAAAGCTATACAAAATAATTACTGCAAACAATAACATTATAGTGAGGTCACAGAATGGGGGCAAACAGATACTGATGTCAGAAGCTAAAGGATAATGAGCAGTAAAGTCACTGCATAGGGCTAATAAACACAGTGTAATGATGTAATAAGTGCAAAAATGGAAACTCACGTTTAGGTGGACTGCGTTACAGGAATGAAGAGCCTTGAGATTGTAAATCGGTTTATTTTTGTTGTTTTTTTTATACCAACGCGTTTATGCACCTGCCTCTTTCTCAAGGTATCAAAACCAAGAGCTTCTCAGTAATGCAATAATACACATACTACACAGATAATATACATTGATAGTCCCTCACTTGGCCAAGGTGGTCTATGCCACCTATAGTACGGTCCTTGCTCACAAGACTAATTTCTGGGAACATGTCATTTTTGTCACAGGTTCTTTGTATGGAACCACTAGAGCTCATTGCACCAAATGGTGGATATGGATAACAAGTCACAGGGTCCTTTCTGGAATTTGTATGGGAAATGACGCTCCCACAGTACTGCCATCTACTTTGTATAATAGTTCTATGGATTACAATCTCAGGACCTGTACAGTAGAACAGCTACAAGGAATGCAACTATCAAGAATGAATTCAGCTTTATATTCAATAGCTAGAGAGATACATGCTGCTTTCCTTACTAGTCAAAAAGGTCCCTGGAAATGCTGCACCTAACCAAGCTCTCCCTGTTAGCATCTATGATTGACATCCTATATTCACTCTATCCATGCCAGATGGTTAACATCATTTTGTCTCCAGATCTGCACAGAATGCATTACTGTTGGCTGAACATCCATCTGCCTTGGAGCAGATGTAACCAGGAATGGTGAGAAATCTGTATGTATACGTATTTTAGTATTCTCTGGTTAATTTTAAATGTTTTTTTTTTTCCCATTAAATATCAGAAAATTATCACCTATTCTGTGATATCTGGATAGAACCCCTTTAACCTAGGCCAAAATATAACCATAGCTAAAAAACTTGAATGTAACAATACCTTCTCTAACGTTGGCTAAAGACATTAGATATTTGTATATGTACTGTCCATTATTTTTTCGGCTAGATCATGGACACACTACAATCAATATTAGAACACCAATTTAGCCATAACTGGGAAGTAATACATATATCAGAGAAACACCTACCTATCTATATATATAATTGCCTAAGGGTTTTTCCGTCTGTCTGTCTGTCTGTCTGTCTTTCTGTCTGTCTGTCCTGGAAATCCCGGCTCTCTGATTGGTCGAGGCCGCCAGGCCTCGACCAATCAGAGACCGGCACAGCATCTACGTAGAAATCCCGCGTCTCTGATTGGTCGAGGCCGCCCGGCCTCGACCAATCAGCGACGGGCACAGAGACGATGATGTCATAAAGGACGTAGACTTCCCGCGTCTCTGATCGGCCTCGACCAATCAGAGACGCGGGAAGTCTACGTCCTTTATGACATCATCGTCGCTGTGCCCGTCGCTGATTGGTCGAGGCCGGGCGGCCTCGACCAATCAGAGACGCGGGATTTCTACGTCGACGCTGTGCCGGTCTCTGATTGGTCGAGGCCGCCAGGCCTCGACCAATCCGCAACGGGCACAGCGACGATGATGTCATAAAGGACGTAGACATCTCACGTTTCTGATTCAGCGACGGGCACAGTATCGACGTAGATGTCATAATGGTTGCCATGGCGACGATGATATCATAAAGGTTGCCTCGACCAATCAGCGACGGGCACAATCTGCCGCGAATTCTGGAATCATCATTGTCCATATACTACGGGGACATGCATATTCTAGAATACCCGATGCGTTAGAATCGGGCCACAATCTAGTCTATATATATAATTGTCTAAGGGTTTTTCCGTCTGTCTGTCTTTCTGTCTGTCTGTCTGTCTGTCCTGGAAATCCCGGCTCTCTGATTGGTCGAGGCCGCCAGGCCTCAACCAATCAGAGACCGGCACAGCATCGACGTAGAAATCCCGCGTCTCTGATTGGTCGAGGCCGCCAGGCCTCGACCAATCAGCAACGGGCACAGCGACAATGATGTCATAATGGTTGCCATGGCGACGATGATGTCATAAAGGTTGCCTCGACCAATCAGCGACGGGCACAGTCTCCCGCAAATTCTGGAATCATCATTGTCCATATATTACAGGGACATGCATATTCTAGAATACCCGATGTGTTAGTAATCATGCCTCTCTGATTGGTCGAGGCTGCCAGGCCTCGACCAATCAGTGACGGGCACAGCATCGACGTAGAAATCCCTGGCGGCCTCGACCAATCAGAGACGGGCACAGCGACGATGATGTCATAAAGGACGTAGACATCCCGCGTCTCTGATTGCGGCCTCGACCAATCAGTGACGGGCACAGTGACGATGATGTCATAATGATGTCATAAAGGACGTAGAAATCCCACGTTTCTGATTCAGCAACGGGCACAGTATCAACGTAGATGTCATAATGGTTGCCATGGCGACGATGATGTCATAAAGGTTGCCTCGACCAATCAGCGACGGGCACAGTCTGCCGCGAATTCTGGAATCATCATTGTCCATATACTACGGGGACATGCATATTCTAGAATACCCGATGCGTTAGAATCGGGCCACAATCTAGTATACCATAATTACTAACCCAACAAGAAAAGGTGCAGGAAATGTCTCACAAAATAAATGACTTTACTACGGTAATATAAAGAATCACACCAAATATCAAGGGTTTAAAATGAAAAATAGATAGCCTCAGTGGGGAGCTACAGCCACATACTTAGACTTGCACAATATGCCAACATGTCAATGCATCACGATTCAAATTCAGTGAAGAATAGGGGCCAAATTGAGTTAATAAAAACTTACATAGAGTAACTGTGGTATGGTCCAATAGTGGTGCAGCCCTGGCACCCCAGCGCGCGATTCACCCAGCTTCGTCAAGGAACGTTTCTTTTTTTCACTGAGCTTTCATCTTCAGCCTCTAACATTTTGGCATATTATGCAAGCCAAAGTTTGTGACTGTAGTCCTCCATTGAGGCTGTTTTTCATATAAAACCTTCATATTTGATGTGATTCTTTACAATGATAACGATAATATCATTTATTTTGTGAGACATTTTCTGCACCTTCTTGTTGGACATTACAATTGATGCGTTTCCACTTTTTTTTTTTTGAAGACCGATTTTCCGTGAATTGACATGGAGACATGTCCAATTTTGATTCATGCCCAAATTTTACTGTTTAATGGAACTTGTCAGTCGATTTCTGCTGCCCAAACCAAGGTCCGCATGAATCAGAGCCTGGTTTCACAACTGAAGTCGTGTATGATATTTACTGATACACTACGGCGTTTTAGATAAAATATGATTTGAACAGCCTTCCTGGGAATTATAAAACTTTTCAAGACTTGTCCGATGCTGCCACTGGCCGGTGTCTCCTCACTCGGCTCCAGGGAAGTTAACAGGTCTCTTTCATGTGTGTACAATGGGAGAGACCCATCAATCAACTAGAGTGGTGTGTGGGGATGCCTGGGATGCCAGGGGATGTGAGGTACTAGTCTTCTCTCTGCTTATAGTACCTGGCTGCTTCTTCAAACTACCGTATTTTTCGGATTATAAGATGCTCCGGATTATAAAACGCACCCCAAATTTTGAGGAGAATAATAAGAAAAAAAATGATGGTGCCTCTTATAATCCATGCGTCTTATTGCTTACCGGGGTGGTGGCAATAGTAAAGCAGGGTCGCTGCCGGAGGAGGCAGGAGTGGGGCGATGCTGCAGGCCGCCGGCTGGGGGTGTCCCGATGTGCGGTGCGCCACTGCAGTTGTCCGATGCTGCTTCGGGGGTCTCCGGTGCTGCTGCGGGGTCTCCGATGCTGCAGGGGGCCCTGCCGACATTTTGTGACAGGCCAGAGCCCCCTGCAGTTCCATGGTTTCCTGTGCGGTGGACTCCGGGAAAATGGATGCGAGGGGGCGTCGCATGCACAGATGCAGATCTCCGCACCAAGATCTCGGGAGATGAGATTTCAGCTCTGAGATCTCTCCCGATATCTTGGTGCTGAGATCTCCATCTGCGCATGCGACGCCCCCTCGCGTCCATTTTCCCGGAGTCCACCGCACAGCAAACCATGGAACTGCGGGGGGCTCTGGCCTTTCACAAAATGTCGGCAGGGCCCTCTGCAGCCCTGGAGACCCCCACAGCAGCACCGGAGACCCCCGCAGCAGCACCACAGACCGCCGGGCACCCCCCATCTCAGCCTGTGGCCTGTAGCAACGGTACTGGTAAGGTATATCTGCATTATAAGACGCACCCCCATTTTCCCCCTAAATTTTGGGGGAAAAAAGTGCGTCTTATAATCCTAAAAATTCTCTGAAACGCTGCAACATTTCACAGGAACACATGCCTGACTGCAATCGTGCATCCAGGTTTCGATTTATGCTGCCTCTAGTTTTGGCGGCAAGAAACAACAGACAAGTTTTCTCTTCATTGGTAGAAGAAGATAAAACATTTTTTTCTTCATGGATTTCATATTAGTGTTTTTTCTCCTGAAATGTTTTTGCAGTCTTTTGATTGGGCAGTGCTTTGTTTGGAGCATTTTTCATCGGGCGGAAAAAAAAAAGTGGAAAAACTCTCAACAGACTTCACATATTAACAGCAAAATGGTTTTACAATGTAAATGAACAGGAAGAGCCTTTTAGAGAAAACACTCTCTTGAAAAAAAATTCTCAAAAACCCTGAGTGCAGATACTCTAGCTTCTATGATGAGTGAAAGAGATCCCACCAAAACTTTGGAGTAAGCCAACTAATATCTCATGTCTTTGACCACCAAAAAGCAACACCAACCCCCAAATGAATGTTACTGAAAAAAAAGAAACAATACAACTAACAAAAACTAATAAAATAAGTCCTGAAGTCCTGAGCTTTTTCCAGCTCTCTGAACAATTTGCAGCTGCACAGACATTAATAACGAGGGAATGGCGGAGGATTTGTAATCAGTGTGACATTGCCCTTAGCCACGTTTTAATCAAAACCACTCAATACTTTATGTCTATGTAGATTCACACAAAAATAAATAAGCTATTATGTCAACATGATGAAATATTGTCAGAACTGCCAGCTACGCTAATATATTCTGCACTGGTTTATAATGGTAAATAATCTGAATCACATGAAAAAGGGAACCTGTCATCAAAGTTGTGGCCATTAAACCAGTGCCAGTATGCTATAGGACTGAAAAGTCCATTACTCATATTGCCAGAAAGATTGGAGGTTTAAAACCATTCTGAATAGTTATCTGGGAGGTTTTGCTCACTAAGAAGCCGGGTTCACAAGACCATATAAAAATCGTCAGTTTCATTCAGAAAACTGATGATTTTTTTATTTATTAGTCATATATTTACAATCTGATTTTTTTTACAGCAGTAGTTATTAATCATTTACTACTTCAAAGAATTGCAATGTATCCATAACAATTGAATGATACAAGGCGGTTCCATGTGGCATCTGATTTTTTTTATGCACCCATAGACTTGAATGGGTGAGTCTCATTCACAGAAGAAACTAGTGCGTGCTGCCATTTTGCTCACACGGAGATTTGATCAGTGAAATAAAATTGCTCATCTGCACCGCCCCACTTAATAACATTGATCCGAGCACTGTCCGTGTGCTGTCCATTGTTTTTTTTCACAGTTAGCACTCAGACCGAAGATATGGCCATGTGAACGAGCCCTTACAATGTGCTCTCTGCCTTGACTGAAATCCCACCTACTGTGATTTCAGTCAAGGCAGAGTAGGCATGCTACCAGTGCGGAGACTGTTATCGATCATCAGTGTAGGACCGCCCAGATGACTACGGAGAGAAACACATTGAAGTATGTCTCCATCCCCCAGGTTCCCTCAATGTAACTATGGTATTATTTTTTCTTTTAATGAAAGGTCCCCTAGCCATTAGAAATCACTGTAACTACAAGGATTTAATGACTCTACCCTGAAGGGATTGTCTGCGACTTTCATTTTTTTTATGTGCTTGGGAACTTGCAGAACAGCTGCTTCTCTTCTGCTCTGCTCTTGACGGGGCGAGGAAGGGGAGATTGTGATTGCCAATGTCATGCTGATTGACAGTTGGCTCCCCACTGCCTAACTGCGGGAAGTCAGCTGTCAATCAGCATGATGTCAGCAATGACTCCCTGTTGACAGCAGAAGTAGAACTACTCTGTTAATATGAGGTCAAATGAAGCAGCAGAATGACAACCAAGAGCCGTGATCGCTGTGTGCTGGGCAGAACAGGTAGGTAGTTAGCAACTACCTGCCCGTCAGTTCTTAGCTCCATTAGAAAAAAATAATAATAATCTCAGAAAACCAAAGTCTGAGCTATGAAACAATAAAAGTTAAATAGAAATAACAAGTCTCTGTTACCCCATCATTTCTTAAACCTTATTCAGACAACAGTGACTTTCCTCGTACGCAAAAAAAAAAGGACGGAGTTTCCTCAACATTGTTTTGCATACAAGAAGGTTTATCAAGTTTCTCTTATGAAATAAACATGAAACTCAAATTGCACAAATCCGGAACACTAATGACTTCTGAGTCCTGTATGATTTTTTTTATATATATAAAAATAAAGATTATTATTATCATTATTTTTCACGGATGTATAGCTTTGAATTGTCGAGTTTATCTATGACGTAGACCAAACCTGGATCTGTTTTTTTGTTTTGGTGCGGATCATTATAATCACAAAAAAAAGACAGACATGTGATAGCTACATCGACTATATTGAATACAAATTCTACCCTAGTTGTATTCAATATTGTCCAATTTTCTTGTTTCTTTGATAAAAGATTGATAAACCTTCACGTCCACAAAAAAAAAAAAAATGAAATTCTGGTAAAAACTGTTGACCAAACATTGACGTGAACCTGAGCCAAAACACCATGAAAATCAGTCAATTTTTGGTTAACGAGAAAAATCACTGATGTCTGAATGAGCCCTTACAGCAACAGTCCAACATAAGGATTCCCTTACTACGTTTCTATTGTTTTCTTCCTTGTACAGGGAATCACCGTATTTTGTTTAACAGGTTTTGTTCATATCTATTTTTGTATACTAGTACGTTTTCTTTTATACCTTTCTATTTTCTTATTATTTGTGCTATGTCCCTTTGCTGATTTGTCACTTCTCCCTCTTCATTGGGGGACAGGGTTTCTGTGTAAATCATTCACAACAAAGACCCATTTGAAGATGTACTTTCAAGCTTCTAACTCCATCTTCAAGTTCATTTTATTTTTCATCTATCCTTTCCACCTCTTACCAATAACCAATAATCCTCCTGCCCTCCCACCTTGTTCCTCTTAAAGGGGTTATCTGGGACTTTGGGTTGGGGGTTGTGGAGCTAACAACTTACTGGAAGGTAGTTGCTAACTACTTACTTGCCCTGCGACGATGTGTTACAACTCAGACAGCGATTCTCCGGCTTCATTTGTCCTCACGTAAACAGAACATCGTTTTCACTTCCGATGCACTCTATTGACGTCATGCTCAATAACGTTGTGCTGAATAATAAGTTTTCCCTGCAGTAAGGCAGTTGGGGATCCAGCTGTCAATCAGCATGACATCAGCAGTGATCCCTGACAATGCAGCAGAGTAGAAGAGAAGAAGTTGCTCTGTCGATGTGAGTGATCAATGAAGGTTGTGAGCTGGAACTGATCATAGCAGGGCTTGAACAGACAAGTAGTTAGCAACTACCTGGTGGTAAGTTCTTAAGGCCCCTTCACATTAAGCGACGCTGCAGCGATACCGACAACGATCCGGATCGCTGCAGCGTCGCTGTTTGGTCGCTGGAGAGCTGTCACACAGACCGCTCTCCAGCGACCAACGATGCCGGTAACCAGGGTAAACATCGGGTAACTAAGCGCAGGGCCACGCTTAGTAACCCGATGTTTACCCTGGTTACCATCCTAAAAGTAAAAAAAAACAAACACTACATACTTACCTACCGCTGTCTGTCCCCGGCGCTCTGCTTCTCTGCTCTCCTCCTGTACTGTCTGTGAGCACAGCGGCCGGAAAGCAGAGCGGTGACGTCACCGCTGTGCTTTCCGGCCGCTGTGCTCACAGCCAGTACAGGAGGAGAGCAGAGCACAGCGCTGGAGGACAGACGGCTGTAGGTAAGTATGTACTGTTTGTTTTTTTTTACTTTTAGGATGGTAACCAGGGTAAACATCGGGTTACTAAGCGCGGCCCTGCGCTTAGTTACCCGATGTTTACCCTGGTTACCAGCGAAGACATCGCTGAATCGGCGTCACACACGCCGATTCAGCGATGTCAGCGGGACCTCAACGATCAAAAAATGGCCCAGGCCATTCCGACACGACCAGCGATCTCACAGCAGGGGCCTGATCGCTGCTACGTGTCACACATAGCGAGATCGCTACTGAGATCGCTGTTGCGTCACAAAACTTGTGACTCAGCAGCGATCTCGCTAGCGATCTCGCTATGTGTGACGGGGCCTAAAGTTCTGGACTTTATTCAGCGACCAACGATCTCCCAGCAGGGGCCTGATCGTTGGTCGCTGTCACACAGAACGATTTCATTAACGATATCGTTGCTATGTCACAAAAAGCAACGATATCGTTAACAATATCGTTATGTGTGAAGGTACCTTTAGAGGAAACTACTTTTCATTCAAAGGCAAATGAGATGGCTTCTGTGCACCCTTGGAGTGAACAAAGGCTCAACACACCATTACATTCCCCAATTCTGCATGAAAGCGTTCACATGCCAAGAACTAGGGTTGCCTGAACTCGGTCCGCATGTTAGGCATATGTGCGCTTACACCGCCTGAATCCGGCCACCTTAGCCACACAGCATCAGGGTGGGCAGACGTCTTCTCCTCCCTGGCTCCTCTCTACACTGTATACTGTATACACGGAAGTTGAGCGAGCGAGCGAACGGAGTGACTATGAGTGTGATGAGTGTGCAAGAAATTTTACAGGTACTGCTCATGACTTTGTTTGATCTACCCTTTCCATCTCTCGGAAGCCACTTGCTCACTTACGGGTATACCAGCAAATGCTGTCAATCACAAGCAGGGGAAGCCATGCTACACCGGCTCTGATCACTGTTTACATCTAACTCAAGATAACAGCCGATATGTAGGGGTGCTGAGTGTCAGACCCCACTGATCTGATATTGACCACTTATCCAAGGCCTGGCAACTAAATATTTTACAAAAATAAATAATTAGAGAACTTACTAATGTACAATCAAATGCGACCTTATCTTCAGATCTCACTGTGATCCTGGGAGCTCAATTTTTAGGGGAACTATAAAGGGATCTGGCTGACTGACTCATTTTACTAGCTACGCCAATATCCCTCCTTGTCTAGGCTTAACTGTGAAACAAAAGGAGTTTGACGTTGCCAGTAAGCACAATTTAGGCCTTAGGGTACCGTCACATTAAGCGACGCTGCAGCGATATAGACAACGATGTCGATCGCTGCAGCATTGCTGTTTAGTCGCTGGAGAGCTGTCACACAGACAGCTCTCCAGCGACCAACGATGCCGAAGTCACCGGGTAACCAGGGTAAACATCGGGTTACTAAGCGCAGGGCCGCGCTTAGTAACCCGATGTTTACCCTCGTTACCATTGTAAATGTAAAAAAAAAAAAAACACTACATACTTACATTCCGGTGTCTGTCTGGTCCCCCGGTGTCAGCTTCCCGCACTGTGTAAGCGCCGGCCGTAAAGCAGAGCGGTGACGTCACCGCTGTGCTCTGCTTTACGGCCGGCCGGCCGGCGCTGACACAGTGCAGGGAAGCTGACGGCGAGAGACGCGACAGACACCGGAATGTAAGTATGTAGTGTATGTTTTTTTTACATTTACAATGGTAACCAGGGTAAATATCGGGTTACTAAGCGCGGCCCTGCGCTTAGTAACCCGATGTTTACCCTGGTTACCAGTGAACACATCGCTGGATCGGCGTCACACACGCCGATTCAGCGATGTCAGCGGGTGATCCAGCGACGAAATAAAGTTCTGGCCTTCTAGCTCCGACCAGCGATGTCTCAGCAGGATCCTGATCGCTGCTGCGTGTCAAACACAACGATATCGCTATCCAGGACGCTGCAACGTCACGGATCGCTATCGTTATCGTTGTTAAGTTGTTCAGTGTGAAGGTACCTTTATTCAGACATCAGTGATTTTTCACATTCGCAAAAAAATGGTACTAGTGTCATCAGTGTTTTGGATCTGAGTTTCATCAGCGTTTGAGTTTTTACAATCAGTGTTTCATCAATGATTTTTTAAGTATGAAGAAACGTAAATGAATTGTAAAGCTTCTTCCATAGATTGCAATGTTTATCAGAGACAGGACACAGATTGTGCATTGATGCCATGATTTTCATGGACCCAAGGACTTGTATGGGTGATATTCATCTGTGACACTGATAAAAAAGGACATTTTCTCATGATTTTTCTGCAGACACATTGTCTGCAAAAAAGACATGGACATGTGAACAACCCTACAGACTATAATGGTGTATCCTCACCCACCCCCTGTAGACTGTGAGCCCTCGCGGGCAGGGTCCTCTCTCCTCCTGTACTTGTGTGTGCCTTGTATTGCTCATGTTTATTGTACTTGTCTATATCTGCCCCTTTTCACATGTACAGCGCCATGGAATAAATGGCGCTATAATAATTAATAATAATAATGGGCGCATGTTCTATCTAACCACAGTTAAAATGTGCAAATTAAACGCTCATTTCTACGTATAAATGAGTGTGCGCATATCTTCAGTTCTTTGAGCCTCTTTTAAAAAGTTTCAAGTTTGCAAAGGAAATGAAGCAATTAAAAGTGGCCAGACCGTTTTTCTGGTGTTTTTCGGTTTGAAGATGTTCTTTAATTTACAATACATGTCAATGGGAATGCTCAAAAGACACATGTTAGGCGCCTGGGTCTTTTTTTAGTGTTTTGCCAGCATTTTATCTTCAAAAAATGTTCAGCAATCTTCCAGTTTCTTCATTGCTGAACAAAAATACAAAAAAAGGCCAATAAGAAAAACTCTGGCAAAACGCTGGAATACACCACCGACTGTCACAAACCTTGCAAAATCACTCAAGTAATGAACAAATGCTAAATAAGACACTTCAGGATTACAAAATGCCAGAGAAAAGCAGTGTTTCCTGCAGCATCTTTTGTGGTGGCAGCGGCAAGAGGAGTAATAGTATGAACTCGGCTATTAACTCCACTCACTTTATTGACGTAACTGCTCGGCACTGAACCTGCATTCTCACGCTCAGCTCAGTGTCTCCTGGGTGCAAGGCTTCGCGGTCGCATCATGCCACCGCTCAGCGATGCATCAAGATGAAGCAGGGTTGGAGCACGTCGTGGGACAGAAGGATTATCGGCAGACAGGTGAGGAATACTGTGTTTCTTTATTTTTACATTAATAAATGGGTAAAAGAGAGTAGGGAGTGTTTATTTCAAATAAAGGAGTTTTTCTGTGTCTTTGGTTCAATTAAATAATAATAATAATCTTTATTTTTATATAGCGCTAACATATTCCGCAGCGTTTTACAGTTAAATTCAATTCAATTTTTTTCTGTGTGTGCGTTTTTTAACTTAAACTTATGGGGTTAGTAATGGGGGCATCCGACAGACGCCTCTTCATTACTAACTCCTGGGCTTGATGTCAGCTAACGTTACAAAGCTGACATCAACCCCAATACTATTACCCCACTTGCCACCACACTAGGGCAAGTCAGAAGTCTGGCAAAGATCTAGAATTTGAGCATCTAGTAGATGCACCTTTTCTGGGGAAGCTGTGGGTTGCTATTTTTAGGCTGGAAAGGCCAATATCCAGTCTGAACATATCAGCCCCCAGTTGTCTGCTTTACCTTGGCTGGTTATCAAAAATGGGGGGGGGACCCAAGAACGCTTTTTAAAATTATTTATTTAAATAATTAAAAAAAATTACTTGGTGATTCCTCTGTTTTTGATAACTAGCCAAGATAAAGCTGACAGCTGGGACTGTAGCCCGCAGCTGTTGGTTTTGCCTGAGCTGGTTATCAGAAATAGAAGAGACTGCACATCTTTTTATTTATTTCATTTTTATTTCATTTTTCTTTTACACAGTGTGTGCCAGCTAATCACAGCCATACTAATACTTGACATGAGCTGTAAGTGCCCACACATTCTTTCAACAAGCTTTGTTCAGGCTGCCGAACTGTAGCAGTATAACACGGATGTCTGGAAGAAGTCCATGTTTGGGGTCCGTGCACGGACCCCGAACTTTACCGATTGGGTTTGCCTATCTGTATCAGAGTCTAACAGGGTGCACATATCCAAAGGCTGGGTTTCCACATTCACATTTTTAAGCAGTTTTTAAAAACAAAGCCAAGTATGAATCTTAAATGGAAGACAGCTGTAAAGGGAAAACCAAGACTTCTTTTTGTAGAATCCATTGTCTTGGCATTGACTTCAAACACTGCATTAAAATCCTGAAAGTTGCACTCCAGCCTCATATTATCACAACTCATTTTATTCAGTAATAAGGCGCTCCTTTTTATTTAGGGTGAGGCAATCCATTCTCAGAACATTAAACTTTTCTTCCGCCAAACATGTAGAAGCCTATCATGTGGGCACATCATCTTGGCGCATTCCTGCTTTCCAAAATTAATATTTTCACAAGCTTGTAACAGACTAATAAAGACAAACAATATCTACAGTAAAAGCCCTATCAAAGAAGAGGAAGGCAAACCTTGCCAGATATTTCACACAGTGGGTTATACTCTGTCAAAACAAAAGAGTTTTGTTTTCCCTAAATCAGACATTAGGGTACAGTCCGGAAACATCCCTAATATACATCAGACTGTTGATGGCTTCCATCAAAACTGAGTGTCATTTATATTAATCTAATGTAGGGCATCTCAAACTTTTTTTTTTCCTACAGTCTCAACTGCCAGAACATGGTAATGCCCAGCCCAACCATTGGGCATCTTTTTATTTTTTGTCTCTTGGACTCAACATTATATTACAATAAGCACATGATCCCATTTGTGAAAACAATGATGGTCAGCCTTACAGTATGGCTACCACTGATCTAATGTGTAAGGACAGCTCTACACTGCTCATAAGGGCTCATACTCATCTGCGTATAAATAGGAAGAGTGCAATCTGAGAAAAAAAAATCGGATTGCACACTGACTAATGTTATTCACCGATATAGTACTCATCTGCAATTTTATCCTCAGCTGGAATCTGGATGAGAAAAAAAATTGCAGCACCCTGCAAGGGGCCACGTATATTGGATGAGACTGACCAATGCAAGTCAATGGGTGCGAGAAAAAAAACAGACGGCACACTGTGACCAGTGGGGTACCGCAGGGGTCGGTATTGGGACCTGTTCTCTTCAACATATTCATTAATGATCTGGTAGAAGGTTTACACAGTAAAATATCGATATTTGCAGATGATACAAAACTATGTAAAGCAGTTAATACAAGAGAAGATAGTATTCTGCTACAGATGGATCTGGATAAGTTGGAAACTTGGGCTGAAAGGTGGCAGATGAGGTTTAACAATGATAAATGTAAGGTTATACACATGGGAAGAAGGAATCAATGTCACCATTACACACTGAATGGGAAACCACTGGGTAAATCTGACAGGGAGAAGGACTTGGGGATCCTAGTTAATGATAAACTTACCTGGAGCAGCCAGTGCCAGGCAGCAGCTGCCAAGGCAAACAGGATCATGGGGTGCATTAAAAGAGGTCTGGATACACATGATGAGAGCATTATACTGCCTCTGTACAAATCCCTAGTTAGACCGCACATGGAGTACTGTGTCCAGTTTTGGGCACCGGTGCTCAGGAAGGATATAATGGAACTAGAGAGAGTACAAAGGAGGGCAACAAAATTAATAAAGGGGATGGGAGAACTACAATACCCAGATAGATTAGCGAAATTAGGATTATTTAGTCTAGAAAAAAGACGACTGAGGGGCGATCTAATAACCATGTATAAGTATATAAGGGGACAATACAAATATCTCGCTGAGGATCTGTTTATACCAAGGAAGGTGACGGGCACAAGGGGGCATTCTTTGCGTCTGGAGGAGAGAAGGTTTTTCCACCAACATAGAAGAGGATTCTTTACTGTTAGGGCAGTGAGAATCTGGAATTGCTTGCCTGAGGAGGTGGTGATGGCGAACTCAGTCGAGGGGTTCAAGAGAGGCCTGGATGTCTTCCTGGAGCAGAACAATATTGTATCATACAATTATTAGGTTCTGTAGAAGGACGTAGATCTGGGGATTTATTATGATGGAATATAGGCTGAACTGGATGGACAAAGGTCTTTTTTTGGCCTTACTAACTATGTTACTATGTTACTATGTTACACGGACCATCCGTATGATGTCCGATTGTTACAGATACATTACCATTCTGTAGCATAGAACACTGTAAATGAGCTTGTAAGTGATGTAGAATAATAGTTGCAGAGAAAGAAACGCATTGCATATGGATGCCATAGGGATGAATTGTGAGAAAAATCGCATTGTACTCTCATGATACTCGCATGATACTCGTCCTACTTGTCTGGATCACCATCGGAGCGATGTTACTTACGCTGATGAGTGTGAGCCCTAATACACTCACTGACATATCCAGATAACACAGATAATCCCCATATTATAAAGCGATGCCATATGATATCGCTGGGATATTCCTTCACCTTATGGTCAGTACATTTCCAACAAAGTCGACCTCGACTGATGCTGAGAATAACGGCTCATACTCATTTGTGCGAGAAAAGGACGAGTGCAATCCGATAAAAAATCATAGAGTGACTGCAGACTTTAGTGATAAACCTGGACAATCCCTTTAATGAAAATACATGGCCACGTTTAGTCTTCTGTTTGCAAGTTATATCTTTTTCCACTTGTCACTTGGACTTGTTGGGGCAAAATTATTACTTCTTATTATTATTGCACCATTTATTCCATGGCGCTTTACATGTGAGGAGGGGTGTACATAACAAAAACCAATACAATAATCTTGACCAAAACTAGTCACCGACTGGTACAGGAGGAGAGAGGACCCTGCCCCCGAGGGCTCACAATCTACAAGGGATGGGTGAGGATACTGTAGGTGAGGATAGAGCTGGTCGTGTAGCGGTATCGTGGATCGGGGGTTCGGTAGGTTGTAGGCTTGTTGGAAGAGGTAGGCCAATACTTTAATACCTTAAACATCCTGGCCTAAATACAACATGTGTATTATAGGTAAACAGTAGAGTTGAACACTAATCCAGTGGCCACATTAGTAGTCCAGGCCAATGCCTTCTGAACCTTCTCCCAGCTGCCAACACCCCTAGCCCATCTTCTACATCACGCACGTGTAGCACTGGGCCTACTAATCAGAAGAAGTGCCAGAAGGTAGGAGGAGGTTAGCAGGGGCTGGACTCTGGTAAACATTAATAATTGTCCAGCACATTCTGCAAAACATTTACAAGAGATGGGACACATTTGTTAACACTGCTCAATCTCCATCGTAATAAAATGCCTAAAGCACGGTCCAAGGCCTATAACATGGTGTACTATAGAATAATTAGCAAGAAAATACAGTTGCCATGTATTGTTGTATTTGTAGCTATTAGTTAGACTATTATTATTACTAGTTATTTATATAGCACCATTAATTCCATGTTATTGTACATGAGAAGGGAGTTACGTACAGAGTTACATAGTTACATAGTTACATAGTTATTAAGGTTCAAGGAAGACTATATGTCCATCTAGTTCAACCCATAGCCTAACCTAACATGCCCTAACATGTTGATCCAGAGGAAGGCAAAAAAAAACCATGTGGCAAAGAGTAAGCTCCACATTGGGGAAAAAAATTCCTTCCCGACTCCACATACGGCAATCAGACTAGTTCCCTGGATCAACGCCCTATCAAGGAATCTAGTGTATATACCCTGTAACATTATACTTTTCCAGAAAGGTATCCAGTCCCCTCTTAAATTTAAGTAATGAATCACTCATTACAACATCATACGGCAGAGAGTTCCATAGTCTCACTGCTCTTACAGTAAAGAATCCGCGTCTGTTATTATGCTTAAACCTTTTTTCCTCCAACCGCAGAGGATGCCCCCTTGTCCCTGTTTCAGGTCTATGATTAAAAAGATCATCAGAAAGGTCTTTGTACTGTCCCCTCATATATTTATACATTAAAATAAGATCACCCCTTAGTCTTCGTTTTTCCAAACTAAATAGCCCCAAGTGTAATAACCTATCTTGGTATTGCAGACCCCCCAGTCCTCTAATAACCTTGGTCGCTCTTCTCTGCACCCGCTCCAGTTCAGCTATGTATTTCTTAAACACCGGAGACCAGAACTGTGCACAGTATTCTAAGTGTGGTCGAACTAGTGACTTGTATAGAGGTAAAATTATATTCTCCTCATGAGCATCTATGCCTCTTTTAATGCATCCCATTATTTTATTTGCCTTTGTAGCCGCTGCCTGACACTGGCCACTGAATTTAAGTTTGTCATCC